>NC_051322.1:31433042-32683042 GCF_015220235.1 Choloepus didactylus | reverse complement strand
AAGACAAAGGAGCCATCCCTACATGTAGGTGTGTGAGCCTCAGATCTCTTTTTTAAGCACCAGCTGGCAGAGCAGTTCCTTCCTCACCCCACCACTGCACTGTGACTACCAACCAAAGTTGCCATCAACACACCAAATGTGCCACATGCTGGCTCATCTTAAAAAACTTTTGCCTTTTCTCCCCTAGTTTTTAAGCCTGCTTCAATTCACCTTTAGTGAGTCCATCCCAAGTTGTATAGCCTTCCCATAAAGGCTTCCTGGTTTGGGCCCCCTGTGGGTCAGGAATTACCCCCATCATCTTAGATGTCACACTGTGGGGTGTCACTAAAACTGATTAAGGACACATCCCTGCCTGGGGAAACTGAGGCTCATGAGGTCACTGCTATCCAGCCACCATGGTGAGCCATCCAGGAAGGGAAATTTGGCCAGGCCAAGTGGCCTCGACACCCCAGACAGCTCCATGCCACCCTGTGGCCCAGCCACTCACGCTTCCATTGATTTGTGTTGGTATGGCAAATTTCTAGGAATGGTGTGTTCTGGAACTGCTTTTCTCTATGTTTAATTTTCCTTTCATGTTCGCCTGAGACATTTCTGCTCTTTTGACCACCAAGGAGCCTGCCTTGATTTCCATGATCAGAAACATGTCAACTTCTACTGCCAGAAATGACACGCTCTCCCTAGGTGTTATTTTAATAGAATGAACCCCTGCAGTCATGGGGAAACTGTAACTCTGTACATTGTTAAAGAGCAGTGGCCGCTGCATCTAGCTCAAAAGGTTCCCATTGAAGGAGTCAAAATGTCTAATACAGTGGTTAAAAGCTACAAAGAGTTTAAACCAACTGAGAAAGTTTAGAGGGCACAGTCCTTCCAACTGCCCTCACTTCTGACACCAACTGTGAGTTTTGGATTCCCAAAACCACCCTTAGGTTTGAGAATTTGCTAGGACTCTCAGAACTCACTGAAAGCTGTTACACTCACAGTTACCATTTATCCCGGGGAAAGGATACAGATTAAAATCAGCCAAAGGAAGAAGCACATGAGGCAGAGTCCAGGAAAGGTACCGAATGTGGACCTCCCATTGTCGGGGACCGAGTCCTCCTCCCCCACCCCCCCAGTTCATGACTCACAGACACCCCCACCCACCCACCCAGAGCCCCTCTGCACCTTCGACAGATGTCACACGAAGCCAGCTGTGGAAGCTGGAAACCAAATGCATAGAGAGTGTGGCTTCCTCCCCGCACCAGCAAGCCCCATGTCCATCAATGAGGTCATTCCATCACCTCCTGGAGCCCACGAACTCCCCAGCTCACTGCCCTCCTACAGCTTCTGCTCCCAGGGGGAAGAGAGCAGGTGTGCTGCCCAGGGAGCAGGTAGAGGAAAAGTCAGGAGTTGAAGCCCCTCCAGCAGACCAGTATGACTGCCAAGCAAGGAGGCTGCAAGAGAAGCCTGAACGGCCACTGTCCCCCACGACAAACCCCTCAAGTCTGACACCAACCAAGTAGCCTTTGTCAGTGCCCAGCATACCAGCATCATAGGAGGGGAGGAGGGCAAGGTGAACAGGCAGGAGCTGTGCATCCCGCCTGGCTCCATCGCCAGTGTCTTTGCAAGCAGCCCCATGTGGAGCAGATAACCTGAAAATTCGGGCTGAGTTCTGAAGGCAAATTTGGACAGTCAGTCTCCATGGCAACCAGTACACAGCCAGTGACGCGGCATCCTCATATCACCTACAAGAAGGTGACCCATATGGTTAGTGTGGAGGCTTCATCCTGTGGGCAGAGGCACCAAACACCCTGGAGCCCCCAGGAAGGTGGCAGAGCTACTAGTGTCCTGATAGTCCCTGAGGCAGGAGCAGGGCGTGGCCTGAAAGCATCTGCGGGTTCAGGAATGTTGTTCAGATTAAAAAAAAAAAAGGCCTTTACTATTATGGCTGATGATTTTGAACATTTTTTTTAAAATGCTGGTTACGACGGTTGTAAATCTCCCTGGCAATGCAGAATATGACTCCCGGGGATGAATGTGGACCCGGCATCGTGGGACTGAGACTATCTTCTTGACCAAAAGGGGGATGCAAAATGAGACGAAATAGTTTCAGTGGCTGAGAGATTTCAAATGGAGTCGAGAAGTCACTCTGGTGGACATTCTTATGCACTATATAGATAACACCTCTTAGGTTTTAATGTATTGGAATAGCTAGAAGTAAAAACCTGAAACTACCAAACTCCAACCCAGCAGTCTGGACTCCTGAAGACAATTATATAATAATGTAGATTACAAGAGGTGACAGTGTGATTGTGAAGACCTTGTGGATCTCACTACCTTTATCTAGTGTATGGATGAGTGGAGAAATGGGGATAAAAACTAAAGGACAGGTGGGGTGGGATGGGGGGATGATTTGGGTGTTCCTTATTTCGCTTTTGTTTTTTATTCTTGTTCTGGTTCTTTCTGATGTAAGGAAAACATTCAGAGATAGATTGTGGTGATGAACGCATAACTATGTTATCATACTGTGGACAGTGGATTGTATACCATGGATGATTGTATGGTGTGCGAATGTATTTCAATAAAACTGAATTTAATATAAAAAAAAAATGCTGGTTACGAGAAGTAAATGAAGGTAATACCTGTGATATGTGGGAAAAAGCTGAAGATACAATAAACAGGAAGCTAGGATATGTCTTCTTTGCCCATTCTCAATTCTCCAAGGGAGCTTCAGGCTCTTAGAATGACATTCTTAGATTGTCAAGTTACTCATTTTTTTTTTTTAAATCTTCATTTTATTGAGATATATTCACATACCACGCGGTCATACAAAACAAATCGTACATTCAATTGTTCACAGTACCATTACATAGTTGTACATTCATCACCTAAATCAATCCCTGACACCTTCATTAGCACACACACAAAAATAACAAGAATAATAATTAAAGTGAAAAAGAGCAATTAAAGTAAAAAATAACACTGGGTACCTTTGTCTGTTTGTTTGTTTGTTTCCTTCCCCTATTTTTCTACTCATCCATCCATAAACTAGACAAAGGGGAGTGTGGTCCTTATGGCTTTCCCGATCCCATTGTCACCCCTAATAAGCTACATTTTTATACAACTGTCTTCGAGATTCATGGGTTCTGGGTTGTAGTTTGATAGTTTCATGTATGTACCACCAGCTACCCCAATTCTTTAGAACCTAAAAAGGGTTGTCTAAAGCGTGCGTAAGAGTGCCCACCAGAGTGACCTCTCAGCTCCTTTTGGAATCTCTCTGCCACTGAAGCTTATTTCATTTCCTTTCACATCCCCCTTTTGGTCAAGCAGATGTTCTCCATCCCACGATGCCGGGTCTACATTCCTCCCCGGGAGTCATATTCCACGTTGCCAGGGAGATTCACTCCTCTCAAGTTACTCTTAAATAAGCTTTTCCTCACCCTCCTTCTCAGACTGGTTCCCTTGACCTCTCGCACTCCTCTTATGTCCTCCCCCACCCCCAGTGTTTACCAGTCATCATTCCCGTCAGTTTGGAGGCAGAAGGAGAGTCTGCTTGTGGCTGAGATAGCAGAACAACTCTCTTCATACCACAGGACAAGGCTACCGACAGTCACCAGTTAACTTTTCTTTGGAGACAAACCTCACAAGGATGAAGATTTATTCAGCAGCCATGGAAGAGCTGTTCTTTTTTAAGAGACAGAGGGTCCCTGCTGTTGTTTGATAAGACCAGAAGGGCTAAAAACAAAGTCAGGGAGAAATATCAGGAAAGAGTCAGAACTCTTCTTTGTTGAAAAATACCCCACCAACGAAGCAGCCTGAACGAGGATATAGGCAGAGTTTGAAATGGCGTCATTGAGCACTGTCAATCTCACCAGCCCTATCCCCACTATCCAGCTGCTTTAAGTTTCCCAGATGCTAAAACAAATACCTTATAAAGGGCTTGCTTTAAAAAAAAATGGACACTTATTGGCTCACTGTTTTGAGGCCAGGAGAAGTACAAAATTGAGACATGAGTAAGGCAATGCTTTCTTCCCGAAGACTGCGGCGTGCTGGAGCTGGCTGCCTGCGAGCCTTGGTCCTCGGCTTTCCTGTCTCATGGCAATGAGAGTGGTAGCCTCTCCCGGCTTCTCCAGTTCCATTGTCTTCTAGTTTTTTTCCCATGGCTTATTTTCTCTGACTTTTACTCTGTTTATAAAGGACTCTAGAAATCTGGAGGAAAGTCCAACCTGATTCAGTTGGGCCACACCTTAACTGAAGTAACATCTTGAAGAGATCTTATTTACACTGGGTCCACAACCTCCAGAATGTGGACGAAGATCAGTAGCACGTCCAAATCAGGGTACACAATTCAGTCCACATCACCAGCCCAGTACTGTGCCTGTGGGACCTAAATAAAGATTTAATTTCCATCTAGAACTTCCATTGTACTTTGCTCTAGATAGTAGTTTTAGCCTTTGGGGAGGTGAGAAGAACTAATGAATTCCTTTTATTCATTCCTTCTTTCATTTGTCCAACCAATATTTATTTAGTGATGCAAAAAAAAAAGATTCTTTCTGTTTTGGGGACACTGACAATAGGCAAAGTTTCCACTCTAATTCTAGTAGAAAAGACAGAATGCAAACAAATAATTATGTAATGAAATACAATATATAATGCAGGGTAGTGATAAGTGCTACGAAGTTTATTTATGATGAAAACTGTGGACCATTTCTAGAAAAAAAAAAAAGTCTTTACAGATTCAGTATTACCGATTATTTCCAGAAGTTCCTGAATCCTTCAAATCCATTCACTGAGCTGTGTTCTTAGCAGTGGTTCCCAAGCCTGTGGAAAGCATGATTTAGTAGGGCTGATGTGGGGCCCAAAAGTCTTTATTTTTTGAAGTTTCACCAGTGATTCTCCTGCACAGATGGAGTTTAAAACCCCTGGCATAGAGCATCCGATGGTTTTGTTTGTTTTGCTTTGTTTGCAGTTTCTTCCCTTTTCTTCCTGCCTCCAGCAACTACCTATTTGGCAACCACCAATCTATGTTCTCTCTCTATGTATTTATCTGTTCTGGTTATTTCATAAATATGAAATCATAGAACATGTGTCCTTTTGTAAATTTTCAAGTTTCATCCATGTGTAGTATGTATCAGAACTTCATTCCTTTTAATGGGTGAACACTTTGTTTATCCATTCATCCATTGATGGACAGTTGGGCTGTTTCCACCTTTTGCCTATTGTGAATAATGCTACTATGAACACACGTGTATGTGTATTTGTGTGGGTACCTGCTTTTAATGGTTTCTTTTGGGTATATAATTAGAAGTGGAAATTGCAGGGTTATATGGGAACTCAATGTTTAACTTTTTGAGGAACTGCCAAGCTATTTTCTTGGAGGATCTTATTTTTAATCCACATTGTAAAAAAAGAGATGAATACATTAATGGCAACACACAGAAGGCCAGCAATGAAAGACAAGAATCCCTCTGTCACCTGGCCCAAGTCCTGCCCTGAGCTGGTGGGCTTCTCAGGATTTAGAGAGGGCTGGCCTGTCCTGGAAGGCCTTCCAGCCTGGGAGCCAGAGGGCTTAACCCAACCCTTCAATGTCGCATTTCCCCCGCCACTCCACCCCACCCCACCTTAACTTTTTTTTTTAAACTCATACCCCCTTTGGATCAAAATTAAAATCTCATCTCTCCCAAGGAATTCTGAAATAAAGTCAAGTGGATTTAACACCTAAGGGAGAATTGCTGTGTTTTCAATGTAATTTCACAAATCAAGATTTTGTTCAGCCCTGGTTTCTAAAATTTGTATTATAAAAGTATTGCGATTAAAACCATATTTCAATGCTCAGTATGCTTTTCTAGTACATAACCACATAGTTCATGTCCTTCCTCATCCCTCCTTGCCCTTTTCCTGATACCCCCCACTAAATGTCATGCTTTACACTCAGGACTGAGGTTATGCATTTCTCTGTTCTCACTATGGTGATTCTAGGTAGAAGAATATGTAGATGGAAAAAGGAAGGGAGAAATCGAACAGCAGGGAGTCTTGTGTAAAGATGGAAACATTTGATTTCATTTCCTAATGAAACCCCATTAAAATGCCAGTAAAGGGATTTTTTAAGGCACAAACCTACATGAAAGGAGACAATGGGAGAGCAGAAAACAGCAACAAAATTTGAAAGCTAAAAAGCAGCTAGATAAGTGGTAATTTACTTAGCAGACCCAAGAAAAAGAGAAAATTGAATCCTAAGCCAACAGTGCAGAATGCAGAAAACCAACCTGATTTGCAAACCAGATTCCACATAAGGCTTGAGAATTGGCAGTACCAGGCACTGCTGGAAGTGGAGGTGACCATGGAAGGGGTCTATAAGGAGGAGAACTGGTTGAAGTAGTCACATCTCCAGACAGCCTCCCCAAATCCATGCAGTCAGGGGATTGCAAAGCCAAGGAGCAGCAGGTTCTGCAGGGGACAGGAGCTACTGAAGTCCCCAGCTACCACCTCCCCTGCTCAGCAACCAGAATTCTGCAGTCAGACCTGCACGCTTTAGGCTGAAGCTTGTTAGAGTCCCTTCTAATAATCTAATCAGCCCCAAAGGAAAGACCTAAAGAGACTGACATGGGGGCTCCATGAGGGAAAGGGCCAAACATGTCAAGGTGAAGTTCACAGTTGACAAGTTCACCCATAGCGCAGAGCTTCCAATAAGATTCTTAGTTCCCTGCACTTACTAATTATGCATAATGCCTGCCCCCCTTCAGCCACTAAATGAGGATAACAATATCCTTACCTCATTGGATTGATATAGGAATAAATGAAATCATACTTGTGGAGTGCTTAGACCAGTGCCTGGCACATAATAGGAGATAGATGATAGATAGATAGATACATAGATAGGTAGATAGATAGATAGATAGAGATATGCAAACAAACTAAGGTTTATAAGACATCTAAAGAAATGGGATATGAAATATGAAAAATAGGATCAAAAAAATAGAAAATGAAGTTGCTTGGAGACTCTGCTACTTAGAACCCCCCTAAGAAAAACCCATCACTTATATAAATATAGCTATACAAAATATATTTATATGTAAATATATAAATACATAATATGTTTTGATAAAACGTGTATAATTTGTGTATATACACAAAGAGCTCTTGGAAACTAAAAATGTGAGAGTAAATCTGAAAAACTTCATAGGAGCTTGGAAATTAAAATTGAGGAAATCTCCCAGAAAGCAAGCAAGAAGGAAAAGAGATGAAAAATTGGATAGAAAAGAGAATTAAGCCAGTCTAGGAGTTCTGACAATCAAGTGTAGAAGCTCCAGAAACAGAAAGGAAAAAATAGAAATGAAGACATCAGAGAAATAATTCAATAAATCTTCCCAGTCCTGACACATTTTCCAGTTGGAAAGTCTGTGAGTGCCCAAATGGACTCACACAGAGGTGCAAGATTGGACATTTCTAAACACTGGATTAAAGGGGAAGATCCTGCCACTTCCAAGAGGAGGGAAAAAAATAAGAGAAAATAATCAGGAATCAGGATATTAGGAAATTTCCCAATAACAACCCTGGAAGCAAGAAAGCCATGGAGCAAGGTCTTCAAAATTATTTCAGGCTGGAATTCAATGCCCAGCTAGACAACCAATCAAGACATCCTCATATATTCAGTCTTCAAAAATTTACTTCTCATGCACCATTTATTGGAAGCTACTAGAGGATGTGTTCCAACAAAATGAGGGAGTAACCTGGAGGAAGGCATGAGATGCAAGAAACTGGATAGCCTCAAAAGACGGGAACAGAACCCCAGATGATGGAGAAGGGAGATGCTAGTGGGAGACATGTGTCCAGGAGTAAGGGGCTGCCAATACAGGCTGGGAGAGGTTCCTTTGTGAAAAGTTTAAATTGCTAGAAAAACTGATATATATGATCCTCTTAAGAGAAGACTTGGACAACTGGTGAAGAATTTGGGGCTGCATTAGTGAAACAGAAAACAGGATAGTTATTCTAGTGATAACTAGATAAAGATTACCTTACTCTGAAAGTAAAGGTAATCATAGTTTAGTACATGGCTCAACTGTGGATAGCTTTCACATAGCCATAAGAATGTAAAGAATAAATATTCATTTGACCCAAACTACAGTATTACTAGACTGGGAGTATAGAGTCTAGGAAGAGAGCATGTATATATGGTGGGGGCAGTGGTGAGGAAAGAGAGCAGAGTCTTTATTATCTGTAATAGGAAGTCATTAGATAATGGCTAAAATGGAAAAAGAAAAAAGTACAGTACAGGAATATTATTTAGAGAGATAAATGTAGATACCAGTGTAATCAGCTAAGACAGTAAAAGTGGTTGCTTCTGGGGAGAGAGAAATTAGGGGTAGAGAACAGTGGACTGCTGTTTTTTTATAGCACCTCAGTTTTATAAAAACTCTGACTAAAAATAGAAATTTAAAGTTGTAAAAGTATCAAATAGGTCATAAGTGTTTCTTTTCCTTTCACAATCAGGTGGACTGGGTCAGCCCTGGAAACACCCAGGTAGGGTTTATTGTGGTTGTGGTTGCTGCTGTTTTTTATTTTTTGTTGTTCTCACTTGCGTATACTGAGGAGTCTGGCTCTAGGCTAAACTCTGATGTGGGATCTTTCAGACCCAACCACAGACAATTACAAAAGCTTTACCTGGCAGGCCCCAAGCGGAAAGCTGCCCTCCACACACAGGTGTGATGCACAGTCTAAAGGGAGTCGCAATCTATCCCCCCCATCCAGGCTCTCACACATCTGCTTTCCCAGAAAAAATGCCTTCTTGTGGAGAAGCCCTCAGTTGAGGCCCTTCCCAGATGCCTCTGCTGAGAGCTCCTTACTGGGGAGCGGGGCGCAGGGGAGGGGGATCTTGAGGACACCTTTCTCCACTGTGATTCAGCATTCAGTGCTTTCCCACTCTTAGCTCTCACCACCCCCAGCCCCAGCCCTACCCATAAAACATTTGGAGCCTTTTGTTTGGGGCTCCCTTGGCAGTGAGGTGATCGCCTGCTTCCCGCTGTCTGCACCCTGTCTGTGCTGATACATCTGGGGCCATTCTGGGGGGAAAAGTGGAACACTGGGAGAGCTGGCACCTTCTTTCTGACCTCCTGTATAAACCATTGCAGCAAGCTCATAAAGACTGAATTGTCACTTTCATTTTGAGTTGTTGTCCTAATTGACTCCCTTGACAACTGGCAGTTCTCAGCAGGCACCACATTTTCCACCCGCACGACTGTTCCCTGGCGTGATTATCCACCAGGAGGACTTCCCCTACCTCCTTTTTCAGGCCCCAGTATCCGGGAAAAATGCAAATAGAATAACCTAAACATTCACTGAGTACTTACTGTGTGCCAGGCACGGTGCTGTGAATGTAATGTGTCCTGCCTCCTCTTTTCCTTCTGACGACCTATTTTTTTCTCCGTTTTACTCAGAGAGGCTAAGCAACTTGCCCAAGGTCACACAACTGGGGATTCGTACCCAGGGCTGTCTGTCCAGAGACCCTTAGTTCACTTCATCATATTGGCAGCACTAGCTGCATCCCACTATTTGTCCCAAGGAAAATATTTCTATGGTAGAAAGAAAAGCACACAGGATCAGGCTGGGTCTTAGAAGCTGTCTCATTCGGTGCAGAGATTCTCCTTCCAGGGACCCTAAGCGGTGGCCACCTGGTCAGGAGATTCACTGCCTCTCCAGGCAGCCATTGTTGGATCTCTGAGGGTAAGAAAGGCTCCCTTTGTCAGAGTGAATAGAAACCTGCTTTCTTATAGCTGCCACTCATTGGCATTAGTACTGTCCTCTAGCGGACCACAGAATGAGCCTACTTCCTGTGTTCCACAGAGGGTCCACTGGGTACCCGGTGAAGGACCCTGCGTTTCTTGTTGGCTTCTCTACATCAAGCTGTTTAGGCCCAATTCCTTTAATCTACCTAAATCTGGCCCAGCTCCAGCCCCTATCCTGTCTAGTCCCCTCTATTCTTGACATACTCAATTTGTCAATATTCCCCTTGATCTGTGGCTCCCAGAATTTAACACAATGCTTCAGAGAATTGGGGAGCACAGGGGTTTCTCCCCTCCCATGAACTGAGTACTCTACTCTTATTAGTTCAGCCCCAAATGGCTTCAGGTATTCTAGCACACTATTATTGGTCATTGAACTGTGGCCAACTAAGGAAATGTTTACATTTGTAATTTGCAATATGAATGTCTCAATAGCCCTGGGGGTGGTGGTAAGTAACCCCAGAATTGTTACTCTTCTTTTAACATACCCTGATTTTCACATATTCTTTCCTCTCGTCTTTATCTCTCTATTGAATTTGGTCCCTAAGAAATGCCTGCCTCAGACAAGGATGCACCCCCGTTACATGCCAAGGAGCCCATCCTTGCTCTGTCCCTTTCCTTCCTGGGGCCTCAGAATCTTCACCCAGAAATGAAAGGTCTGAGCTAGATGCATCTATAAAGTTACTGACAAATACATCTCCTCTACTTGAACTCCTGCCCCATTTGCAGCATACGCACCCAACAATTCAGTGCTGGTACATCTTCTCCCAAGGGATTAGCTCTGTTTTCTTGAGGTTTAGGCTTATCTCCTCCAAAGAGATGGAAAGTTCCCTAAGGGCCAAGGCCCACTCTGTACTTCTCATAACCCACAGCCTCTAGTGCAGTGCTGGACATACAGCTCATGATCAGTGAAAATTCCATAATGGAATAAATGATGGTTTTCTGTGGGATAGGAAAAGAGTTGATGTTAAGCCTTGGTTTTGTTCACTGCTGTGTCACCAGCACCTAGAACAGTGTCTAGCACATAGGAAGTGCACAAAAAAATATTTGTTGGGTGAATGAATTAATAAATGCACCTATAAGAAAAGCAATAATAGAATTTGTTGGCTAGAAACACTAAAGCATTTGTGGGACCCTGGAAAAAGCCTTTGTTGCCTCCAATATGTGACTTGAGTGAAAAGCAGGTAAAGAAATCCAAAGACTTCCACTCTCTTCTCCCTAAGATTCCCAAGGGCAGAATGTAAGCAAGTAGTAAAGCAGTAAAGCCTCTCTGGGGGACAATTTAGCTAAATATTTAAAGCCTTGCAAATATGTATTACCAGCTATTCCTGTCTAAGAACTCTTTCCCTAGAGAAATATAGCAGAGGGAGGTGCAAGGTGGATAAACAAGGACTCTTATTGCAACATTATTGATAGCAGAGAAAAATTGGAAACAACTTAAATGTATAATAATAAAGTACTGGTCAAGCAAATTCAAGAGTGTTCATCAAATGGAATGCCATATAGTTATTACACATCATGCAATAGAAGCACATTATTGACATGGGATAAATGTTTGCTATATAGTGCTTAGTGAGGAAAGAAGACAAAATATATGCCTTTCTTTAGTGGTAAGAAAGAGATATTTATATGTGCATATACATGCATATTTATGTGTATCTACATGTATATACACATACACTTATATTCATAGAAAAATATTGGAAAGATAAAAACGAAATGATTTCACTATGGGAGAATTAAAGTCTGCTTTTTTGTGTTTTCTGCTTCTGTGCTTTTCTACATTTTTTAAGTTTTGTTTTTTTTTTTGTTTTTTTTTTTAATTTGTATTGCTTTTGTGTTTGGGGAAAAATTAATTTTATTTCTTTAAATGACATTATATGGCAACATTGCTATCCAAGTTTATGTAGACAACAACATTGGTGTATACACTAATGGCATGATGACAAATATTCTCCCAGACAGCAAGAAATCAGCAAGTCGCACAATCCTCCCATTTGAGAGAAGTGTAGGTTTATTCTGGGCATGCTTAATATTGAAGAAGTGTGATTCTGAAAGATATGTCAATTATATTTAAAGAGTGAAGTTTCCACCATGGCATAGAGATGTTAGAAGGGATGGGTAAGACAATTGAGCCCGTTTTTAATGGCGGGGGCTGTGGGGGGGTGGGAGTGGGGCAGGCTCAGCTGGAAGGGGAAGGCCTAGGAGGGAGGAGGAGAGGAACAAACAGAAGCCAAGAGGAGTCAGACATATCATTAAACTCTGACTGTGGGTGCCCCACTCTGTGGTAGGTGCTTGTCAGACATAAGAGAAGCAAAAGGCTAGTTTAGAGTCTAATTAGAAAGACAAGCCTAGCATTTATAAAACCATTAAAGACAAATGCTAGAGTGGATTCTTTATAATTGGTGCTAAATAGTAAGATTCACATGAGTGTTCTGGCAGTACTCTAGATGCTAAATGTTTTAAGACACTTTTGATTGATATGTGTGTGCGTAGTTTTTTAACAGAATTTCATTAGGCTAAAGATAAGCAAGGATTCAGTACTGGAAATTACTAATTCTGGAGTCTGTATCATTTTATATATAACCTCTTGGTAAGGATGTTCCAAGAGATAAGTGTCTTGGGCAGGAGAGATGTGTGTGTACTTAAGTGTGTAAGCTCAGCAGACAAAAGGGTTGAGGCTCTTTCTCCTGGGCATGCCTTGAAGGACAGAAAGACTTTGAGGCTTAGGGTCTTTCTAAGAGGGTGCAGAGGCTGAGGGATGCACGGAGATTTCCTGCGGAAGGGAGGGAAAGAAAATAGAGTTAGAAGGAGACTGGTTGTGACATAAATGGATACATGAAGGTAAGGGCATAAGGCTGGAAGCTGCCGTAATGTCTGGGGGCCTTGGACCTGGGGTGGGGGCTGGCAGGAAGCTCACACTCTTTCAGTGTCCCTCCCTGTCTCACACTGTCCATACCCTAAACCTGTCCCAATAGTACAACTGTCATTTTCTCAGAAACTAGACGTGTAAATTTAGTTTGTTTTTCCCCTATCAAAGTAACACCTGCCTATGAGATAATTTAGCAAATACAGAAAGAATTCAAAAAATCAATTAAAATCACCCATAATGCCCCCTCAGAGTTGCCAGATTTAGTAAATAAAAGTTTATTTGAACTTCAAAATTAATTGGGTGTCCTGTATGTTATCTGGCGACTCCACCTCCAGAGCCACCTCTGAATCCCCTTCAGCCTTTCTTCTCATCTGCTCAAATCAAATTTATCTGAACTTTCTCAAAAGTTGTGAGCTTGTCAGTGCCACTGCTGCTCTCACAACCACCATCTCTCATCCAATCTCCCTAGGGGTTCTCAGCAGCATCTCCCATCTCCTGGGGGCAGGGGCTGGATTTGTCCTGGGCACTGCCCCCTGCAATCAGCCCAAGAACAGCCTGGGGGTGTTTGCAACAGCCCCCAGCAGGTGCCTGCTTCCAGACCCCCCAGACCCCACAGCTCAAGGCCAGGCCAACACCACCACCCTGGAAAGCAACCCCAGCCCCTGCCCCCAGGCCAGACACCTGACCCAGTTCATTTTCACCAGGCCAGCACCATGGTCCGACCGGTTCCCAATCCCACGATTTTCAACATCACCAGCTCCACGAGGCAAAAGCCACGGGGACACCAAGAGGAGCCAGGCCAAGCCAGGGGTCAGCGCCACACACTGGGTATTCTGTCCTGTCCTTGGGGCCGGACTCCCGTGGTCCCTTCCCTTAGGAATGCCCTCCTCATCTCCCCCGTCCCTGGCAGCTGGGAAGGTAATCTTGACCTCGGGCCGAATGTCAAACTTGGTCAGCCTCCTCCATATCCCTAAACCCAGGCCCCTCTGGGCCCTCCTGCCCCAAACCCCACAGAAATGCAGGGCCCCAGCCCTCTAATCTCTCTCTGACAAGGAGCTAAGGCTGTCCAGGCTTAGTGGCCCATTCCTGTGGCTGGGTGCGGGGGAGGCTGGGGGAGGGAGCAGAGGAAGGCAGATAAGGCCTGATTTTCTCCCTTCTCTTTCTTTGCAGAAGAGGCAAGGTCTATTTATTTTGCCTTTAACAAGGAGTATTTGGGGCCCACTAATTCCTTGCACACTCCTGCCTAGAACCTCTGTATTTTGCATATAACCACAGGGTTTTGCATCTCCATATATTGTAAAAAGTGTTTGTTTTTTTTTAAATGAATGACTGTGCTCCAGGAAAATTTATTTCAGAATATGATTTCCTTTCCAATTTTAGAAGTGACAGGAAAACACTGCTCAAAATCAAGTTAATCAATAAATAGGGTAAATCAATAGGGTTAATCAAGTTAATCAATAGGGTTAGAAAATAAATAAATGAATGAATAGGGTTAGAAAATAAATAAATAAATAAGTAAGTAAGTAAGTAAGTAAATAAATAAATAAATAGGATTACTGAAGTAATCCTTGTCAATTCTGCTTTCAAGTGCTTAGTAAACCCAAAAACATTTTCCCACTGAACTAAGTGGATACTCACTAAAATAATTATCTGATTTCACAGGAAAATGCGATTGACCTCAGTCCCAAATTCAACTCTGTAGATACTGGGCAGGTGATAAATATGATGAATATTCCTATACCTAATCCCTTCATCCACCTTAATCTCTTCCCCTCCCCCCAACCCCCCACCTCCGTCCCCACTTCATTTGACTATTGAAATGGAAAAGTCAAACCATCCTCGCTGCTGCTCACCCACCAATCCTAAACCAGAGGCCCATCAGCCTGGGAACCCCAGGCTGCTGGGACAGGGTTAATCCACAGAGAAGGGAGAGCAAAGTAGCCCCAATATTGAGTTCACTTGCTCCTGATGCATTAAGAGTTTAGCACCAGCTGCCAAAAACAAAACTAAAATAAGCCAAAGAGCCAAGAGTTTGGTACAAATTATTTCTTTTTATGATCTCTTTTGTTTATTTCTTTGTTGTTTTTTTATTTCTAACAGCCTTATTGAGATATAACTCAAATGCTATATAATTCACCCCTTTGATGTGTACAGTTTAGTGGTTTTTCGTATATTCACAAACATGGGCAACCATCACCACCATCAATTTTAGAATGTTTTCATTGGATCAAAAAGAAACCCCTGTACCCTTTAGCTCTCATCCCCCAGCCCTAGCAACCACTAAGCTATTTTCTACCTCTATAGATTTCCCTATTCTGGACATATCATATAAAGGAGTCATATAATACATGGTCTTTTGTGTCTGGCTTCTTTCACTTAGCATAATGTTTTCAAGGTTCATTCACGTGGTTAGATACATCAGAACTTCATTCTTTTCACGGCAGAATAATATTCCATTATATGGATATACCGTATTTCGTTTATCTATTAGTTTTCCATTCATCACTTGATGGATGTTTGGGATGTTTCAACTTTTTGGCTATTATGAATAATACTGTTATAAACATTTGGTGTGTAGCTTTTTCTGTGGACATTTGTTTTCATTTCCCTTGGTTATATACCTAGAAGTTTAACTGCTGGGTCATATGGTTATCTCTATGTTTAATTTTTTGAGGAACTGCGAGGGTGTTTTCCAAAGTGGTAGAGCCATTTTACATTCCTACTACTAGTGCATAAAGTTTCCAGTTTCTCCACATGTTTGCCATTACTTGCTATCTCACTTTTTGATTCTAGCCATTCTAGTAGGTATGAAGTGGTATCTCATTGTGGTTTTGATATATATTTTCCTGATGACTAATAATATCAAGCATCTTTTCATGTGTTTATTACCCATTTGTATATCTTTCTTGGAGAAATGTCTATTCAGATCCTTTGCCCATATTTGTCATTTGTCTTTTTATCATTGAGTTATAAGAGTTCCTTATGTATTCTGGCTATAAATCCCTTATCAGATATATGATTTGCAAATATTTACTCCCATTCTGTGGGTTGTCTTTTCACTTTCTTGATGGTGTCTTTTAAAACACTGAAGTTTTAAATTTTAATGAAGTCCAATTTTTTTTTTTTCTTTTGTTGTTCATGCTTTTGGTGTCATATCTAAGAATCCTTTGCCAAATCCAAGGTCATGAAGATTTAACCCTATGTTTTTTTCTAAGGCTTTAATACTTTTTAAAATCTTTCATTTAAGCTTTGAACTATTTTGAGTTAATTTTTGTAAATGGTGTGAGGTAAAGATCCAATTTAATTCATGTCCATGTAGCTATCCAGTTGTACCAGCACCATTTGTTGAAAAGATTATTATTTCCCCATTGAATAGTTTTGGAACCCCTGTAGAAAATCACTTGACTATAGATGTGTGGGTTTATTTCTGGGCTCTCAATTCTGTTTCTACAATCTATAAGTCTATCCTTGTGGCAGCACCACACTATCTTAATTACTATCGCTTTGTTGTACATTTTGATATTGTTTAGGGTGAATCCTCATACTTTGTTCATTTTCAGTATTATTTTAGTCATTCTGGGTCCCTTACAATTCCACATGAATTTTAGAATCAGCTTACCAATTTTACAAAGAAGTCAGCTGGGATTATGATGGGGATTGTGTTGAATCTTAAGATAAGTTTGGGGAGTGTTGCCACCTTAAAAATATTAAGTCTTCTGATCTGTGAACATGGGATGTTTTCCTAATTATTTAGATTTTTAAAAATTTATTTCCATATAATTGTTTTAGTTTCCTAGGCTGCTCAAGTAAATACCATGAAACAGGTGTCTTAAACAATGGAAATTTATTAACTGACAGTTTTGAAGCTAAATGAAAGTCCAAATTAAGGTGTCATCAATGCGATGCTTTCTTCCTGGAAACTGTGGCATTCTGGGGCTCGCTGCCAGTGATCCTAGGGTCCTTAGCGTGTCACATGATTAGGCACATGGAAGCATCTCCTGGGTTCTCTTTTCTCTTCTGAGTTCAGTTACTTGTCTCTTGTAGTTTTCTCCCTTCTTGCAATGGGTTCACAGCCACAGGAATGAATTAAATTTAAGAACCTGGTTTTCCTGGATACATACAGCTCCAAGCCACGACAATAATATTTTGTAATTTTCAGGTTATAAGCTTTGCACCTTTGTTAAATTTATTCCTAGGTGTTTTATTATTTTTGATGTTATTGTAAATGGGGTTGTTTTCTTAAATTCATTTTTGGATTATTCATTGCAAGTATATAGAAATAGAATTGAAATCCTGAAATCTTGCTTACCAGTTATGTTAGTTTTTTTAGTGGACTGCTTAGGATTTTCTATGTGTAAGATCATGTCATCTGCAAATAGTGATAGTTTTACTTCTTCCTTTCCAATCTAAATGCCTTTTTTTTCTTTTTCTTGCCTAATTGCACTGGCTAGAAATTCCTACAATGTTGCATAGAAGTGGTGAGAGGGAACAAACTTGCCTTGTTCCTGATTTATACCATATATAAAAATCAATTCAAAATGGATCAAAGACCAAAATAAGAACCACATCTATAAAACTAGAAGAAAACATAGCGAAGCATTTTCAGGACCCTGTTTTAGGTGATGGTTTCTTAGACTTTATACCCAAAGCACAAGCAACAAAAGAAAAAATAGATAAATTGGACCTCATCAAGATTTAAAACTTTTGTGCATCAAAAGACTTTGTCATGAAAGTAAAAAGTCACCATCCTCAATGGGTGAAATTGGAAACCACATATCCAATAAGGGCTTAATATCTAGAGTATATAAAGAAATCCTACAACTCAACAATAAAAAGCAACAACCTACCTAAAAATGGGCAAAAGACTTGAACTGACATTTCTCCAAAGAAAATATACAAATGGACAAAAAGCACTTGAAAAGATGCTCAATATCATTAGCCATTAGGGAAATGCAAATCAAAACCACAATGAGATACTACTATTAAATAAATGGCTACTATAAATAGTAGTATGGCTATTATTTAAAAAGAAAATTACAAGGGTTGGAGAGGATGTGGAGAAATAGGAACACTCATTCATTGTTGGTCAAAATGTAAAGGTGCAGCCACAGTGGAAAACGCTTTGGTGGATCCTTAGAAAGGTAACTATAGAATTATCGAATGACCTAGTAATCTCTCTAATAGGTATACACCCAAAATAATTGTAAACAGGAACTCAAAGAGATATTTGCACACCAATATTTATAGTGGCATTATTCACAATTGCCAAAAGATGGAACCAACCTAAGTATACATCAACCAAGGAATAAATAAATAAAATGTTGTATATACACACACAGAATATTATTCAGCCATAAAAAGGAATGAAATTCTAACACATGTGACAACATGGATGAACCTTGAAGACATCATGTTGAGTGAAACAAACCAGACACAAAAGAACAAATATTGTATGATCTCACTCATATGAAATATTTTGAGCAAGCAAATTCAGAGTCAGAAACTAGAATATTGGTTATCAGGGGATAGGGTGGGGGTAGAATTGGGAATTAATACTTAAATTGTACAGAGTTTCCTTTTGGGTTGATGGAAAAGTTTTGGATGGTGGTGATGGTGGCATAACATTGTGGATATAACTCACAGCACTGAATTACATATTTGAATGTGGTTAAAAAAGGAAATTTCAGGTTGTATAGATGTTACTAGAATAAAATTTTTTTAAGAAACCCATAGGACTGCACAACACTAACAGTGAACCCTATTGTAAATGACAGGCTATAGTTAGTATCACAATTATAAAAATCTTCTTTCATGAATTGTAGCAAATGAACCACACAAGGCTAGGTGTTAATAATAGGGTGGTATATAGGAACTGTGTATTTTATGCATGATCTTTCTGTAAACCTACAACTTCTCTAATAAAAAAAAAGGAAAGGAAAAAAAGCTACTTTTCTTGTTTTGGCAATCACCTGGTTACTTCAATTCTGTTTTCCAGAGTTCTGCGGAAGATGGCTCTGCCGGTTTTTGCTTGTTGTTCAAAGATTCTGCCATCTGGGTTGACCAGAGCCTGCCACCAGAAACCACTTTTAACTGTTTGCAGGTCTCCTTAGCACTCTGGTTGTCAAACTAATATGGATTGCTACCCTCATGCCCAGACACATTGACTGGAAAGTACGAAGCAGGGCTTTGAGCCTTATAGAAAAAGGTGAGCAGTGTCCCTTCACTCCTTCATTGATTTATTGAGGTTTCCCAGTAGAAATAAATATGAGCGTGCTTGAGGACACGGGAGGAGGCAAAGGTTAGGAGAACCAACACTGCCCAAGGCCAAGCCACACACGGTCCTTGATGAACACAAGATGGTGAAGGGCCCTGCATGCTCAAGCTCCCCGCAGCACCCTTGCTGCAAGAAACTTTGAGGGAAGCCCTGGGGCCAGATGCTACTTTCTTGTCTTATTTCCAATGCCCCACCTCCAGGCTGCGGACTAGGCACAGGTTATTTAATTTTCTGGTCTTCAGCTGAATGTGTTAAGTAGAGAAGAGAAATATTTTATAATCGAAGGTGGGGACTCATGGAAAGAATGCGCTATGTTGGTCCTCAAGAGGGAAGAGAGGGAACAGGTGTTGGCATGCAAAGGAAATTCATGACATGTTCTTGAGGGAATCTGACCACTGTGGTCCTCTCGGTAAAATGCCTCCCTGGCTCCCATCACTACAGGATAAAGTCCCAGCATCCTGGACCCCCTACAATCTCATTCTGCACTGCCAGTGCAGACACATCTCTGCTTTATGTGAACTTCTTGTAGCTCTGCTCACAGGACATGCTGTTTTATACCCAAATCTGGATTTGGGGCTTCCCCTTGCAAGAAGTCAGCCAATCTGGCAGTACAGGCCTGAGTTTCTGAGTGCTAACAATAGGCTGGAGCCCACAACTCCTGCGTGGTCCAGACAGAGCCTGCATTTCCCATTCACCACAAACCCCTACTCAGCAAGCTCTGCAGAACATGTCCACCCAGCCCGGACTCCTCTTGGGTCAATTGCCCAGACCCTGAAGACCTTTGGGTTTGAGGCCACTGACCTAAGGCTATGCCAGGCCCACAGACCAAACTTAATACCCATACGTGCTAAAATGAGAGCTAGCCCCTCACCAAGGGACAGGCCAAGGCTTTCAGCCCTGATCGCCTGCCTCAGAAACCAGGAGCACAGTGTTCCCACTGGATGGTGATGATGGTCTTCTGGAAACTCCAGGCCTGGAGCAGGAGCATCTTCCTAGGCCACCTATTCCTCAGTCTGTCACTCCCTTCCCTCCCCCAGCAGTCCTTAGCTGCGCACCAAAGTTAATCCCATAACTGACCTCAGATGCAGGGGTCGAGTTGCCTCTCCATTAGTCCTTCCTCTCCTCTCCATCATCATCCAGGGTGAAAGCAGCTGAGCACCTATTACTGATGAGTTATCACAGGCCAGCTAAGAATTGGCCCTTTGAAGCAATTTACTCCAGGTTGCCTTTTTTCTCCCTCTCTGCTATTTCCTGACTCCTCCACCTGTTTCTTTTAATTTCTACATTTAATTGAAGGCTGGAGAGGTATCATTTGAGTGACTCTGAAGAACGTGCCAGCTCTTGAGACAACCCACGTCATTCCTCTCGGAGGGCAACAGCCCTGTGGCTATGACGGACAGCAGGTGCAACTCCCTGGAATCCACCCAGCACTGCCCTCAGGTGCTTTGAGCCCTGCAACTTTGAGTGTGCATGGGAAACACCTGGAGGGCTTGTGAAAACGCAGATCCCTGGGCCCCACCCCCAGAGTCTTTGATTCAGCAGGTCCGGGGTGAGGTCCTAGAATTGGCGTTTCTTGTGTGCCCCCAGGTGAAATGCTGCTGCTCGTCCAGGAATCAGATTTTAGAAATCACTGATCTCCTTGTCCTCCTGGGAAGCTGGAGGCTGAGAGAGTCATCTGCAGAGACCTCCCCACACCCCCACCCTTCTGGAGTGGAGGCCTTTCCTGCAGATTAGGGTCCTTGGCTCCTGCTGATTAATTTATTATGAAGAAACCCTTTTCTCCTCCCCTCTCATTTTTCTCTCTTGCCCACCTTGTTTTCTTTCTTGCCACACTATGGCTTTGTATTTCTGTCTCGGGGCCTCTCCCACCCCTCTGCACACACACACTTCCCCGGCGATGTGTTGGCACTGGATTTGTAGAATAAGCTCACAGCCATCTGGGGATGCTGGGCCAACCTGACTGACATATGCTGAAATACAGGCAGTGGAAAGACTCTGGGCAAAGAGACCAATTTGTTAATTTAATTGAGCTGCAAACAACCAGAAAGCCAACAGGGTTTGTGTGAAATCTATTAGGTGTTCTCAGAACCAGCAGTGGGGATGGGTCCTGCCGGCCAGGCAGCGGCGGTTGAGGCAGCGCGAGGCTCTGTGGGGGCTTGCCTGGTGTAGTCCCGTGCCCGGATTGCCTTTCCTGAGCTGCTGCACCATCTCCTATCTGAAAAGCTCATGGCTGTCCCCTTCCCCAGTCTTGCCCTCAGGGTGAACGGGAGCCATCTTGCCCAGGAGCTTTGCTTCTCCCCTTTCCAGAAACAGCCCAAGGTTAATGACTTGTATACTGGGGTTTAAAAGCTGGGTCCCTTACAGGAAGCATTTTCCCAGTACAGAAGAATGTCCTGGGATGCAAGTCTTTCAGTGCTAAAGCTAAGACAGTCCCAGGCAAACTGGGGTAGTTGGCCACCCTAAGCAGTGTCTGGTGCAGGTGCAGTTTGTGCCCCAGAGTTCCCCATGGGATCAGGCTAAGATGGGGCTCCAGCAGGGACCACCTCCTCACTGAGCTCCTTCCCTGCCCGTTCTGCTTCCCTCGCTCCTGAGAGCACACCCCCAGTCCATCATGTTTGCGGAATCCTTGACTCAGGTTCTGCTTCTAGTGAACCCAGCCTAAAACTCCTATCCATCAGCCCATGTCCCTACCATGAACAAACTACAAAGGGGGAATGGGCTCTTCAGCACTTCTAATGGCTCTGGGGACAAGAAAAGTTCAGGGGCAATAATAAGATACTAATTGATTTTATTGATTTCAGGGGAGCCTCTTAGCTTCACTGTGATGCCATCCAACGTCAGCCAGTTGTCAAAGAAGTCATGCCTTAGTTGCACAGAAAGGGGAGGGCTTGAGGTGGGAACAATTCATCTTTCACTACCTTTATGTTAGGCACTTCCTATGTAGTCAACACTGCTCTATGCTCCATGAGGAAACCAGAAATGAGTAAGACACAGGGCCCTGCCCTGCTGGGTAGCTATGTTGATGAGACCGTTTCACACGCCACATCTCACTAGGCCTCACAGGG
Organism: Choloepus didactylus; assembly: GCF_015220235.1. Taxonomy (NCBI): domain Eukaryota; kingdom Metazoa; phylum Chordata; class Mammalia; order Pilosa; family Megalonychidae; genus Choloepus; species Choloepus didactylus. Next base: position 32,661,073 of record NC_051322.1, on the reverse strand, counting down.
TAAGTCTTGGGGCTTGCTGAGGCTGTAAGGGGTGTGAGTTTAGAGGAAGTAGGGTTTGGGGGTACCAGGCGGGCTTCCTAGAGGAGGGGCTGCAGGTGGACTCTAAATGGGGGAAGAGGTACAACAAGTGAAAAGCAGAGCTCAGTCCCAGGAAGCCATAATCTAAGGCAGAGAGACATGGGGTGTATTTGGGAGCCAGGGAAGAGCTGCTGTGCTGGAGGGAAGGTTTGCGGAGGGAAGTGGAGGTTGGGGTCTGGGGGCCTTGGCTTAAGGTAGAAGAACTGGTGCCATGTTCTGCGGGCAGAAAAATGAGAATGGCTCTCTGTGAACCAGTCCTTTTGGGAAAAAAATAGGGTGGTCCATACCTCCTCTGAAGGCTGAGAGCATCACCTCCTCCCTGAAGGATGAGGGTCCCTGACTGGGAGATCTGAGCTGTCATCAGGGGAGGCAGGGGACCTAGACAGGCCTGGTCTGCTCCTTCAAGCCCTACCCCTACCCTCCAGGGCAAGTCGCCCATGGGAGAGATGTAAGAATATTTGCAAAGGATCATAAGCAAGAGATAGTTTCCCTTTCCTCCTCCCTCTGGATTACTTTTCCTGTCACTCATCTCCTCAGACCTACATTTCTGCTGACTCCAGTCTCCCTGTCTCCCTCATCCCTCCTGACCTCTGTTGCCAAATTATTCTTCCCGAAACCTCACTTCCAGTATGTCAGTCTCCATCCAGAGAACATTAGGGTCTACGCAGTGCCCTTGGGACAAGCTCTGCATGCCTCAGATTAGCTTTCAGAGCCCTCTTTCCCCCCACCCCCAGTTTCGTTTGTTTCCCACAGGCCCTAGCCCCAGTTGAGCTGGACACGGGGCTGCCTGGGAACACACCATACAGGGCCTTGCTTTGAGTCTCTACTCAAACTCACCCCTTTTCTGGGCATATCCAGTTCTACTCATTTTTCTTGGTGCCCCCAAATTGTCTCCTTCCATGATTTCTGGCCACTTGGGCTTACCTTCTGTGAATCTCTGTAGCCTTTGTGTGGTAGATTGTCTGGAAATATGGCCACCAACAGGTGTTTCTATTCCTGAATGCATGAGCTGCTCCTCCATCAAAAGCTGGAGTCTACTTGCCCTCCCCCAGGATCCTGGGCTGGCCTCGTATCTTGATTTAACTAATTGAATATGGTTGGAGCGCGGCTGGGACAGTTCCAGGTTTAGTCCTCGAGAGACCTGGCAGCTTCCGCTTTCAGGTCTTTGGAACCTTGAGAAACCACATAAAGAAGTCTGGCTACCCTGTTGGCGAGAGAGAGGCTCCATGGAGAGAGAAAGAGGGGCTCTGGAGGCTGAGAGACTTCAGAGAGAGAGGCCTGGCCAGGAACCCCCCAACCAGCCCAGATGTGGCGCCATCTTGCATCCTCTAGACCCCATCAGCTTGCTCAGCTGACACAACGTGGAGCACAGACAAGCCTTCCCTACCGAACCCGACCCAAATTGCAAAATCACAAGCAAATAGATGGTGGTGGTTGTTTTAAGCCACTAACTTTTGGGGTGGCTTGTTTCACAGCAATGGATAATCCAAAACCTTAGTGTCCCTATCGCTCAGTGGGAGGCCTAAGGTGAAGCCTTGAACCCTTTCACTACCTGCCAGCCCCATGGTCATCACCCTGGCCCCAGCCATCATTTTCTCTCCCCAGAACTCATGGCCACACTGCTGACTGGAGCTGCCCGTCTCTTTGCTTCTACCAATCCATAAACAAAATGACCTGATGTGCCTGGGGCCGTCTGGACTTGGCACAGAAAGCGCCACATCCCAGAAAGCTCCTTGGGTGATTGGCTTTCCTAACCAGGAGCTTAGGCTAAGGGTGACAGGCTGCACAGCGAAGGAGACGGAGTGGGATTTGGGAGTCAGCCTCCAGTTTGGTCTGAATCAAGTCTCGGCCATTTAAAAAGCACAGCTCCCTGTTAGAGCACACTCACTGAGGGCCAGGCTTGGGCATAGTATCTCATGTAGCAGGCACCATTTTTCTCCCATCTTATTGGGGAGACGGTTAAATGATTTGCCAAGGTCCACAACTATTAAATGGGGAAACGCGATCACCCGCCAGGTCTGAGTCCAGCCCAGAGGCCTAACTATTGCTTGCAAGTTATGTGAGCTGCATGACCCAGAGGAAGACAGTTAACCTCCCAGGCCTCCTCCTCAACTGTAAAATGCACAAATACTGAACTGGTTGGAGATGGTGCTTTATGAAGATTACACGACGTCGTTTACGTGCATGTGGCCCGGGCACTGGGCAGTTGCTCACTAAATGTGGTTCTCTTTGCCCTACTATGATGTAGAAACAACCCCCAGTGCCTCTCAACAAACACTGTTGAAATCTTGAAACCTCAAGTCCTAACTTACAAATAACAGTAGCCAGCTAGCCCACATAAGCTTGCCCAGACCGAAATGCACCAGAAACCCTGTAAATATTTATTAGAATAAAGAAATTAGTAGAAAATGATTGTGGTAATTAAACAAACCAAAAAAAGAGTAAGAAGGGACTTTTAGTCATCTTAATAATAACTTAGGAAAGGCCATTTTAGCTTGAGGTCAAATGTTGCCTGCTGATTTGGGATAAATGCCCCTGGCTGTTCTGAAACAGGGAAGGGACCTGGTCACAAATGTTAACCCCAGCCTTGAACTCCAACCTCCACCATCTTGCTGCCTCTTCCAGAGTGGCCTGCAGGGTTTGCTCTGAGGAGCCCCTACTGCTTAGCATGGACATAAATGACCAGCGGTCCTCTTGGCTTGCTTCTGTTCCCATAGGGCCTCTCACTCGGAAAGCCCCATAAGGGGTTATTCATGAAAGCTCACCATGCTGGCCTGGTGAGGTGTCACAAATGGCTGCTTCATGTTATGTGATCTATAGGGCCCTGCACTGGCTGCCAAACTGCCTGTTTACCAGACTTCATGATACTTTTTGTTTTGTTCTTTAGTGGCTTACTATATAATAAGCTTCCTTAATACTTTTTACATTTCAATATACTTTTTTTTTAGTTAATTTTAAACCTGGTTCATGTAAACAGAAGTAGTTCACACTCCAGTTATTCATTTGTTGATAAATCAGAGTCTGTCTTCCCTTTTTGTTGGTTTTAGGACAATATTTTCAGATGCATTTATAAACTTTCAACACCCTCACAATTTTGTTTGCTCCTTAAAATAGTGACCATAGCTCAAGTATACACCAAATTTTCTGAGTTTATAAACAATAGAATGGATAAATGAATGGTGGGTGGATTCATATAACAATATTAGACAACAGTGAAAATGAACAAACTACAGCTATGCTCAATAACATTGCTGAATCTCACAAACATAATGTTGAATGAAGAGAAGTCAGACACAGAAGAACACATACAGTGATGATTTCATTTATTTAAAATTCAAAACAGGGAGATGAAACTGTGGGATTTCGTGATACATTCTTAGGTGGGAAAACCATAAGGGAACCTGAGAAGGGATGGCAGTGAGTCACACGGACGGGACGTGGGAGATTCTGGGCGCTGGCAATGTTCCTTTTGGTGACTGGGAGGAGGTTCTAGCATGTGCTTGCTTTAGAATATTTTCTTAAGTCATACATTTAAGTGCCATGGACAATACAAGGGTTGAAAAATAATTATTGCATATACTGAATTAAGTAGAAATTCAGGATCAACAAAATCCTATTCCATCAGCCAGTTTTAAATTTCCTGATTTATCATTTTAGTGTTTACCTCTAAATTTGCCAGTTAAGCTTAATACAACCAAGTGCCAGATACATCTGAGGCTGGAGACTTCAAAATCTGAAAGCTGCAGAGTTCCACGAGTTATCTGCTGTACGACAGGCTTGAGCTAGCTGGGTGCACTGGGTGGAGTAATGTCCCCCAGATGTTCATGTCCTCTTTGAACCTCGGAATGTGATCTTCTGTGAAGGTAGCGTCTTTGGAGGTGTAATGAATTAAGATGAGGTCATGCTGGGTTAGGGAAGGTCCTAAACCCTACAGTGGGTGTCCCTATGAGAAGGCTGTGAGGGCTGAGCTGCCCAGGGGGAGCACCCGGTGACGATGGAGGTGGAGATGGAGTGATCTGGCGACAAGCCAAGGAGGCCAAGGATGGCCAACAAACCCCCAGAGGCTGGGGGGGAGGCATGGAAGGGACTAGCCCTCAGAGCCTCCAGAAGGAACCAGCTTTACCGACACCCTGGGTTTGGACTTCTAGCCTCCAGAGCTGCAAGAGAATAAAGCTCTGCTGTACTCAGCCACCTGGTTTGTGGTACCCGGCTGTGGTGGCCCCATGACACATCCATGCCTCCTGATCTACTCCTCACACAGCCTCCTGAGCTGGGCACTCCAGCCCACTTTGCACACAGCCTGTAGGCCTTTCCTGGAGGTTGCTCCGCTGGTCAGCATCAGCAGCAGGCGTTAAACTGAAGTTGTGTGACAACAAATCCTAACGGTGAGTGAGTTTTTTTTAATGCATGAGGACCAATTCAAAAAAAATAAAAATGTTTATAGACCACATATTGTCATTCAAAAATGAAAATAAAGCAATTGACTGTCACGGGGAAAATGTATTTTAAAATGTAATTAGCCAACTTATTGATGGGAAATTGTCTCCGCTATTTAGTCACTAAAATTTTGTATCTGAGCATATTTGAGAGGAAGAAGCTTTCCAATATTTCACTCTGAAACTAGATCTCAGGCCTGGATCTCATCCTGCTTCTCAGAGAAGCAAAGTGGGCTGTGGCTGGCACAGGCCTGCATCCTGGTAGGGACTGGAAGGCAACCGAGGACCAGCAGGCTCAGTTTTAGGTGGAAGAGGATGCAGCTGGGTGGAGATGCTGACGGAGACCTTGGGGCACTGTCCAAGGCTTTAGTGGCCGGTGACTCTGCCTTTTCCTTATGTGGAACCTCACTTCAAAGCCAAGGCGTGCCGTTACCTGGAGGCTGAGTATTATTAGTCCAGCACTTAGCTTTATCAGCCTCGACCTCACTGCTCTTTGGAGGTTATGAGACAGACAGCAACAAAGAGGCAAGGGGTAGTGGGGAAGGATGGGGAGAGACCAGATAAAAAAGGGAGCAGGGGAAGGTGACAGGAGAGAGGAGAGGGCCCAAGCGTACGAGGGATCTTCATGAGATTAATGGAAAAGCAAGTGGGGAGATAGAAGCTGGTTGAGGATGGCTGTGATTATTTGACAAAGGGACACCGTATAGGGGATTAACTAGTCCATAGAGTGGTGAAAATCAGGGGGTAGGATGAGGGAATACAGATGGACAAGTGTCTGTTCAGCTCCCCTGGAGAAGGAAAGATGACGCCAGCAGGGATGGGGGACCTGCAGTCGGGTGAGCATATGAGGTTCCAGAGAGGGGTGGTTGGCGGAGGTGGGGGGGGAGGACTTGGAGATATCACCAAGGCCATGAGCAGCGACCTGATGTGGGGATGGCTCTTTCTCTACTTTTTAAGTTGTCTGACAAAGGAAAGAGCCAGGGCTTTTGAATAGAACTGAAGTGGGTACCAAAAAATAATTGGAAAATTCAACTTAAAATAACATTACTGCAGCAACACATCAATGCATCAATAATGCCACTTCATACTGATGTGATGGTGTGTTTCTGTGATAGTGTATTACGTGATGCTGGTCAAATGAGAATACTGCTCATTTTAAGGTTGCAAGAGAATTCAATCAGAGGAGCACAGAGCTGCTCCTTTCTGCCTCACAACTGGAATTTGCCATCTCCAGTGAGACGGAACCTCCTTAAAGAGAGCGAATGGGTCGCCATGGGAAAGAGCAAAGAGAGAGGGGTCTAGGGGGTCAGACCTAGTGAAATCACAGCTCTTTCCCTCGCTGCCTGGGACCTCGGGTGGGTCATCTAACCCCTCGAAGCTCCGGGTTTTCTCCCCTGTATGAGGGGTCTGTGACGCCACTTGAAGGGCAGCCGTGACCACGGTGAAGCGGGTGCTCAGTGCCTGTACTTGCAGGCCCCAGGCACATGGCTGTCCCAGAGCATCTAGCCTAGAGTGAGTGCTCAAGAAGCACCTGTGGAATGGAATTCTGTGCAGCCCAGTCCCAGGCTATCAGATTTCCAGTGCTCACCTAGGAAAATGTCCCTGGGGCTGTGCAAACATAAGAGGAGCAAGCTGGAGGGAGAGACGGCCCAAGAGCAGAGCACCTGCCTCACTGAGGGGCCAGGAGGCCCAAGGCATTCAGCTCCTGAAACCAGTCATCCTCCCCAGGCAGAGGCAGTCAGTAGGGCAACCTGCGTACCCTCTACTCGGCGGATCCCTTTGCAGGGTGGACACAGGCTTCCTTCATCCTCTCTCGCTCTCGCTGTGAAATGCCAAGATCTGGTGGAAAATTAAAAGCCACTCTGTCAGATTCCCCAGAGATGAAAGGGAGTCTGGAGCTGATGTTTAAAACTGTAATTAGCACTCACCAGACATTGGCACAACAGCTCCCAGCCAAAGGCCTCTGATCCCAGGGTGTGGGAGCCACACGCTTCCTAGAGGTGACCAGGTAAGGAAGTCCCACCTTTCATGGAAAGAGGCCACTTGTCCCTGTGGCCCTTGGGGGGCCTGTTCCCCGGCCTCTTCTTATGCAGAAATCTGGTCATAGCCCTTCCAGGTCAGTCTTTGAATAAAGGGGACTCTGCAAGAATGCCCTTGGCTGCTTCAATTTGCACCTCGTTTCGTGTCCTGTTCCTCTGCCTATCCAGACCCTGACTCCCCCTCACCACTCTGAGTGTGTGGGCAAGCCCTTAGGCCAAGCCAAATACTTCCCATCCCTGTACACATGTTCAGGTCCCACCTCCTCCATGCAGTCTTCCCTGACCACTCCAACCCTGGCTTGTCATCCTCTCCTCTGACCTCCAGCTGTCCTTGGAAGCACCCAACTTCAGGTGCTATTTGGTTTTCTTCCACATGATGGGCTCTCGTCTTCAAGTTAGGGAGTAAGCCTCATGGGTCTTTTCCTCCTTCCCATCTCTGCCCAAAAATGGCCATTAGCCTCATCCTGACCTGGGCCCCTGTAACAGACTTCTAGATGGTTTGCTGCATCTGCCCCTGCCTCAGAGCTGTCCATCCTCCAGGCCATAGGTCTCTCTCCAAAATACAACACTGATCATCTCAAGGCTCACCCTCCCTGCGTCCCACTCCCAAAGCCTTCCGTGACTTTGCATGGCCCTCAGCGGGGCTCACCAGCCCCCTCTGATCTCCCGTGCAGCAGTCGCCTGGATCCCGCATCACCGTGAAGCAGGCCTCCCGGTCCAGGGCCCAGCACGCCGCTGGGTACACAGGAGGCACCCCATACATTGTTGTTGAGTGACTGAAGGAGTGAATAAGTGATTGAATGAATGCCCCCGTGGGCTTGAGAGCACTGTCAATCAGTGCTCACATTTAGTCTCTTTCCTAGGTTCTAGGAGTTTTTTCTGGCAGTAGAGTCCTGGGAAGAGCATCTGGGTGCACAAGACTTATTAAAGGAGGGCAAGGGAGTCGGGGGAAGTGGGACAGGGAGGGAGGCAGCCCAGCACGGGTGCAACGTCCAGGAGGGGAGCTTCAGCGGATCCTACTGAAGTGCCTTGGAGTTATCCTCACCCGGAGCGGGGCTGGGGTTTCAGACTCCTGCAACCTTCTGTCACTGGTTAGGGGACACCCGGGTCTATAAGCTCTCCTGGCATGATGTGCCCTGCATGTGTGCAGAGCAGGCGGACTGGGCTCCTGAAGCCGAGGGTGGCCTGCCGGAGAAGAGGCAGAGGTGTGGGCAGTTAGAGGCGGAAAGTGCACCAAAGGGGATCTGGGGGACAGCAGCCTTGCCTGCTACAGGTTCTCAAAGTGAACCTTTCGGGTCCCATCACCCTCACCCTTCAGGCCCTGGGAACTTTCTGGCCCTATCGCCCTCACCCCAAGGCCATGTGAGATGGAAGACGCTCTTCCAGCCCCTCAGGCCTTTGGGTTGCCATCCAACCCCCTCCCCCTGCCCCAACACGAACAGAGCAGTCACCCTGAGCCTGGCCTGGGGGCTCTGAAGACACAGGACACGTCTTCAGGGCTCTCAGATCTCCATCAGCAGTGGGGAACACCTCACAAGGGTTTTGCTAAAGTGCTGAAGTGTGGCTGTAATTTTCTTTTTAAACACAAATTAGAATAGATGAACTCAAACGAATGTCTCTCTCCCTCACCTGCCTGCTGAAATTCTTTTGTGAGCAGCGGAGAGCGGGGCAGGTGGCCTGAATTCCCCAGTCCCTGCTGTGGCTGCGTGGCCTGGACGCCGGGAACAGCCTCGGAGAAATGCTGCGACTGGGAGGAACGCGTGGCTCCTTTGCGAGCTCTGGCCTCGTCTCTGCACCAGTTCCAGGGAACTGGAAAGCAGAGACTTCTCTGAGACCCTGGTGAGAAGGTGATGCTGGGGTCACGGGGTGGGGTGGGGGTGAGGTGGCAGATGTGGGGATGCTGCCGAGGACATTAACGTCCCGCTTCACTGAGCCAGCCATTCACAGTCACGGGGCTTTCTCCCAGTTGCTGACTGCTCTCAGATTTCTGCTTGTGACAAATCATTAAAGCCAGGCTGTGTCCCTGCTTCCCTGCCATCTCGTTTTAATATTAATTGCAGCCAAAGCAAATTAGAAGAGGAAATCTGCTGCTCCTGAAACATGCCATGCATTACAGAGCCAAATATAAGTGCTTTTATTTCTGTGCAAGTTATTGTGTGATTGCTCTCTTCTTTGGGTGCTGATTGATAGAAAGATAACTGCCTTTGAAACAGGAGGTGATGTGGGCCTTGACGCCAAACCGCCAGGAGGTGACTGCTGAGAGACTGACAGATCCCAAGACGACCCAGAGTTATCTACCCTTTGGAAGGGGAAGGGACACCCTCCCAGCCAGGGATGGGTTTGCTTTGTGGCTGCCCTCCTGTCCAGCATGGGGCATGTGCATTTCCTGAAGTCCTGCCCATGCTGCCACAGGTGAGATCAAGACCAGAACTTTCTGTCTCAGTGTTGCAGCTACTAGACGGCTGCCCAAGGCAAGTGACTGGTGTCAAAACAGATGCTTTATCCCCACCACCTCCTTGGAATGTGCAGAAAGGACGTCTCTGGGGAACTTGAGATGCCAAGGTTTGCTCAGAAGGCACCGAATGAAAACGGATGCCACTTCATGAGGGCAGGCAGTGCTGGATTGATTACCCCAGGCAGACAAAGCGTGTACTTAGGGAAACAGAAAAGGAGGGATGGGAAAAGAAGGAGGACAATTAGTAAAATGTTGATATTTGAGATTTCCCCCGTATGGAAAATCCTAAACGTTGGTAGACTTCATTTTGTATTATTTTTATTTGGATGCATGTGTGGGAGTGGGCTGCAGCACATAAACTATTCACGTTCTAGGGCTTTGTGATCTCAGCTTCACTCTCTCCCATGGAAAGGCAGTGTGTGGGAGGGGGTGGGACATCAGTGATTTGCGTAATAATTTCACTCTGTGGGAGGCACAGGTGAGTTTGAAAGTTCCTTGTTTGGCAAAGCCAGATCCCAAGAGAAATAGCCCAGGCTGTGGCTCACCTCCCTGTGGGTGTGAATGCCAGGCACACTTGAGTGTGCACCAAGGCCCCAGGCAGGGCTTGCTGAAACACAGACCCCTGAGCCCCACCCTGGAGGGTCTGATTCAGTAGGCCTGGTGTGGGACCCAAGAGCTTGCATTTCTAACAAGTTCTCGGTGATGCTGTTGCTACTGGCCCAAGGACTTCACTTTGAGAACCAGAGGCCTGGAACGTTCCGTGACACACACTGAGGGCACCGAGCCCAGGCCTGGGGTGAACGTGGGATGTGGGGCCTGCAGGGCACTGGGTCAGCAGCAGGAAGCGGTGGAGATCCGGGATGATGGCGACAAGCGGTGATGGGCTGTTCAATGTGTCATGACTGACTCTAAGGAAGAAACAAAAACAGCTCTGATTTATGGCTTTTGTCAATTTCTGTGGTGTAAATACTCCTGTCATGACCAGTTTCAAGCTACCAGCACGAAGTCACTGAACACAAGATGGGAAAAGCTGTGCATGGTCAGCTCCCCAGCACACAAAGAAGAGGAGGGTTCCTGGTGGGGAGCACGCCCTAGCCGGGGAGTCTGCTAGAATGACTAATAGGGCCATCCAGAATTCCTGAGGCCTCCGATGGAAGCATAAGGAGGAGCAGAACATATGGGGGTGGAGTGGTCCCAAGGAAACAACTGGCTTGTTCATCTAAGAGAGGGGACACTTGGACCTGGCCTGCCTTGTCTTGGCTGCTGACCTGATGCCCAAATAACTGTTACTTGTGTTTTGTTTCTTAAAAAATTATATACATACATGCATACAAACATACATATATATATGTGTATATATATATATATATATAATTCCTGTTTGAAAAAGTAAAGTTAAATTTTAAAAAGACGCACCTCTTATTCCACCAAGCAGACTTAAATACCATCAACATTTTGTTGTTTATTTTAGTTTTTTTCTTTTAGATAAACATACAGATACACACACACATACATACAGGTTTTATGCAGTTGTCCTTACATATACTGTTTTTTGACTCACTTTTTTTTTTTCACACAGTACAGTACACAAGCCTTTTCTCATATGCCACAGAAATTGACAATTCTTCTACAATTCATTTTTTTAATGGATTAAGGATATTTCTTTATTTGGATGGATCCTAATTTATCTGCTGAACCCCTGGTTCTTAAAAATCTGCTTTGTGCCCAGCACTCTTCAATCACAAGTACGTGCTGGTGAGCTGCCTTAAATAAAAATATTGCTGTTCTATGATTATTTCTTGGAATTCATTTTTCTAATAGGAAACACTGGATCAAGCAAAGGTGTGCATATTTTTGCATTTTTTATTCATAGTGTCAAATCGCTTTCAGAAAGTTCATACCCACTTATATTTCTATCAGCCACATTTAAAAGCACCTGTTTCATCAATTTTTCATCAACACCGAGTTTTACAAGTTTTAAAAACTCTGAAATGTGTTTTTTTTCCCTTTTGTTTTTTACATTACGGTCACGTCATGAGGGACTGAGTGGCATCCGGGTGCACAGGGGATAACCGACGCAGGTACTGACTCTGCTCAACTTTCAAGGTCACTAAATCCCTCACTCCTCACAGGGCCAGGAGAAAAAGTAAAGCCCTTACCATCAGCTTTGGCTTCTACAAGGGACATGTCTCCACTGAAGCAGGCAGGGTGTGAGGGGCCCCTGCCCAGGCACTACCTGGGGTACCAAGGAGACATCTGCCAGAACATTCTCTGGTCATAGCAGAGGGCATTTGAGATCACAACTCCTTAAAGGAACAGGAATGGACAACAGAAGGAAGTAGGAGAGAAAGAGGACAAGCTAATAACAAGAAAATTGAGAGTAGGGGCAAGAGAGAGGAATCAGTCATGATCCAATCACCAGTCCTGGATTAAGTGCCTCTGGCTCATCCTGGGATTTCACAGTCATTGGCTTCAAGCTGCTAATCCTTTCTGAGAGGTTCCCTTCAAGCCGTCTGGAAGGAATGAATAAATGGATGGTTTCACCAAATGGTTGCTCCTGAAATGCTTTATGCACAGGCCCCACACATACCCCTGTGGTCATGGCATCATTGATTCAGCATTTAAAGTGTGGCCATTTCATAGAGTTCAGAATTTCAGAGTTAGAAGACATTTAGACATTATTTAGTTCCTCTCTCATTTTATAGATGAGAAAACTGAGGCACAGAGAGAGGATATGACTTCTAAATGTAAACATCAAATTATTGGCAGAGACGGGACTAGAACCCATGTCTCCAACTCTTAGTCCAGTATATTCCTATTAACTTGTTGCCACTTGCTTACTCTTAGTATTTTCTAAATTTACTTAACAGAGAGTAAATTGAAACAATTAATATGGATAACAATACTAAAAAAGTAGGATTATGTTTTTTGGTAAAAAATGTGATTTTACCCATGATCTTCCCCCAGTGGAATATCACATGGTAGGTGCATATGTTGAGGGGCAATAATGGAATCTGAATATGGGTCTTCTGGTCAGAAAAATGGCTCAACTTAGGGTAAATGACAAAACTTCATTTCTTCCTGTGTATATGAGCCAATAACAGTACCCAAATGACAGGGTGTGGTGATGTGGCACAGAGCACAGGGAGCTCAACAGATATTAGCTATTAGTATATCATCATCAGCAGCAGCAGCCTATTTTTATTTTACGTCTTTATCAGAGAGAATGCTAGTTGCTTCTAGGTCTAAATTGAGACAGAAAGTTGCCTTACAGGAATAATCTTTGTATGCACATCTCTAAAGTTGCAAAGACACCAATTCCCTGGAGGAAAGAGTTTAACAACACCCTCTGTGGCCGGTCTGTGCGGCCTCTCCTAGTCCTTCTTGGGGTGCCAGTGGGTGGCTGGGGAGGAGGGGGTGAGTTTCACGGGAGTGCAGGGAATCAACCAGGAGGAAAGGGAGAGCTGAGACTGGTGACCCAACCCATCACTCGGGCCTGCGATGTGACAAACGCTGTGGCTGGAAGCCCACCCTCTCCACCCAGCTTCCCTGGCATGAGGCTGTGCTGCAGTTTGGCTGAGCAAGGGGAGAGTGTGAGCAGAAAGAGAAGCACCTACCCAAGATTTGGTCTGGGGTCCCTGACAGGGGACCTGGGCTAGCATGGAGGCGGTTACAGTGTTGGCCAAGCATCCACTGGGCAGTGCAGGAAAAGTGACCAGCAGCACCCCATGTGGCAGCAACAGAAGCAACAAGAATAACCAATTGAGCACATCTGGCAGCCCTCTAAGCCTGGTGTTTGCAACCTGGTGTGAGTCCTTTGGACTCAGTAAGTTCTGGATAATTCAGGGCAAAGCCAAAGGTGTCTGGAGGACGTGCTGGATTTTCTGTTGCTATGGTCAGGAATTGCTCAACTCATTATTTTGAAACATAAAATAAAAGCATCCTTATTTGTATCCAAAGTCATATAAGTTAATAATTATCCATGAAAACATATATATCTACAAACACATGCCTAGCAATTGCGACTGAAGTTCTTAATAATTTTGAATTAAATATATTACACACAAATTTTGAAAATTATTTTTAGCCAAAGATTCTTAGCTTTAGTTACTAATAGTAACAAAAATATTTACTGTGTACTTACCATATTCTATATTAAATGAGTAAATGCATGATCTCATATAATATTCACAGAGACATATTATAGATGAGAAAACTGAGGGTCAGAAAGGTAAGGACTTACACAAGGTCACACGGCTGTGCAGTGGTAGAGTTAGGATTTGAAACAAGTCTGACGGCCTCTAAAATTCTGCCTTCTAAAAGCTGTGTTTACTGATCCCAACAAGTATTAACATTCTTCTTGTGTTCATTGGTGTTCCCAGATGAACGGCTGGGATTTTTTTTAGCATCCATGTGAGGCTAAAATATTAACATTATTATTATTTTATATTTTCATAGCAATGGCAGTCATTCTCAATTACCTGCTTATTAATATGTTTATTATATGTTTACTTACATGTTGAATGTCTCCCCTCACTGGACTGAAAGTCTCTCCCAGTGCCTGGTACAAAGTAGGAGCTTCATAACAGTTGAATAAAATGTGTATTATCCTTGGTTTGAATATTCCCTCCAAATGGTGAACATGCCAGGCTTCCCCAACCAACAAAAGGAGGTGCCGGAAGAGAAGTTCTGCTTCAGCTGCTTCCTCCAGTAAAGGGCCCTTAAGCCCAAAGGCCGAGGGCAGTGGAAAGCACCCATGGGTCAGTGTGGGCTGGGCTGGTCCCACCAGCCTCCACTGTCCGTTCTCCCTCCTCCTTGGCATAACCTCAGCAGCCCCCTCCGTCCCTCCCTCACATGCCACGTGTATTCCTAACCACAGAAATTTGCAGCTGCGGGGCTCCCCTTCCAGAATGACATTCCTGATCTCTCACGTTGGGCTACTCTAAATTCTACTTTTTCTTCAAGACTTATCTTTTCCCCAAAGCCTTCGCTGTCCTTCGTACCTCACCCACAGAGATGGATCTCTGTTTGGGGGCCTCCTGTAGGCCTCACTGAGTGTCTAATAAAAGCCGTCTTTAGGACAGCAGCATCTTCAGGCGAAGGAACAGTTAGAAGGGACCTCGGATATCACACAGACCAGGAGGGCAAACTGTGTTCTCCAGGGACTGGGGGTGCCTTGGAGGTGCCTCCTGGAGCCCTTGGAAAATGGGTCAGGAAGAGGGAGGCTGGCAAGGCCCTGGGCCCCTGCCCTACCTACTTAACCAAGACTCCCTGCTTTCATCTATTTTGTATGATTTCATTGGAAAAAAGAGATGAACTGGTCAAAAAACAAACAAACAGACAAAAAACCAAAATACCCTATTTCCACCTCCTACTTTTACAGTTAAGAAAACCCCAATGCTTGGTTATACCTCAAAACTCCGCCCTCCTTCCTTCCAGAATAATAGGGTTTTGGCAAATGGCCCTCCAGCTAGGGACCCTTTTCCTGGAATTCCTTGCAGCTAGCTCTTTGTGGCCACATAATTAAGTTGTCATGAAGAGAAGGGGAGTGGAGTGTTTAGGACAAGTATCACTTCACTTGCCTAAAAGGACACTACTTATCCTTCCCTTCTCTTTCTCTGCCAAACAATGTCCACATGGAACTGAGCTTCCCACCAGTCTGGGCCCTCAAATGCCATGGGAGAGAGAGCTCAATGTGTCTTGTTTAAGCCTTTGTAATGGCCAGTCTCTTTGTTATGGCAGCTTAGTCTATACCTTAACTACTATTCCCAGGGAGAAAATGACTTGTGCTACTCTGTTTTATGTGCTTATATAAATGGTTGGATCAGTTGTTCTTCCCAATGATCCCTTCCTCTTGCATACAGACAATGCCTAGATTGGGGTCAGGAAGAGAGTAAGTGCCCAGTTAACACGTGCTGAATTAATACAAATCTGTATACCTGAGTCCCAAACACCAGAGAACTGGAGGTCAGTGAACTGTGGGGCTCTGGGAAATGATGTACTGTCTTTAACCCTTGATTCTGTCACCCTCTGGCTGGGTCGTTTTGAGAAGTTCTTTCTACTCTCTGATCCTCAATTGTGTCAGTTGTTAAAACAAAGACAATAATTTCTGATTACATTATTAGGATTAGGGTTTTTGAAAAGCGCTTCATACATGGCCTGGCCCAGAGAAGACAATCTACAAATGATGACTCCATCTTCTTTCCCCCTTCTTGTCCCAGGCACATCCTTGTCCCTTTGCCTCTGTGCTACCAGAACTCAGACCCTCCAGCCCAGAGCTGACAGAGAAAGGAACAGTGGTGGCTGGGCCAGAAACCATGGCATCAATGCCAAGCTGGCTGGAGTTGGGCTGCTCAGAAGGAAGGTGTCTGTTTGGGCCTTCAGGCCTAGCTCCATTTGAGCATGGGGAGAGAGAGGACCCAGCCAATAATAGGCACGCGGTGCCCTCCAAGTCAGACCCAGGTGGGCTTCCAGAAGCTCCAGACCTGAGGACACCCCCACTGGCCTGCTAAGGCCCACCCTGCCTCTGGGGCCTATAAGACTTCTAAGATGCATTCATTCAACCTTTCCTCCATTCATCTAGCAAACGCTTACTAAAAGCCTGTTTTGTACCAAATACTGCACTAACTCCTGAGACAGAGACCAAATTGATAAGATGTGGACACTGACCTCATGGTGTCCAAGGTCCAATGGGGCAGACCAGCAATGGCTCAAACTCCAGGTTGCAGCTATTTAATAACAGGCTACAGCCTGCTGGTGTGGGGCCACAGCACTTCCAAATCTGATTCTGAGTTTGCATGGAATCTGCTTACTGACTAGGGTAAGTGGGCATGGGGGGAGGGAGAGGGCTGGGAACATTCTCCTCTTGCCTGCTCTCATTGCTATCCTTTTCTGAATGCTTCTTACATACCAGGTACTCTGCATTCCCTCTTTTATCAGCACACCATGGCCCCATGATGCAGGCACTACTTGTGTTATTCCCATTTTGTAGAGGAAGAAACTGAGTTTCAGACAGGGTAAGTAACTTGCCCAAGGTCATTGCATTATCAAGTGTACAGTCCAAGATTTGAACTTGATACTAGTGATTTGTCACCGGATGCATAAGCCATGTTTGTGCTTGCACGATGAGGGTGTGGGGAGGGAGACTTGGTTACAGGAGGTCCCTGGGCTGTAGGAGGTAGGCAGAGGGTGAGCAGCAGCTGGAAGGTGCCCCAGGTGGGCTAGCCTGGAATTCCAGGAGGCAGACCACTGACACAGCTGTTCCACTGACTTCTTTTACTCACATCAAGCCCACTCCCTTATCTCCCCAGGGCTGAGCCCTCTAGGCCTCCCAGTTCCAGCCCCTGGCCTCTTGGCCTCCTGGGTGACATCCTCAGCTCACCTGCTGGTTTTCCCTCCTCTTCTAGACTGCCCCACTCCCTCTGGCTCCTGCCGAGTGGCCCGGCCTGTGCCTTGTGACCTGTGGCCTGGGCAGGGGCGTGCGAAAGGCAGCATTCCAGCAGGGGTGAGGTCACCAGCTGGGGCTCGCTAGAACAGGCTGCAAGGGGACGATGATCTGCACCACTTGAGGCCCTGTTGGCAGATCATAAAAGCTGGAAATGCCTGGTGAGGTCACTGCACTCAGCCCTGGGGCTGGACCCTGTGGGCCCCTTCATGATTGACATGTCCTGCGATCTAACTTTCTCCTTTGCTTCACCACGAGGCCTGCCATGGCCCCCTGGGAGGACAGGACCGAACCTCCACCTTCTTGCTGCACAGCCCTGGCTCCCCAAGGCTCTGTCAACAACCCCAAGACCCTGCCCAGTTGGGCCCCATTTCCGGGAGGGTCCAAGCAGCTGGTCCCTTGATAGAGTGGGGCAGAGTAGGGAGGAGAAGCAATAAATGGAGTTATTAATGGCGGTGTCAGAAGCTGCCTGCTGTGGTGGAAAGAGCACCGGGTAGGGAGAGATCCAGTTTAGAAGTGGAGTGGCTCACTGGAAGGCTTGCCACCCCTTCTCTGGGTCTCAGTTTCTCCATCTATAAAATGGATGTGTTGGCCTAGAACAGAGGAGCTTGGTCTGCTGGGGGTGCACAAGCCCTCTGAGGTTAGAGGCACAACTGCGAGAACCTGAGTTCCAGGGCAGAAGTTGACGCCTTTCCTCAGATGCTGCCCCGGGGGTCCCCAGGGAGGCTGGGTCTTTAAAGGGCTGCCCCACCTAACAACCTCTGTGTGGTTGAAGGTCACCAGGAAATGACACAGAGGCCCCTGGCGTAGTGCCAAAATGCTCACGTGGCCTAAACTCTGCAGCCGGTAGAAAGGGAGGAGACCAAGGGGCTGCTCAGAAGCACTGATGGGGACTGAGTCCCTGTGATGTGCCTGACATGGTCCTGGGCAAGAGAAGGAACGGGGCAGAGAGGAACCCCAATCTTTGCCCTCTCTTTAGAGCCTCATGGCACTGTAAGTAGGAGCAACACAAACATTCACGTCCTGCGGGGCTCACTATTGCTACAACTCTGGAAAGAAATTCTGCCCTGCAGCTGCAGCCAGCCCCACTGGTGCTGAAAGAGTGGAAACTGAAGTGGTAGAGCAGTTAAAGAGCTGCAGAAAATCATCAGCTAGCTACCCAATATCTCAGAGGATATGAGAAAGCAGGTGACAATATTCTGAAGCCTTGGGCTTCTGTGTGAACATACCAGCTGGAGCACAGGCCTCCAGGCCACTCAGACCAGCACTCTTGGCCCTCTCCCCCACATCGCTCAGCCTGGAGGTGGTCCTCAGACTCACAGTGGGTGAGTTATGTGTGTAGAGCACTTCAGAGTTTATAAAAGTGCTCTTGGGTGTAAATCATCCCACATCAGAGGCCTCTAAAGGTGGGGCGACTGGAGTGACCTCCCTCATCTGCCACATCCATGATCACCCCCATTTTTAGGCGAGGAGACTTGGGGGTCACCCAGCTGAGAGATGCAGACCTGGCCTTGCCACCTAGAAGTTCTAAGGCCAAGTTGATGTCTTTTCACCCATCTTATCTACTCATCTAAGCCATGATGCCAAAATGTACATTTGGGTCTAAAACAGGAGTTAGCAATCTATAGCTTGTGGGCCAAATCCAGCTTGCTGCTTGTTTTTATACATAAAGCTTTATTGGAACATAGCCATGTCCATTCATTTACACATCGTTGATGGCTGCTTTTGCTACAGTGGTAGAGCTGAGTAATTGCACACAGAGACTGTAAGGCCTGCAAAGCCTAGATAGAATATATGCTATCTGTCCCTTGCAGAAAAAGTTTGCCCTGGTCTAGAATATATAAATCAAGATGGATTTCCCCAAGAAAGCAGGTCATTAGCCTAAGGCCTGATATCCAAGAATCCACAGATAGATGCTAGTGATCACAAGCACCTGTATTTAATCAGCTGTTAATGACACCCTGTGCTTTCAAGTTACAGCCTTTGGAAGGACCAACACTGAGGCATTAGTAATTTTTTTTTCATCAGAGACGTTTTAGGTGTACAGAAAGATCATGAAAAAAATACAGAGTTCCCAGATACCAGCCTCCTTTTTTAACATTTTGCATTAATTTGGTACCTTTGTTACAATTGATGAGAGACTATTATTGTGATTGTCCTCTTAACTATAGTTCATAGTTTACATTAGGATTCACTGTGTTGTACAGTCCTAAGTTGGTATTTTTTAAAAATTTTTGTTCTAGCAACATATATACCACCTAAAATGTCCCCATTTATCCATGTTCAGATATATAATTCAACAATGTTAATTACATTCACAATGTTGTTTTGCTAACACCACCATCTGTGATCAAAATTTTTCCATCACCCCGCACAGAAACTCTGAACCAACTAAAAATTAATTCCCCATTCTCTACCCCTACCCTATCTCCTAAATGGGCAAAACAGTTTGAATAGACATTTCTCCAAAGAACATATACAAATGGCCAAAAAGCACATGAAAAGATGCACAACATTTTTAGCCATTAGGACAATTCACATCAAAACCACAATGAGATACCATTTTACACCCACTAGAATAGCTACTGTTAAAAAGACAGACAATAACAAGTGTTGGAGAGGATGTGGAGAAATAGGAACACTCATTCATTGCTGGTGGGAATGTAAAATTGTGCAGCTGCCATGGAAAACATTTTGGCAATTCCTCAGAAAGTTAAGTATAGAATTACCATATGACCCAGCAATCCCACTTCTAGGTATGTATCCCAAAGATTTGAGAGCAGGGACTCAAACAGATATTGGCTCACTGACATTCACAGCAGCATTATTCACAATTGCCAAAAGATGGAAGCAACCCAAGTGTCCATCAACAGATGAATGGATAAACAAAATGTGGTATGTACATACAATGGAATATTATTCAGCTATGAAAAAGAGACGTTAGTAATTTTTAGGAAACAACCACCAGAGGGAGAGGACTGGATTTGAGGCTTGAAGCTAGAGAGTAGGGTTGGGGGCAGGTTCGAGGGGGGCTGCACCAGCATCAGCGTGCGAGCAGAGACTCTACACTCCAGTGCATCCTGGAAGCCAGCAGGCCGGAAAGTGTGAAGTGCTCACATGTGCTCACACAGTCTTGCACATGCCCACACTACGTCCTTGATGGAAGAGCTGGCCACAGGGCACTCTGTCAATCACAACACGGGCGGAGGAGACAGAGCTGGGAAGAAGGGATTGTGTTTCTGAAGGCAGAGGGGTGAGATTCAGAAGGGTTTGCATCTGTTCCCCTCTATTATCCTTGACCCCAGTACAGTCTTAGTGGATGCTCAAGCCTGGTCTCAGCCAAGCATGGGGTATGGGGAGGGGTCCTGAACCCTGACTTGGGTTAGAGCACTACAGCAGGCATGGGAGTGCCCATGGCCTATCCCACCAAGCTCTCCAACTCTCGCCAACTTTGGTACGTCCGGGTTTTACTTTATTGGGGAACACTGCATTTCTTCCCTCTGCCTATAAGGAAGGAGATGCTGCCTTTGAGGGCAGGAGATGGCAAGGAGCAAAGGACACAGAGCGTGAGGGGCTGATGAAGGGTCCTGGGCAGGAGAGCCTCCCCTGGCTCTGCAGACAGTGATATGGGAAGGGGTTTCCTGGTGGATGGACCCTCTCCAAGGCCTTCCCTGCATCTCTCTTAACTTCTGTCCACATCCGAGGACTCTGCCCTGCTGAAGCATGGCTCTGCTGGACCTCACTGTCCACTGGGGCTCGCTCTTCTGCCATCTCTCCTCTCCCTTTCCCACCCTTCTCCCTCCATCTCTCGCACCCATTCTTTTCTAACCCATCAAACAGAAAGCAGCCAGAGCATGGTGCTGAAGCCTGCTTTAGGATTTAGTGAATTGCTGAACGTTTCATCTTTCCTGGGTTTTAGCGTTTATATCCTGTAAGGGAAAATGCACAGTTTCTCAATTAGATTACTTTATGAACAAAATCTTTGTCTGTTTTTTTTTGGGGAGGGCAGGGATCTGAAAGTTCCTCACTTTTGGAATAAATCCATGTATTATATCCAAGGACATCATGAACTTTTTCCCCAAGCTACACACCAATGCTCACGTTGGGAATAGTTCTAGCATCTTTCAATCCATTCAGCAAATATCTGTGTGTCTGTAGCATACCAGGAGCTATTTTAGATGCTGCAGATGCAACACGGCCAAGCAAAGTCCTGCCTGCAGAAAGCTTATATTTGGGGCTGAGGGGTGGGGGAGACAACAAACAAAATAAGTATTATATGAAGTAAGGCAGATGGTAACAAGCATATGGGGGGACTGTGGGACGATGCAGACTCCAGGGGAAGTCAGGAGCAAGGCCTGCATCTGGGTCAGTACACATAGACACTTCCTTTGGTGTAGCAGGGAGGTCATGATGGGAAGACACAGAAGGCTTCCTGGAGGAAGGGGACTGGAAAAAAGCCTGTGGAAAGTAACAACTGAGGAGGAACCAAGGGAGTGAAGGGGATCAGCAGGAAACTATGTAGCAAAGTAGGGCTGAGGGAGCAGCCAGGAGGATGACAGTCCAGGGAGAGATCTGGGGAAGGGGAAAATAGAGAGAAATGTTAGCAGACTAAAGATTTTAACAAACATGATAATGGCTAACATTTACGAGGCTCTTACCCCGTGTGGCCGGAACTGAGTTAAGTCCAGGGGCAGGTGAGACAGTCTGCAGGGGAGAGTGAGAGAAGGCTCACACTCAGAAGCCACCCAGCAGGCCGGGGCCTGGGCTGCTGAGGGTGGGGGAGGAAAGGGGTGCCAGGGCAGGACAGGCGCTGACTCAGGACTCTGTGGGCCAGGGAGCTCTTGGAGACCACCGGTCCTCCGTGGACGCCATCTGCCCGCACCCACTCCAGCCGCTCCAAGGCGATCTGGGTTCAAACCCCTCCTCTGTCACTCGGAGCTGCATGAGTCTAGGCAAGGGACAAAGCCTTCCTGTGCCTCAGTTTTCCCATCTGTAATATGGGGTAGTGCCACTTAGCTGCAGAATTTCTGTGACCGTATTCTAAATGAGCCGAAGCTCCTGTTCCGTAGCAGCATGCTCTTCCCTCTTTCCCCCTCAAACTCCCTTCTGGGTCATCTGTGCCAGCTCAGCCCTGGATTGGGGCTTTTTTGGGGGGTGGCCTTTCCCAGCGGGTGGGGTGTCACTGCTTCTCCCCCACGTCACTGCTTGCCTTCCTACAAGTAGTCTCCAGCAGATGTGTCTCGAATCACGGTTCCTTTTATTTGGAGCTTCGCGGTGATCCCCGCCAGGGAGGTCGTGGAGCTCCAGCCCCGGCGGGCTGCCCCGCCCACACCGGGCCCCGCCCCCGCCCCCTGGCCGCCGAGCCAGCCCCGCCCCCAGGCTTTGTCTCCCGCGCGGTGCAGTTGCTCGTAGCGGCCGCGCAGGGGCGCAGCGGGGCTGGCGGCGGGAGGGCCGGGCATCTGGGTCTCGGGGACCCTCCTCCCTTCCTCCTCTTCCTCGCTGTTTTCTCCTCCCTCTCCCGAGTCGGCACAGCCTGGCTTTTGTCTGAGGAGCCTCCTTCCCAGGACCGCGCCTGGAACTTCAGCCCGCTGGGTTCGGCTCCTCTGCTCCTGCCTCCGCTCGGGTCTATACCCGCGCGTGCCGTCCCGCAGCGCCCCTCTCCTGTCCGACCCCGTGCGGAGGGCGCTGCCGCGCTCCCGGTTGCTGTGACCAAGCGGTGGCTTTTCTTCTGGCAGAAATTTCTCACTGCCTCCTGGGCTCCCAAGTCTTACTTTACGCCGGAGAGGAAATACCTACCTTACTCGTATTGGTTATGTATCATTACTTACAGACGCACGGGAGGCGTCCAGGAAGTGTCCATTGAATGAATAAGTGAAGTATGTTAGGCACTTGCACATCAGTCATCGTACCTAACTTTCACAGCCGTCCAAGAGGCGGGTGAAGGAACAGGCTCAGGGAGGTTACCGGGGCCTTAGCCTGGGGTCTCCAGACTGTAGCACTCTCTGTCCTACCCACCCCTAAATTCCACCCCCCACCAGGCTCTCTCTTTGCATACACTCCTGTATGCCAGTAATGGCAGAAGCAATGTCGCAGCCTTGTAGTGACAGCAGAGCCTGAGGAGACCCATGTTTCCTAGTACTGCCCGGCCCTGGCCAGAGGGTATAGCGGGGTGCCCAGCCTCCCTTTCCCAGGGACTCCCCCAGGGAATCCCACCATCCTACCTGAGCCTCCTCTGGAGAGTGTGATGACTGGTGTGGACTGCACATCTCTGTTCCAGGAGAGGGGTGGCTGTGGCTGGCAGGCCTGCCCCCTGCCCCTCACATTGGCAGCTGGGAGCCTGAGGCTGGCCCCGTCTTTTCTCCACCCTGAGCTCCTACGTCACAGTGAGGAACTTCCAGAACCTGCATGGACACCGGCTTGTGGACTGAGCTTCATCCACACATCGAGCCACAGGCCTCCAGGCCACTCCTGGTAGTGCCTGGTGCTTGTAGAAGATGGGCCTGCCGAGGCACTAGAAGAGGGTTCTGGGCCCTCTAGGCAGGGTCCCGGGTACCCAGAGCAAGGGAAGGAGCCCCACGTGAGCACATGCCTTGACCCTGTGGTGTACGTACCAGATTTAGCAAATTAAAATACAGGTCACCCTGTTAAACTTGAATTTCAGATGAACAACCTCTTTTAGTACAAGTTTGCACCAAATTTAATTGGGTATCCTATACTTTACCTGGCAGCCCTACCTGATAGTCTCCTGCCCTGTGGGGAGGGATGTGGCAGGAGGAGGGCCTGAGTGGGGCCCTCTAAAGCAGGGGTTCCAGACAGGGGCTCTGGTGACGTGGTCTAAGGCTCTACCGACGGCAGTTTTCCACCTCCTGAAGTTGGGGCAGGGTTCTGGGTTCTGGGTGTTTCAGGGATGAGGTCACTGCCAAGGGCTAGCTCCACCCAGTAGGAGCCCAGTGTGGTTTAACAATGAATTTTGCATCAAAGCCTCTGGAATGCTGGGGGGGAGAGAGGGAGGTGATGCTAAGGGGAGGTGGCACAGGGAGCAAGCAGTGAGCTTGCAGCTACTGCCACCATCTCGGTCCCTCCAAGAGGGTAGGAAAGGTCAGGGGAGAAGGGGAGGGAAATTATGGGGCGGTGGTGGGGTGTGTACTGACAAATCCCGGGACCTGCCAGTAGTTAAATAGCAGTGTGGCTGTGCGGCCTGCCATGTTTCTTTATAGAACGTCTGTTTCATAGTAGTTACCTTTCTATGCCAGGTGGTGAAGGAAATCAGGAGGGACTTGATGGAGCCGACTGAGCTGGGCAGAGGGTCATCTCCTTGCTGGCCTGGTGTTGGTGCTGTTGCCTGGGCCTGGGTGCCCGCATCTGAGTGATCTCTCAGGGCAGGGAGAGGAGCATCCATTGAAGGGGAAGAACTGGCCAGAGAGCAGACACTGGACATGGTAGAGAGGCAAGGCAAATGTTCCAGAATGATTTCTGCAGATCTTCTGACGATTGACTGGGCTGTTTGAGAAGCGGAGTTCTGGTCCACTCTAGTGGCTTAGGAAGGGGTTGTCGGGAAGAGAGAAGCTGCTGTCCTGAGAGCAACGTCCTGGGAAGGCAGTGTCTTCTTTCAGCACAGGACCCAACGGGCCTATGCCACACCCACCATTTCTCTAAGCCTCCGTTTCTTCACCTGATGGAGAATATTTTGTGGGTTTATTATGTGATGCGAATCAAATCATTTATATGAAGGCAACTTGCAAACTGAAAAGTGCTTTATAAGTGCAAGATGGTATTATTTATTAATTCAGTGTGAATTGAGCCCTTCCTTGGGTGCGGGACACTGATTACGTGCTTCAACTTGGCGGGCCTGGGCCAGGGGACCGGATCCGCCCCTGGGGAGGGTGGTGGGCACGGGCGACAGCGCCCTCCACAGCCCCCCAGGCCTGGGAAAGTGAGGCCGGAGGCAGGCCCCATTTCCTCACCCAAAATACCACCATTAGGGGAGGCTTGCCGGAGGGAACCGCCTTTTCCCCACCCCCTTATCTTGCCCGGACACTCCCCGTTGCCAGTACAACTCCCATCACCGCCAGTGCGCATACACTGTTGCCAGACACCATTGCCAGAGCAACTCCCGCCCCTTTTCAAACAACCTCCGTGCTCTCTTAGAACCAATCCTAACCTCCGCACCCTCTCAGAACCAATCCTAGCCTTTCTCCCCTCAGCATTGGCTTGTAACAACCCCCGCCCTCTATGCCAGCCTATATAACCTGTGCTCACCCCTAATAAACTCTCTCTTGGCTTCTTCACCCTCAAAGAACCGTGTCCTGCCTGTTCCTTCTCGCCGCCCTCCACACCTTGCACGCCTCCGCCGGGGACCGGGCCCAGTCCCCCGCCTCGCCCTCGCCTCCGGGAAAGAGCCCCCGCCGCCGGTACCCTCCGAGCAACTCCGAGAGCCGAGGGTTCAGCAACCGGCCGCCCCCCCCCTTCAGACAAATCAATGACGACTGCACTTGGGGCCCGATTCTGTGTCAGTCTGAGAGGAATTAGAAAGGTTCTTGGGGAGTTCAAGTGTGGTGGGGAAGAGAGGCAGGTGAGCAGGTAACATAGGTGTGCACAGGGTACCCCAAGGGGATCCAAGTGAGGGAGGTCAGGAATGGCTTATGGAGGAGGTGATGCCAGACCGAGTTCTCAGTTGTAAGATGGATTAGGATGCAGAAGGGGCTTACAGCCCAGCAGGCAGGAGGGGTGGCCGAGAGACTGAAACCATGTGGTTAGGTGCTGCCAGCCAGAGTAGAGGCCCCAGCATAAAGTCCGTTGACTCTAAGGACACTGGATTGCTTCCTCTGGACAGGGAGGAAGCAGGGAAAGTGACAGTTCCAGTGTGGTTGTTTGGAAATATCACTCTGGTTTCCACTGAAGTTAAGGTTTAGAGATGCGAGATGGGAAGAAGGCAAGAAAACTAGACTCAGGGTTTCTGCAGAAGTCCAAGTGAGCAAACGGAGGGCACAATGAAGGAGACGGCAGTGGGGATGGAGAGGTGGGCGGTTCCTAGAAACTTCGGTGTTGGAATTGGCAGGACTCAGTACTGTCCTTCTTAAAACCTTAACTCTCAGTCTTCTGGGTCCCCAGGAGCCCCTTTTCCCTGCACTTCATTCTTTGGTGAATCTTCCCTCTCCTCGACACTGACACCACCTGCTTCCCACATCACTGACTTTTGGTATTGCTTTTGAGTCTTTGTTGTTTTCTTGTGTGTCACCAAAAAGTGGAAAGTGATTTTCTAGGCCAGAGATCTTGTCTTCTTTTTTTGTCTATCCTTCCTGTATAAGCACAGGATTGGAGGAGGAGTAGACCCCCAAGAGCACTGGATGCAGTTGAATTTGGAGGCAAAAAGAGAAGCCACGTGACTTCTGGGCTTAAAATGCTCCCCTAAAGGTGCCTCATCAAACCAAACTTGATGGTCCATGTTTATGCCCAAAGTAAAGCAGATGACCAGCTTGGCCTCATCTGATTGCTATAGTAGTTGTTATAATAAAAAGTTGTATTGAAGTATCAAGTACATACAGAAAAGTGCACAAGGTGAACATAGTCATGTACTCACAAACAGGCTGAGAAACAGAGTGTGACCGGGACCCCTTCAGAACAACCCCTCAATCTGTCTTCCTATTTTCTACCCATCCTCCTACTTTTTCCAAAGGTAGAATTGCTACTTGCACTTCTAGTATCACAGATTAGCTTTATCTGCCTTTGAAATTTATATAAATGCAACCATATGATATATATTCTTTTGTTTCTGGCTTCTTTCATTCAATGTTATGTTGGTGAGATTATCCATGTTGACTGCAGTGGTAGTTTGTTCACGCTCATTGCTGTATAGTTTTTAATTGTGTGAATTTATCACAATTTATGTATCTGATCTGCCATTTGGTTGCTTCCAGTTTTTAGCAATTATGAATGAAGCTGCTCATGAATGTTTTTATGCATGTGTTTTGGTGAACATATGGATGCATTTCTGTTGGGCATATTGCTTGGAGTGGAATTGCTGGTCACAGGGTTTGCATATATTTGACTTTAGTTGATATTCCCAGTTTTCCAAAGTGATTGTACCAACTTACACGCCCACCAGCAGTGGGTGAGATTTCTAGTTGCTCCAAACCAACACTTGGTGTTGTCAGTCTTTTAAATTTTAGCCATTTGTTGGTTGGTAGTGGTACACTGATGACTAATGAGGTTGAGCAAATTTTCAAATGTTTATTGACCATTTTGATATTCTATTTTGTAAGATGCCTGTTCAGGTCTCTTTTCTACTTTCCTAATGGGTTGTCTGTCCTTTTTATATTCTGGACAAAGGCTCACGCTTGTCTCTTATATGTGTAGCAAGTATCTTTTGCTCTGTGGCTTTTCTTTTTGCTCACTTGATATCTTTTTTTAATGTATTTAGTGGAATGTATTTAGTGGAATTTAGTGGAATTTCCTTTAGTGTAATTCTGTTGGTAACAAATTCTCTCTAATTTTGGTGTCTGAAAATGAATTTTGGTGTCTGAAAATGAATTTATCTCAGCTTCATTTTTGAAGGATATTTCCACTAAGAACAGACTCTAAGTTGGTTATTACGGTCTTATAGCATTGCAAAGATACCATTCTGTTCAATTCTGGCTTATTTGATTCTGTTAAGGGCTCAAGTGCCTATTTTATTGTTGCTTTCTTTAAGACAGAGTCTTTTTTCTCTGGATGCTTTAAAGCATTCTTTTTCAGCATTTTTACTCTGATGTGTCCAGGTGTGTATACGTGCATGTATATGTGTGTGTTTATCCATGTATGCATGTGTGGTTACCCAGCTTGGGGTACCCAGTGCTTCTTGAATCTGTGGTTTGACTTCTTTAATCAGTTTTGGACAATTCTCAATGCTTATTTCTTCAAATTTACTTCTGGCTCATTCTCTTTCTCCTCTCCCACTGAGATATCAACTACACATAAGCTGGATCTTTTCATCACATTCCATTTGTCTCTTCTGCTCTTTTCTCTATTTTCCATCCCTTTGATTCTATCCTTTAGTGGGACATTCACTTCTGATCTATCTTCCAGTTCACTAATCCTCTTTTCAGCTGAGTCTTATCAGCTGTTTAAGGAATTCATTGTATTCTTGATTTCATTTATTGCAGTTTTATTGTTTTTAATATAGTTTCTAGTTTCTGCCAATTTCTCCATCTTTTAATTTAATTCCATGGACATAACAATCATAGTTATTTTAGTCTGTTTCTAATAATTCCTAAATCTGTATATTCTGCAAGTCTCTTTTCATTGTCTGTTTCTTCTCTTGATATTTGGTCAGATGTTATCATTTTTGACTGGATATCATGTATGAAAAACAGTAGAAATAAATTTGAGGTTCTGGATGATGCAATCTTCCTTGAGAGTTGATTTACTTTGACCTATTCAGGTCCTGACTCCCTGGGGATCTAGAGGGGCACAGGCCTGCCCCTGGGGCTACAGACTCTCCCACCTTCCAGCTCCTAGGCAGGTCCATTTGAGCACAGTATGGAGAGCCTCAGAAAACTGTAGCCTGGGATTGATTTAGGAATACTTGAAATGTAGGCTTTCTGGTCATGATCAGACTGGGAGGGAGCCTCCTGGATCCTTTCCAGCTACCAGAACACTCTGCCCAAGGGAGGCAGTGAGGTGGTGAACTCGTGGATTCCTCGGGTGTCCATCTTGTCCACAGTTTGCTGTGCTCTGTCTTGCTATCCCATCTCCTTTGCCCCCTGTCACCACACTCACCTTGCCCACCAAGGCCCAACTACCTGAGACAGCTCAGTCTTTAGGAAATGGAAATGCACTTTTGCATTTCAGAGTTTCTGGCTCCTCGAGGAGTGATGTTGAATTGGTAAAATAAAACACAATTTTAATTAAAACACACCCAGACTCTGCTGTACTGATTAAATTAAGAAAACCCATTTGAAGAAGAAGGTTCAGCATTAAGCTGACTGCTCAGCAGTTAGCAAAACATTGGGGTTAAAGGGATTCTGGAGAACAGGATGTGATGAGGAAGCTGCCTGCCTCTGTCTGCCAATGAGGGATGGAGGGCACGTAGACCATTTATGCTGATGGAAGTTTATTGCGAAGTTTATTGCGAAAGGCAGGCTTGAGTTTGGTGAAGCTATGAATAAATGTTTACTGAGAGCAGTAAAAGGCTAAGATGTGAGAAGAAAAGTGCAATGATGAGCTTTGTCTAAGAAGTGTGTACATCACAGGACCCGCTGATAGTGAGACTTCTGCTCCCACTGGTCCTGGCCTCATGTCAATGGCACCCCCTTCAATGTGGTGCTGTTGGGCAGTATGCAACCTGCACAACTGTTCTTGGTGGCCCTGAAAGCCTGACTCATCTAGTAAGGAAACAGTGCAGTGCAGTGGCCAGAGGAGTCAGCAGATCCAGGTTCTAGTCTTGGCTCCGGCAGAGCTTTCCCTGCATCTTTGTCCTTACTGTTTCCCCACTTTGAGCTTCAGTTCCCTCACCTGCGAAATACTGCACAGATATGTGACATGTTTTGAAGCTACCCAGAATTATTTGATCTCTTGTTACGTTTGGAGAATTTACATCATGAATCATTCCTTCATGCTTTGCTGGTCTGCCTTTTAAGTAGACTGAGGCCGGAGGCCTGGGCTCTACCATTCGGATGCACCAGTACTAGACTACACTGCACAGAGCAAAGGGATGAAGTCTGGAAAGTGGGACTCTATTTTCCGGGGAGAGTGGTGGTAAGGGTGGGCAATAGGGGTAGAGTTCCAGTGTTCATGGCCCAGGGTTAGTGGTGTGAACAGTGGGGTCTGTCCATAACCACAGCAGCAGCCAAATCTCCCCTAGAGCAATCTGACACTGTGGTTTCAGGGTTATTCCTGGTTTTCTGGCTTCAAGGCCATGGTTGCTGCTAGTCCACGTGGGGACTTGGTGCAAATTAGAGGTTATCCCTTCTAGACACTTTACTGGCAACTGGTGGAAAGTTGTTATATAAATCTATTGTATATGATGATAAATACACAAATCTGTGATGTGAATGGTGCTTCCTTAAATGTGGGGCTGTTGTGCAGTATGCAACTTGCACAACTGTTCTTGTTGGCCTTGCAATCCTGACTCTCTGGCCTTTGTGGAAATTCTGAGAGACCTCCTTTCTTTTTAATAAATGCCTTTTCTCTTTAAGCTACCTAGTGTGGATTCTGGTGTTCCATTAAGAACCCCAACTGATACAAATAGGATAATGGTAGGGGCCTTAGGGCGCTAAGAACCCTCTGATGTTCAGTGGGTGTAAGAGTCCTCTGAGAAGGCAGAAAGCACCCACGTTACTCAGAGGGCTTGTGCTTAATTTATTAATTTGTAGAGGAATGCCGGAAAGAGGTCTGGCTCAATCTTCCTTCCTTATTCCAGAAACCTGTTTATTCTTTTGCTGCCAGGGTCAGAGTTCATGGTTAAAGAGAGGGACCACTGGGTGTATGTGAGAGCGTATGCTGTAAATATTCCAGCAGGGAGGCTTGTGGGGAAAATAGCTTTGCCGGGTCTTGTTCACACACTGCTGTGTCTCCTATTGTGCGAGGAGAGATGACATCAGCCTGTGCATCATTTGTATGAGGCCCGTGAGTGTGTGTGTAGGTGTGTGTGTGTGCAGTTCTGGCTGCAGATAAAATGATCAGTTTACAGGTTTTTCAGGACAGTCCAGATTTGAGACGCTGTCCTTATTAGTTGGACCAGTTCTGGGCGCATATTATTTGGTTTAGGCCACGTGGGCGCTGCAGCCGGAGGTTCCAGGGTCCCTCACCAGGGTGTGGTGAGGAGGGAAATGAGTAGGGGCTCCCCAGGGAATCTGTCTCCCGTCAGTTGCTGGAAATGCGTGTCTGACTCAGTTCTCTGTGATTCTGACCTGAAAGGAGAGAAAGAGGCCATTTGCTTGTTTCCTGCGTCCCCCCATCCCTTCCTGCGCCCAGAAGCAGGCTGGGGGTTGGCGGAGAGGAAGGTGGGGGCAGGGAGGCCCGGGAGGGCCGGTAAGTGCCCCCGCTGTGGTTTCATGGCCCCTCGGTCTCAGCCAGCTGCGCTGTTTGCTGCAGGAGCCTGGTGCCGCTGGGTGGGAGGCTTTTCTCTCTGAGTGAGGAGCAGGGGCCGCAGGGGCCACGAGAGGGCGCCTGAGAGTCATGTTCACACTTGGTGTCAGTGGTGTTTCTTGAGGGCAGGTTTGGACAGAAGGGAGGACAGGGAGAAGGGCACTGCATCCCAAAGGACAATGGGACAGGAAGGGGGGGTGCAAGGAGAAGGGCAAAGGGGATATTGGTGAGTTGGGGATTGGGGTCTCTGGAGACAAACCTCCCTGATTCCGGAATTTGTCCCAGGATGTCCTGGGTCCCTGGTGGGGCCTCTGACCCTCCATGTGTGTGTGTGCTGTAGGGTCTCTGCAGGAGATCTGAATCTCTGCTCCTGGCTGAGCGATTTGGCTTTTCAGATGAGGGAACCTGTGGCAGGTGAGGGCACCCCTGCCCGGCCCCCTATGGCCTTACAAAGCTACAACACCCACCTGGGAGGCCGAGGCTGCCCCGTGGCTTTCTAAAGGGAAGTCCACGCCTGTGGCGCCCTGGTCAGCCCTTTTCTGGAAACGTCCCCCGTGTGCCCGGTCACCCACCACAGTTCTCTCAGAGGCGCCTTGGGGAGGAAGAGCTGTGAGGTCCTGGGAGAGGAGGAATGGGGGTGTGAAGAGGTTTGGGATGTGGCCTGGACCCTCTGTGACCCCCAAAGGCCTTTGTTCTCCGCAGTGAGGGCAGACCTGCGGATAGGATAAATGGCCAGTTGAGACACAGTCTTACTTAGGGTTTGTTTATGACTGTTCTCGTTACACATTTGGGGTCTCAAAATTAAGAGTCAGGGCTTTCCCTCCAGGTGGGCAGGCAGCCCTTGGTCGCCGAGTTGTCTTGTCACTTGTCCCAGCTCTTCTTTTTCACTTGTTGCCCCCTCCTGGCACAGCCCTCCTTCCATGGTCAAATGGGGATATACATTCACCTTCTCACAACCTGGACGGAAAGAGCCCAAGGGACCCTCTACTAGGCTCTTTCCCATGCAGGAATCTCTTCTATATCATTCCCGAAAGGCAGTTGTTGAATCCTTCCAATGACTGACAGCTCACTCCCTCACAAGGGACCTCCTTCCTCTTTGGGACCACTCCAGATGTTAAGCAGTTAGCTTCTTTGGGGCACCCAGCAGCATTCTGGAATCTCTCTTCCATTGGTGTGAGTTGACCAAACCTGGTAAAATCCATCTTTTGTTCAATAGATTTTTGGAAGTCCCAAGGCCTGATGTAATGTGCCCCTTATGCTTTCTCCTCCACCTCATACCTTCACTCCCCCTCCCTCCATGAAATTTCCTTTGCTGTCAGCATCCCAGTCCCCAGGTACTTTGGGACCTGAAGGAGCAGGCCATGCCTGGTGGGGATTTCTGGAATTCCCACCTGGCCAAGACTAGCTGGAGATGTTACTCACATGAGGAGTTGTTCAGGAGCACCCAGGGGTCTGGGCTCATTTGCCCCTTCTTCATTCCTACCCACCACCTTCAGTGGACACTGACCCCTGGAATGAGGACCTATTGATCCTAGAACCTCCGAGCTGGACGGAATCTTGACGAGCACCTGGCTTTGTATTTTCTGCACTGGGCTCTGCTTATCGCTAAGTCCTCAGCCATGTGCTGGTTCCCCCACTCCCACCCCTAAATCCACCCCGAGCTGCAGGGTGGCCAAAGGACATGGAGTTCGTAGAAGATTCTGGGAAAAAGGCATGCAATTTAACTGGCAAGTCGTTCAATATTTTTATATCAACACAAACGCATATGTATCATGTAATAGAATGTGGATGTGTGAATTTCAAAGCCAAAACATGAGTCTTCAACTGAGTGTTACTCTGCAGGAAGGTTGCTTCAGGCTATTTCTTTAGAGTCCAGCTACCATGCACCCAAGGCCCTGCACCAGAAACCCCCAGCTGATCCTCTCTGCTGAGGGGTTTTTGGATTGAGAACTTGGAGAAGCTCCAACGTACTCAATTTCCTTTATTATTAGCGATGAGGAGAGAGAACCAGAGAGGACACACAGCTCAGAAGCTTCAGGATTTGAAACCCAGATCTGTGCTTTACCCTGTACCAAGAAATCCTGCATCAGGTTTAGAAAAGTGCAGACCGTGGCAAGAAAGGGGATTGGAAACAGAAAAGGGGTGCTGGGTCAGCCCTTGGTTATCCAGAAAACTCAGTTCAAGGAACAATTTGACCCAAAGATCCTGTGCTCTGAGTTCTGAGTATGTCAATCTCATTCAAAGATAGAAGTATTATTTCCTTACCTTTTTTAGGATGGAGTGTTCTCTGGTTGGGCGAGGGCTTCAGGGAGCAAAGGAGGAGAAACCCAACCCCAGGGCTAGGGACCGAAAGGAAGAAGTCCAGGCCGGCGGCGAGGCCAGCAGGAGGCAGCTCTGGGCTCCAGGACAGGGAACTGGTAGGACCAGCTATATTGAAACAGCCGGCAGCCCCATAACTTTCCTTGCACACACACTACAGGCTGTGCCTGCACATGGATATGCTTGCACACACACACACACACACCCCTAACACTTGGATGTGCAGATGCCCCAAAGCTTATGACCAAGCAGTGCCTCAATAAGCTGAAATGTTTAAGACTATTGAAGGAATGCATTCTGGCCTCCCCACCATGCAACCGCCTGCTGCAAATGAAATGAGAACAGGAAGGGGAAACTCAATCTTAACCAGGGAACTAAGCAAGCATAGCTTTCTTTTAATCAAAATGCCATCTTTCAAATTATTAAGTAAGGGTCAAATGTTGGTGGCTTTGTTTTAAAGGTGTCTTTGACATTATGA
Source organism: Choloepus didactylus (assembly GCF_015220235.1). NCBI lineage: Eukaryota > Metazoa > Chordata > Mammalia > Pilosa > Megalonychidae > Choloepus > Choloepus didactylus. The sequence goes on along the minus strand of NC_051322.1, from coordinate 32,627,757 downwards.
CTCTCAAGAGGTAAAACCTTAAGCAATAAACGTCTTTAGACTGGCTGGTTGCTGTCCTGTGAACCTCCAGAAGTCACATCTGACAGAAGTGCGGCTCTCGCTATAATTTAATCAAGTCAATTAATACTGTTTAATAAATAGGCCAGAAAATTAGCTGAGAGTTTGTCTCGGCGGGATGTGGCGTGCCACCAAAGTTATGGAAGATTGTCCCTTGAATCACTAAGGCAAACTTTGTTGAGTGTCATTTTACATAGAACAATCACATAAAAAAAGAATTATAAATAGAAAAAATTCCAAAGTTCTCCCACAGACAAGGAAATTAAAACATCAAAAAATTTTTTCAAACAAAACAAAAACACAACATCCCCTCCTCCCACAACCCATTTGCTTCAAGTTCTTGATCATACAGTACTCAGCGTCTTTGGATATTTTACAATGTACCACTCCAAATTGAAGCCAAGAAAAAACAAAAAGAACTAACCAGTCATCTGAACAAATGAGTTTATAAGAAGTCGTTACCTTTACAAAATAAAAACCAAAGCCCCAACACCACTGGATTCCAATTTGTTCTTTCTTTCCTTGTAAAGTCCCAGTTCTGTCGCAGTCCCTCAGCTGATGGGGGAGCACAGGCATGTTGGCTGGTGCCTCCCAGAAACAAGAGGGTGCCATGAAGCGATTCCATTCGCCTGGAATGCCATCTGGTGGTATGTAGGGTCAGAGGGTCCACTCGGGGCAGCTGTGAGAGGGATAGAGTCTGTGGTCTTCTCTGGCCTTTTTGTTGTGTGTGTGTGTGTTTGCTCAGGAAGAAGCCAAGGCGACAGGAAGAGAAGTCTCTTGTACCCCCAGTTCTGGGCTTGGAGACCCCAGCCCTGGGCCCTCCTTTTCCTGCAGAGCCTCCTCTCTGGGCTCCCGAGAAACAAAAGCAAACTCGGAAAGCAAAGGGAGCTGAGGGAAGGGAAGAGAGGAGGCCGGGAAGGCCATGGGCAGGCAGCTGCCCTCCTTCCCAAGACCTGTTACAGACTCAAGGACCAGGGGCGAGCGTAGACAGTCCGAACTCACAGAGCCACTCAAACCCCACATTTGAGCCAACAGCTTGTGCTCCCCACCCCAAAGAGTGATGCTAAATGCCTCAGCTTCATTCCTGGGGGTAGGGTGGGAGAGTGTTCAAACCCAGCGAAGGGGGCAATCACCGGCAATGCCAAGGCCCTGAGAAACCCACAACTGGAAAAGCAAACCAATAAATCCTGGGGAGCCAGGCGTTTTGTCTATTTTAAGAATCAGGTTCGAGGGAGGCAGTTGTTAGAGGTGTTTGTGAAGAGGTGTCTCCTATCCCTTTGATGCTGGCCCCAGGAGTCCCAAGAGACTCTGTGTAGCCTTAGAGGGGGGTGTGGAGATGGGGTAGGTGCTAAAGGTGTTCCCCAGGGGTCCCGACACTAACAGTGACCTACTGGGAAATCAGGCAGTATTTGGACCCCCCAAAGGGGCCGTGGGCTGTGGATGAGTAATGAAGCCCCACCCTGGTTGTCTCGGCCCCCCTCTAGTTTGGCCACATTTCCCACCTGTGCTAATGTAAGGTGGTTGTGATAAAATTCAGTAAGACATATGCACAGTACAAAGCTCCTACCCTCCCTGCATGTGCGTGTGGGTGCAGAGGGAGGGGGACCTAAATCACCAGCCCCTTTTCATAGTGGGGTGAACCCGAGGCACAGAGGGCAGACAGGTGAAGGGAGAAGTGGGCCCAGACTCCAGCAGCCTTGCTCCTGAGTCCAGGGGGGCCCCCTGCCAACAGGGACATTACGTGGCAAGGGAGTATCTCCCAAAAGGATCTGGGGGACACCTGGAGACAGTAAGGGACCAGTCAGAGCAGTTTCTGAGACTCGCCACCAGGGCAGTAGTGCTCAACCAGGGTGTGGGCTCCGGGCCCTACCCTCAACCCCATTCCCTGGGACACTTTCTGGCCAAGCGACCCCCTTCCATTTAGCCCCACGACAGTACCCAAGAGCTCCTGGGTGCCTGGTGTGTGCCCCTCATCTGCAGAATGGGCTTGTGTGAGCCCCTGTGAATTCCAGAGAGACAGCGAGGGGGAGGTGAGCCCTCAGGTTCCAGACCCTTTGGGAGGAAATGCCACATCTCAGACACCAGCAGAAGGGAGGCAACTGCAGAGAAGGCCTGAAAAATACCATCACTGCTAATATATATATATATTTTTTTTTTCATTTTTCCTGTTTGTTTTTAAAATAAGTTCAGACCCATTGGGTGGGGCAGGGCCGGCCTGGTGGGAGAGGGGCCAGGGATATTGGACTGGGGTTGACACTACCAGCCTAATTGTTGGCTTCAGACATGGAGGCCACGTGGTTGAGGCTGGCGAGCCCGGGGAGGCCGGCCAGGCCTGCGGCCCACGGGTCAGGCAGTGGGAAGTAGGGCCGCGCTGCAGCCACGTTCTCGGCCAGCGCGAAGGCCAGGAGGCCCCCCGCGTTCCTCTCGGCCTCCAGCTGGGCGCGCCCGAACAGCTTCATCTGTGTCTCCTCGAATTGCCGCTCGAGCTCCTGCAGGCTCAGGGTGGCCTTGGGCGCCGCCAGGAAGTGCTTGGTGGGGCTGGGGCCTGGGAGGCACATGGCGGCCCCGCCCAAGTGGCCGCCCACCTCGCCCAGCGCCGGTGGCATCACGAAGGTGGCCTTGTCAGGGGCTGGGCCGCCAGGCCCAAAGAGCAGGCTGGCGGCCCTCCAGGCGGCTGGCTTACGGCCACGCCGGGGCCGTGCCATGCGGCAGCTCTGGCGCTTGATGTGGCGGTGCAGGTGGTCGGAGCGCGTGAAGCTCTTGTAGCAGAACTCGCACTGATAGGGCCGCACACCCGTGTGGATGCGCATGTGGTTCTTGAGGTCATAGTTGTGCACGAACTTGGCGTTGCAATGGATGCACAGGTAGGGCCGCTCCCCCGTGTGCTTCCGCATGTGGATCTTCAGCTTGTCCTGCCTGCAATGCAGAGCCAGGGAGTCAGTCCCCACGTGGAACACCCTCGTGCTTTCCCTTCCTCTGGAACCTGCTGGGGCTCCCTACTGCCACTGGACCAAACCTCAGGAAGGAGGCCCAGATTAGGATCTACCTTCAACTGCTGTCCTGCCCCAAACAGGCATGGTCTCACCTCAATAAAAGGGATGGAGATGGAGGGAGGCCAAAAGGGAACAGTGTCCTGACAGGCCTCCTTCACTCCAGAACTCTCTTACACAGAGGCTTATAGCAATGAAGCACCCCCATCTTTATCAGGGGCCCATTTCACATCCTAGAAAACAGACTGGCTGGGGACATCCATCCCTGCAAGTCAGCAATCTGCCTGCTGTCCTCTGATGGTGCAGTGACTTCTCCTGACACTGGACTGCACTTTGATCTCAGGCCCACACCCTGCAGGCAGCACTCTTTCCTTGGTTTCATCCTTGTGCTTTTGCCCAAGGTCCCCAGTCTGATCCCAGCCCTCTGGCTTGCTGGGTCTGTCTGTCCTCAGCACTAATCTTGATCCCAGGCACACACTGTTCACATCTCCTGCACCAGGGTTTCTTATTCTAAGCCCTGGTTTCTCTTCTTTGTCTGCAGACAATTTCAGGGTTTACAAAAGAGCCAGGTGCAACAAGAATGCAGCCTAATCCAGGGCAAAGCTTTTCAGGGTTTAAGGGGTATTATTCAGAGGTGAGGTATGGAATAAGGGTGAGGCCCCATTAGGGGCCCCTGCTCCAGCTGCAGACCCACCACTAACATGCTGGGTGGCATTAGGCAAGTTACTTAACCTCTCTGTGCAGAGCTGAACCTAGGGCCAGACATCAATTATCATTTCCCAGAGCTGATAAGGAGAATCTGACATCACAGGGCTGATTTCTTAAAGCCTGAGCAAGGAGCCTCTCAGCCAGGCTGTGATGGAGTCCAGCCGGGATGCCAGAATTCCTCTCCTCCCCATCCTGCAGCCTTCCCCAACTGCGCCTGCAGGCCAGGAAGCTTTTTGTCCCGTCTCCCACCTCCTCCCTGCAGGTGTGGCTGGGGTGGAGCGTCTGCCTGTAATTTTAGGCTCAGTTTTGAGGTCGGAACAGATGTGGAGCCCAGATGCCTTCCCTAAAAAGACTGGCCGGATTTAAAACACATTCCACATAAATCCCAGGACAGCAGGGTCTTGGGCTCCTGGTGTCCCCTGGCCACTAGAGGTCTCCCTGGCTCTCATTTTCGGGAACGGTTCCCAGGGGTGGGGAGGGAGAGAAAGGACGTTCCAGGAAGGAGGCCCAGAGAGGACAGACCAACCCCTCCTGCCTGCGCTCTTGCAGGCTGAAGGGTCCCTGGGAGGGGGTGGTCGGGTGGGACGGCAGAAAGGAAGAAAGCCCCTTCCCTCCCCACAACCTGTGACCCACCTCCAGGCTGCCCAGTACCCAGCACGGACATCCCATTCTCAGGCCCCACTTTCCCCCACCCCCACCCCCACCCCCGCCTTGGCTGTATCTGTCACCCAGATTTCATTCAGATGATTGGAGTTTTGAGCAGGACCTTGGAGGGTATCTAGGCCAGTGGTTCACAAACTTGAACCATTATCTGGACTGGATAAAACACAGATTTCTGGGACCTGCTCACAGAGATTCTGATTCCATAGGCCTGGGGTGGGGCTCGAGAATTTTGCATTTCTAACAAGTTCCCGGAGGAGGCTGAAGCTGCTGGTGGGACAGCCACACTTTGAGAGCCTCTGGCCTCAGCTAATCCTTCTCTGCAGGTGGGCAAATGGATCACAGAGGGTGGCTGCAGAGCTGGGGGCCAGAACGCAGGCTGTGGCTCCCAGCTCAGGCCTCTTTCCTTACCACTGCACTGCACTTGTGTAAAAAGGGAGGGGGGCACACGGTGCCATGTGCACCTCTCCAGCGATGCCCCCTCACAGTCCTGAGGGGTAAGGCTCGGGAACCCACAGATTCAGCCGGTTGCGATGGAAACACCAGGGTCGGGTGGTTGCTGGGCTCACTCACCAAAGCCCGGGAGCACAGGACTTAAATTCATGACCTCATTTAATCCTCATCAACCTTATGAGGTTGATTTTTAAAATCACTATTACAATGAGTAGAATTATTGACCTTCAGGGTCACTCTCATATAAAGGGCAATGCAAATGTTAAATCTTCAAATGTCAAGGGCCTACTATAAATAGCCATAGCATCTCCTAAACTTTTCTAAAATAAATGACATTTCAGCAGTGATCAGCCCAAGTGTGTAAGAAGCGCTGAGACGACGGCGATGCCTTCGTTTTATTGAGTGCCTACTATGGACAGGTGAGGGCACAGTTTCAGCAACCCTGCAAGGTGATGGCCTTTCTCCATGTTGACAGAAGAGGAGATGGAGGCTCAGAGAAGTCAAGAAGCTTTTCCCAGAGCTTTTCACCAAAAGTCCAGCAGGTGAGGGGCTGGGGACCTCAAGGGTTTCCTGGGGTGTGGTTTGTTTGCACGCCGCTCCAGGATGAGAACGGATGGCTTCTCACACTGTGGGCTTCCTGCCTGTGGCCTCTAAGTGCTGCCTCAGAAAATACAGACCAGAACAGTCAAAGCAGAGAGGGCATTCATGGTCAGCTTTCTGTCTCTGGGAAGAAACGTATGTTAACACATTTGGATTCATCGTCTGAGTCAGTGGGGCTCAGTAACTGGCATCATTAGCAGTAAGCTTCCCAGGACCTTGAAAATACTGATCTACTCCAGTTCTCTCATTTGAAAGATAAGGAAGCCAAGGACCAGAGAGGGAGTGGCTTTCTGAGGCCACACAGCCTCCTCCTTTGTGTAATGGCCCTTTCATGTGTACAGGATGCACAGATGCACTGGCAGAGCAGGGCTTTATGCCAGGCATTCCAGGAATCAGAGCAAGTCCATTTGCTGCCCTGGGCCTCAGTTTCCTGACAGAAATGGGGCCTGAGCTGCACCATTTTGATCTCTGACGTTCTGTGAATGTTTGCATCTGGGTAGCAGGCTTATACCAAACCTCTTTCTGGAGGCTGTTCGGTTGGATGGCTTTGTAAATGACAAGTCAGATCTGCTTGTGAAGGCAGCACGAGTTTGGCTGGAATATTTTTCAGTCTGAACCTTGGGAGCTGAGCTCTTGGTCACTTCCCTTCAGGCATGGAGGACTGGGGATCCTGATTAAAACCTCCTGAGGATCCCCTGCCTTACTCCTGAGCATGGCTTTCAAGGCTCTTTACCAAGTCACACCAACCCCCTTTGAAAGCCTCAGTCCCCAGCACCGCACCCAAGCACACCTGGATTATGCCGTTCCCCTGAGCAGTCTGTGCTCTGTCCGACTTGGCATCTTTGAACACCTGCCTGCATGAGCTGGCCTGCCAGGCCCCTGGTGCTGAGCCTTCTCCCCTCTGCCCCATTGTCGGACTGATGCTCTGTCAGCACTGGCTCCCTTCCCCTTCTGTGCACATCTCATGTTTGAGCGGCAGCGCTCCATCCAGGGCCACATCCGAAGAACAGGCCCAGATGCCCAAGCATGCACTCATTCCATGAGCCCCTCATTCCAGACCCCTCCTCCTCCACAATGCATCTCTTGCATTTCTATGTTTATTCTTGCAATGTGCCCTGCCTGAAATGTCTCCCACTTCAAATCCTCCAATCTTTCAAGGGCAGTCCTCCACAAACCCTCATCCTCTATGCTGACCTTCCAGAGCATCTGTGACCTGAAGGCTGTACCTCAAGGCAGGTCACCTGTCACCATCTCCTTCTGTCCCCGATGGTACCTTATGTGCTCGCAAAGTCCTCCAATCCCCCCTAGCCGTGAGCCCTGGGAGGACAAGACCACCTTCTACACCTGCATTGTCTATGGCCCTGTTCAGACCACACAGGTGCTCAGGAAACACCTGATGGTTGACTGGCCTCATTTTATGATGAGAAGAGATGCTTGTGGAGTGCCTGGGAGCCTCCAGGGAATCACAGAGGCCTTGGACCTGGGATACTTATAGTCCACTAGTGAGCCTCTAATGCCCCTTGTAGAATTTGGATACTGGCCAGGGAGTGGGGAAAGGGACTTTTGGGCCACTCTCTGAAAACTCTGAGCAAGTCAGCATCCCCTCCCTCCTTGCAGACGTGAGCACTTACACCCTGCATTTGTTTAGAGGCCGCCTTTGTGAGGGCCTCCTTTGTCTCCAGCGTGCACGTTATTGCTGGGGAAAGGGCCACCAAATGCGTGATCCCCCTTGGCCACCGCACAGCTCCACAGTGGCCGCGTCCGTCCCTGGCTCCTGGAGCCCTGCCTTGTTAGGAGTGCAGGCGGTGAGAGGATGAGGGAGGCAGCGGATTCACGGGGAAGGAAGCAGAGATCCCCAGCTGGGGTGGAAAAGGAACCCAGGCATGCAGACACTGTTCTCAGTAGTCATCATTCACGTAGCCCAGGCGCTCACCATGTACCAGGTGGCACTGCGTGAAAGCCTGTTCTGCCAGTGAAGTCGGAGCATCTCGTGAAGAGACGAGGCAAAGAGAGGTGCCGTCATGCATTCAGCGCTCCCCTTATCTTGGGCACTGTGCAAGTGGAGTAATAAACCGGGAGCAACCTTATGGAGCCCCTACTTCAACCCCCTTGTATTACATCTGGGGAAACTGAGGCCCAGAGAAGGAAGGACACAGGTCCCACAGCTGGTTAGTGGCCAATCTGGGCCCTGACCTGGGCCTTCTGATAGCCACCCACTGTTCTTTCCCATGTACCGCAATGTCCGTATTCCCTCGTCTGTTCATCCAGCAACATTTTCCAAGTGCAGGTGCTGTTTTCTCCAGCTCTCATCCAGGACGGGCCAGGGATGGTCTGGGACCTGCTTTAATAGGGTCTGCAGTGGAGAAGCTGTCATGCACTTCTGTATTCTGTACGGTGCACAAGGCTGAATGTAGAGGAGGTGCTTGTGGCATGTTTGTTGATTGACCCATGATCAGTGGAGCTACTTCTCACACCTCCCCGGTTCCAAATCCTCCTCATCCCCCTGCCCCTGCTCCATCTGCCATTTCATTACTTTTCCCTGCATCAGAGATCCAGCAAAGGTCACGTGCACCCAAGTCTTGATCTGCATTGCCCCTTCCAGCTCTGAGATCTCATTTTCGGGAAAGATATACAAGTCCTCATCGCTCATTCCCCTGAATGAAAGGAAAGGGCCGCGGGCCTCGGACTGAGGTCAGCTGCCCTCCATAAAAGCTCCCAATCAGAATAATGCTTTCCCAGCACCAGCCACCCTGACTTCTTGGTAACCTGATGGTCTGAGACAAACTCTCTTCCTGCTACTACTGCTAATGACATTATATCATCTTAATAAGGCTCCCAGAGCTGCCAGGAGTGGGAGGACTAAAAAGAAAATAAAGGAAGAAAAAAAGCTGGGTTCCTGGCCCTGACTGGAGAGCAGACAACTGTCCGTTGGGATGATGGAGTGATCAGCATTTGGCTTGTTCCTGAGAGAGGGCATTGGAGACTAAAAGTCATGGCCTCTTTGGATGTTGGTGAAAGGTTTAGCAGAAAGCAGGCACATCATGGCCCATCAGAGAGAGACCTCCTAGAGTACAGTGGTTGTCCATCCCTTCCCAGGACGGTGTGTCCTCTGTGGGACCTCCATTGTCCGGTGGTTGGTCTCTTCTCAAGTCTTACATTTTCTTGCTTTCTCTACGTGCCCTGCTAGGCATGGCCTGAGCATCTCTGTGAGCCAGGCTGGGGCGGGGACCCAGGGGCCTCCAGGAAGGAAGCCACACTGCCTTGCTCTCTAGCAGCTCCCAGACAGCAGGCGAGGCCGTCAGGGACCAACGAGGTGGCAAATTAGGAGGAGAGAGACTCGCAGGCCTTCACGGGACTGGGGCCAGGCCCGGGTTGGCAGCGCTGGCTGAGACTAGGGCAGCAAGGCATGCCGAGAGCAGCTGCGCTGTGGGTGGGGCAGCGTCTCTCTCAGGCAAGAGAGGACAAGAGCCTTCCCATCTGCCTCAGCTCATAAGCTCCCTGCCCCTCAAGGCTCGCCCTAGCTGCCACCTCTGGCGGGACCCTTGGGCCCTGGTTCCCAGACTTTCTGGGAAGAGAAGGTAAAGGACCCCTGACAAGGAGGGTCTGGAGAATCTTGGTGCAGAATGCCCCTGCCCTCTGTGCTCGAGCTGTCCCTCTCTCCCAGGCCAGAGCCGCCGGGCCTGTATACGCAGGAGCTGTCTTTGTGAGGCCAGCAGGGGCACCAGCCTTTCTCAGAAGGAAAATGGTGACCTAGGACCAGGCCAAGGGGTGAGCAGACACAGGGGCAGGTAAGGGCTCCGAGCCCAAGTAATTATGGGGTGACCAGATCTAGGAGGGGCGAAAGAGCCACAGTCTAGCTAAAGCCATTCAGGGGTGTTTCACATCTGGAATAGCCCAATGGTGGGACAACTGGTAGGACTAGCTGGAATTCTGGAGCAGACTGAGAGGTAAGGGTCCTGGCAGCCCCCGCTCTTAGAGGCCTGGAGAAGGAAAGCAGCGGGCTGGGCCTTAGGGTAGAAAGGGCTCCATTGGAATGACCCCTGTGCTCCCCCACAGGGCATTGGCTGCTGTGGACTTTAGGGATGTGGCCTCCAGAGGGGGTAGAATTCTGGGAGTTGGCATCTGAGGCTAAAGCTCTGGCCTGTACACTGGCCCTAGAGGTCCTGGCAACTCAGAGCCTGGAACAAAGGGCTATCTTGGAGGGAAGGGCAGGCAGGAGGGGCGGGCAGGGGGTCAGAGGCCTCTGAGTGTGTCCCATGCCAGGAGGCAGGAAACGAGGCCCTGCCAGAGCTTGGTGAAGGCAGGCCTTGGGCTCCAGAAGCTGCCTTCTGCTGGGATAAAGTTACCAAGAGGAGGACTTGGAGGCAGCAGCTCCAGCGTCCCTCTCAGGCCTCTGGGGGGTGTGAGGGGCATCGGGGGGCCATTGTCATAGGACAGCTTGGCCTTGCAAGGGAGGCTGGAAACTCCAAGTCACAGAGGTAGCCCCGCTGCTTCAAGTGGCTGCTGGAAAGTTGCCAGGTAGGGAAGAAGGAGAAGGTGTTATGGATCTTGGCTGGGGGAATTTAGCCGAAAGAAAGCCCCCAGAGAGAATGGTGGAAAACCCCACCTGGACAGGCCAGGGATGGGGCTTCAGGAGTAGAGAAGAATCCTTGTAGGGCAGCTCCAGAGAGTGGGCGAGAAGGAAGGAAGCGGTGATTCTAAAGAATCTGACCAGGTAGGGAGTGGGGGAGCAGCTCTCTCCCACGAGATCTAAAGTCCCTTGTGTGCAGCAGGCCAAGAAAGTCTCCCTCAGGGTTTCTCTGCTACTGGGAAGAGAGGACCAAGAACATTTCTGATCTTTTTCAGGAGGGTCACAGCCCAGTGGGAACTGGCGGGGGAGGTGCTGATGGAGGCTGGAATGCAGCTGCTTCAGCTGGGGATGGGCTGGGGGCCCTGGTGACTGTCATTCTGCTGAGCAGGAGTAAACCGGAGGGAGGCAGGACAGATGACTGGGTGGCCCGACCTGCCCCACGAATAGCCCTGGCTCCCTGGGCCTGGAGGGGGTGGCAAGTCTGCAGACACAGAGACTGCTCTAAGGGGTCATCAAGAATGCGGTGGGAGGGCGGATTCTGGAATGTGCGCCTCCTCTGCCACACAGCACGGCTGCCCAAGCAGGAGGCTACTTGGCGTGGGCACTAGCATTAAGAGGGCAAGCTATATGTCTGCAGGGACTGACCAGGTTGAGAACTTTCCCAAGGGAAGGCAGGGCCCACGGCTGGCCAGACCTGGAGTGGACCCTGGAGAAGAGCACTGGTCTCTGGGGAGGAGCAAGACCAGGGAAGAGGGGAGATGGGGCCGGGGTGCTAGGGGTCACCGTATGCTTTTCTGAGGCTCGCAGCTCTGGGTCTCCCCAGAAGGGGGAGGTCTTCCCAGACAGGCCTGGGAAATTAGGGAGGTGGTCCTGGGACTGGCAGGAGAGAGGACGCTGCAGGCTGATTCGGTGTCTTGCTTTAAATTCCCTCCCAGGGGGTGGAGAGTCGCACTACAGAGAGGGCCTGGGCTGGGGATGAATGAACAGTACTTGGGGTTGGGACTGTCTCACTGCAGCCTCTCTCCCTTCTGTTGTTGCCGTCCAGCCTTGTTCAGGCATTCTAGTCGGCCCATGGGGCTGCGGGGGGCGGCACCATCAGCGAGGACTTCCCTGGGGGGTGGCAATACCGGGCATGTGGCACCCTCCTACCTGTGCACCAGGAGAACTTCCCTCCACAGTCACCTCGGAGGACCTGGGGGAGGTCCACTGGAAGGTTCCCCTCACCAGAGCAGCTGGGAGGGGAGACCCCAAGACCACCTTTGAAAGCACCAATATTGTCCTTCAGAGCAGTCACTAGAGAAGTCTGCTTTTAGCAAGGCCACTGCTACCTGAAAACGTTTCGGGGACCCTCCTCTGGCAACGTCAAGCAGAGTTTTCAAACCACCCCAGAGAACAGGTCTCATTACTTTACAGAACTTATTTTTCCCCTCAAAGCATCGTCCCTGGTCTGATACCCAATCCGATTCAAGATATTTCACTCCCTCCTCAAAGGCCCACTGAAGAAAATTGAAAGAACGTGCCTCCAGCAATTCCTAAAGATGACGGTCCAAGAGGATGGGGAGTGGCAGTAGCACGTTAGAATATGGGTGGGTCTCCCAAGGGGAGCTCTTTGTCGGGACAGTGGAGTGTGGGGAAGGAACCTATCCAGCAAGCCACAGGGCAGGTATCTGCCAGGCCATGTCCACATCAGACACGCCAAAATGACCAAATCCTGCTGCCAGGCCACTCACCGGAACTTTCCCCACCCAGACGTGGCTGGGGAGACCAGCTTCATACCAGTGACTGCCGGCAGTGCCAAAGGACCAAATTCCCCAGACAAGGTCTATCAAAATCATCAAAACCACATGATTCCCACAATCAGTTTTGACTACAAAAGTTGCTGTGCAGAGAAGGTACATAACACGTGTTTGCTAAATGGATGGAGTCTCGGAAAGATGAAAGGTTTATAATGCATTCATTTCAAATGCATTTTGCAATAGCCTAAAGTTAGCTCTCTTCCCAATACGGCAAGTCAAAGGAGAGAAACTAAAAGCAGGCCCATCCTCTAGGTCTAACCCAAAAATGATTGCCGAGGCCTACAGAGGTCTCTGCAGCCTCCTGATCACAGACTTTGCTGTCACTCATGGACTGGGGTTCACGTCTCAGCTCTGCCTTTTACCAGCTACCCTGACTAGGCTGCGCTTCCGTAAACAAAGGCGAGAATTCCTCCGGTGTCTCCAGGGCATGGCTGGGGGTGAGAAAACACATGTAGATCGCATATAGGACAGCCCCTGGCATGCAGAACATGCTTATTAAATGGCAGTGGTGCTACTCTGAATAACATAAAGGGACCATCCTCCATTGGGGAGCTTCAGACTGGGTTCCCTGGACCCAGTGGAGAAGGGGAGAGGAAGGCCAAGCAAGCAAGGTGCTGGGGGCCCTCGCCTGAGTCTTCTTCACCTGAACAACTCTGCTCTCGTCTATTTTATATCTGGAGTTTCACCTAATATTGTATTTGAGGCTATTTCGTAGCCCCTGTAAAGGGTTTGAAAATCACTGCCGCTGGTAATGCCTAGTGCTCCTTCTGGCAATGAACGTGACGTGTGTGTAGGATCCAGTTGGGCCTCCCTGGGCCCACCTTGCCCTCTCTCTGCCCTGACTTCAGCCTCTGTGCCTCCCCGCTCCACACCCCGGGGCTGCCGGACGCCCACCTGGTGAAGCGGACCTCACAGATGGTGCACATGTATGGCTTCTCCCCGGTGTGTGTCCTCATGTGCCGCGGCAGCTTCCCGGCCCCCATGATGACCTTGTGGCAGATGGGGCACTGCTGGGAGGCCTTAGGCTTCAGCTTGCGTTCCTCCACCAGTGGCCAGGGGGGGAAGAGGCCCCCCAGGTGGGTGGCACTCAGGAAGTTGAGATAGGCACCGTAGTCATTCTCCGCCTTGATGGGGCCCAGCGGACCCCCGGGAAGGTCAGGGAAGATGTCCTTGAAGAAGTCATTAGGGAAAGGCGGCGGAGGTGGTGGGGGCAGCTCCTCCTTCTCCTCCTCCTTGATCTTCCGGTTCTTGATGACCAGGTCCAGCGGCCCACTGTCCATGGGCTGCTCGGGCAGCTGGGCGAAGGCACCGAAGTCCCCCGGCCAGAGGTGTGGGAAGAAGTCTGGGGCGAACGGAGATAAGGAGGGCCTCCTATCAGGGAGGGTGGCTTTGGGGTACAGGTTCTCCCTCAGCAGAGATTCAATGGAGAAGTCCCGGATCACCCCCAGGTGGCCAGGGCTGCCGGCCGGGAAGGAGTCAGGGAAGTCCCTGGGCGTGTCCGAATAGGCCTCCTCTGTGAGATGGTCTGTTTTGGAAGGGCTTTGGTGGCAGTTGATGTCCTGGGGGTCAGGCAAGTTTTCTTGGTCAGCGAAATCCTCTGTGTCATCATCATCTTCCTCCTCCTCCTCCTCCTCTTCCTCTTCTTCGTCCTCCTCGTCATCGTCGTCTTCGTCATCATCATCCTCCTTGTCGTCCTCCTCCCCACCATCCCCTCCAGGCTCCATGATTTCCAGGCACACGTTCACGATGCACTGGATCTCAAGCATCCTCGCGGCGTTGAGGATGTGCTTGACGTTGGAGGCGGTGATGGTGAGCGTGGAGGTGTAGGCGAACTCCAGGATGGCAGCCAGGGCCTCGGGCTGGACGAAGTCAATCTCGTAGACGTAGGGCTGGCTGGCCAGGCTGGCCGCTGTGAAGAGCTTCTTGAAGTACTTGCTGCAGGCAGCCAGGACCGAGCGATGGGTGCGGTACTCCTGCTCCTGCACCACCAGGAGCACATCGCAGAGCAGGCCATCGTGCCGCTGCTCATTGAGGCTGCACAGGACCTCACTGCTGTGGTTGGGGAAGGGAATGCCAATGAGCTCGTCAATGCCATTGGCCATGTTCTCAGCCAGAGCCCTGCAGGGACACACAGAGAGGAAGACTGGGGTTAGAGACCAGGGCCCAGGAGGGGACCCAGGACCGCTGTGGCCAGCCTGGGGGTGCTGCTCGCCCACTCCGCAACCTGCTGCTCTGGCCTCGGCCTTTGCATAAGGCGCCGACCCCTTCCCCCACTAGAGCAGCCCCCTGCCTTTCAGCTGTCTCAAATCTCACCTGCAACCCAGAGTACCACTCAAAAGCTGGGCCTTTTCATAGTAACCCTGGGCTCTTTTCTCTGGACCCCAGGACCCTTGGGGTTATGCTTCTCATCGACAGCTGGCGTGGGCTGCCTAGCAGAGGCCTAGAGGATTTCTGCAGGCCTGAGTGCACTGAATCCCACTTTGTTGATGTGCCATCATGGAACCCCACAATGACCAGCCCCAGGAAACTCAACGGCTCTGTGTGCTACGGGAAGGGTGTCCACCAAGGACCCTTGGAAACTCAAGGACCGAAGGACCAAAGGAGGGGTGCTCCCTCAGGGCTCAGGGCTCCTGCTGAGAAAATGCTTTGGTTTATTTCACAAATCCTCTGACTCCTGTAATAGACAAGCATTTTGCACTGGCTACTAGGAAGCTTAAAGCCAATGTTGTGGTCCATTTTTAGAAAGTCCACAGGGGACCTGAGGCACAGACTGCCTCCTAATCTTACTCTTGACTTCATCTTAGTTTCCTTTCACTTGCAGTCAATTCTTGATCTTTTTTCTTTTCAATCCCAATAGCTTATATATGTAATTTTGTGAGCTGTTTCACATATAAATAAAAATTCATGTCTAATATTAAATGCATGTGCATTGTGAGTTTGTCATGGCTCTGTTCTGTTACTCTGCCCCAGGGGGAGAAGCTTGTTCTGAGACATTCATCATTATAAATATTATACCCGCACTGTGGCCAGTGAGAGCTGGCAGGGAAAAGCCATGCACAGCAGAGGCCCATTGGGCGTCCCCTCCCTTCAGGAAGCAGCCATCATTTTAACCTAAAATTGTTTTCCTGAGGAAGAACTCACAGCCCAAGTTAGCATCTTCAACCTGGACAAAAACTGGCCTCTGTGTTTTATGCCAGAGCACATGGGTTCATCCACTCGTCAGCAGTAAAAGGAACGACCATGGCCCCTGGATGAATCCTAGAAAAGCCTGGCCCTCACCCTGTGCAGGGTGGGGAGAAAACGAAAAGAAAAGAGGAACCCATAAGGCCCAAGCCCAGTGGGAAGAGCTCTGGGGATCCTTGCACATTTATCTCCTGGTTGTCTCCTCCCTGGGAAGGCAGGTGTGCGGGGTGGGTGGTGGTGTGGGCAGGTGTGCCAGGCCCATGACATCCACCTGATTGCAGCCTGGAGGCAGCTGGGGGCGGTGGGGCATGCAGGGTGCTGGGTGCCCCTCACCTTCTCCATCATGGAGCAGCCCGGGCCAGGCAGGCCAGCCTCCCCCCAGCAAGCCCATCTGCACAGGTGCTCAGGCATTTTCCCAGAGCTGAGGCCTGGCTGCTTTCCACCTTCTCATCTTTAAAAGGGCCAGAGACCACCGAGGTCATGCTTTCATTCCCTAAATATTCATTGGGTTTCTCTCCATGACATGTGCTGTCCTGGGATTTGGGAATACAGCAGAGAGAAAACCAAAAAGATCCCTGCTCTAATGGAGCTTAAAAGGACCTAGTAAGTGTGATTAAAAAATACAGCAAGGTTCACTGAGGAGGGTATGAAGATGTCCAATAAGCTGTCTTATTTGAAAAGATGTTCATCATCATTAGCCATTAAGGAAATGCAAATTAAAGCCACAGTGAGATATCACTACACACCTATCAGAACGGCTAAGATAAAAAACAGTGACATCACCAAATGCTGGTGAGGATGCAGAGAAACTGGCTCTCTCATATACCACTGGTGGAAGAGTAAAACTGGGTGCAGCCACTCAGGAAGACAGTTTGGCAGTTCCTTAAAAAGTAAACACACTCAGCAGTCCTCTGCTAACAGGACCTCATTTGACACAGGACCTTGAACGGTCTGGGAATGGGAACCTGGTCAAGGGTTTTCCCATTTTAAAACTCCAGCTGCAGCCTGGCACTGAGCACTCCTCAGGGAAGGAAGGCCATGCTTCCGCTGGTGGGCTCAAGGGTCGACTGCACTGCGTAATGATAAGTGATATGAAATTTGATATGAAATTAATAGCCGGCCTCACTTAAAAAAAATGTGGTTTTTCTGGATGTAATGATTGTTTTATTATTTCATTTCTTTAGTTTTCTATAGCAATACCATTACTTTCCCCTAAGACTTGAATAGATCTGTCAAAAGCCTAACAACACATTTTCCAAATACATACACATATCAGGCTGATTTTTTAGAGCTCGAAAATTATAGTGCAAATGCTTTAAATGTTTTCCTTTTTCTTTTTATTAATATAAAAATATGTTGGTTTTGCCATTGCTGCTGCCTTCTTTTTCTCTATGAGGTTATGTCATGTGTCTTCTATCTGCTTTTAGGAAGTTTTAGTTAAATAAAAAAATAAAAACTGAATACACAACTCCTCTATGACCCAGAAATTGCACTCTTGAGCATTTATCCCCGAGAGATAAAGGCTTATGTTTACACAGAAAGCTGCACATGAATGTCCATAGCAGCTTGATTCACATCAGCCCCAAACTGGAAACAACTCACATGTCCTTCAGATGCCGATTGGTTAAACAAACTGGGTACAGCCATACCATGGAACGCTACGCAGCAATAAAAAGGAAAGAACTGCTGATACACGCAACAACCTGGATGAACCTGAATGAACAAAGCCTACCTCGACAGGTTACATACAGAGTGATTCCATTTGTATAACATTCCTGAGATGACAAAATGATAGAAAGAACAGATTAGTGGTTGGCTGGGGCTAAGGAGGAGGTGGAGACAAAAGGGAAGTCAGGGTGGCTGTAAAAGGCAACCAGAGGGGTCCTTGTGATGATGAAAATGTTTTATAACTTGACTGTATTAATGTCAACCTCCTGGTTGTGATATCGAACTATAGCTTTGCAACTGTTATGGAGGAAACAGTAAAGGGTATGTCAAGTGTCTACGTATTATTTCTCATAACAGCATGTGAATTGATAATGATCTCAAAATAAAAAGTGTAATACAAGAAAGCAAATGGTAAACAACCCCAATGTCTCTGTCATTCTCTGTCTCTCTACCAATCTACCCACCTACCATCTACTTTATCTTTCTCTATGTCCGTCCGTCCATCCATCCATCCATCCATCCTATCATCTAATCATCTATCATCCCTGGGGTGGGAGGGAGGGAGGAGGCAGACACCTTTATCCAGGGTGGTCAGAGAAGACCTCCTTGAGGAACTGTCATTTGAGCTGAGACCTCAATGATGAGAAGGATCCAGCCATAGGAATATGTGGGGAACAGTGTTCTAGGCTGTGGGAACAGCACATGCAAAGCGGCAGTCCTACCATGGTGCTCCTGGCCTCAGTGAGCGTTCTGACTATTGCCAAACCACACCAGTCCTGCATTTCTCTGGGGGCTCAGATGGACTATGTCTATCCAGGTCCCCCCAAGGTCTTGTGTAGACCAAGCTGATGGACTCTCCCCTTCTGACCAGTCAGGATGTCCGCAGGCCTCAACTGGCTGTGCTGCAGGAGAGCTCTGGGGCTGCCTCCTATAGTCCAGAGAAGCAGAGAACCTCCTCGTGGCCCCCTCCCTTGCCTGTATCCCACCTCCTGCTCCCTGCAGTAATGGTAGGAGCCAGAGCAAATGTGGAGGGTTTGGAAACTCAGGCAGCCTGCAAGGCTGAATGCCAGGCAGCTCTCTGCTTTGCGGGCAGGTGGGCAGGGGGACTGCAGGCAACCCCTCTGAGGCCCAGGTCAGAGGGCAGACCTCAAGTCTGAGCTACAGTTAGGTTTGGCTGCTTGGCACCAGGTGCAGCAGGACCGGCTGTGCAGGAAGCAAGAGGACACAAGGACATAGGTCCACATTTCCTCGGTCCCCTGTACCCTGCCGCAGACACTCAGGTTCCATGGGGCAGATGGGGAGAATGGGGCTAAGCCAGCCTTGGCCAGCACCTTCTCTCCATGGGCTACACTCTAGCCCTCAACAATGGAATCAGGACCACAACCTACCCTCAGGCCTACTCAGTCTTCACAATAACCCTGATTCAACTCCTATTATTGTCACCATCCCCATTTTACAGATGAGAAAACTGTGCAGATAGTTAAGTAATGGCACAGAGATTCCAGCCTTGCAGTGTGGCTCCCCAGTTCATGTTCTTAACCACAACCAATGACTGCTCCTGCCTCTGCCCTGCAAAGATAACCAACCATGGCCAGTTGTCTCTACTAACGCCCAGTGAGTGGTCCAGACCGTGGGTGTTCAGAGTGGTCAGGGCGGCTTTGGTGGAAGAGGGTGGAAGGGGAGGGTGGCCCTGCCTTCCAGGGAGGGTGAATGGTGGGAGCAGGCAGGGGCAAGCAGGACAGACTGCTGTCCCCCAGGAACGGAAAGCTGGAAGCTGGAGCATGGAGAAGATACCCCCAGCCCCAGGCTGCTCCTCCTAGACCCAGGGAATATACTGGCTTGCTCCCCAGGGCCCTGCCCCTGCTCTGTGGAAGCAGCCACCTTGGAGGTAGTTTTGGCAAAGCCCTGCCAGGAAAAAGGAGAGGCAAAGGAGAGGAAGAAATAGAGGAGGCACCAAGGAGCTGGGGGTCAATCTGCCTTTCCCACCCCACCTGAGAGGCACAGCTGTGAGTGGACAGCCCCATCTGGATGGGGCAAGTGACCACAACACTCCCCCTTGTGCCCCAAATATGCCCTAGCAGCAACCTAACCCATCCACTCTCCAATCCCCAAACCCAAGTCCTGCTTCTCAGCCTCCATGCCTTTCCTCCAGCTGAGCTCCAGGCTGGAAAACATCCCATCTTGCATCTCCAGCATCCTCCATTTCTAGGGGTCTACATCCTTGATGCACGCCCCACTCAGACGACCCTTTCTCCATCCCTCAATTCAGATGCCAGGAACTCTCTAGCCTTTGGTTCTTCTGAACACTTGATGATTCCTGTCATTTATTTTACTCTGCCTTGTGCTGTAACTAATTTTACATGTATCTCGATGTCGCAGCTTGAAGGCAGGTAATATAATTACACTGCTTAGTGCAGTCTCAGCTTATAGTTGGTGAAGGTTCATGACAGGGGCTGCCCTCAGCAGTGCTACAGACGCTGTTGTGCAGGTCGCTCACTGTACAATGGCATCACCTATTGGGGGCTGTGGTCACAGGCTCTCAGATGGCCCCTAAAGATTCTGGCCTCCTGGTATCCACACCCTTGTGTGGTCGCCTCCTACCTGTATAGGGCTGACCTGTGGAACGAATAGGATTTTGCAGAAATGGTACTGTGACTTCCAAGGCTAGGTCTCAAGAGGCATTGCTGCTTCGGCCTCGCTCTCTTGGCTCCCTCTCTCTGGGGAAGCCAGCTGTCAGGTGTGAGGACACTCAGGCAGCCCCGTGAAGGGGCCCACGTGGTGAGTGAGCCATTTCGGGGGGGATCCTCCAGCCCCAGATGACCAGGCCGCCATGGACATCTTGATTGCACCCTTACAGGAGACCCAGAACTGTTCAGTTACACTGCTCCCCAATTCCTGACCCACAGAAACTGTGAGATAGTTAAGTGCTTATTGTGTTTGTTTAAAACTGCTAAAGTATAGAATCATTTGTTATGCAGCAATAGATTATACGGCACAACTCATTACATGGACATTATTGGTTTCCTATATTTATCATACAATTTTCTGGCAAGTGGCAGTTAAATGCCCATTTAACAAAATCAATATATTATGACAACTTTTTGGGACATCAAAGTGAATGTGTTGAGGAAATGACACCTTTTTCTAATTCCCACAAAGCCACCAGATGGGTAGCAGGGTCCGGACCCTCGGAGGGGCCTCCTCTTCTGCAAATATTGTTTGTAAATGAAATGATCCTTGGACTCTTAGAGAAAAAAGCCTAAGTCAGTAAAAACCCCAGGAAATTAGTTCTTTATGGAGAGCCAAGTTTTCTTGCTTGCTAAGGGCTTATGCCTTTAAAGACACAACTACTTTAAACTGCTGTTCAGAGAAAACTCCTACACATTTCTTAAACTTTTTCCTGCCTTCTGAAATAGAGGAGATGGAACCCGCTGGCACGTGTGCCGGGAGCAGGGTCTCACTGTGCAGCAGCCACAGTTCCAAGCCCACGGAGGAAAGGAGAGCGGTTGTCCATCCCCTAAACATCCCAGTGTCCTGTCAACATCTGCTTGGGATTCTGAATCGGGAAACAGCAGCTGCAGGACTTTATGAGGTCCCTCCGCTTCCCTGGGCTTCTGTTTCCTCCTCTTCAAAAGGGGAGGTGGTACTAACCATTTCACCAGTTGGCTGGCAGAAATCCGGTAACTCGCATCCTGGCCGTGAGGAGCTAGAAGTGTGGGAGTGACCTGGCCCTGTACAGGTGGCAACAGGCTTAGGAGAACCAGGGCTTGAAGGATGGTCTGCTCAGCAGCAACGTCTCGCCATGCCTTGTTCTGTGGCCTTTGTTCCGTTCCTTAGGAGCCGATGTCACCAGCTGGCAGCTCGGGGGGCGTTTTCCAGGCAGGAGGACTATGGGGCGTGAGTGGCTCAGGAGGCAGGGGCCGCCACTCGCTGTTTCATTGTCTCTGTGGGAATCAGTGTCCCCAATGCCCCATCGCCCCTCTGGGAGCTTCCCTGGGGACCCTAAGATCCCCATGCCCTGGTGGGCCAGCGGGCAGCAGTGTCCCAAGGGGGGATGCCACGGCCCCTCCCCTCCTCCTGCCCAGGCCCTCCCTCCTCCCCTCCCACCACCCAAGCTAGCAGTTCTGTCTTCAAGAATAACATGCTCAGGGGAAAAAATTAAACACACACAAATTTAAAACAAACTCAACAGCTGGTAGAGGCTTGATGTAGAATACGAACCTCTGGTAGGAAGGGGCTAGAAAAAAATACACGTATTAATTGTTTCAGCCTGGCCACAGTCCTATATTATCTGCCAGATAAAATGCTGTCACTTAAAGAGGGAGAGAGGGGACGATGAGCTCAGACGTGGAGGAGGGAGGTAAAAGGGGGAACTCAGGGAGCTGAAGACCTTCCCAGGTTGCTGTCATTCCTGGGCACGTGCAGCCTACCTCAGCCTGTCCTGAGCCTCTGCACCCTCATGGAAGGTTCTCAGCCACAGCTCTGGCCAGGAAGCCCTGCCCAACAAAGGCAGCACTTCCCATCTCTGGGCCTCTGTCTATTTAGCTGTAAAATGAGAACCTCTACTCACACTTGACCATGTGCCCCTTTCTCCCTACCTAGAGAACAGGTCACACTCTTAATTTACTGGCTAAAGAGCGGAGGGGGTGCTTCCATGAGAGGAACAGAAGTAGTGGAGGGGAGATATGAAGGAGCGACCAAGGCCTCAGATACTCAGAAATGCCTGGTGGCTCTGGAGGTCCTCCAATTCAAGTCCCGACGGTGGCTTGAATGTCTGTTTTTATTTGTGTCTTTTTCTAACAACCAGGCCAAGCAAACGAGTACCTACGATGATAAACAACACTGGCTACCACTTATCGAGGGCCTGTGATATCAGTCATCATCACAGCTCTGAAAGGCAGATACTTATATTGTCACCTCCAATTTAGAGAGGAGGAACCAGGCATAGAGAGGTTAAGTGATGTGCCCAGTGCCACACAGCCAGTAAGTGGTCCAGGACTTGAGCCTGCTGCATTTGGTCCAAACCTCCTATTTGTTCCCCATCTGCCACCCTGTATCCTAAAAAGTCCAACTCAGGAGGTGGGCTCCTACTCCAGAATGTGAGCCACAGTCCTGTAGTGCCAGGCCTGAGAACTGACCCCGGGTGGCTGAGACACACACACGCCAGGCAGCTAAGGCGAGAGGGGGTCCTCGCTGAGTGCAATGAGGGGCCTGGACAGAGAGGCACCAGGCTCGAGGGGGCTGAGGGGTCAGGGAGGGCTTCCTGGAGGCGAGGTCTGGTCTGAGCTGTGAAGGCCACAGAAGGCTCCGTGGGCCAAGGAGCAGGAGGGGCTCCCGGGAAGGGGAAGCAAGATGAGCCACGGTGCTGGTACTTAGTAGGTGCTCAACAAATGTTCTCGAGTCCAGAGGAACACAGACCTCTGAGGGGGCCTTGGCAGAGGGAGGAAGGCCATTCTGGAAACAATTTGCCTTCCGCAGTTTTACAGAGACTCACACGATTTAAGCACCTCCCCCCAAAACACTTCTGAGAACAGTCCTTACACGCTCCTACGGCCTCCTCTGGCATTTGTGGGCATCGTAACCTTCCAAGATCCTTTCCTACCTCCTGTCCCATGTGCTCCTAACCCAGGGAGGCAGGCAAGGCTGGCAAAAAGTATGTGTCCAGTTTACAGATGAGGAAAATGAGGCTCGGAGAAGAGCCTGTGCCCGAGCTAGAGTTAGCACTAGGGTGTCGACTCCCCAGCCTTGCCCTCGGCCAGACTACAGTGCCCCATTGAGGGGCCGGCTGCCCGGCTGGGAGGGCGTCCACGTTCTAGGCTCTGTGGTTTTACTAGGAACGTCAAGTGTAAGTGTAGGTGAATTATATGTGCCCATGGCCCCCCAGTGGCTTATGTGGGAAACAGGGAAGTGACTGCAGACACCTTGCAGAGTGGTGTGGGAAGGGAATGAGTCCCACAAAGCAGCAGGCACACCTGGGTTATCCGTAGTCTGATTTCCCCAGGAGATTATGGTCTGTTTCTCACATGTCTGTCTCATGCTGAGGATGCCATAAAGCCGGAACATGGTAGGCACGCAAAAACCTTTGTTGAATGAGTAAGATCAGCTCCAATAAACAATGAGACTCTTGAAGTCCCAAAAGGCTGGTGGGATGGCCCCAGCCCTCTGCCTCAGGGATGTCTGTACAGAGCCCTGCCATTCATAAGGCACCTACATTAACTCATTACATCCTTACAGCAGGTCTTATCCCTATTTGAGAGATGAGAAAACTGAGAATCAGAGAGGCTAAGTGATCAGCCCAAGACACACAGCCAGAAAATAGCAGGGCAGGGACTTGGTCTCATCTCTCTCCTGTCCTCCATGGCTGCCCTGGTGATATGATTTTCGGGACAATCATATTTCTATGGTACACAAGTCCAGCATCTCCCCAAATTCTTGCTCAGTTCAGCAATTCTGGGGCTCAGGATAATGCTTCCATCTGCCAACCCCCCAGGGCAGGCTCACCCCAGATGGCCCACTACCACTGTCGCAGGGAGCTGGCCTCACTGGTCTTGTCTCTAGCTCTTCGCCTGCCTTGGCTTTGGACTTCAAAGTCCCCAAGACTTTGTTGAATTGAAAGAAAATTGTTGCATTTTCTTTCCAGACCTGGAAATGAGGCTGGGCAGTAGCTACCTGGGTTGCCCTTCAGAAGGTTGCTACTTCCCATGGTCTAGTAGGCACTGAAATCCACAAGAGGAAATAAGTAAGACGGAGAGCTGGGGACAGGCCCAAGCAGCTCGTCAGCCCCAGATCTCTGCTGGGTGCACCCCACCCAGCTCTGGCAGTTCCCCAAGCAGGGTGGCCACACCCCTTGGCCCTGGAATGCCCTGGGGCCTTGGCTGCCCAAGGCTGGGGCCACTCATGTAGGCAGAGGCTGGGCAGGGCCACTTCAGCTTCCAGCCTGTGACCCGCCTCCTGTGAGCACCCAGCCAGAGCACCCACCACTGGGTGAAACTGGCCCCACCCGCTCTGCCACCCCACTGGGACACGCCTGGGGCCCACAGTCCCCAGTTCAGCCAAGCTCCAGGCAGCCCCTTGGGTCCAGGGCTTACAGACCGTTAGTTTTTGTGAAATGTGCTCTGAGCTTCCCTCCTCTGCCAAAGGCCACAGTCATCCCAGATGTTCCCTTCAAGTGGAGACGCAGGCTCTCCCCTCTAAAGTCTCCCAGCCTCACACCAATTGTGCACCACTTTTCCTGCTTCCCACAATGCTCCATCCCCCTCCCCGGTGCCCCAGGCAGGGCCAGAAGCCCTTCTGGGTTCTACTCTCAGCCAGACAGATTTTCCCAGTGTTCCTACATCTGGGGCCTGAGTTTTCTCCCTGCTTCATTATTCTCTGTTGAAGCCCCTGGGTGAACAATGCCATGTGCTTGCTGACCTCTGTATTCAGAAAAGTTCATCCACACCTGCTTTCCCCTGTAAGTCTTCCTAGGATCCCTGCATGGCAAGCACAGAGAAGGGATTATTTTGCCCATTTTGCTGATGAGAAACCTAAGCGCGTGTTGGTGAACCGACTTGTGCCAGATCACAGGGCTAGGTGAGGATGGAGGCCCCAGCCCTGAGATGGGTGGGTCGCCCCCGCCCTGTCCACTGTGTCCCGCTGTACCCCACAGGCTCCTCCCACAGCTCTTGGAAGGGATGAAACATGCACCGAGGGCAGCCTGCGGGTGGGGTGGGGAAGCGCGAGGGGCAGCCCGGTCCTGGGTTTTGGTGACGGAGGGGGAGTGGGGAGTGGGTGACAGCCGCCTCCTCTCCACGGAGGGAGCCCTTCCCAGCAGCTCCTGCCAAAGATGGGTGTGCCGGGCCACGGCCCCGTCCTCTTAGCCACGGGCTGGCCCAAAGCCTTTAGTTTTCAAAGCACTTTCACCCCCTTAGTAGCTGGCAGGCCTCTATTGTACTCATCTCATTGATGAGGAAACTAAAGTGAGGTGAGGCTAAGTGACTTCCGAAGGTCACAGAACAGTGTGGCAGAGAACTCCCACCTCCCAGCGAGGCCACACTCACCCTTAGGACTCCAGGGGCAGGGAAGTGCCACCCTTCAAGCTGCCGTTCTTTAACGAGTCATTCACCCTTTATTTAATAGGGGTGTATGTGTCAGAGGGAGACGTTTTCTATTGAGAAAAGTTGCACACCTCTTTATGTTCAAAATAAAGGATTTACTACTTGTGTTTATTATGGGCAATTTCCCCAGCCAAAATAAATAAATAAATGAATAAACAAATAAATACTCCTTGGGATGCTTATTAAACCTTATTAGACCACTGAATATTTAGATAAAATAAATCACTCGTCTCCCATAAACCGCACTGGGCCGTGCGCACTGAGTCTTGGAGCGCCAGCTGCCTCTGGCTGTCTCCTCAGAGGTGTCCATGCCCCGGTCTGCGGTTTTCCCTGCACCTTGCATCAGAGTGTCACAGACTCACCGGGGAGGGGATGGAGTGGAGGGACACACGTCAGCCTACGGGGAGTGCCAATTCTTCTCATTTTTTAGCGTTTCTGCCCAAAGGGGCTGCCTCCTTTAGAGGAGAGGTATTGTTTTGATTTCACTGGTGGACACCTGGGTTAAGTGGCACCGTATTTCCGACCCTTCCTGAGGACACTTTCTAGAAGGTGCCACAGCACAGGCTCTGAGTGCTCTCCGCCTGCGCACCCCCTTTCCCACGTGCCGAGGGCTCCCAGTGCTGCGGACGGGGCTGGGGAAGCCAGAGCCCATGCTGAGCCAGGGGGTTTACACTGGGCGGAAAGAGAAGGAGGTGCCGGGGTGGGGACCACAGCTGGAACAGACAAAGGTGAGTTCATGGGTGGGGGACAAGGAGGAATAAGGGCTAAGAAATGCCAGGTGAGCCGACAGCACAGAGAGGGTTAAACAGCCTTTTGGAAAGGAAGTAGAATTAAAATCCCAGCTCTGCTCTGCCACTCAGCCACAGTGTGGCTTTGGACCAGCCAAGTTCATTTTCTGAGCTTCAGCTTCTCCTTTTATCTAAGACTAGGAGGCTGGGAAGGTGCTCTGCTGCCCACAGACGGTTCTGTGGCATCCTCCAGCTAAACTACTTAAATAGTTTGGTTCCAGGATGGACCCTTGGATTCCAAGCTCAGGAGCAGGTCAACTTCTGATGTCTTGGTGCTGCAGTGTCTGACTGAATTTCCAGTGACACTGACTCCTTGCTCCTGTTCTCCCCATGTGTCCCAGAGACGCTGCTGGGTTACACAGGAAAATAAGCGGGAACATACTCGGGGCTTCCAGAGGACAAGGGTTCTCAAAGTCAAGGTGGGATAATTATGTGACCACCCTGCGTAAGAGCGAGGGAGACTCGACCAGTTGGTGAAAAGTGCTTGGTGCTTGACATGTGCCCTTACCTGCCCCAGAGGAGGGGCCAGGGGGCAGACTTGGGGTTCAACTTCCTGAAACTCAAACAGTGGCCAAGGCTGGTAATGGAGCTGGAAGAGTGGCCAAGGCAGGGGTGGGGAGCTACTTCTCCAGAATGTGCACAAATTCAGTACAGACAACCCCCAAGGGTCCTGTGTGTAGGGGGTGGGTGGGGACAGGAGGCAGAAAGGGACACACACAGGTCATCATATTATAGCATTTTCTGTGTTGAGTGCTTGACAGAGACACCACATACAGGGGAAGGGGATTAATTCCAAGACTCCTTCAACTGATATTGACTGAGTAAAACCAGTTAACTAAGATGTAACGAGGCCAGTCACTATCCTAAATATTTTAAATGGATTCTCAGTTAATCCTCTCAAAAACCTCATGCAATGGAGCTTTGAATAGGAAGTGAAATATGGTGGGTTGGTGTAGGTTAGAGTGAAATAGTGACACATCCCAAAGTAATTTGGGCAGAGAATAAAAAATATATTTACAGCCTCCCCACCCCCCACCCACTGAGGAGCTGGGGGAAGGTGCAGAAGTGTTGGACTTCCTCACCTGAACTGGTGTTGATGTTCTCACAAACATTAGGACTGGCAGTTTGATGTGCCGAGCCCTCTATCATGGGACTTGCCCTTGTGGGGCTCGATACTACAAAGGAGAGGCTAAACTTGCATATAATTGTGCCTAAGAGTATCCCCCTGAGTACCTCTTTGTTGCTCAGATGTGGCCCTCTCTCTCTCTCTCTGAGCCACCTCAGCAGATGAACTCACAGCCCTCCCCCATACGTGGGACCCGACTCCCAGGGGTGTAAATCTTCCTGGCAATGCAGGATATGACTCCCGGGGATGAATCTGGACCTGGCAACATGGGATTGAGAATATCTTCTTGACCAAAAGGGGGATGCAAAATGAGACGAAATAGTTTCAGTGGCTGAGAGATTTCAAATGGAGTCGAGAGGTCACTCTGGTGGACATTCTTATGCACTATATAGATAACACCTCTTAGGTTTTAATGTATTGGAATAGCTAGAAGTAAATACCTGAAACTACCAAACTCCAACCCAGTAGTCTGGACTCCTGAAGACGATTGTATAATAATGTAGATTACAAGGGGTGACAGTGTGATTGTGAAGGCCTTGTGGATCACACTCTCTTTGTCTAGTGTGTGGATGGATGGGTAGAAAAGTGGGGACAAAAACTAAATGACAAATAAGGTGGGATGGGGGTGTTCTTTTTTTACTTTTATTTTTTATTCTTATTCTGATTCTTTCTGATGTAAGGAAAATGTTCAGAAATAGATTGTGGTGATGAAGGCATAACTATATGATCGTACTGTGAACAGTTGATTGTGTACTATGGATGATTGTGTGGTATGTGAATATATTTCAATAAAACTGAATTTAAAAAAAAACACCTCATGAGCTACTGTTATCATCATTACTCCATTTTTCAAATACAGCATCTTGAGGCAGAGCTGGGAGTAGGTTTCTTAAACAGTCTGTAATGTTGCTTCTCAGCTACTGTAGCAGTTACCGATTTGCTAATGGCTGGAAAAACAGGGATGAAAGAGATGGAATTCCTGGCCTTGAGAACTCATAAAGGAGCCGGAGATAGAGACACGTAAAGAAAAGTAAAGACCACACTAATGCTAGCCTGGAGGCGTGGGTAGGGTGCACTGAGATCAGAGGCAGGGTCCAATGTCAGAGACTCTGCCAGGGTCAGCGAGGGGCTTCCACAAGGAAGTGATGCTCGAGCTGAGCCATGAGACCCCCAGACAGCCGGGAGTGTGGGGCAGGGGAAGGAGGACACTCCAGGCAAATGTGCCTAAGGAAGGCACAGAGGCTTGCTGGAGCATGACATGTCCAAACAGGAATAACAGGTTCCTGGGGGTGCTGGATTCACAGATAGTTTGGTGAGTTCACAGACAGGCAAGTAGAGGGGAGAGTGGGGCTGGCAGCAGGCCCCCGTGGTGGGGCTCCTGGGATGGGTGGGATAGTGACGCAGGGCACCGGAGACCTCCCAGACTGGGCTGAGGCATTTGGACTCTATTTATCAGGCCATGGGAAGGAAGTCAGGGCAGGGTCTGGGCTGGAGAGGAATCCGCGAGGCGCTACATTTCAGGAAGTGTCAGCAAAAGCAATCCTGGAAGGGGCGAGGAAGGACAGCTGGAATCCAGCCAGGAGATGGCATCCTCTGACCCAGGAGGCTGCTCCCTGTTATTCACAGCCACTCCCCTGCCCTTCTCCCTGACCCAGAACTCCTTGTGGGACCGGGAGTGTTCCAGTGGGGATGGGAGCTGCAGGAAGGAAGAGGGCAGAACCACAATTCAAGGCCATGTCCCAGGTGTAAAATGTCCTGGTTACACTGTTGCCCTCTAAAAACACTTCTACTTTCCTGCTGTTGTTCACCTCAATTTGGAGACAAGGCTCAGGTCAGTGGCCCAGCCGGATGGCCTCAAGGATCCCAGGCCCTGCCTGTGCTTTCCAAAGGAAGTGAAACCTCAGATTTCCCTCATAACTTGCACTTTCTTCCAAGCAAACTCCATCTACCACGAGAACTGCCTGGCGTTTAGCTGCAGCAGAACCAATCAGAAGCTTGCAATTTTCAGGCCTAATTGCACAGGTACATATATTATTATACAGAACTTCTATTGCACAGAGAAGTCCAAGCGTTTCCATTTCCTATTTATACTCCAGCCCAGTCTCCTCTCTGCTATAATTTCCCCCACTGCCCATGGCAGGAGCTGACAGCTGTTTGGCTCCAGGAGCTCTTTCTTGGGATGTGAGATGTGAAACTCATTTGTCATGAGGGGATTGCTCACAGACTATCAGTAAAACAACAAATGTGCTTGATGCTGTGTGGGATTCAGAAAACAACCCCAAACCTGCTTTGGTGGGACTTTCAGCTTCAATGAGCAGATAAGACGAAGCCACAGAAAAATATTAGAGAAAAATTTGAACCAATTAGGAGTCCAGTGTGGGCTGGGTCCTACGATCAGGGACATGGGAGCCTGTGAGTCATAGACAGGCAAAGATGGGGCTGGACCCACACCAAAGCTGTCTGAGAAGCACCCTGGATGCCACCAGTCAGGGAGAAACTGTATGACGGTGCACAGCAAGCACCCCCTTCTGAGCGCCCCCAGGAGTGTAGCCGTCCCTCGTATGCTCCATTTTCTCAGTGCAAATCCCAGGAGACAGGAGCCTTCCTTCCCTCCATTGACATCTGTCCCCCCAGCCAGGAGCCCAGCACCAAGAAGTGATGCATTCACAGCCCCCCAGGGAGGGAGGCTCACTTGTCAGCATCATATAGAGAAACTATCCCTCAACCACCACCACTCGTCCATTTGCTTTGAGACCTTTGGTCCCCAAACAATCATAAATGCAGTGAAAATATTCTCAAGGCACAAGAATCCCCCTGCCCCAAGAGAAGCCACAGATGGGGTGACCCACTGATGGGCTAGAATGGGCTCAGTAACTTCCTCGCACCTAGTAAGTCAGGTTCCCCTCTGAAGTGTCAAGATCTTTGAATAAGAAACATGAATTTAAAAAGTTTAAAGAAGAGGTGGCAAAAAAAAAAAATCACTTGCCAATGAGATGACTGGATACTTTCCTATGCAATCAAGTTCAAAAAGTATGTTAGAGGATCTCATTTACTTGGGAACAAAAATGGATAAGACACCTAGGAATAAACTAATAAGAAATGTACAAATCCATAAAAAGAAAAGTTTTAAAATACTACTGAAGCAATTTTCAAAAAGTACTTAAATAAATGGAAAACTATATGCTGTTCTTGGATAGGGAACAAGATGCCAATTCTCTCTAAATAATT
Source organism: Choloepus didactylus (assembly GCF_015220235.1). Taxonomy (NCBI): domain Eukaryota; kingdom Metazoa; phylum Chordata; class Mammalia; order Pilosa; family Megalonychidae; genus Choloepus; species Choloepus didactylus. Next base: position 32,597,834 of record NC_051322.1, on the reverse strand, counting down.
CATAAATGTAATGATCTTGATAAAATTATCAACCAGAAATTCTAATGAAATTGGATAAACTGATTCTAAAGCTCCTATAGAAAAACAAGCATTTAAGAATCACCAAGGCTTCTGTTAGATCAAGATGGTGGTATATGATGCTCAAGGTGCCGTTCCCCAACCAATCTTTGAATAACTACCAAAAATGGGCAAAGCCATCTTCCTCAAAGCTCTGGAAAACAGTTAAAGGGTAGCAGTAATGAGGCAAGGGCTGAATCAAGAAAACACAGCTTTAGAAATAGCAGTTGAAGCTCCCAGCCCCCTTGCTGGCCCCTCCCGACCCTCTTCCTAGTGCCCTGTGGGACTGACCTGCTCTGCCATTATAGGTCCCTGGCCCTGGTCCAGAGGGAGCAGAGTAACCCCTATGCAAATACTGGGTGGAGCCTGAAATACTGGCCCTGGAAACTCCTCTCTGGCTTGCCCTCAAGAACTGGCCCTGGAGGCAGAAGCAGCTTGTGGACAACTGCAGCAGTGTAGAAACACTTTAGTCTAAGGGCTTGCGGCAAACAATTAGCTGATTTAAGTCTCACAGTAGTGCACCAGGGAGGGGGAGAAAGTCTGTTTTATAGGGAGCAGAGGGGACATTGGAATTCCTGTAAACGGGATTTCCTAAGACAACACAAGCCCAGGATAAGACACAGGTTCAGAAAAGGTGGAAAGAAATCAACACTTCACATTCACCTTGGGCTGATTTTGACAGGAGGCCTAAACTCTGAAGAAGTGCACCAGCCAAAGCAGGGCCAATTTGCAAAGATTATGAAAGGTGTTTTTTGAGGTTATTTGTTTTTGTTAGCTCCTGGCATTCAAGGAAATATCTGTCATATCACATCTGGATATAAACTTAAGGAACAGATAGTTCAGGGACTACATCCCAAAGTTAACATTTTAAAATATTAAAACATACAGTGTGTAACAAAATATTACAAGACAAGAAACAGAAAATGATGGCCCATCCAAAGGAATAAAATAAAAACCCAGAAACCATTAACGAAGAATATCAGACTTTGGACATACTGGGAAAAAGCTAAAAAAATTATCTTTAGTATGCTCAAGGAGATAAAGGAAAACACAGAAAAAGAACAAATGGATATCAGGAAAACAATGAATAAACAATAAGAAAATTTCAATAAAGAGAAAGAAATTTTAAAGTGGAACCAAACAGAAATACTGAAATAGAAAATCACAATAACTGAAATGAAAAGTTCCCTAGAGGGGTTCAACAACAGAATGGAGCTGGCAGAAGAAAGAACCAGTGAACTCAAAGACCAGACAATGAAATGATTCAGGCTGAGGTGCAGAAAGAAAAAAGAACGAAAAAATATGAACAGAGACAAGAGAACTAAGGGACACCCATCAAGTGCACCAATATACTTATCATGGGAGTCCCAGAAGGAGGAGAAAGAGCAAAACAGGCAGAAGAAATATTCAAAGAACTAATGGTAGAAAACTTCCCCAATTTGGCAAAGGTCAGAATATAAACATTCAAGAACCTCAAGGAATCCCAAGTAGGATATAATTGAAGAGAACCAAGCCCAGACACCTAGGAGTCAAACTGCTGAATGCTAGAACAAGGAGAAAGTTCTGAGATTAAATAAGATTAAATGTTGATTTCTCATCAGAAACCATGGAGGCAAGAAGGCAGTGGGACAAAATACTTAAAGTGCTGAAACAAATAACTGCCAACCAAGAATTTTATATCCAGTGAGACTGTCTTTCAAAAATAAGGAAGAGATTAAGACATTCCCAGATAAACAAAAGCTGAGGTCACCACTGGACCTATCCTACAAGCAATGCTAAAGGGAGTTCTTCATGCCAAAAGGAAAGAACACCAGACAGTATATTAAAGAGGCATAAAGAAACAAAGACTTCAGGTAAAGGCACTCATATGGTAATTATACATGCCCATAATATGGTATTGTATTTCTTGGTACGCAACAACACCTTTTACTTCTAATAGCTTCTAAAATGCAAATACATAAAGAGTAATGATAAATCTATGGTTTTGGACATACAATGTATAAAGACAGAAATTGTTACAAGTATCACCAAAAGTTGGAGGCACAGAGGCCTGTAAGAACAGTATATGTATGTGCAATTGAAGTTAAGTTGGTATCAAATCAAACATGACTATTTTAGACTTAGGATGTCAAATTTTAGTCCCATGGTAACCACAAAGAAAATATATACTAAAAGAAATGAGAAGGGATTCAAAATTGTGCAATATTTTAAAAAATCAGATAAATATGAAAGTAGGCATTAACAGAAGAATTGAGGGATAAAAAAGGTATAAGACTTACAAAGACTATGTAGAAAAGTGGAAGAATAAAGTTCTGCACTATCAGTAGTTACCTTAAATGTAAATGTATTAAATTCTCCAGTCAAAAAGCAGAGACTGGCAGAATGGATAAATAACCATGACCCAACTAAATGCTGTTGATGAGAGACTCACCTTATATTCAAAGACACAGGTAGGTTGAAAGTGAAATGGTGGAAACAGTAATGAAAAGATAGGTACCTATACTAATATAATATAAAAAAGACTTTAAGTTAAAAACAGTTAGGAGGGACAAAGAAGGTCATATATATTGATAGAGGAGTCAATTCAATAAGAAGACATATCAATTATAAACATATATACCTGACATCAGATCCTTAAAATATATGAAGCAAATATTAACAGATTTAAAGGGAGAAATAGATAGCTCTACATTTAATAGTAGGAATTTTAAGTACACCACTTTCAATAATGGATAGAATATCTAGACAGAAGATCAATAAGGAAATAGAAGACGTCAACATACTCTAAACCAGCTAACGTATACACGTAGAACACTTCATCCAGCAGTAGCAGAATACACATTCTTCTCTAGTGCACATGATCATTTCCCAGTATAGACCTTGTGTTGGGTCACAAAACAAGTCTCAATAAATTAAAAATATTGGAATCATACAATGTGTCTTCTCTGACCAAAATGGAATAATACTAGAAATCAGTTCAGAGGGAGAACTTGAAAATTCACAAAATGTGAAATTAAGCAATGTACTCTTAAGCAACCAAAGGGCCAAAGAAGAAATCATAAGGGAGATTAGAAAATATCTTAAGGTGAATGAAAACGAAAACACAGTGTACCAAAATGTATGGGATGCAGCAATGGCAGTGCTGAGAGGGAAATTTATAGTTCTAAATTTTACATTAAAAAAGAAAAAAGATCTCTAAATTTCACATTAAAAAATAAAAAGGATATCAAATTAGAGCCTAATCCTACAATTGGAGGATCTAGAAAAAGAAGAGCAAAGTAAACCCAAAGCAAGCAGAAGGAAGGAAATAACAAGGGTTAGAACAGGGATACATGAAACAGAGAATAAAAAAAAAAAAAAAAAAAACCAATAGAGAAAATCAATGAAACAAAAAGTTGGTCCTTTGAAATGATCAATAAAACCAACAAACCATCAGAAAAACTGACAAAGAAATAAGGTAGAGGACACAAATAACTAAAATCAGAAATGAAAGGGGAAACATTACTATCAATTCCACAAAAATAAAATATGATTCTAAGTGGATACTTTGAACAATTTACACTGACAAATTAGATAACCTAGATGAAATGGACAAATTCCTAGATAGACACAAAGTATCTACACTGACTCAAGAAGAAATAAAAGATCTCAACAGATGCAGAGCCCAGGACCAGATGGCTTCACCAGTGAATTTTAGCAAGCATTCCAAGAAGAATTAGCACCAACCCTGCCCAAACCTTTCCAAAAAAACTGAAGAGGAAGGAACATTCCGTAACTCATACTATGAAGCCAACATCACCCTAATGCCGAAGCCAGATAAAGATACCTCAAGAAAAAAAAATATGGACGAATATCCCTTATGAATACAGATGCAAAAATCCTCAACAAAATACTAGCAAACCAAATCTAACAACACATTAAAAGAACTATACACCACATTCAAGTGGTATTTATCCCAGGCATGCAAGGATGGTTCAACATAAGAAAATCAGTTAAGATAAATACACCACAGTAATACAATGAATGAAAACAAACAAACAAACAAACAAACAAACAATACAAAACCACACAACCATCTCAAGTGACTGAGAAAGGGCATTTGACAAAATCCATCACCCTTCTTGATAACCCACTTAGCAAACTAGGAATGGAAGGAAACTTCCTCATCGTGATAAAGGGCATACATGGAAAATCCATAGCTAACATCATTCTCAGTGGTGAAAGACTGAAAGCTCTTCTTCCAAGATCAGGGAACAAGGCTAGGATGCACACTACGACTAATGTTATTCAACACTTACTGGAAGTTCTAGCCAGAGCAATTAAGCAGGAAAAAGAAAGAAAAGGCATTCAAGTTGGAAAGGAAGAAGTGAAACTTTCCCTATTTGCAGATGGCATGACCCTGTATACAGAAAATCCTGAAAATCCACAAGAAAGTTCCTAGAGCTAATAAACGAATTCAGCATGTAGCAGCATACAAGATTAACACACAAAACCCAGGAATTGTTCTATACACTAGGAATGAACCATCTGAAGAGGAAATCAAGAAAAAATTCCATTTACAATAGCAATGAAAAGAATCAAACATCTAGAAATAAGTTTAACCAAGGATTTAAAGGACATACACAGATACAAAACATTGCTAGAAGTAATAAAAAAACACCTACATAAATGGAAGAACATTCTGTGTTCATGGATTGGCAGACCAAATCTTGTTAGGATTCTACCCAAAGCAATTTACAGATACAACATAATTCCCATCAAAATTTCAACAACTTCTTAGCAGAGATAGAAAAGCCAATCAACAATTTATATGGAAGGGTAAGGGACCCTGAGTATCCAAAAATGTCTTGAAAAAAGAAGAATGAAGTTGGAGGACTCATGGTAACTGACTTTAAAACTTATTATAAAGCTACAGTAATTAAAACAGCATGGTACTGGCACAAGGATAGATACATAGACCAATGGAATCAATTGAAAGTTCAAAAATAAATCCTTACATCTATGGCCAATTGATGTTTAGCAAGGGTGCAAAGTCCACTCAATCAGGAAAGAATAGTATCTTCAACAAATGGTGCTGGGAAAATTGGATATCCAAATGCAAAATATGAAGGGACCCTGCCTCACACCATATACAAAAATTAACCAAAATGGATCAAAGTCCTAAATATAAAAGCCAGAACTATCAAACTTCTAGAAGAAAACATAGGGAACCATCTTCAGGTCCTTGTGTTAGGGAATGGTTTCTTAGACTTACACCCAAAGCATGATGAACAACAACAACAAAAAAGATAAATGGGACTTATTCAATTTTAAAACTTTGGTGCATCAAATGATTTCAACATAAAAATGAAAACAAACAAACAAACAAAAACATAAAAACAACAACCTACAGAATGGAAGAAAATATTTGGTAACCATATATGTGATAAGGGTTTAATATCTAGAACATACAAAGAAATACTCCAACTCAACAACAAAAAGACAAACAACCCAATTTTTAAACTGGGCAAAGACATGAACAGACATTTTTTCAAAGAAGATGTACAAATGGCCAAAATACACATGAAAAGGTATCAATGTAATTAGTTATTAGGGAATTGCAAATCAAAACTACAATGAGATACTATTTCACACCCCCTAGAATAGCTACTATTAAAAAATGAAAAATAACAAGTGTTGGAGATGATGTAGAGAAATAAGAACACTCGTTCATTGTTGGTGGGAATGTAAAATGGTGCAGGCAATCCCACCCCAAAGAATTGAAAGCAGGGACCCAAACAGATATTTGCACACCAATGTTCATAGCCTTATTCACAACTGCCAAAAGATGAAAGTGATCAAAGTGCCCATCACCAATGAATGGATAAACAAAATGTGGTATATACATACAATAGAATGTTATTCAACCATAAAAAGGAATGAAGTTCTGATACATGCAACAACATGGATAAACCTTGACGACATCATGTTAAGTGAAATAAGCTAGACAAAAAAGGACAAAAATTTTATGATCACATTGATCTGAAATACTAAGAAAAAGCAAATTCAGTCAGAAACTAAAATACAGACTATCAGGGTCCAGGGTTGGAGTAGAAAAAGAGAAGTTAATGCTTAATTGGTGTAGAGTTTCTGTTTAGGATGATGGGAAAGTGGTGATGGATGGTGGAGATGGTAACACAACATTGTGAATGTAATTAACGCCACTGAAATATACATTTGAATGTGGGTAAAAGGGGAAATTTTAGGTTATAATTAACATTAGTAGAATAAAAATTAAAACAACAACAATGTAGGACTGCACAACACAGTGAACTCTAATTTTAACCATGGACTATAGTTAGTGCAATTATAATGATATTCTTTCATCAATTGTAACATGGTGCCACACTAATGCAAAGTGTTAATAACAGGGTGTGATATGGGAACTCTATTTTCTGCATAGTCTGTTATTATTTCAGTGCTTTCTGACTGGGACTCTTGCTTTCTGGTGATCTTGCACTGAACACCTGGTGTGCCCACGTCAGCCTTGCTCGCACCTTTTTTGTCTGGGTTCTTCAAGGCCCTGCGTAAGTCTCAGTTCTTCCCTGGCACCTTCTCCTCCAGCCCAAGGTGACTTTTCACTCGGGGCCGTCAGCCTGCAGGGTGGTCCCCGACGATCCTCACCCCTGGGATCATGCCCTGTGTGACCATCAGAACATGGGGAGGCGATGGCTGTGACTTCCAAAGCTAGGTATAAAAACATTGCCACTTCTGCTCTGCTTTCTCTCGGGACTCCTGCCATGGGAGAAGCCGGTCACCGTGTCGTGAAGTCACTTATGCAGCCCATGGAGAGGTCTAGATGGGAGAGACCGAGGCCCCCCACCAGCTACCAGCCCAACTTGGTGGCTGTGTGAGTGGGCTGTCTTGGGGGCAGGTCCTTCCGCCCAATCAAGCCTTCAGATGACTGTGTCCCCAGTCAACATCTTGGCTGTTTTGAGAAACCCCAACCAGAACTCTCCAGCTAAGCTGCTCCTAAATACTTGAATATAAAAATTGGGAGTATAATGAATGTTTATTGGTGTTTCGAGCTGGGTAAAATTTGGGGGTGCTATGTCACCCAGCCACAGGTAACTATGCATGCCAGGACCCCACCCCTGGGCCCTTGCCCATATACTGTCCTGCATAGCTCTTTGTGGGTGTCATCTTGTCTCCCCAATGTGACAGAAGCACCTGAGACTTATATTTCAGCTTTACCTCCCGTCACACCTAGGGTAGCACTTGGAAGAGAGGGCAAGAGCCATAGTGAGTTGCTGGTTCACGACTTGTATAGAGCTAATGGGTAACTGAAAGGCTGGGGCACACACAAGTGCACAACGCCTCCTGCTTAGTTAGTCCTTCATCAGAATGCAAACTCACACACACAATACCTAAGAACTACAACTCCCCTTTACACTGGAGTATCCGCGGGTGAGCATGCCCAAACGTCGCACCGTGTGTTAGAGTTACAACCCAGTTTCTAGAGGGTCTCATAAAGGGAGGGAGGGAGGAGAGAACCGGAAAGGGCTGTTACTTCTCATTCACTACACTAAATGCTACTCATGATTTATTTGCTTGCTCCACACCCTTTCCAAAAATATTTCTTTCAAAGCCAGAGTGACAGTCCCCCTGTTCAGCCTTTCTGAAGCTCAGTTCTTAATAGATGGTACAATAAACCCTAAAGAATAATATAGGAGCTTAAGAATAACAAAGAAAAATACGGCAAAGGGAGCTGCTGCTGCTGCTTTTCAAACAGCCCCCGCCCCAGCCTCTCTGGGAGCCCGCCCCGTCCCTGGAGACACGGCTCCCAAACCACCCAGGTGGCTTTCCTTAAGGCAGCCGGCAGATGGGAGGACACGACCCCTACTCCACTTTCTCACTCCTCCCCTCTTTCCCAGGCCAGCAGGCTTATTTTTCAAAACTAATCAAAAAACGGTGAAGGGAGAGGAGGAGAGTCACTTTGCAAAATGCTGTCTAAACGGAGGCAGCTCCACCATGTATTTTTTTTTTGACCGGGTGGGTGGAGGTGGCCAAAGATACAATTATAATGTAGCCCATCCTCTCCCAAGAGACCCATTTTAACCAGTGTGTAATAAAGCTCCAGCTTATCCACCCTCTGATTTGGGTCAAATGAGATGAATTTTTAGCTCTTCTGGGGAGTTAGTGCCAGCAGAGGAAGCAGAGGGGAGAAGGAACAGGGAAGGAACAAACAAATATGCTACAGATCCTTAAAGAAAGGAGAAGTAGGGAGTGGACTGAGCAAGGATTGGAGGGTCCACTCTTGTCTTCTTCCAACCTCCTCTTTGTTTCCAAAGCAGCCATCCAGGTTCAAACCTTAGCCCTCTCCCACGTGCTTGTTCCCTTGCTCCCAGCATCCAGGAACCCAGTGGCCAAGACCTGCTGCCACTGTCTCTGCATCATCTTTCCCACCTGTCCCCTCCTCTCCATTCCTGCTGCCGCCATGTTGGAAAGCAAATCAGCTCTCCCTCCAGGTTCCCAGGGCATCCAGAATGCCCAGCTCCTCTCTACGCCCTGCCTTCCTCACTCTCCTGCTTCCTGCTGCTCTGCCTTGACCTTCCAACTGGGAGTGTTACTAGCACTCCCAAAGCCCACAGCCCTGGCCTTGCTCATTCTGTCCCCCATGCTGAAACGTGGTTCCCCCTCCCCCAAGCTCCTCACCTCTTGTGCCAGTTTGAATGTATTGTGTCCCCCCAAATGCCATTATCTTTGATGTAATCTTGTGTGGGCAGACCTTATCGGTGTTGATTAGATTTGCATGGAAATGCGCCCCACCCAACTGTAGGTGATAACTCTGATGAGATAGTTCCATGGAGGCGTGGCCCCACCATTCAGGGTGAGCCTTGATCAGTGGAGCCATATAAATGACAGGCAGAGGGAACTCAGTGCAGCTGTGAGTGACATTTTGAAGAGGAGCTACAACCAAGAGAGACACTTTGAAGAAAGCACAGGAGCTGCAGATGAGAAACAGTTTGAAGACGGCCATTGAAAGCAGACTCTTGCTCCAGAGAAGCTAAACGAGGACGAATACCCCAAGTGCAACTAAGAGTGACATTTTTGAGGAACTGCAGCCTAGAGAGGAACGTCCTGGGAGAAAGCCATTTTGAAACCAGAACTTGGAGCAGATGCCAGCCACGTGCCTTCCCAGCTAACAGAGGTTTTCTGGACACCATTGGCCATCCTCCAGTGAAGGTACCCGATTGTTGATGTGTTACCTTGGACACTTTATGGCCTTAAGACTGTTAACTGTGTAACCAAATAAACCCCTTTTATAAAAGCCAGTCCATTCCTGGTGTTTTGCATCATGGCAGCATTAGCAAACTAGAACACCTCTCCCCACTTTTACTGGCTAACTCTTGCTCATCCTTGAAGATTTGGCCAGGTACCCCCTCCTCTGGGAAGGCTTCCCGAATTAGAAGCCTGTCCTCCATGTTCCTATCCTTCCCTCTCTCCTAGCCCTTACCCCATGGGGATGTAACTAGACTGTGCGTTCCTGAGGTAAGGGCTATGTTTTACTCATCTCATATCTCTAGTGTCTTCAGTGCTGGCATACAGGGAATGAATGAAAGAACAAATGCCCATAAATTAATTAGGAGACCTTGATGTACAAGGGAAGTAGCAAGACACAAGGTGTGTTCTTAGTGATTCTAAAATGTATATACTTCTCTATCTATCCTGTCTGCCAAGCCAGACTAGAAGGCAGAGGTCACATTCCAGATGTAGTTATATCAACGTCCCGTTCTCTGCAGGCCTGTGGTCACCCAGGGATGAGGGCAGCTGCCAGGACTGGAGAGAGAAAAGAAAGGAGGTGACGGAGCAGCCGTGGGGGCTGGGGTGGGCTTGGGCCAGAGGCAGGGGCAGGACAAACAGGACCCTGTTCTGGCCTTCTGATCAAACAATTTATAAGTGGGGATAAAAGGGGTTTGCCCATGCGGCAAGGGAGGCCAGGCACCTGGGACATGGTCCAGGCAATGTACAGAGCCACAGGCTCACAGATCCCCATTACTAAAACTGTACAGGGAACACCATGCACCAGATGTGAAGCTCAACAGAGAGGGCTAATGCCCTCAGGAAATGTCATTCCTTCCTTCCCTCCTTCACCTCAATATGCTCCATGGTCTGCCCACTGAGGAGACCCACCTGGGCTCATCCTTCCCATCAGGGATGTGCTCACCTGCCCTATCCTTGAGCACCCCCCTCCAAGAATCCTCAATCGCCCATTAAGCCCCTTAGGCAGTTAGAGACTCAGGCCCCACCGGTGTCCTGAACATGTAATTTTGTACCCATACATGTATGGTTAGTTTTCAAATGCTAGTGTTGAGATTAATACAACACAAATGTACGTAAAAACATTACTGAGTCATACAAGCAGGGTACAGCCAGGCGGGGTTCATGAAATGTTTTGAGCTTCAAAAAAGATCCTCATATTTTAAAGGATCGGAATGTAACCTCCCCGGCAGTAAGAACTGTTTGCTTCTCTGTACCCTCCGCAGGCTGAGCATGGGGCTTCATACCACTAAATGTCTGGTATATGTTTGTTGAGCGACTAGTTGAACAAGCTTGGGCTGAGATACCTTGATGTGGTCAGCATCACCTCTACTTTCACAAGGAGGAAACGACCTGAGAGCTTAAGTAATAAAGAATGGCCAAGTCCTCGGTCAATAGCGAGGGCTTGTGTAAGGCTTTGCCCTTCTAATAACACCGGACCTGGCCAAGTGCTGCACATCTGTCTCGGTGTTCTTATATGTAGCCAGGGAAAGGAAAATGCTAAACCCGAAAAGTTACATGAGTTAAATCTCCCAAGGGAGAAATTGGAGAATCTTATTTCTTCTGATCAAACAAATTATAAATGGAGACAAAAAGGATTTCTCTGAAAACCTTCAGCCCAATAGTGCTTCACAATTGCTATAACCTCAAAACTAAGAAATACAGTCATGGGAAACATTCAGTTTTGTTCCTGAGTGTTCATCAGGTTGGTGCTTTGAAGGGGCTTGGTTTTCGGTGAGAAGAAGCAAAAGCAGTTCCTTCTACCCCTTTCCAAGGGGGACCTGGATCAGCTGGAAGCTTCAGTCACACCTGATTTGCACACTCTTTGGTCTGGGGCTAAATGTAATATCCTGTCCACAGCCCCAGGCCACCGAGCATGTCAGAACACTCTGGAGAAGTTTTTGTTTCATGCAACATTTCTTGAGCACCCACTATGTAGGCATTTTACATATATTACCACATTGAATTCAGTAACCCCAGGAGATGGTTATTTTCAACCCCACTTTCCTCATGAGAACACTGAGGCCAGGTGGTAAAGTCACATGTCCCACAGCATGCAGCAAACCAGTGGCCTGTTGGATCCCAGGTGCTCCGTTTGAGAACACCCAAAGGTGGACATGGGGGTAGCAGCTGAAAGAACTGGGAACCCTGTCTTAAATACCTGAGGGAGGATCCTAGAATGTCAGGCTGGACAGGACCTTTCATATCTGAGGATACAGAGGCCCAGAGAGATGAAAAGACTTGTCCACCTCATTATGGACCTCGAGGTCAGGGCCAGGAGGCCTGTCTGGCATGGAGAGCCACGGGCCTGCCCTGTACTATGCTGCCTCCACTGCTCACCCAACCCTGTAAGCGGAGGCCCAGGCAATGGTGTGTGGGGAGAAGCCTGTGACTCTGCCAACCAGTACCCCAAAAAGGACCAGAAACCCACCACGCTCACTCCTCAGGCTGCCCTCCCTCCGTCCCACCACCCAACACCAAGGGTGGACTTAGGGTGACCGAGTCGTCTTGGCTTGCCTGGGATTTTCCCAATTTAAGCACTGAGAGTCCAGCGTGTCAGGGATCTGCCCCGGTTCCACGCAAACTGGGACAGGTGGTCACCCGAGACTGCTCCACCTGCTCGTGGACACCACCCACCGCAGCCGCTTTAACGCCCACGTGACCCCGGCTTCACTAGACAAACAGTGCCGGGCCTCTTGCCCCAGCCCACACCCTTAAGGGACTGCCCTGCCCTGTGCAGTGCCAGAGAAGAGAATTACTGTTGTTGCTGGAGATTGCTCAACAAGCACCTGTCTGCTTTACCTGTGAGGGGGCAGCCCTCTGCCTCCAGACTGCCAGAGGCCACAGGGCAGGGCGGGGCAGAGTGGTGGAAACGAAAAGAAAGGGGAGTGGAAGTGAATGGAATTGAAACAAGGGAAAGAGGGAGAGGGGGAGGCAGGGACCAGGGAAGTGTGGAGAAGGAGAGGAAGGAGAGGCAACACTGTGGGTCTCCAGATAAGGGAATGGCCAGTTGCTGTGCCCACCTGTGATCCAGGTCAGGCTCCAACAAATGCTCACCGGGCAGAGATGTGAGTTCGATGAGGCTGTGGGGACCGCCTGCTTTAACACCCTCCTTGTACAGTGGGGAAAACTGAGGCCTACACAAGTAGAAGATTAAGTGCCTCCATAGGTGAAATCATGTCAAACTCTTTTTGCACCTAGCCCAGAACCTTCCTGGGTTCTTGTGCATGGCAGCCTCTTAAATGTTCATTACTCAGGAGGTGACAATAGTGATATTGATCTCTGGCACTCCAGTTCTCGTAAGCACAACTTTCCAAGTCAATGTCAACACGAAGTTGGATAATTATCTTGGAAATTTGAGCAATACGGTCACGAAGGATGAGCAGGTGGCCCCAGTCCACTGGGAAGCAGAGGCAGGGGTAGGGTGGCTCCACCTGTGGGCGGCTGTTGGATGGGCTAATTGGAAGGCGCCCCACCCCAACAGACATCTCTCTACAACCCGGCATGATGTCCCCTGGCCTGCCATCCCGACCTCTGGGAATTCCCACCAGGGGACAGTTTAACAAGGATGGGTTCTGTTGGCGGAACCCACGAAAGCCATTTCCCCTGTACTCATTATTCAAGGAAGACAGGACTAGCCCCAGAGTAATACGCGTGAGCTCCTCACATTGACTGTCTTCCTTGGGAGCCCCAGGCACCTTGTGCCAACGTCCCAGCCACTCACCCTGTGCATTGAGGGAAGGTGAAGGACAGTGAGAGGAACCGGGAGAAGGGGTTGGTCAGGCAGGGGAGGCTACTCGGAGGGGGAAGCTTCAGAGAGTAGGAGGACGCTAAGGTAGAGCCTAGCAGTGCTGCCCCAGAGACAGCCAGTACTGAGCAGCACAGCCCACAGGGGCCCTCACAACACTGGCTCCTTGGGGTGCTACGAAGCATCTTCTTGATTAGGGAGACACCTCCGTTGTGGAAGGGGGAAGAGGGAGGTCCTTCCACTGCCCACCCCCAGCGAGCTAGGTCATGAGCACATCCCCCAGGGCTGGCAGCCGGACACTGCTGTCAGGACTTTGAATCCTGCAGGGGTGACAGCCGGCAGGAGCAGTTCAACTTTCTTACTTGCCACTATGAACTTTGAATGACACAAATATGTTTGGGATACGTGTGAATATCAGAGCCCTGTTGGAGATTCACAATGCATATTGCACACACGTGTGTGCACACAAGCACACACACACACCTCTGAGAAGGCCCATAGTAAAGAACCTGTTTAACTTTGTTGAACGCTGCATTTCCTGAACTTGTTTAATCTCTTTTCTTTGGCTAACACCTTTTACTATCCTGCAGAACTGGTGTGACAAGAACACCTGCAGGAACATTGGTATGGAGCTATGATTTCTAAACCTTTTCAGACATGGAACTCAGAGGAAGACATAGAGAAATAATATTTCCATGGCACACAGGCATATGAGGTTGCAGCTACACAGGAGATTGCTGGTCTACTCTGTTGACAGGAAGGCTGAAGGGGTCAGTATCTGGGCACAAGGCACTGGCTGAGAAGCTCTGGACTAAAGGATGGAGCCTTCTAGGAGAGGAGCCTGGAGGCCTGAGCTTCTGCCTGGCTCTGGCTGGACCCAGCCTCTCTGAGGTCACACAAGTTGCTATGGTCAAGCCTGGGTCTCCCAACACTCCATCTGCCTGGGGCCCCCTCTACTGAACAACAGCTTGCTATTAGGGTGCTTGGAAGATTGGTCCTACATGAGGATGCTTGTCTTCTTTCTTTCAGAGATGAGGAGGGAGGGTGGGGCAGCTCATCTTCAATACACCCCCATCCCTGGAGACGTTTCCAGGGTCAGGACTTGGCTAGATCTTTCCTTTGCTCCCTACTCTCTCCCAACCTGTCTCTGGATCCAGCCCCAACAGGGAATCCTATGGAAGCCTCCTGGGTGAGGCAGCACTGCCTTTGGAGGACTCTCCTTTACCTGCCAGCCAGGCACCAGCTCCATGCTGGGCCTAACCTGCAGCCTCATGCCATAATCCTTGATGGCATCCTGGGGTCTGGCCGAGTGTCCCCTTTGGCTCCGCTTGCCCTGGTTTGTGGCCCTGTCTCTGGAGTCCCCTCATCTGCCCACAGCCCACCTCATCAAGACTGGATCACAGTCTCTGGCCAACATCCCATGGGTGTTTCAGAGGGTCCACACACCCCACCCATGCGGTGCTGCCAAGCCCTGGGGCTTGGGGGGTGAAGTGCTACTAACTGGATTAATCATTGTTACTGTAACTTTGATTTAAAGCAAAATCTATTTCACAAAGCACATTTAATGCGGATAAAGAGGCAAGTGTGCAGAGACTGTATCTGTAGATGGTGGCATCAAGTGTGCACACCCAAGAATAAATGAAGGCGCTCCAAAATGACAGATACCAGTGGAGGCTGGATATAAATCCAGGGAGTCTGCAACCACTGGGAGGCCACCTGCCTCCCCCCTCCACAGAGGCAGAACCCATCTATAGCTTCCCCTTCCCCATTGCCGAGATCTTCAAGAGCTAGTCTGCAGGCTGGTGGGGGAGGCAGGGCACCATCATGCATTTGTAGAAAGGCACTTGACTTGGAGCTCTGGCGATGTTGCTGTTTGGAGCAGAGGAAGGAGCAGCCACCAGAAGCTGGGAGTCTTGGGTTTAAGACCCAGCTCTATTCTCTACCAAAATGCATGACTAGGAAAGGTTGGTTAACCTCCTTGAGCCAAAGCTTTCCTCTGTAAATGACGGAGTTGGCTCTTACCTTTAAGGTCCCTTCATGTTTTTTATAGTCTACGTATCTAGGACAAGTAAAACAGTAATGCAGGAACTAGCTGTGGGACTCTGGGCAAGTTGTTTTACTTCAGTTCTGTTACTGTAAAAGGAGGTGGTTGAACTAAGTTGTGCCCAAACCTTAGCCCTATGGTTCTCAACCCAGGCTACACATTAGAAGCAACTCAGGAGCTTTGAAAAAATACCAGTGTCCAGACTCCACCCCAGAACAATTGAATCAGACTAGGGATGGGGCCTGGATATCATATGACCCAGCAATTCCACTTCCGCAGAATTAAAAACAGGATTCAAACAGACACTTGTACCTGGATGTTCATAGCAGCATCATTTATGATAGCCAAAAGGTGGTCAACGACCCATGTGTCCATCAAAAGATGAATGGATAAACAAATCATGGTCTACACACACAATGGAATTATCATTCAGCCACAAAAAGGAATGAAGTTCTGATACACACGACAACATGCATGAACTTTGGAAGCATTAAATAAGCCAGACACAAAAGGACACACATTATAGGATTCCATTTATATGAAATATTTAGTAGAGGTAAATTCATAGAGACAAAAACTAGATTGCAGGTACCTGGGGAGAGTGGGGAGAAGGGAAAGGGGAGTTATTGCCTAATGGGTACAGAGTTTGGGGCGATGAAAAAGTATTTGCTAAAGGATGTGGCGATGGCAGCCCAATGCAGTAAACGTAGTCAGTGCACTGGCCACTGAGTTGTACACTTGAAAGTGGTTAAAGTGGCAAATATTATGTCACATATATGTTACCACAATAAAATTAAAAACAAAAAACTCCCGAGGGCCTTCTCATCTGCAGCCAAGTCTGTGTAAGTATTAGAATCACTTTGGAGCTTATTAAAAATGCATATTCCCTGGGCCCCTCACAAGACCTACAAATCACAACCTTCGGGGTGGGCCCCTGGCATCTTTAGATTTAATAAGCTCCCCAGCACCTCTGTCAGCTGCTCATGAAAATTTGGGAGCTATGGGCATGTATCACCTCTCAAGGCCCCTTTAGTTTTGATAATCTTGGTTTCCCAGATCTGAGTTTTGGGGCTAGAACAAACTGCTTCCTCTCAGGTGGAGGACAAGGACATGCCAGTGGGAGAAGCCAGGCAGGGTGCCACCACTTGGGAAGGGGAGGGAATCTGCATCCTCCACATAGGCAGGCTCTGCTCCATGCTCCTGGAGGGCACACATAGGGTGCCACCCACTGTTGCATTCCCAGTCCCCATGCAGGCCAGGGCAGGGCCCAGAGTGGGTGCTCATAAGTTTTTGTGATTGACTGAATAAATGAGCACATTGTCCCCAGTCATCTGGGCTCCTCTGGGCTCACGCCTCTCCCTTTTCCAATTCTCCTACACCACAATCTGGAAACCCCCTTCCCTTCCTCACTGTCTTGGCTCCCAGCCATTCTCCAAAGTCCAGCTTCTAGCCCTTTCCTTTGAAAGATCATCTCTGATCCTTCTCCTGGCCACCACTGCCTCTCATCAGTGCATCTGACAGGACTTACAGTCCCACAGAGCACCTCACAGTGGATCCACAGAGCCCCCCATAGTGGACCCACAGAGCAGCTCACAGTGGATCCACAGAGCCTCCCACAGTGGATCCACAGAGCACCCCACAGTGGCTCCACAGAGCAGCTTACAGTGGATCCACAGAGCCCCCACAGTGGACCCAGAGCACCTCACAGTGGACCCAGAGCCCCCCACAGTGGACCCAGAGTACCCCACAGTGGCTCCACAGACCCCCCCTCCCCACAGTGGATCCACAGAGCAGTTCACAGTGGATCCACAGAGCCTCCCACAGTGGATCCACAAAGCCTCCCACGGTGGATCCACAGAGCACCCCACAGCGGATCCAGAGCACCCCACAGTGGATCCACAGAGCCCCCACAGTGGATCCACAGAGCACCCCACAGTGGACCCAGAGCACCCCACAGTGGATCCACATAGCAGCTCACAGTGGATCCACATAGCAGCTCACAGTGGATCCACAGAGCACCCATGGTAGAGCTCAGTGTTACTACTTCCCGTGCCATCCCCTGAGCTCTCCCCTAGACTGTGAGCAGCTAGAGACCAGGCCCTCCTCCCAGGGCTGGGCTCACAGCAGCAAGCAGTGAGAACTCACGGCATAAGGTGAAGTAATCCTTACTTTGTGGCCAATAGAGACTCCAAGAAAGCAAGTTGGTTCACTTGAACCTCTCCCAACACCCACTTATTTGGAGCCTCTATTACCAGGAACAGGGCTTTGTGCTTTACTTGCCTTCTCTTGAACCCTGTCCCTGCCAATTCCAGGGCTGCTACTTTCAACCACTGGTCTACAGGGTCTCCCCACCGCATGGCAGTGGAGCAAAAAGAGGTGTTCTGTGTTCCCGAGAAAGATGAGCATGAAGGACAGGACCCCAGCTGAGGAGGTGGGAGTTAAGTGGTCAGGAAGTAGCTTCAGGGGTCAGGTCTGAGGGGCAGCTGCTGAGTGCCTGCCTTGTCAGACACTTTGCAGGCCCTTTACACACACGGTCTCCATTAGGCCCAGCAAGAACCCTGGAATCACCATTCCCATTTCACAGGTGGGGCAACTGAGGCTCAGAGAGACATAGTAACTTGCCCAAGGCACCATGCTCCTGTGCCAAGGGGCCAGGACTCCACCCAGGTCTGTGGCTTCAAGGGGCCCCAAAGTGAGTGTTGAGGAGGCAAATGAGAACTCGGTCACTCATTCACTCAACAAACACATGTGAAGCCGGACTATATGCCAGACACAGCTAGGCAGATAGCAGTGGACAAAGGTCTCAGAATGAGTCTAGAGAATGAGGAGTGAACTGCTTTAGGCCACAGCTTGCTGGAAGGCCACAAGGCTGGTCCTGCCTGCCTCACCCTGAAGTTATGCCCACTAGGGCCTTGTGGCCCCCTCCTCCGCGACTGCAGACTGGCACCTGTCAAAAGCCACTGGGATGCTGTGGTCAGACGGCAGCGTCTGGAGGAAAGTATCGGTGTCCTCTTGCTGGCCCAGGGCCAGAGGCAGCAGGAGGAAGAGGAGGAGGAAGGCCATCCCTATCTCAGAGAGCACCCCCAAGAACCCCACTGAAGCTGAAAAGAACCCGCCCCATTTCAGTGTGGGAGCCACTCCCTGTCCCACTCTGCATTCTCCAGGAGAATGGGAATCTCCCGCCGGGACACAGCAACAGGAGGTCAGAGATTCCCCCTGGGTCACACTTTGCACCCACACACCCCTGTTGCTCTGTTAGAGTCTGCACCAGACCAGAAGCCAAAGCAGCCTCCAAGGGGACAGGCAGCCGGTGTGTCTGGGTAGGGGGTGTGAGTGCGCCACCATGGAAGCTTCCAGATGTGAAGAGGTCCAGAGTGCCGGACCCTCCCCCGTCCTTGGCTTCCTTATGAGCCTGGGTTCTCCCATTTCCCCACTGACCTGCCCTGGGTCTTAGCCTATCTCAGAGCTCAGCCCAGAGCAGCAAAAATTCCCATCTGGTTATACATCAAGAGTCAAGATTTCTGGTGTGGAAAACGCACCACATCACTCCGTCTTTTAACTACTTTTCCCCAGGAGAGTCTAAGCTCCCCAAGGACAGGGACCCTATCAGATTCCTTCTTATGCCTGGTCCACAGTTTGTGCTTCACACATACTTGACAAATGAATGAAAACATCACGAGAGCTATGGATTTTCAGAGATTCAAATGCACTAATATGTACTTTATACAAAAGCACTGCATACATATGTCTACAAGATCCGGAGGGCACAGCGGGGTACCCAGGGGTCCCCTTAAGGAATATAAATGAAGACTTCAGAGTCTCTGCAAAACTCCTGGTTACTTGTAATTTTGAATAAGGAAGCATGGATGCCCCTTGGAGACCACGTCATAAAAGAGGGTGTTTGTTGGAATCAGACAGCCATGATTTCTAGTTCCAGCTGTCTGAGATTGGGGGCCACTTGCTTCTCAGAATTTCAAGTCCCTATCTGTAAACTGAGGTAAGAATACCCAAACCAGGGATAGAGGAGTAAGTGAGCTGACAGTCTGAAGCCTGTGGTTCGGGGCAGCCCGTAGCAGGGGCTCTGCAGACAGTAGTTCTCAATGGACCCGCTGCCAGGCTTGGCCCTGGCATCCACCTGCGGCTCCCCTCCCACAGGCTGCTCTGCAGCCTCTCCATGTGCCACTCTGAGAGGGCCTGGCTGCCGGCCTCCAGTGACTCAGCAGACCCACAGGGTAGCAGGCAAAGGCTTCTAGAACCTCCCCAGGTGCTCGCAGCTGGCAAACGGACGAAGATGAAATGCGAATGGGAGAATTTCACCCTCGATGGGAAGTCTGTGGTGGAGATATTTTTAGGAAGGGAGGAGGAGGTATTTTTAGGATGGACACTCTTCCCATCACTCCTCAAACCCCACCTCACGGGGAATGGCCTTCCCTGTGGGGAAGGGAGGAAAGGGGACACTTGGGGGCCTTGTCTGGTGGACGAGGCAGCCGGTACCTTCTGCGGGGGAGGAAGCTGTGCTGTGCTTCCCCCTTGGGAGGGGACCCCAGGTGTTTGACCCTCACCAGCCCGCCCCCTCCCGCTCCCCCTCACCCCAGGCTGCTTCCCAACAGGGAAGGGAGCCTGGAGCTCCCCCCTCTCCTTCCCTCCCTGCCACATCCACTCCCCTTCTCGATGACCCGAAAGGGAAGTTTATAAGAGGAAAAGGAATGAAAAGGATCCTATTTAACAGCACATACTGGGCGGGGGAGCTTCCTGGCAGGAAACCCTGTGGAAAAAGGGCCCAGTCTGGCCACGGAAAACTGGTTTGGCTCAGAACTGGCCAGAGTGGACAGGAGACCTTGGGCAGCTGTACATCGCAATTAACCCGGACTTGTCCGAGCCCACTTTCTTTCTTGTCCCCTCCAAGCAAGAAGACTATAATAATCTGCACACCACAGGGGTGGAAGGTACCATTTTTTTTAATCCAGGAAAAAAAAAACACACCCTAATTTAGATCTCAGAGACATCAAGGGCTACTGGTTCAGCACAGCAAATGAGGAGCAGATGGAGGCCGTGAGCAGAGCCAGGCTGTGCAGCCACTGCCACGGGCCGGCGAGCCTGAGTCACCCAGGAGGGCGGGCGGGCGGTGGGCAGGGGCGGTTATCTTTGTTCCTGGGCTTGGGTGTGGGGAGCAGGAAATAATAGGGACAGAAGAGTCCTCGGGGCTGGGACAGGGCAGGGTTGCGGGCAGGTCCAGGCAGGCTCCCGGCAGGCTGCTCTTCTGGGCCCATGAATGAAAACACACAGGGCCAAGGCCGCCCCTCCTTCCCCCGCCTCTTCCTCTCCCTCCCCTGCCCTCCCAGCCCCTCCCCACCCTGGGGCTGGCCCGCTGGGCCCCACCCCTGCTCCCCGACTCCCTGTCATCAAGAGCCAGGCCGGCCTGTCGCTGGGAACATGGTGGCACTGGTCAGCCCGCCTCCGGCTCTGCTTCCACAACCCGGTCTCGAACCTCACTCTACCCCAGCTGCCGTCCCCCCTTTTCTCCCTTCACTTGGGTTTGTCTCCTGTAGTCCCCGACGGAAATACAAGCTCCTTAGGGCTGGGCCTGCAGTAGGTGCTTGGCAAACATGGGTGTTCGGCTCTCGAGGAAGCCTCTTCTAAGATCACCCCCTCATGGCAGCCATGCCCAAGCTGGCGCCTCCTCCACGTGACACTGCCCCTGGCAGGTGAGCTCCCTGGAAGCAGGGCCTGCTTCTGTCCTGGCTGTCCTCTAGCCCTGCAGCAGTGGGCCTGGCATACAGTAGGGGCTCAGTGTCTGGCATTGGGAGCCCCCTGAGTAGAGCACCACACACTGGCGCTGGAGTGGTGGCCTCTTCCTGAGTTGAAAGAGGGATTTTAATGCTGCCCTCAGGTCAATTAAAGATAGAACGTGGCCTGGGACAGAGTGTGCCAGTTTTCCCAGGCCTTACAAACCTCCCAGTGATGGAAGGGATAGAAGACTAAGGACCTACTTTTAAAGATGCTCTCTGCGGCCAAACAGAAAACAGAGCCAAAGTTTTTTTTTTTTTTTTTAGCCAGAAGTTCTCTTAGAGCTCTGCAGCCAGGGAAACAGAGAAAGGAAATGGCATGATAGGGACACTTGGCTTGCCACAGGAACTGGGACCCAGTTCTCCTGCTCCAGATCCAAAGTCCTTTCATTCCTATAACTGGTTTGCAGTTATTAGTAGATTGGAGTCCTTTTAAAAAATTCTTAAATTGTCCATGATCCTTTGAGCCCTCTAGTCAATTAAAATCACATCTTTACCAGCATGGAAAGTCATCTCTTGAAGTGCACGGAGAAGAGAGAAGTGCTGGAAGAAGAGAAAAGAAAAGAGGTGTACCATTTTCCAAGTATATGGGCCTCTTTTTCACCCGCTGCATCTCCCACCCCACGTTGCTATAGGTATTCTCATTAAGAAAAACACAGGTAGGCATTGTCAGCAGGTGTGCTGCATAGATTGCACTGCTAAATGTTCTATTCAACAGGCTTTTGGCTTCTACCTGGTCATTCTTTCCCCTTCCAGCTGCCCATCTGGTTCTATGGGAGGCAAAGGAAACAAAAGGGGCCCTCCAGTTCTAGCTGCAGTTCCTCGCATTTTTGTCTGCAGATGTTGGAGATGTGAGGAAGGGCTTCCTGCACGGTGCCTGGAGACAAGGGGAGAAGGAAGACAGAAGTGGCTTCCAGAATAGTTCAGGCAAGGCAGCAGCCAGCCCGGAGAGAAAGCACATGCTGGAGTCTCCGGCGGAGCTGTGGGATGCCTGGAGCTCCAGGAAGCCCCGGAGTGGACGCTGTTCCCTACCGTGGGCTTGGCTGAGACCATAAGCTCAGTGACTGTGCAGTTCTGGGTTAATTTATTCCACCTCCCACATCTCCACGCCCAGGACGGGCTCCTACAGCTTCAGGGAGAACAAGAACCCTCAGGCCTGCTTTTGGGTTGGGGAGGGGGTGGATAAATCCTTTCAGCTTTTCCCAGGGTCGGTTTTCTCCTCCTGGCAACTGAACGGGAGAGTGTTCAGTTCAAGGGGCCCCACCTGCTCAGCCTACTAATCCCCCAGCACCTGCAGAAAGCAGCAATGCCAACGCCCTGGCCTTCCCAGCACCTGCCCCAGGAGACCCAGCTCTCCTCTCCAGATGGAACCTGTAATCAATCCATCAACATGCATCTAAGACAGTGCCATGGTACTGGGTGCAAAGGAATGTTGGCTCCTTTGCCCCTGCCTCCGTCACCCCCTGCCTACCCCAAACTGGAAAGAATTCATCAAATGCTCACTGAGCCTTCTGTGGCTCAGGCCCTGTGCTAGGGGCTGGGAGAGCGAAAAGTCAACGCTTTCCTTGTCCTCGAGAAGGGTGGCAGAGGACAGGACCCCACCTCATAAGCTGCTTCTATGTCCTGGGTATTTTGTGAGGGGCTTTATTCCCATGACTTGATTTAATTTAATTTTCACAACAAACCTGTGAGGTCAGCTAAGAAGTCTCTTAATTTTATTTATGAGAAGACTGAGGCTTGAAGAGTGAGGGAAGGAATTTATAATCTAGTAACTGCAATAGGTTCTTTATAAATAATCATAAAGCACAATGTGGATGGGCCAGAGAAAGAAAAACAGAGAAAGTGCTGGGGTGCTCAGAGGTGGGTGGGGGTGAATCCATCGGGGGAGGCCACCAGAGTTTCTCGCAGTGGCTATATCCAGGACCCTGGCCCCACATCCCCCCTGCCTCCCAAGCACCTGGCCAGCTGCTGGGAATGCAGTCACTCAGGAAACACTGATTGCCCAAGTGAATGATTTCCTGAGCAGGTGGACCCAAGAAGCCCAAGGGCACATGTGGGGCTCGGGGCTTGGCAGGAGCTGGTTCAAGTTCCTGACAGACATGAGTCCTCCAGACCCATGGAGGCTTTGGGACACCTACTACAAGGTTCCACAGGAAACCCCCCTAGACTTGCAGGTCAGAGACAGAAGTTGCAAAATGTACTGCTCCTCCATGTGAAAAGACGCTCAACATCAATAGCTATTAGGGAAATACCAATCAAAACCACGATGAGATAACACTTCACACTCACAATAATGGCTACTATTAAAAAAAAAAAAACAGAAAATTACAGGTGTTGGAGAGGATGTGGAGAAATAGGAACACTCGTTCATTTCTGGTGGGACTGTATTATTGTGCAGTTGCTATGGAAGACAGTTTGGCAGTTCCTCAGAAAGTTAAGTATAGAATGACCATATGATCCAGCAATCCAACTTCCAGGTATATGCCCAAAAGAACTGAAAGGAGGGACTTGAACAGATACTTGCACACCAATATTCATAGCAGCATTATTCACAATTGCCAAAAGATGGAAGCAATACAATTGTCCATCAACTGATGACTGGATAAAAAAATGTGGTACATCCACACAATGGAATACTATTCAGCTATAAAAAGGAATGAAGTCCTAAAACATGCAACAACATGCATGAAGTTTGAAGACATCATGTTGCGTGAAATAAGCCAGACACAATAGAACAAAAATTACATGATCTCACTTATATGAAATAATTAGAGTATGTGAATTCAGAGTCAGAGATTGAAATAAAGGTTACCAGGGGGTGGTGTGGGTGTGGGGATTGGGGAGTTCATGCTAATTGGTACAGAGTTTCTGGTTGGAGTGGTGTAAAAGTTTTGGTAATGGATGGTGGTGATGGTATCACCACATTGTGAATGTAGTCAATGTCACTGAATTATGTACTTGAAAGTGGTTAAATTCTATAATAAAAATAATTGAAAAAACCATAGAAGTGTACAACACAAAGAGTGAACCCTAATGTAAACTATGGACTTTAGTTATTAATATAATTATAATTTTATTGTTTTATCACTTGTAACAAAGGTACCACACCAAACAAAATGTTTACAGTAGAGAAAACTGTGTGTGTGTGCGCATATGGGAGCTCTGTACTTTCTGGCAACAGGTGATGGATGACCTTCCACTGTAGGGGGAAAGGGCAGGTAGGGGTGGGGGTTTGCCCAAGGAATGGAAACTCATTGACTCACAATACCTTTTTCTAACTAAAGTGTATTCATTAAAACTGAAATGGATTTTCTCAAAGGGTATGGTGATACATGTTCATTGTACATAACATAAAAAGTAGCCAAAAAATAAAGCAGGGGGAAAAAATCACTGATTAAAGAAAAAAAAAAACCAAAAAACCTCCTGCATGATTTTTCTGTAAACCTACAACTGCTCTAATTAAAGAAAATGAAAAAAAAAGAAAAATGCATGCACTGCCCCCCTGAGAACCTGTAGGACCCCGGTGTAACTCGTCCCTACACCCCCATCTAGAGCCCCGACTATGGTCACTTTTTCAATTAATGGAATTAAATCAAGGAGGAAGTGCCAACTGAATACTAACCCGGCTTTAGAGCCTCTCGGTAACACACTGGCTGTGTCTGATAGCCTCTAACCAAGAGAGCAGGAAGTTCCCTCCCGAAAGCAAAGACAAAACGTGAATAGGATAGAAAGAAGTTTACTATATATTGTTAAGTGGGGAGGGGGGGAGGATTTTCCCCTCTGCTGGTTTTTCTAATTGTAAGGGCAACACAGGTTTATTCCTGAAAAAAAAAAAGCAGAAAATACAGGAAAGGGAAAGGAAGAACCTAAAAACTAGTGTTCATCCCAGCTGCTCAGGGAAAGCCCTTCAGATCCTGAAAATCTGTATTTTTAGCCATTTAGATACTTTAAAAATGAGACTGAACACTATAAACTACTTTTCACCTATTTTTTTCCCCCAGTTAACAAAATTCACAAGCTTTTTTCCATATCGTTGAAATTCTCTTTGCCAGAAGGGAACTTAGCTACTCTCCTGGTTAGAGGTAGTCACATACATCTAGAGTGTTCCAGAGAGGTGGCAAAGCCAGGTCAGTACTTGGTTGAAGCCGCCTCCTTGATTTAACTTGATTAGTTGAAACAGGATTGGGAAGAAAAAAGGGAGAATAGCACATGGAAGCACAATGGCAGCCATCTGGAAAAACTTTGTGTCTACAACAAGTATTTGCAGAATCCCCCATCCTCTGGGTTTCTGGCACCCATCTCCTCTGAATGGGGAGGATCTCCTGAATACACCCAGAAGGCAACAGTGAGTGAGTAGACGGGGAGCCTCTGTCCCCCAGGAGTCCCTGAGATGTGTGCCCTGGTCACCAGGGAGCCAACTGTAAAGGCCGTGTTCCCAAAACACAAGTTAAAGCAACTGAGACAAAGCCGAAGTTGTAGTTCAGGCCCATCTGGAAGTAAATGTTTGGACCCAAGCAATTCGGTGTGACTGAATTAGGCAGATAACTCATTTAGAACAGCGGGGTCTGATGCTCCCACAGCATGGCGTGAAGGAATCAGGCACTTTCGAATGTTCCAGAGGGCTCCTGGGCACATCCCTTCTGAGTGGGGCTGACAGGAGGGTTAGGTGGGGGTGGCATGTGAGAACCCTCTAAAGGTGATTCTAATATGGCACCCCCAATACGTTCACACCCCAACCCTGCTACCTTTCACGGAGAAGCCCTACCGCAAATGCACAAAACTGAGGAATGAGGATGGGTGTGTGGGGCACGGCTGCCTGGCCCTCTGGCCTGCGCCTAGTACAGGGCCTGGCACGGAGGAGCTGCTCAGGAGGTGTTTGTTGAATGACTGAAGGAGCTGGCAGTGGTGGTGAGAAAGTACCATCAGGCACTCCTAAAGGACATCAGAGCTGAGCTGCCTTTAGCAGAAGGGGCAGGTGTGAGAGTGGGGGGAGCTAAACCCCCAAGGAGGGAAGAGCTAACTGCAGCAGCAGCGACAGCAACCACCCCACAAGATGAGCCCTTGGCATATGGCTGCTTTCTGTACCCTCCTTCAGGTTGTCCTACCGTTCAAGTTGGGCCTTGTCATCACCACCTCTCATCAGGCAGGACTGGGACTCAGGCCCTGTACCAGGCCTGCTATCTCCCGGCCTGCTGGGGTAAGATGCTCAGGGATTCCCTGGTTGTGGTGCGTGCAGCCCAAAAGCAACTGAATGCTTGGCTGCAAGAGGCCCAGCATTCTCAACCAGAGTGACAGAGAGAGCCGGAGAAATATTGTTCAATGCTGCCATTGTGACACCGGGAATTGTGTCATGGAGGCAGGAGCTCTATTTAGGCTACGGTTATTAGGAATTAGAGAGTTTTTAGAGTTGGCATGAACATATAGGGTAGTTATTCCAATTCTACAAACAGGGAAGTTGAGGCCTGGGTAGATTCTCCATCCTGCTGGGGCTCACACAGTGTGTCAAGATATGGGGAGTGGCTAGAAGCTGAGATACCAGTGGCTTCTTTCAGTCTGACCACACACAAGTCCTTACTGAGGGTCCCACGGTACCCAGCACAGTGTTTTGCTCTGCACAGGCAATGCGCAAATATTTCTTGAGTGAATGAAAGAAAACATGAACCCTCAGCTTTCTAAGGCACAACCCATTCAGAAACGGGAGGTGCCCATTATCCTATCTGGGGAGTCTGAAGCATCTTGCACAACAATTCCACAAGGGTCAACCTGAACGGGCCCAGAGCCCACATCCCTGGGTGAAGATGAGCTCAGCCAGCATGGACCAGGGGTGATCGTCACTCCACTTCCCAGCCTGTCCCTTCCTGGCCATCTCGGCTCCTCCTCACCACCTGCCCCACGGAGGTGAAGCTGGCAGGGTCCAGGGAGGAGGCAGCCAGCCTGGCGCTCCAGCGGGGTCTCCTGGGAACCCACACTCACAGGCTCAGGAGGCGTGGACTGGAGCCCACCCATTGGCCAGCTGCGCACGGGTGCTCATGGGGCCACGTTGTGCCAGGGCCTCTGGGGAAAGAGGCCGTGGTTCCACCTCCAGGGGGACCAAGTGAGGAGCCTCTACTGGCATAAAGCCTGTCCGTGGATCCATGGACGAATGCCCACGGCTGATGGGGCACGGGCAAGCTCCTCTGTCACCCTCCACCTCCCCTGAGAGCAGGGCAGACCTGTCAGTAGGGCTGTTGCAACTCACGTCAGCCTCATAACGAGGCAATCCCAGTGACACATCTGCCCCTCCAGGACCGGGAGGAGATGCTCCCACATAGTGCAAGCCCCCGACACTCCCATGGTTCCTTTGGAACCCACCTGGGGTTGAAGTGACGTGTGCATATCTCTACCAGCTGTGGAGGACAAGGACTTCCAGGCCAGTGTGCTTTCAACCTCACTGCTTCAGGCATCTTTCCGGCCACTGTCTCAATCCTGGACCCAACAGGTGCTAGGGATGGACATGTACCTGGACGGGCACATCCTGGAGTCTCGAGTGGCATCCAACACCAACGGGGCCTCTGGGTGTCTGCCCGCACCCTTCCATTTCAAACCTCTTTATATTTCTCAGGGGGCCCCAGCCTGAGTCAATACATTTCAAGTATGAACACTCTCACTAAGACGAAGCTAAGAGAGCCACAGAATTCTAATTAATGCATGGGGAAGGAAGGTGCAAGGGCCTAGAGTTTGCAGTTCAGAGGTCTCGTTCCATTCCCCATTCTATCCCTGCCTGGCCTGGCCTCGTTTCACCTCCGTGGGCCTCAGTGTCGGCATCTGTGAAGGAAGGAAAACTCTCTGTAGCATCCCCTCAGGCTTTGAAGTGCCCTTGGCAGTGATCTCCACATATGCATACACATGTGCCTTCCCCCGATATGTGGCATCAGGCATGTGGCTGACGTGACACTAGTGGATGGCACTGTACAGACACACTGTGCTCTCCAACGCCAGCAACGAGGAGCAGGCTGCCGTGGACCAGGCCAGCCCCCATCAGGGCTGCACGGAGCTAGGAGCCGGCAAAGCACCAGGGCCCACGAGGCCAGCTTCACCGGAGGGCCTGATTCCCCTCCGGGGCCTGGCTGCCACCTCCCCAGCGTTTCTCCTTTGCCTACAGAGTGCTGCCACTGCAGAGAGCCTGGGTGAGCCCATGTGCTCCTCCCTGCCTCTTTACCCCACTGGAATTTATGCAGTCCTCCCTCCATTCATCCTGTTTAACCTTTCATCAAGCATTCTTTATAGCTCCTGTGAGCCAGACGCACAGCTCTACCTGGAGAAGCCCACAGCCGGGAGGGTCAGACAGCCACACGCTAATTACACATGCTTCACGGCTTACATTTGCTGGGATAAAGATATATACAGGGAACAGCAGGAGCACCAGCAAGGAGTGGGCAAGGCTGCTGGGGCAGGGCTGAGAGAGGAGCAGAATCAACTTAGAGGAAGTGACCCTTGAGCTGGCCCCAGGGGAACAGAGCCACAAAGGCCCAGAGAGAGGCCCTGGACAGCTGGCATACTTGAAGACCTGAACTGCAGGTAAGGAGCCATTCCCCACCCTTATCCCCTCTGCACCCCACTGTCTCCCAGCCCCAGGCAGTTTTCCATCTACAGCACCCATGGCCTGGACCCCACCACTGGCATTTTATTACTCCTGCAGCTGATGTGCCCCCAACCACAGCCTAGCCTGGGACCCCGTGAGGCCCTGGACCTCTTCTAGTCCTCATTTCTCCAGGGCCTTCCAGAATTGAGATAGAACTGGGTATGGGGTAGGTGCCCCCCAATGCTTCAGGGTTCCTCTGTTCATCTTAGAGGCATAGCCGTGAGGCACGCAGCCCTCCCAGTACCCTGTCTAAGCACCAAGTAGGACGGTGGCTCAGACAGTCCGATGTCACCAGTGGGAGCTGCTGAATCCCAGCTTCCCCCAGGAGCCCTCTACAAGACACCAGGGGGCTTCCCCCTAATCCAGGCAAATTCCTGGAAACGTACGGACAGCCAGAGTGAAAACCATGGTTCTTGCTGTTGCAAATCTTCAAGAAGGGAGTAGAAACCTCGCCTACAATAAAAATGGGGCCTCAGTGGGTCAGCTCTCAGTCCCAAGCTAACTAAAACGGCCACACTTCTGGGAAGATTAGCACAGGCCCCAGAACCAGCACCAGGGGCGAGTCCTCACCTTGGACCCAGGTTCTCACTCCAAGGCTGGCAGCCTCCCCGGGTGAGCTCTGAGGACGGGGAACTGAGAGAAGAGCACGTGGGAACAAAGGCCCTGTGGTGGTCCTGTAAGGAAATCACTTAGAAGAAGCAAAACCTGAGACCACTTCCCCTTCGTGGGCTCCACTGGATGTGCTTGTCAGCCATGACACCAAACAGTCCAACAGGTGTTTAGAATCAAATTCAGTATGGCAAACTGCTTTCAGCTCCTACTATGTGCAGAAGATTCCATACCTACACTGCCTAACATAGCAGCCACTAGGCACATATGGCTACTGAGCACATGAAATGCAGCTAGTAAAACTGAAAAGAGCTGGAATGTAAAATACACACCGGATTTTTAAGATTTAGTACAAAGAAAAAAAGAGTTAAGCATCAAATAATTTTCATATAAACTACATGTTAATAATATTCCAGATAAACTGGGTTAAATAAAATGTATTATTAAGATTAATCTCACCTATTTCCTTTCTGTTTTTTGAATATGGCTACTAAAAAACCTTAAAACTGTGTACGTGGCTTGCATTATATTTCTATTGGACAATGCTGGTCTATACACTAGGAGATGCCAAGGGGAAGGAAACTGGTCCTCACCATCAAGCATCATCTCGATGGTTGGGCCCCTCCGCCAAGGCCCTAGGCCAATCTGAGTTGAAATTAAAGCAGCCCCCATAAAGCATTCGTTTTCTGCACAATTATGCCCATCCCTTTGCACCATCTGCTTGGAGAAGATTCCAACACACCAAGCCTTATCATGGGACAATGGAGTGTGAGGACATTTGGGGCACAGGTGGGATCTGACCCATCATTTTTCTTCACGGGTGAGACTACAGGTAAAACTGTTTAATAATGGTCTCTAGGTGTGATCAAATTGTTAGTCATGTTGGGGGTTTCTCAATTCACTTATGTTACTAGCAATCAATTCCTTATCTGCGGGGACCCAAGATGGAACAGAGCTGTCACTCAGGCTCTTGGCACAGAACTAGCAAGCTCAAAGAAATTCCCGGAACCTGGTTGGGAAGGGGATAGATTTGTGCAAACAGTCTCACCTCCTCGCCTTTCCTCCAGGATGTTTGCTTGCGGTAAGGTACTGGTTAGGGGAGTTGTATTATGTGGCTGGATATCTGGACAGGAAGGAAAAGTAAAGGCAAATGGCATGCTCTGGCTACCACCTTCCACGTGATGGGTGTGGGTTTTATGTAGTCTCATTTATCCTTATAAGAACCCTACTAGGTAGGTACTGGCCCATTTTGTAGACAAGGAAACTGAGACTCAGAGGGTTAAGTGGCTTGCCTGAGGCCTAGTGCAGGTTGCTTCAGCTGCAGAGCCACATATATGCTGCCGGCTTCCCCCACAGAAGGGACCCGATGTGGGAAACTCTGCTGGGGGAAGAGGCTGGGCTTGGAAATCAGGCCATGTGTCTCAGATTTGAATTCCATGAGTTGCATGACCTTGGGCAAGTGGCTTTTCCTCCTAGAACCTCAATTTTCTTAAAATGAAAATGCATTTATTGGGGGACAAGATCCGAGTTCTTTCAACCTTTTCAACTGTAACATTTTACTTTATGACCAGGATATAAACCTCTCTATGTAGGTACAACTGAAATAACAAATTTATTGAATAATCTTTACTGGGACTACATACGATGCACATTAATATTTCTTGTTCTATTCTATTTTCCATTTTTTTTAAAGTTTGGGGTTGTGACCTAATAAACTGATTAAATGACCCATTAACAGGTTGCCACCTGTAGTTTGAAACACACTGCCCTAAATGATTGATTACCAAGCGTCTCTCCAGGACTAATGTCCTCTGGGGGCCTATTATTGATGCCAAATTAAAAATCTGGAAGCACCTCAGTCGAGATCAGCGTTCTTCTGTCCTCTCTCTTTAACTCCCGCTCCCTTGCCCCTTGTGCCCCACCATCCCGCACCTCCTCACACACACAAGGGAAGTGTACACAGCCCACTTCTCTCCACCAAAGGGCACAGGGGAATCAGAGAAAGTCCAGAAGAGCCCATCACACAAGTTTTTGCCTCTCATCACCTGAACAGATTTTTGTTTCCATAGGCCGTTTGCTGGACATGGAAATCCCTCAATTATAACTAAATACTTCTCTGTAATGGAATTTCTTGTATTGGGGCTTTACTTTGACTCCCAATCTAGCAGCAAAATAATTTTCAGAGCCCAGAAGAAGAGGACACTGAAGAAGTTGCCCTGATTTTAAACAGTGCCGGCATCAGGAAATCCCTTTGCCCCTTTTGATTATGAGGTTATAAAGAGCTATATTATAGCAACCCATATAAGAAGCTGGATTTTCCCTCTGATCTTGTCCCTGAGGAGAGAGACGACTTCAGAGGGCATGAGGCAGGCAGCGGCCATGTCCAGTCACACACTGTGAACCGCCACGGCTGAGGCAGACACCTTCAATCTCCCGCCTTCCTGCCAGGTGCCTGTGGGGGTTCCGAAATGCCGGGATCCCGCTGTGGGCTCAAAGCCTCCTCTGTGCCCGTGTCCATTTCTCCTGTGCTGGGCTGTGACACTGGGGAGCCAACAGGGGGCATGGCTGCACCTCCCAGAGCCGCCGAGGCAGAGGAAGGGAGCTGGCATCTGGGAGCAGAGGTTCAGGGGACAAGCAAGGAATGAGTCCTGCCAAATGATCAAATGATGGGCCGCTCTCCCCCCACCCTCCTCCCTTTGGGCATTTTAGTGACCTTCCCTCTGTTGCCTTAAGTGGGCAAATGCCTGTGTTTTGTTGCGTACTTTTGTTTATTTCACTTGCCATATAAGGAGCTGTTCCAGCATTCGCTTTGGGTTAACGCCTGGCAATGGTGGCAGGTGGCTCTAGGGGGCCTGGCCAGCCTTCCCTCACGGCTCCTCTGCTTCTCGGGGCAGACTTCACTTCACTGCGGTACACAGCACAGGCCAGACATCCACCCTGAGCCATGGATGAGTAAACTCCTCAGGCCTCATGACACCATTTCCCAGCCCCAGGTCTCAAGGCTTGTGCTTGTGCAGATTCAGACACCACCTGGTCAAAATGCATTTCCCAAACACTCCTGCCCAGCACTGAGTGCGCACACACACAGACACAGACAGACAGACAGACAGACACACACACACACACACTTCTTGGCTTCCTCAGAGCCTAAGAGGGGTCTAACATGCAACGAGGCCTGGGAAATACGTTGAGTTTGAGGCACCTGGCAGGGCACAGGCAGACAGGGTGGCTGCCTGTGTAGGGTTTGGTGTCTGGGAGCCAGGAAGGGCCTCTGTCTCCCCCATCCTTTCCTACTGCTCCCCAAGCCTTCTCAGCTGGCTAGTGCCTGTAATTCCACAAACTTTCTCTCCAAACCTGGACTTTGGCCCATATCAAAACACCCAACCATGGGAGTGGTGTCATTAAAATCGTATCAGCCATTTACATCTCAGAATGGATGAGTTCATTCAAACCAACTCGGCTGAACTCAAGGGCCTGCCTTCCATGTCAGGCCCTCTAAAGGGCCTTACGGGGGAAAAGAGGGGGAGAGGACAGAGTCCTTGCCCTCAACGGGCCAGAGTCTGGGCCCTACTGTTTGCTGAAAGCAGGCTTTGGGGGTAGAGATGGAAGTGAGCTGAAGACTGGAGGGTGAGGAGGAGGAGGGAAAGGACCATGGCCCCACCGGAGCCTGTCTAGCCTGCGGTGGATTGCCCCAAGGGGTTCATCACCTCTCTCCAAACAGAATTTTCCTCACCAAAGAAGTTTGCCACAGGCTAATATGAGACATGAAATTTTACTGCTTTAACAAACATAAACTCACAATGAGTAGAAGACATAAAAATGTACCCTCTAGACCAGGGTTTGTTCCAGCTCAGCTATTTATTAGCTGTGTGACTATGATCAAGTGACTGAACCTCTCTGAGCTTCTGTTTCCTCATTTGTCAAACAGGGATAATAATAATATTAATAATAATAGTAATACCTACCTCCTAGGGTTATTGTGAGGACTAAATGAGTTAATATAATATGAGTATTTAACGTGGTAGAAAGTGCCCAATTTACATTAGCTATTATTATTATCCGATAATAAACACCTTGAGGAGAAACTGAGTGTTGGCCAGGCAGAACTGGACATGCAGCTGGCTGTACGGAATGGTGGCCACAGGCATACTCGGGGACCCCCTATGAATGTCTGGGCTTTTCAGAGACCCCTCCCTGCCCTAGCCTGGGGCCCTGCTTGTCTCAGCTGCAAGTTCAGCAACTCTGACCCTGGTGGCATCTGCGGGGCCTGGCTCCTGCTCTGGGCCCTTCTCCAGGAGACCACGCTGCTGTCGTGGCCGTGCCTGGGCCATCACAGCTAGAGGTGGCCAGAGGCCAGGCCACTGAGGGATTAGTGCCTGTCCTGGAATTCCCTGGTTACCCCAGGGCAAGGGGCAGACAGTGGTGCTGCCGCTCCCCTCTCCCCCACCGGTTCACTCTGAACATTGCTGCCAGACTCATCTTAGCACACACCTTGGGTCACTCCACTTTCTTGCTCAATCACGTTTGAAAGGTCCCTACCCATGGCATGAAGGACAATTCCTTAACCTGACATTCATTTTGCTCCTAATTGCTTCCTCGGCTTTTCCCCATTTTCCAGATAAGAAAACTGACGGTTGTGCAAATAGTGAGTGGTAGAGCCTGGAGCCAACCCTGAGTCTCCCGGCGCTACTCCCTCTCTGCGTCCCCTGTGCCACAGGCCTGGGTGAGGCCCGCGAGGGAACCACAGGAAAGGGGGCACCTGAATTCTCCAGCCAAGGCAAGAAGTGGGAAAGCTCCAGTGTGCTCAGGAGATGAGGAGGACGCTGGATTTCTTATGAGACGGCAAATCCTCCAAAGCTGAACACAGTGCTACCTCAAAATACGATTTCTGCTGGCTAAGCATGGGGGCACTTATAGCCCCTTCCTCAGGATCTGTGTGCATTCAAAATAGGTCACCTTCCTGCTCTTGTTCCTCTCCTGCTTCTCAGATTTGCTTCAAAGATGATCACATATTTCTTATTTCTTCCCAGATTACTTTTGCCTTCCCCCTCCTCTATTCTTTCTTTTTTATTCTTTTAATGTTACCATTTACTTTTCAAAAGGACCAGAAGCAGCAGGCTTTCATAAATATGTGTGATCACCATTAGCATCGTCATCAAGGTTTTATTCTGGTGTCCAACTTCAATC
This sequence comes from Choloepus didactylus, assembly GCF_015220235.1. Classification (NCBI taxonomy): domain Eukaryota; kingdom Metazoa; phylum Chordata; class Mammalia; order Pilosa; family Megalonychidae; genus Choloepus; species Choloepus didactylus. The sequence continues at coordinate 32,563,482 of NC_051322.1, read as the reverse complement.
AAATATTTATTAAACAGCTGCCATGCCTGGGACACAGTAAGGCTAGGGAAGAGAGAAGTGGCTACACTAAAAGCCTAAAGATTTTCTGTGTGCCCTCACTTAGTGTCACAGTCTAACAGAACATATGCCCCTAAAAATAAGCTATTATCCCATATGCCCCAGTTCCCTTGGGCTCCACCAGGTGAATGATAGTGTTAAGTTAGTTCTAAAACAGCTCAAAGGAGGGATGCATTCAAGAAACTGGGACTTCGACTCCCAGGGGTGTAAATCTCCCTGGCAATGCAGAATATGACTCCCGGGGATGAATGTGGACCCGGCATCGTGGGACTGAGAGTATCTTCTTGACCAAAAGGGGGATGCAAAATGAGACGAAATAGTTTCAGTGGCTGAGAGATTGCAAATGGAGTCGAGAGGTCACTCTGGTGGACATTCTTATGCACTATATAGATAACACCTCTTAGGTTTTAATGTAGTGGAATAGCTAGAAGTAAATACCTGAAACTACCAAACTCCAACCCAGCAGTCTGGACTCCTGAAGACGATTATATAATAATGGAGATTACAAGGGGTGACAGTGTGATTGTGAAGACCTTGTGGATCACACCCCCTTTATCTAGTGTATGGATGAGTGGAGGAATGGGGATAAAAACTAAAGGACAAATGGGGTGGGATGGGGGGATGATTTGGGTGTTCTTTTCTCACTTTTATTTTTTATTCTTGTTCTGGTTCTTTCTGATATAAGGAAAATGTTCAGAGAGAGATTGTGGTGATGAACGCATAACTATGTTATCATACTGTGGACAGTGGATTGTATACCATGGATGATTGTATGGTGTGTGGGTGTATTTCAATAAAACTGAATTTAATTAAAAAAAAAAAGAAACTGGGACTTGAAGGATGGACAACATTTAGGAATGGATAAGTGTTAGGCAGAGAAGAGGCTGGGCAGATGTTCTATCAAAAAAAAAAATCATGAACAAAGGAACAAAGAAAATAATACAGGAGATGTATTGGTGTAGCAAGTGGTTCCATTTTGATTGGTGTTATGGATAGAAGGAAATTCTGGGTGTGAACTTGGCAGTGGGCCAGGGTCAAATTAGTAAGCTTCTTGAAAGCCATGCTGAGGCATTTTACCTTAATTTGGTGGGCAATGAGAGCCATGAAAATTTTTGGATGAAAGAGTGAGAGCTGAAACACAACTCACCTGATGGTGGTGGGGACACAATGCTGGGTTTACGATGATTCTGATGAACACTGAAGCAGAGCTTCTCACACTGCACTGTGCACACAGATCACCTGGGGCTCTTACTAAAATGTGGATTCTGACTGGAGAGGTCTGGGGTGGGGCCTGAGATTCCGCATTTCTAATCAGCTTCCAGGGGATTCCAATACTGCTGGTTCAAGGTCCACACATTGAGTAGCAAGGCAATAAAATTTTGATCTAAATCTAAATAGTTCTCCACTATGGGAAGCTTTTTAAAAAATGCTTACACCTAGCCCCTAGTCTAGCCGGATTAATTTGACTCTCTTAGGGTGGGGCCAGGCCTGTAGTTTTAAAACCTCCCCAGCTGAGTCTAATGAGCAGCCAGAGTCGCCATGCGCTATCCCGTAACCCTAAGAGGAGCATCCAATCTTCCCAAGGCTGTCAAGGATAGTGGCATAATTCAGAATGGGCACAGGCCATGCGATTGTAGCCAGCGACCAAGGGAGAGAGGTGAGCAGCCCTAAGCCCCTCCTGTTCTTGGCCAATAGCTGGCACTCAGGAAGGTTCACATGGGGTGGGACCCCAGCCCAGAGAGTAACAGGAAAACACCCATGTCCAGAGATAGCATGTGCTTTTTCCTATGAGCCTCCACATCTTCTCACACTATAAAATGGAAGGCAAGAAGGCAGCATGCTCCTGGCCAGCGTCTGGGCCACCCCTGGGTACTGACGTGTGAACCAGAAGTGCCCAGGATGGGTGGGGGTGGGGGACAAAACAGGCCACCAGCAACCCCACCTGCTTGTCTGGCTGGGAACCAGGGGCAGCCTTCTCTTTGGTGTTTGGCGACTCCGTCTAATCCTGGGATTTGAATCTCTCTCAAAGGGAATTCTTGCCCAGGGAGTTAAAAGTCATTTGCAATGACTCCTTCAGAGTTCTAGGTGCAATTCTGCCCCTACCAGAACAATCCCTGTCCCCAGATGAGTAATGCTGAACTGGTCTTTTAGACAAGGAAGGCATGAGCCAAGTTCTCTTTTGCTAATTCTCTCTCCTGAAGCCCCTCGCTGGGCTGAGCGTGCTCAGTGGGGGCATCAAGGAAGAGAAAAGAGAGCAGAGGATGGCAGACGAGTGATGGGGATGAGGGTGAGGGGAGAGGCTGAGAATATGCATGCTTGTGTCTCCACCCAGGCCTATCTTTCCAGCCTTCCTCCCGAATCCTTCCCTTCCATAAGGCTGGTGGCCGGCCAGCCCACCTGGCTGCAGGTTGGGTATCTCCCACTCCCTTCCTGTGCTCGGTCATCCCAGACCCGACACAGATATGCTTTCCTCACATCTCGGCTCCTCTGATTCGGACCCACCCACCTTCCAGCCCCAGCAGCTGCCCCAAGCCCTTGGATGACTCCAGCCCACAGTGCTCTTCCCTCTGATCTCCTGCAGCCTCTTCCGTCCGGAGCAGCGCTGTCCGACAGAGATACATGGCAATGCACATATGCAATTTTAAATTGTCTAGTAGCCGTATTTAAAAAGTAAACAGAAATGGGTGATATTAATTTTAATGACATTTTAACACAACATATCCCAGACACTTTAATTTCAACATGTAATCAATATTAAGATGTTGCATTCTTTTTCTTTTCTTTTCTTTCCTTTTTTTTTTTTTTTGTACTGTCTTTGAAACCTGATGTATATTTTAAACTCAAGGCACATCTCCATTTGGAGAAGCCACATTTCAAGGGCTCAAAGCCATAGGCAGCTCATGGCCACTGTATTGGACTGTAAGCACTTGGAGGGCAGGATCATTAACTGCAGCTCTCTGACACAGTTGGCATTAGAGCTGCAGGAGATCTTGGGTCTAGAGCCTGCTCTGCAGGTGAAGAATCAGCCTCAGCCAGCAAGGGGGAGTGACCTGGTCTAGATCACACGGTGATGAAACAGTCTAGCCAGGGCGGGTTCTGATCTTCTCAAAAGACCCTAAGGGTCTTTTCTGGGTGCTGTGTCTCCTCAGACTGTGTAGTCTCCTCTGTGCAGGAAGATAGTGCCTTCCTCGCCCATTGTAAGTCCCTGAAAAGATGCTGAAGGATCAGTGCCCAGCGATACCTTCAGAGGCTACTCAGCGGCCTCTGTTTATCCCTCTTGACAGAATCCAGTGCTCTGAGCACTCACACTCAGGCCAGTGCCTCCCTCCACTCCCCGACTCCTCCAGCCCTGGGTCAACCGGGGAGAGAGAAGGGCTCAGGAGGAAGGAACTTTGGCAAACGAGCAGGGTGTGGATGTGGCCTGTTAATTATCATACAATTCCCAGCAACAGAAGTCATCCTAGGAATCATTAATGCACTGATATTGAAATATTGAGGGAACCATCCACACAATCAGCCCCCAAATGCTTGTTCCTCTATGGTGGATCCATACCTCCAGCCATGGAGCCCTAGCTGAAATTATAGGAACACCATCTTCACTTACTTCACTCCTTGGGCTAATCACACTCTGCATCCCTCTGGAAAATACTGACAAGCATCCACCATACTCCGAACACTGGACACTAATAGGCCCCTCTCTGGTATACCTGGACACTTTTGCACGCATCAGCTGAGCTGCGTGCCTAGCAGGGAGCAGTAGTGCTGTGCCCAGACCTATTTAAACTAGTTCCACTTGTTATTCGTATTTCATGATTTCATTAACTGTAATGTAAACTGATGAAATAGAAGCACAAAAAGAAAGCTGAAGTTTTCACTGAAAACTAAGTTGGTCGACTCAAGAAAGTTAATCACTAAAAATGCTGTTGAATTGGGTATGGATGAGACAATAATATATTGGAATGCAGACTATAAATCTAGAAGGATTTTAAAATCAAACATGCTTTGCATGTGTCTTTAAGTTCTTATATCATTTAATAAATCCATTCTAGGAACCATAGAAGTTGCCATCTGGGGATGGTTTATGCAAGAAAACAATGGGAAACACCAACCTCTTGACCCATATGCAAATCAAAGGCCTTGACCCTCTCAAAAGAATGGTGAAGAGATGTACATTTTTATATTCTGAATTAAAATAAGATATTTAAGGTGTTCATGTACTTTTGGTTTCTGATCTTGGCTTAAATTGATTTTTTGATTAACTAATTAACTATGAGTTCTGATCAAGCAGATAAAGGTTGACCGGGTCAAGTTCCAGCCGGGCCTTGCTCACTAAGGGAAAGCCTGTGATGTACCTGGTCTCCACTGAACACTGAGGTTGGAGGTATACAGGGGTTTTGCATTTTAACAGGGGTCTTGTATTGGTCAGGGTCCAGTGGGGACCAGATAATTTCAATGAGAATTTAATGTGGGGAATTCATATGAGGTAACTCATGATTAACAGCAGTGGGAAGCTGCTAGCACCCTTAAGGCTGGAGGACACAGGGAGGAGATGGTGTTAAGAGAGCTCTGAAGCTGGGGCTTTCCCACCAGTGCCAGAACCACGGTGGGTTGTGCCTAGGGGGGGGTGCTGGAGCCACAGTCATGGTGGAGATGCCCCCTGATTCTGGGGTGAGGGTACCTGGTTCCTCCCTTCCTCCCTCCTGCCAGTGCCTCCCCTTGGCCAAACCTAGCCCAAAGCCCATTGGCAGGGAGCTTGGCAATGCAGCTGGCAGGATCAGTCCCGGCATATAGAGCAGAGCGGGAGAGACACACATCTAAGGGCAAACAGGCCCAGACCTCCTGAAGTCCAAAACGCCTCCACTGATTGATTCAGAAAGTGGGAATTTAAGACACATTTAAGGCAGATCAAGGAACAGTGGACATTTGGAGGCCAGAGAGCAAGGACAGGGCCACCCGTCTGGAGTCCTGCAGTTAGTTGTGCTACATAAGTGACTGCCCATTCTAAGGCTGGCCTTAGGGTAGCTTTGAGAGAAAACAGGGGCAGAGATTCATCTGGATGTAAACATACGAGTTTACAGAGGAAGGGTGATGAACTGCCCAGGGGAGTCAGAAGAATCTTCATTAGGAGGCGATGGTGGGCTGTGCCGCAGAGCTCCATAAGCTTCTTGTTTATTACAGCAAAAATCCAGAGGATGGTTAATTTAAAGGGCCATTGTGCTCTATTCTGGCTACTGCCCAGCTGCTGTCCCGAAGTCAGATGCTCTGGATCTGATGGACATGTGGTCATGGCTGGCTGCTTAATGATGATTTCATCAGGCCCCTCTCATTTTCCCCTTTATGTGCCGCCATTTTGGTGACTGCCAAGATTAGGCACTTAATGTCTGAGGTGGTGGCATGTCATAGTTGCAGCATTTGACTAGTGCTTAAGAGAGCTTGATTCTGGCCACCACCAGCTGTGTGTCTTGGGGCAAGTCACTCCACCCCTCTGGGCCTCAAGGTCCTTGTCTGTAAAATGAAGGAGCTGAACTGGCATGACACATTTCAGGGTTGTCACCCTGAACATCAGTTTTCACATAGGCTTTTAAGTAGAGGTGAAGAAGGAAAGGGAGACTAGGTAGAAGGTAGATTTGAGCCCAGGCAGACTTTGGAAGTGGTTTTTAAAAAAAAAAAAATCCCTGAGTTGCAATTTTTCCCCCTTATTGTATGCTTTTTCCCCTAAAAGTGGAATTCTGAGAAATAAATCCTAGTTAACTGAGAGTTCTGGTTACTTGGGATGCACTTAATAAAGATTTTACTGCATTTTTAATTGCAGTGAATTATACAGTGGTTTGCATATGCAGTTACTTCTTAAGTGACTGCTGTTCCCCGACCTCATATCTGTTTCATTAAAATTGAACACTTTGAAATGAAAAAGGGAGCATGAAGCAGAATGGTTCCACCTGGATACAGCTCTGGAGAAACAGCAGTCAAGGTGATGAAAAGCAGCATCCAACCATGCCCATACTTCAGCTGCCCTGCCTGAGAGGCAGTAATTGTATTTTCAACAACACTTCATGGTGCTTTTCAACCTGGCCAGGCATTTCTAGGTTATTCTTCTCAGTCTGAGGCAGGTGAATTTGGTGCAAAAATCTCCCCCAATTCTAGTAGCAACCATAATTTGGCTTTGGCTGGCTAAGCAATGTAACAGATTTTCTCAATACTCCCAAAACGCTGTGCATCAGAATGCAGGCACATTTTTAGATCTGGAGAAAATAAGGAGCCCTTGAATTTCCAAGGCCACGTTGAGGCAGTTCCATGGTGAGCAGTGTTGTTGCCATTTTATAAAGAGGTGGGGAAGAAATCTGCAAAAGCCAAGTCATTTATAGACCAGCATTCTCCTTACAAGCCAGAGAGGCCAAGCTGCCTGTGCCAGCAGAGATGCCCAGTAAGTGACTATTGAAGGAAGGAATGCATGAATGACTGGGTCCCACTGAGGTTTCTTCCTGCAGCCCACAGCTGAGGGACAGATGGCTGTCTCCTACCCTTGCTTCTCCCTGAGTAGCCGGATGGGGAAAAGCCAATGGATTGCGAGCTGACAAACAGCTGGTAACCTCTTATGCAGAACCCAGCGATGTACGGAAAGCCATGTTTCAATCAGACAGAGCAGGCCGCAATCAAGACAGCTTGCAGCAGTTACCCAGCATCTCCTAATACTGCCCTTTCCCTGGAGACTTCTGTCACTGTCCTACAGCACCTGCAGTTCCGTCTTTATTGGAGGCAAGGGTCTGGATTCCATGAATGCCTTCCCATTCCTTTTAATGGACGTTTCCTTTAGTTCAGGAAGGTAAACAAGGTTGCATTCTTTAAAAGGAAAGAGTAAAAGAAGAAAGTGCCAGTTGTGGATGATTGATTGGAAAAGAAAATATACAGGAGGCATTTTGGTTTTTGAAGAGAGTGTGTGAGAGAAAGCGAGAGAAATTGAATCACATGCATGGTCTTTTGAAGACAGGTCCCAAGCTGAGCTGTAACTTATGTGAATGCTCTGAAAGTCTAAGGGCATGATTCTCTCACTGCAAATGCACTGCATGGGCAGGCTGCTTAGAGAGAAAGGAAATGGGCTCCCAGTGACATCAGGGCGGCCACAGATTGCTTCCTGTGCTCCAGCATGACTTTCTCCTTTTCTTTTTTTTTCTTTTAAAATAATTATCAGGATGGATGTGACAGTGTTTGACAGGAGGATGACACTGAGGGAGGGCAGGGGGCTGGGCAGCGGGCAGAGGCACTGGGCCATCTGCTGTGCTCAACGCCACTGCTCAGGAGTCGAAGGGCCTTGCTCTTCATGAGGGGAGGGGTCAGTGGGGAAGGGAGAGTTAACAAGATGCCTTCACCTGAAGTTGAAAGTCTCAATCTGGATATGATCATGGATCTTACGACTAAACGTTGACCCATCCTGTGTGGAATTTGAGAGGAAGAGGTGAGCAGAGGGCAAGGAGGTGCGATGAACCAACTAAAGTCAACGAGCATGCCCCCGTGAATTTCTTTTCAGAAGTTACCAAAGTCTGTCTTGGGTCTAAGTCTCTTTCCCCTATTAGACTGCAAGTCTCTGAAGGAAGTCTGAGTTTTCTTTATGTCACCATAGTGACAATGCTCACTATGGTCACCACTACTACTGCTACCTCTGAGTGGCCAGCAAATGCACACAAGAGAAAGAATCTTCTTTTAGGGGGTCTGTCCAGCCCTTGACGACCCTCTTGCCCTGAAACCTGGCTCATCTCTCCCCAAATGGTAGTCCTCCTTATTCAGGAGTACTGCCCACTGACAATAGTTGATGGGCTCAAAGGGATAATGACTTAAGCCAGGCTAACCCAGACTTCCTCTACCTGTGGCTAGACTTGACGGCCATATAAATAAGGATCTTGTAGGACCATTTTCCATCACCAGCATGGGAAGTCAGAGAGGGCTGATCTGCAGAGAGGAAAGGATTGAGCAGGTGTCTAAAGAGAAGCTAAGATGAGAAGCACAGGTGACCCCAGAAAGATAGAACACCGTGGGAATAAATTGCTTTGGTTGCAGTTGGCTTTTCTGGTTCTAGTTGCTCATAATGTCTGGCTGTAATGTATTTCCTGATTTTAAGACCCATGCCACACCTCCATATCCTTATGATAAATATTTTCAGTTTAGGCTAGTGTGAGTTGGTTTTCTTTACTTGCAGCCAAAGTGTCCTAACTAATACAATATGCATGTCACCTTTCTGCCTCCCTCAGCAGGCATCACTAATCAATCACAGCAGTCTTCCTGCTAAGCCTCAGAATCCTCCTGGCAGCCACAACCAATTGAACCAAATTAGTAGACAAGAAAAACAAACAAACCAACAAACCAACTGACCCACCCAAAGTCCACAATGGGCTTTAGTACACAAGAGTACAATAGGAAACCATGGAGGGAGTGATTCATTCTACTGGGCCTTCTGAGCATAGTCTTGAACACCAGAGGGGATTCCCCCAGGCCGACATGGGCAGGATGTCTGTCAGGTGTAAGGGACCAGGGAGCAGCCTTCCTGGGTCAAGTCTCTGTATGGCGGATGGACCCAAAACTCATCTCAGTGTCTTCCTGATGGCGTCTTATCAGGCTGACTCTGGGTCTCAGAAAACCTTTTTTATTACTGTTGTTGTTTTGGAGGCTCTAGAAGGATCCACTTTTAAAAGGACACCAACCAGAGCCAAAAGTTGGCTTTGGCTGGAGCTGGGATGCTTATTCTTCCTTCCACTGCTCCCAGCTCCCAGTGGGGCTTGGGGAAGAATCAAATGACCCACAGGGTCTTGGTTTCCAGGCCTGGTTTTGTCACCAGCACCCTCTCCAGTGAACGTTATTGTGCTTTGGCCTCCCAGTATCCATTCCACCTTTTTAAGCTACGGCTCCTGATTTCTTTTTGTGGCTCCCTGGCTCCTGCCCTGGTCCATGTGGTATGGGAAAGATTCCATATCTGGTTTCAGGGGTGAAGCACGTGACTAGGCACATACAATCATGAGTTCCATTCTCTGGCTATAGGACTTGTTCATGGCTGCACATGTGACAAGATAGCCAATCAAGCTCTGTCAGAGTTAATCCTAAAGCTTAGTCTTAAGCAACCAACAAGGTGTTATCTTTTTCTTACTGGACTTAAACTTGAGAGGCTGTGAGGCTGCTCCTGCTGCTGCATCTTGCTGTGCTACAGATCTGAGAATGAAGCCAATCCAAGTGGAAAGCAGAGCCAGGAGACAAACCTGAGTCCTGAGTTCACTGAGGCTATTTACAGCTGTATCCAAAGCTAACCTTCCCCATGGATCACTGAATTACATAAACTAATATAAATTCTGTTTTGCCTAAGCCAGTTTGAGTTGGGTTTTCTCTCAAAAAGCCCTAAATACTACATTCTGCCTCAGTTTACCTCATCAATAAAATGGGATTAACAAAAGTTGTCCTTTGCATAGTACTGTTGCCATGAATAACTGAAGCTCTATAAAATGATTTGTGAATTATTAAGCACATCCTAGTGGTAAATAACACCACTCCCATAAGTGGTTTTAGGAAGTGGCACAGAGTGTTCTCCAAACAAAAGTAAACGTGAAGTACATTGTTTTATCTTTCTCACAAATTCTCCTAGTGAAATGCTTGGCACAGAATAGACACTCACTAAATAATGGCCAAGTGTTGCGAGAACACACATCCAATGCCTTTACACTGACGATGCTGGCTTCTCCCTCCTGAGGGAAGCCAGCTGGGGGGGAAGGGGTCTTGTCCTGCCGGCAGCATTTAAGGGGACGTCCACCCACGCTCACTTTGGCTCTAGATGAAAATCTGCAACCACCCAGCCCCACCCCCACCCCCTCAACACACACGTACACCTTTGAAAAACTCCAGGCCCACCTGCTCTCCCAGGGGCTGTGGAGAGATTGCAGGGAGACAGATCCAGCTGAGGGACTGGCAAATATGATTGTTAGGTGTGATTCCTGAAAATGAACTGGCAGGATGTGGCCCCCTCCGACCCTTTGTGCAGCCCAGGGTGGGGTTCAAGGGGTTGGCAGCCCCGGCTGGTTCTGGGTACTGGTCAGCCCCCCTGAGAAGGAGCTCCGGTTCTCACCTGTCCATTCCCAGCCACAGGGCAGGAAGAAGCGTTCCCGAAACGGACTCCATTGTCCAAATATCATTCATCACTTAAGACAGGCCTCATAAAAGGCTGAAAGTGCCCCCTCCAGCTGCCTTTCTGAATACAGCTCACTCTGAAATTATTTGTGCTCCTTTAACCTGCTGAGCTGTCACCCCTCACCGAGCTGCCCCTCCTCTCCCTCCACCAGCACCCCCTGTCAGCCCGCAATTCAGCTGGAGGGAGTTGGCTGCATCTCCCAGGTTTTTCTCCTCGAGCCGCTCCCTTTTCCACTTTTCCTCTAACATCAGCAGATTAGAGTTGGAAATAATTTACAGGGAAGTAGGTGATTCTACAGTTCAGCCTGCGTGCTTGACAATTAACTAAATAAACTGCTTGGGGTCACTTGGAGTAACAATTCACAGACTTCTCTGTGACAGGCAAAAGCTAAACCCCACAGCGTGAGGGGGGACCCCCCCAGCCCCCCGCCCCGTGAGGAGGAGGCTGGTCTGCAGGAGGGAAATTCTAGGCATCTTATTATTCACCCGCTCCCTTCCCAGTTCTGACCTTAAGAGTACTCTTAACCTTCCTCCTCCAGCTTGCTAATGGGGAAATAAATCTTGGGCGAGTATCTTAAATTCTTTTTTATCACAGACTGTATCACTGAGATAATAAGACCAGCCTTCAGAGTAACCATTAAGCCACAGAAGGTGTGGTCATCATTTATGATTTTTTTAGCCTTAATTGCTAGACAGACACTTTAAGTGGGAAGTCTGTCTAATGAGCCCAGTCATTAAAACATCAAAAACTGTTATCTGGGGTTTCTATTTTAGTTAGACATTACATTATTTTAATAAGGGGGCCACATTTCTTGTCGCAGGATTTGGTGATGGAGGCTGAAGCAACCCCCTGGGGGATCGGGGAGGGGAGACTGTCTTGCCTTTGGAAAACAAGGTCGCAAATCAAGCCTGAGCCCCCAGAACAAACCGGATGCAGTGGAGAACACGGGGAACCTGAGCAGCAGGAGGAGGGCCCTACTGTGGGGGCCTGGAGCCGCTGTCACAGCCCAGGGCAGGGCAGGGCCGGGAATTCTGGCCCCCTTCTGCATCGGTGTGGAGCTCTGCGATCTGTTGCCCTCCTTTGTGCACATTGTCCTCCCCTCTTGGGCTCGGCCTTGCATTGGGGAAAGAGCCATCCTTCAGCTCCAGCCCACCCCTGGCCCCCTGCCAACTCCCCTCACCTTCTGAGCCCATCTTCCTTTCTCCTTCCTCTGGTCCCAGAGCTGAGAATGTCTGTGTAGATCTTGGCATGCTCAGATTTAACACAATCTGAGATTGACAACTGACAATCATTGTTTGCTATTTCTTATTGGTCTAGATTAGTACGGTCCAAGAGAAATAGAATGTGAATCATAAATGTGAGCCACATATGTCCTTTTAAATTTTCTAGTAGCCAATTAAAAATAGCAAAAAGAACTAGGTCAACTTAATTTTGACAATATATTTTATTTAACCCAATATAACCAAAATATTATAACTTCAACATGTAATCAATATTTTAACAGTGATTGGTGAGATATTTTACATTCTTTTTTTCATATGAAGTCTCACACATATAGCACATCTCAATTGAGACTGGCTACACTTCAAGTGCTTAATAACCACATGTGACTAGTGGGACCAAACTGGACAGCGCAGTTTTAGGCTTTGATTTTCCAAGTAGCTAACCCTTACTGGGCACTTACTCTGTGCCAAGTACTGCTCTAAGCAGTTTGAATATTAATTTACTTAATACTGGCAACAACCTCATGAATGAGCTACTATTATTATCCCCATTTTACAGACGAGGAAACTGAGACAGAGAGCAGTTAAGTGATGTGTTGAAGTCACAGAGCTTGGAAGTGCCTACAACCCAGGCTGGGGCACATTGTGGATATGGGGTTCAGGATATATTTGCTGCTGAACCACCCAGCCTCTTGCCCATTCTAAATTTGGCTGAGCTCTATATGACCTGGGAAATGTGCTGACAAATCCCCCACCAAACCATCCATCTGGGGGCAGCTGGTTCTCCACCCCCCACCTCCCTGGGTGACTAACATTCCTGGCCATGGAAGCCCCTGAGAGCCCCCTGTCTGGGCACAGGTTTAATTCCAGGAGATCCTCCTCAAATCAGAAGCCTGACAATGAGTGGTTTTATTTTGAAAAAAGAAAAAAATCAAGCAGTTAGCCTTACACACACACACACACACACACACACATACAACTTCTGACACTGATAAAGATCATCCCCAAATACACTGTCAAACACTGGGAGAGCAAAAGGAAACTGGAATGGCAGTTATTGTTGCCTCATCATCCAAATGATCTGCATTATCAGAAAAGGCACAAGGTACTCCAGCCTGGCAGCTGCTGGAGTTTGCTATTGACTGAAAGGATTAACTAACTAGTCTTCTTCGAGAAAGTAGGCAGGGCTTGATCAACTACGAAAGAGTAATCCATGGTAACTGTTACCTCTCAGATACAAGCCAGAATTGCTTATCAAAACCAGGAAAAGACAAGGAGGCTGACTTAAGTGGACAGCTTGGCATCAAAGGGGAGCAAGGTCTCACAGAGGATGAAGGCAGGAAGGAGAAAAGTTGAGGGCCCATGGCTACACTGCATTTATCTCAGCTGGGAACTGTCAGCCACCCTCCCTAGGTTGGTGTAGAACATATTTAGAGGTGGCATGTGGAGAAGAGACAGCAGCGTTTCAAAAAGGCGGCCATAATTCACAATAATTCATAGCACCATTGTTTGGTTTAAAATGTTATCAGAATCCAATCTGATTAAATTTATAAAGAGAGGTAGGAAAGGCAAATATAAAACAGGGAAGACCTGGTTTTATGTAAACACAGTAGAAAAAGATATGGGTGTCCTAGTGGATCACAGGCCAGCCCAAGATTTACAAAGGTCAGAGAAGCACATGCCCAGAAAGAGAAATGAGAAGACATTCTCTGGGCATGGTCATAATAGTGTTCCCACCAGGAATACAAAGACTTAGAGAAAAGTGACAAAGACAACATTGGCAACCAAGGACTCTGGCAAAGATGAAAATATCATAGATCGCTGAGTTAAGAGAAGAGAAAGCAGAAGGATAAGTTGCTGTTGGCCTGCCGGGATTCAGAGCATGCTGGCTGAGAGCAGCAGGAGATCTCAGCCCAGAAGGGAGTCACGCAGACACGGGTTTGAACCAGCTCAAGCAAGTTCCTTGTTGCACTGTCTCTGGCAAATTCTTTACCTTTCACAGCACTGCTTCCTTCTAAGGCAAATTGGTAAAAATATGTGTAAGGCTGAATTACCATAAGACCGAGCAATTCCACTCCCAAGTTTACGCCCAAGAGAAATAAAACATATGCCCACACAAAAACCTGTATGCGAATGTTTATGGTAGCATTATTCATAAAAGCCCAAAACGAAAACAACCTAAATGTCCATCAGCTGATGAACGGATAAATAAAATTGGTATAATCATACAATGGAATATTATTTGTCAATAAAAAAGAATGAAGTACTGATAGATACTACAACATGGAAGAAACCTTGAAAACATTATGCTAAGTGAAAGAAGCCAGTCACAAAGGACCACACAGTGTATGATTCCATTTATATGAAATGTCCTAAACAGGAAAATTCATAAAGATAGAAAGTAGATTAGTGGTTGATGGGAGCTGCAGGGATTTGGGGGAAATGGGGAGTGATAGTTAATGAATATGGGGTTTCTTTTAGAGTGATGAAAATGTTCTCAAATGGATTGTGGGGGTGGTTGCATGACTGTGAATATACTAGAAACAACCGAATGGAATTGTATATTTTTATTGGGTGAATTGTATGGTATGTGAATTATATCACAATAAAGCTAAAATACATATAATCCAGCTAGTACCTGGCATATAGCAGGCATATAGAAAGTACTTGGTAATCGTTAGTAGTAATGGAAGACACTGTTGGTCTTATTATTATTTTCTATGCGGATACAAGAAAAACAAACAGCTTGGGGACCTAAATGCCCTCCTAAGTCAGTCTCTTCCAATAGGCAGCAAGCTTCAGGTTTCCATGGGTAGTCCATTCCCCAAGCAGGACATGGAGGGATACACAATAGGAAGTCGACCCAGTCAGGTGTGGGTGTGCTGTGCAATGCCCGGGAACACCTGCAGTGCCTCCCAGGCCCCAGGCGGGCAAGCCCTGAAGCGAGAAGAGCCGACAACCGGCTGTCTAAGGATAATTCGGCACTAACCTCTGCTAAAGCCAAACTCCCATAGTGCTTACCATGGCTGGAATCACACTGATAAACATCCCTACAGCTCTGTAGAGGTGGGCTGCAAGAGGACAGCTCGCTCCCCTAGGGCAAAACTGTGCCCAGAGTGTTTGCAAAGGCTACGACGTGTCCCCACCCCCTTCATTTCCGTCCCCTCCTCAGAAGACAAGCCCTTCCTTCAGACTCCAGTTCTGCTGACACGGGAAGAGTCTGGAATGGGATTTGGGATATGAGCAATCTTGGTTCCAGTGCCCACTGCAGATCTTTAAATAAAAAAAGTGATTCCAGGCCCACCAGAAGGCAGAGCTGAGTGCTGTTCATTGCTGTGACCCCATATGTGGTGCCTCCTACAGTTTGAACTGAATCAGGATAAAATAAAGCCAGGAGCTTGGCAAAGAGTCTCAATGTTTCTTAACAAAGGCACTGTGGGGGCCCAGGGCCCAGGCCCCCCTCCACCATAGTGAAAGTGAGTTACTGCATGGAGCTGCTTACTTGACCGGGACAGATGTTCAAGGTCATCAGACCTCCCCAGGGAGGAAAGAATGTACAAACAGTATCATAAACAAAGCATTAGAACTCCCCTCCCCTGATCACTGTCGATAACAAATCTCCCCACTCCTGGGTCAGAAGACCCTGCCAAAACTGTTCTCACACCCTATGGCATGTCTTTGTCCTAAACCCTTATAAACCGCCCTGCTGTGCATCCTCCGCTCTTTGCGGAGCACTAATTCCATTTTCCTCGACCGGCCACCACTGAGAAGAATCTTCTCCTATTCATCAGTCCTAATAAGCCTATGTCTCTGTGCCTGGCGTGTTCATTGGTTTTGGGTTGTGCCCACCTAAGCCCTCCAAGAGCTGGGTTGGAACGGGTACTTCTGCATTTTGAGTGTGACAATTTTGGGTTCCATGGGTCTGTGCAGGGTGCTGCAGGACACTTAGCATCCAAGGCCCTGGCCTGCTTAATACCAGTGCGCCCCCCGCCCCCACCCCCATAGTGTGACAACTCCAAACAGGACCCTACACACACTTCCCAAATGCTGCCTGAGGAAGTACTGCTCCAGGGGGTGGGGGCAGTGGTATCACCCGAGTTCCTTCTAGCCCTGATCCGTGGAATGCTGGTTAAAACCTTAAAAGCCGGCTCTCCAGAAAAAAAGAGAAAAAAAAAAAGGCCCTGATTTGCAAAATATGCTCCCATTCCAGCTGATTTCAAGGATGGCTTTGCAGAACCGGTTTACAAAATTCCTAAAATTTAGCAACCTACTATTGTGCTCACAAATGGTCCGAGCCAGCTCCAGCAAACTACTTCTTGCATGTTGAGTCTTACTGTACAAAGCTAAATGTTAATTAAAAAGGTGTACTGAATTAAGAATTCAAGTGGAAGATGCTTTCTATGGCCTTATATTTTAGAATGAAATAATAATGATACTACCAATAAAAACCCCGATGACATTCTATGACCTGAACTGCACTACAGGGCAATGGGACGCTTCACTGGAAGGCAATGCTGACGAGCTCCTCCCGGGGGGACGCAGGGCAGGGGCCGGGGCAGCATGGAGCCGACCGCTCCTTGCACCGCACCCTGGCACAGTGGCAGTCTGTGGCACAGTGGCAGTCCCGGCACCACGCCGCGTGCCTTTCCCCACCTTCAGCATTACTCCTCTCCCGTCCCAGCATCTCCCTGCCAGTCCCATTCAGAAAGTTCCTGAATAGCTCCCCACCCCTAGGTGGGAAACACCTAAGTTCCCTGGGGAACTTGCATTTCCAAAGGGGCAAAAAAGAAATGGGCCTTACATAGAGATGGCAGCCAGAATAAGACAGAGGGGCCGAAATCTGTTCTAATGAGGGAAGGTTAGTGAAGGGAGACGAGAAGATGGGACAAACAAGAAATTAAAATCCCTAAATGGGAAATGTACTGAAAATATTTCCCCGGTGGAGCAGGGTATGAGGACGGCCAGGAGGGAGGGATTGTCAAGGGGCAGTGGGAACTTTTGGGGTGAGGGATATGTTCACCATCCTGATTGGGCTGATGGTTTCCCAGCTGTCTCCATGCACCCATGTTTAAACTGCACTTTAAACATGGGCAGTTTATTGTACGTCAATTATACCTCAACAAAGCTGCTAAAAAATATCCCCCAGGCACACCGTGGAGATGGGGATTTTGGTTTGTTCACCCAGAGACACACCAGCTCAGAACAAAACCATCTTGGCATTAGGAAGAAAAAGAGAAGGGATGGGAGGGCAGGCGGGTGGCGGGTGGGAACTCTGGCTTCCAAACTCCAAACTGCAGGGATTGCGAATGGGGATGGGGGGAGCACCCAGGGAGAGGCAAGGAGAGGAGGAGAGGAAATGGTTATACGAAGTGGGTCAGACTGCCTGGAACTGTCTGTTTGCAAGGATGAAGGTGATATAATTGGAATCAGAGCCTTGGCTGAACCAGGAAACGAGTGGCGATTGAAAGGTCAGAACGGTAAGTTTAGCAAAGGGATGAGGGAGTGGGAGGAGGGCGGCGAGGTGGAGCACATAGGGAGGGGGCCCTGGAGAGAGGAGGGGCAGAGGAGAGGTCGGGAGAGGGAGGAGAGGAGGTTGGGAGGGAGACTGAGAGGAAGGGAGGGGAAGGGAGAGAGAGGCTAGGCAGTAGGAAGGAGAAACAGGAGAAGTGGGAGTAGGGCAGAAAGCGGTGTGAGAGAGAAGGGTGGAGAAGGAGGGGAGGAAGGTGGGAGGAGGGCTGAGAAGCGGGAAAAGAAAGAAGAGAAGGAGGAGGTGCAGATCTGAGAAGGTGCTGACACAGCAAGGCCAGAAGTTCGCACAGCGGGCTCTGCGAGAAGATTTCCTGGAGGTCACCAACACCTCTGGGGCTGCCTCAAGGGAGAGGGGACCTTGAAGATGTTTCTGGAGATATGCGTGGCTGGGGCAGAGGCCACTGAGCCTGGAGGCTGCAGCTGGGCTGGTGAGAGCCTGCAGCATGAGCAGCTATTACCAGGCGGTGGCAAGCCCTGCCAGCTGCCTAACGTAGGAATCTGCCTGGACGGCCGCCCCGTTGCCCCTGGGGGGTCATTTCATATAAGGACAGAGCCTGGGGCCATCCTGGAGCTCAGGCACTGAGAAGGAGCCTAGAATAACTCCACACGTGCCCAGTAAAGAGCAAGTTACCTGAAGCTGATTACCTTGACCTGCCCCCTACCCCCAAAGGAGTGGGAGGTTACCTAGGGTTTGATTTTATGCCCAAATGACACCTCTTCCTGACAAATGACACCTCTTTGTCAAGACTTCCCCCCAAATATTTGTCAGAGCTCCTGAAACTCCACCGTTAGAGAGTCATTCCTTTGAATGGTATCTAAGGCTGGGAGAGTGAAGTTTCTTGCTTACAGTAACTGGTTTCTGATTGCAGAGCCTGTTCACTTTCCACCTGAGGAAGACAGCTGGGTGCCCTTAGGGGTCAGGTGTCCAGGAACAGCTGCAGCAGGTTGACATGGAGGGATTGCAAAACTCCAGGGGAGTAGCAAAGTGGGAAATATGAAACAGTTGGAAGGAACCTTGCAGGGCAGAGATTAAGATCTGCAAGGAGGCAAGCTTGGTTAGGCAGGAAGCGGGACACACACATAAGGAGGAATGTTTTCCCCAGTCTGAGAACCCAGGAGAAGGGAGATTCAGAGAAAGCAGGAGCTGTGGAGATCTCAACGCTGATCTACTCTAACGGTCCCATTTTATAGTGGAGGAAACTGAGGCTCAGAGAAGGGACAGGACTTGTGCAGTGAGTCAGTGACAGTGGGACCAGGCCCTAGGTTCCTTGACTTCCCGCCATGCTCCCTTCTCTTCTTTATACCAGGGTCAGCCACTCAAAAGTGCTGATAAGTTAAGAGACTGGAGTGAGAACAGCAAGGCAAGCAGGGTAGGTCGGCGGTGGCAAGATGCAGCGAGCACTCCTACAGGGTGCTCACAGTGAAAACTCCCAGGTGACAGGCAGGGAGAGGGGGCACTGTGTCTTCCTCAGCTGTGTATGAGCACAGCGTGCACGTCAGACTGAGCTCTGCGGGCCTTCCTGGGCCTGGGGCTTTGGCCTTCCTCCCCTCTGTGCCCCACTCCATGCCCTGTCCCACCTTTTTCCAGCCCTCAGTGATGGTGAACTTTCTCCTCGAGGTGAGATCAGTGAAGTGGTAGAGTTGGGGGAGGGGTGTGAGCTACAGACAGAGACTGTTCGAGGGTCCTGGAGTCGGGAGGGAAGAGAGCGAGACCATTCAGCATGGGGGAGGGGCAGAACCCAGGCAGAGGGGGCTGCACAGGCCTAATGGAGGCCCAGGAGAAGAGAAGGAGGCCAGGGGACAGAAGCACTGCAGCTCCCGAGTGGAGTAAAGGATCCCTCACCCAGCCCAGCCCTGCCCTCATCCCCGGGTGGCAGATCTGGACACCTGGAGCTTTTGCCCCCAAACAGCCTCTTTCTATATTTGGAAGGATACAGGGGTGACTTTTGCCACTCAAAAGGATGCTTCTGAAAAGGTTATAACTTGATAACTTGAGAATGTTTATGAAGCTGAGTGAAAAAGCAGGATATAAAGTGGTATAAGCATCAAAGTACAAACACACACGTACATCTGTGCATGGAAAGATGAATGGGAGGAAATTCAGCAGAATGATGAACGAGGTTGTCTGAGACGGGTCTGAGGGTGGGGGACAGAAGGCAGAGGAAGCAGGACAAGGATGATGGGTGTATATTTTCTCAGTGTCCTATAATGAGCATGTATTTCTGTTAGAATGGACACAAATATATGTTATTTATTAAGAAGAAAAAAAATGCTATATTTTTAAAAAAGAAAACGAGGAACCTTTTTGTGCAGATGTATTATCATCAAGTGACTCCAAAACAAATAGCTACCCTCTCCACAAACACTTCTCTACCTCACCCACCCCCACCCCCAATTCAAGGAACCTGGTTTCCTTCCGTCACCCAGATGTATCTTACACCCAACATGCAGCAAAGCTGCTCCTCAGGGAAACGCTCTGAAGGGGTGCACTGGACCACTGTGCCCCAGTAGAACTGCAGGCTGGAAGGATGGCCCCACTTTACAGACAAGGAAACCGAGGCACAGAAAGGTGAAGTGACTTGACCCCAGGTCCCAGGACGGTAGTTAGTGGTAGAGACCAGGGATCCTTAATTTCAGCGTGGTGGTCTTTTCTGTGCTATACACTCCTTTATTGAATTTAGCATCATCGTCCTCAGCCTCCTTATCCGTGGGCATTTGTGTGGTCTTCTCCCAGGAAAGGGAAGCATTTTCCATAGCTTTGAGTTCTCCTTGAGGCCCATCACGGTCCTGTGGCTCACTGATCCGAGGGTGGCACATGCTCATTAGGGATGCCTTGTGATTTCTATGCCCACCCTCTGGCCCTGCCCCGGTCCTGCACCTGGTTGGCAGAGCAGTGCCCTAAAAGCTTCTTCCTTGCTGGCACCGCTTATCCAGCCTGTGCGGCAACCTTGCAGTTGTGCAAGAGGCACAATCTTCAGGGAGCTAATTATCTAATTAGTACATCTAGAGGAAGGCTTAAGTTATGAGGCTGATAATAAGGCAAAACCCATGAAACAATCGTGTGAGGCGGCTCCTTGCTGTCAGGCTCGTTGTCTGCGTCAAATTATTAATTACAACTCTTAATCACTCCTTTTCCCGTCAGAACCCCTGAGATTTAATTCACTTCATCATTTTGCCTTCCTAGGATACACGGTCCTGGATGTCTTTCTTCTCCAGGGCAGTGGGGGAGAACTGCTAGATCTAGCCAAGCAGCCATTCTTTCTGCCCAGACCTGAGAGCAACCCAGCCCACCTGCCCGCCGCTGAGGCTGGAATCCTCCCCTGCCAGCCAGCCCTGTTCTGGGGAGGGCCTGCTTGAAAAGGAGTGCCCAGAGAGGGGGTCCAGGAGGGGCAGGTGACTGGAAGCTCATCCTAGGGGGATGGTGATGGGAAAATGGTGTCATTTAGAAGAGAAATCAGGCTTATTCCATTGCTCTCGTGGACAGAACTAGAGTCGATGAGTGCATTGTGTGGAGCGTCTGTTTGGGCTCAATATAATAATCTCCTAACAATCAAAGCTGTGCACAAATAGCACAAACTGTCTTGGGAGCAAACCAGCCTTGGGGTGCTGGACACCTTCCGGCAGCTGCTGGATCACCAGCCATCCGGAAGCGAGAGGATTCTTCCCTCTTCCGTGTCCCCTCCCTTTCCACCCCAAACTGACCCGTGGGTTTCTGTCTGCCCGCCCCATCCCCCGTCAGCTAGTGCTTCTCCCCAAGACTGTGTCTTATTCATTCCCAAGCCCCCAGCCCCTCTCACAGCCCCGAGAACACTGCAGCTGCTCGGCAAACGCCTGTCGATTTGAGTCAGAATAAAAAACCCAAATTAGACAAATTATCAAAGTTTCACATTTATATAACAATGGAAAATTTGGATTGTAGAAAATGTCAGCAGGGACTTTAACTTAGTTCTTATGCTCCAATTTTTTCCAAGGAGTGGAATGAACCCAAGTAATATTTGTGAAATTAACAATTATTTTTAAAATAATAAAAATCAATATGAAACTTTAAAAGATTCCTCAGAGAGCAATTTTTCCCTTTTTGAAATATTTGGTAACCCAAGATGGGCTATTACTGGAATGAATCTGATCCTGTTGCAGTTCTCCAGGGGAAGAAGGCAGAGAGGAGAAGACTGGAGCCCTGGGTTGGGGGGGCAGGGAGGTCTCCCCAGGAAGGAATGTAGGGGGCAGGCTCTTTTCTAACAACACACATGATGCGGTGGCCGCAGAGGCAGCTTAGCTAGGTCAGCGGCCCTGAGTCCAAGGCCTTCTGCAGATGGGCCCCCCACATTCAGAGACCAACCTTGTCAAAACAGAAATAAAAATCTCTTTCTCTGTGCATATACATATGCATCTAGCTACATGTATATACGTACAACACATACATGCATATAAATGCACACTTATCAATGAAACATCCCTAACAACTGACGGGCAGGGTACACACCAGGAAGCAGGCTGCCCATCACACACAGAGTGGCTGGTGGGAGTGCCACTGGACCAGTGAGGAGACTGTGTCCAAGTCCCCTCCACCCTGGGTCTCCTTTTACTTACAACATGAGGATTTCATTTATTATACCTTGAAAGTCCCTTTCCACTTTCAGATCCTGGGATCACCTGGTGATCCTAGACGCAGGAGCTGTCCTTGACAACTATAATAAAACTGGGATTGATTTCATATAGGTGGATATGAATGTAAATTCCCAAGTGGCATGAAGTACAGGGCAGAAATGGAGCCCAAGAAACTGTCCACCACGAGTGGTGGGGATGCGGGCATCTGGGGACTGACAGGCTGCTGGGAGAGTGACATTATTTTATGAAGTTGAACACACACACACCCTTTGACCTTGATGTATAACACAGAGAAACTCCTGGACATGTGCCCCAGGAGACAGGTAAAAAAATATCCTTGGGAGTCTGGTTTCAATGGTAAAAATCCTGGAAACATCTGCAATGTCACTGAACGGAAAATGAAAAATAGCTTGTGATAGAGTCACACCCCGGATTACTACTCAGTGGTGGAAACACATGAACTTCAGCCAGCGGCACACATGGATGGGCCACAGAAATGTAATATTGATTGAGAAAAGCAGGTTGCAGAAGAATATACCCAGTTTGATCTCATTTATGTAAAATTCAAATACTGGCATAGATAAGTGGTTAAGACCAAAAGGATAGCAAGGGAATGAGAGACACAAAGCTCAGGATGATTCTTTCTGGGAGAAAGGGAGGTTCAGGAAGCCGTGGAGGAGGGAGACCAAGGGGCTTTAATGAGTTTGGTCACCTTCTACTTCTTAAATTGGCAGGTGGGGTCACAGGAGGTTATTTCATTATTAATTTTTGCAACTTACATAGATACTACAGGTATTCTTTTGTGTATATCTTTTCAATGCTACATTGAAAAAAAAGAAAAAAATGTAAAAAAAAAAAAGAAAACAGGAAAAAAGGTCATCCATGCCCCTACACCCAGCAAGGCAGCAACACAGATGGGTCTCACAGGTGTCAGATCTCCAGGATGGGGGGGGAGTACTCCCCACCACACTCAAGGCTCAGCGCCAGTGCAGGAGCCTGTTTCTGCATGTCTCATGCCATCTCTCCCGCTAGACCGTGAGCTCCTTGAGGGCAGCAAGTGATTCTGATTTATCTTTGGACTCCAATGGCACATAATATCTGTTCCATACATGCATGCCCAATAACTACATGCATATGTCAACACGGCTCAGTAACCTCTTTCTGAAACCTAACAGCTGTGGCCTTCAGAAAGCTGTACTTCACATGCGCTCCAAATGCTTATAGACAAAAATCTCAAGGCCGTCCTCTTGCGCTTTAGTCTCAGCAGATGCAAACGGGTTGCCAGGCTCCTGCCCTCAGTCTCTGCTGAGTTTGCTGCTTTCTGTCACTGCCACCACCTCGAGCCTCTAAGCCATCTCACTGGGGCCGGCCAGGTGCAGACCTTCCCACCACCCCACGGCCAGCTCGCCTACTCCCTCTGGGTCCGCCCCTGCTCTATGCCCTCACTTCTGCTGGCTTTCCCAGCCACTGCCTGCCCGGGCCTCAGCCCTCCCTGTGCCTTTGTGTCACCTTTGGTGCTAACCCATGTTTAGAATGGGCCCTTTATGTGCCCGGCATGTCCCCACAGTCTGCCCAGTGGGGCGGGTGATGCTGAACGAGTCGTGTGTTCCCACTACCCACTGGGAAGCTCACGGTGCTGGGGGAATGGGGGACGAGCGCTCGCCAGTCTGGGCGTCTGGGCACCTCCCTCTGCTGCCGTGCGCATCAGGCAGGACACCCATCTGTGGAGCCAATTCTTCTAACACAACGCCGAGGCCCCCGAAACGCAGAGCCCTTTCCACTCTTCACCCAGTCCCTTCTCTATGCTCATGGGTCTTCTCCTCAGGGTGGAGGAGTCCTGGACACCCAGCTCTCAGAGGCTGCCTCTAAGAGGTGGTCCAGCGAGTACTCTGAGAGCTGGGCAGGGAGCAGGGGCCAAATCTGCAGTACAATCAGTGCCCATCAGAGTCCCCTGAGACGAGCTGAGACGGCAGGGCCATCGAGTCGTGTGGCCCTTGTCCTAGAGCGCTTGTAGGCCATGAAAGGATGAACTCTCACCCAGGCTGTGGCTTCTGATGGCATTCCGTCAGTGTGGCACGTTCTCCTTCTAGATTTGGTGCCTCAAAATTCCCTCCCACTGGGCATCATAACCTTTTCTGTCCTCCACTGTCCTGCCAGAGACTTCCCTTTATACAGATATAGCGCAAATACCTCATCTTATCCCAAACTCCTTATCACCACGATACTCCATTGCTCAAACGCCTTCAGGGCCTTTTGTTTCCTCCTGAATTACAAACACACAGTGAACCTTGAGTAAGTTCTAGTTATTCTTGCAGACTCTGTGCTGGGAACTGGGAACAAAACCATGAGGAAAACCTGGCCCACACCACATGGGCTGTCATGAGAAGCCCTCGACGGCAGCATCTGGCTGGATCCTTCATTTCTAGCCAGATCCTGCCTCTACCCTGGACACAACTCCTAATCCAGCCTATCCCGACTGCCCCATTTCTGAGGACACCTGTGCCCTACCACCTCATGTGTTTGCTTCTGTCATTCCTTGTCTGTTACCACTGAAACCCTTCAAGGCCCTTTTCACATGGCACCCCTTCCAGGAAGCCTTCCCAGTTAACCCTGCCAGGAGCCTCTCCTCTTAACTGAGAAAGCACAGAATCTGGATCCCTCAGACCACCTAGATCTCTCCAGTCATGCTGTGCATGTGGGTGTGAGCTGCACAAAAGGGCATTCAATTCCTCAAGGGCAGGAGCTCCACTTTCTAGTTCTTTTCTATATCCTACAGGCACTTAGTGTGCACCTGGGCATCTGAGAAAAGTTGACTAAATACCTAGGACATGAGAAAGGACCTCATTTTTACCTCTCTGAAGATTTCAGTAAGGTGACTGACCTAGGGATGAATCAGAGCTGTGAATCTAGCCAGCTGCATCCACTTATTCCCAGACCTAACAGCATTGGAAATCTACAGGTATTTTCAAGCATAAACAGGATATTCCAGAACATGCCAGTGCCCCCATGGACAAAATTAAGTTTTCTGCTCTTTATAAACCATGTGTTGTTCTCTATCACTATCTGAAATTTAGTTGCTTCAAGGCAAAGAGAGTGTCTTGAAGGTGGGACTGACCAGAAGCCACAGCTGACATCTGCAGATGGAGGATAATAAAGAGGGATGAACGAATGCTGAGCTGATAGACAAGAGATGTGTCTTCTGCTCTTGATGGCTCTGGGCAGATCATTTAACCTCTGTGTCCCCCAGTTACTGCTGTATCCAGAGCATAGATGTTAGAGTCAGACTTCCTGGGTTCAAATCCTGGCTCAGACACTTTCAGCTATATGACCTTATGCTAGTTACTTGACCTCTCTGGGCTTCCTTTTCTCCTTTGAAGAACAGATATAATAAACAGCCCCCATCACTGGGTGGCTGTGATGGTTCCATGAGTTAACACACGTGCGGCTCCAAGAACAGGGCCTGGCACTCCCCGGTGTCTAATGGGAACACAACCACTTGCTCAGTCCACCCCACGGAACGCTGATCTCTGGATGAAGCCTTGACAACATATAATGAGCTACCCAAGTGGAAGAAATCTTCAGTAAAACATACCAAACTGCTCTCCACAAATGTGGTACTGATTTTTATTCCTTCTACAAGAGATGGGTGGGAATATCATTTCACTGCACCTTTACTTGTCAGCAGTGGGTATTCTAATTTTTTCAAATCTTTGTAAAATTCATGGATGAAAAAATGTGATCTTGGAAACTTAACTTGAACTTTCTGATTAGTAATGAGGTTCACTTTTTCTCATATATGAACTGGTCATTCGCCGTATGCCATCCTATGTTTGTGAAATGTCAGCTCCTTTTCCCCTTTTATAACCACCAAGACACATGCCTTTCTCCTAAGGTTTATAGCAGCTCTTTTTATAGGGTTAGAATACTAACTTTTTTGTCATATGCATTATAAATACACATATTTATATTAATAGTAAAGAAGTATCAAGAGACCTAAAATATTTAGTCTTTGGCTAGTCCTTCCTCTTCTAGCATTTTATCCTAAGAAAATAATCAGACTTTATAAGACAGGATGTTCATTCTAGTATTATTTGTATTAAGAAAAGTTTGAAACTACCCAAATATATAGCTCTATGACACATTGTGAGTGAACAGTCTGTGGCCATGAAAACAAGATTTTCTATGAATCATTAAGAAATGCTCACAGATAAAATGCTAAGTGATAAAAGCAGCATATTTAGCATAGTCCTAATTTTATAAAGTAAAAAAAGGGTGGACATATGCTTAAAATAAGGATGCCAGAAGATACACCCCAAAATTAATAGTATCAAGTGGGGTTATTTCTGAGAGGTGGGATTACCGGTGCTTTTTATCTTCTTTTCTATTTTTCTGATTTTCCAAATTTTTTATAATCTATATATGTACTATATTACAGCTAAAAAGAGATTTACTTTTTATCATGTAAATCTCTCAAACTTGAAGATACATCAGAATCACCTGTAGAGCTAAACCCCTTCTGATTCAGTGGGTCTGGGATGGGGCCTAATAATTTTCATATCTACCAACTTCCCAGGTGACACTGAGGCCGCCGGTCCATGGAACACACTTTGTGAACTACTGCTCTATGCTAAAGGTGACTCTCCCATTGCCTTCTTTCCATCTGTGCTGACAAGATGAAATACCTGCACCTGGTCCTCCTCATCTGCAAAGATTGACTAACTGCCTCCACCAGGTGAGAACAGAGCCGGACATCAGTACAAGCCTGGCTCCAGCAAGGATCCCCATCACTCTGCGGGCTGACATTCTTGGAAATCCTGCATTCCACTCATTCCTTCCGTGAAACCACTGGGCACCTCCCTTTCCTTCTCATTTTCCAACCAAGTTAACTTTGGGGAATGAGGGCATTTCTTATTTGTATTTTGCTCCTGCAGTCTGAACTAACTTCCCCGTGTGACAAGGTAGTCTTCCCAGGCAAACCATAACCTTGCGGTGGACCCAGGCGCCTTGCACAGGCCCCTCACCAGGTGCCCAGAAAAGTGTGTTGGCTTGACTGGGTCCATCCTGGGCTCCGGAGAGTGTAACAGGCTCTGAAGGCACATGGTGAGCGGGATCGGCAGGGTCCACCCTCCCGAAGCCTCATTCTGGTGGGGAAGACGTACAAGAAGCACACAAACATACACATCCATAAATCACGATCGCACCGACAGTGATGAGTGCTCTGAAGAAAACGAAACAGAAATGGAACCATAAGGGCTGCCATAGGAGGAGGCTTCTGAGTCTGAAGTGTACAGGCCCTAAGTGAGGGCAAAGGGACAGGCAGGGCAGATGTCAGATCAGATCTTAGGCCAGCACTTCTCAAACTGTAATATTCAAGCAGTCTGGGGTGTGTGTGTGGGAGGGACGGTGCAAAGGCTCAGGAGCAGGGAGACAGGAGTTTAGGTGAGAGCTGACGGCAGCTTGGCCCCTGGAGTGGAGGTGGGGAGAAGTGGTCAGATGCTGGATGAGTGCTGGAACCAGAGTTGCCAGGACAGGCTGTGAGATGGACAGCTGGGGGAGGTGGGGGAGGGGAAGCAAGGCAGTCACTAACCTGCCACCCAGGAGCTGTGGCTGCACAACCCCAAAAAAGGGCGGGACTACACTGCAGCCCCCCACCTCCCACCCACATCAACCCAGCCAGGGATTCATTTGGAGACTACACTCAGTGCCTCTTTTGGCATCATGCACAAATAATCTGAATTTGGGCTCTCCCTGCCTTGCCTGCAGAGGATGCTGGGAAGGAACACAATGAGTTATGAGTTATCATGCTTTAGCCTCTGGAGCACAGCTCCGTAAAGAAAGGAGCACAGCCCTGTAAAGGAAGGAGCACAGTCCCATAAATGAAGGAGCACAGCTGTAGGGGGCGGGTGGACACTGGGAGGCTCCAGGAAAGGATGTGGGCACCTCAGGAATCTCAGCCTTGACTCTGGAGCTGGCAGGACCTTCCCAAGCTGCTCCCTGGTCCCACGGCTGCTCACGGAGGAAGGCGGCCGTTTCCCCTGCCTGCTCCTCTACTTCCTGCAGAGCTGTACCCACAAGCACTGTTCCTCCCCGTCTTCCACCCTCAAAGACAGAGATTCAGGCCTTCAGTCAGGCAATGATCCAGGAGTGATGGGTGGGGGAGAAAGGGAGGTGGGCCACCCAGCTGGTGGTGAAATCATTACATAAGCAACTCTAAGGCAGCGTGTGTTTATAGCTTCACGGTTAGCCCACACTCCACCACTGTCCCCAGTGTCAAGTAGCCAGGCTGCCTCCCCATTTCTCAGCCATGCCACCTGCTTTGGCTGTGCATGTAAACCATATACAACCACTCCATCCATCCTTTTTTTTTTTTCATATGGTTGACGATGCCCATTAAAAAAAAATCTGTTTATTGCATTACAATCTTAAAGGGCAATTTTTTAAAAATGCCTCCTCCCCCCTCCACTTTAATACATCTATTTTGCTTTCTGAGTTCCCTTTGGTCCTGTATCCTGATATGCTCCTTTTTATACCTACTTGCAATAACAGTACCACTAGCAGCGTGTCTCCTAGAGCAAACGGAATCCTGGGCTTAGCCATGCGTGGAACTGACAGGCACTAATTTGCATGCAAGCTTTTGGACTGAGTGAAAAAGAGCCTGGTGTGCAGGGGGGCCAGGCAGGAGAAAGACCTATGGTGTGGGCCCCCACCTGGCCTGGGAGGCAGCCTTGAGCCTGAAATAAGGGCTGGGGAGAGAAGCTGTGGGCTGTGGGACACCCAGGCCCAGGTGACAAAGGGGGGTGCAGAGAGGGGACCCCAGGGTGGCTCTGGTGTCCTGAGGGCGCCGCAGTAGAGACACACTGATGTGCAGGCTGGAAAATAAAGACCTGAGCCGACCTGTGCCTGGGGCCCAGTGAGACGCTGTGGTCCCTGGTGACTACGGCCAAAACGGGAGGGTTTCTGCAGGTGTGGAGACGAGGTGCCACGGTCCCTCGGCCAGGCCAGCTGAGCTTGCAGCCATTGGGATCTGGCTGACGACACTGCTGTCACCAAAACGGTATCAGAGGCTGTGGAAACTGGGACCTATGCGGACCGATGACCAGGCCAGCATAGCACAAGTTCTGTTCCACTTTTTCCTCATTTAACAGTGCTTCATCCACCCACATCCATGCTGCCGTAGGATGTCTGGATTTGTCCTTTTACTGGTAGGCAATATTCATTTGACTTGGTCGACAGTGATACTAACATTCTCCTAGTTTGGAGCACATTGTTACCCGTTTTCTGTTTCTATTTTTCTCTCGTGTAAAGGTGCAGTGGCTGTTTTGCCTTTATCTTACAGGCACATGGATGCTGGAGCTTGGGGGTGTGGAATTCCCTCTGCCAACCCCGTGTAAAGGGCCTCTGAGCAGGCAGTGCCATAAAACCCCGGGTGCCATGTGGTCACAACCGATTCTACTAAGAAGGCCCAGAGCAGCGGAGGCCGGGTGAGAGCTGGGATCAGAAGGATTAAGCTGACTTAATATGTTACAACATGCTCTGGTGAAATATCTGAAACGCACAGCAAAGTGCAAGGGGAAGAGTGGGGGGAACAGGCCAAGTGAGAGGAGAGAACCAGCTACTTCAGGCTTGGGGGGAACCACAGGCCAAATGAGAAAGATCTCCTTGGGGGCCGGGTTCCAGGGCGGCCGAGTGTCCACAGCCGAGGATTTCCTCCAGCTGCGTGTTCAGTCCACCCCCAGGGATGAAAGGCTGCCCATAGCCTTGTGCCTCTGTGGCACCAAGCTAGCATCAGTATAGGTCCTCAATAAGTGAAAGAATGAATGAGAGAATGAGTGAATGAACAGAAAGATGGGAAGCAGCTTATGCCACTCACACAGCACATCTACAGTCCCACCGCAAACCCCACCTCCCCGACCCTGACTCCCTGCAGAAGGAGGGGGTGCAGCTCCATGGGGCCTGGGGCTCCACTCACAGGGGGCTGACACTCTGCGCTGTAGCATCTGGCTCCCAGCTGCTGTGGGGACCTGGATGACCTGTTCCTAGGCGCAGAGACCTCCAGCAAGCCTGAGGCTCATAGTGCACCTCAACTTGGGTCTCTTACTGCTTTGTGATCACCTATTATGTGCTTAGCTCAATGCTAGGGGCAGTGATGGGAACAAGAGACAGCAGTAGAGGAGTAGAGGGTACAGTTCAGGCCTAAATGAAGTTTACATGCTAATGGGGAAGATGAGCCATAGACGCGTGGCAGAGGGCCCAGCCCAGAGTCCCTGCAAAGAGGCCTGAAGTGGGGACCAGCTGCGGGGCGTGCAGTAGGCCCTTCAGGACCACCTCAGCTGCAGGGAGCCACCTCGTCAGGTCACAGCCTTGCAGGGGCCACCACATCCAATGACTGAGCCATGCAGCAGTGAGGACATAAAGGCTTGGCTGTTTCTGCCCAACAAGGGACAAAGCTGAGGGGCTGTTTGAGCTCCAGAGGGCCCTGCGGGGTCGGCAGCCACTGTGGGGCTGCACCATCTCGCCTCTCCCTCTGCCATTACTCCTTGCTCCCACCTCCTTGTGCAGGTGCTAATCCCAGGGGCACTCCCTGACAACACCCTGCACACCAATCTTTGGCCTCCTAGTTGGCTTCCTAAGGGACAGTGATGAATAATACTGTAGTTCAGAGCCTAAGAGCTGTAAGAATGGCAGGTGGAGAAATAAGTGCTGCAAGATGCATCCTTAAAAGCAGCTCTCCTTAGGAATTATGTTATATGTTTTTACTAATTAATTTGTAAAATACAAACATATATATATATATAATATACGTTGGTTTATTAATATGAAGAGTTGTTTTTCTTGTATTTTATGTCTGATGCTCAGCTCTGGGGTCTCTGAGAGACGGGTGATGTAGCCTGGGGACAGAGAGATGGCTTCCTCCCTGCAAGGCTGAGAGAGCCAGGGAAAATACCAATTAAGGCAAAGCTGTCTGTGAGGAATCATTTCAGTTGTCACATTAACCTCACAACCTGGGGATCACAGGCTAGCTACTGTCTCCCCAACTCTCCAGGCAAGGTGGACCCCTTTAATTGGCATGAGTTACTTTAGGGTAATGTTGAACTCTCCAGGGCTGATGACAGAGCCCAGCAAAACCTGCAGCCTGAGACCCTCGGGCAAGCCTGGAGGGGAGGGTTGCTGGATCCCCCACGTGAACCTGTCAGGAGCCACTGGGCAGCGTTTACCTTCACCAGAAGCCAACAGCACATGCTGGATTAGCATCTGCACTGTATCCCCAGAGCCAAACAAAATGCAGCAATCACCTTTAGGAACCAGGATGTCCTGTTGCTAATTACATTTTTTCATCTGCCTTTACTACTAAACTATTGCATACCATATTATTGACTAAAATTAATCATGACTACAGATGCGTTGGCTGAGGCGCTGGGGCTGGGGGTGCATCTGCAGGGCACCTCCCTGCAGCCCCTGCCAGCAGGACCATTCCCCAGAGTCCTAACAGGCTGAGAACTGCAGAGTCCTCGGAGCACACGATGCATGGGACTTGGGAATGGTGGCCGGATGGTCCCAGGGCCTTGGGATTAAGGAAAGGATCAGAGGCTAAAGGCCAAGGGGCTCACTCCCAGCTGGCTGAGAGACCTGGGAATCTTCCTGGGATAGTGGTTGTAATTTTTGGTTTGGGGTTGAGCAAATGCTCTCTGAGCCAGACCTTGAAGGGCTCCAGTTCCTCAAGGAGCAGGGGTGAGTAAGAAAACAGAAAGCAAGGACACCTTCTTGGGAACTGAACAGATCTGAACATTAGCTGGGGAGAAAGCCCCTCACGGTCCTGATGGTGACAGGCAGGGGGAAGTCTGGGGCCAGGCGGAGGCAGGAGCAGTGGCTGCCAAGCCAAGCCCCCAGCTGTTCTCAGTGGGGGCAGGAGAAACGTCACGGTCACAAGTACGACACCGGAGGCTCTGGGACAGGGAGAGGCTCTCTGGGGTTCGGGCCCAGGGATTTGCTGTATGGGAACAGAGCCAAAGACTCTTTTCATAACTATGGTTACTATGTGCTAGGTAAACTACCCAGTTTATCTTTTTAATTCTCTCTTTTGCTCCAAAGGCAGGTACAATTTTCCCAGTGCACAGGTGAATAAGCTCAGGCTCACAGGTTCCAAGTAAGTCCAGATGACCCAGTCGGACGTGGATGAGCTGGGACAGGAGCTCAGGTCTTTGTGGACTCGCCCCATGAGAGCTTCATGTTGTGGATCTTGCTCCCAATGGGACTCTGGGCTAGATGCGTTCCAAGGCCCCGGGAGGTGCGTCTCCTCGCTGCTCATGGACATCCATTTTTACCCCCTTGGCCCCGGCTGCTGGCCACCTTGCCAGGAGCCCCCTTAATCACGGGGTGCATGTACAGCCCTCTGTGCCTGGCAAACCACTACACAGAGGCAACTTGGATCAGGCCCCTTCTGAGGCCGTTCCCCCAGCTCATGGCCGGCTGGGGAAGGATAATGGAGGTTGCCAGTGACAACTTAATGGCTGTCAGGGGTGGGCAAGCACCGTGGAAGAGAGCAGACTTGGGAGCCAGGCAGATACAAATTCTGGCTCCACTCTCCACTGAGGAAGAACTTCTGGAACAGAGGCCCTTCTGAGCCCCCAGCGGTGCCAGCTTGCCCCGCATTTGGCCGGCCCCGGTGGACTGGGCGACCCAGGGCAGCGGCCCTGCCTGTGCAGCCGGGAGACGCCATCCAAGCAGATGTCCCTCCATCTCTCTGGGTGCAGCCTGGCCATGCTGCAGTAGCCAGCTGTGCATTCTAAGAATGTGGGATGCCGGGCAACTCTTTTCCTCATGTGCTTCAGGCAAGTGGTCCTAGAAGGGTCCTGGCCAAGAGCAGGGGAGCAAAAGTGCCAGCAGCAAGGCCTCTGCAACGAGCGCTGAGCAATCACACTGCTGGGCAGCTCTGCCAACGTGGCCAGGACTATTCCTTAGTGATACGTCATTTTTTATAACATTTTATCTCTTTAAAACACACCATTTTAAAAGTTTACCTACTGATGGTTTGTATTTCCTTTACTGCCTCTCATGCTAATTTCTTCCTAGTAGTTACCTGCACTGACTTGTAAAAGGTAGTAATTCCTTTAGAAAACCCAACACAGAATAATTCTTCACTGTTATTGATAAATCAACCTAGTCTAGAGGAGGCTATAGACAGGTCTAAGGAGTTTCCTTTAAACCTGCCAGAATTCCTGTATCTTTACTGTTGCCCTGTGACACCCTTGACTTGAAGCCGGCCCTGGAGTGCCACCCTCTCTGTCCACATCAGAGCAGGGCCAGGCCCAGCCCTGAACAGAGTGGCCAACAGGCACTCTCGACTCCAGTCATCTGGAACGGACTGTGCACCTAAGCTTGCCTTGCTTTCCATGGTGAGCTGCTAGGCTTATTTCCAAACTTTTAGACAGTTCAAGCCCCCCCCAGGGAGAACCTGGCCAAATGGACACTCCCCTCCAGCGTCTTATCCAGGGAAACCTGCTTGGAATGGGCCACTGTGATGCCTTCCAGTTTGCTAGGCGCCTGTTGAATTTGCATTGCTTCTGGTTTCCTTAATCCCACCAAAGAGTGCAAGGCTGGGGAAAGGGAAGAAGTCCAGAGCCCCGTGTTGTGTTTGCAGACTTAGCTAGCTGGGAGCTAAGCCCCTTAGCTTCCTGGGGCCCCTTCCGGGCTGAGCATTTGAGAGGAGGGTCTAAAACCTCACTGGCCCTGAAACAAGAAAGTGACTTCCGTCCCCTGCATGTGAGCTGGTCAGAGTGACCACCTGAAGCCTCAGGGCAGGGAAGGAGAGAGAGAGAGAGACAGGGATGGGGAGGAGGAGGAGGAGAGAGAGAACTTTTAAGGTCCAAGGGCAAAAGCAGCCTAATGAGGGTCCTGTCCAAATGGCAAAGGCCA
Organism: Choloepus didactylus; assembly: GCF_015220235.1. Classification (NCBI taxonomy): domain Eukaryota; kingdom Metazoa; phylum Chordata; class Mammalia; order Pilosa; family Megalonychidae; genus Choloepus; species Choloepus didactylus. The sequence continues at coordinate 32,529,990 of NC_051322.1, read as the reverse complement.
ACACTCACAGAGCACCCGTGACAGGTCAGGCACTGACCGGTTCTTGTATTCGGCCCTCGTATCATCCATAGCACAGACAGGTTAAGGAACTAACCCAAGCCACAGAGCCTGAACATGACTAAGCCGGGACCTGAAGCAGGCTATGTGCTTCGAGGCTGTGCCATGCTGTCCCCCTTCAGCCCCAGCTCAAAGCACGGCCACGAAGCCTCCCCTGAGCCCTTGGTCCACACCTCAGCCCTTCTCTGGCCTTGGGGCAGCACAGCCTTTCTGTACCTCTCAGCTGAGTGGAATACTTGACCCTATAAATCTCTCTTCATTTCTGAGTTCTGATCCTAACTGGCTAAATGGGTGACAGTTCTTTGGAAGGCAGGGACCAGAGATCTGTATGTGTCCTTGCTGGGGCCAGCACGGGCCTGGCACGTGAGAGGCACTGCCTCTGCCCAGGCTGACGAGGCCCCTTTTGCGGGGCGAGGCATCGTGGCCGTGTGTCCCAGCATGGCCCTGCTGGCTGCTGGGAGGCCCCATGGGCCAGTGCCTCTCCTACTGGGGCCCCTTCAGTTTTCAGCTCTCCCCCAAAAGATGCCTGGACCTTTCTTCCCGGCAGGGGCTCCAGGGCTGGCTGCCGCTCAGCCCCACTCCTCTGCCTCGGGTCTGGAGGAGCTCCCCACCATGTTGTTGGAAATGCTTCCAAGAGATGGAGGCCAGGTTCACTCAGAGGGTGCACTGCGGGCGGATGGGAGGGGAGGCAACACGCCGAAGCTGCCTCCCAGGAGGGAGCAGCGCAGGGAGGGGAGGGAAAAGGCGCAGTGGGTTTGCAAATCCCACAGCCATGTGCCGGCCGAGGGGCCCGCTCCCCAAGACCTGAGTCCTCTTGAGTACGCCTCGAGCCCCATCTTCACATTCTCCCCATTTGCTCCCCAACCTCTCTGGGGTCACCCCAGTGCTATCCTGAAAGAACCCATGCCCTATAAGGAAGGAAATCATTCTGGCCTCCCTGAACCCCAACCTCTGGTCTGTTTAAGTCAGAAGCCCTGATTCTGTCTCCAAAGCACGCTGACAACTGTCTGTCCCAAGGAGCCCGAGCCCCTCGCGGGCCCTCATTCTGGTGCCCGGCCCTCTTCTCCACACAGCCACCCTCCCACAGATCCCACCCAGCGGGGTGGCCTATGAAGCTCCAGGAGGTTCCTTCCCCACCCACGACTGGCCCTGCACACAGCCCAGAGTTACTGACTTTGCCGCTCCCCATGCCTGCAGTCTCACGCCAGAAACATGGGCCAGGGAGCCTCCTCTTTTAAATCAGATGCCCTGAGGAGGGGGTTAGGGAGTTAGGGGGAGCCAGTGTCTCCCACACCTTCACGTGGCTTCGTGGAAAGAACTGGCCTTCTCCTAATAACTGGGTTGGATCATCAGAACCGAGGGGATGAAGGGAGTTTTGAAGGGGCACTTCAAGCTTAGGTGGGGCAAGTCTGGACAAGGAGTCATTCCTGGATGGGCAGGCCCCACTGGGGTGGAGGACTTTGGCAGTATGAAGGTACCAGGAAAAAAGTTTACTGTAAATGCCTGTTTTGCTGCCTTGAACAAAATGACCAAAAAATGTGATGAAAACTAGGGGTCAAAGGACACATTCAGGGAGGCCTCATAACTTCCCAGCATCCCCAAGACATAGGCATAAGTTCAAACCCCAAAACAGAGGTAGACGATACCCCAAGGTGAGGCTGAGGACACACACACACACACACACACACACACACACACACACACACACGCCCATGTAAAATCCAAAGGAAAACACAGCAACGCCCAGCAATCTACCCCAAACAGGTTCCGTTCAAAGCTGCCGACAGACCGAGGAGGCCCCGCTGATCAGTCGGAGGCAGATCAAGCCCGTTTCCTTTAATTGCAAACTCTACCCTTCTAGAATGTCCCCTTCTCTGCAGGTCCAGGCCTCAGAGACATTATTCCCTATTTAAATGAACCTTCAAGGTTCTTCCTTCATTAAAAAAGAAACAAAAACAACACTCTCCCAACACCCCAAAGAGTGGCTCCAAGGCCACCAGCAAGCACGTTCACCAGGAAGGGGGGCGGCCACAGGTCACCCGGGTCCCTCCCCTGGCCTCTCTGTTGGAAGACAGAAATGCGACCCTTCCTTCCCTCCTCCGCCCCGGCGACCCCTCCCTCCGACAGCTTTAATAAACAGCGATTATTTCAGCCCTTAGAGCGCAGCTGCCCTGTGAATTGTCCAGTCAGGGCGATGGGGCGGGAGCCAAGGGCTGGAACGGGAGAGCTCAGATCTCCCAGTAAGCCGGCCCTCCCTTCCTCCTCCGCGCCGGCTCCCCAGCAGGTGGGAGTTGAGGAGGACTACGGAAGCACTGGCTGAGCAGCCTGCTGAGGCCCGAGCCCCGGGGCGGGTGGGGAGCACAGGAGCAGAGCCTGCAGACAGGCTAGCCTGCCATGAATTCAGGCTTCTCCAAGACCCCTCTCATCCAAATCAAGACACCCTGAAATTGCACCTCCAGAGATTAGTCTCAGGCCGCTTCTCTGTTAAAATGTGCTGGCACATTATTTGAAGACAGGGGATTTTAGTCATTTTGTCATCTATTGAAGGTGTTTGGGAAGTGTTGGTTAGATGAATGAATGAATGAATGCATGAGTGAGTGAGTGAATGACACCCTGCGTTACTTCTAGACGTAGAAGTAGGAGAAAGAGAAGAAAGCAGTGGGTATTTGAAGGGAAGGTGAAGAGATGTCAGTGAGGGGGAAGGGAGAAGAAAAAAGGGGGCACCAAGTCAAATTCTAGCACATCACAGCTCTGCGCACGGCCGGCCAGAATGGCCATGGCAGGTGACCCAGTCCTGCCCATTGTCAAGTAACTGCCATTTGCGTGATTCCTGCTAATTCCTCCTCCAAGAAGTTGGGACAGTTGTCCTCTGAGAATGTGACCCTCAGAACTGTCAAAGCTGACTGCACAAGGGCTCTCTGAATTTTCTTTTAGAAGCAGAAGCCCCCTCTTCAAATATAGTTTTATGCAAGACCAGACACACCAGAACTACTCTGCTTGAATCAGCTCTCTGAATCCCTTTGGAAGACACAGGTCTGACCGAATCCTTCATTTCAAACAAGGAAACCGAGGCCCAGAGAGGTGAGCCTTTGTTTCCAGCCTTCCTCACAGCCACCTGCAGGAGCCTGGTCCTCACCTTACGACTTTTCTTCAGCACCTCTTGGGTAGAGCCCAGGCATCTGTGTTCTTTTAAAAGGTTTAGAAGGTGATTGCAACATGGAGCCAGGTTTAGGAACTGCTGGATTAAGGACTCGGTTTCAGGGTGAAGAGTAAATTAATAGCAAAGCCTCACCCAGGCTTGTCTTGGATCTCACAGGCAAAATTCTATTACAATCACTTCCAAGAGGCTACTGGAATTAATTTCTGATGCTGTGGTTTGATTATATTGAGCCCAATTCCACTGAATGGCCACCACTAGGATTTCAGCATATTCTGATGAAAGGATAATTGTTTTGTCATCTTTGCTAGTCTTCAGGTAAGGTTGAGTTCCCCCACAACTCGTGGCTCACACTTGTCTTTAAGAGTGTGACTCCAGTCAGTCCCACAGGTGTAAAAATAGGATAAAATTATTTCATTGTGGAACTGAAATTCCAGTGTAAAAAAATGCGCCCAACCACACCAAACAATTTTGGATGCATCAAGGAGTGTTGCCAGCAGCTCAAGGCTCTGGCAAGAAAGATCAGAGGCAGCATAGTGTGGCCCAGCTGCCATCTGGTCAAGATGCCAGGGTTCGCCAACAGCTTTATTTGTGGTCCAAGGGATCATTTAACAGAATAAAAAGGTCATGATCTTAGTGAGGCCTCCACTCAAAGCCCCACACATTGAACAGCTTGTCTAATGAAGACAACATTCATCTCCCGTTAGGTCAATTTCCTCCCTTCCCAGGGGCTGGCTTTTGGTCGGCAGCTGCAGCTGGATGGAGGGGGGCTCTCCGGAGCAGCTGAACATTCTTCAGGGAAACGGAATGAGAGCGCCCTTCCTTGTGTCATATCAAGGACCCCCACAGAGTCCTAGAGAACCCAGAGGGAAACCAGTGTAAAGCTTTAGGGCATGCAGGGGAAATCACCAGGTTACCTGGGACACTGAAGAAGTCACAATGGCTCTCACTACAGGTATGGCAAGTGTATGTGACTGGGTTGGTTCCAGAATGTCTTCTGGGTGCTGCTTCCCTGGGCATAACAAACACTTTCGAAATGGAATGGCTGCATTCTAATATACAGACAATTGCAAGTGTTGACAAGGATGTGGAAAAATTGGAACCCTCCTACACTGATGATGGGAATGTAAAATGACGTAGCGGCTTTGGAAAATGTTCTGGCAGTTTCTAGAAAGGTTAAGCATAGAGTTACCACAGGACATACCCATTCTGCTCCTAGGTAAATACCTGAGAGAAAAGAAAACATATTTTCACACAAAAAGTTGTACATGGGAACAGCCAGCAAGAACTGTTCTTTCTCAAGGCTCCAGAAAACAGTTAAAGGACTGCAATTACAGGGTGAGTGCTGAATCAAGAAAAAGGATACTTAAAAGCGGTAAGATCTCCTGGCGCCCCGGCTGGCCCCTCCCCCAGCCTCTCACCGACTTGGGCGGAGCCAGTGCAGACTCCAGTCCCAGAGAGACCAGAGTAACCTGTGTGCCCATATTGGGAGCATGTATGTCTGCTTCAATCTGGTGGTGGTCTGAGGGACTCACTGTCCCAGAACTTGCCCTGCGTGTAGAAGGTGGCTCCCAGAGCTCTCCTAAGGAACTGAACGCTGCGAGAGAGCCCTCAGGTCGTGCTGCCTGGGGCAAGGGATTGCTGACTGTAGGACACATGGTGCAGTTCCTGAACTGTGAGGAAACTGTTTCCTAGGGAAGAGGGGGCATTCAGAATAGAATAAACGGAAGAGAATAAATAGAAATTCAGAGGGCCACACATGCATGCTCAAGATAAGACACCTACACAGAAAGGATGGGGAGGCCCCCAAGCTTTGGCCTGGGGCTATTCTCTAAACTCACTGTATGGATAAGCCCCGAAGGAGAGCATGCATACAGGTCAATCTGCAAGGACTGGGAAAGGTATTTTTTCTTTCTTTTGTTAGCTCCTGGCATTCAAGGAAAGTTCTGTTGTAACACTAGCTGGATGTAAGCTTAAGGAATACATGCCTCACAGTCTAAACTCCAGCGATAACACATTAAAATATTAAAAAGTTCAGGTTTCAAGAAAAGGTTACAAAACATACAAGGAAACAGGAAGTGATGGCTTAGGCAAAGGGAAGATTAAAACATTAGAAACCATCCATGAGGAGGAACAGACTGGGGACACAGCAGACAAAGACTTTTATAAAATGATCCTAAACATTCTCAAAGTACTAAAGGAAAACACAGAGCAAAAAACTAAAGGAAATCAGGAAAATGATAGAGAAAACCAACAGAGAGGGGGCAATTATGAAAAGGAAACAAACAAGCTGAAGACCAAAGTAACAGAAATTAAAAATCCTCTAGGGGGGTTCAACAGCAGATTGGAACTGGCTGAAGAAAGAATCAGTGAACTCAAAGATAAGACAATTGAAATAATTCAGTCTGATGAGCAGAAAGAGGAAAGAATGAAGACAAGTGAACAGGGCCTGAGGAACCTGTGGGACACCATCAAGCATTAACAACACATGCACCATGGGAGAGTCCCAGAAGGGGAAGAAAGAGAGAAAGGGGTTAGAGAGAATATTCAAAGAAATAATGGCTGAAAACTTCCCAAATTTAACAAAAGACATGAATATACACATCCAAGATGCTCAACGAATTCCAAACAAGAGAAATCCAAAAAGATCCACACCTTGGCATATTATAATCATGCTGTCAAATGCCAAAGATGAAGAGAGAATTCTGAAAGTTGCAGGAGAGAAGCAATGTGTCACACATAAAGGAAACTTAACAATATTAAATACTGATTTATCATCAGAAACTGTGGTGGCAAGAAGGCAGTGGGATGACCTATTTAAAGTGCTAAAAGCAAAAACTACCAACCAAGAATTCTATATTTGACAAAACTCTTTCAAAAATGAGGGAGAGATTACCACATCTTTAGATAAAGAAAAGCTGAGGGAGTCCATTACCCCTAGACCAGTCCTACAAAAGATGCTAAAGAGAGTTCTGCAGGTTAAAAGGAAAGGACAATAGACAATAGATCAAAGCTGTATGAGGAAATAAAGATCTCCAGGCAGTTAATAACATGGGTAAATATAAAAGCCAGTGCTATTGTATTTTTGACTGTACCTCCCACTTTCTACTTCCTACAGGATCTAAAAGGTAAGTGCATAAAATGTAAGGATAAATCAGTGGTTTTGAACTCAAAATATGTAAACATGTCATTTGTGATAAGAATTACATAAAGGAGGGGAAGAAGGTTATAGGAACACAGTGTGTGTATACTATTGAAATTAAGTTGGTATCAAAGCAAATGAGATTTTCATAGATTTAAGGTATTAAATTTAAATTCCATGGTAACTACAAAGAAAATACTGGAGAGCATGCAACTGCACAGAGACAAAAATTACAGTACAGTTTGCCAGGAGCAGGGGCAAGGGGTGTGGGGAGTTAATGCATAATGTGTATATGGTTTCTGTTTGGGGAGATGGGAAAGTTTTAGTAATGGAAGGTGGTGAGGGTATTACAACATAGTGAATGTGCTATGAATCCCATAGTGAATCCCACTGAAACGTATTCTTGGGAGTGGTTGAGATAGGAGAGTTTATGTTGTATATATGTTCTCACATTAAAAAAAGAAGAAGAAAGACCAACTAAAGAGACTACAGCAATAAAATGCAATACATGATCCTGGATGGGATCTAGCAAAGGAGGAGAAAAGGCTCCAATGGACTTAGGGGGACACAGAAACAACTGGACTATAGACTATATGCTTTATATCAATGTCAAATTTCATGAACTTGATAACTGCACCTAAGATGGATACATAAGTGAATATCCTTGTTCTTGGGAAATGCCTGTTGCAGAATTAAGTGTCAAGGAACATGATGCATACAACCTACACTCAAGTGTTCAGAAAATGGATTAATAGACAGACAGATGGATAGACTGAGAGAATGAAACAGAAAATATAGCAAAACATGAAAATTGGTGGATATGGGTATCAGGGTGGGGGTAGGAGTATATTGGTGTTCTCTGGAGTTTGTAATATTTTTTTTAACTCTCCCATAAGTTTTACAATAATTCAAAATAAAAATTAAAAAAAAAAACCACCCAAAACAATGTTCACAGCAGCATTATTCATAATTGCTAAAACATAAGAACAATCCAAATATCCACCAACTGATAAATGGATAAATAAAATCAGTATATCCATAAAACGGAGAGTTATTGGCAATAAAAAGTTATGAAGAACTGATACATGCTACAACATGGATGAACCCTAAAAACATGTTAAGTGAAAGAAAGCGGTCACAAAGGACCACATATTTTATGATTCCTTTATATGAAACATCCAGAGTAGGAAAATCTATAGAGACAGAAAATAGACTGGTGGTTGCCAGGGGCTGCAGGAGTTTGTGGGGAATGGGGAGTGATGGCTAATGAGTATGGGGCTTCTTTTACAGGTGATGGAGATGTTCTAAATTGACTATGGGGATGCCAGCATAACTCTTTGAATTTACTAAAAACCCCTGAATTGCTCATTTAAAATGAGTGAACTGTATAGTACATGTATTATATATCATTAAAGCTGTTATTTAAAAAAAAAATCCCATTAGTTGGCTTGTAATTTATAGAGACAGGCTCTGCTAGACTTCCCTGGGGCTTAGGGAAGGCAGGTGTCCACAGGAGCTGGGGTCACTGTCACCTCTCCAGTGGCCCTGACCAGCAGCTTCAGAAAAACCAATGGGCCAGCCTATGATCTCCAGAAACAACAGAATCGCCAGTCCGAATCCATAGCCCCCAAAACAAGAAGCTTGTGTATATGTGTACACGTGCACGTGCAGAAATCTCCTGAAGGCCAAGTCCAGTTACATGATTTCATCTGGGAGGGTCACGTGTACATTAGTATCTGGTTTGTATCTAATTTGAAAAAGCTGATACAGATCATGTAACCTATTATTAGGCAATTTTTCAAGTTTGGAGTCTCAGTGTTGCTCCACTAAACTTGTTCAATGGATGGACTCACTTCTTGGCTGAGGAAGAACGTCACGCCCCTGGGTTATTGCCCTCTGAGGGGGCAGGCTTTGATCAGACACGCTTTCCCATTCTGCGCTGCCTGAGTACACAAGCCAAGCTGCCACTGGGGAGCAGCTCCTACCCCATGAGGGGAGTATCCCTCTCACTAGCTGACCTCCTGCATGGTGGGGGGAGTGGGGGGTGAGGATGCGCGCGAAGGAGGCCCACCCTGGTCCCAAGCAAGACCCAGAATGGAGGCGGGCTTCCAAAAGGGGGATGCGACAGGAGAGAGCAAACATTCCTCTTTGTTAAACAGAGGCTCCACACACATGGGGGAAAGTTAAACTATGCTGCAATTTTGAAAGTCAGTCACTGAGATAAACTCTCCCTTCAGAGGAATTACTCATCTCATTCCATCACGGTACCTGGTGGTCCCTCAGTATTCTAATTTATTAAACAGTGACATATAGAATATACTATAACGGGCCTGTTTCACCACCCCATTCCCCAAGCATTTTTTTTTTTTTTTTTTTTTGCTAAGTCATGAGGAGTCCAGCAAGTTACAAATCCAAACAAAAACTAACAAGCACACATTAAAAAGGATGGAAAAAGTTCCTTCGTGGACGTTACCATGAAGCGGGCAGTTTCAGGAAGGAAAAACACAATCTCTGACTAATATGAAGGAGACTCCAAATTGCCCTTGGCAGCCATCTCTCAACCCCAGATTCCCCTCCCTCTATTCATCCCTGCAGCTCCCAGCCAGAGGAAAATAAACTGAACAGCTCTCTCCCTGGCCCAACCTGTAGGGCTGTGCGTTGGAGCCAGGGCTAAGCAAACAAACCTGCCCACACAGTTATACACCTGTGTCAGTGATGTAAACACGGGATGGCCAGTCGGGGGCTCACCATCCTGATCCAGCTGATAATCTCAATATTCAGAGCAAAATGCCTTTACTCTGACACCACTAAATCAAAACGGAATGCAATATGATCTTGTGACCTCAAAGCCAGGAGATTAAAAAAAAAGGTGTTGGGGGGTGTACAAGAAAGAAAGAAAAACCGTCCTCCTCCCAGGCACTGGTATCTGTTCTGCAGAAGGAAGGTCCCAAATCATCACTCAGATGGACACTCTCTTCAAGACAAGATTTATCAGCTCACCTTCCTCACAAAAGTGATAGTTTATTTTAGAGGTAGTTATCTCACACCTATTACACTATTCAAGATGGAAGGAGAGTTAACAGGCCAAGCATCCCAGAATATTTATGACTGTTCAAAGATCCACCTGACATCATTTTATTAGGACAGATACGTCAGGTCAGCTAAAGCGGAGATGGACAGGAGCATCAGGAAACGGCCTGGGAAGTGGGGGTGGAGATGGATGGCACAGTCTTTTCCCCGGAGCCCTGAGACCGTCCAGGCACGCCAGCAGGATGGGGATCTGAGAGACTGGGGGTCCTATCCTGGCTTTGCCACATGTCTTGACCATACACAGGCTTCCTCAGCGGTAAAACGAGCAAGCCCTGGGGGGTCAGGAAGTGCTGGCCGGCCACTGAGGCACGTGGCTGATGCCTCATGAGGGTGACGCATGGGGCAGTTCTCAGCCCAGCCGGCACTGCAGGCCAGTCATCTCAGAGGCTGCACGGGCTCTTCTTATCATCTCCAATGGTGTATGCACACACTAAAGGCTCATCTCAGAACCCACAATCATAAACCCATAATCTGAACAGCAGGGGCCCTAGTGGCTCCAGGGGCATTTGGGGCAGAAGCTGACCGTGCTGTGTGCACTCCACAGCACCTCCTCAAGCCAGGAGTGAGTTCTTGTGCCCAAGGCCTGGGGACAGCTCTTCCTTCCGACTTCCCGGCAGAATGCCTCCCACCCCTCCCACCACCCAGTCAATTCCCAGCCTGCTGCTACTCCTCCTCTTCAGAGAAAGGCTTCTGTGGCACCTTCCCATGAATTGCCTCATTTCATCTACTCAAATACTCACTGAGGGATGTCCTACTCCTGTCACCTTTACTAGTACTATTCCCACTGACAGGCCAGGGACCAGGTCTGAGTCATTCCTGTTGTATGCCCAGACTTAGCACAGTGCCTGGAGGCTCATAGTACATAAAACAACAGTTTTTGAATAAATGACTGAATGAATGAATGGAAAGAAACTGAGACTCAGAAAGTTTAATATTAGGTGTAACATTTCCATACTATTTTGTATTAGATTATAATCATACAACGATGATTCTTGTCTCTGCAACTAAAGTGTAGGTTTCTAAAAGATGTGCAGTAAATTGGGTAGTTTTGAACCCCCGCTCTAGCTCTAACTAGTGCTGGGCAGCTTACTTATCCCCTTTGTGCCTCAGTTCCCTCATCTGCAAGGTAGAGCTGATGGTTCATTTCTTATGGGGTTTTGTGGGTGAGAAGAGGAGACAAGGCATGCCAAGCAATGCCTGGGACACAGTAGCTGGTCTCTCAATGTTAAGTTCCTTTCCTCCCACTTCTCCCCTTTCATGTTTCTCTCCCAACACTGACACAGAGCTGGACAAGCCTCAGGTGCTATGGCTTCCAGGCCTTTGCTATTTTGATCCTCCTTCAAAGCCCTGTCCCAATGCCACCTCCTATTTGAAGCCTTCCTCAATCTCTCTGATGCTCAAAGTGCTCTTCTCAAATCCCAAAGTGGCTCTCTCAGCGGTCTGTCAAGGACCTCCTACTCGCTGCCTTGGTTTCCCTTGTTGCTTTTTAAGTCTCATCTATCTGACTCTGCTGGATGCCCCTCAGAGCCACCACCAGGCCCAGGTCCTGACTGCATCTCCCTGCAGGTGGGATCTGAATCTTGCCGTTTTGTGAAGTTCTGGAACCTGAGCTGGTGGCCACAGGGCCCATGTGGCCCTGGAGCCCGTGGTTCTGCATTAAAAAGTTCTGGGCTGCCTGCTGCCTACCTTGGGGGTGACCTTAGGGATCTCACCTTGCACCCTAAAAGCCCCAGTCCCTCACCTGGAAAATAGGAACGATAATGGTGGTGATGGCTGCGGCTTTGGCCAGCATCCTCAGGCTCAGGAGTGGTAGTTTGGGAGAACTTAAGAGACAATACCAAACACCATGCCCAGATGGAGAAAGAGCACAGCCCCACCCAAGGCATTTGGGGGAGGGTGGGTTTCTGTTCCCATTCAGCTCAGTTTGGGCCTTATAGGGAGAGGTGGCACCCGGCCTGCCTTCCGTTCCTGGGCATCCAGCAAAAGGAAGTTCCTGAGCCCACCTAAGCCCCTGGAGGACTTAAGCCCGTGAAAGTAGGGGGAGGGAAGAGTGGAGCTGAAACTCCGACCTGTCAGAGCCTCCACTTCCGTCTCCCCGTCTCTAAAATCCTCTATCTGATTTGGAGAAAACTGCCTGGTTATCTCAACTACTTCCTCTACATTTTCAAAATTCTGCATTTTTAGATGTATTATAAGAAGTGTGCCAATGAACCGCGGGGGCCGGGCTGCCTCCGGTGCAGAACCCGGTTCCGGGTGCTAAAAGAAAGAGAAGGCAGCCGCCCTTCGCCCACTACCCCCGGCGCAGCCGGCAACAGAACCCGACGCCCTCCGGAGCCCTCACCACCCGCAGGGCGAAAACTGCCCCGTACACGCCACGCTCCACGCAGCCGAGAGTCAGCCACGCGGCCGCCGTGCCCGCCTGCAGGGAACTCGGCGCGCGGAGGGTCACCGGCCTGGTGCCCGCGCGCTGGGGGCGCACCCAGCCGGTCCCTGCCCTATCCCCACCGAACCGCCTCCGGAGGCCGGAGACCCCAGCCAGCCTCGACGGCCCGGGAGGGAGTTTCCCCCACCGGGGTAGGAAGGCAAAGCACCGTCCCCTCCCACCCAACCCCGCCGCGACTGGACCCCGCGAACCCCGCCAGGACTCCCTCTGGTTTCTCGAAGGAATTCTGCCAATTCCCCGTTTAATTTCTGCCTGTGTTTCCGGGCCTCGACTTCTTCAAGGAGTTGCCATGACTTTTATTCCCACCTCTCAGCCCCAAGTTTCGTATCTGACATCAGGAAAGCCAAGATTTTTTTTTTTTTTTTTTTTTTTTTTTGAGGGGCTGCAATTTAAACTGTGCATCCGCAACTACCTTTCCGAGCCGCCTTCCACTCTTCTCACTGGTCACTCCCCGCCCCCACCTCGTCCCCCAAAAAGCCCGCCCGCGAGGGCCGGCGGCAACGAGAAAGCGATGAGAGTTGCTTTTTTCAGAATTTAGGATTCTTTCCGGTCTTTTCGTCGGGACCACGCGGCCACGCGCCCCTCCGTTAGCGCCGGGACTCCAGCCCCCATTTCCCTAGCACGCTCGGCTGCCAAGAGCCCAGGCGGGTTTGAAATTTCTCGTAGACGCCGCCACACACGCTCGGCTGCGCTCTCCCGAGCCGCCCCGCGGCTTCCAAAGCGCCACCCCAGGCCAGGGGGTCCCCAGAGCGAAAGTGCCTGCGCTGCTCGGGGAGGGGAACGGAGCGGCTGGGCGCCCCCCGGGGCTCTCCCGGACCCCGGGATGGGCTTCCTTCCAGCGCCCTTTCTCGTCCCCGGTCGCCCTGCTCCCCAAAGCCGCGATCCGACTCCAGCTCCCGGCCGCCGCCGCCGCAAACCCACCTGGCCGTCCCCGGGGCGCCGCGCTCGTGCCCGGGCCGTGTCCGGAGCGCCGCCAGGGTCCCGGGACGGGAATCCACGCGGCAGCGCTGCTCAGGGGAGGCTGCCGCGGCCGGCGGGAGGTTGTCATTGATCGTGCTAGGCGAGTTAAGCCATTCCAGGAGTGGTTTTGAGCGTGCACTCCCACCCCTCCCTTCAACCAGAAGTATTTGGCAAGCAGCCCCTTTCGTCCACCTGTACTGTTAAGCACGGGGCAAGGACCAATTTCACCAGCTGCGCTTTATGCTTCACTTTAGAGCACGCAAATTAAGCGCTTTTGAAAAGGAAAAGCAGAAATATAAGCAACGGTGGTGGTGATTTTTTTTCACTTTTCTCCTGGGTATTTCCGTTGTTTTCTTTTGCGTTTTTTTTTTTTTCTCTCTAATATTTCATAAAATGCTTTACACCACTTAAATCAGGGGTGGTTTATTATTGTTTTATTCAATTCTGCCTATCTGTCTTTTATTTTTAGAGGCAAATTTACTTCCATTTGCCTGAAACCTGAGCCCAGTAAAATGACTAGAATTATGTTTTCTCCTTAAAGGATCATGAGTGTAACTTAACCAAATCAAACACTGCAGAGCAATCATTCAAGTAGCAAATAAAAAAGGGAAAAGTGCAGGAGGTAAGCACAGAAGGGTGGCTCCCTCCAATGGGTTGTCTAGGGAGGCCTAGTCCAGGTGGGGTCATGGGGCCTAAGGGTGGGGCTTGGAATTGGCAGGGGCACCCACTGACATCCCCCCTCCCCAAGACAAACATCACACAGGCTCTCCTCTGCTTTGCCTCGGCTCTAAGGCTGACTCAGAAGCACCAATCAGAGATTCCAACAGTCCAAACTTGGGGTGGGCCAACCACCAATAGCAGAGGGTATGGTGAGAGCACCCCCTCCCATGCCCTTCCTTAAAACCACATAGCACGCCCTTTTCGAAAACTGCCAGCTGGGAGGCTCTAGCCATCTCAGCCCTCTTTCCCCTGGAACTGTCCGGTCACCTGGTGAAACCGTCCAGTTACCTCCGCTGGCTATTCACAAGACTGGGCGAGGAGCCAGGGGCAGGCCTCTTTCCCTGCTGAGCAGCTGCCCCATGTGCCACAGAGCATGGGCACAAAATAGAGGAGACCAAAGGCCTGCCAGCCTTCCGTGGCACTCTCTCCAGGCCAGGCCACAAACCATTTGCTTCTCCCCAGCCTTGAAGCACCCTGAAGCCAAAGTTAAAACCCAAAGTTACACTGGTCCATGAAGGACCAAGGGTGGGGCTGTGGTTTGCAGAGCTCCAGGGAGATTCTTCGGACTAAAATATCTACTCTAACAGGCGTCCCTGCCCCAAATCCCCTGGTTAGTGGTTCATTTCTTTGTAGGGCATGTGCTGCAGAGAGCCTGCCCCACTCAAGCAGGCAAAATTGCTTCACAAGGCAGGAAGGGTCTCTCTGTGTGGTTCTCTCTAAAACTGTAAACCCTCAGGGAGGCAGAGCAGGAGTGTCCACAAACTACTGGAGTGAGTTTGTCAGGTCCAGATTGTCAATTCCATGGCCCGGAGGCAGCAGGAGGGAGAAAGGCTGTGGAGATAGATTTAATGCAGGACATTGGGCGCTGGAGGGAGAAGGGAAGGTGCTTCATCGGGGCAGGTGGAGGGTTTCCAAGGTTGGATGACTCCACAGCTTTTATCAAAAACAGCACCCTCACGGAACACCCAAGCCAGAGAATGAAAATTCAAATCCCTTTGTTCACAAAGTCACTAATTAAATACCCAATCAAGCATAACTCAGCACGCCACTCCCAAGCCCGGGCAGGTAAAAGTGCCAACACATGACCTGGATGGAGCCAGTTATCAGTCCAGAAGTGTTTGTTGTACACCCATAAGGGGTTTGCCCCAATGGCCTAGTGGGGGGGGGGTTGCAGTGTGGTGCTGTGCTCAGGGCATCACGTCACGTGGGGGAGATAAAGCACAGGTGGACTGGATAGTGTGGGGCCAGGTACACACAGCAGCTTGGGGATCCATGAAGGAGCAGGCTGTGAATTCTGCAACTTAGACAAGGAGCCAAGAGTAGCTGGTAGCAGGGCTTATTGGGACAGGGCTCCAGGGAGGGCCCAGGAAGGCGAGAAGTTTGCATTGCTGTGGGAGGAGGACCTGTCGGGAAGGGGCACCACAGGAGCCAAGGAAGAGGTAGGAAGTGGAGTCTCTGGGTAGGGGCACTACCCTAATTCACAGGGTTCCCCCACTGGACAAAACATCAGGTGGGGTCTGTGCGGGAACAGTTTAGGGATATAGCTTCCGGCTGAAAGGAGAGTGTGCAGGGCAGGGCCCGCTTTGGAGGGGAGGGTGGACCGAAGCCCGTTTTTCAAACCCAGCGGGAGCTGGATGTGGGCAGAGATGATGGTGGGAAGGGGAAGTTCTGGGTGGGGGGGGTCAGTGTATTTGTGCAGTGTCCAGCCCAGCTTGTCCCCAGGCAGCCCGTCCTAGCAGGGCCCCAGTCCTTGGACTTGAAGGCCTGTCTGGGAAGGCCAGTGGGTGGTGCCAGGGCCAGTGATATTTCAGCCAAGAGCCTGGGGGAGAACTGGCTGCTCTCCAGCCCACTGGCTGGGTCCTGCATTGGACAGTGAATGCATTCCTACTTCCGCCTTAATCACCGTGTGTGTGCCCTGTTGGGACACGCCCTTTGGAAATGGCCTTGGGCAGAAAGTAGGGAGCCCTGCCCCATGTCCCCTCCAGCCTTACCTCCGTTTTCTCAGCCCCTGGTGCCAGCTGCCTGCCTCCTGGGAACCAGAACATAAAGGAGCCTCAGAGGGGTGGGGAGAAGGGGATTGGGGGAGGCTCCCAAAGCCACCCACAGAAAGGGCTCTGGGCCGGCTAGACTAGATCTGTTATTGTGCATTTCTTTTTGGGCTGTGGTTCCTTCCTAGGCCTTCTTTGGCCTCCCTGCTTCTTACTCACCCTCCTCCTCCCTCCCCGCTCCCTGCCATCCTGGGTCAGGTCAGTCAGAGCCCATGGAAGCAGGCTGGCTATACCAGCACCTTGCCTTTCACATCTGGCTCCAAATCCAACAATGCACTCTTGTTCCAGTGAGAACGAAGCTCCTACTTCAACCACCGAGCCTGGTGCAGAAGCAAAAATGCTACTGTCTTAACCTGGAATCTTAGTAGCACCTCGTCATCAGCTGTAACAGGCCCATA
This sequence comes from Choloepus didactylus, assembly GCF_015220235.1. NCBI lineage: Eukaryota > Metazoa > Chordata > Mammalia > Pilosa > Megalonychidae > Choloepus > Choloepus didactylus. The sequence goes on along the minus strand of NC_051322.1, from coordinate 32,513,975 downwards.
GATAGCTTCTATACGCAGGTGGACACACATATACAGAATGTCCATGTGCGTGTGCATGAAGCTATATAGAAGCTATGTGGTCCAGAAATAATAATTAATAAGACCCTATTGAGGATCTACGCCTTCATTTATCTTCACAACACCACCCTGAGGTAGGTCCTATTTTCCCCATATTTACTGATGAGGAAACTGGGGTTCAGGATGGCCTTATAACTTGTTCAAGGTCAAATTGCTTGTTATGTGATAGGATATCAACATAGGTCTTTTTGATGCCAGTGCCCAAAGGCTTCCCCTAGAGTTCAAGCTCTGGCTCTTGGTCTAGTTCATACAATTAGTTCCCTAAGGGACAATTTGCTTTGCTGGCGTGTGTCTCAGTTTCTCCACCTGCGTTTAGCACAGGGTGATGACTCTTACTGAGCTTGAAAGGGTATTATTAGCCAGGAAGGGACCGAGCTGGAGGCTGGACTTTGGTAAAGCACTGGAGCGAGTCTTCCCTAGAGAATGCACGTAGCACTGTGGAACAAGAGTTACTCAAGTCAGAAACTCGGAGTCACCCTTGCTGCCTTCCTCTCCTTCCCACTCCTATCCCCCGCCCCCAGCCAATCAATCCATCAGCAAGTCTATCTCCAAAATATATCTCGAATCCACCCTCTTCTGGCCTCCTCCTCCACCACCCTAGACAGTGCCACCATCACCTGTCACCTTGACTTCTGCAGCAACCTCCTTACTGGTCTCCCTGCGCCCAGTTCTTCTGCCTAGTGCCACACAGCTGCCCAAGGAGTCTTAAAACACGCATCTGGTCATGTCACAGGGAACTTACAATGCAATTCAAACTGCTCGCCCTGGCCCACAAGCACTGCCAAATCCCTGCCTCTCTCCACGGGCACCCCTGACCCCACTACTGTACTCAGTCACAGGCTGACATGCTACGTTTCTGCCCACCATGGATTCCTTGGCCTGAAATGCTCTTCCCCTACCTCCCATCTCACAGAAAGGTCACCTCCTCAGAGAGGCCTTCCCTGACTACCACAGATAAATTAGGACCCTCCCTGCCATTATCTTTTTCACCCTCCTGATCAAGGTACTCGTTGCCATGTAAGTACTTTTATTCCACTGCATGCTTACATTGACTCATTTTTCTTTTTGACTATCTATTCCACTAGAATGGAGGCTGCTTGAGGGCAGGAACCCTGTCTGACTTCTTCACTGTATGGTACCTGCTATATCATAGGCTCCTGGTAAATATCTGTAGAACAAATGTCTATTGAGATAACCCTGCATCTGGGACACAGCAGGACTGGATCTGCATCTTGGTTGCGTGTCCCTGAGGAGATCACTTGCCTTCCAGGTGCTAGCCTTTCTCTTCTTTAAGTGATGGATGCGACACTGCCTGAGAGCCCTCCCAGCTCTGACACTCCAGCCAGGTTCGTCTTCGTTTTCCAAGAACTTAAAGTTGCCAGAAAGCAAATAAGAGAATCCTGGACATAAAGCACTTTATATGGCTTTTAGAAGGCTTCGTTTTCTTTGTCGGCCCAGCTGACTTTTTAGACAAACCAGTTCGTGAGGTCTGAGGCATGTGCGCAACCATGACCGGAAGGGTTGGCGGTGCTTCATGGCCTTACACCACCACCACCACCTTCCACAGCACAAGTTTTCACACGAGTGTGGAAACAGAGGCTCATCCAGAGAAAGCAGTTACTACTCAGAGAGAACCAGCAAAAGACCAAGTCAGGAGCTAATTTTATTTGGCAATTTCCAACCCAACAGCCATTTCCCTTCAATGCACCAGGTCTCAAGGACCCTGCCCTATCTGAATGATGTTGACAACTTCTGTGGATACAGTGTTCTAACTTTTCTATGGCATTCTAAACCTATTATCTTACTTGCTCTTCACAACTGCTAAAGAAGAGACCAAGAAGGGATTATTATTCCTGTTTTGCAAATGAGGAAACTGAGACTCAGATTAAAAAGTGAGTGAGTAGCAGAACACAGACCTTTGAAATCAAAAATGAAAAAAGCCTAATGAGATTAATATTCTCTTAAAAATTTACACACACACTTACACACACACACACACATATGAAACCTTCCACCTTACAGAAAACTTGTGAATTTGGGAAAGTCACCCACAGCCCCACCACCCAGGTAGGCTAATGTTGGTGACATCAGGCAGCCTAGGACTGGAGTGAACACCGCCCCCTGCACTCAACACGGGCCTCACCTGACATCCCACTTTGCACTAAGGTGCTCAACAAACATTTAATTAAATTTTGAGGAAAACTGAGAGGATTCAACTAGTTTCAACTGGACAGGCTTCAACTAGGATTCAACTAGTGGGGGCCAGGGAACAGGGTGGTGCTATCACAGCTCTTCCTAAGGAGTGGGGGTGGGGGGACACCAGCCTCTGCCTTCCTGGTCCCTCTAGCTTCCTGTCTGATGACGGACCAAGCCCTCCCAGTTCCCAAGCCCATTGTTTGTGCTATTACCGCCAGTGGCCTTGACTGTAATCACTGGGCTCTAGCACTCTGATCCGCAGATCCGATTTCATTGAAAAGTCTTAAAATGACAATTAGAAATAACAATTCATCACTGTTGTGATCAAGAGCAGAGGAGCCACAAACTGAATCCAAGCCACACTTTAGTAGCTTTTATATGGTCACAAAATGTACCCAAATCCATTAAAGTTGCCAACACTACATACATTTCTGCCATTGTGTTTTAGGGGCAGATCCAGTCATTCTGAACCTACTGGAAATGGGCCAAACTCCATCAAAATCATCTACTTCTTCAAACACACAATTGTGTCCAGAGATGCTGAGTTCTTTGGCCCCACAGCCTTGGGATGTTGTCCCCAGGGGGTGGGGGGTAGGGGGCAGATCCATGAGGAGCCCACCTCCACTTCTCAGGTGTGTTACAGAGACAAGTGGATGCTTGTCCGGGGCCTTGGGACCTCCAAGGGGAGGTGCTGGCTAAGCACAGGGTGTTAGGATTGGGGAAAGTGAGAGGAAAATGCCTCAGGCTATGGTAGAGGGACGGGCAGAGCCTGTGTGGGGACCCAGGGCCTGGGCTCCCCCTCCCTACTGCGGAATGAGGTCCCACAGCACGTAGCAGCCTGCATGACCAGGACTTAAGTTAAAGGTCAACAGATCTCCTAAAGGAGGAAAGAATGTACAGATGGTATCATAAACCACTTCTCTTGTAAAGCATTGAAACTTCCCGCCCCTGATCATTGTTGGTAACAAATCTCCAGACCCCTGTGTAACAAAACTCTGCTAAAACTCTGTTCTCATACACTATGGAATCTCTTTGTCCTAAACCCTTATAAGCTGCTCCTTGCACTCCCACCTTAGTAGAGCACTGACTTCCCAAAAGGCTGCTACCAGGAAAAATCTTCTCCTGTTCGTAAGTCCTAATAAAACTCGTATCTGACTCTGTGCCTAGTGTGTTCTTTGGTCTTGGGGCTACCCTGACCCGAACCCTTCAAGAGCTGGTTTGGAGCAGCCTGGCTGGCTATTCAGAAGGCAGGGTGAGCAGCCAGCAGGATCTCAGCCCTCTGCTCAGCCTAAGGGCCCCAGGGCTGCCAGGGCCTCGCCCTCCTCCCAGATTAAATCGGGTGACGCAGTCAGGTGCCCACGGCAGGAGGAGAGGAGGCTGCGAGGAGCTCCAGTAAGCCTGGCTGGGGCACTGGGCAGAACACCAGGACACCAGGCCTGTCACCACCCGAGCAGGCATCACTGGGAGCCAAGTGGAGGAGGAGAAGGAGAAGGGCTCAGCTGGAACCTGGCGAAGCTGGGGCAGTGGCAGGAAAGGAGGTGGCAGATTCCAGCCTCCCTCCTTCCACCTTTCTCCCTCCTCCCCCATCCTTCCTTTCTCCCTCCCTTCCACCTTTCTTCCTTCCTCTCTCTCACAGGCACTGACTGTCTACTCTGTGCCCAGCACTATTCTAAGCTCATATAAACTGGTGAGCACAGCAATGCAATCCTTGCCCTCCTGGAGCTGACCTTCTAGTAGGGGAAAGACAATAAACAGTTAACATCTCCCATGAAGTCAGGTGGGTGAGGCCAAGCCATGCACCTCTGGGCCCCTTCCTTATGTAAACCCTCTGCACTTCTGCAGCAGCCTCTCCCCTCATTTGATCCCCACCCTGAGAGCAGGGATTACAGCTCCCATATGAAGTGAGGAAATAGGGTGGAGGGTGGGAGGCGACCTGTCCTCTGTCATACTGGGTGTGGCAGTGGGACTGGGATGGAAGGCCTCCTCCTGACTCCCTGCCCAGTGCTCCTGCAGGGGTCCCATACTGTCCCTCTTCCCTCAACAAGGTCACCTAGATTTACCTCCAAAGCCTCTAGAGACCAAGAACCTAGACAAACAACCATTTCACCTAATGAGCACTTACTGTGTGTAGTAAGACAGGCAGATGCCTGTGGGCATAGGTGGTCTGGGGAGTCAGGGCCTGGGCTATGGCAGCTGCAAACTCGGGCCCTGATACAAGTTCCCTTTGATAAACATGAAGAGAGTTGGCCTGTCCCTGCTGGGTTCCTGCAAACCCGGAAGTTCCAGGCCCAACCAGGTAAGTCATGGGGTGCCCACTCTTCCCTTCACTAGTGTTTACCAGGAGGGAGGAAGGGGGTGACAGAGATGGAGGGATGTGTGCATGCCTGTGCACATGGGTAGAATGTATGAGAAGAAGGACCGACAGCTGGTCGTCTGATTGCTAGATGGGGAAGGGATGTGCTTAAGCAGTTTCTCTTTTGTATCAAGCACCGAGCAGGGCTCTGACAACCTCTAGGAAAGCAACTGCTTTAACGGGCTCAGGTGTCATCAGACAGAGGGCAGTGTCACCCTAATGCTGGCAGCCAGGCCTCTGCCGGGAGAAAACGATATGGCCAAGCCAGCCTGGAGTCCTTCTCCAAGGCAAGGCAAACCAGCCAGGGTGATGGGTCAGCACTGTCACCTTCACAGCACTATGAGGCCCGTGTGCCTGGAACCTTCTAATTGAGGCCGGCCATTTTCCTTGCAGCCAAGGTCAGGCTTGCAGGATGGACGGAAGAACAGGGCAGAACTGAATGATCACTATGCAGAAATGACCTTGGCCACCTGCAAGGGCACATCAAAGAAAAGACCCACCCTTAACTCCCGAGGACAGGAAAATAATCATAGTCATGTCAGTGGCAAGCATTGAGCTTTGCATGTATTATTTTTTCTTTTAATCCTCAACAACAATCCTATGCAATCTGTATATTATTATTTATTCCCTTTTTACAGAATGGTAGCTCAGGGGTCATAAGAAACAGCCAGGATTTGAACTCAGGTCACATTTGCCACCTCCATAAAGTCACTTTGAATCCTGGGGAACTACCTTAGCTGGCTCAGAATATCTTTGGACATCAAATGAAGTAGGAGAACCTGAAGCAAGACAGGGGGTAGGACCTGTTAATCCTACCAGGGCAGAACGGTGGGCTGGGCATTCGAGGCCATGAATGCTGTTTTGAGGCATCTCAAAGCAGAGAACCAATAGCCCTCTGCCTGGAGGAGTCAGGATGTTCGCGTGGCAGTGAGTTCTGGGGCGAATGCAATTTTGAAGTCCTTGATAAAGGTTTTATGTTTCATTAACGAAGAAAAAAAGCGCAATGGCTTGGACTGTGTGCTGTACAGGAACATGCAACTCAGTGATTCAAGCATGAGGATGTTTCTAAGAATGTGGACTTCAGATCCTCTGCTAGACTCCCCTGGACATAAGGTTACAATGCAGATTTCTGGGTCCCACCTCAGATCCACTGAATCAGAATCAGATCCCAAATCTGCACGTCCACAGACTCCCTAGGAGATATATGCTGAAGTGGAAGAGCAATGGTAATTGGTAATCGATTGGTTTGGTCTTGCTGATCAGTGACCCTTAGTTGAGAATCTGACAGCCACTGACACTGATCTGAGACTTTCAGGGCTGGGCACGGGGAGGGGAGGTGACCGGTGGGGCGCAGAGGAGGTTTTCAGCTGCTGGACCGCACCTTAGCCAAGTTCTCCACATCAATCATTTCTAATAGCTGCATGAAATGTCACTGAGCAGACATTCCTTTACACACTTAACCCCTCCGCTATCCTTGGATACTTGGTGCTTTTTTATATCATGAACAATGCTGGGCTGAACATCCTTATGCCTACATCCTCCACATTTTGTATTATTGCCTTAGATTAGATTCCCAGAAGAAGGATGAGAAGGGTTATGTACATTTTCATGATTCCTAACATATAGTGCTAAATTGCGTTTTCCAAAAAGGTTGCACAATTTGTGCTGATGACTGCCAAGTTCAAGAGCGTCAATTTCACCACAGCAGTGTTAGCATGTTAATCCCCTCATTTTAAAGAGGAGGACACCGAGGCTGGATTGTGGAAGTCACCTGTGACCTGTCTGAGGTTACATCCCTCGTCAATGCCAGGGCTGGGACTCACCCAGGGATTTCTCATTCACCAGCCAGATCATTTTGCAGCTGCCCACTTCCTCAGCCTCCAACAAGGCAGGAAGGAAAATCAAGCCTGGTGCATCGTTCTCTTTCTGTGCCACACTCCCTGCCAGCTCTGACTTGAGGCGCAGTATGAGCTCAGGTTTCAGTGCTTTGCGTTGTTTTCCAGGCTCTAAAACGGGTGGGGGTGGGGGTGGGATTGGGGGGTAGGGTGGCAGCTCTCTTCTCTCTGCTCCAGCCCCACATCTTCCATGAACCCTCTTCTGCTCACTTGGAGGAAGTCATTAACTACTTGAACTGTGAGCTGGATGTAGATAAGTGAGTTGGGAAGGGTGCTTGAGGGCAGGGAAGCAGAGGGACAAAGGGGTGGTGGCCACAGAGGGGAGAGACAGAGGCAAGCAGGACGGGCCAGAACAGTGGGCCCACTGGTGAGCGGAGATAGGCTGGGAAGGCGGGTCCGGGGCCAGGGATGGGGTCTGGCATGCTGGACTGAGGAGTCAAAGAATGGGAGGACATAGGGTATTTACGTAAGAAAACGGATCTCGGATCTCGCTTCAGACAGGGGTACTTAGCCGGCTATCTCAAATGGGCTTCAGAGGACCTTTAAAGACCCAGCTAAACTGGGTGTAAAATTGTGTAAGTACGTGAGCATATATCTTTTTCTTGGGAGATAGCCCATTATGTTCATCAGATTTTCCCAAAAAAGTTTATGGCCCCTAAAAAATCAAAAATTAAAATTCAGGTGAAAGGTGGGGAGTCAATTAGAATATAAACTGTTGTATATAATACACACACACACACACACTAACCCATGGCAGAGAAAGAAATATAATCACAGATGGACTTCTTAGGTAGATGGATACATGGAGAGCTAGGTAGAGCCAACAAGCCGACCTTTAGCAAATGGATCCAGTGAAGAATCACTATTTACGCTACCTGAGTTCTCACTGTTCACTGTGTGACAGGGAGACTGGGGAGCTGGGAGGAGGCAGTCACCCTGGGTACTGTGTTCGGTCACTGCCCACCGAGGACGTTCGAAGGCCAAAGAGAAAGGCTTTGTGAGGTGACAAAGTAAGTTAGTGGGAAAATGGGATTTGGTTTCACAACTTTTCCAAAGCCATCTGTTGCATCAGATGGGACATGCTTGAAAACAATCACAGCAAACACTGAGCACTCACCGGTGCCAGGCACTGCAAGCGCTTTGCAAGTATCATCTTGTTTACTTCTCACAGCAGCCCTGGTGGTGTGGGCACTCCCGTAACCCCTGTTTTACAAGGGAGGAAATGGAGGCCCAGGGATGGTAAGTCACTTGCCCCAAAGCAACAGTAAGTGGAACAGCAGGTATGGAAGACAGGCAGCGTGGCACCTGGACTGGGTACAACCTTCCAGAGCAGTTATGACATGCTGTCAGGAGGCAACCCCATCTCTGTTTTCCACAAAAGAGGTGGATCCTGAGTATTTTAACCCCACTTCTCCCTTCGCCTCTAAAGGAATAGGTCTCGTGTATGTGCTTGAAAATATCCAGGTTGGTTGTGAAAAATGTTATAGTAGTAGTAGTAGTAATCGAAATAGCTACTATTTACTGAGCATCTAGTATGTGCCTGACAATATACAAAGGGCTTTATAGCCATTTTCTTAATTTCCTCCTTATAACAAACCTCCAAGGTGAGTATGAGCATGCCCATTTTATAGACAGGGGTACTGAGGCACATGGGGTTTACATGGCCTGCTTAAGATCAGCTAGTAAGTGGAGCTTACAGAAGAAGGCAGCACCCACTCTCTTTCTGCTTCTCTGCCTCTCACTGAGTAATGCAGGGCACAGAGGTGTAAGGGGGGCTCTTCCTTATTGAATGCTCACCTGACGACTGGGGTATGGAAAAGGCCCAGGGAGCTTGTTGACATAGTAAAATGGAAAGGAAAGGAAGAAGCATGGATGCAGCATGGTCTATGTGTCAGGCAGGACAAAGACGTTGATGAATGACCAAATTTAGAGTTGTAATTTTTAAAGCCTACAAACCAGGGGCACTGGCTACTAGCCACAGCTCTGTGAATCTGCCTGCCTTCAAGTCAGTCACTCCTGGACACAGTCAGAGGTGTGACCCAAGTCTTCTTGGAACTTGGCTAAATAGTCTTTGCCTCATAGAATGTTCTTGTGAGGTTCAAGTAAAGGTGGGAGCGTGCTTCTTTGATTAAAATTAGTGGTTGTTTTAGCGTCTCGCCTCTCTAGGGTCATGACCTTGTTTTTGGAGGTGCTGGGGCCTGGAAGGCATGAGATGCAGGAGGCCAGAAGGAGCTAGCTCCAAGGACTGGGTTAGGAAGGTGGGGTGGACAGGGTCATGGGTGTCTCAGGGGCTGTGGGCTCAGGGTCATGGCCGGCAGAAGTTATCTGAGGGAAGGACTGTGTGAGTCCTGTCAAGTCCAGATGTCAAAACCTGACTTGGAGTCTGAGAGGTCTTTGGCAGCAGAGCGCATGACCTGTGATCCAAGTGTGCAAGCAAGAGTCAGGGCCAGGCACAATTCCGAGTGTGTATGGCCCGTGGCCTGGGCTCCTAACAAGCAGGCAGAACCAGGGGTCAGAAGTCCAGCTAAACAGCCAAGAGGTCAGCTGCAGCAGGAGGAAGCAGGCTGGGAATGGATCCCAGATCCTGGTAGGGAGGTGAGAGCTCCTTCCAAATGACCCATGGGGTTCTGGCCACCGAGCCTTAGGGATACACAGGCCAGGGAGCTGCTCTCTGCAGATCCTGGGCATGTTCCTGGGGGCAGGACAAGGGATGTGTCATGACCAGAGAGAGTGGGAAGCCCCCCCAGGTGAATGTGGCGATTGACTGTGTCCCAGAGGCCAAACAGACCCCCGTGGCTGCCCTCCAAAATCAGCCCTGTTCAGTTCTTAGAGGGGTCACTCTCCTGACTCAACAGTCCTTTGGGGTCTGGAATTTCCTTTTTTTTTTTTTTCTATAGAAAACAAAACTTTGTGTTTCCTGATCTATGAAAGTACTGTGCACGCATTGAGGAAAACCTGGACACACAGAGAAGTTTAGAGAAATAAACACTTGCTACTCACAATCCCACAACTTAGATCTAATGACTGGTAATATTTTATTGTTTTTCCTTTTGGCCTTTATTCTATACTTGATGTTTTCATGCATTTGGGATCTTATCGTAAATGCAGTTTTTAAATGTTTTCTTCATAAGTCATTCTGTGTGTGCATCTTCTCACAGCGCTCTTGCCCGCATCCTCCATCCCTGCATTTCTCACCACCTCATTTCAAGTCTTCCCTGTGAAGGCTTGATTAAGTGGGGCACCCTCTGAGCTCTATTGCCACTGCTAGGTGCTCAGGTTCTCCTCTCTTCTTATACATTGCCTCCATGATCTGAAGAAATCTGCATAACAAGAAAACCAGAGAAACCCACCCCCTACAGTGCCATCATCACCCAAGGCTGCCTCCTAGAACCAATGAAAGGGGAAAGAACTGATGATACACAACTGGTTGTCAACAGTAATCCTCCCCTCTCACTTGTACTGGGCTCCATCAGGTCCGTGCAGGTTTGGAAACTAGAAAACTAAACATGTTAGAATTAGGCCCAGAACAAGAACAGATAGGCCCCAAGTAACAGGGCCCCGAGGGAATGTCAGTGCATGTATTCTGTGACCTTTTTGGTGGTTTGGAATTATTTTGTTTTCCTCTCAGGTCCTTGGCTATGTCCCAAATAGAGGAAGTGGCCAAATAAAGGAGGTTTTCTTGTATTTCTATATTCTTTTCTGTGTTATACAGGACTTCATTTCTTTGATGTTTTAAAGTATTTCTTTCTTGGTGCTGTACAATTTGGGTGATGTGGTCATCCCATATCATCCCAGGTTCCGTGTTTTGCTGCTCTGCTGAGGTTGAGATCCACTGGTTTAGGCAAACAGGACTGGATTAGAAAAACAGATTTTTAAATCTTATTTGTCTCACATTGAGCTGTGGACCTTTAATAAGGTTGGAAATAGACACACAGACTGTCATAGACGTGAGACTCCTCAGAGATCCAACAGACCCACTCTCTCACGTTACGCCTAAGGCAATGGGCTGTGTCCAAGGTCACAGAAGAAGGCTATTGGCTAATCTGTAAATATTTCCTCCATGGGAGACTTTGTAAAATGATCAACAACAACATCCTGTGTTGAAATGTATGTATTTTATAACCTTTTTGTTCCAAAAAGGATTTGAGCCTATAAACGTGCCTACCATGCAAGGTCAACATGCATTAAAAAAATAAGGAAACAAAATGTGGTAAGGGGAAAATGAGAGGGAAGATGGAGCCAGGCTTACAGACCACACAAAATGAACACTGCCAAGACCTGCTACATAATAGAGCACAGCTACAGATTTGGTGTTGAGCCTCCCAGCAGTCAAGAGAAGGAGAGAATGCACCAGTTGGCTTTCTTCTTCCAGGACTTGCCATTAACGCACAGGACAGCACTTCCCATCCTGGGCATCGGTTTACCAGTCTGCCACATGGGCAATTCCTGCCTTGTAAGATCTTTGTGAGGATCAAGTTATTTCTTGTACAGAAAAGAAAGCCTTAGATAAGCACAGTGGGAGACACACACACATGGGCTCATCATTTCATTTTCCCAGTTGTCTCCTTGTAATCAACTAAACATTACTCCATTTCCATTGGCTGATGTGGCCACCAGATTTAAGCTACTTTATTTGGTCAAAGTTCATTCTGTATACGTTCTTTTTTTTTTTTTTTTTTTTTTTGGTGTATACGTTCTTAAGAACTTCAACACTGTCCAAACACTGGATGGGACGCCTCTTAAGATTTCTTGAACTCAAACTATGCCCATTTCCATTATCACACCTTTATCCCTTTCCTTGCTTAGACTGGGAGCAAGGAGCGGCAGGGAATATAAAATTCCAATGCAAAGTTTAAGTCAAACACCCCCCACCCTCCTGAAAATATTTGGGAGGGGCTCCCAGCAGCTTTCCATTTTCTGGAGTGGAGGTGATACTGGGCGACAGGAGAGGAGAGAACAGGGCTGGGGGAAGGGAGGGAGGGCCTCTCTAGCTGCAGTTCAAGGTAGGGGAAGGCCTCTGCTCCCCCACCCCAGAGGATTCCCCCACCTTAACTGTTGGGAGTGGATTAATACATAATGTGAATATAGGCTGGCATTTTAGAGGAAAATTGCCTAGTAATGAGGGTAGGGCTGGGGGTGCACATGTTGTGATTCCAAAGGGTGGGGCTCGGAGGTGGGGCAAAAGAATCATTGAGTCTGGGCAAATGGATCCCTGGGAGCCTCGCTGGCTTCCCCCATGTGACTTGTGCCTGAGATTATAAACTGGGAATAATCACCAAGCAGAACTTTTCAATAAACAGGGGCATTTATAGCAAAAGAATCACATAAATAGCATATAAATAACATATAGACACTAATAACATATAGAAACGATATGGTTTTGTTTTGTCCCTGGAAGGGTTATGAGGAAACAGGGTACTCCACCAGCTCCACGGGGGTCCAGCAATCTCCCTGGGAAATTACAGGTCCCACAAGGCAATAAGGGAATAAGGGCTGCCAGAGCCCACGGACCCGTGTGGAGGATGAGGCAACAGTGGGGTCATTTAACCCCAGCTGGAAACGTGGTCACAGAAGAACCAGCCCTCCTGAGTGTGGAGTCCCTCACATTTGCAAAATGACCATCAAGGGGTTAATATGGGGTTAATATTTTTATCCCCATTTTACAGATCAAGGATCTGAGACCTGGGTTGGTTAAAGTACTCATCAAAATGGCAAGAACTTGGTTGTTCCAGCCGAAAGGCAGTCTGGAATCACGGCTAAAAGCCTGGACTCGGGAGCCAGACTGCCGCCTCCTGGCTGTCATCACTCTCGGTGTGACATTAGCCTCTCTCCGCCTCAGTTCCCTCATTTGTAGAAGCTATTGGGTGGCTCACCTGAGCCGCTATTTGTAAAGTGCTCAGGAAAGCCTCTGATACATGTAAGAGCCATACAGGGGTGTTAAACATGAACTCCAGCTCCTCACCCTGCTTCTGTAGCCTCCAGTTTGGGGCAGCCCATCTGGACCACTCCCCCGCCCTCCTCTTTGACCCTCCTCTATCCCAAACCAAAATGGATCAATAGCAAGACCCCAAGTATGTATACTCTGTCTTATGAGAGAAATTCGAATCCCACTTGTTGTCAACCAAGAGTCACCACTGGGGGTGGGGAGAGGGGCTGGAGCTTGAGGGGAAGTGGAAGAAGGCGCCCAGTAAAACTTCCCCCATGCCCTGGGCACCACCCCTGCTTCCTCTCCCATAGAGGATTTTGCCAAGGAGTAACAACACATGGCGTGGGGACCCAGGGCCCCCTCCTCCGTAGTGAAAGTAAGTTATTGCACGTAGCTGCCTACTTGACTGGGACAGACCTTAAACATCATTAGACCTCCCTGGGGCAGGAGGGGATGGGGTGGAGGTGCATGGGTGGGTGGGGCTAGGGTGATGTACAAATTATATGCATTAAAAATTCCCTCCCCGATCACTATTGATAACAAATCTCACACTCCTGGGTCACAAGACCCTGCTGAAACTCTGTTCTCACACCCTATGGCATGTCTTTGTTTCCCTCACCCCACCCCCCACCACTCTTTGCAGAGCTCTAACTTCCATTCTTTCCTGGCCAGCCACAGCTGTGGAACCATCTCTTTCTCGTATGTCTTAATTAAACTCATGCCTAACTCCGTGCCTGGCATGTTCTTTGGTCTTGAGGCTGAGCTGGGTTGGAACACATGGGCTTGATGAACTCCTGGAACAAGACTGCATTGGTGCTAGATGAGATGACAAGTTAAACGCACCCCGATTACCACCAGGGGCAAATACCAACTCTGAGCTCTATCAGTCCTTCTCTTCCTCTTTGTTTTTGGTGGATTTATGTGATGGGTGGTTCGCCTTTGGGGAAGCCTGTGAAGGTGTTAGGCCAACAAGCCCTGGCTGGCTCTCTCATAACCGTGGGACTGAATGGTGTTTCATGTATGCTTAGGAGCAGTGTCTGAACCGAATGCAGGCGTCCTGCTTCAGGCCTGGCTCTGCCTCTCCTGGCTGCATGTCCTTGGGCAAGTCCTTCCTTCCCAGCCCTCTCTGTTCTCATTAGTAAAATGAGTCTTGGAGGAGATGCTGAATTTAAAGGCCCTTTGGGGCTTACACATTTGTGAGTTTGGAGGAAGCCTTCTCCAGTTAGAGCTGGGAATTCTGCATGGCTGGCGGGAGGCTTACTTTCTCCCCACCCCTGGGCTGTCTTCTGTGAGACCCTCTGGATATCTATCCTGACATGGCAATGAGGTTGGCTGTTCTCTCATTCAGCAAACCCATGCAGGGTCCCCATGTTCCCAACCCTGACTCGGTGGGAACAGAAGGAGGCAGACTCCAAAAGCAGAAGACAGCAAGGAAAGGTGCAGTGGTAGGCTGTCAGGCAAGGCTGTCCCACCTCTCCACCCTGTTCACCTTGAGGCTTTGAAAGCAACAAATTTTAATGCAGAGGGGTGGGGTGGGGTGGGGGGAGGACAGGCTGGGGTGGAGCTCAAAGCTGGAGGCAAGTCCCTAGGGCTTCCCTACACAGCAGGAGCTCCCCAGAAGCTGGGGATGAGGACTGGGAAAATGTTGGCTCAGCCCAACTCCTCCACCTCAGGCTTCCCCAGCCCCACATCTGTTTCCCAGCAGCCTGTCAAAAGGCTGCAGGGAGGGAGCACCAGACTGGGAATTCCCGTGGCCTTGGGAAAACCCCTTCCCTCTTCATGGATCTGTCTCCTCATCTGAAAAATGCCAAGGCTGTCGAAAGTAGACGAGATGACGAGCTCTCCTGCCCTCAGATTCATGTTGGTTAGAGAGGATATGGGGGTTACAGAGATTCAAGCCCACTTCTGCTCTCCAAGAGCTCAACACTTGTCCTCACTCATCGCTTAACTGATTGATTCATTCACGGAGAACCTACTATATGCCAGGCCCTGTATTTACCTCCCCTGACTAGATCGGAAGCTTCTCAAGGATAGGGGAAGTAGCCTATCTGCTATTTTATTTCCCATCCCTCTTGTATTACCACAAACTTGAGCAAAATACCTGCACACACAGTAGTTAAGGGCATGGACTCTGATGAATCCTGGTCTTCCACTGACCAGTCTCAGTTTTCTTATCTGTAAGATGGGAAAAATAAAAATACATACCTCATGGGGTTCCTATGAAGATTCAATAAATTAAAACATAGAACACTTAGCACAGGGCCTGGTACATAGAAAGTGCCTAACAAATGTTCATAACTAAATAAAACGCTTACCTATAACCTATAAAATCCTTTGAGATTTGCTCTATAGTTATTTGTTGAATTGTGCTTTGGAGGTCTTCACCTTTCTGTATATACCCTACATTGCATAATAAGGAAAGAACTGAAACTGTGGAGCTGAAAACCATAACAATTTTTGAAATTATCTATGTAATTTCAAAATCTTGTTGAGCTTTACATCGAAAGTTAACACCCTTCTGTATGCATGTTATATTTTACAATAATAGAAATGGCTGAAATTGCGGAACTGTGACCCATGGTATTCTTTGAAATCTGCTCTCTAACAACTTGTTAAATTATATTTTGAAAGTTGTCACTGTTATGTATCCAGACTTCACAATGAGAAAATGCATTTAAAAAAAAGATATGTACTGAAGAAGCAAAAATTTAATAAAAATTAACGATATTAAAAAAAACAAAGTTCTTCAAAGAACAATGACAAAATGCTTACCAAGGTAAATAGAGCTGAATTGCTTCTGGTCAAAATTTGTGTCACAAGAAAGTCACCCACATGCACCTTCCTTTCTACTTTAAATCACAAGTGCATTGTTAATTTATTCACCAGGCTCGGTTTTCACAGACGGTGTAAAGGTGAACTTCACCAAAACTGAGCTCAACCATCCCAAATTCCTAATCAGTGAAGTCCAAGTTCATGACCTTCTACTATAACCAAAAGTATTATTCTAATCATTCATTTTAGCCCCGTTCCTCTCCAAACATTCATTAAAACTGATACTAGCAGCCCAGCTGACTTGGATTTCTCCCCCTTTTGCTCTTTCCCAAAATGCTGCCCCTACCCACATGCCGTAAGGGTGCACAAAACAGCCAACACACAGCAGGACGACCAGGAGGCACAGAGGAGAGCAGCACTTGGGCACCTACAATCAGGTTCCCCAGAGCCCTGGGCAGCCCAGAGCTGGCATCAGGAGGCCTCTGCCCCAGAGATGCCACATCTATGGGGCCGAGGTCTCCAGGCAATGCCTGGCAGTGCCACAAGATGAGCAAGAACGTCCACAGGAACCGATTTGCCTTGGTCTTTTGCAACCGGCTCAGCTGCTGGTCGAGTGTAATGAACGGAAGACTCACAGCTTCGTTTGCTCTGATCTGAAGTTGCCCATATGGCTCACACTTAGAGCCACAGTCTCTCCAGGGGCACAATGACGGGACTTGAAGCAACCAAAGGTGATGCCTGGCTCCTAACGGGAACCAATCCTAGAGAAATGCTTCTCAAGAGCACCCAGTGGGAAGGGACTAGAGTCCCCAGCACCCATGGAAGCCCAGGGTCTTCTTGCTTCCTCCAAAGGATGTATGTCTCCAGGCCTCTCCTTGAGGGCTCATTCATTCATCTCACCAATATTTACTGAGACCCTATCTGTGCCATGCAGGTGTTATGCTAGGTCCCTAAACACAAAACTACCCTAAAATCAAAGCACCGTTAACAGCGGGTACACTGGACAGGAGTCAGGAGGTGGGTTACAGTTCCAGCTCTGCCAACGACAGGGCAGGTCTCTTCCATCTCTGGGTCTCAAGGGCCTTGTCAATAAAACCCGGGACTTGGCTGGATGGTCCTTGTGGTTCCAGTTCCACTGAAGATCCTGGTTATTTAATCTATTAAATAACAGCACTGATGTGTGCCAAAGAGCTCCAAGCGTGTAAAAAAGCACAAGCTCAGCAACCCAGGAAGCTCCTCATAGCCACAGGGAGGGGGTAAAAACCTGAAGCCTTGGAGAGGTTTGGGAAGTTGAACTAGCTACAGGGAGAGACCCAGGCTCCAGGCAGTGGAAGGGCTGGGGGGAGAGTGGTGGCCTCCTTGGTGTGATATGAGGGATACTGGAAAGGTCTCCCCTGCCCCTAATATCTGCCCTCCCTCCCCAATCTGAAGTTCGCCTTTGGAATTTCACCATTTGAGAGTCACTTTTGGGGGGAGGAGGGAGGGTCCTCTCCAGGAATCTTCGTGTAAAACGCAAACTCCTACGGAGAAGGGTTGCCTGGGTCAACTGCCAGCTGAGGCCTGGCAGCCCCTGGGTACTGGGCCTCTGAGGCGGGAGGAGAGAGGCGGGCCCGGCAGAGGGGAAGGGAGGGCCTCTGGGGCTGATTCAAGGCCTCCTTCGCTAAGCCTCGGAGGACCTGGGGGAGGCGGGTGAAGAGGGAGGAGTTGGGAAGGCAGGGAAAGAGAACCGGGGGGCGCGCACAGGATCTGAATTCTCCAGGAGGGGTGGGAGTGGGAGATTTGCGGGCAAGAGGTTGGTGCTTCCCTTTGGCTAACCGATTCCTCGGGGGAGCCAAGAGGGGGAGGGAAGGGAAGGGAGGGCCAGTCAGGAGAGAGGGTGCGGCTGGGATGGGGGGAGACAGTAAAATCAACGGGGCGGATTCACAGAAACATTCCCGAGCGTGGAGAGAGTAGAGGGTGCTGCGGGGCACCCCAGTTCGCCCGGCCCACGCCTCTGGAATTGTCCGGCCGGTTCAGACTGGTTCGCCCACCTCTCCCTCCCCGCCAGCGCCCCTGGTCTGATCCCTGAGAAAGCAGAACCCGGAACGTGATGTAACCACAGCGGCTCCACCCCGGCCAGAAACGCTCCGGCCTCGCCGCGGGTGCTCCCCCCACCCCGCGCACCCCCCGGCCCTTCCCGAGAGCCCCCGCCCCTCTCCGGGCTCAGCGCCCTCTCCCTTCCCTTGGAGTCCCTGCATCCTCCCCTTCCTCAGAGCCCTAGCCCTCCAGTGGGGCGTCCCGGGGCCCTCACCCCTACTCTCCCCGCGCTCCTCTCCCGCCCTCGCTCCTCCCCTTCGACCCACTCCTCGGTCTCCCCCCATCGGTCCCCTCTGCGCTCCTCCTGGCGGCCCCCTTCTAACCTCTCCCTGTGGCTCCCCCATCTCAGCATCCCCCCGCGCTCCTCTGCTCCCCACCCCCCATCGCACCCCTACCCCCGCGCTCCTCTGCGCGCCCCCCGTCGCACCTCCTCCCTCCCGGCTCCGCTCCTCTGCGCGGCCCCCGGTCTCACTCCCCGCCCCAGCCTGTGGCTGCGGGCCTCTCCCCCACATTCTCACGCTGCTCTGGCCAGACCTCCTCGCCCGCCCGCTCCCCGGGAGGCTGCTGGAGAGAGCGGCGCCTGCCCGGGAGGAACTGCAGTGATCTGAAGAAGGGTTTGGGGTGGGGGGTGGACAGGCCCAGGGCCGAGAGGGGAGAACGCAGAGCCAGATCCCCGCCCCCCATTCCTCTCTGCCCGCCGTCCGCCCCCAGGCCAGGCTTCCTGCCAGGACCGAACGTGGGCCCCGCAGGCAGCCTGGCTGGAGATAGCTGCTGGGTGGAGGGTAGCGCCAGCTGCAGCTCGCTGTGGCATAAACACCGCCCCAGCCTTTCTTTCCGCCCTCCTGCCCTGAGACCGCAGCACCTTCCACTGGAAACCTTGAGCCATCAGGGAGCCAAAGAAACTGGGAGGACCCCCATTCACCGGGAGATCTCTTTACCACTGGGAGGCTCAGGTCTCCTCCTAGAGGCCGGCCACACTGAAGCCCAGCTCACTTAACTTTCTGGCAAGTTACTGCTCAAGCACCAGTAAAATGGAAATAAAAATAGCACCCACCTCATGGGGTGTTAGGAGTTTGGGTGTCTAGCACATAATAGGTGCTCCATAAATGGTAGTTATTACTATGACCTCTCTCAGGGGAGGTATCATCTGCCAGTAAGAGTCTGCTAAGTGCCTACTCCCTTCAGAGGAGGCACGGGAGGCCACTTGGGGTAGTGCAAGAGTCTGGGGAGCTGGATGTGGGTTTGAACCCCAGCCCTGCTGCTTAGTAGCTGAGTGTGACCTGGAGAAAATGATCTCTCTTCTCTGAACCTCAGTTCCTCAACAGAACAGGGGCAGGAAGACCCAACTTGCAGTCACTGCCGGGATCACATGAGATAATGTAAGCAAAGTTCTCAGCACACAGTAGGTGCTCAATAAATGAGAGGCATGAAGAGAATAGAGTGGGCAAGAACAGGAAGGACATACTCAGTTTCTGCTACATTGGAGCTCTAAGGAGACAAGTCCTGTTTGAGAAAAATAGCCCTAACTCAAGTGGATCAGTGCCCAGTGCCAAATAAAAGGCTGGGAGGAGGGGCTGTGGGGGTGGGGATGGGGGCCTCGGGTGCCTATGAGAAAGACTAAGCTTCTTCAGTGGGGGGATATTTCTCTTGGGGGACCCTCAGCCCTCTCACACCTGCAGTGAGACAGACCACCCCCCTGGAGGGCCACTGGGCTTCGGGGGGTGGGGGGTGGTGGATGCTCCAGAAGGACCAGTGTTAGGGTCTTTTATAATGGAGAGGCACCGAAGATGGCTTGGCCATCTCTCTCCTGTCCTCATGTGAGAAACAGAATGAGAAGAAACAGCTAGAAAATGAGGCTCGAGCAAAATTTACAATGAATGTGATTGTAGCCCAACATCACCGCTGCCCTCAGCTGTGTGACTGTGGAACCTGGAAAATAACGGGGTTGGTTGGAGGCTTTCTGGGGCAACTCCCCTCCCTTCTTGGAAGCAGTACTCGCTTTGAGCTGCAGGAACATGGAGGGCAGTAGTCCCATCACCTCCCTGGGACTGGTTCAGAGCATAGGAATGAGATGTGGCTCAGCCCCGGGAACAGGCTCCCCTAGGCGGCCCCGGGTGACCAG
Organism: Choloepus didactylus; assembly: GCF_015220235.1. NCBI lineage: Eukaryota > Metazoa > Chordata > Mammalia > Pilosa > Megalonychidae > Choloepus > Choloepus didactylus. The sequence goes on along the minus strand of NC_051322.1, from coordinate 32,494,557 downwards.
CTCTCCACTGACGATGTCTTAGGGCTGGAAGGAGCCTTGCAAGCAGGTGTGACTTTACAGACAATGAAATAAAAGCCCAGAGGAGTGAAGGGACTTGGCCAAGTTCACCTGTCGTTTTGGGGGCAGAGCTGGCATTCAATTCACTGCTCTGGATTGCTTTCCATTAATTTAGTTAATAATAATGATAAAAAAGAATCAATAAGCTGGTGATCAAGGCTAATCTAAACCGCTGAGTTCATTTCATGAAAATGAAATGGAAATGCATTAGCTTCTCTACCAGATAAGAAAGTGCTTCTGGAAGTGACAGTCGCAATACAAACAGCTGCCATTAATGCGGGTCGGAGGCCAGAGTGGGTTAACGGGGGTGGTGGGCAGGCAGCTCCTGCGAGACTAGGGGGCTGTGCGCCTGTGATCAGCGCTGCAGACTCCATGACGTGTGTCCAAGGATGCTGGGCTCTGAGTACTCATATGCATTTTTATTCTGCAGTAATTTTCATACTGAGTTCAAGAAGTACCATTTCCAAGTACATAAAACCAAATCAAATTAAATTAATTGATTTTATTGAAACCTGCTGCAGTTGTATTCAAACCCCACAGCCAGGGGCATGACCCTTGTGATATACCAAAGGGGCTTCTGAAATAATTAATCATATCCTGGGTTATGCACAAGGGCTTGCTCCCTCGCTCACATGCAGCATGTTCCCAGCCACAGCCGGGAGAGGTGCAGCATGGCCAAGACACAACCACAAAATGTGGTGCTGCCTCGGGGAGCCAAAGGCCCAGATTTGCCATTCTGGAGTAAGTCTCTGTCCGGGCCCTTTTGCCAAGCATACACAGCCATGCACATGTACACGTTCACTGGCCAGAATCACCCACCCTCTGCCCGCCTGCCCCTGGCCCAGCCCTCTTCTCCTCCTCCCCCTCCTTCTCTGTCTGATCTACCCAGGACCCCTCGGCACTCACATCCATATACTCAGGAAACTTCTTGTCGGCTAATCTTTCATGGGGGACCATCTCGCATCACTAAGCAAAAGATTATAAGCCCCTTAAGAACAGAGAATGGGCCTCTGCCTTCTCTGGATCTCTCAGGAAAATCTACATATGGAAGGAGCTCCTGGAATGTGTCAAGAACCTACTGTGTGCTAGATCCTGTTCAAATGACTTTATGTCTATTAACTTATTTAGTTCTCACCATGCCACCCCCTCCCCAAATTGGGATTGTTGTCCATATTTTACAGATAAGAAACAGGCATACGAAAGTCAGGGAACTTGTCCAAGGTTGCCCAGCTGTTGAAGGGAGCAGAGCTATATCACTTCTCAGTAAATCTTAAAACCAAAATATTACATTCTGGTGATCAAGTGATGGTAATATCAAGTAATATCACAAAATCTCAGTGCTAGAGGTGGAAGGGACACTCACCAACCCCTCATTTTGCAGAGGAGGAAGTTTGCAGGCAGCAAGGCCTGTTCTGGGTCACAAAGCAAGCTGGCCACACGATGTAGAGGAGAGAGCACCCTAGCTCCTGTTGGCCCACAGCTCTGAGCAGCTGCACCCAGGGAGAGAAGTTACCAAACATTCCAGTCATTCACATATTCAGGGCAAAGCAAGCACTCCCAATCAGGCCATGCTTAGAGATGACGCGTGTCCAGTGATGGCTGTGCACTGCCCCGTGGAGCTCCCCATTCTGGGGCCCAGGGTCTTGTGTGGATTCAGGGAGCAAACTGGGTAGTATGAGGGGACCTGACTCTGCCCGGAACCAAACCCCAAATTGGCCTCCTCCGACTTGCCCCGGTCCTTGCTTTAACCTGCCAGGAGACGTTAGCAGACAAAGCCTGTCCTTGAAAACTTTTGCACAAGCCTTCACCACCACCCCTGGCTCCTCTCCACCCCATCACACACTCCTCTCACCACCAAATGCTACCCCTGGAGATAACCCTGGAAGTACTGAGGGAGAAACAGAGCCCTAGAGGTCTGCCAACATGAATCCCATCCCTGTGAACTTGAGCTGCTTAAGAATAATGACGAACATATCACCCTAGCCCTGAGAGCCACTCTTCACAAAGCATTTGCTACCTCGTGCCAGGTACACATGTGCCACCCCATTTAAGCCTCCCAACAACCTCATTTTACAGATGAGGAAACGTAGGTGGAGGCAGGTTAGTAGCTTGCTCAAGGACACGAGGCTGGTACATAGAAAGCCTGGATTTGAAGCTGATTCTGATTCCAAAGCCAGATCTCTTAAATGGTAAGCCAGACTTCTCAGCTTCTCTGGCCCTCAGTTTCTCATCTGCCAAAAGGACACAGTGATCCCTGTCCTGCCTCCCTCACAGGGATGCTGGGGGGAAGGGGGATTGAGGGGATGAGTGATGGCATCACGGGGAGGCTCCCTGTCCCTGGTACCTGCAGGTAGCGGACCAGTGAAGCAGCATCTTAGGGGCAAGGAGAAGACAAACCTCTGGTAGCGGGAGGGGCAAGAGGTGACCCCAATAGTGAGCCTGGGATGGACCATATTGGACACAGCCTCCCTGGGGAGAAATGGGGTGGCCCAGCCACGGCTCACCAGGCCCCCCAATTCTGGGCCCAAAGACTCTTCAGCATTCTGTCCTCCCCGTGGCCTGTCCTCCCTGCGGCCCTGGCTGCCCAGCCCCCTCTGCAGTTCACTCTCACTGTGGCTGCCAGTGCTCCACCTCAGGCCCCACCTCCTCCAGGAAGCCTTCCACCCCTGACAGTCCCTCCCAGCTCCTCCAGGGCCTTTTCAATGTGCATCACAAGACCTGCCATGGGGGGAAGTTTTCAGGAGAGCACACACAAGGAAAAGAGCTGTGAATTTGAGTCCTGGTGCTGCCATTTTCTGGCTGATCTTGCTCACATTACCCAGGCCCTCCAAGACTCAGATGCTTCATTTATAAAATGGATGAGGAAACACCTACTGGATAGGATTGTCATAAGATGAGAAGGAATATGCAGTTGTGATTCCCAAGCCACACAAAGACGGGATAGAACTTGGCGCATCTTTCTGATGCTGAGTTTTACTCGACTACTTGGGAAAAAATGCATTCCTTTTTATATTAAAAGAAATAGACATTACTATGGAGAAAAATGAAAAAAATCTGCATTGTTTTTAAAAGACAAAACAGGCAACTTCAAAAGCATTTCTTGCTTTCTGTGAAGCATGTTAGGGATTCTCTTGGAGCTAAGCATTTCCTACTTTGTTTACAAGGTGTGTCTGGGACAAGCTAGTGAGGACATGGGTAGGACAAGTGCCTGGCACATGGCAGACACTCAGTAAAGGGCAGCTGTGGTTATTTCCCCAGTTAATGTGGGGGGAGGGGTTTCAAGCAAGGACAGTGCTTCAAGTGGCTCTTTAGAGTTTGCAAATCATCTTACTGGTATTCTCTCTTAATCTGCCTTGGGAGAGGCAACGTAGTGAGGTGAGAAGCACATGGGGTTTGGAGTCTGAGACTTTTTGTCTCTGATCCACCATCACAAGCTGGATGTACACTCTTGGAAACTTCACTTAACCTCTCTGAGCCTGAGGTTACTCAGCTATAAAATGAAAACAAGAGTAATAAGGGCTTCCTCACAGGGCTCTATGAAGATGACATCAGATCATGTCAGTATTCTAACCAAGGATAAAGTAGCCTGTAATTGCTAATTTTACCCACTCCCCACTGAGGCTCTGTGAGGCAAGGAGGACAGGTAAAGGGCTTTGTAAACAGGACTGGAGCTGGAGTGTAAGCTGTCATTACTGCAGGCAGGGAAGGGGTTGTCATGGTCACCTCTGGAGCCCATCTCTGACTCCAAGGGGAGTCCATGTTCCACTCCACCGTGCTACTTCTCACAGTCAGTGTTGCCCAAAAATGAGAGAGGCCTTGGTAGATAATGAGCTCCCTGTCACTGCAGGCATTCAGTCAGAGGCTTGGCAAGGATGGAGAGGATGGAATTCAAGCCCTGGTGATAACTGGACCAACTGATCTTTGAGGGATCTCTTTAAATTGCTGAGATTCTGTTATTCTAAATGGCTATCAAATTGGGAGGGGGTGCTAAGGGCTTCTCTGTTTTCTTACTGCCTGTTGCTTATCTTTTCTGCAGCGCTTAGTCCAGAACACAGAATACAGCAGGTGCTCAATAAATACTTGGTGGTAGTTTTGCTGAAGTGGCCCTGGCAACGGCTCTCCACTCTGAACAAACCCTAGGAGGCTCACCAGTAAGGCCCCTGACACATAATGGACCCCTCCTGCATACAGAGCAAGGAGGTGGCTCAATGTTGTCCCCACTGAATGAGAGGGAAGCTTTTGATGCTGTTTCCCCCTTCCCTATTCCCTGCCCCCAAATAATCTCTTCTGCAGCATTCAGGAGGGGCACTCTGCTGAGAGCTCATGGGCTGGGCCTGGTTCAAATCAAATCCCTGCCCTGCCCAGCCCCTCTCGGGCCCACTGATGCATCCCTCCCTTCCACGGAGCTGTCCGTGCTTCTCTCCTGAATAGCAGCCGTCTGGAGGTAGCCCTGTGCCAGGCCCTTCCTGGCTGGAGGCAAAGTCCAGCCTTCCTCCCCACTCACTGGCCTCCCACCCACTCCTGAGTCTCCACTTTGAAAATTTTCCTTGGAGAGTAGTTTCCAGGCTCCAGCAGCACACCCACCCTTGCTTCCCCTCCCAGGCCAGGCTGCCCCTCCCACAGGCCCCAGCCCACCCATTTCCTCTGCCCTTTTCACCCTTTGGCGCCAGAACCCGGCTCTTCCGAGCCTTTGGCCCAGCTCCTTCCCTTTCCCAGCTGCTCCCTTACCGAGGCCTCCATGTCTTGCCTTTTCTCTTTGGAAAACACTTGACTATTATCCAGCCCTAAAATTTCAAAACAAAACATCCCATCCCAAAAGCAGGGGGCACAGTGCTGGGCACGGAGGAGTATAGGAGGCCCGGAGAGGGGGCCCAACAGCAGCAAGACTCGGCACAGGCCTAATGCTCGAGTCACCTCCTTGGAACTGTTAACTACAGGCCGCTGCTTGGCTGGGTTGGGTCTCGGTGAGTGTGTGCAAGTGTGCGTATGTGTGTGTGTGGTGTGTACATGAATGGACACAGCATCCTCCCAAGAAGCTTTTCAAAGCAATCTTAGCAATCTTTTTGCCTCTTGCCAGGAACAATGAATTAGTAGGGATGAGCCCCACAGGATTAACGGCCCTTTCCTGGATACCTAAGTTTCTTGCTTCTTTTATAATCCAGCAGCCACTGGATTTCAAGGTTTCTTTGAGAAGATGCTCAGGTGATTACTGTAGATCTTATAAAACTACACTGAATAGTATGTTTGAAAAGATATTTTTTTCTGAGTTTGGCTCCATGAAAATTTTCCCACAAAAGCAGCAACCGTCAGATAGAGGTGTCCACCCACATGAACCAGTTTTAGTATATTTTCAGGGCTCTTTCAGCGTGGGGGGTGGAGGAAGAGAAGGGGAGGGGTGGGAAAGGGCCACAGAGAGGAAAACAGGTCTGCAAGCTCTGATTTGGCCTTGGTGACCAGCGAGACACACTCAGAGGGCGTCATGGTCAACATTCGCTTCACCGAGGGTATTGGCCAGGCCTCGACCAGGGGAACAAAGGGCAGAGCCGGGCACACGGGACCTGCGGTGCATGTGGTGGGCTCAGGTGAGGGGCACGCTGGCCAAAAGCAAGCTGTCCTGAGCCTCCTGGTCATAGACTTCCTGTGTGGGGCACTCAGGAGAGGTTTGCTTCTTGCAAGACAAATCTCCTGAGATCTCTGCCCCAAAGCTTTCAGATTCCAAATCTGAAATACATAGTCAATGCACAGGTTTTCCTAAACAAGGCACAAAACCCAAAGCCATAAAGTAAAAAACCAGTGCTGAATTTGATTGAATGAAAGTTAAACCTATTATATGACAAAGATACCACCAAACAAGTTAAAAGTCCGCAGACTATTAGAGAGTATTTGCATTATATGTAACAGACATAGTTTAAATCTATAATATACAAAGAGCTCCTAGAAATCAATAAGAAAAAACAGGAACTATAAATGTCCACTAAATATACTTAAAATTGCTCAATTGCACCAATGATTTTTGTTTAAATGTAAAAACTAATTCTCAGGTGCTTATGAGGAAATGGAAGGGCGCAGATATTTTAGAGGAAGGGCATCAGATTAAGAGACATAAGACCTGAGATGTAGTCACCTCTCCTGTGTGACCTCAGGCAAATCATTTTCCTTGTCTGGGACAGTTTTCTATTTAATGTTTCAATGGAAGTTGCATGAAGAATGGTATTGGTATTGTGTCTTTTGTACCAAGTGTAAAATTGGCTTCCTCCTTATTTTATTTTTTGTGCAGCCCTGGAATGTTTATCACAGCTTTCTTCACTACCCTCTCCACTTTGGAAGATCAGAAACAGAAACTGTATTGTGTCCACTTTCCAGCGACGGAATCTGAGGGCACTGAAAGGAGGTGGCTGCACTAAGAACCCCACAGCAGCCCACAGGGCTCTGGCCCTGTCTCGGGGGGTCTGCTGCCCAAAAACCAGGGGGGTGGGGTGGGGGGAGGTGGCAGGCAAGGGTTAGCAAGAGAAAGGTGAAGTTAGAGCACGGGCCTTATCGCCTTGCCACCTTCTGTCTGAATCTGCACTCCACCACCTCCTAGCTGGGTGCTGTCGGGCACGTTGTTTTATCTCTTTGAATCTCAGGTTCCTCTTTCTTGAAATGGGTACAATACCATTCACCTCCCTGCTTTACTACCTTGCCATTATCCATACCTCTCGGCTTGACATCCTTCAGAGACGGCCCCGCCCTGCTGTGAGTTAACTGTTTTGAGGGTGTTTGTTTCAGCTTCCCCAACGTGATTTTATGGCTTTACGGGAGTGTCTCTTGAGGCTGCGGAGGCCACAGAGGTCGGCGAGAGCTAGGCTAATGCCAGGGCCCCACCACGGTCTCCTTTGAATTTCCAGCACCTGGCACATTGCCTTGTACATGGAAGGCACAAAATAATATCTGGGAATGAATGGATGAAATTATGGATAAGGAAGCCAAGAGCAGGAAGGCTAACAACTCATTAATTACTTGAGGGATGTAGAGTCTTCTTTCTTTGTTATTATGGGCAAAATGGAGAGGAGAAAGCACGGCTAAGTAAACTGGATCACGAAGTCTCATGTTTGCCAGGGAAAGCTCCACTTTACATCTGTTTTCCCTTACAATCAAAATAGGCCCACTTTCATTCTCAAGTGTCCCATTTTGAATGATGAATGCTCTCTTCTCCCCAGTATACCCACCCCTCATCTTTCCTAACCCATCAGAAATGCAATTAAGTTTTCTTTCCATTACCTATTTACTGAAAGCCTCACTTGAACTGCACTCCCCCAAAGCTAACTTCCCCCAGTAAAACGCACAATCATGCAGGTCAGCCATCAAAGGTGCAGAGTGGGGTGCTAGGGTCCCTGCTGCTTACCGCCAGTGAGGAGTGGACCAAAGGGCCACCAGGGATCACCTTGGCATACTGGATAGGGGTGGGTACCCACAGACCAAGTCTAACACTCAGCTAACCAGCGTCTAGCCTTCTATTCTACAGGGGGATCTCGGTGTGGCACAGATGCACAGGGACTCACTCACCACAGTGCCTGGGGGACCTGGCAGCCTCTCCAGAGGAGGCCAGGCTGGCTGGGATGGGAGCTGGGGTCCTGAGGGCCACCCACCTGGAGCAATGCTGGGTCAGAGGGAGGCAGGGAGGTGTCAGGAACAAAGTGAAGCTCCGTGGGGAGCGCACCAAACAAGGGAGGGGGGCACCTCAGGGACATGCTTGGTTCGTGTGGCTTGACTGTTGGATTGGGGGGATGGGACCAACCCGTCCTGGTCCTCGGACATCAGGGTGGCCAGGAAAAAAAAATACCTATTAATACCTTAGCAAAGTAAGCAGGCACCCAGGCACTCGGGCGAGCCCCCTACACATCTATGGACTTGTTCAAGGCCTGGTTCAATGGCTGCCTCTCCCAGAGCCTTCCTCAGGCAAATACTCCCCTGGGCTTGCCCCAATCTTTCATCGCCATCCTCTGTACTGACAGGTGATGGAAGACACGCCTGCACATGGCTGCAGAGGCCTCCTGTGGCAGCTCCCGGGCCTGCCATGCGGGTGTGGTGCTTCCCCCGGAAGACGCCCTCACCCCCTCCACCAGGGGCAAGAGCCCCTCACTTCCTGACCCCACAGGGATCTGGGTCCTGGACTCTGTACACAGCCTGTATTCAACCAGCACTTGCCAAGTGGGCATGTGGCGTCAGAAGCGGAACTCGGGTTGGCAAGTCCACCCCTGCTGGGCCTGGACCCAGAAGTTGCCTTGCCAGTGGGAGAAGACAGCACCAGCCCTGCCTGCACCGGTGGCTCCCAGGCCTGGCCACAAGTTAAATAAAAGGACAGAGCCGATCCTCAGCTTCTTCCCCCAGGCTGGCTGACATCTATTTTATCCTCTGAAGGAGAAACTCAGGCCTGCTCTGGCCATCTCACTCCATCCTGGAGTACAATGGCTTGGACAAATCCAGAGATTTTTGAGATCCAGAACTCAGTCCCTAGTTTCTTTTAAATTCCCCCTCTTTCTTCCTGCCCTCATTTCTCAGGCGTAGGTCAGACCCTCCTCTATGAGGAGTATCCCAGAAATCATTCACCACCAAACTCTGGGAGCTGATTTCAGCAACCGCGTGGTCGGAAAGGATCTGGAAAACCCAGTGGCCCCTGATGGGAATGACACTTGGTGTCTGGAGGGCAGGGATTTGCCTCCAGGGCACCGGGCCCGGCACAGCCAGCAACGAGGGCCTCTCAGTACGTGTCCACAGGCTGCACTCGAGGCTTAGCTTGTGTCCCCCCCAGCTGCCCCAGAGCCTGGCACATAACCGTGAAGGAATGAATATGTACTACTATACACAGTACCGGGCTGGGCACCTTGCTAGTTTATCTCGAGTGCTGGCCCTGCAAGGCAGATGCAACTGTCGCATTTAAATGACGAGGAAATGGAAGCTCAGACAGGTTAAGTAGCTGCCTCACGGCCACCGGGCCAGGGCCAGGCCAGAGTTCAAGCTTAATTCTTCCTGTCTCTAAAGACTGTGGTCTTTCCATTTCCACTTAAACGACCAAATCGACACTGACAGAACACCGACCGGATGAGATGCCCCGTGCCCGGCATTTGCAGGGAGGGGGATTCAAAGCTGACTGAGAATAGCCTCGGCTCACAGAACTTCATACGGAAGGGGGCACCGTCTCCCTCACAACTAACCAGTGCAAATAAGAAGGGGCAAGGCCTATTCAAGAGGCTGAAATCTAGCTCTGCAGGCTGCATTTGGACCACGGAGTTTGGGAATGGCAGCTGGAAGAAGCTGGCATTTGGGTTGGAACAAAGGACGGTCAGATTCATGCCACGGACAGACCATGGTGAGGCTGTGGAAGCTTTAAAGATGGATCTTATGCAGCCCACTGGTGGGAAGAGGCACCCCTTAAATATGACCAGGCAGGAAACTGGGCTGGTCACTTACACAGGCCTGGCACAGGAGGCCGAGGTGGAAGAAAGGCTGTAGATCTCTGGGGAATCTGCTCCTGAACCATCTTGTTCTCTCAGCAAGAGCCTGAGGACTGAAGGGGGCAGAGGCCTGGCGGGTGTGAGAGGCGGGAGTGGGGAGCTGGGATCCGGGGCTGGTGCTCCCTCCCTCCACAGCTGTGGTCCCGGAGACTCAGCCAACCTCCTGGCCTCAGTCAGCGGGAGCCTGGGGAGAAGCAGGCGAGGAGCTCCGAAGGACGCATTCTGACCATATTGCAGCTGACTTATTTTTTTTCCCACACACTTGACTGACATGACATGGGGCCATGGGGCAGCCTTCACTGAGCTGGAGCTGAGGAGGGGGAGGGATGGCTGCCCCTCCCTCAGGGCTCCGTCCCTGTAGCCTGGCCTGGGAGAGTTGCTGCTCTCCCCTTCCATCCCGTCACAGCCTCCATCCTGCCTGCCCGGGAGTCCTCTCCCAGGAGCCCACAGCTCAGGCCTTCTAGGGGCTGGGAGGGAGGCGGTTCATACATCTTTCCCTCTGGCCAGCCGAGAGGGGTAGAGCAAGCTCCTCCAGGAGCTCACTGTGCTGCCTTAGCTTTCCTGGGCCTCCATTTCCATTTCTGTAAAACACAGGCCTTGGACCAAGTTCTCCAAGCTGCCCTCTAGCAATGACTTCTTAATAATCCTTGAGCAATGTCATCTACTTCTTCCCAAGATGTTTTTGTATTACAAATTTCTACTCCTACATTGTGATCTGAACAGTCCCATTGAGTCTGTCAAGGGCGTTAGACCTGAAACTTGATTAAGAAAAATCAGTAGATTCCCTCAAATTAGAGGAAAGTCGTGGTCATTGAGGTTCCAAGCCAAGCCACTGAAAACGTTTATGTTCATTATCTCATTTAATCTGGACATCAACTCTGGGGAGAGGCTACCGTTTCCATTTTCCCTAGTTTGGCAGAATTTTTTTAAGTTCTGCAGTGGTTCCCCACCACTGTCATAATGCCTCTCTGCCCATTTAACTTGCATCCATCCTCAAGGCAGGGCCCAAAAGTCCTGCTTTTCCCCAAAGAGTGGGACTAGGTGAGACAAGTGACTCACCGCGCAAAATTTAAGGAGGCCCTTTCTCACAGGTGCTGGTCCTGCGCTTGCATGATTCTCAGTGTGAGAGCCTCCTTAAATTCTGCCTCATTTCCCTCAACCCACTCCTGCTTCTGCCCAGCCCAAAGGACCGCTCCCTCCTCCAAGTTCTCACAGCCCTGGTTGGTCCTGTCACCCGACCGTGTCCTGGGGGAGGTATTCATTCCTCATGGGAGCGTCCATCACTGCAGGGCAGAGACCACTTTTCCTCTGTCCTCATTCTCAAGCCAACCAGGTGCAGGGCTTTACACCATTACACCTTTGAACCTGAATTCCCTCCCAGCCTGGCGTCTTCCACGCGTCCCCTGCCCTCCTCCACACCATCTGCCTGGAGAAATACAATCCATCCTTTAGAATCCATATAAAACCTGTGGTTTATCTTTACTGTGAAATATTATATGCCAATAAAAATTATGATTCCGCCTGGTGAATTCCTCTAAAAAGTGGTGTGAGACAAGCCTTTCTAACTAAGACTTAAAATCCAGAGGCAATAAAAGAAGATTGTCAAAGAAGAGATACAAATGGCCAATAAGAATATGAAAGGAGGCTCAATATCTTTGGTCATCAGGGAAATGTAAATAAAAACAATAACAAGATACTATTTTATACCCACTAGTATGGATATTATTTTTAAAATAACAAGTGTTGGCAAGGATGCAGAGAAATTGGAAGCCTTGTACACTGTTGGTGGGTTTGTAAAATGGTGTAGTTGTTGTGGAAATCAGTTTGGTGTTTCCTCAGAAAGTTGAAAATACATTTTCCATATGATCTGGCAATCCCATTTTTTGGTATATACCAAAAATAATTGAAAACAGGGACTCAAACAGATATTCATACACTGACGTCCGCAGCAGCAGTATTCACAATTGCCAAAAGGTGTAAGCAACCCAAGCGCCCATCAACCGATGAATGGATAAACAAAATGTGGTATAAACATACAATGGAATATTATTTAGGTGTAAAAAGGATTGAAATTCTGATACATGCGACAACATGGATATACCCTGAACATATCATGCTGAGTGAAATAAGCCAGACACAAAAAGTTAAATATTATATGATCTCACTTAGATGAAATACCTAGAATAAGTAAAGTCATGAGATAGAAAGTAAATTACAGGTTATCAGGGGTCAGGGGGTGAGGGCAATAGTGAGTTATTGTGTCAGGGGTGCAGAGTTTCTGTTTGAGGTGATGAGAAAGATTGGTTAATGAATATTGGTGATGGTAGCACAACACTGTGAATGTAATATCAATGAATTATCCAACTGAAAGTGGTTAAATGGGGGATACACATTACTACATTAAGAAGTGAAAAAAATATATACAATTGACTATATAAAAATTTTAAAAATGTGTATGACAAATACCATAAGCAAAGTCAAAGGTAAATGATATTATTCACAATTGCCAAGAGATGGAAACAACCCAAATGTCCATCAACAGATGAGTGGATAAATAAAATGTGGTATATACACACGATGGAATACTACGCGGCAGTAAGAAGGAAAGATCTGGTGAAACATATGACAACATGGATGAACCTTGAAGACATAATGCTGAGCGAAATAAGCCAGGCACAAAAAGAGAAATATTATATGCTACCACTAATGTGAACTTTGAAAATGTAAAACAAATGGTTTATAATGTAGAATGTAGGGGAACTAGCAGTAGAGAGCAATTAGGAAGGGGGAACAATAATCCAAGAAGAACAGATAAGCTATTTAACGTTCTGGGGATGCCCAGAAATGACTATGGTCTGTTAATTTCTGATGGATGTAGTAGGAACAAGTTCACTGAAATGTTGCTATAGTATGTAACTTTCTTGGGGTAAAGTAGGAACATGTTGGAAGTTAAGCAGTTATCTTAGGTTAGTTGTCTTTTTCTTACTCCCTTGCTATGGTCTCTTTGAAATGTTCTTTTATTGTATGTTTGTTTTCTTTTTAACTTTTTTTTTTCATACAGTTGATTTGAAAAAAGAAGGGAAAGTTAAAAAAAAAAAAAGAAAAAAGAAAAAAGACAAACAAGGAAAAAAAAAAAAAAAAAAACAAAACGATGTGTGCCCCCTTGAGGAGCCTGTGGAGAATGCAGGGGTATTCACCTACCCCACCTCCATGGTTGCTAACATGACCACAGACATAGGGGACTGGTGGTTTGATGGGTTGAGCCCTCTACCATAAGTTTTACCCTTGGGAAGACGGTTGCTGCAAAGGAGAGGCTAGGCCTCCCTGTATTTGTGCCTAAGAGTCTCCTCCTGAATGCCTCTTTGTTGCTCAGATGTGGCCCTCTCTCTCTGGCTAAGCCAACTTGAAAGGTGAAATCACTGCCCTCCCCCCTACGTGGGATCAGACACCCAGGGAAGTGAATCTCCCTGGCAACGTGGAATATGACTCCCGGGGAGGAATGTAGACCCGGCATCGTGGGATGGAGAACATCTTCTTGACCAAAAGGGGGGATGTGAAAGGAAATGAAATAAGCTTCAGTGGCAGAGAGATTCCAAAACGAGCCGAGAGATCACTCTGGTGGGCACTCTTACGCACACTTTAGACAACCTTTTTTAGGTTCTAAAGAATTGGGGTAGCTGGTGGTGGATACCTGAAACTATTAAACTACAACCCAGAACCCATGAATCTTGAAGACAGTTGTATAAAAATGTAGCTTATGAGGGGTGACAGTGGGATTGGGAATGCCATAAGGACCAAACTCCACTTTGTCTAGTTATGGATCGATGTGTAGAAAAGTAGGGGAAGCAAACAAACAGACAAAGGTACCTAGTGTTCTTTTTACTTCAATTGCTCTTTTTCACTCTAATTATTATTCTGTTATTTTTGTGTGTGTGCTAATGAAGGTGTCAGGGATTGATTTAGGTGATGAATGTACAACTATGTAATGGTACTGTAAACAATCGAAAGTACAATTTGTTTTGTATGACTGCGTGGTATGTGAATATATCTCAATAAAATGATGATTAAAAAAAAAAAAAAAAAAAAAGGTAAATGATAAACTAGGAGAAAATATTTGCAACATATATCATAGATTAACTAGGGTACGATCCTTGTGTATAAAAGACTTAAAAACTGAGGGCAAAAGACCAAAATTCAATTTAAAAAATGGGCAAAACATGAAAAGGCAATTAACAAAATGATATAAAAATGATCCTTAAAGATGAAAAAGAAATGCTCAACTTCACTCAAAATAAGAGAAGCGCAAATTAAAACTACACTAAGATATTATTTCTCACCCATGAGATTGGCAAAAATTCTACATGTTGACAATCCTTCTATTAGCAAGGCTGTGAGGAAACAGGTAAGAGTGCAAAGCAGTACAACCCACGGAGGGGAACCTGGCAATACCTAATGAAACTATATATTGACTTACTCCTCAACCCAGTAACGCCTTCCCAGAAATGTTCCCTGAAGATACACTTCCAGGAATATGAAATACATATGCACAAGCACTGCAGCATTAATTATAATCATAAAATATAGGAGACTACCTCATGAGTAAACTACTTAAATGCTCATACACAGGTGAGTGGTTGAATAAACTACGGTAAGTACTCAAAATGGAGTACTATGTGGCTGAGAAAGAATGAGGAAGACTCCTGAGAACTGATACGGAGTGAATTCCAAGAGATCCTATTAAGTGACTAAAGCAAAGTGGGAAAAAAAAAAAAAGCCTATATGCTACCTTTTGAGTACAAAAGAAGAGAAAATAAAACATACAAGTATTTGCTTATCTTTTAATAAGCGACAGAAGTATAACCAGAAAACAATTAAGTTGGTTACCCACAAGCGTGGGAGGGGCAGAGAAGGGAACGCAGGAGACAGTGACAGTCTTCTGAATATTCCCTTTTGAATAGCTTTGACTTTAAGTTTGAAAAACTTTCAAACTTATTGGAAAGTTACAAATATAATATAAACATAATATAAATCTCTTACAGAGAACTCCAACATACTCCTATGCCCCCAGATACCCACATCCACCAATTTTAACATTTTGCCACATTTGCCATATTATTCTATCCATCCATCCATCCATCCATCCATCAGTCCATTTTACTGAACACTTGGGTGTAGAATGTATATATCATGTTCCTTGAACACTTAATACTGCCATGTACATTTCACAAGAACAAGGATATGTATCCACCAAAACGCAGTTACCAAGTTCAAGAAATTCAACATTGATAGAAAGTGTATGGTCTATATTTCAGTGCTTTCATATGCCCCAATAATGCCCTTTTAAGCTTCTTTTCCTCTCTAGTTAGATCCCATCCAGGATCATTTATTGCTTTTGTCATTGTCTCTTTAACTGTTCTTTTTTAATTGTAGGAACACATATACAACACAAACTTTCCCATCTCAACCACTCTCAAGCATGCCATTCAGCGGGATTAATCACATTCACTCTGTTGTGATTCCCTCACTTCCTTCCATTACTAAAACTTGCCCGTCTCTCCAAACAAAAACTCTACACCCATTTTGCATTAATTCGTTTCCCCTGCTCCTTTCCTCCAGCAACCTTTACTTTAATTTCTGTCTCTGTGAGCTTGTATATTCTCCAATATTTTCTTTATAGTTACAATGGGCCTTAAATTTAACACCCAAAATTTGTAGCAATCTCATTTGCTTTGAGACACAAGCACTGTAGCTTCAATTGTAATCACAATATATAGGAGACTACATAATATGTAAACTACTTAAATGCCCATACATAGGAGAGTAGTTGAATAAACTACAGTAAGTACTCAAAATGGAGTACTATGTGGCTGAGACATAGTATACAAACTATGTCCCTATACCCCAATGTCTCCCCACCTTTATGTTGTTCTTGTCACAAATCGCATATTTATATGTTATGAATCCAAAACCACTGATTTGTCATTTTATGCATTTACCTGTTAGATCCTTTAGGCAGTAAAAAAATAGAGTCACAAACAACAATACAATAGCACTGGCATTTGTATTTATCCATTTCATTACCCTCACTGGAAATCTTTATTGCTTCATGTGGCTTTGATCTATTGTCTATCATCCTTTCCTTTCAACATGCAGAACTCTTTTTAGCATCTCCCGTAGGGGTGCTCTAGGGGTGATGAACTCCCTTGACTTTTGTTTATCTTGGAATGTCTTAACCTCACCTCATTTTTGAAACAGAATTCTTGGTTGGCAGTTATTTGCTTTCAACAATTTAAATATGTCATCCCACTGCCTTCTTGCCTCAATGTTTCCAATGAAAAATCAGCACTTGATTATCTTATTGAAACTCTCTTATATGTGACACGTTGCTTCTCTCCTGTGGCTTTCAGAATTCCCTCTGTATCTTTGGCATTCAACAGTTTGATTACAATGTGCCATGTTGTGGGTATGTTTGGTTTATCCTATTTGGAGTTCTTAGAGTGTTTTGGAAGTGTATATTCATGACTTTCATTAAATTTCTTTGCATATTCTCTCTGCCCCTTTCTCTCTTTCTTCTCCTTCTGAAACTCCCACAATATGTACATTGGTATGCTTGTTGGAGTCCCACAGGGTTCTCAGGATCTGTTCACTTTTCTTCATTCTTTCTTCCTTCTGCTCCTCAGACTTAAAGATTGCAGCTGTCTTATCTTCAAGTTTACTGATTCTTTCTTCTGCCAGCCCCAATATACTGCCGAAACCCACTAGGGAAGTTTTAATTTCTGTTACAGGAGTCTTCAGCTCTGTTTGGTTCTTTTTCATAGTTTCCATCTCTCTGCTGATATGTGTTTGTGTTCAACTAGTACTTTCCTGATTTCCTTTAGTTCTTGTCATGTTAGCCTTTAGTTCTTTGAGCATTTTAAAAAAGTCTTTATTTGGCTTGTCCCAGGTCTAGCCCTCTTCACTGAAGGTTTCTAATGCTTTAATCTTTTCCTTTGCCTGGGCCATCACTTCCATTAACTCCTTCTTTATTGAAATCTGAACGTTTTGTAATTTTAATGCGCTATTGCTGGAATTTAGACTCGGGGGCATCTGTTCCTTAAGCTTGTATCCAGCTAGTAGTCCAGAGTTTTCCTTAAATGCCAGGAAAAGAAAGAAAGAGAGAAAGAGAAAGCAAGAAAGGGAGGAAGGAAGGAAGGACCTTTCCCTGTGTTTGCAGATAGACCTGTGCCAGTGTTCTCCTTCAGGGCTTACCCATACAATGAGAGTTTAGAGAATAGCCTGAAGCCAAAGCCTAGAGGTCTCTGTGATCCTTTCTGTGCCTGCCTCTTGTCTTTGGCATGCACATGTGGCCCTGGGAATTTCCCCACTTCCACAGATACAAATGTCCCCTCTTCCCTAGGAAACAGTTTCCTCTTGGTCCCAGGCACTGCACTGCATATCCTATAGCCAGCAGTATTTTTTCCAGGCAGCCACTTGACTGTGCCTTCTACAAACAGGGCAGGTTGTAGGATGGAGAGTACCTCAGGCCACCACCAGACAGACCAAGTCAGACAAATACACATGGTCCCACTATGTGCACAAGGGTTACTCTTCTCTCTCCAGAACTGGGACCAGGGATTCACACTGAAAGCACGGGCTGGCTCTGGGTTGAGCGTTTGAGGGGTGGGGGAGGGACTAGCAAGGACACCACAAGATCCTACAGCTTTTAAGTGTCCTTTTCTTGATTCGGCACTCACCCTGTTACTTCAATCCTTGAACTCTTTTCTGGAACATTGAGAAAGATGCTTCTGCCTGTTCTTATTGGTTGTTCAAAGCTTCTGCTGTGGGGGACACAACCCTGAAGCATCTCACTCTGCCATCTTGATCAGGGTAGGGTTTTGATCGACAAAAATCTATAGTTTTGACTTTTGACTGAATGTTAATGTTTTACACATTCAAAAAAATAAAATTAAATCAATAGGAATGGGAAGGGAAAAAATCCCTACAAATGAAAGCAGAGTAGATAAAATGAACCTAACTGTATTTCAAATAAATATCATGACCATGCTAAAGGGCAAGAAAAGAAGGAAGGGAGGAAGGACAAAACCAAGTAATTTATGAACACAGTATTTGACTAAATAGCCTTAGTCCTGGCGGGTGGGGGAGGGGGCGAGGGGGCAAGGGAGAGGGGAGGGAAAGAAGGTTTGTTGAAATTATTTTAGATATAATACAGGATTGAGCATATAAGTGGATGTGTTAATGCTTTTGAGAGTGAGGATTTTCACTATGAAGGAAGGACATATAAATATGGAATGTGGGAAGGCAAGAAACAACCATTGGATGTGGGTTGGAACTAGTGGCATTGGTGTGGCCCCAGGATTTCTTAAATAAGTGCATGAAAGTGTATATGCATGCTTATGTGCCCATGTATATACATGTATGTATGTGTGCATCTGGATAGGCATGCACATGTGTGCATGAAAAGGTAAATGCATGCATATGTGTATACACATACAAGCATTTCCTAGTTTTGTCCCCTAAAAGGGCCAAGAAACAAAAAGCTCACAGCAGTAAGCACACCTAGTGTTCGACCTTGGTTGTTAGTGTCATTCCCCATTAAAAGGAACCAGAGCTTCTCGGAAAAATGACTAATTCCAGGGCAAGGGCAGGGTAGGTCAAGATGAGCCTGGAACATCTTGTTATTCCAGAAAGTAAGAAAGTGCTCCAAATAAGAGACAGTGGCATATCCCATGTCACACAGGAAACAGCTTGAAGGGGCTCCCACGGGTCAAACCTGGGACAATTTAAGTACCCAAATAATTAACTACAGTGATAAATAATAAAACACTGAAAAAAACAGAAATTCATCAGTCCATACAGATAAATAAACTGGAAAGAAGGTAGGGCACTCAGGTCCAGCAGAAAGTCAGGGGCTCCACTGGTGGCTATGGAAGCAGTGCTGGAGTTGGAAAAGTATCACTTGCACCCATCATATTAACAATCAGATCAGGCAAGAATCATCAAACTGATGAGGAGCACGGCATTTGCAAGGTGTTAAAGTGTCTCCCCACAGCTTACTAGTTAACAACGGAGAAAAAAAAAACAGTAATTACACAGTGGATAAATCAGACAATATTTTCATCAGGTGATCAAAATCAGCATCACCCAGCAGGGACGAATGGGCACCGTGTGCCTCCAGCCGTGATTCCCTGGGAAGGACAGAAGATCGCCAGAGCCGATTCTGGACAAGGACGCGTAACCTGGGTCTAATCACAAAAAGACACCGGACAAACCCAAAAGGAGGAATCTTTTTTTAAAAATAAGAGAGGTGCTTTGTATTCCTCAAAAATGTCAACTTCATAAAAGATAAACAGAGGCTGTGAAAATGTTCCAGATGAAAGGAGGCTAATGAGACGTGACCTCTAAATGCAAAATGGGATCCTGGATTGGATCCTCTATTGGAGGTTAACTAACAAAACTGGAATACAAAGGGCAGATTAGATGACAGTTTGTAGCGATGCCAAATGTACGGAAGGTGATCCACCACACTGTGATTCTGTAAGACAATGAGCCGACCCTTAGGAGACACTCACTGAAGCATTTAGGGTGAAGGGCCCTGATATATGTAATTTACCCTCAAAGGGTTAAAAAAAAACTTTGTGTGTGTGATCTGTTTAAATAAAGAGAAAGAAAACACATATGATAAAAGCAAATAGGGTAAAATTTTAACAACAGTGAATCTGGGCTATAAGGATATAGGGGTTATTTTTTTATTTTTGCTGTTTTTTTCTGTAAGTTTGAAATTATTTACAATTCAGAAATTTAACAATGTATGCTTCTAACACTGTAATGACATTCCCCTTTCTTCCCCAGCAGGTGGCCAGGCCAGGGGCCAGTGGTCAAGATTTCTGGTTCTAAAATCAAACAGATCTGGGTTCAAACCCCAATGTGTGGCCTTGGGCACGTGACTCCTCATCTGTCTCAGTGTCTCTGCTTCCTCCTTTGCAGGGTGATACCCACCTGTGGGTTGTGGGACAATTGGAGCCACAGGAAAGCAAACTGTCTGGGGCTGGCCTGGGGCAGGCCACCACCTGGCAAAGCTCCTCTCGGGGTTACAGTCTCGGGGTGAGGCCTCAGCTTCAGAAACTCAATGTCCTCATTCTCTCTGCCTTGACCCACACTTTTCCTCACCTACAACACCTTTCCTTGTAGCTTACATCCTCCTTCAAGGCCAAGTCCTGGTGGTTCTCTTCGCACTTGGCTAGAGCTGCTCCAGTCTCCCTTCCGTCAACTTTCTCCCAGTCAGAGATCAGATGTGGCATTTAGTGGGGGTTCACTTATGCTCCCATCCCTCCTCTCCCAGGGGAAGCCTCTGAGATAGTGTCGTTGCCTGCAAAGACAACTGCAGTCCCTGGAGAATAGTCAGGAGGGGTATTACTTGGGGCTGGGGTTTTTCCTGGAGTCCCAGAAATTGACCCTAGACAAGGCTGGCCCCAGGCCCATCGCTTGGGGCAGAGCTCTGTGCTGCTGTCTTCCGCTTGCCCCTGCAGTGCATTCTCCACCATCCTCCACTCTGTGCCCTGGAAAGCTGACCCTTGGAACCTCAGGCCTCTGCTGGGTTCAGCCAGTGGGGCCCTGGGGGGAGGTGGAGGGAGGTGTTTAAAGCCTCAGTTCCCTTTCTTCAAGGTCACCTGGACCAGAGCTCACAACTCAGGTAACGGCTGGCTGGCGGCTTCCAGCCACCCACCTGCTCCTTGTCCCCTCAGTCCAGGGGTACGGTGGTCCCCAGTGATAATCGCCCTGGCGCCCTGAGCTAGGTCTCCCAGTTTCCTTGCACCCTGTGCTCACCTGTGGACCAAGTTCCCTGCAGATTGCCCACCTGGGTGTGCCACCTGTTTCCTGCTGGGTCCCCGACTCGCACAGACACTGTGTAGTGGGCGATGCCCTCCCCCAGCAATGTGGTGCTGAGCCCGGCAAGCGCCCACCACAAAGCGGCAGGAACACAGGCAACCGCTGCCACTTCAGGCCTCCGTTGGAGGCTGGCTGCTGCCCAAACTTTATTTCATCTTTTCATAAATTACCGTTAACTGAGAAGGGAATTAAGAGAGAGGAAAGTTGGTGGTGGTGGTGGGTGTCCTTTTTTAAATTTAAACCTTCTGTGATGAACTCTTCAGGAGCCTGGTTCAACTGGGGGACATGTGGCAGAATACGTTCTTTCAAATAGTTATGAGACACTTGGGACTCTTCATTATTCATTCTGTTAAAACCAAAACATTAGTTAATACCTCTAGAGTCGCCAGAAAGGGCCTGGCAGCTCCTCAGATGCATTGTTCTACTTGAAAGTGAAGAATCAGCCTTTCGTGCAGATGCCTCTGTTGAGTCCACTCCGGTCTCCCACTCGCGGTGATGGAAATCTGTCCCCTGCTTTGTGCCTGACACAGGACAAAGCAGGGGACACAGTCACCGGGGCTCCCTGTGGCCGATCTGGCCGGCGAGGCTGCCCCTCCTGCGGCCCCACCCTGCACAGCCAGCCCCCCTTTGCCGAGTCCAGGGTCGCCATGGAGGGGGTGGGAAGGCCCCTCCTGATCCCCGGGTGTGGGTTCCCGTATCCAGAGCCAGAACTGAATTTGAAGGGGGTGGAGGAGATGATGACCCAGGGACCATGAGGATTAAAATTCAAAACTGCTTTGCATGTTTTCCTGGCTCCCCACCTCTGGAAGGAATACCACAATGCAAATGAATTCTGCTTCTCTAGAAGGAACAAACAGCTCTAAACAGTCACCCAGGAGTGTCACAGTGCCATTTTTAATTGGGCATCAAGGAAAACAGTGCAGTTCTCAGCTCAGTGGGCTTGTCCTTCTTGAGAACCGTGGATCCAACCAGAGCCGCCGATTATCTGGTTAGAGTCCCTGAGTGGCCAAGGCAGGCTCTGTGCCTGGTGGCCCGGGTTAAGAAGAGGACAAGTGCATGTCCCTCAGGAGGCTCCCTCCTAGCTGGGGAGCAAGACTACACGAGGCCTGATGTGGGGGCTGCCAGGGACCAGGGGAGGCAGAGATTCCGGAGGCTGGGTGGCCAGGAGGGCTTCCAGGGGAGCTGGGATTGAACAGATGATTAAGCATCAGAAAGGAGAGAGGTGTGGGAAGGGCCAGGAGGGACGTGAGGGAAAAGCTCAGAGGCCAGATGGAGGGTATGCCAGGAGGGGGGCAGGGCAGGGATGGAGCAGCTGCTGGGGAGGTGGTCACAGGGAAGGCTGGAAGGACCCTGGCTGCAGGCAGATGGCTCTTCTTTCTTTCTCCCTTTTGTTTCCTTGAGCAATCCCTAAATTCAATATTAATTTCCCAAGACCTATCTTGTTGATCAATGTTGATTTCCCCCTGCACACCTGTTCATATTTCTGATGGAAATGTATTATAAAATCACTCCGTTCTGCTGGTGATTACCATGGCAATCAGGCATGCTCACTGACAGGCCAGCACTCCTCTTGAAAACAAGATTCTGTAGATAGGAGCTTTCATCTCACTTACGTCGGGCCTGGGGAGAAGAGGGGAGTGAAGCAGGTATGGGGTGGGGTGGGGCAGATGGTTTTCCTTCCCTGGGGAAGTCTGGGCAGTCACACAGCCTCACGGGCCTGGGGGGCTTTGCAGGAAGACAGGGGATAGGTCAGACTGGGGCAAGAGGATGGGGAGCAAGTCCCTCTTACCTTGGGGCCCTACGGTGTGCACACGGTGGAGAGCAGCTTTACAAGATCCCCCATGAAGAAGGGATCTGAGCTACCAGGCACTCAGGATCAGGGAAGCTCCGAGTCGGAGGGGACCTTGGTTAGTATAGATTCAACCTCTCATCTAGTGTAGGAATCACTCTATGGCCTCTTTGAACATTATGAAGCTGTTATTAATATTCCTTCTTGGTATCACAAGATTATGGATTAGGGTCCAGAGGAAGCCGAGGCTGTTTGAGCAGTATTATTTTGCTTTGATACAGTCTGTGCTAAGTTTTCAGGTCCTCCAACCAGACTGCCAGACTTCAAATCCCAGCTCCACCACTTACTGGCTGTGTGACCTGGAGTAAGCTATGTAACCTTCCTGTTCTTTCTCACTTGTAAAAGACATATAATAAAAGCTTCTGGGGTGAGGTTTACATGAGTGAACACAGGTACAGTGGCTAGAACAGTGCCTATCACAGAGTACAGCCACCACTATTGCTGAGTCACTCCATTTTTACAGGTGAGGGAACTAAGGGAAGGCCACAGGGCAAGCAGACAGCCAGGACAGGGCTGGACTCCTGGCTAGGGCTCTTTGCACTACACTCTATCCCACTGCCCCCTAAGCTTAAGGAAATCTTTCTTTGGAAAGAGTTGATACGTGTAAGAGTGTTGTGTAAAAAGGTCAGAAATTCAAGAAGAAAAGCGTCTTCATGGGAGTCAGTCTTTTAACACCTGGAAGACCCAGGAGGGAGGGGAGCCTCCCCACTCGGTGGACATGGGGCGCTGAGGCTTGAGGGTACAACGCCCGTCGATGGTGCAGCCTGTATCCTGGACTTTGCACAGATACCACAGCACCTCTTTTTCCTGATACCCCCGTGTTTCTCTCTGTGAGCAATAGGAGACCGAGGCCCTAAGAGCCCAAAGCTGCACAGTAGCGATGGTAGATCGGGGTTGGAACCCAGAGCCCTTGCCTCCACATTCACAGCTCTTTCAGCCCCTTTCCAAGGATGCTGGCTTGCTGGCCTATGGTTGTACGATTTTCCATCCAAAACGAAAGCTGGGTCTACCTTCTCAAGTCCTGTCATCCCCTAACTCTGGAGGAGATCTCAGGAAGGTCAGATCTAGTGAGCACAGGGTTCCAGAGCACTCACACACTAAAAGGAACAAACATCTACAGCATCAGGAGCTCCTACAGTCACCCATACCTTCTAGCTGTTGTCTAATAAAGACCACCACCACTATAATAGAGGCTCTATTTATTGCTTCTGCTGTTCTTGGCTCTATGCTGTGCTCTCCTTTAAATATAATACTATTTATCATTACTGGAATGATTTTACACTACACCAGCCATTGTGTCATCCAAATCAGGCCAGGGTTGTGGGCCCTGTATTATAGAACCCGCCCCTCCAGAGGCAGCTGACAGGCCATTATTCTGTGTCCTGCAAACTGTGCAGGGATAAGGAAACTCCACCAATTTGATGCTTTATCAGGTTGCAGGTTGGGAAAAGATATTATTTCAATCAAGATAATGATTCTATTTCTTGAATGAAAATGAGATTTTTTCCTTGCCTCATGGGGGGGGCCACCAAAATCTGTCTCGGGGCTGGAGCAGGTCACGCACAAGTTAGAGGACTCCCTTGCAACCCGAGAGGGAGTGTGAACATGAAGGAGACTGGAGAGGAGGGAGCTCATTTGCAAGAGAAAAACACACACACTGGGCTTACAAGATTACAGAATAAGCTCCATTTGGACATATCTAGGCATCGGACAAAATCTGTGAGAGAAAACCTCGGAAAATAAACGTGCAACACGAGCCCAACAGCCTGGAATTCAAGTGAGGTAAATGACCCACAAAGGCCATAACGATACCAAAGATGCACAGGCCAGACTCCTCGCTAGGACATGCCTCAAAGTCTAAGCTTCCCATCACACTGCACAGAGATTGCCTGTTGCAACACCTCTTACGGCAGGAAGCTCACCCACAAGGTTGCCCATTCCATGGCTGACTGGCTCCCATGTTGAGAAAATACCTCCAAATTATAGTAAAGTCACTTCATGAAGGGAAATCACGGTTATAATTCACAAGGCACGGATGGAGGATCTAAAATGCACTTTGGAAACAGAACACTTATTTCAGTAAGTCATTAGACAATATGCAAATGGCACTAAATAATAAATGAAACCTCAATAATTTGAATGAAATAGGAAAGGTAGTGAAATTTTGAATTATTTTAAATATTTGGAACATTCAAGGGCTGTAGTACAGTATTTCAAGCTCTTTATGTGATTTGCTTTAATGAGGGAACAATAATTTGCAATTCATATATTCAATTGTTTATATGGTAACTGATGGATCTGAAGAGTTTGGGAATATTTATAAATTTTTTATACATTTTAAATATTCCACTGAGAATTGACCTGGGATATGAATTGCTCTCTCTCCAAAGAAAAGGCACATTTCTCCTCAGCCTCTTCCGGAATAGCACCAACTGTTGATTCCTGAGGTATCTTCAACAGATTCACCCAAACTTTGAAATCTAAAGCACACAGTTGTGTGCACAGACTGTCACTGGAAAGAAACATAACTCTGGCAATACTAGTTGTTTCTGGGAGGGGAGTCAGCTGCTGGGGGACAGAGGTGGGAAGGAGACTTTTCACAGTATGCCTTTTTGTACTTTTGAGTCTAGAGCCATGTGACTGTATTACCTATTAAGAATAAAATTGCAGTTAATAAAGACTGTAGTTGTTTTCAATGAAAGCAGAATTTCACATTACTGATTTCTATTGTAATACCTATAGCCTCAAAATGCAAACTTACTAAAATGAAAATTACTGCCAGATTAGGTGAAAATTACATTTGGCTGTCTTTACAGCAGTGACACTGACAAACACGGCAGTTTTTGTAATTGATGCCAGGCCCAGGTCCCTCTTACCTGCTGGGACACCTGTTCCCTAGCTGCTGCGAGTATGACAAATGGCTTACAGCTGTGATCAGATCCTTGCTCCTGATTGACGTGATGCTTTGGAGGTTGTATCACCACCACCAGCACCACTCTAGGGCTGGCTAATGACTAACAAGGGCATCTGAAAGCCCTGCCCCTGGCCTCCAAACAGACATCACTGCTGTGTGATGCATGTGGATCAAGCCTAGGCAAGACTTGTCCTGAGACCACATCCTTCCTTGGCTCCTCCTTCCCTATCCTTTGTTCCTCTTTCCCTCCCTAGTTTTTCCAAAGAACACACCCTTAATAAACCACGTGATTCTGAATCTCTAGCTCAGGCTTTGCTTCTAGAGAACCCAACCTAAGTCAGTCACTAATGGCTCCAAATAAGCCCCTCCAGCTTCCTTTCCAGACGGTTGTCCCTGGAATCAGGAACACACATGCAACTTCCTCTTTGAGGGCAGAGCCAGAACCATCTCCAGGTCCTGCCAAAGACCACCAGTCTCACCATATACATCCCACGAAGCCAGCAGCAGCAAAACACTGATCATCCAGAATAGAGAGAACATGGATAAGCAGACCTTTGTTGGACTGTGCAACTTCTTCCCCAGGATGAGTGAGCAGGAGGCAGTGGCAGTCTTGCAACGGCTTGCTCCAAATCGGATAGATTTCCAGTTATGTGCAGCAGAAAGTCAGCTTGAATGTCAGCTCTACCACTCACTGGCTGAGCAAACTTGAGCCAAACATTTAACAACTCAGAGCCTCAGTTGCCTCATCTGCAAAATGGGAATACCTAGCCGAGCCATTGTGAATATCATTTGAGACAATACTGTCAAGTATTGCTCTCAATTGGAAACAATATTGGCTCTCTTTGTTGAAATTTTGAACTAGCTAGCTTTACCTGCTTGCTTGAAAGAAATAATTAATTATGCTTGTTAAATAAATAAGCCCCAGCTGCCCCTCACCCTGGGCCCAATACCTAGAGCTCCCCATGTGAGGAGTGGATCCAGGGAGAAGCCAACCAACAACTGGGAGCTCAGGGTGTGGCCCCCGCCACTGGTCTCACACCTGCCTGAAGAAAGCCGTCTCTCTCTGAGATACAGGCAGGACCCCCAAAGTGAATCTCCTGTAATATACCCAGTCTATATATTGATCTATATTTTCACCAAATTTGGTGAAAAATCCACCCAGCCATTTCACCTCATGGAGTAACAAACTGGCAGAAATGTAATTTGGTTTACACAGATGAGGTATATGTTATCCCACCCTGATTCTTTGCATATGGACCACTAATGAGGCTACGTGAAGCCCTCTTCCATCAACATTTTCTCTCCTCCCTCTACAACACCCTCCACACAGGCCTTTGAGTGTCCCCACTGGTATCTCTGTCCTCCCTCCTTCCTCCCTGAAGTGATCATCCTCTTCCATAAGGCCAGTTCAAGTCCCTCCTCCCCCAGAAATCTTCCCTAACACCCCCCCATCACCTTGTCCGCCCCCCAGTGTCTGTGCCTGTGCCATGCAAGCCAGAGCTGGTTGTACAGTTTCATATTTAATCATCTCATGGGCAGACAATTCTCTTTCCACCCTGGACTGAAACCTCCCCCCAAGATACAGCCTAGGCCTGCTACTTCTCTTGCATTTCTCAGAGCACCCGGATTGTGCCAGGCACATGGTGATGAATACCATTCTCAGATTGACTGGCTGGCATGTATGACTGCCCGTCACTCAACACACTCTTAAATGGCCTACACGAGGATTTACTGTTCTGAATGAGGTCACCCTAGCAGCAAACTTAGAAGTGCGAAAACTGCACATCTCCCTCAACCAATCGGAGGAGTCTTGCTGCCCCCCACCAGTCAACAAGAGCCAAGGGGGCATCTCCTTTCCTAAGCCAGTGGGAACACTGTCCACTTAGAGGGCGGAGACAGGGTTCAAACCATCCTCCTTAAACTCCGTGCCTTACAATTGCATTCAGTCCCACCCTGCAAGAAGCACCTTCCAGAAGCTGACAGCCGATTCCATCAAGGTCATGCTCCCTTTTCCAAACAGGGAGCCCCCTTTCCCCAACCCCCCCCCCCTTTCCTAGGAACATTGCTCAGCCACAGACCTCAAAAACCAAAATGCATACTCACAAGCAACGATGCCTTGGTCTTAAATTTCAGGCCAGCAGTTTCTCTGCAAACCTGCTCATTTCCTGCAAAGAGAAGGAAAGGACGGAGCATCATATTAGCATATGCTCTGGGAATGCTTCAGAGGTTCCCTGGCCAACCTGGGGCTTCTGCACCTTCTCTGCATTCTCACTCCCTGCAGCACTCTTCCCTCCCCAGGAACACCTTGTGCTAGTTGAGTGGGTGCACCCCGCTCCTCACACAGCCCCACACCTCCAGGCCCGTGGGCTCAGCCCACACTGCCTCCCTCCCCCTTTCCCGGCGCTGTGCCAGTCTTGGATTGACCACTGCCTCCAATTCCCTGAAGGCGATCCTGCTTCTTCCCACTCTGGAGTGAGGCCTCCACTTCTGTAGCATGGGGTTGCCTAGCAACCCTGTGCGCCGGGCTCCGAAGGCCCTCCTAAATGGGACCTCACAGCACAGGGCATCTCCTTGTACAGCTGCCTGAATCTTAACAATCTGGCTCTGAATAATAACACAATGGTAATTGCATTCATGGACCCCCAAACTACATTTAAATAATGTTCAAGAGCTGACACAAACCAACAAAGGCCAGAAAATGCATTGCGGAGGTTGACTGCGAGGCCAGGCGAGAACGTTTGGTGGGGAGACAGTTGACCCCAAAGACATCAGTTAATGACAATGCCAACCTGAACTGTGAAGCCTCCTGCCTTTTCCTCTGAGTGTGTCACCACCGTAATGTGTTTTAAGTGAGTTTGGGATCTGTAGAGGCAATTAATGCCCAGAGGCAGTGCTGTATCAAGACAGGATGCCCTTTAGGTCTTCCGACGTGCACATGGCTTTTGGGAAGGGGTTGGGGAGGGGAGAAGTGGACCGGGAGGGAGGAGTGTGCGTGAGTGATTTTCCTTGGCTATTACCATCATGGTTAAATAAATTAAATAAATTTTAAAAAAGAGTGGGGGAAGAACTTACCAAGCAAGAGCACAAAGCACTTGTGCTACCTCAGCTAGAGACAAATTCAACGTGACTGACGTATATCAGGATAAGAAGTGAAGACAAAGAGGCCTCGACACTGGCTAAAGCACAGAGCGAAGTGGCTTAGTGTGGCGTGGGGGAAAGGCGGCGTGTGCTAGCGAGAGTCCAGCCTTCACTCGGTGTCCCTGGCAGATGATAATGAAGAGATCTGCCCCAGGGAGAAGAATCTTAATACAGGGGAAGTGGCACGCTAGCAATCTGCTGCTCCTGGAACCATAGCAGCGAGGGTCAGCAGACCAAGTCCGATAATTTTTAAAGCCCCAAGCACTTTTTTTCTTTAAGCTCAAAATCCCCCTGCAATAACTGCATAGCATACACAGTGTTTCTCTACAAGGCCTCTGTCCATCTTCACGTTGGGAGTCAAAGTGGCCTGTGTCATTCACAAGCTCAGACAGGGAAACTGTCACCAGGACTAAAGGACAAATTGAAGGACAGCGTGGCTGTGGCTTGTACGCCTGATACTTGTGCAGGGCCATCTCAGCGTGGGGGTCTTGTGCCCACTTCATGAAGTCCAAACACAAGCACCTGGAACATGGCCTCTCTCTGACTTCCAACAACTAGTGCCACCTTCCACCCTCCCCCCAGCACCCCCCCCCCCAAGTCGGCTCCTTGCTCCAAGGCTACTCCCCTTCTCACCTTTGCTCACCTGGGGATCCCTGCCTGGAAAGCCCTTTCCTGTGCCCTCCACCTGACGGACTCCTACTCTTTCTGCTGAGTCTACATCAAATGCCACCTCCTCCATTAAGCCTTCCCTGGTTACCGAATTCTGCTCTCTCTGAGTTTCAAGGCCCGCCATTTGGCACTTGCTTAGGTACTAGCTTATGTTCATGTCTGGAAGTTTTGCCTCCCCCAGTAAATCCCTGAATGGGCCCGGGGGACAGGGAGTGTAGCGAACAGTTTTTTGTCTGCCACAGAACCTAGTTCAGAGTGGGGCACTCTGTGGGCTGCTCCCTCAAGACGTGCATTGGGACAGACTGGCAACTGCCTTGCCTCCTTTCTCAGGGAGTTGCAATCACTCCCCCTGCCCTGCGTATGCCTGCTGGCTGCTGAGCCCTGGAGCTAAATATTCAGGAGGGCGTGAGGTTCCCTCCAGTCATTTAGAGGTGTAGCTCAATGTGTACAACACACAATTGGGCATTTACAGATTTTATTAATTTGGAAAGGTCATTAGAGCTAACAGCTTCTCTGAGTCAGAATGAATAAATAGCATGGGTAATTTTTTTCAGCATCCCGAATTTTTTTTTCTTGGAATGTGCTTTAAGCCTCAAAAAAGTAGGGATGTAAGTTTAAAAAAAAAAGAAAAGAAAAAACCCCAAACAATGCAAAGTCAAAAACCCAGGTGTAGGAGTCAGGGGGAGGCAGAGCTGGGGCTCTGTGACTTTAGACAGGGCTCCGCCCCTCTCTGAGTCTCAGTCTTCTCATCTGCAAAATGACAGCGTGCTCGCTAAGGGCACTTCCACCTTAAAAATAAAATTATGATTCAAG
This sequence comes from Choloepus didactylus, assembly GCF_015220235.1. Classification (NCBI taxonomy): domain Eukaryota; kingdom Metazoa; phylum Chordata; class Mammalia; order Pilosa; family Megalonychidae; genus Choloepus; species Choloepus didactylus. The sequence continues at coordinate 32,464,736 of NC_051322.1, read as the reverse complement.
GAGAGAATGTGAAGTTCACTAGCAGCCTCTCACGTTAACCCCCACGCATCCCAACAGGAGTCCACACAGCCTTTGCTCTGGCTCGACAAGGCACGAGCGAATCTGTGCCCCTCAGCCCGAAAAGGCTGTTGGTGATTTCGGGTGCCTTCCCAGCCCCCGACCTGGGCGCTGTCAAACCTGAGGACCTGGCTCGACTTGCTCTCATTAGATCATTCAGGAACACTCCAGACTAATGACTTATTTACCCGAATGTCCGGAAGTGGCTGGCCATGGGCCAGAGGGCATCAGCCAGGCTCTGTCTCCTCAGCCCCTGGCTCCGTGACCAGCCCGCGCTGTCTGACAAGGGCCGGGCCATGGCAGAGCAGATGCTCATGGTTCTCCTGGGAGGTGAAAAGCGCCTGTGCAGCCAGAAGCAGCATTCCAGGAGCCGACAAGGCTGCTTGCTGCGAGGCTCTGGCTGCAGGCCTGCTGTCGTGGGGACAAACGGTTGGCCACTGACTTGACTGTGAAGTCAGCCTAAGCTTATTCTGATGTCCCTCACTTTCCCTAGTGCCATCCCGCCTCTTTCTGCCGCTGGTGCAGACAGGCCCTGGGAAGTGGGAGACCAGCACCTGCAGACATGTGACCACAGCCACCCACGGCCCCACCCACACTGCTTGTGGCTTTAAGTAGCAGTAGGAAGACTGAATGTGAATCCAAACTGTACACATAACATTAACATTAATCTTAATTAATATTAACTAACATTTGTGTACCACTTTATGACTGAAAAAGCATTTTCCCACACACCCCACAGGGTCAGGCAGGTAGATTTGGCACATTTATTGAGCACCGGGGTCTCTGCTACCTGCTGGGGATGCAGACCTGAAAAGACGTGGTTCCTGCCTGCAAACTCCTTCCAGGATGGTTTAAAGACAAGAAGATGGAGACAAACAGAAGCTAAACAACCTTCTCAGTCACCCAACCAGCACGTGCTGGAAGGATGCTCAAATCAAGCCCTCTGACCCAGGGGCCTTTTCCACCTGAACCTGCATGGCCTGTGAGTTTAGTATGAAATTTAGCCTACATAATGTCATCCAGAAGGGACAAATCACTGACATCATGTTTTGGGGAGGGTGGGAGTTTTGGCCCAGAATGAAGCAAGGCTGGTAGGTGTCAAGGTGTTTGGCCCTAGAGGAGCAGGCTGCAGCTGGGAAAGGTGCACAGCCTCCTGCAGAGCCTTGGCCCTCAGGGGCTTTCTGCCCATCCCGAAAGCCACCTCCCTTGTTGGCAACCTTTGCAGAGAGGCTGCTTGAGAGCAGGTGCAGATTCACAAAATCATGCACTTAACATCAGCATGTGACACAAAATTGGTATTGTCCTTTGCAGGTTCCCATTGGCTTTTTGAAAAAATAATAAAAGTGTCCACTCTGGGAGGAGCCCTACAAATCCCTCACTTTCCAGACACGGGAACCCAATCTCAGTGAGGGTAAATGACTTGCCCCAAACCACGTAAGATGAGACCAGAATCCAGGTCCCTGGACACCCAGCCTGGCACCTCCACTCACCCACTCTATGAAGGTGGGAGGGCGGGTTCAGCCTGTGTCCTGTTTACTCTGCAGCCCCCAGAGCAGCTGGTGGAAGACGGCACACAGTAGGCCCACCCAGTGTCCTGGCTGGGATGGGGGCTCCTCATTACTGGATGGTGGTGGGCATAGGTTAAAACCACTCTGGGCACAAGGCTGGTATGACTGCCACCTCCTGGCCCAGGGTGGTGAAGCCCACGGGGAGCAACCACACCCAGGGGATGGTGAGGGCATTTTCCCTGCAATGGGGTCTGCAGCTCTCAGGAGGCTGTAATGCTTGGTGGTCTAGAGCCACATTGGCCCTGCCACTGACCAACTGTGTGACCTTGGGCCAGTGGCTTAACCTCTCTGTTTCAGTTGTTCATATGCAAGTGGCCACGATAATGGTACCAACTCAGAGGGGCAAAGCGAGAAGAAAATGAGAAAATGGAGGGGGAGACACTTGGCTGGTATGTGCTCAGCTGAGGTCAGCTCTGTGAGGGAGGGACACTGACTGCTGTGTTCCTTGCTAATCCCCAGTGCCTGGAATGGGGCTGGCTTGTAAATGTGTGTTGACCTGACTCCTGTGGACACCACTTCCAGGCACCCTGGTGTGCTGATCCGTCAGGGTGGGTGGGCCAGCTTGGGCCCAGGGGCGCTCAGCTTTGTCGGCTGAGGTGGCAATGGGGAGGTAGCAGCCGCTCCCTCCAGGACCCTTTAGAGGCTGTGTCAGAAGCGTCACGGTTTGCTTTTACTCTGGTATTAAAATCAGCCACCCCCAAACTCAGAGTCAGAATCTAGAATAAAGGTTACCAGGGAAAAGGAATGGGAAGTTAAGTCTTAAAATGAACTGAGTTCCTATTTGGAATGATGGAAAAGTTTTGGTAATGGATGGTGGTGATGGTAGCACAACATTGTGAACACAGTTAACAGCACTGAAATATGTATCTGAATACAATTAAAAGAGGAAAGGTTAAAATGTATATATGGTAACGGAATAAAAATTTTTAAAAATCCATGAAAGTACATTAAAAAAAAAAAAGGAACCACCCCCAAAACAAGATGTTCCTGGCCGTTCAGTACATGGACTGTAATTGAGCCCCCACCGGACGTCCGAAGTCCATGACTAGGGACTCAGAGGAGGCGCGGGAGACAAGCATGGTCCTTCCAGCTTGACGTGGAACCACTTTGGACTCAAACAGGAGACAGTGAGGGAGAGCCAGGATGGGGAGGGCGGGAGGGCCCACAGCCGGGGCACAAGGAGGGCCAAGCACCAGCGACTGGGTGAGCTGTCTGCTGCGCGGCCTGAATTCACTCTCAGTGGCCTTCCCGAGGCCCCTCGCGGGCCGGACCTCCACGGGGGAAACGACCAGAAAGATTCAGCCCCGCCCCGAGGTCAAGCTCCATCCTGCCCCTCCTTTTCCTCCCCCACCCCCAACAGCAGGTGAACTAGATGCTGGATTAACATTTACTGAATTAAATAGTGATTATTTGTATGCCTCTTAGGGGAAGGAACCTCAGAGGAAAAAAGCCGATTTTGGTGGTAACCCCTCCTCTCCCCCGCACAGCATCTGCTCAACTGAATGGAAGCAGAATTCAGGTGGATGTAAAAGGCCATGGGGGAGATTTCTTTTTTTGGCAACGGGGACAAATGCCACCGTCCACAGCCCTGAGGGCACACCTCCGAGGAGCCTCCCGCTGGGGCCAGCACACTCCGGGCTGCTCCGCCCTGGGCCCCAACCCGGACCCAGCAGGGCGGACACTCGGGGCTGCTGCCAGGGATGGGCTGGGAGGGAAGAGGAAGGGGGCATGCCGGGAAGTGCAGGAAGTGTTTGCAAAGAAGGAACTGCAGTGCAACACATCCTGCCATGAGCGCTAGGCCAGCGTGGGCTGATCTGAGCAGGGAGAGGAGTACAGAGATGGAGAGAAAACCGAGACACAGGAAGGGGCCGATGTGCACACATCCACGCACTCCCACACATGCTGCAGCCTCATACTCTTCGCTCTTATGTTGCACGCTCATACATACACTCTCACCCACATATATTCTTGCAGACGCACATGCTCACATCTTACACACTCACATTGTACACGCATACACCCGTCTTACACATACACCATACATTCACACACATACTGCCACACACCTCTCACACACAGTATATACTCACACATACACACCCCTCTCTCACACACTCACATTATACCCTCACACACACACTCTCTCACATACACACATTCCATGCACCAAGGGAGAGGCCCTTCCCAGGAAGCCCTGTCCCAGGCCTGCCCATGGTCCACAAGCGCTCCCCAGTCTCTGACCTGGGTCCAGGCTCCCGTCCCCACGTCTTCTCTGACTCCTCGGCCAGAACCTGAGGCCTTCCTGTCTCCCGTTCCCTGTGGCCCGTTATGATCTCCTTCCTTTCCAGCTCCTGAGCCAGGCCTGTGTTCCTCTGAAGTCACTGAGGGTGGGAGTGAAACACTGGGAGCCCCTACCAGTTTGGCAGGGGCTTTTTGGCACCATGCGCTTCCCAGGAGATGCTCAGACCCAGGGAGGGCTGGAGGCAGGATGTCCCCTTTCATAGCGATGGAGTCCATCTGAGCCTCTAAACTGACAGCAGTAGCCTAATCAAGTTGGGGGTTTCTTGGTGGAAGGTCTGGTTGTGGAGACCCCCGAGACTTCGAAATCTGAGGCCAGGAGTGGTCAAGAGATCTGACTAAGGCCACACATCTGGTGGCCAAACTAGCAGCAGACACCGATCTCTTGCCCCTGGTCTGGGGACACCTTCCCTGCTCCAGGCTGTTGACTGGGCTCAGGAATGGGGGCAGGGGCTGAGAAGAGAGGGGTGTGTGTGTGTGTGTGTGTGTGTGTGTACTCGCATGCACATGGAGGTGTAAGAAAGGACATGCGTGTGTGTGAGGGTGTGTGAGTGCTCGTGTGAGCACACAAGAGTGTGTGTGTATGTGTGTGACTGAGGGAGCAGTGTCTCCCAGGGAAACCAAATCCTCCCTCAGTCACTGCTTTGGGGGCAATGGCCCCTTGAAGTCCAAATTTCTGTGACCTTGGCCTAGAATCTTAAAATAACCCTGCAGAAGGAGGAAGGGCTGAGCCCAGAGCCAAAGCCAACAGTGGGCCTGGGCCAGGGGAGGGGAGGGGAGAGGAGCCTGTAAGGAACAAAGGCCTAATCTCCCTGCTCAGGCTCAGTCACACACATTTCATTTTTTCTGGCCTCGGAGCCGGGGGGGGGGGGGGGGGGGGGGGGGTTCCCGGGGCTTGGCAGATCTGGGTAAGGGCTGCCAGCGGGGACTGGCTTGGGGCTGCTGGAGAAGAGGGCGCCGGCTGCCCAGCTCCGTCCCCCCAGCCTCCAGCAGCCCTTGCCTGGACCACCAGGGCAGAAGTGGGGAGGAGCCCCCAGGCCATCCTCCCACTGCTCCTCCCAGTGGTAAAGCCCACCGGTCAATTCCCGGTCAGAACACGGGCAGGCACAGGGGAGTAGCAAAGCAGGTTCAGTCCTTCAGTTTAAATTTTGAGAACTGACAAGTTTCTTTCTTGAATACAAGGACAAGAAAGTAAAAGAAGACAAACTCTTTATGTCTGCTTGGCGCATGGAGAAGGCATCTCGGCTGCAGCAAAACTTCTCCCCTGTGGGTCCCGGTGGGGTGGGAAGGTCTTCGTGTTTCCTAAAAGATGGTTCTCCGGGCCTGATTCCACCAGCCCGTGGGGTTTGGGGGCGAGCGAGAGTGGCTGCCAAGTGAGGCTGGACTTTTAGGCTGGCGGTGGGAAATCGCCGGGCGGAATCTAGAGCTTGTTGGGAGTGCGGATGTGGTCAGTCCGCATCGGGATGACCCGAGAGCCGGCAATGGCAACATTCTGTGCTCCACTCAGCAAACTGGGAGGCAGGCATGCTCTGTCTTCAGTGTCCAGGAGCTTCTCTTCAGTGACTTTTCCTGCCTCTCGGGGTTTTGTCCCTTGCCCTATTTCCTGGTGCCCTGAGTCCTGTTACACTCCTCCATCTAAACCTGCTTTCCAGAAAGTTCTATTATCTCTGGCTGGTGTCCAGTGTGATGTAAATCCTGGTGCCAACCTTTCTCTCTCCCAGGGAAATGGCACTTCCAGGCCCCTCAATTTTTTTGAACTCTATTAACTATGCATCACAACTGCAACTAATATACAAGTAATATACAGGCATCGGGCCAGTATGGGTGGTGACTGGAAAAGAGACGGGAGACTCACACAGCAGAAGAGAGTGCCTGGGAGAAGGCTGGCTGAAGATCCCCTCTAGCTACCACCACACACCTTCCTGGGACTGGATCACCCCCACCGGGCCTGGAGCATTGGCTGGGAGACCACACATGTTAGTGTCCAAACCAGAACACTTTGGAGAGTGAAAGGGGGCGCTATTCGTAATTTCCTGTGACAACAGACATAAACGTGACTCCCATGCCAACTAGGAGGTGTCGCTCCTAGCACAGTGTCACCCAACCTTTGGAGCTCTCTTCTGGAGTTACCAGGCCATGCAAGTCCACCTCAACAATCCAGCTCCCCCTCTCAGAAGGAGGCATCAGAAGTGATCCTGGAGCAGGCCAACAGGCACAAGGGATCTGCCATGTGAAAGACAAGTCTACCCCCGAGGCCCAGGTCCCACCTCCTACAAGGAGGGGGCCCAGATACTCCATTTCCCTCAGCACTGTGTATCTCCAGGTTCCTCATGATAATCTCCCCGACCAGATCATCGTTCTGGAAGACAGGCACCATCGCATGTCACTCATCCCTGGGCCCTCCTGTCCTACCTCCACGCCCTCCCCAGGGAGTCCCTGAATTAAATTTGCTGGAATGAATGGAACTGAATTCCTGCAATACCCCCTTTAGTGCTAGGGACACATGCTTCTAGAAAGTGTCTTGTAGCTCTATGGGGGTTCACTGGTTCTCTTTGGTATTAATTAAGCCCCATAACAGCTTATAAGTGATCTTTAGGGCAAATACTCCTTTTCCTGTCTACTGCAGGGACTCTGATGGTGGAAATTATGTAATCACCCAGAATGGTGGTGGTTGGTGGGGATGCCTGAAATAAAATGCAGAAAGGGGCTCAAGGAGAATTTCATTTTCATAATTGGTGGGGAGTGGCAGGGAGTGGGGCCAGTGAAACTTGTTAAGAGCCTCCCTTCTCCACCTAAAATCCATCCAGACCTTGGGCTGCGGGATTTACTAGTCAATTCACAAGGGTCTCTTCAGACTCCTACCCTCACCCCTCCCCACCATGTGTCAAGTTTTCAATTGGAATATAAGCATGTGAAGGCCCAGCTACAATCTAATGGGGAAACAAGTTATGCACATGGGAAGATAACAAGGGAGTCAAGACTTAAAGTGTAGGAGGGTGGTACATGCAGCAAGCTCAAGGGGTGATCAGGGAAGACTCCACAAGACGTGGACAGTAAGCAGCATCTTGAAGGACAGGAAGGATACAGATAGGCAGAGTCAAAGGGGTGTCTAGAAAGGAGAGGTTCCCAGCAAAGATGGAGTGGCAGAAACGGCCACAGCACAATCAGGGCCATGAGTAACCACGACTGGCTAGAACAGATGGCATGTGCCAAGAGAAGCAGAAGATGGAGCCACAAGGGCAGAAAAAGAGCCCCAAATGCCAGAAGACTCTGGGCTTGAGTCTGTGGGCAGCTGTGACGATCCGAGGAGCTTGTGCAATGAATCACCCCACCCCACTTGCCATCCCAAGGGGAGAGGGAAGAGCTGGCCTGCATCTTTTTGCCCAGGTCCCCCAGAGAAACATCTGGGAGGGGAGTAGAGAGACTGGCCCAGGCTGAAGCCATTCCCAACTTTTTTTCCTGTTTCCCCTTGGCTAATCCAGTTCTGCCAGCTGTGGGAAAACCCAGCCAGCTAAGCATCCATAATCCAAAAATGTAATCACACTTGCACACCAGGCTGTGATGCACTGGGATGCAGGGAAGGGTGAGCAGGTTTCCAGGAGCTACGCCCACAGCAAATGTGCCAGGGTAGAAGTCCCATAACTGAGAGGACTGTGCAGCTCACTTAAACATTTTAACATCTAACATATACTTTGCTATTTTAAGTACATTCATTCACCAGACTTTTGATGTAAAGTCAGGGCCTTTTCTTTAACTTTGCACCCACTGGATAGAACTGTTTCTATCATCTTTCTTGCGTAAGTCACACATATGACCCTGCACACAATTTCCAACTTCAGCTTCTTAAAAAGCTAGAATGAGAAACTAAATCCACTTACAAAATAATCTGAGTGGAAACATCTTTCTAGATATTTTGGATATTTCCCAATCTTTCATAGTTGTTTCACCTACATCAAATTCAACAGCATTTTCCAAAAATGACTAGTCATTTTCGATTCTTTCCAAGACTTCAACTCAGTTTTCATAGGAAGAACATTTTTAATTGGTTTGTATAATATTTAGTTAAATTACATAATTACAATAGCAAGTCCAATTGGCACAAACAGGTTTGGGAACTAACCCAGCTGCCTCTTGGAAAGCATTCAGCTCAGCTGCTGGGAGCACAAGTGGTAGATGCTCCAGCCAGCAGCCTTCCTGCCCCAAGAGTGCCGTGGTATCAGTCAGAGGGAATGGAGCGTGCTGGTGAATTTGGCAAAGCGGTCAACTGTGGTTAAGAGAATGTCTAGTGCTCCCCTTACTGGGGCCTTGGTTAAGGTTAATTCCCTAGGGACTGGGGCCTGACGCTGCCTACCTCCATCTTGCTCCACTCCTCAGCTCGTCCTGCTTCCTTCCAGCTCCACCACTGCACTGAGTGCACCAAGCCTCTCCGGGTGCCCTTCTCCTCCTCTTCTCTCTCTCTCCCAAGTCCTTCTCCCATTGGAGCTGCCCAGGAAGGATCTGGCAAACTAACTCTATAGTTTCAGTAACAGGATAAAGAGGTGATGTGTGTTTCTTACAAGGAGGTACATTTCTGATGATGTAATTGCAGGCATCTGCAGGAGACTGGTTGCGGAGGAATCTGGAGTCAGGCGACCATCTAGGGGGGTCTCGATCACACCATCTTCCTGTGGCAGAGTCACAGCTGCACATTTTCACCTGCGGCTGTGTCTCACTTACAAAAGTTTATCTGCCTGTCCACTGTCCGTGCTCCCAAATGTCTTACAAGACATGGGATGCTCTCCCTCTTTTAACACCCTGTATCAAAGCACTCTCTACATCCACCCTTCCGTTTCTCAGGTATCACTCAATGCAAAAGTCAGTGTTTAATCCACATGTGATCAAACCAACCAACCCATCAACCCCAAGTAGTAATGGGCATCTATAACTCATAAGGAGAAAAAGGAATACACTCGCCAGGGCAATATATCTGCAGTGAATATTCACTATTTTGAGTCATCCACCGTCATTCCCCCTTCCTCTTGGAAACCTCAATTTTCTTCCAGATTCCCATCTGCCCCACACAGCTCATGTATTTCAGGAGGCCTCAGGATGGATCATGGTCGGCTTAGGACAGGCAGCTCAGTTCAGCTCAGCTTCCTGGCTACGGTGATTGAGCCAAGTCCTACCATATGAGATGCAAGGAGATGTTTGCCAGGGAGAGGATCTTCTTCACTGGAGATATGAAGGGCACATGTGAGGCCTGGGGCTGCTGCCACCATTTTCGTTATCATGAAGGAGCTAAAAAGGGTAGGGCTGAGCTGACTACACAGAAAAATGGAGCTGGAGAGCTGAGCTGCTCCTGAAGGTCACCCTGCCTCTGGACTTTTCATCTACTTGAGCCAGTAAGTTCCCTTTCTTGATTTTATTTATTATTTTAATCAAACCAATCATAAACATGATTTGAAAAGTCAAAACTAACACAGGACCAACAATGAAAAATATCAGCCCCTCCTGACCCACACCCACACTGAGTTCTAGTCCCCAGAGTTAACACTCCCAATTGTTCCAGTTATCTCTTCTCTTCTTTATTGCCATATTTCTGAATAACATGGCGTATGCTACTGTTTCTAGATTCTCCACCTTTAGATATCACGCATTAATGTCTTATAATGGACAATGAGGTTTTACCTTGCGGCTCACACTCTCTATATCCAGTGGACAGATGAGTAGACAAATGGGGACAAAAATTAAATGAAAAATAGGGGGAATGGGGGGGGATGTTTTGGGTGTTCTTCATTTGTATTTTCATTCTTATTTTTATTTATTTATTTTTGGAGTAATGAAAATGTTCAAAGGTTGATTTTGGTGATGAATGCATGACTATACGATGGTACTGTGAACAACTGACTGTACACTGTGGATGACTGTAGGGTGCGTGAATATATCTCAATAAAACTGAATTAAAAATAATTTTTTAAAGATGGGTTTTATTTCTCTTGTGCCTCCATCCCCACTACCACCACACCCACAATTCCGATCTCTGTGTCTTCCTAATAGAGTGACACCCTCATTTTTAGTTAAATCAATAGTTGGTGTTCACAGGATCGCTGACTATGCAGATGATGTTCATGGGAGAGCCACACAGTGATATTTCTTTTTTTTTTATATTCCATAATGTTAAAAGGGGCTTTTTATGCACCCAACACTACTTTTTCACAAACTCAACACCAAAGCTGTTAAAATCCCTCCCCAATAAACAAGGCACATTAGTAATCTGTCTTTTCCTTTTCCTTTTTTTTTTTTTTTCCTGAAGTCATCCCATCCACAGTTCTCTATCCTCCACCTCCCTCTGGACCAACTGTTACTAAGACAACTATGCAGCTGTCACCTGGGAATTCTTACATTAGACCCCTTTTTTTTGTTTCCTTTTGCTGCTATAACAACTAACCAGAAATTCAGTGGCTTAAAACAACAGAAATTATCTTATGGTTCTGGAGATCAGAAGTCTGAAATATGTCTCACTGGGCTAAAAAGCTGTCTACTGGGCTGCGTTCCTTCTGGAGGCTCTAGAGCAGAATGGTTTCCTTGCCATTCCCAGCTTCTAGAGGCTGCCTGCATTTCTGGGCTCCCAGCCCCCTTCCTTCACCTTCAAAATCAGGATCGTGGGGTCAGGTCCTTTCCACTCTGTCATCTGTCCAATACCCCCCTTGTATCTCCCTTTCCACTTATAAGAACCCTTCTGATGACATTTGGGCTCACTCCGATAACCCAGGATCATCTTCCCTTCTCAAGGTCAGCTGATTAGCAACCTTGATTCCATCTGCAACTTCAATTCCCTCTTGCCACATACTCTAACACATTCACAGCTCCATGGAGTAGGGCATTGGCAAATTTTGGGGTGGGGGTGGTGGGGTCATTATTCTGCATACCACACCCACCATTCTCTTCTTTTGGGTTTATTCTCTGGTTGTGATGGTGTGAACCTTACTGAGGCAGCTTCCTGAGAAGGGGTGCCCAGGAGGTACGTCTTTGAGACCATGCCTGTCTGAAACCTCTTCGTTTCCCTCACTCTTGACAGCCCGCTTGGCTGTGAATAGAGAGCTAAGCTGGAACCACTTTCCCTTGGAAGGCAGAAGGCACTGTCCAGTGTATTCCAGTCTCCAGGGGTGCTACTCTAGCGTCCAGTTCCATTCGGCATCCCAACCTTTGTATACAACTACTTTTTGTCCTCTCGGAAAGTTTTATCAATCTTCTCTTTTTCCTTGGTGTTCTGAATTCCACACGTGGTGCCTGGCTGTGGGTTTGTTTTGTCCATCGTGTCCCATCAAGCAGCCTGGAAGCACATGCCCTTCAGTCCTGAGAACTTTCCTGTGTAACTGCCCTGATTATTCCGTTTCCTTTGGTTTCCTTGCTATTTCTGGAACTCCTAGTGCTGGCTTTCCTGGACTGGTCTTCTAATTTCCTTATTTATTTTCCTGGTTCTTACAACGTTGTCTTCTTTTTCTATTTTCCAAGAAAGCCCCTCAACTTTATCTTTCACATCTTTTACTGAATTTTTAATTCTGCTATCATATGTTTAATTTCCGAGAGTTCTTCCTTATTCTCTGAGTGTTTCTTTTTTACAGCCTCCTGTTCTCATTTTATGGATCATTATTTCCTCTTATCACACTGAGTACATTAATTATATTTTTATTGACGTTTTCTTCCACTCCTGGCCTTGGCTCTGCTCCTAACAGTTCCCCTTTTTCTATTTACTTGTTTGTTTCTCTCTCTCGATGGCCCCCTGCCTCAGTCTCTTATGTTAGAGACTTTCTTTCCACAAATGCCAAGTGATAATCGGTAGTTATATTTAAAAGGGCAACACTGAAAGTTGGTGATTTCTCTAGAGGGGATCTGGTCATTTCACTGGGTGTGTGTGTGTGCTTGTGTGTGTATGCAAACATAGATATTTTTTCTTTCTTTCTTTTTTCCCTTGGGCCAGTTTCCTTACTAAGGAACTTTCCAAATCTGCCTGGGGAGTAAGTACCATGCTGCCAGGATTCTTGAGTGGGGAGGAGCTGCAAGTCTTACCACTCAGTATGCAGGCCTTAAATAAATTCTTTGATTTTCAGTATAGTGCTCAAACTTGCCCTCAGTTGTACACAGCATCTTGGAGTCCAGAATCTCTCTGGTTCAAATCCTTTTGAAAAGAAACTTCTAGTCCCTGGCCAAGGGGGAGAGAAAAAGTTGGCTGGCTTTGCAGGGTTGGGGGGTGGGTTAGGGAAGGGGGGGTTCCTGGCTATTCTTCACGCAGATTTTCAATCAGTTCCCATTCCTAATTCGCCTTCAGAAATATCTAGAACTCCAATTCTTGATCTGTTTGCGGGCAGTGCAGGTGGAGTTGTGGGAGTGGTGAATGCTTCTAGGTGTCTTCTCACTATCCAAGCTCGGTTCAGCGCTCCTCTTTGCGGAATGAGTGATCATCTATCCACAGACTTCCCAGCTTCCAAAGCTGTGTTGACATCTCTTATTTGCTGTCATTTCCTCTTCTGATCTCATTGTCCTTGTGAAGTTAGGCTTTTGTCCATTTCTTTAATACCATGGGGGGGGGGGTAGGAAGGGAGCAGAGTTAAATTATGTAGCCAAATCACCATGCTTAATCAGAAATCGCTCCTGTTTTTTGGGCGACAGTAGGTAGGGTTTCAGTCCCATGAACCAGACACAGCCTGGCTCACACAGCACAGTTCACCGCCCACTCCCGGCTGCCCTCTGCGGGTCCACAGACCCCTCCCCAGTGCTCCCACTGCCTCACAACTGCAGTTGTAAGGAGCCTTGAAGTAGGGGCCACTGACTCTTGCTAACAACCCTCAGCTCAAATTCCCATTTGAGGCATTTTCCCACCCAGCTCAGGGAGAGCACAGTAACAGGGATTCTCCACAGAACTCGGCTGTGTGACTCGGCCATGAAGAGCCAGCAAAGAACCCTTTAGTAGGCACAGGCTACCTGAAATCATCCACACCCAAAACCCACTGAGTCTTTAGGATAGTCTTCGAGTAGAAAGATGCCCTTTAGCAGGAAATTGATCCCCTTCTCCATAAATAACCCCGTAAGAACTGGGCACACAGAGCTGCCCGTAGCCCTCCGCCTTCTTCCCAGCTCAGACGCGACACAACGCCAGGCTAAGTCACGGCCCTGCCACCCAAGCAGCCTCCAGTGTAAGGAAAAGTGGGTGGGCTCCTTGTGAGGAAGTCAGCACTCAGCAGCAGGCCCTCCTGCCATCCTGCAAGGCAACAGGCCCGGTGCCATTCACGCAGGAGAGGCCAAGGGCCTCAGCTCACCAGGGCGCATGGGGTCGCCGGGGGCCAGCCTTCAGGAGCTGCAGCAGCCCCCAGACCAGACCATGGGCAGTGCGCACAGGCAGGAACTCCCCTTTCCACACAAGATCAAGCTAAACACCTGAACGCATCAGACTCCACCCTAAATCCACGCAACTCCTCTGTAACTTAAATATGCCATCTTTGTGCAGGGCAATGTTCCTCTCCGCTACCCGCCTCCTTCCCAGGACAGACACAATTTGTTTCCCAGAGACACAGATGCTGAACACGAGGCATGCTGAAAAGGAGAGTCACCTACTTTTTTTTTTTTTTAATTCAGTTTTATTGAGATATATTCATATACCATAAAATCATTCATGGTGTACAATCAGCCGTTCACAGTACCATGATATAGTTGTGCATTCATAACCCCAATCTATTTCTGAACATTTTCCTTACACCAGAAAGAATCAGAATAAGAATAAAAAATAAATGCAAAGAAGAACACCCAGATCATCCCCCCATCCCACCCTATTTCATTTAGGTTTTGTCCTCATTTTTCTACTCATCCATCCATATACTAGATAAAGGGAGTGTGATCTACAAGGTTTTCACAATCACACTGTCACCCCTTGTAATCTACATTGTTATATGATCATCTTCAAGAATCAAACCTACTGGGTTGGCGTTTGGTAGTTTCAGGTATTTACTTCTAGATATTCCAATACATTAAAACCTAAAAAGTGTTATCTACATAGTGCATAAGAATGTCCCCCAGAGTGACCTCTCGACTCCATTTGAAATCTCTCAGCCACTGAAGCTTTATTTTGTTTCATTTTGCATCCCTCTTTTGGTCAAGAAGATATTCTCAATCCCATGATGCCGGGTCCAGATTCATCCCCGGGAGTCATATCCTACATTGCCAGTGAGATTTATACCCCTGGGAGTCAGGTCCCATGTAGGGGGGAGAGCAGTGAGACCACCTGCTGAGGTGGCTTAGTTAGAGAGAGAGAGAGAGGGCCACATCTGAGCAACAAAGAGGCACTCAGGGGGAGACTCTTAGGCACAATTATAAGCAGGTTTAGCCTCTCCTTTGCAGTAACAAGCTTCATAGGGGCCAGCCCCAAGACAGAGGGCTCAGCATACCAAGCCATCAGCCCCAATGTTTGAGAGTCACCTACTTTTGAACAATATTTTTTAAAACAACAACCAAAAGAAAATCCTCCAGCACATGAGTCAAGTGCATGGCAGCAAGGATATAAATTTAGGGCCCAGTAGGCCACAGATGGGCACTTTCTTTATTCTTAACCTTATCAAACCTTACTCGTCCATTCCCATGATGACATCACCCAGCTCTATCCCTGCCCCGGAATGGTCCCTGCCCCATGCTCCAACAACTTCTTGATGCAGCTCTTGTGACTCATGGGTTTTCCGCTCGTCTTCTTTCCTCCCCTTTCTGGAGCCCAGTGCCTCGTTCCACCTACACTCCAGCTGCCCCACCTATCATCCATCTCATCCAGATCTACCTCCTTTGTCTTGGCCCCAGGCACCTCTTCCTCTTAAAAATCTGTTATGAAATACTCCAGAAGTACAAAAAGGTATAAAAATAATACAACAAACACCTGTGTACCCCCTACCCAGCTTCACAAATAAAAGGCAGCTCTTTCTAATCCCAGACCCCACCTGCCTCTCTGACACCACAATTCCTAACAGCCTTTGTTCCAGGCAGCCCTGGGAGCTGCGTAAATCCTGGACCCTGCTGTATTAATTTTGTCTCTACCCTGTGTCTGTGTGAAGACCCTCCCTCCCCACCTCACCAACCTTCTCCCTTTGTGACTTGACCACTCCGCTTTCCCTTGCTGAAGGCTCCCACCTAGTTACAAACCACACAGGCAGGTCAGCGGTGCACCGAGAGCTCAGCCAGGGAACTTGTGCTCTTGGTGACAGCACCAGGCAGGACCACACGGCTCCCACGTCCGTGGGCTCAGCAGCTTTTCCGGCAGGCCCCTTCGTGCAGTAGGCGCCGGCCAGGGGCTGGGCCGGGGGATGCTCTGCCCCCGTGGTGTTTCTGTCTCTTTGGGCAATGGGCACACGCACAGGTGCAGCCTGAAGCCAGGTGGGTAGGGCTGTAATATGGGAGAACCCCCCAAGCAGCCAAGAGCAGGGGTCTGTAAAGGACTGGAGTCTGGCTTCAAGGGACGGGTGGGATGGAGAGAGACAGAGAGGACAAGTGGAACCATCCAGAAGAGGGAAGGCTAATCAGGAGGCACAGCGGCAGGAGTGAGGAGGTTGAGGCAGAGGAGAAGGAAGCCAGCCAGGCTGGAGAGGAGGGAGGTGAGGCTGGCAAGACAAGTCCAGCTGGGCAGGTTCTTGGGTGGCAGTGGACTGAGGGGATGGAGGTTCATGCTCAAGCAGCTGAAGTGCCCACCTTCCCCAGGACTGCGTTCTCAGCAAGCCTCTCTGCTTAGATCCCAGTCCAGGGGCTTGGGGGTGATGAGTGTCAGGGAACCCTTTGTGACTCTGCACACAGGCCTGGGAGGGTTGCAAAATGGCAGCACAGAGCATTGGCTCAACTGTTGACATTGGCAGGGCCTGAGCAGAGGCAGAAGATGACTTGCTGGATACCCTCCCACCTGCAGCCTCACTCCAGAAGCTGAAAAGTGCTCACTGGGCCAGGAGCCTCCCATGGTGGCTGGTGTCCATGACCCTGGGCAGAGGGCGAGGGTTCAGGAGCAGGGGCAGGCCCTCCCCACCTACACAGGAGACCTGGGATGCAGGCTGGAGCTTCCTGCCCACCTCCCCACCTGCACTCCTGCACCAGCCCACCCATCCCAGCTCCACGCAACCCGCACCCCTCACTCACACCCACTCACTGCCCTCTCTGTGGTGTTCATGCATCCCCGCATGAATTGTCAAGCAAACATATTAAGGTACAGAAATGTGGCTGCGGTGCCTGCTAGCTCTGCTGTGTGCGTCTCCACTCCATTTCCAGCTCCCCTTCCAGGCCCAAGGCCTCCACGTGCTACCTTCCTCTCCCCTCCCCTTCCTAGCAAAGTCCATACTCCAGTTCTTGCTCCACCAAGGAGTAAATGGCTGAAAACAATAAAACAGGTGTCCCCTGAGGATGGTTATAATTCAACAGAACCAACATCATAGGCTCAAGGGATGAACCCTGAGTGGTGGTTTTTCAGGCAGCAGCAGCAGGTGACAAGTCATAGGGCTGGGAGCACACCCCACACCAGTGCTGACGGCGGCAGGCTGCTTTGGGCACTGTTTGTTTAGCCCCCCCCCTGAAGAAAGTAACAGTTTGGGTCCATTTTAAGAGAGCTTGAAAGTGGGAAAGAATGGGCTTTCTCATTTCCTCCCGATGCTGGACACAGATTCTGAAGACACCAGCAACATGGCAGCAACTCAGCTTGCCTCATTTCTTTGTGACCTTTCTGGGCTGGACCTTTAGGCACCAGCTTCTCTCAGAAGCTAGAGCAACAGCCCCTAGCCATGCCTGCGAGGGAGGTGCTCAGTAACTGAATGAAGGGATGGCCCCCCCCCCTGAGTGGCCTCTGCATTACAGGGTTTGAGGAGGAGAGACTTTGAAGAGGGGGTGTCTCCTCTTCCCAAGAGTTCTCTGGTGATTTTTCACTGGCAGCTGTAAGCCCCCCTGGCCAGTTCTGCATGGACACCTGGGCCTGAACCAGGTGCCCCAACCTGTCAAGCACAGTGTGAAGCCACGCTTGCACACCTGGTGCATGGGCCCTCATCTTGCGGTCCTCGCCCATTCTCTTCATGATGTCCACCTTCCATCCCAGTTTTATACCCAGGCCACCCCACCAGGTCACATTCTTTGGGGGGAGGTGGGAGTAAGTGTGCCCAGGAGAGAGGGTTCTGGCAAAGAGAGCATACACTTGGGGGCTTGCCCCTCCACTCCACCCTTGCAACTCTTCCCATGCCCAAGTTCTCACTCAAAATCCCCTTCCTCTGGGACGCCTTCCTGACTCCCAACCCACACTGAACATTCCAGCTAAATACTCACTGTGTGTACTGTCTCCCCCTCACGCTCAGACACTGATCACAAATGCTCCCTTTGAACTGTTTTTAAGAAGAAACTCAGAGCTGGATGCGACTGCAGAGAAGAACTAACTCCTCTTATAATTTTGCTGGGAGGCCAGGACCCATGAAGAGTGGGAAAGCATGCAGTGGAGGCCTTTGAGACAGTCGATGACAGAGCCAGAGCTCAAAACAAGGTCTTCTGACCGCAGTTCGGGGCTCCTTCCTCCCCCTGTAACTCGAGCCCAATTTCTCAGTGACAAGGACCATGTCTCCTGCCTCTCTGTACCCCAACCCGAGAACTCGGTAAAAGGGTTACTCAGGTCAGGACTGTGGTGCATATTTGGAGAGTGGCTGGGTCACGTGCTCCAAGGTCCACAGGCCCACTCCTCCTATAAGGGCCACACTCTCTGCCAACACGTCACATTCATATACCTGCAGCACACACAGAGCCTCCCACGGAAACCCAGCAGAAATCCCTCGGAGGGGACAGAGGGATGAGCACACTGGGCATTTCCATTTGGGGTGCTGCCTGACTCCTCAGAGCTCTAAGCACAGAGGCGAGTACTCCCCTCCGTGGCGGCAAGGACGGAAAACAATGAAAGCAGCCCAGTTAGGGGAAGGGATGTGTGAGCAGCCCACACAGGGTTTACATCTCCCTAGGGACCGATGGACAGGCGTCCCCAGGGTTGCGAGGACAGCGCTCCTTCTCCTCCCTCTGCTACTGGACGATCTTCAGGATGGCCTGTGAGCATTCATTGCAGGCCTTACTTTCTGCAGAAGGGGTTAGGGGACCTCCTCCCTCATTTAGCTTATAGTTTGGTTAAGACAAGACTAAAAATAATAAATGAATTTAGAAAGTTGTTGGAAACAAGGTCAATAATCAAATATCAATTATATGTCCTATAGACCAATAACAAACATGAAGAAAAAATATTTAAAAACACCATTTTCAGCAGCATCCTCCCAAAATCAAATACCCAAGGAATAAATCTAATGAAAGACGTGTACAACCTCTACACTGAAAAGTACAAAACTGTGCTGAGAAAAAGTAAAGACTTCAACAAATGGAGGTACCATGTTCCTGAACTGAAAGACTCAATACTTTTAGGATGTCTCCCAATTTGATATATAGATTTTGTATAGCTCCAATCAAAATCCCAACAAGTATGTGTCTTTGTGTGTGTGTCTGTGTGTGTAAATCAACAATTATAAAATTTATAAGAAAATGAAAAAGACCTAGAAGAGCAAAGGCAATAATGAAGAATAACACTGGAAAAATGACACTACTGCAAAGCAAGACTTTGACTAGAAGCTGCAGTAATTAAGACAGAGTGGAATGGGTGCAAGGATAGTCACGTAAGCCAGTGGAATTGAATCTAGTCCAGAAATAAACACATTCAGAGAGGGTCACTTAACTTGTGACAAAGGTTCCACTGCAATTCAGTGGGAAGGATGGGTGTTTATGATAAATGGTGCTGAGCCCACTGGATATCTATATTTAAACAATGGAACCTTGACCCCTACCTCACACTGAACAAAATCAATTTGAGATGGATTATGGACCTAAACATGGAAGGTAAAACAATAATGCTGCCAGAAGACAACATAGGAGACTCCACCTTCAGGAACCTGGGTAGGCACAAGGTTCCTTAAACAGAACACTGGCCATCACAGAAAAGACTGAGAAATCGGACTTTGCTAAAATTAAGAATGTCTATCAATTAAAATGAAAACAAGAGAGTGCAAAGGTAAGCCATAGAGAGAGATGTGTGACAGAGGACTCATACCCAGTATATACAAAGAAAGCGTACAAATAAGAACAAGACAGACACACCGATTTAAAACTGGGCAAATGATTTGAATATGCACTTCACAAAAGAGGATATCAAAATGGGCAATCAACA
This sequence comes from Choloepus didactylus, assembly GCF_015220235.1. Lineage (NCBI taxonomy): Eukaryota > Metazoa > Chordata > Mammalia > Pilosa > Megalonychidae > Choloepus > Choloepus didactylus. The sequence goes on along the minus strand of NC_051322.1, from coordinate 32,445,590 downwards.
TATAAAAACATGAAAATGCAAAATAAAACCGTGATGGCATATCACTACCCCAACCAGAACAGCTAAAACAAAGCAGCACGTGTCGGGGAGAAGGTGAAGCAACCAGAACCCTCTGATGTTGCTGACAGGGGTCTACACCAATAGAACTACTTTGAAGGAGTGTTTGGCAATACCTGCTAAAGCTAAAAACATGTATACCCTATGATCCAGAAATTCCATTCTTAGATATATTTCCCAAAGAAATGACATTCCTGTACACCAAAAGACATCAATTAAGAATATTCAAAGCAGCTTTTTTTCATAATAGTCCCAAACTAGAAATGATCCAAATGTCCATAAACAATAGAATAGGTAAATAAATTGTGATATAGCCATACTTAATATAAAAGAATGAGCTTCTGGCATACTCTACAACATGGACAAATGTCACAGATATAATGCTAAATGAAATGCAAAAAAAAAAAAAAGGTACATATGGTATGATTCCATTTATATGAAGTTCAAAACAGGCCAAACTTCTGTATGATGACAGAAGTCAGACCTCAGGATGGGGGTTACCTTGATGGGCTACCAGCTGCAAAGGAGCAAGAGGGGGCCTTCCGGGGTGCTGAAAGTGTTCTATATCTTGATCAGGAAGGCATGACTACAAGGGCGTTAACATATGCAAAATACGTAAGAATTCGTCAGGCTGCACATTTAAGGTTTGGGCACTTTACCCAAAAGGGACAGGGAAGGACAGGACTGCAATCAGGAGACAGGAGGAGAATGAGGCATTCCCAGTCTGAGCACACCTGAGGGCTGAGAGCTGGCCTCAGACGGTCTTCCTTGTGCCCAGGAGCCTTGGAAGGGGACGGTTTAGCCAGTCAGCAGGAACAGAGCAAGCATTCCAGTAAAGAGGCTAACACACCAAGAGTCAGTCCCAAGGACAAAAGGGCGCTTTGTACCAGCCCCTAATCCACTTTGAAAAGCAAACAAGAGTGCTTCCATGCCTTGGAGCTGAGTGAGAGGCCATCAAGTGCAGCTGCGGCTGGGAGTCTGCGTGTCAGTGGAGTGGACAGAGGCCTCCATCTCGGTCCAACCGTGCTTCAAGTGCTGGCTGCTTTAGAGGAAATTAATAAAAAGCTTTTCCTTTTTTTCACTTTTTAAAAAGCCCAGATTTGCAAACTCACTTCTCCCTAACTTCAATTTATTCCCCAGGAGAAAAGAAGGGGAAATACTTAAGCTGGCATGGAGCCTGGAGCCCTCCCCAAATAAGAGAGATGTTGCTTTACCTTTCTTTTAACTCCTGCTGGCTCCTTGGCATTTCCACCCACTAAAAGGGGAATGTGTTGCCTGCTTCTGGAGGGCTCTGTCAGCACTTTTCTTCTCCACCACAGGTCTGAAGCCCCCTCTGCCTTAGTCTTCCCACATCTCAGCATCTCGGACCCAGGGTGGTAGGAGGACGGCTTAGGTAAGCCACTTGCTTATTCACTCCTCCTTTCCCCTGCTTAAACTGTCATTTATTGATATTTGTTTGCTTTTGGCAATCCAGCAATCTGGTTTTATCCCCACCCCCGTCCAGTCACTTATATTAGGGTGGCTCTGGAAGTCTGTTATTTGGTTTTGCTCTCCATCTGTCCCCTACTCAGTGTTGCTGTACTCCATGTTACACTGTTTAAAAATAAAGTCGAAAAAGTAACAACTAAATAGATGACAGCCTGGCAAAAACAGCAGCTGTTGCCCATAAGGCAAAATAGAAAATATTCCCCTGGATCTGTCTATATAGAGATGGATATTACAGAGCAAGAGAGAGAAGAAAGGGGTCTCATCCAGTGCAGTATCGTTTAACCCTCTCTGATGGATGCTTCATGCCAGCACTTGCCCCTCAGCCCACAAGATCAGAACATGAATGTCCAAGAGTTTAAAGCATCTGGAGAGGCAGCAGATGTCTGGGAAACTCCACAAGGCGAGTGTTTGCATTCTGACCCCAGGTACAAGCCAGATCCAAATTAAGCCAACAACGCCCCTCTCAGCCAGATATTAGAGTAGAAATGACAAGGAATTTCCCATGAATTCTTCCCTTGAGAAACTTAAAATTTAGCTGGAATAGCAAGATATAAAGTTACCAAAAGTGAAGAATAAAATATAGTTAAAATCCCAAGTCACATGATACCCGAAGCACAAGTGATGAAAGAAAAAATAAATTATAGTTCATCAAAATTTAAAACTTTTTTGCTTCAGTGGACACCATCAAGAAAGTGAAAAGACAATCCATAGAATGGGAGACCATTGTATGTGCAAATCATGTATCTGACAAGGAATTTGTATCTAGAATATGTAAAGAGCTCTTAGAACTCAATAATTAAAAGATAGCCTGATTTTTTTAAACGGGCAAAGGTTCTGAATAGACATTTCCCCAGAGAAGATATACCAAATAGCCAATACAACTATGAAAAGATGCTTAACATCAGAGAGAAGCCGATCAAAGCCACAATGCAATACCGCTCACACCCTAGGATGGCTATAATAAAAAAGACAGATGATAGCAAGTAATTTGAGAGCATGAATAAATTGGAACCTTCCTACACTGCTGGTGGAATGCAAAATGGTGCAGCTACTTTGGAAAATGGTTTGTCAGTTCCTCAAAAGGTTAAACATAGTTACCATACAATCCAGCAATTCTACTCCTAGATATATACCAAACAGAAATGAGAATCTATACACCAAAATGTGTACGTGAATGTTCACAGCAGCATTGCTCATGATAGCCAAAAAAGTAGAAACAACCTAAATTCCTATCAGCAATGAAAGAAAAAGAAAACGTAATCTATCTATACAATGGAGCATTATTCAGCAATAAAAAAGAATGAATTATTGATACATGATACAACAGCAATGAACCTTGAAAACATTAAGCTAAGTGAAAGAAACAAATCACAGAAGAACATATATTACATGAAATGTACAGAATAGGAAAATCTATAAAAACAGAGAGGAGAGTAGTTGGGGGGATTGTGTGGAATGGGAAGTGAGTAAGGGGTTTGTTTTTGAAATGATAAAATATTCTAAAATTGATTATGGTAATGGTTGCACAACTTTGTGAATATACTAAAAGCCACTGAATTGCACACCTCAAATGGGTGCATCGTATGGTACGTGAATCATATCTCAATAAAGGTGTTATTTTAAAAATCCAAACAAGGAGAAGAGATGGGATAACTTAGCTTCTGGTTCATGCTGAACGGCTAGTGCAACAGGTGAGGCAGGAGCTCCCAGCACAAACAGCACCTGACCCAGACAAAGGGGGACTGGGCTGGGTTTTGAAGAAAGGTCTTGGAAAGGAGAAGAGGTTAATCCAGGCAGGGGGCTTGGCAAGAACAAAACTGTAGAGCAGGAGAGTATGGACCGAGCTCAGGGGATGCTGCAAACCCTCCTCCCAGCCCCGACGGCTGGCTCACCAAGTGAGGCAGCTACAAAGCCCCCCAGAACCCGCTCCAGCCAGTGTGGAGTCTGGTTCAGACACTCAAAGGGAGGGCCAGTGAGAGAAGCTTGGGCCTGCTGTCCCCCCAGCTTGCCGGTTTGCCCACTCGCCTGACTCCTTGTTCCCAGAGGATCCAGTACTCCCTTCACCCAGAGAAAACGTCCCCTTTCCCATGAAATACCATGGTCTCGATGATGGGAAACTGGACTGTCACTCACTTATTTGTCACACAGGCACTGTTCAAGGTAGTGGGGACACAGCACGAACAAGACAGACACAATGCCTGGAGCTTGTAAGGCGGGGGAGACAATGAAGGAGCACATGGCAAAGGGGCGAGGTGAGAGTCAAAGAACCCAAACAGGGTGACATGTGGAGCTGATGGTGGTGGCTCTGGATGGTGGTCGGGAAAGGCCATGGTGACATTTGAGCTGAGCCCTAAAGGAGCAGCCTGTGAGCATGAACAGCGTTCCAAAAGCAGGAGCCGCTGGTGCAAGGACTGCTGGGAAGGCACGAGCTTGGCGTGTCTGAGGAGCAGAACGTGGGCCAGGGTGGCTCTGTGCTGTGGGCGCGGTCCCAAATCCCACTACCCGGTCAACCTCAGTCTCAGGGGCCTCTGCTTTGGTTTCTCCATCCTGAGACCACTCCCTGCCAGAAAACGAACTCAACTCTGCAGGAGAGCCTGCTGCAGAAAAACCGTTCATGAAGGCCCACATCACTCCCAAGTTGATATTTTCACAAGTAGAACTCGAGTGTCCTTGACCTGCATTGAGGGGGACCCATGTGCACGTGACTCTCGGCTCTTCTCCTGAGTTTGACGGCTTCCATGCCTTCTCCTGCAAGCACTGAGAGACAAAACAGATCCCACAGCACGGCTGTTGGAAGGTGTTCCCAGGATATTTCCACAAGAACACCCCACATTCATTAGCATCTCCTTACTTATGGCATAAATGAAGCAAAAACCTAGACCCATGTTAAATCAGAGAAGAAAGCAGCTAAATCTTAGACAACAGCCAGGAGAATAGGGCACAAAAAGCATATGTTATATCCAAACATATCAATCTCCTTTTTGGGTGCTGGTTCTGACTGTTCTGACTTGAAACAGTGAATCCCATTTGGTTTAGAACATGCTCCAGAATTTGGGAACCAGCAGCCAAAACGAGAAGAGCACAGGCGAATAGGCAAAGTCAGAACATATGAGTCTCTCTCGAGACTGAGCCTTCAAACGTGGGTGGCTCCAAAGAGCTGTCAAAACGTAGGCTGGGATGAAAAATGACCTCCAGAATGCACAGCTGTGACAACGTGTGTGGCAAAGGAGGGACCAGGTGAGTCAAAAGGTACTTGGACGTGCCTCAGCCTGTCCCCTGGTGAGAGCACACACTGGTACGGGCACGTGGGTTGGGCGAATGTGCCGTGAGGCCGCTGGGCAGAATCAGCTTCGAAAGGCTAGTGTCTTCTTCTCCTCCAAATTTATTTTTACTGACCCTACTGTACATACGAGTTTTGAAAAATCAGAATGCCAGCAGTTTCACTTTTTGAAGTTGGCACAGTATAAAATAATAAATAAATAAATCAACTAATACATAGCAAGATCCAGGTTTAAAAGATTAGTCCCAATAATCCTGGTCATGGATTCCTTGATCTCAACATTACAAGATCCTTGGTGGACATCGAAGCCACCATCCCACCGGGAGCCAGCCCCCTTCCCTGCAGTACCCCCAGTGATGGGGAGCTTACTACCTCAGCTGGCAGCGGGTTCCACTGTGGGCAGCTTTTATTGTTTTCAAGTTCTTTCTTGTGTTTAAGAGAAGTTTGTTTTCCCAGCTCAGCCAGCAAGGAGGAAGAGCTGTTCTGTGGATTCGCTTGGTACCAGGACAACCGGGGGTGCGGGGGTGGGAAATGTCACCCCTGGTCTCCAGGGCTTACCGTCTTGTTGTGGAGAGAACGATGGCTGACGTAGCTGAAGTGGTTACATAACCCGACAGACGAGTTTAGGATTAAGAGACAAAATGTGTAGCGAGAGCAACAGGGATGACAGGAATTGAAGGAGAAAGATCTCGGTGGCCATTACTCCCGGGGGATGAGGGGGTTGCGATGCTCTGACAACTCCCAAGCCTAGGCCTCCAGGCCAGGCTTGCCTCTTGAGCCCCAGGCCCATTTTTCCAGAAGTGAGTTGAAATCCTTTCCTGCCTGCTCCCCTGATCGACAGCTCAGTCAGAAGCCAGGGATCCTTCTCAACTCCCCTCTCCTTCAGTGCACAGTCACCCACCTTGAGCCCTGCTAAGCCGGAACCCCTGCGAATCCCTCCCTCCTCTGTCCCCAGGGCCCCTAGCATCAATAGACCCGAACATTTCTCCCAGCACTTTTTCAGGAGCATCTAAACTCACAGCCTTCAAACCTTCTCTTCCTTCCCCGCATTTGGCCTCCGCACAAACATCAGAAATATTTAAGACACACATCTGACCCTGTCACTCTCCAGCTTAAAACCCACAGGACTTCCTGTACACTGTTACACACTGGCCATGTGAACGTTGCTCTAACCTGAAAGCAGTCAGCTGTCTCCCTGGGAAGCCCCCTCTCTCACCACCGCTCTCCACATACCTCACTCCAACCGGGCCAAAGTCCTCACGGTCCTCTGCGGGGGCCACACCTTCTGCTCTTAAACCTGGGGCCATGCCTGAATCTGCAGGAAGCACACCTGGGATGGTGGGATGGTGGGCATGGTGGCAGAACAGAGGAAGAAAGACATTTGGCCAAGGTCTCTCACACACAGCACCCCTGTTTCCTCCGCCAGGGAGCGTCAGCGTGTTTAGGCAGCTGGGGAAGCTGGTCAGGTCTCCGGCTGGGTAACTGGTGTCAGAGCAGACAGTGGGGTGACAGAGAGAGACGGCGGCGGAGAGACCGCTCAGGAGGCTCCGGCAGTAGAGCCCATCTACATCCAAGGAAGTGAGGGATAAAAGGAGGGGCGACGTCCCAGCATTCCCCATCACGGCCCCTCCTAGGAGCTTGCCCAGCAGCTGTGGAACTGGCCCACATTTGCCACACAAGCTTCTGTCACCTACAGATGTGGCCAGAGCCTGTCACTGCCAGACACAGCCCACCCCAGCCTCTGGGAGAACCGGCCCATCGTCTGGGGCTGGAGGGTTTGGTGGACCTGAAAACATCTGCTCCTAGACTGGAAAGCCCAGGCTCTGCCTTCACCCAGTTCATGTCCTCGGAGATGTGCGTGGGAAGGTGCCAGACCAGAGCCCATACGCGGCTGCCAGCCCCGGCTCCCTCTGAAGTCGGAGCAATCAGGTTTGCTCACAATCTGGTTTGGCCTGCAGCACAGTTTGGATCACATTCAAATCAGGCAGAGACCCAGGGCGCAAAGGAGATGATTTAATGCACGTCAGCCAAGAGCCTCTTTGTTGAGGCTGGAATTCCAGTGCCAACGTCTTGGGAGGCAGACTTGTATTTGTTCAGTGGTGCTGGGCTAAGGCTCAGATGGTGGGGGAGCAAGGCTGGCTCTAGGGAACAAATATTTATTGAATACCTACGTGCCAGGCACTGTGCTGGGTGAGGGGGATATAACAATGAGCCCAAATGGCCAAGCCCTGGCCCCAGAGCTCACGTTTTAGTAGCCTTCTTTCCTGGGAGCCCAGAAGCCCAGCTCTCAGACTTTACATACAGGTTGTGTCTTAAATTCAGCTTCAGAAGGCCTACCCATGAAGGAAAATAAACCAGTCCAGCAACAGCTAGCAACAATGATAGCTAAAACCTATTAAGTGCCAGGTTCTCGTCTAAGTGCTTTGTATATGTTAACTCATTTAATCCTCGGAATAACCTAATGAAGCAAGTATTATTATTAACCCCATTTCCCAGCTGAGAAAATGGAGGTACAGAAAGACGAAATAACTTGCTCTCACACACCAAGAAGTGGCAGGGCCTGGAATCAAACTCAGGTAACTTGGTTCCAGAATCTGTGCCTCTGGCCACCCCACTCTCCTGCCCCTAACCTCCCCCACTGTCCTGCCTCTAGCCTCCTCCCCGTACCTCCCCAGCCTTCCCCTGTACTGCCCCTCATCTCTGCGCGATCCTCCCTCTAGCTCCACACTATCCCGTGGGCCCAGGATGCTGTCAGGGCTGCAGAGGAAACAGACTCGCCTGGGGCTGCTCCCTTCTGTCTGGCAGTTTCCATCCTAGATGGGTGACCCTGGAGGTTAACTAACCACAGGGCCGGCGACCTCCTTGCTCAGTGAGGGACTGTGGCCAAAGGGAGGAAGAAAGAGTAGGAAGAGCCACACCCTTGTACTGAGGGCAGGACCGTCATTTCTATAAGAGTTTTCCACGTCTAAAAGGCATTTTTACATCTATTCTCTCTTACCAGTTCTGGGATATAATTAAGGCAGGCAGTGGTTTCATCATCTGCTTTTAACAATAGAGGAAATTAAGGGTCGGGGGAGCTGGGGACTTGTCTGCCACCTCCCAAAGCTGGCCCTTGGTGCCTCCCCCAGGGAAATTCCACCATGCCATGTTTCAGGAAGGAAGGTGAGAGCCTTTCCACAGGGACTACTCCTGTTTTAATATGGATACATGCGACTGATATGGGACCACAATTAGAGTTTACAAGCAGTTCCCCTCCTCCAGGAGAGCATGAAAAAGAGTTCCCTTCTTTCTCATCACTCCATGGGACCTAGCAAGCAACCCGCTCTGGAAACCTTGCACCCTGTACTCTGCACCCAAAGGCCCTCTATGGGAAGCAGTAAGAAACCTGAACCCCAACGAAAGGCAGGAGGCAGAGGTGGAGCTAGAACACTCAGAGCCAGAGAGCCCCTGCCCCTGGGGCCAGGCAGCCCTGAGCTGCATTCTGAGATAACAACCCAATGCCCAGGCTCTGGGCTGGTGACATTTTAAAAACTCACCAATAAATCCTAAAGACTAAATTAACAGTGGGATCCCCAGCCAGTAACTGCATATGATTATACACTGATCCCCGTACAAAAGCACTTCTTGGTTTCCTTAGGGAAGAGCTGGGGATGGTTTTACACTCAGGCTTGCAGAGGCAGTGAGGGGATAAAGAGTTGCAAAGCCAGGTTGAGATCATGTGGTGTGGGTGACCTGGCTCCTGGCCTGTGGGTTATGGGGTTGCCCCAGTAAAGTCTCCAAACAAAGGCAGAAGTGTCAGGATAGAGGTGAGTCCAGCTAACCCCATACCATTCAAATTCCCATCACTGGCATATTCTAGAAATCCAGGGCTTCTGCCCAAGCTCCCTGACTCTCCCACACCTCCAGCAGCCAGCAGGCTAATCACTGCAAGTGTTTATCAGAGCTATCCAATAAACCAGCCTTTGCAGGAAGTGGGGTTGGGGGAGGGGAAGAGATTTACCAGATCTGGAATATCTCTTCTATTTGAGCACCACAGATTGGCTTTTCCACTGACAGAGCCCTAGTCACATGTGTGCCCCCATGAGAATGCATATGTGCTGCAGGGGTGGGGGTGGTGGCCCACTTCCATGTTAATGCTGGCCAGACAGAGAAGTAGCTGGGCGGCCCAGGTCTTAGCCCCAGCTCTGCTACTATGACTTTGAGCAAGTCACTTTACCTCCTGTGGCCTCAAGTTCTGCATCTATAAAACAAGGAAATTGCCTGTTCTCTATCAGTACAGTGATTTTCACACTCAGGTTAAGTTATATGTGTTTCTACCATTCACTGCAGACCATTCTCATTGGACCTGGTAATCCAATTCCTTTTAGGTCCTTGATTGGAAGCCACTCCTTGGTTATCATACAGTGAAAGTTAAAGTAAATAACAGTCTCAGTCCCAGGCTTACTAAGGTTAAGGGTGGGGTCATATCACACCTGCTGTCTCAACTATTTTATTTCTGTCAAAAAGCTTCTCCAAGCCAGCTCTCCACTGCTCCAACAACTCTTCATCCACACCCCCCAGCCCATGCAAACATGTGAGTCTCAGGAAGAGAATTTGTTTCAGAGATTTTTCAGAGTTTTTCCACCTGGGTGATTGACCTGCCTGGAAAATTACATTTCCCAGACAACCTTGTAGAGGTTGCCAACAGGCTGTATGCTGCAGTTTCTGGGCGGGACCACAGGAAAGCTCTTTAAAGGTAATGGTAGCCAGTGCTCCAGCAGTCATCTTGGAACATGAAGGCACTAAACTAAGGATGGTGTATTTCAGAGTAGTTCTGAACTGCCAACCTCCAGGCTTCCTTTATGTGAGAGAAAAGTAAATGTAGAGAAGTTATTTAAGTCACTGTTTCAGGTGTTCACTAGCACCTGAACACAATTTCTAAGCAATACAGGGTTGGCATGGATTTATACTAATAACTCTTCCAGTACTTACAGGTTCAGCTACCCTCAACCATCAACCCCACAAAAGTCCACAAGTCACACAACTAGATCCAAAAGAAGAGCTCTCAAAACACAAGAACTGATTAACAAAACCAAGGACAGCAAAGACACGGGAGAAAAGAGCTGCCATTAGTACAAGGAGCAGTGCAAAGTCCATGTGACACTACAAGGAGGCAAGAAGTAGACGCAGGGGCTGGAGTGTACAGGGAGGGCCTCACAAGGAGGGAGCAAGAAGAAGCAAGGACAGAACAAAAACCTGGGCATGCAGCTTCGGGGAAAATGGCTCCACACACCATCTCATCTGAGGACATCACCATACTTCACTAGAAGTGAGCCAAGGGTAAGAAGAGAGTTTTCTGAGGACATTCAGTGTGGCACAGTAATATGAGGGGCTCTGTCGAGTAAGTAAATTCCTAAATCACGGTCAGTCTGACTGAGCCGGGTATGAACGCCAGCACCGCCTCTTACTAGCCATGGGCCAACTGATGAACCTTGTGAGGCTTTTCCCTCCTCCATGAGTTGGAGGTAATCACAGCAATTGTTCAGAGTCACTGTGGATTGCAGATAATGTGAACAGAACTACACAGTGTGCACACTGCTTGGCACACAGCAAATTCCAAAATATATTAGCTAAAGAGCCTAATACATATTCTACCCAGTAAAGGGCACTTTATAAAGAGGCTGTTAAACTGGATTCCATATACTGTGTTAACTCAGGCAGCTACCTCTATTACATAGATTTGAAACACTTCCACCAAGCTGCTGAAATATTTTGGTGACTTAATTTATCCATCAATTAACTCTCAGTTAAACATCAGTTTATCCATTGAGTGAAACATTCCCTTTGCAGTATTTCTGACCCCCTCCCCTTCCGGGTCCAGATAACCCAGGTGGCTTAGTGTCTATTGTGTATGCACATGTCTCTCTGCTCTATTACACATACATGCATACCTAAGCGTAACAATTCCCCACCCACAACCCACTTCCTCTACCCCACCCATCACAATTATCATCTAACTTGCCTAGCGTGTTAATCGAAACTTAGGGCAGTTTTAGAGATGGGGAGAAGGGAAGGGAGGGTGAGGGGCAGTGGGAGTGAGGTGCAAGAGGGGGAACAAAAACAGTGACCCAAGTCCCCTGAAAACTCCGCTTAGCCCATCACAAGCAATAAGGAAATCAGATTTGCTTGGGAGATGTGGTTGATTGTGCCAAATATGAATTCCTGCCATCCGCATCCCCAGGCCGCCTTGCAATGTGACTTTTCCTGCTCCCCCCATCAGGAGGGAGCGTCTACTTTCCCAGCACTTGAACACAGGCTGCCTTGGGGCTTGCTCTGACCCACAACACAATGGAAGTGACTGTGTAATCCTGAGTCTCGGACTCAAGAGCTCTTGTGGCTTCTGCTCGCTCCCTCCTGGAACGAAGGGAGCCAGGGCCAGCGGGAAAGCAGGACTTCAGGCAGCAAACAGCAGCCACGATGATCAATAACCAACACACGCCCCCACATTTCACCTATCTGGGCCTCAGTTTCTTCTTCTGTACCACGGGAGGGATGAACTGCAGGATTTCCAGGGTCGGAGGCGGGGTCAGCCCTGGAGTGAAGCCCCAGCCACGCCTGCCTCTGCAGGGAGTCTGCAGCCACCCGCCCGGCCCAGACGGGACCGGTCCCCGCCGCGGGAGAGGGTGTGCGGTGACCCGCCTGGCTGCCGAGGGGTGCGGCTGGTCCCCTTCAGCCCAGCCCGGCCCTCACTCCCGCCGCCCCTCCCCACTGCCCCGCCCCGCCCACCGTCCAGAGCCCCGCGTCCAGGGGCTGAGCCCGCGGCAGGACGGCCGCCCCAGGCCCGCTCACAACTCCTCCTCCGACGCCAGAAGCCAAGAGGCTCAGAGCAGAAGGAAAACCAGAGCCGGAGGTGGTCTTTCAGTTCAGACAGGACCCCACACACGTGCACACACGCACACGCACAAGCATGCACTTCAGACTTAAACAAGGATATTTCAGCTATTTCTTTCCCCCTTTCCTTCCTTCCCTTTGCCCCCACCCCCCCATCCCCCACCAAAAAGGAATCCATCTGGCTTCCCAGCAGCAACCACAGAGCTTCAAACCATCCAGAAATACAAGCATGGAAGTACTGTGCCTGGCTGGAGGTGAAGACAGCCCCGGTCACAGGAAGGGAGGAGAAGTAATAAGGCAGTGGCCAGATTCCAGTCCAAACAGCCTGTTCCTCTGCCCTCAGATCTACCTGCCCCCCACCCCCACCCCAAATAGCCCTCCTCACACACCCACACATCTGTGCTTGGACAGCTTTCCCCAGATTCCAACTTCCTGCTTGTTTTCTGCTCCGCCCACCCACCCTACCACCAGCACCCACTCTAGTGACATCTGAACACAGCCATACAAAGGCTCATTTTTGCTCTAATCTTCCCTGGCTATGGTTGTGTGGTTTCTAATTATTTTATTCCCAAGATTTACCTTGATGGATAGTTATACATTTTCCAATTTACTGTACAGTATCGTGTAAAGTGCCCTTTAAAAAAAAGTGTAGATTATTCCATGTTGTTAATTTTCCCAGCTCTAAGGAGAAATCTACAGATAGTCACCCACCCTAGAAGCTCTGATTCAATCCCAATTTCCTTTAATACTAATAAAATGAACAGTTCATTTATTAGAAGTTCCCTAAAAGAGGGCATTGAAAAACATTATATTTCTTTTAAAGTTGTTAAAGGGCATAAATCCATTACTCAGATACAGATCGCTTAATAACTTAATGCCTTTGGCTTGGCATTGCTCCCAGAATATTTTCACTTTATCTGTCTTTATTTTCAGGTTGGAACAAATTGAGGAATAATCAACTCTGTTGGCAGAAATTGTGGAAGGAACAGGGAAAAACTGGGGGGAGCCATGCAGCCTTTGGGGCCTCTGTCTCCCTCACAGGCCTTCAGCCCGTGGAGCTGCCTGACTGTGGGGTGCTGGGGGCGGCTCTTTGGGGCCTCCAAGTGGTGCCGGCCAGCTCTGCCCCCCAGGAGCTGCGCAAGCAGGTGGGAGGGCCCGAGAGATGGGGCCTTTTGGCAAAGGGGATCTGTTTCCATTTTCTAAACAAAATCATTTACATGATGTAGTCACCCAACTCCATAATTAAAATCATTAATGTTTCTTTGTGCAGATTAGCAATAAAGAGAAACTAAGTGCAGGAATCAACATTCCTTCTTACAAGCTCATCAAACAACCTTCCCTGAAGAAAGGCTCCGAAGCCTAGCTCTGCCCACCCCCTCCCCATCCAGCACTCTGTTGTCCCCCTAGTCTGACTTGCTTTAGGAGGGCGTGCCGGGTGCCTGACCTCTGCAATAGCAGCTGATTGAGAGTGGGGACCAAGGGGTTTGGAAGCCTCCCTGGGTAGAACAGAAGGATGGTGTGGCTCGCGGCACAGCTCTCCAAGTGAATCCCTGTGTATGATCTCCTTTGTTTCTCCTTTAAAATAAAGCCACTGAACTAAAATGACATTGGAGGGCTCTTTCTAGTTCCCCAACACCATGGCAGGTGTACTGCTGGGCCTACGACAGATCTTTGGCTGTAACTGGCAATCAGTGCAAATTTGTTGGAAGTAATTGAATTAAACATGCCAGACCAGTGAGGACAAGGGCATGAGGGGGAGGGAGGGGGTGGAGACCTCACATCCAGTGCAGGGACACTAGCTGCCAGTGGGTGGCGCTGAGCAGCTACTGATGCTCCAGGGCAGCAGTGTGGAGCCCCCGGCCCCTGGCACACAAGGGTGTGCCCGCCTCACCCAGGCCCTGCCTTATGCAGTAACCTCAGCGGGACTCAAGGCACAGAGGAAGAGATAACAACGTGCTAGAGGAAGGGTGAGCAGGGACCTGACAAGCGGAGGAGCTCATGGCCCAGCCTCATTCTCCAGGGCAGCAGTGCCCTTGCAGAGGTGGGCACAGCTGGTGATGCTAACAGCTGCAACAGCAGCACAGTTGGTGATGCCAACCATTGCATCAGTGAGTGCATCTGAGATCCCAGGACCACTGGAAGGGGAAGGCAGGGCTTAGCAGTCCAGGGATGCTTCCGGTAGGGGAGTTGCAGCCCAGGAAAATCCTACTGCTGTTGTGGTTACCCCATGCTCATGATGTGGAGGCCACGGATGGCTCATGTTAATGCTGTACTGAGGCTTCTGGAGCAGATCTATCCTCCAATACCAACAAGGAGCTGCCTTTCTCCTTTTCTTTCCAGGGTGGTATCCTGGAAGGAGCATGCTTTAGAATTAGAGAGCCATGGATTCAAATCCCAGCTCCACAGTTTAAAGCTGTGTGGCTTTGGACAATTTACTTAACCTCTTCGAGCCTCAGTTTTCTCACTTAAAAGGAAGAATAACCTGCCACATAGGATGCCTAGAAGAGTTGAAGAAGGTACAAAGTTCAACAGCTACCATGGTACATGGGACAGTCGTCTCCATAAAGATCACATAGTGTGCCAGGTTAAAGATGGCTCCAAATTCTAAGACACTCGTTGCATCAAGGAGTGGGAGGTAGAGTGTAATCCCCTTACCTTGAATATGTTTTGTGACTCACTCAACCAAGGAAATGCACCAGAAATGACATTCTGTGACTTCCAAGGCTAGAGCATAAGAAGCCTGGCAGCTTCCACACGGGTCTCCCATAACACCCTCCTGAAAACTCTGAGCCACTGTGTAGCAAGTGCTACTGCCCTGAGAACACCGGGCTGGAGGGCCACATGCAGGTTCTGAGCCCAACCTTCCAGCCAACCCTGTCAAGGCACCAGGCATGCGAGTGAAAACACTCTGGACTCTCAGGGCCAGCCCATGCACCAGCTGAGGACCCCCAAGTGCTCTGTCAGTGACATGCAGAGCTGAAGGATCATCAGCCGAGCTCTGTCCCAATTCCTGACCCAGGAAATCATGAGACACTATAAGATGGATTGCTGTTTTAAGCCATGGAGTTCTGGAGGTAATTTGTTTTGCAGCATTAGACAGAAGCACACAGCAGTAAGTCAGTGGCAGCACAAGAACTAAAATTCAGGTCTCCTGCCTCCTACTTAATTCAGTGGGGCTTCCAGTCTACTATGCTTTCTCCCAATCATAAACCAGTTACCATCTTGTCAATTTCTTATGCACATATCTCATAAGTCATATCCTGATATCCCAGTTAAGATGTAAAGCCCACTGAAAACAGATAAATCCCATGTCATCTTTGTACACCACCACCACTACCCACCCCCAAGACTGCTGAGTATGTTGGGGGTAGAGTGGGAGTTACAAGGAATGGCTAAATAACAAGTACAAGGAAGGTATGTAGGGGAGAGAATGTGACAGGAGTACATGTTTTTTTTGTGTACATGTCTGTGTGCATTTTTTGGGGTGTGAGCATGGGAGACGGGTGGGAGGGATGTTGAATGGGTGCAGTGAACTCAGACTGTGAGGAGCTTTGCACGCCAGGTTGGGAAGCTCAAATTCAGTCAGTGAACCTTCCCCTCCCCCCACCCCCACCATGAGATAGTCTAATGGGAAGACCAGTGAGCTGGAATCAGCCAGTATTATCTCACTGCCTACGTTACCACCCTGTTCTAACTAGCCGGGCACCACCTGCTTTCCCCAGTACTTCCTAGCAGTTAAGGACACTTGTGAAACACTTACCTGTACTCAGGAACCCAGTCACAACCTAAGCCAAATTGATAACAATTTTGAAAATCAAGATCTGGGTGTTGAAAGCCATGTTGTTTTCAAATGGGTCTACATAGTTTCTGGGAGAGGACTGATGTTCATGTTTGCTTAAATTACCTCAGCTCCTGTGGGGAGGAAGGGAGGCTGCATTGTGGCAAAGACCAAGGACCAAGAAGATCCAGAAGTCCGTTCAGGAGACCCCAACCTTGTCACTGTATAACCTTCCAATCTAGAACCGGCTTCTCCTTTGAGGAAGGTTGGGTTAGTCTTATCTGCAGAGGCATTTCCTCCACTCCACTCCTCCGATAAGCAAACCTCGCCAGTGTGAGCCCCTCACCATGTATCAATAATCTCCATGGCCACTGATTATAACCCATAAGCCTCATCGGAATTGTTCCCAGAGGTTTAAGCACCTAGAATGCCCTCCCTTCCGCTCCTAATTCCAATTTTATCCAAACTTGAAGACCCAGCAAAACTCCATTCTTCCTGAGGTTTCTGCAACTTCACAGGTTCACAAACAGGGATTCTCTACTGAGTTTCAGCAGCTTACTATACATCCTCTCATACTGATAGCAATTTGTTCTATAATATCACTACTGTCAAATTATTTTTACAGCTGTCTAAATATATTTTAATTAACAATTTTACTAAATGGTAAGACACACTGATGGCAGAAGAAGTGAAAAATAAACAGATGCATGATGAGAAGTAGGTCTCCATTCAACACTAATCCCTAGTCTTCTTCCCCAGGGGAAACTGCTGTTATAAGTTTCTTGTTCAGTCTTCCAGAAATTTTTTATGCCTATGAAAGCATATATATGTATACATGCATGTGTGTTTACCCACTAAAATACAAATGGCAGCACACTGTGTATCCTTTCCAAACCTTGTTTTTTTTATGATCTATTGAGACTTGCTTTGTGACCTCATACATGGTTGGTTTTTGGAAATGTTCCCTGTGTCCTTGAAAAGGATACATATTCTCAGCTGTTGGGTTCTGTGTGTGCCCACTACATTAAGCATCTTGATTGACTTCAAGTCTTCCATTTGCATACTAATTTTTTTGGTCTACTTTATAATCAACTACTGAGAGAGGTGTGTTTAACTCTCCCACTATAAGGGTGAATTAATTCATTTTTACTTGCACTTTTGTCTCTTTTGCATTTTATATTTTGAGATTAAGTTATTTGATGCACATAAACCTAGAACTAATATCTTCCTGGAAAACTGAAAAATTTATCATTATGTTCTAATAATGCTTCTTGCTTTCAAAAATCCATATTTTGTGATAAATATCGTTACATTAGCTTTCTTTTGGCCAGTGTTGTACAGTATGCTTTTCTCCTCCTTTTACTTTCAATTTATCTATATCTTATAAACTGTAAGCAGGTGGATTTGGGTTTTTGTTAATCCAATCTGACCAATGTCTCTCTTCCAGCTGGTGAGTTAAATCTATTTACATGTATTATAATTACTGATATATTTGGATTTATGCTACCATTTTATTTGGTGCTTTTTATTTGAATCACCTCTGTTTTCTGATTTTTTTCTCTCCTTTATTACTTTCTTTAGAAAGGACTGAGTTTTTAAATTAAATTTCTCTCTCCTCTTTTAGAAGTTACAGACTCCATTTCTATTACTGTAGTAGTTACTCTTAGATTTTTAACATGAATCTTTAACTTGAAATCCAAAATTAACACCACTACCCTCAATCCAATCCAATCAATTCCTACGGCACACTAACTCTGCTTATTCTACTTCCAGCTTACACATTTAGATTTTATATCTATCTCATTCTTTTATCCCTTAAATTAGTCAGTATTATTAGTTTTTATAGAAATAATGTTTGTTTATATTTACCTATTTGTAAATATTTATATTTACCAAGGTTTTTGTTCTTCATTCTTTATTGCATCTTAGATTTTCTAAAACGACTTTCCTTCTGTCTTAAATACATAGTTTAGGAATTCCTTTGGTGGGTTATCTCTGGTGTGAACTTTCTGAATTTTTGTTTGACTGGATATGTCTTTCTTGATTACTTATATGGGCATAAAGTTCTATTTTGATACTTTTTTCCTCCCTCTCAGCACTTCAAAGGTACTATTCCAATGTCTTCTGGATGCCACAGTTCCTGTTGAGAAGTCAGCCATTTTTCTCACTTTGTTGTCATTTGTATGTCTTCTGTCTTTCCTCCCAGGCTGATAAGACCTTTTTTTATTAGTGTTTTGCAATTTGACTTTCAAGTGCCTACATGTGTATTTCTTTTCATTTATTTTCTTGAAATTCATTTTGCTTCCCTAATCTGAGAATTTACGTCTTTCATCAATTCTGGAAAAATCTCAGCCATTTTCTCTTTAAAGATTGTCTCTCCCTTACTCTCACTATTCCCTTCTTCTTTATTTAAGAATTAGACATGTGTTAGACCTTCCCTTTATGCCTTCTTTGTCTCTGAACGTCTCCGATACTTTTTTATCTTTGTTTTCCTGTGCTACATTCTTAGTAATCTCTTCATATCTACCGTTAGTTCACGAAATCCCTCTACAACCAGGTCTGCATCTTCCCATTCTTCCCATTCAACGCTCACTTTCTGAGTCCAAGTTTATCTAGATACCAGGAAATAATAAATCTGATTGTTAATACACATTTCGATCTGAAGACCAATGTCAACTTTTCCAAAAGGCTTTTAAACTCATCAAAGGATATCGCCCTTCACAAACTTGGAACAGAGTTTTATACATCATAGGGGATTGATAAATCCTTGTTGAATAGACTTATGAACTGTATCCTTCATGGGATAAACTTCTAGCTCAGAAAGTTAATAAAGGCATCACCTAAAAATGTCTCCTGCCCCAGGAAACAGAGAAGTTCAGGTTCTTGTTTAGCTGGAACAAGACTTCATAGAAGAAACAGCATGTATATTGAATCTTGAAATATGAACAGAATGTATTATGTAGGGAAATGGGAGGGAATTTGAACTGGCAGACCTACCTAGAGTAAAGGATGGAGGTAGGAGTGAATAGATCAGTCTAACAAGAACTATAGGTGGGATCTGGTGAGTAATGAGGGCTAAGTGTTAAAATTTAAGGTGGGACCAGGTTATGGGAGTATTAAATATGAGGATTTCAACTCTACCCTATTGGTAACAAAAAATCTGAGAGTTTTCTGACTAGGAATTTTGGTCCCAGGGCCTGTATCAGTCAAGGTCCAGGCAGGAGAACAAAGCCCGTGACAGGTAGCTCCAAAGAGGGAATTCAATATGGGTAATTAGGTATAAAAATGTTATAAGCACTGAAAAGCCAAAGAGGGGATGATGAGGCAATCCAGAGATTAGCAACAGCAGGAAGCTACAACTACTTCAATGGAGGGAAAAGGAGGAGCTCAAAAGCTATAACTGGTGGGCAGGAACTAGAACCGAGAAGATACAAGAGCCACAACCATTGCTGGAGATGCTGCCCAAAGAGTGGAGGGAAAATATCCTGGCTTCTCCCATCCTAAAAACTTTCCAGTCTCCTGTTAGTGTCTTCCAATGACCAAAAATCAGTTAATGAAGGAGCCTAGAGAATGACATTTGAAAGGTTCAACCCTGTGCAATACAGTGCAGAGAAGAGATTGGTTGGAAATTGTATGGAGGGCAAAGAAGCAAACGATAAGTATGGGGTTCATGAAGGATGGCCTTTTGGAAGGGAAAGAATGGGGGCTAGAAGCAAGGATACCAGGTGGGAACTCAGAATAATTTAAACATGGGGAGAGGAGACTCCAAACTTCAGAAATGGCCAAGGAGGAATAGCAAGAAAGGGTACTAGAATCCCAAACAACCAATAGCTGTAAGAAAAAGTGCCCAACCACAGTCATCAGGGAAATGCAAACTTAAATCATACTCTAGTCCCATTAGAATAGCAAAAATTAAACATCTAACAATACTAAATATTGGCAAGAAGGTGGGGCAATGGGGATTGTAATTTGGTATGCATTCTTTGCCTGTTTGTGGGAGTGTAATTTGATATAACCACTTTGGGGGGAAAAAAAACAGTTCTGTGTTATGTAGTCAAAATGAAGATAAGCATACTCTATGATCTGGCAGTTCCACTCCTAACTATATGCGCTACCGAGATGGGTGTACATGGTTATCAGGAAACATGCTCAAGAAGATTTATAACAGCACTGCTTGTATTTGTCCCAAACTGGAAATAACCTAATTATCCAATCAAGAGTAGAAGTAATAAAAAAATTAGTGTATATTCTTGTATATTCTTACAATGGAAGATAGTAAAGAAAATTACAACTACATACAACCAAGTGGATGATTTTTACAAACATAATGTTGTCTAACAATCATAAGACCTAAAAGAATACATACATAATTATTCCATCTTTATTAAGTTCAAAACTTAAATCTAAATGATAGAGATACATACATAACTAGTAAAAGAAAAGTAAAGGATGGAATGAATACAGAGAGAAAGGGAGACAGAAAGCCACAGAAGCAAGAAACTGAAAGCAACGAAACCTAGAAGAGAAGGGAGAGACCAGAAGTCACCACCATATGCCTTGCCAAGTAGCAGAGGAGCCAAGGATCACCAGCAGCCAGTCTGCGGGAAGAAAGTATCACTATGATGATGCCTTGATTTGGACATTCTCAAAGTCTCAAAACTCTCTACTTCTTTTGGGTTGACTCCATTCTCAGACAGACAACCGACCATGATCATAAGATGGCTGCAGAAATGAGTCCTTCAAGTTCACATGCAGCAGAGAAGGAAAACTCATCAGCTAGTGGCATCCAGAACAGTCTTGAAATGTCTTCTGATTGCACTGGTTTAGGCCATTGCCCACCCTGAAGCAATCACTGTGACCACAGAACATGTGCCAGAATCAAGAAGGGTGGAAGAGTGTGTTTATAGAAGGAATCAACTGAATTGGAAGACTATTTTGATGTTCTGATTCCCTCTTAGGAGATTATGACTCAATATAAATCAACAGGGTGACAAACTGCTTGTTATAGGTTGAGTGGTGTCCCTTAAAAAGATATGTTGAAGGCCTAATCCTCAGTACCTCAAAATGTGACCTTATTTGGAAATAGGGTATTACAGGTGGAATTAGGCAAGTTAAAATGAGATCATCCTAGAGTAGGTGGGTCCTTAATCCAATATGACTGCTGTCCTTATTAGAAGGGGAGACGAGACACAGAGACACAGAGAGAGAAGGCTGCCATGTGACAATGGAGGCAGAGACTTGAGTTATGCCACAGCCCAAGGAATGCCAAGGGTTGCTGATCACCATCAGAAGCCAAGAGAGAGGCATGGAACAGATTCTTCTCCTATAAACTTCAGAGGAAGCACAGCCCTTTCAACACCTTGATTTTGGACATCTGGCTCCCAGAACTATAAGATAATCCATTTCTGTTGTTTTAAGCCACCCAGTTTGTGGTATTTTGTTACAGCAGCCATAGGAAACTAAGACATTGCTAAAAAAATTAATGCATTATTAGGACCATTGTAGAACTATATTGTCTAGAACAAGAAAATTATGTTCAGTTGTGGGTAATACATTTTAAGAAAGACATTATTTAAAAAACACTTCCAGAAGAAGGCAACCAGGGCAGAGAGGATTTTGGAAACCACATCATATGGGATAATTAGAAAAAATAGAGCTTAAAGGCAAATAAGAAGGGATATGACAAATGTTTTCAAATATCCGAAGAACTGTCATACATAAGAGGGAATCAATTTATTTTATATAGTTCCAGGGATATGATCAAGTCTAAAGATCGCAAACCACAGGAAAACAGATTTTAACTCAATATAAGAAAAAACTAATAATCAGAATTGTCTGATAACACAATTAGGTTCTTGGAAAGGTAGCAGACAGTTAGTAGAAGGGTTCAAGCCAAAGCTAAATATCATCTAGAAAGAAGGCTGTAAATAAGTAGAAATGAAAAGGATAAAAAGACATAAAAATACAAACTCAAATTTTTTATTATGTGCTTTAACAGACAAAAAAATAAATTTTAACAAATGGAACAAACATAAAAGGGAAAGAGGAAAGAATGACAAAAATGTTGTTCACTAAAAATGTGCATTTAAGGTTAATATAAAAAATTTCTATGACATAACTTTTGTTGTTTTTCAACTGTAACTGAACAAAATAGTGATTACCTAAATTAGACCCTTACATGCATGCCTTAAACACCATGTATAGCAATATTTAAAACAATTTAATGTGACAAATGAACTTGTTTCTTGCTTGTTAAGATGTCTAATCCGGGTTGGATTGACAACAATGTCACTCTCAGGGAATGATGTATATCTCAACTGTTTTCTATTTTTGCTTTAATATCATTCATAAAACATAGCCAGACTTGGAAAAGGATGATGATGGGAAAGGAAAAAAGAGACCTTAAAGTAATTTGAGGATACTCATAATATTCATTTTTAACTTTTTTCCAAAACGAAGCAATTGTTGCTGTATTTTCAAATTCATTTTACATCCTTCATCAGATGCCAGTTCCAATAATGTGTCCTGTAAATTTATACATTTAAATCATCTTTTGATGGAAGAAATGGATTCCAGATCTATAAATTTGCTGTTTGTGGACCTTCTTTTGACAGAAAATAAAATTCAAAACATTTTATCAAAAAAAGAAAGAAAGAAAGAAAAGAAAGGATACTATTACCATAAAAATAAGGATAAAAGTTCCGGGGTGGGGGCAGGGGATGGATGATGCTTCAAAAGGTCCTGATAAAGTTCTTTTTCTTGACTTAAATGGTGATTATTTGGATGTTTGCATTGTAACTAGTTGTTAAACAGTACATACCAATTTTATGCACTTTTCGATGTGATATATTATGTTTAAGACTTTAAAAATGTTAAATAAAAAAAGGAATGGAAGGAAAGAGGAAGAGACCCAAGCACCTTTTCTCATGAAGCTACCAGAGGATGTACTCCATCACAACAAGGGAGTAAACCAACAAAGGAGAAGCTATTAGATTCAAGAAACAGGCTATCCAAGCAGAACAGAGGGGAAGGACGAGTTAGAATGACGGTGAAGGGAGATCCCAGGCTGAGGGCTCTGTACCAAAGAGCAATCAGACAAGAATGGAGCAAGCCAGAAGGCTCCAGAGAGATTTCCGCAAGGAGATGAAAATCATGTGTTTGAAAGGACTGGGAGGATATTTATTCAACCAAGGGAACACATGGGCTGAATTAATGACAAATACATAGAAAACTAGGCAAACAAACATACAAAAGCCAAGACAATTATTAACTCCCAGGAAACCAAAAAATTGTGCTAGGAAGGAAGCAGACCATGTACCTCACAGCTCAGCTGTAACCAGTTTACCTGGTCACAATAATGCAAACACTAAATATTGATCTAACCATAATTGTGATATAAGGATGGGGCTATGGGAAGTGTGTGCTTCTGGTTTGGATCCTGGGTAAGGGAAGCTAAGTCCTCGTCTTCCATAGCAGAAAGTCAATAATTAATAATGCCTGAGAGGAAAAATGAAAAAGTAGCTGCATAAGCATGTTACTTAGAGAAAAAGAATTTTTTTTTAAAAAAGTGGTTTTCTCTGGCACTTGGGAAATGGGGTAGAGTAGGGTGGGGAGGGGGTTATGTTCTTTTTGGTAATAAGCCTTATTGAGCTATCTTATTCTTTAAACTGTGGGCATACATATCTTTGATAAAAACTACACGTATACTTTAAACTAAAATTAAAAGGAAGGATAGGACACTATGTCTTGCCTGAAGGTGTAGTGCTGGAGAAGACATCATCAGGTGCCTCTATTCTCCCAGCTTCTACCTGGCCACCTCCACCCAGGGTTCCCAGGACCAGGACTGAATCAGGGCCAGAGGGGACCAGGCTGAGCTCACTTATGAACACAGACAGACAGTCCTAAAAAAAACAGTGATGTAATTCAATGATACATTAAAATTATACCATGATGAAGTGAAGTTATCCTAGGGTTGCAAGCAAGAATTGCTTCATATAAGGTGTTTTATTAATATACTGTACCATTTCAGGGTACTAAATAGGAAAAGCACCCCATAACTTTAATACATACTTAAAAGGTATAAATTTTATAAAATTCAACCACCATGTCTGACAAAAATTTTAAAAACTGGAATAAAAAATTCTTGTTCATATCATAGAGCATCTGTATTTAAACTAAATTAGTAAAAATTAATTTGAATTCTAGACCTTATAAAGATACCTACTATGATCACGGTTATTGAAATCATAAATAATAATATAATTATTTAAGTGTCTTGAAAGTTCATGTCAAAAAAATTAAGATACAAAGACAAAACAAAGGGAATAAACATTGAAAAGGAAGAGACAAAAATAGCATTTGCATATGATGTGATTATCTGCCTAAAAAATTAAATCAGCCCAAATGATTCAAATATACAAACATCTAGTGATCTTGTTAAAACGTAAACCAGATTATTTCTCTCACGTGCTCTCTCAGCCCTCCACTGGCTTCCCATCTCCCTCAGATTAAATCCAGCATCCTTACCATGGGCTCACATCATCTGGTGACAACCTGGTTTCCTCCCGTTCTGTACCTTGTCCACTCGCTTCAACAATGGCTTCCTGTTTCCTCAAGATGCCAAGTATGTCCCCCATCTCAGGGCCTTCCCACTTGTTGTTCCGTCTTCCCAGAGGGCTTCCAAGGTTCACTCCCCTGCCTCACTCAGGTTACTGCTCAAATGGTACCTTCTGGAAGTAGACCTCCCTGCCCTCCCTAACTCAAATGCCACCCTCTGTGAGCGGCCTTTCCTGTGCACTGAATCTAAATAGCATTCTCTATTCCCTGGCCCTGCTTAATTTCCCTTCTCTATAAGATATGTTGCTACCTGACATATTAGATATGTATTTGCTTATTGTTCCTCTTCTCACTAGAATGGAAACACCAAGAAGACAGGAATTTTATATCCTTGGATCCAAGAAAGATCTGGCTCATGAAAGGCACTAGATGAATCTGTATTGAATAAATGATTGAATAGAAGGGATATAAAATATTCAAAAGAACCACAGAGGGATTGCAAGACAAAAATGATTAATACTTACAATCTATAAAGAACACATTTAAATGTATACAAAAAACATCACAGTCACAATAGATAAATGAACAAATAATCCCCAGGAACAGATTTACAATATAAACAAACATGAAAAAAACAGTAGTCTTTACTAGTAAACAAATGAATGTAAATTAAAACAAATTGGGATACCATTTTATATCTGTCAAATTAGCTTCCCGACAAAAAAGTTTTACTCACGGCTATCGAAGTTGAAATGAAGCTAGTAGCTACTGCATTCCAGAGTGATAACACTATATTAAACATTTTTGGAAAGCAATTCAGCAATATTAGAGCAAGAGCAATATAGAAGTCTGTGTCCTTTTCCAGTAATTCCTCTAATAGGAAATATTCCTATGGAAATTCAGGAGCAGCAAAAATCTATTTGTAAGAAGATGCCTGCTGCAGTATTATCTATAAAAGCACCAAAATGAAAACACATAAATGGCCAACATTAAGGGGAATGGTTTAATAAATGACAGTACCTCAGCACAATGGAATATTATGCGGCCATTAAAATGATAATTATGCAGAACATGAAAAATGTTTATGATCCACTGGTCATCGAAAATAAGCAGAATATAAAACAGTAAGTAGAGATTATGGACAAAGTTCCCAACATGTATATATTTAGAAAACAATATGTAAAAATAATATAATAGTTGGATTAGGCTTGGTGGAATTTTACAGGGGACTTAAAAAAATATTATTTTAAAAATATTCTTTTTTTCACACAGGAGCTCCTCTAATTCCTAACAGGTTAGAAGGGCTCTTCCTGTGCCTGAAGTAACACTACACCAACTACCCATTTATACATGTCTGCGTAAAATTTCATCTTTACTTATATTTACACTACAAGAGTAGGACTCTTCTTATTACCACTTTCAACACTCCTTCTGCTGTGGAGTTTAATGGAAAAAAAATGCAGCAATATGTCAAATTAAAAAAATGGAACACTCAGCCTAATGCCAAAATGATCTTCATAAGCATCCATGCTACTTGTTGGTGGCAGGCTGAGCTAACTTTTTTGTTTGGCAGTAAACTTTGCTTATATTACTGAAAGCTTCTGGGTGGAGGTGGGGATGGGGGGGGGGCAGCGGGGATCCTCTACTTTGCCCAAACCAGAAAACGTGGACTGAAACACAGGTAGGACTTGAGGTAGCCACTGTCTAAAGCCAAAAGCACACGCACAAATGGACTTCCCAGTCATGTGTGGAGACCAAGTGGTTTCACCCACCCAGAATCCTCTGTCCCCCAGATGACAAGCACGGCTTGATGTCACGGAATGAGAGTCCCTGGAGTACCTGACTAGAGCGCCTCCCCATGATCCACCTGGAGAACAGATCCTCCAACCTTCACCATGATGCTTTCCAGGACTTTCTGCCACCTCCTAACTGTATGTGAGATCTTGAGCAAGTCCACTATCTGTGCTTTACTTTCTTCCTCTGTAAAAATGAGGATCACAAAAGCCCCTACTTCACATTAGTAAGAATTAAATGAATCAGTACAGTCAAGCAAAGGCAACAGTGCTTGTCATTAAACAAACACTCAAACAATGTCAGTTATTACTGCTGTTGTCGTCCCCTGGGTGGAGCTGACCAACCCCTCCTCTGCTCTACTTTCCCTTCTATACACATTTCTGATAAAGAAATACAGTCCCAAACCTAGCATAGGACAGAGTCTTTTTGCATGATGTAATTCCAACCTCCTTCTGGGAAGAAATTAGTGTTCCTGATAAAATGCTTAAGCAATTTTCTGATAAACTTTAATGAGATTAAGACCTCTTCTGGGAAGCTAGTTACCCACCCACTCATCTGACTGTCAGTTGGATCTAACGATCTTGAAATAATCCTTTTTTTCTTTCTTTCTTGTATCCAATTCAATGATGATTACCTAACCATTCTGTTTGCTGATAAAATATTTCTACAAAGAGGTAATCTCTGAATTGGCCTGCTTAGGTCTCTTCCTTACAGACTGCTTGAACTAAAACCTTGACACATGTTCAAAAGTAATATGTCTGGGAAAAAAAAGAAGAAGAAACCTACTACAGAACCTAAAATTGTTTACAGTATTTATTTATATTCTTTTCTAATTTTCATACTAGGGTAAAGACCCCGGAAGTCACCAACCACACTAGTTTTTACATCCATATTTTTACCCAGCACTTAACACTGTGCCTGATCCATAAAAGGTGGTCAGTAAATGTTAAGTGAATAAATTAATGAAGCAATAAATAAAAATTGTAAAAACAAATGAAAAGAGCACTTACCATTAGCCAGAAACTCTGGGAGTTGTATTATAAAGCACAACTGGCTTTGGATTCAACTGTGGGTTCAAAGTTTGTTTTTAGCTATATGGCTTTGGGAAAGTTTCTCAACCTTTCTCAGCTTTTGTTTCCTCATCGTATCATGGGGATAACAGCACATTGTAGAGATGATGTGAGTGGGACAACTTGTATAGAGAATATAACACAATGCAGCTGTATTAGGACCTCAAAACATTTTAGGCCGCCCTGCCACTAACTGTCTTTGTGACATTGGAAAAGGAGCATCCTCAGTCTCCTCATACATAAATGGGAATAAAAAAATCCCTCACATTGCTGGGATATAGTCAGGATGAAATAAGATAATAGATGTAAAAATGCTTTAAAAATTAATGAAAATGCAGGACAGGCTTCTGCTTCCCATCAAGATGGAGAAACAGAGACCAGATTTACCCTCCAGCTGAAACAACTATGAAGCAACAGTTTTCAAGACACTGCACATCAGACATTGCAGGATAGTGATACCTCAAAGACAAGAAAAAATAAAGTGACCCCTACAATTGCCGAATTACAGCCTTGAGAGAGCATCTAGGCTGCAGTGCAGGAAGGCAGAACTGAGGCAGAGCTTGGCATTGTTCCTGCATTGAGGAGATAAAGCCAAGAGTTTAGGGAGACAAGTGTAGTTAGACTATTGGAGAGAAAAGAGTCAAACAGAGAGAGGACCCTGGAAATCTACAGAGGTTCTCCCTAAAGTATTCAGCAGAGTATTGATAAGTGACACATGTGAGGAAAATACCCAAAGATTACGTTAAAGGATAACAGGAAATAGTACCTGACACTCAAATGGGGTGTTCCCACTGGCCAGATGGGGAAATTTCATGATAGTCAGGGCACTGGCTAGAGTATTCAGAAACGCATCACTGTAATACTGGGGAATAATTAGCCCTAGACTAAACCCAGATCTGATCATGCCTAACAAGTCTTAAAAGCAAGATACTACAGAATCTATTTCCTATAACTTAACTGAGTTCCAGAACAAAGTTCAAGGATGTTAAAAGAAATAAAAAAACAAATATCCAGCATGCTCTCAAGATAAAATTCATGTCTTGCATTAGATCAAGAATTATTAGGCATGCAAAGAAGCAGGAAAAAATGACCCATAACAAGGAGAAAAAGCAATCAATTGAAACTGATGCAGAGCTGACACAAATGTTAGAATTTAAACAGAAATACATTGAAGCAATTATTATAACTGTATTCCATATGTTCAAAACGTTAAGCAGAAACACAGAAAATAGTAAAAAGACCTAATCAAAATTATAAAGATGAAAACTACAACAGAGCACCAGTTCACTGTGGGACAACTTCAAGCAGCCTAATATATGTATAATCAGGGACCCAAAAAGAAATGAAGGAGTTGGGGAACAGAAAAAGCATTTGAAAAATAATGGCCCCAAATTTCAAAACTTGATAAAGAAAAGAACTATATATCCATGGATCCAGGAAGCTCAACAAACCTGAAGCACAAGAAATACAAAGTTAACTACACCCAAAAGAAAACTGCACCAAGAAATACCAGAATCAAATTGTTCAAAATCAATGACAAAGAGAAATTCTTAAAAGCAGCCAGAGAAAAAGGACACATTGTATTCAGAACAGCAAAGATAAAGATTACAGCAGGGTTCTCATTTTTAAAAACGTAGGCAAAAAGACATTGGAGTAACAGCTTTAAAGAACTGAAAGAAAAAAAAAAACTGTCAACTTAGAATTCTCTATACAGTGAAAATATCTTTCAAAACTAAAATGAAATCAAAACGTTTTTAGACACACAAAAACTGAAAAAAAAAATCATAACCAGCAGCCCACACTACGAGAATTATTAAAGGACATGTTTCAAGCAGAATGAAAATGGTATCAGGTGGAACTAGGGACCTGCGCAAGCAGTGAGGGCATCAGAAATGGTGACCTCATTGATACACATGTATTTATTGAGTGTATAAATATATACACATACATATTTATGTGTATGTATAAAAGATAACTGTTCACATAAAAATAACAATACAGTATGGGGTTTATAATATATGTAAAAGTAAAATGTATGGTAGCAGTAGCACAAAAGCCAGGAGAGGAGAAATGAAGATATATTACTATAAGGTTCATGTACTACACATGAAGTGGAATAATATCATCTGGGGTAAATTAGTGATATATAATATAAACCCGAAAGCAACCACTAAAATAAAAAAAAAAAAAAAAAAAAAAGTTACAGCAAATAAGCCAAAAAGGGAGATTAAAGGGATTCATAAAAAGTACTCAATCCAAAGGAAGGCCGAGAAAGGAAAAATGAAATGTAGAAGATATAGGATGAATAGAAAACAAATGAAAGATGATAGATTTAAACTAATCACACTGATAATCACATTAAATTTAAGTGGTCTAAACACTGTAATTAAAAGACAGAGATTGTTGGATTGCATAAAAGCAAGACACAACTATATGCTATCTACAACAAACCCACTTTAAATATAAAGAAGTAAATAGATGAAAAGTAAAAGTACCAGAAAATGTATACCATGCTAACACTAATCAAAAAAAAACTGGAGTAACTATATTAATATCAGACAAAGTAGATTTCAGTGCAAAGAACATTATCAAGAGTAAAGAAGGTAATTTTATAAAGGAGTCAATTTCAACCTATAACCTAACATTTCAGATTTTTATGTCCTACTACATAGGACATAATAACCTAAAATGTTAATGTACCTAATAACAGAGCTCCAAAATACCTGAAGCAAAAACTGACAGAACTGCAAGAGAAATAGACAAATTCACAATTACAATTGGAGATTTAAACACCCTTCTCTCAATAATTGATAGTACAAGTAGACAGAAAATTAGTAAGAATATAGAAGATTTGAACAACACAATGAACCAACTTGACTTAATTGACATTTATAGGACATTCTACCCAACAATAGGAGAAATACACATGGAGTGTTTACCAAGATCAGCCATATTTTGAGTCACAAAAGAAGTTTCAATAAATTTTAAAAAATTCAAGTCATACAAACTATGTTCTATGACCACAATAGAACTAAATTAAAAATCAACAACTATATCTCTAGAAAGTCTACAAATATTTGGAAATGAAATAAATTAATAACATACTTCTAAATAACTCATGAGTTAAAGATAAAATAAAAAGAGAAATTAGAAATTAGAAATAATTTTGAACTTGAAAATAAAAACACAACAGAATTTGTAGGAAACTGATAAAGTACTACTTGGGGAAAATGTTATACACTAGAGATCAATATTAAAAAAAAGAAAGGCCTCCAATCAATGATCTCAGATCCATTATAAGACACTATAAAAAAGAAGAACAATTGAAACCCAGAGCAAGCAGATGAAAGATCAGAGTGTAAAAGAATAAAATAGAAAATTGAAAAACAATAGAGAAAACCAGCAAAACCACAATATATTTCTTTGAGAAGATCAACAAAATTGCTAAAACTCTAGCCAGACTGATCAGAAACAAAAGAGAGAAGACAGTTTACCAATATCCATAATGAGAAAGGTGACATCATTACAAATATTAACAGAAGTAAGATTAAAGAAATATCATGAACAACTTTATACGAATACATTCAATAACTTAAAGCAAACAAGTTCTTTGAAAGACACAATCAAATATCACAAAAGAAAGAGATACCCTCAATTGCCTTAGATCTATTAAGGTAATTGAATAAGGTTAGTAACTAATAATCTTCCCACAAAGAATATCTCAGAGCCAGATGGCTTCACAGGGGAATTCTACCAAACACTCAAAGAAGAAATTATACTGATTTTTCACAAACTCTTCCAGAAAGCTCAAGAGGACAAAATACTTCCTCACTCATTCTGCGTGGCAGCATTACCATTGTACCAAAACCAAAGACACTAAAAGAAAAGTACAGACCAATATCCCTTATGAACAAGATACAGAAATTCTAAACAAAATTTCAGCATATAGAATCCAACAATATATATAAATGGGATAATACATCATGTCCAAGTGGTATTTATCTCAGGACTGCAAGGTTGGTTTGGCATTAAGAAATCGATGCAAATCACCATATTAACAAACTAAAAAAGAAAAAAAAACTTACATTCATCTGAATAGAGCAGACAAATAACTGTATAAAATTCAACACCTATTCTTGATTGGAAAAAAAAAAAAACTATCAGCAAACTAGGAATAGAATGGAATTTCCTCATTCTGATAAAGGGCATCTACAAAAAACCTATAATCACCACCATTCTTAACAGTAAAAAACTGAATTCTTACCCAAGATCAGAAAAGAGACCACTCTCACTACATCTATTCAACATTGTGTTGAAGTTTCTAGCAAGTATAGTAAGACAAGAAAAAGAAACTAAAACCATTCATATTGGAAAGGAAGACGTATTCACAGAAGCATGTGTTTCTACATATAAAATCAAATGAAGTCTACAAAAAAGTTACGTGAACTAGTAAGAGTTCAGCAAGCTTGCAAGACCCAAGACCAATATACGAATATCAATTGTATTCCTATATACTAGCAACAAACAATTACTTGGAAATTGAAATTTTAAAAATACAATACCACTTACAATGGCATCAAAACATACAAAATGCTTAGATAGAAATATAACAATAAATATGCAAAACCTGTACACTAAGAACTACATGTTGCTTACAGAAATTAAAGATCTAAATAAATGGAGAGATTCACCATATTCATCAACCAGAAGACTGTTAAGATGTCAGTTCTCCCCAAATTCATCTATAGATTCAATGCAATCTCAAAGTCCCTGCAAGCTTTCTTTGTAGAAACTGACACACTAATTCTAAAATATAAAAGCCAAAACAGCTTTGAAAAAGAACAATGTTGGAGAATGAACACTACCTGATTTCAAGATTTATTATAAAGTTACAGTAATCAAGACAGTTTGGTATTGACACAAAGAGAAATTGATCAATGGAACAGAAAGTCTAAAAACAGACCCGCACATAGATAAACAACCAATTTTCTTTTACAAAGATGCAAAGGCAATTCAGTGGAGAAAAGATAGTTTTTTCAACAAATAGTGCTGGAACAATTAGATATTCATTTGCAAAAAGATGAACTTTGATACTTTGATGCATATCTTGCACCATATATAAAAATTAACTTGGAATGCATCATTGTCCTAAACGTAAAGTCTAAAACTGTAAAATTTCTAGACAAAAACATAGGAGAAAATCTTTGTGACCTTGGGTTAGGCAAAGACGTCTTAGATACAACACCAAAATCACTACACATAAAAGAAAAATATTAAAAACTGGACGTTATCAAAATTTAAAACTTCTGGTCTCTGAAAGACATTGTTAAGAGAATGAAAAGCAAGCAGCAGAATGGGAGAAAGTATTTAAAATCATATATCTGTAAATTCCTTATATCCAGAATACATAAAGAATTCCCAAAACTCAGTAATAAGAAAACAACCTCCTCCAAAATGGGTGAAATATTTGAACAGAGACTTCACCAAACAAGATGCATGAATGGCAAATAAGCACATGAAAAAAATGCTCAACATCATTAGTTACAAGGGAAATGCAAATTAAAACAACATTGAGATACTACTACACAACATTAGAATAGTAAGAAGACTGGCCATATCAGATACCGACAAGGATGTGGAACAACCAGAACACTCAGGCACCACTGGTGGGAGTACAGAACCACTTTGGAAAACAGTTTGGCAATTTCCTGAAAAGTTAAACATACACCTGCCATATGATCCAGTCATTCCACTGCTAAGTAATTACCCAAGAGAAATGAAAGCCCAGGTCCACAGAAAGATCTGTACATGAATGTTTTTGGCAGCTTTATTTTGCAACAGCTAAGAATGAAAACAATCCAAATGTCCATCAACAGGTAAATGGATAAATGAACTGTAATGTATCATAAAATGGAATACTATTCAGGAATAAAAATGGACTATTAATACAGGCTACAACATAGATAAATCTTAAAATAATTATGCTGAGTGAAAGAAGCTAGTACATTTTGTATGATTCAATTTATATAAAATTTTAGCAAGTAATCTGTAGTGACAGAAAGCAAATCCATCGCTGAGCATTTCCAACCCCCTGGGGATGGGAAGGGAGTCAGAAGCTATGATCACATGCGGGAATTGGGAAACTTTTGGGATGATGGGTATGTTTGTTAATTTGATGGTGGTGGTGATGTACATCAAATTGTACACTTTATGCGCAGTCTATTGTATCTTAATTACATCTCAATAGAGCTGTTAAAAACAATGTGCACTGCAAAGAGAAAAGGCTATTATCTGCTACTGCTGGGCATCCAGCAGAAGAAAGGTCAAACCAGACTTGACAGCCACTACGCAGGAGCCAGTCCACACCTCCCTCTGGTCAGGGAGATATTCCATGCCCCCCACCTACTATCTGTGTGACTCATATCTGGATGGGGAGAACTGCAATAAAATTTTCAAGCTGGTTAAACCAAAGCAAGTACATGAGTGAAGGCCAAATTAGCTACAGGACCTTATCTGCAAGGCTGTTTTGACTCATTCCTGTCCCCCCACACCCCCTTCCAGACTGCCCACTTCCTCTCAGCAGATAGAAGTCTTTTCTAGGCTGGGAAGTCTGGCCTCTCTGCCCACTCTGAGAATCTTGCCTTCTTCCCAGCTGAAAACTGTTCTCCAGAAAACAAAATCATGATAAAAGGCAGCAGTGTGGCCTCACACTGGGCTCTAATGGACAAATTTGTATGAGCAAGGGCAAAATGAAGGACAGCAAGTAAAACACTGAATTAAAAGCCACTTAAATTAAGAATTCAATAGCATCCACTTAACTAATAAATAGTATTCCTCTTTGCCATTGATCTACTCAGGATTGTAATGAAGAGTTCCAGGGGCAACAGCTGAATGTCTTAATTCATGGTATAAACATCACCAACTCTTGGGTTCCTAAGATTGAATGTGTCGGAGAGAAGCAGAATGGAGAGCCCGCAGGAATTAATTCTTGGAACATCCCTGCAGGGTCAGCATTATTATACCCTGCTTCTAGGTGGATTTAATATCTCAAGTGCTGGGCAGGGCATCGTTTGCCCAGGGCGGTTCCATAATCGTTATTAAGTGATGATGGGCTAGATAGACTGGAGTGGGAGCTCACACTACATCAGCTGTCTTATTTATTTCCAAGTTAGAGAATGAACAAATGTAGTGTTGTTATTATCATGGTGATGATTATTGCTGTAGTGTATAATAATGGCCCGGTGCTGCCAGAACCACGTGGGAAAGGCAGCGCTAAGCCATGGACTTTAGAGAGAGCTGTTTTCTCACAGGGTAATGTTTTGCAAAATAAGAGCTCATCTGAAGGATGTCCCATGTGCTCACCCTAGACCCCCACCCAACATTCTGCCTGTCCACTGCCACTCCCTGCATCAGAGCACCTTCTTGTCATGGAAACCAGGCTCACAAATAGACCCCAAACTCCCATGGCCCCTTCTCCTTGGAAAGTGAGAGTCAGGGGGCTTCAGCTTGGGCTCCTTGGGCCTCCTCAACCATTCCCTTAAGCAGGATATGGTAGTCACAGAAAGGCATCATGGGGACATGGCCACCCTCCATCTTCCAAACTGTCACAGAGGCCTATTTCCTGCACTAATGGGAAAGGGTGTTCTGGCCTTGGCACTACTTGAAAGGAATGTCTTGGACCAGTGCTGCCTTTGCCTGGTGCCATCTTAGCTTCTGCTGAATGGAGGTAAAGTGAAAGGGCCAGAAGGAAGGTAGAGGGGACAGTGGTGGTTTTCCCCATCCCTAGGTACTTTCCTGGCATGGCTGCTCACAGGGCTGGGAATCCTACTCCTAGAAAGTCACATGAGCATGTGAAAGAGCACGAGCATGAACAGGAATCTGAGGTCCCCTTACTTCAACTCTCATCTTACAGCTAAAGAAACTGGGGTTCAGCAGAACCAAATGACCAGCTCAAGCATTCACAGCCAGAGGAGAGCAGAGCTGGATGTGAACCCTGGTTTCCAGGCTCACTTGCCATTCTATCACGTGCTTCCAATCTCTCAGCAGTTTAGTAAGTCACAGGATGAGACCCCCCTGAAAGTTGGCCCACAATCCAGCAACAGATGTCTTAGACATTTTCCACATTTTCAACCCGTGCGCAGTCTCCATTGGGAGTCTTAGGAAAAGACTATTATCAACTTGTCCTCAAAGAGCTCATGCTCACTGTGAAGAGGCTGACCCACAAGAAATTCTCTGAAATCCTCTGAAAATGCTCAGAAAACAGTGCTCATGGGATGGTCTTGGCTCTAGGTAAACCCTTTAGATCTGTGTCATAAATAGGCACCAAAAAATTTACTAGCACACACAAAAACATCACACTGCCTTTCTTTTCCCTCAGACATACCAACAGATAGAGACCCCTTAAGGTCCAGCCACCAACACAATGTAAGACTGCATTAGGAGGCTGCACACCCTCTCCTCCACACCACTTTCTTTTCTTTTGTTTCTAGGGTTATGTGGCTGGACGGGGATAGTTTCCAACTCCGCCAACCCCAAGCCCACAGAATGCATCCTGGACCACTCGCAGAGCTTGATGGCGCTCCATCAGTCAGCATCTCTTGATACATTACAGTACCCATGACCCCCAGAGCCTCCTCCCTGTGAAGAGCCTTCCTTTTGGGTCTGCCTTGGTTGTGCATTCATTCCCAAACCTCCTTCGACACTGCTTCATCTCACGCTTCCACCATGGGTGATCCTCTGCCCTACTCAGAGATGACCTCTCCATGGCCTGCCCATGTCCCAGGCTCTTCAAAACAGAGCCCACTCTGCCTCCCTGGCTGGTGTTGCCCCAGCTCCCAGGTGAATCCTCTATTCTGGCCTGATTCAAGTTCTCACTGTCCCACAAACTCCACAAAAGCTTCTTACCCCAGTATCTGGAGGATGCTTTCCTCCCAACCAGCAGGTCCATCTTGTCTTTCCATCTGGCCAAATCTTACCCATTCTTCAGTACTGTCCCCACACCCTGACTGCTATAGCCACGTGGACCTCTCTGCCCTCTGGGCCCCCAGAGTCCTTGCAACCTGCACCACACTCGTGGTTTTGGTTTGTGCCAACAGTGATGTGTTAGGGCACCCTCCGTGTGATCACAAGCAAAGAGAGGATAGATCATGCTGTCCCATCTCCGTGTTCTCAGCAGCTGCCCACTAAGTCACCAGAATTAGGGATCAGGAGAAATGGAACACAGATAATCTAGTTGCCTCTTCATTTTATCAGATGAAGGAACAAAGGACCTTAAAAACCGAACTGGATGAATGCATGTAGCTGAGCTCTGTGGCACTCTAAAAACGAGCCCCCTGCCCTCCCTTGCTACAATGGCCGCCCCCCTTTGACCCACTCTGCAGAGCCCTGAGTGGGTGAGCAGTGCAGCAGTACTAGGGGGCTATCTGTGCTCCAGGGGAACAATGTCTATTCATGGCCACGTGATTCCCTGGTGACACTAAAACTGCTCAAAAAGTCATCCAAAGGGATCAAGGGACACAGAAATATAATAAACAAATAATAAACAAACATATAGAATGAATCAGTAATCAAAGATATGCAAATTAAACCACTCAATCCCCCGAATGCAAAGCAAAGCAATAATGTACCATTGTATCCCCATAAATTAGCACAAAAAAACCTGAATTAATTAGTCAAGTGCACGTAGGACTGTGGAGAAAGGAGAAAATCCATAAACGGCTATTGACATTAAAATGTGGTACAATACGTGGGGAAAAATATTTAGCAAAACACATTGAGACCCCTGTAGCAATCCATGCCCTATAACATAGTAATCCCACTGCTGGGATTTCATCCTAAAGGAACTAACAGAAATTTGCAGTCCTGCTGTTGCTGAATCAGCACTACTTAAGGCCGATAATTGTTAATACCTCCAATGTGTGGGTGACATCTCTACATTCAATTAATGAGCCAATCTTTGTAAGATATAACATTAGTCAGCCTGGCCAACATCAATTACAGTCAGAAGCTGAGCTGTAATCATGGAGTGAATAAGACGTAGTTGCTCATTGTTTAAAATGACCACAGAATCAAATCACCTTTGTGAACAAAACTGGGATAAATCAGAGCGAAACAAAGAAAGGAGCACTCGCCGCGTGTCACTTCAACAGCTGGCTCTGTGTCACAGCACATCCTCACAGATCCAGCTAGGCTCGCCCCCTCCAGCTCTGGGAAGCCAAACCTCTGCTCCCCAGGCTTGGCTTGACAAAGGACCTTCTGGGGTCTTCGGAGTGGCTGGGTTCCAGCTGTCAGACAATCCTGGTGTTATAGAGGTGGAGAAACAGCCTTCCATGTGCTGGAAAGCAGTGCCGAGAAAAGCTGGCTGCAGGGGCTGAGATTGGGGAAGCCAGGAGGGTGACCACTAAGTCACCATAGCAACAGTCTCCTTAGCATCCCCCGCCCCCTGACCTGGCCAGCCGTCACCGACTGCTCTGCCCACACGGGGACTGTGACTAAGTGTATCTTCGTGTGGCCGACACTCCCCCATGGGCTTATGCCTGTGAACAACCAAAAGAGGGGCTGATAAACCTTTACATTCACAGAGAACGTCGCAGGGCGCTCTTCCGTCTGTTATCTTGTTTCATCCCCACAACGAGGGAGGTGGGAGGACAGGGGTTCTGAGTCTGGGGTTTCAGATGAGAAAGTGAAAGACAGAACAGTGAAGGCACTTGTGGGAACTCCCAGGGTGATCAGACCCACCTCTATGAGAGAGACCATGGGAGGAGAAGGGGTGACAGGGGGACCCTGTGTTCCAGTCCGGTGCCCCCACACACGGCTCTGTGCTCTGGGCATCACATCCTCTCTGGCTAAAAGAAAAACTAGGGGATCGGACAAGAGCCATAGTTCATAGGCTTTTGGATCCCATGACTGGTGTAAAAATAAAACTGGGGGTTCTGACACAGGGTTGCCATGTATTATCTACTCTGTCTACTCTAAACCAGCTAGTATCACTATTATTTACTAAAAGAGAAGACATTTTAACTCCCCCAAAAAAGTAGGAAGGGCATAATCTCAAAATGAGGAATAATCATTTACTTGAATATATTTAGCATCATAAAATTGTCCTTATTTCTCTCCTTTCACTTCATGCTGTTGAAATGGCAGTGATAACTAGTAGGAACCTGAGAGTCCATGTTTGGGAACCTCTGAATAAGCAGAGATCCTAAAGAGAGTATCACAGTGGACATTACCATCCCAGCAACAGACTTGAATTCAGGTCTCCACCTGCCTGTCATTCATGGAAAGCCGTTGTCTGCTTTTCCCATGCAGGTGAAATTTTCCCCTGATTTGATGGTGTTAAGTAAAATAATATGGCTGCCTGGATTGGCCTTGCCAGGAGGACTCCTTTCTGAGAAAGAATTTTCCAGAACACAAAAACAATTGACCTGCAGGAGGCTTCTGAGAACATGGAACAATGGAATGCACCTGACAGAACTGCGGATGAGCAACACCTGGCGACAAACCAGTTTCACGCCAGTAGAAATGGCCCACCAGAATGCACCACACTGATCAGTGTGCATCTGCTCCCCATCGGTAACACCGTCCTTTGTAAAACGGCAACCTAACATCAGCCAATCAGAGCATTCCTCACTTAGGTCCACATTTGCCCTATATAAGCTCCTCCTTTTCACACCCCCTGTGGAGTTCCTTTCCATGTGTGATTTGGATGCTGCTGGATTCATGACTCAGAAACTGTTCAAATCAACTCCAATGATTAATATCTTGTCTAATATATATATATACATTTTAACAATGGAAAACCTCAGTTTCTCTGCTTCCTTAGCAGTCTTCCCTCAGTAACCTCTCCTCTAAGGGGGTGGGAGCCTGCTGGTCAGTGTGGATGTTCTACATGGGCACTCGGTGCAGTGCAGCCTCCCCTCCCTGCCCATGGCCTTGAGGCCCTGACCATGTGCACCTAGCGAAGGGGGAGAGAAGTGGGAGGGGTTGAAGGGAAATGGCAAAGCCCAACAGCTCCTTGGAACGGGGTACCTGGGAAAATGAAATCCACCGAGGGCTCCTGCTAGGTACAGGACGTCTCTGTCCCTTTCTTCTAATGCTCTGGTCCTCCGACTTCAGTGTGCATCAGAATCACCTGCAGGGCCTTTTAAAACACTTTTCCTAGTTCCCACCCCAGAGCTTCTGATTCAGTGGCTCTGGGATGTGGCCCAGAAAATCTGCATTTCCAACAAGATTCCAGGTGATGCTGATGCTGCTGGTCCAGAGAGCAGATTTTAAGAACCACTGCTTCTAATTCATCCTTTCTGAGGTTAGTCAGTGGATCAGGCAGCAGGCTGGACCAGAGAGAAAGAGGTGCAGCAAGAGCTAGGGTAGGAGAGTGCTGATGCAAATATGGGTCTGGAGGAAGATTACAGATTTCTGAGACAACAGAATCTCTCTGCAAGATGGCTGTAATCCCCTTTTACCACAAGGAGGTCTAATATACAAGTGTGTCCAATAAGCATTGAGCTCTTAAAAGGCTTTCTGGTGCAAGCCCCACCTCCTGCAGCCTAGCAGGGCTGGGAAATGGAAGTGGGGAGAAGGAGGGTACCCAGTGCCTCAACCTACCCACAACCTGGAAGGCTGTGAGGCAGGGCTGAGCATGGCTGCCCCAGGCCAGTGGGGCCCCAGAGCCCACATTTTCATTCATGACTTATCCCTGTCTTACTGAGCTGATCTGGTGTGCTCAGTTGTGCTCAGAATCTCACTCCCACCTGGCTGAAACCCAGCTCCTCCTTGCCAAGCTTCATTGCCAAGCCCACCTGAATTAGGGCTCCTGCAATGGGAATGAGGAGGTCTGGGTCCAATTCAAGCCCTGCCACTGACATGGTGTATGGCCTAGTCAGGACACTTATAACCTCAGAGTCTCCAACTGTCAAAAGGGGATGTTGATCACTAACTGCCTTGAGGAGCAAAAGAGAAAATGGATATGTACATGTGATGGAAATATAAATATCCAATACAATGCAGAGTATTCAGTAAGGTAGGTGATGAGCCATGTGTTCTAGAACTCTGAAGCTACACCACCTGAGTTCAAGTCTCAGGCCACCTCTGATGATCAGTTAACTTGGGCAAGTCATTTATACTCTCTGAGCGACTGGCAGCTCACCTCTAGAACGCGATGAGTGTGATGGACCATACCCCATATGGGGACCAAATGAGATCATGTATGTGAGGACTTAGCCCCATGCTGGCCCATGGTAAGGGTGCAATAAATGAGAACAGTTTTTATTATGATCTCATTTAAAATAAAGCCGACAAAAGGAAGAGCATGGCATTGCTTCTGTGATAGTCCCTCCAAGCATGCACATTTTGAATCTAACCATGCCAGCATCAAACAAACCCTCGATGATGAGCATTCACAAAATAACTGGCCTGTAATCATCAAATGTCCAGACCGTGGGAGTCAGGGAAAGACTGAGAAACTGTTCCAGGCTATAAGAGACCAAAGAGACACAACTACTCCATGTAATGCATGATTCCAAACCAGGCCCTTCCACTAAAAGGAGATTATTGAGACAATTGGCAAGATTTAAATGGACTCTGAGGACTAGAGGATAATAATGTATCAATATGAATTTCCTGATTTTGCTGCTCTTGTGGTTCTGTAGGAGAATGTCCTTATTTTCAGGAAAGGCACACTAAAATATTCTGGGGTGAGGGGGCATCAAGTTGACAATGTACTCTCAAATGGTTCAGGGAGAAAATGTTCTCTGAACTGTATTTGTAACTTTTCTGAAAGCTTGAGATTGTTTCCAAATAAAAAAGTTATTAAAAATGATTTTAAAATTCAATAAAGCTGATGCTGAGAGAGGTTTAAGTGGTGTGGCAGGGCGGCCCCCACACGCAGGCTTCCGAGTCCACAACCAGCGCTCTCCCCATGGGGCACCGGGGTGGAAGGCATCGGGGAGGTGCTTAGTAAGTGCTATTTAGAGTCTTGGGTTCTAGCCTCCGTTCTGCCTTTAGCCTTAGGCAAAGCCCCTTCCCCTCTCTGCACATCAATCTCTTCGTCTGCAGAATGATGGGGTGGCAGGAGTCCAAGGCCCTTCAAGGGCACCCCCACACCCTAGATGTTTGGAAATGTGGATGCTAAATATAGCCAGCAATGCAAGGACAATCCCTCGCAGCAAAGGCTTGCCTTGCACCCTTGTACCATAGAGATACTTTACTTGGTTTTGTTCATTTTTGCAGGGGTTATTCACCATTTTAAAAGAAATCTCTGCACAACAGCAATGCTCTCGGTGACAGAGTTGCCGACACAACCCCAGGCCTCAGCTCCATCCTCAGTAGTATTACCCATAGGGGCAAACCTCTGACGACTTCATCAGGCCTTTCTGTCTTGTCCTGCCTGAACACTGACTAGCGAAATGACTTCATTACAAGTAACTTGCCTTTTATTTTCCCTTTCAGCTATAGTTAGCTTTTTTTATGGTGGATTCTTTTTGGAAGTTTGTGTATAGGTAGGTCTATATGTACTCATGAGTTTCATTTCAGGCTAGGAAAAGGAGAATTTCAAGATATTTGTTACAAAAAAGGATATTGGGGTCTGCAAGAGTTGAGACCCACTGTCCTGTCTAATGGGCTCCACCTTATTCTTTTAAAGGGCTGCATAGTATTCCACTGTTTAACCATTTCCCTGCTGACTAGCATTTAGATTATCTTAGGTAATTTTCCATTTTCACTGCTGCAGATAAGGCTGCAGTGAACATTCTGGTACCTGCCTCTTTAGCAATGGCTAGATTCTACAGCTGGCCAAAGAGATCAACGCACAAGGCCTTTTCCCTCCACCCAGGCCTGCTCTAGCATTCATCAGATCCTCCCCTCTTCACCACGATACTACATAACAGTAACACTTTTCCTTTTCTTGTCCACGCTTTTCACTGTCAACAACTGAATAACCCCTGGTAACAATTATACCAACATCAGATATGGCACGTGCTCACTACCTGACAAGGGCCCCTCAACTAAAAACTGATTGGCAGGAGTAGAGCATGAACTGGCACAACACTCAGCTGGAGTTTACACAATCTGAAATGCATTTTGTTGTGACAGCAAAATCCTTTTGCAACTAGGTCTTCATTTTTATCAATATGGTAACGAAGCCCAGAGGAACAAAGGAAAACAGAATTCTCCTTCACACTTCCACTCACGTTGGCTTCTCTCCAACGGCTCCTCAGAGCACATCAGTCTGTGTTTTGCAGGCTGAAAAGTGCTTCAAATTTCTAGCTTCTAAATGTCTGTGTCTCACATATATGAAATGTAAACACTAGCCACAGGCCTGAATTCAAGACATACCAGTCATTTCAGGAACAGAGCACAATGTTTGGCAAAGATATTTTCTATAGGTGAAAGAAGACAGATTTGAGGGGAAATATTTGGGAATAGCAAGCCATATACTTAAGTTGTTTCAAGCACAGAGTTTCAAAGTGCAACAGGACACTTTTCAAAACTACAAGCCCTGCTCTAACCCCGTGTTATTCACTTATTAATCGATTCACTATATAGATATTGTATAGAATATATAGATGTAGACATAGGTGTGATTTGTAGATACCATGGGTGTTGCTCTAGATAGACACAGACCTAGGTATAATCAGACCCCATGCTGGAGGCTGGGAAGCAAGTGGTGGATGGGAAATCATCCCTGTTCGGAAGAACTCAACATCAGGAGCTTCCCCACATCATGCACGGACATAGGGTAGACAGACCAAACATGAAATCTACCATAAAGACTGTACACTCAAATTACAGGGACGGATGAGATTATGGGACAGACAGGACTGCCTCGAGAGTCTTAGAGGAAACTTCTGAGGGAAGGAAGCCCCACGACTCCAAGGTAGAAGTCACCCTGATGGGTAGATGGCTCTGGCAATGTTTTACTGCTGGATGCTGGGGTGATTTCCTGTACCTGTTTTCAGTTCTTTGGGGCATATACCTAGGAGTGGAATTGCTGGGTCATAGAGTAAATCTGTGTTTAAATTTTCTGAGGAACCAAGAAATTGTTTTCCACAGCAGCTGCACCATTTTACATTCTTACCAGGAGTGCATGAGGGTGCCAATTTCTCCAAATCCTTGCCAACACTTGTTATTTTCCGTGTTTTCTAAAAAATTATTATAGCCATTCCAGCAGTATGAAGTGGTATCTCATTGTGGTTTTGCTTTTCATTTCCCTAGTGACTAATGATGTTGAGAATCTTTTCATGTGTTTAATGGCCATTTGTACATCTTTTTTGGGGAAATGTCTCCTCATGTCCTTTGCCTATTTCCTGTTTTGAATTCAGTCGTTTGTCGTCTTGATGTTGAGTTGTATGAGTTCTTTATATATTCTGGATGTTAGACTCCTAAAAGATATATGATTTGCAAATATTTTCTTTCATTCTGTAGGTTGTTTTTTCACTTTCTTGACAATGTCCTTTGATGCACAAAAGTTTTAAATTTTGATGAAGAACAATTCATCTATTTTTTCTTTTGTTGGTCATGCTTCTGGTGTCATATATCAGAATTCCCTTGCCAAATCCAAGTCATGAAGATTTACTCCTGTGTTTTCTTCTAAGAGTTTTATGATTTTAACTCTTACGTTTAGGTCATTGATGCATTTTGAGTTAATTTTTGCATCTGGCCTGAGGGAGACTGCCATTGGATTTTATTAAATACCAGTAACATATTAAAAAAGTTACTTTCTATTCCTAATTTGCCCAGTTGTCATGTAAATGTATAGAATTTTGTCAGATGCTTTTTCTTCAGAATTTACTAAGCTGATCACACATTTTTCTCTTTAATCTGATCATGTGGTATGATATATTAATAAAATTTCTGATGATGAACATTTTTGCATTTCTAAGATAACCTGTAATTTTTCATGATATAATTATTATACACTGCTGAATTTGATTTGAGTGTTTTAAGTAGAATTTCTGCATCTATTGTTATAAGTTTCTTTTATTGTATTCTTCATGTCCAGTTTTAGTATTAAGGTTATACTTGTCTAATAAAATCCTATGGCTAGTTTCCACTTTTATTCTTCTCTTGGAGACAGTTTGCTTTATATGGGGATTAGCTGTTCCATAAGCTTTGGCAAAACTCTGCTATGAAACCTACTTGGCCTGGCCTTGGTGAGGAAGATGCAGATACCTGACCATCAGTTCATTTCTTTTGTGGTTGTTAGTGTATTCAGGTCTTCTACTTCTTGTGTCAGTCATGATAATCTATATTTTTATTTATAATTTATATGTTTTTTAAAGAAAACTTAATTTTTTTTCTAATTTCATTCATAGTTTCTCTTTTGGTTTAATAAACATCTGTTTTTGTCAATAAATCCCCACTTAATTTCTATTACCAGTTTTTTGTGTCTGCTTTATCCTTTTACCTTTAGTCCAATCTCACTAAAGATTTGTCTTTCCAAGAACCAGTTTTAGGTTTGGAGAATTAGCTTTCTCTTTCATTAATATGTGCTCTTCTGCTTATTATTTCAACTCTTTTACTTTCCTCGTAAGTAATCTGTTGTTACTTTATCAGCTTCTTGAGGTGAACTTTTAACTCATTTATATTTATCCCTTTTCTCTGTTTTTGTCTGATATTGATAGGGTTACACCAGTTATCCTATCTTTATTATTTGCCTGCGATATCTTTTTCCATTATTTTATTTTCAACCCCTTTATATTGTTTTGTTTAAATTACATTTTAGCTGGATTTTTGTCTTTTTATCTAATCTGAGAAACTATCTCTTAATAGGGGATTTTAATCCAGTTTTTTTATGATTACTAATATGAACTTATTTCTACCACCTGTTTTTCCATGTGTTTCTGTTTATAATCCATATTGCTTCTCTCTCCTGCCTCTTACTGGACTTGTAACATTTTCTATATTTACTTTTTCTTTCA
The DNA here is from genome assembly GCF_015220235.1 of Choloepus didactylus. Taxonomy (NCBI): domain Eukaryota; kingdom Metazoa; phylum Chordata; class Mammalia; order Pilosa; family Megalonychidae; genus Choloepus; species Choloepus didactylus. Next base: position 32,400,782 of record NC_051322.1, on the reverse strand, counting down.
CCTCTGCTCATTCAGAAGCTATAGATTGGATGGGTTTTTATTTATAAGTTGTTACCCTTTCATTTTAAAACATACATTTTTAACTGCTCATTCAGAAGCTATAGATTGGATGGGTTTTTATTTATAAGTTGTTACCCTTTCATTTTAAAACATACATTTTTAACTGCTCATTCAGAAGCTATAGATTGGATGGGTTTTTATTTATAAGTTGTTACCCTTTCATTTTAAAACATACATTTTTAACTAGGCAGTTTTTCTAACAAAGCCTAAACGTTATTTAATTTCTCATTATCTCAAACAAGAAAAGAACCTCAGCTCAGTTTAACCATACAGTTAATGTCCTCTCTTCTACACCCTTCGTTATTGTGGCCTAGTGTTAGCTCCACTTCATTTTTAAATACACACAAAACAGTAATTTTTAAACATTAGTAATAAATCTACTTACCTACTTTTTTTCTATGAGCTCAATTTACCTTCTGCTGAAGTACACACACCTTTAAGTAGTTCTTTCAGTGAGGGTCTATGGTGATGAATTAACTCTTACTGTTTCTATATGTGCAAATTTCCTAATACTTTTGCTCACTGATGAATTTTTATTTAACTGGGTATAGAATTATAGAATTACAATTCTTTTTTCTTAGTACATTGATGATATTACTTTATTGACTTCTGGCATCTATTATTACTGATGAGAAGTCTGCTTTCTTTCATAATTATGTTTCTTTCATAAGTTAACTCTGCTACCTTTTAAGATTTTATCTTTATTCTTTACACTCTGCAGTTTTTTTTTTAGTTTGTGTCTAGGTGTGGATTTATTTCTGTTTATCCTGCTCTTGACTCTCTCCATATTTCATTTTGGATGAATTCCCTCATACTCTCCTCTAATCTACTAATTCTCCCCATAATTATGCCCACTCTAGATTTTACAATTTGTTAAATTTTATTTCTAGGACCATAATTTTCATTTTCAGGATTTTTAGTTGGTTCTTTTTCACATACAGATATTTTTATTTTATTTTTATCTGTAATTGTTTGGTAAATATTTTTCTTCTAATTCTCAAACTCCCAAAAGAATTGAAAATGCACTCAAACAAATACTTGTATACAAATGTTCATAGCAGCACAATTCACAATAGCCAAAAGGTGGGGAAAACCTAAATATCCATCAATGGATGAACAAATAAACAAATTGTGGTCTATATATACAATGGAATGTTATTCAGACATAAAAAGGAATGAAGTACTGATTCATGCTGTGACGTATGAACCTTAAAAACATTATGCTGAGTCAAAGGAGCCAGTCAGAAAAAACTACATATTACATGATTCCACATATATGAAATGTAAAAAAACAGGCAAATCCATGGAGACAGAAAGTAGATTATCAGTTGCAGAGGCTGGGAAAAGGGCAAAGGGAAATAACTGCTAATGGATGTGAGGGTTCTTTTTGGGGTGTTAGAAATGTTCTGGAATAGATAGTGGTGATGGTTGCATAACTTTGTGAATATACTAAAAACCACTGAATTTACTTTAAAACTGGTGAATTTTATGGTATGGGAATTATATCTCAATTTTTTAAAAGCACCACCAAGGGTTTTTTTTTTTTGTTTTTTTGTGGTACTTGGCAAATATCATAACACTCATAAAGAAATGTAAAGGGTAAGGAAGACTTGCCCTATTCTATATCAAGACTTATTTAAAAACTTAATAAAACATATATTTTATTATCATAGGGGTAGACAATTAAGCCAAAAGGAAACAGCAATTCCAGAAAGAAACTTGTAGATAGATGCAAACTTGATATAACAAATGCAGCATTCCAGATCAGTAGGGAAAGGAGAGACTATTTTTTCCATATGAGACTATTACTCACATGGAAAAAAAAAATTAGATTGTTACCTCAGTGAAGTTTAAAACAACAATGAACTAGCAAGAACTACACAATCATTGTTATATTTTAGGAGAAAGGGAAGGGAATTGAAAGGGAAAGGAAAAGGGTGTTTCAATGGTATCTATAACATCTGATTTCTAAAAAAAGTAAAGAATCTAAATCAAACATGGAAGAAATGTTAAGACTGATTAATTATGACTCACAGTGTATGGATAAGTTATACTATTTCTCTGCACATTTCTATGTACTTGAAATAATTCCTAATTTTTAAACTTACAGAAAAATATTACCTGCTGAAAATATGACAAAATATTAAGAGTGGTTTGCTTTGAGGCAGTGATTCTCTCTTTCCTTCTATTTTTTCTATATCTTCCAATTTTTTTTTACAATAAACAGGTGTTATTTTGCTAAGAACAAAGCACATTAAAACTATCTAAAATGGAAACAACCCATTTTCTCACTACCTATCCCAATAAGAAGTCCACATTGTAATGTGAACAAAATTATAAATTCTGTAAACTTCATAGCATGGAATACTTTTCGTAACACTTCCGCCCATCTGTTTCATGATAATTGTGTAAAGTATATAGGCAAAATATCATGATCAGTTATTTGTTCTAGTTACATATTAGTGACGGAGGCAGGACAAGAACTAGTATTTTATGACTCTTTATCTCATTCTCTTTCTACTACAGCAAATCACTTCTCAACAACTCCCAGTAGGCCCTTGATATAAATGCACAGAGCTGCTCCCCAGCTTCCAGTTATGCTCTAAGATTTATTTGTTAAATCAAGTATTCTGAACTTGAATCCTCTCTTTTCAAAGAAACAGCATCATGAAAGTAAATGATGTTCGAAGCTTCGCAGAAGGCACCATCTCAACCCTTTCATCTCCTCTAAGCTTCGGAGGTGGACCCTGCTGTTGCTTTCCTCCACCTCTACCAGCAAGAGTCACCAGGCATCTCAAACTCAGCATCTCCAAACTAAGCTGTTGATATTTCCCTCAAGCCTGCTCCTTCCCAGACTTCCCCATTTCTGTAAGTCCCACTTGATCCACCCATCTGCTCTATCCAGAAACTTGGAAGTTACCTCTAATTGTCCCTCTTCTTCCCTAACCCCCATTCACCCTCCTCTACCACTGCTAACCCATCACCAAACACTATTTCATCTGCCTCTAGAGTACAGCTCAGTCCTATCCATCTGTCTCCATTCTCCTGTCCCTGCATGGCCCAGGCCGCCACCCCTTCTCCTCAGTCCCCTACCCACCCAGGGCAGTCAGGGGACCCCTGGCAAGAAGACAAAGGGGAGGAGTCTGGTTCAAGGGCCAAGGTCCTAGCTCTCATGTTTGGGGTCTGTTAAAATCAGTGAGCATCTGCTGTTGTCCTGGCTACCACGCCTGCCACGTGCACCAGACACCCATCACAGGCTGCCCAGTCACTAACCTTTCCTCTTACAGGGACTCGCTCTTGGGACCCTGTCTTCTCCAACTTGAAGATTTTTCCTAATTATAAGAAGTATTTATTACTGGAGAAGAATCACAAATGAGCAAAACAACTACTTAATTAAAAGAAAGGCCTAATCTCTAGTAATGGTAAACTAATTAACTAATAGATACCAAACTGGCCCTAGCAGATATGGTAAAGTGCTTATGTAAACAAACCTTGCGTATATACCTACGGTTTCCCAGAAGACAGCGGACCATGTGTCAGGAGAATAGCCTGGCATTGCTGCATTACTAGGCTCAGAGAGCACTCATTACCCTGCTTGCTGGAGGGCAGGCAACCTAGCTTGCTCCCTAACCCAATACCCAGCCCAATGCCCAAGCCAGAGTTTGTGAAAATGAATCTAATCCAAATTCCTCACTTAAAGATGCAAATGCTGAAGCCCAGAGACGGAGGGTAACTTGTCCAAGATTATTACCGAGTTTGCTTTTGATAGAGTTAAGATCATCATGCCCCAGTCTCCATATTGCTTTATGTATTCAAAGGGGAAAATTTGCATTTAATACTTTTTCCCCCCACACTTGACACACTTTCCTCCCTGAAGTGACCTATGAGGACTGCTCAGACCCTCTTCCAAGAATGGATGAATAGCGTGGAGCAGTTCACAAGTACACCTTGATGAATCTCATCTTTCTTTCCTCAGCTCTTAAAGCCACCATGTTTAAAATCAATGAAAAACAGAAGCTCTTTAAATTCAAATGATCTGTTAAGGAGCATTACAGAGAGAGCATTAAGCAACAGGGATCTAATAACTACAAACCTGTTTTCTTTTCCCAAAGGAAAATTTGATTTTGGAATTTGCTTTTGAAAACATCTAAGTTACAGAATCCTGGAAATGGACTCAGGATATTAGGAAGTAGGAGAGAAAGACAGATGGGATTGGAGTAGCTGGAGGAAGTCAAAGTCAAGGCAGATGACAAAAACAGTGGCAACCATTGTGAGGCAAAGGGTGGCTGGCAACCACAAAAATACCTCAGGTTTTATAATCTGAGGGGACTTCCAAAACTCTCATATTATAAAAATTCTTCCTGTACCTCATGAAAAACGACCCTCTTCATTCCTATTCTCATTTTCTTGGTTTCTAGATATGTAAATGGCCATAAAAGCTCTGCAAGTATGATCCCAAGTTTACTGTAAGATGTTCTGTCCCAAACAAAACTGAGAAAATAAATAGCTATTCTACTTACAATTGCAGAGTTTTAAATTCACAGTGATTCAAAGTAAGGCTGGAACTCCAAGTCTTTTTCTAATAAGCTATTTAACAATATGTGAGGTGCAAGTTTTATGGCTGCATAATTAAGTACAACACTGGCTGGTGAGAATACACTAGAATGTGGGAAAGCGGTGCTTGGGCTCGGCCCTGCTCCACGGCAACTCTGTAGGTTTCTTCAGTAGAAACCAGAAAGTGTTCCCTCAAGGGCTAAATTTGTAGACAGACATATTAGACTTATAAAGAACAAGGGTTTTCTATAAATCATAATTTGTAACCACAAAAATAGCACACTAGCTTTTTTTTTCTCTTTAACCTCCTTTCTGCCAGCTAGCAGCATCCTCTCCTTCAGGACACTGCCAGGAGGCAGAAGTGACGTAAGGGAAAGGAACACTGGCTCAGGGGTGAAGATGGCAGTAGGAAAACAAACAGTTTAGGTATCTATCTGTGACAGATTATTTCTAAAAATGGCCACAACAATCTCTCTGTTGTACTTTGGACTGTTATGTACCCCAGAAAAGGCCATATTCTTTCAATCCATTCTTGTGGGGGCAGACCTGTAGTGGGTGGGACCTTTTGATTAGGTTGTTTCAATTGGGATATTACCCACCCAATTCAGGGTGAGTCTTAATCCTTTACTGGAGTCCTTTATATGAGGCTAAAAGGCAAAAACACTGAGAGAGATTAGAGAGAAACATCCCAGAGAAGCTAGGAGAGGACCCATAGATGCTCAGAGAGGAGGACACTGGAATCAGAAGCTGAAAGCAATGAAACCCAGGAGTGAAGGACAAGCAAATGCCAGCCATGCACCTTGCTATCTGACAAAGGAACCCCAACTGCCAGCAGCCTTTCTTCAGAGGAGATATCCTCTTATTGATGCCTTAATTTGGACAACTGTGACTTGTAACTTAATAATTAAATCCCCACTGTTAAAAGCCAACCCATTTCTGGTAAATTGCATTCCACAGCAGCTTTAGTAAACCAAAACACTCTCCCTCAAACAATGTAACTCTGCCATACCTCTTATCGAGAAGTGGACATTTGCCCTTTCCTTAAATCTGAACTGGCCCTGCGACTTGTTTTGACCTATTGGTCAAGAGGAAGTGATGTTCTGGGGCTTCCAAAACAGGCTTTAAGTGGCCTTGCAGCTTCCACTTTACATATATATATATTTATTTATTTATTTTTTATTGAGATTGTTCACATACCATGCAACTGTCCAAAGATCCAAAGTGTACAGTCAGTTGCCCATGGTACCATCATACAGCTGTGCATCCATCACCACAATTTTTTTTCAATTTTTATAACATTTTCACTACTCCAGAAAAGAAATAAAGACAAAGAAAAGGAAACTCAAATCCTCTCATACCCCTAACCACCCCCCTCCATTATTGATTCATAGTTTTGGTACAGTACATTTCTTACTGTTGATGAAAGAATGTTAAAATGCTACTAACTGTATTATACAGTTTGCAATAGGTATATATTTTTTCATATATGCCTCTCTATTATTAACTTCTAGTTAATATTTGTTTTAGTTTGTGAGAGAGATTTCTAATATTTGTACAGCTAATCATGGGACATTGTCCATCACAAGATTCACTGTTTTATACATTCCCATCTTTTAACCTCCAACTTTCCTTCTGGTGACATACATGACTCTGTGCTTACCCTTTCCACCATGTTCACACACCTTTCAGCACTGTTAGTTATTCTCACAATATGATACCGTCACCCCTGTCCATTTGCAAACATTTAAATTCAACCTAGTTGAACATTCTGCTCATAATAAGCAACCACTCCCCATTCTTTAGCCTCATTCTACATCCTGGTAACTTATATTTCATGTCTATGAGTTTACATATTATAATTAGTTCATATCAGTGAGACCCTGCAATATTTGTCCTTATGTGTCTGTCTTATTTCACTCAATATAGTGCCCTCAAGGTTTCTTCATCAACCCATTTCTTTTAAGACGGTTTTGTTCACACACCACACATTCTGTCCTAAGTAAACAATCATTGGTTCCCTGTATAGTCACATATTTATGTATTCAACACCACTGCCACTATCTATATGAGACATCTCCATTTCTTCCACAAAGAAGGAGGAAGAGTCAAAGAAGGCAGAGAGACAAAAGAAAAAGGAGAGAGAGAACAAAACATGACAGCTAGAAAACAATAAAAGGAAAGATAGCATTAACCTAAAGTAGAATAGAGAGTCAGACAACATCACCAATGCCAGGAGTCCCCTATCATTCCCCTACCTACCCCGCCCCCCCCGTATGCATTTAGCTTTGGCATATTGCCTTTGTTATATTAAAGGAAGCATAATACAATGTTTCTGTTAACTATAGTCTCTAGTTTGCATTGATTGTATTTTCCCCCAATCCCATCCTTTTTAACACCTTGAAATGTTGACATTCATTTGTTCTACCTCATGTAAAAACATATTTGTACCTTTTATTACAATCTTTGAGCACCCTACGTTTCCCCGAATTATACAGTCCCAGTCTTTATCCTTCATCTTTTGTTCTGGTGTCCCACATGGTCCCAAACTTCCTCTTTCAACCATACTCATAGTCATCTTTGTTCAGTGTACTTACATTGCTGTGCTACTATCTCCCAAAACTGTTTTCCAAACCTCTCACTCCTGTCTTTTCCTTTCTGTCTGCAGTGCTTCCTTTAGTGTTTCCTGTAGTGCAGGTATCTTGTTCACAAACTCTGTCATTGTCTGTTTGTCAAAGAATATTTTAAGGTCTCCCTCATATTTGAAGGATAGTTTTGCCAGATATAGGATTCTTGGCCGGTAGTTTTTCTCTTTCCGTATCTTAAATATATCACACCACTTCCTTCTTGCCTCCATGGTCTCTCGTGAGAAATCCACACATAGTCTTATCAAACTTCCTTTGTATGTGATGGATTGCTTTTCTCTTTCTGCTTTCAGGATTCTCTCTTTATCTTTGATGTTTGATAATCTGATTATTAAGTGTCTTGGTGTAGGCCTATTCAGATCTATTCTGTTTGGGGTATGCTGCGCTTCTTGGATCTGTAATTTTATCTCTTTCATAAGAGATGAGAAATTTTCATTGATTATTTCCTCTATTATTGCTTCTGCCCCTTTTCCCTTCTCTTATCCTTCTGGGACACCAGTGACATGTGCATTCCTGTTTTTCATTTTGTCCTTAAGTTTCCAGAGACATCGCTCATATTTTTCCATTCTTTTCTCTATCTGTTCTTTCGTGCGTAGGCTTTCAGGTGCCTTGTTCTCCAGTTCCTGAGTGTTTTCTTCTGCCTCTTGATATCTGCTGTTGTGTGTTTCCATTGTATCTTTCATCTCTTGTGTTGTGCCTCTCATTTCCATAGATTCTGCCAGTTGGTTTTCTGAACTTTCAGTTTCTACCTTATGTATGCCCAGTGTTTTCATGACACAGTTCATCTCTTTTGTCATATCTTCCCTAAACTTTTTGAATTGACTTAGTATTAGCTGTTTCAACTCCTGTATCTCTGTTGAAGTGTAAGTTTTTTCCTTTGACTGAGCCAAAACTTCATTTTTCTTAGTGTAGGTTGTAGTTTTCTGTTGTCTAGGCATGGTTTCCTTGGTTACCCCAACCAGGTTTTCCCAGACCAAAACAGGCTCCAGTCCCAGACGGAAGAACTATTCAGTATCCGGTTTCCCTGAGGGTGTGCCTTAGAAAACTGGTACACTCTGTGAGGCTTTTCTGCCCAGCATGGGGTGCCTCTCAGCTTGTAACTCCAGACTGGTGTAAGGAGGTGTGGCCCGTGGCTGTCTACCCCCAGGCTCTGGGGTCTGGTTCTGAATGGAAGGTGAGTAGTAGAGCTGGGTCCCACCTCTTTCCTTTTAGGAAAGATAGATCCCCTAGGAAGAGGACATTAGCATTTGAATGATCTCTCTCTGCCTGTGCTATCTCCACCCTTGACTGGGTCAGAGTGCTGGGAACTGAAAATGGCTGAGGCTTTCTCCACTGAGCAGAAACAGGGACAGAAAGCCCCCTTCAGGGACAGTCTGCAGCCACCCTCCGGCTCTCCAAGGTCAGTCATCACCCAAAGCCTCTGTCTGCTTGTTGGGGCCTCATAGCTTGTATGGAGCAGTTGTTTGTTAATTAAAACGCCAGCTGGAGCTCAGCTGAGCTGTATTCACTTGCTCAGAGAGAGCTGTTCTCCAGTTCCATGAGGCTTTCCAGCTTGGGCCATAGGGGGAGGGGGCTCCTGGCTTGGATCCACAGGTTTTACTTACAGATTTTATGCTGCGATCTCGGGCATCCTCTCAATTCAGGTTGGTGTATGATGAGTGGACAGGCACATTTGTCCCCCCACAGTTATTCTGGATTATTTACTAGTTGCTCCTGGTTGCTTATTAGTTGTTCCAGGGGGACTAATTAGCTTCCACTCCTCTCTATGCTGTCATCTTAGATCTTACTCATTGCAGCTTCCACTTTTGCAGAGGCCGATTCCAGTGGCCAAAAAGGAAGTTTGTTCATGGGCCAAAGAGAGAAGCCACAAGGAGAGATAGGCCCAGAAGAACGAGAGGCCAAGAGAAGAGAATGGGGCTATGTGGGTAAGAACCGAGGTCTGGCTGAGCCCAAGCTGCCACCAGGTGAGAGGGAAGCCATTCCCACAGAGTCCCACCCAAATCCCTGACCCATATGATGGTGAGCGAAGGGTGTAAGGTTTGCTGCAGAGCAACAGATGACCGAAACCCACCCACTGCATTCTGCCATCAAGTAGTTCCTCTCAGTTCCCTGGGGAACAGAATAGGCTTTAGTCTGGATTTTGTTCTGAGTTTTTTTGGGGGTTTTTTGTTTTGTTTTGATTTTTTAAATTTATCAGCTGGAGAATCTTGCTAAGAATAGTGAAAATTGGTTCGAGACCAACAGAGCCCTTAAACGTGCCTGGCAGGAGAAGTGGCCTGCCGGGCACACAGTCTGTGTCATGCGTGCTTGGAGGGGAGATGTCCACAGTGCCGACCCCTGCCAGGACCCAGAGGGCAACCCCATGGAGCCAATGCCATCACCCAGCCCCCTCTCCTCAGAACATGGACCTCTGACAAAGCTGTGAGTGAGCTGCTCCTGCTCCACTGTTTAAAAAAAAAAAAAAAAACCCTAGAAGGAAATCGGAACATCCAGTACTCACAGCCTTGTCCCTCTCCAGTCTGAAGTGACAGGCTGGCAGATTCCTCTCCCTGGAGGCTCCCAGGTCCTTGCTTCCCCACAGCCATTTCACAGTCAACATGGCAAAAAAAAAAAAAAGGAAAGGAAAGGAAAAGGAGACCATCCCTATTCCTCACAAAGACACAGGTGGGGGCAGCAACCCCCTTGCAGTCAGCTGCAGGTGGATCCAGGGAGATGTGGCAGCATTTACCACCCCAAATCCTGTCCAAACTCCACTGGAGAAAAAGCCACTCAGACAAAGATGAAGAGAAACATTTGTGTGGGGCCTGGGGCCTTCCACAGCAGCTCTGCCTGGCTTTTACAAGGGAAGCTGGGTGGGCCAGAAAAGGGGCATCTCCCCAGAAGTGACCCCCCACTGCCCATCCTAAGCCTAAAGCAACCTGCCCCCTGCACCCTGCAGCCTCCTGAGCAGGGAGGGTGAGATCCGGGCCTTCGGGGCTGCTGACCCAGGCCCAGTTCACGTGGGCCTTTAGGGAGGAAGCCCCGGCTCTGCTTCTGCGCTGTATACCCAACACTCCCACCTGGATGCAAGGCTCAGGAGCCTGGGAGAAAGGGGCCGGCGGGACACACGAGGAAGGAGTCAGGGGCAAAGCTAGGACTGAAAGACAAACAGGAGTCATTCTAAAGGGGTTCGCACAGAGCAGAAAATCAGGTACAAGGCAAAAGAACATCTTTCCAAAATTATTTGTTGAGCACTGGGAATGAGGAAGTAAACCAGACATGCTTGGTCCTTGCCCTAAGGAACCCGTATCCCAGAATTAGAAATATCTGTGATAAACACTGCAGTTTGAGAGCACAGAGGAAGAGAATTCATTGGAGACCAGGGTCCCGGGGTCTTCCCGTATCAGCGAAGGAGGGTTGGGCAGGAAAGGCACAAGCGGAAGCTGGAGAAAGTGGCAACAAACAGGAGTGTGGCCCCAGGAGGTTCATGGGTTTCTGTGATTTTGCCCACAGGAGGGGTACTCTTCACCTCCCTTCCCTGGATGCCTGCATGTCACTTCCATTCCATCCAGCATGAGTTAGATTCTGACTGCATCCCAGTGTATGTCTGTAAAGCATTGTTTCCATAAAGACACTAACCTGCTCAAAAACATTCGTTCATAATCCTCTACCTATAGAATAAACTCCCCAACATTTTAGCCTGGTTTCTCAAGCCCTATGTAATCTGCCCCAACCTACCAAAACACAACTAGACACCCCCAAAATGGACTCCCCACTCCCTGCTCACAGTCATCTACACAACCATGTGGCTAGACCCAGCCCCAACTCTGGCCACATTTATTTATATGTTTGAGACTGTCTCCATTTCTATATGTGAAGTCTGAAATACAAGGGTCTAATATTCACAGATACATATTCACAAGGTTACGCATACATGGGCTAGCTGTCACCACGAGAAATCCATGGATTAATACCCAACACTGAGATGATCTGGATTTCCCCACTAGCTATTATTTCCTGAGATAAACATTAGGCTTATTAGGCAAATTTTTTTTTTTAATTTAAAATAGTTCTATGACCTACAATTGAGTCCTAGGTTAGAGCTAACAGAAATGCTCACATTCACCAGAACACATATACAAGAATGCTCACGTCAGCCCAGGTGTAATAATCCCAACCTAGAAATATATCCAAATGCCCACCTACAGTACAATGGATAAATTATGGCACATTGACACAATGAAATACAATGCAGAAATAAGAATGCACAAAGTACAACCATACACAGCAATGTGGATTAATTTCCAAATATAATGTTGAGTGAAATAAGATGGATGCAAAAGAGTAATGCTGCATGATTCCATTTGTATAAAGTTAAACACAGGCAAGACTAACTGATGACGTTCAAAGTTAGTTCTAGTGGTTACCTGTGGGAGCATGGTAATGACCAGAACAGGGCACAAGGATGTCTCCTGGAAGGGTGACAATATTCTATGTTGAAATCTCGATGCTGGGTGTATGAGTGCATTTACTGCATGAAAATGTATTCAGCTGTACACTTACGATGTCTGCATTTTTCTTTATATGAAATAATTCAATAAAAAGCCTACCTTGAAAAAAGGGAAAAAAATACTCAATATTGATGAGGGCACTCAAAAATTGGATACTTTCTTACTCTGCAAGATGCAAATTAGTATAGCTTTAAGGAAGAGAATCTGCCAATATTAATCAAAAACTTTAAAAACTCCATATTTTGACCTAGCAATTCCAACTCTAGGAATTTATCTTCAGGAAATAATGAGAGTGTGCAGTGGTACTTGTCACAGAATTATTTATAACAGGGAAAATTTGGAAATAAGCTAATGTTGAACACATGTATACTTAATGTGTAGTCACTAAAATACATTTTATAAAATATTTAATGAGAGGATTATGGGAGATTTTAATTTCTTCTTTCTACTTTCTGTATTTTCCAAATTCCTTACAATAAACATGTAACACTTTACCATATGAAAAGAGTTCTTTAGAAATAAACAAATGCAAACACCCATGCAGTAATTAATAACAGTTCAGCATTCATGCAACAAGTACCTGCTGAAATCTTCTATTGCCAAGCACTGTGTTAGTTTAGGGCCTGCTCTCAAGATCTCAGTCTAGATAGACACTAAGTTGAGTGTGAATTTTTGCAGCTGATGCAATAGGAAAAACCACGATTCTTGAGTCAAAGACCTGAATTTGAGTCTCAGCCCCATCGTTTAATGTTCTCAGAACCTTGGCAGCTGAGCTACTCTCTCTATTCATCAGTTCCTTAACCTGTAAAATGAGTAATAATAAGAGCTGACCTTGCTACCCACCACAATGTAGTCAGCTGCAAAGGAGATGGCCCTGAGGATGCTGTAAACATCATGGTCAAGTTATCGTTCATGTTGTGAACAAAAGAGGCACAAAACGTGTGCTCCAGTTCGGCAAAGAACCATCCTGCCCCCGCCCTCCTCCTGCCCCACGGTTGCCTCTCCCTCCCGAGCCCTGCTCTTGTGATGCCAACACCGAGGGTAGAGTGAAGAGGTTAGTGGCAGAGGGATGATTTTTTTATCACCAAATTCTAGTTACATCTGCATGGTGGTGGAGGATGTGGTCTGTCTGATGTTGATTCTTTGGCATCTGCTGAGACTTCCTTAGCAGCCTCTCCACATGGTCATTTCTGTGTTTCCATTTGTAGGGTGCAGGACTGGTTTATGCTTGTTAATTGCCCGGTTGGACTCTTCTCTGGTCTTGTTAGTTTGTATCTTCTTTATCTGTCTGTTTCTAAAGGGTGTGTTAAAAATATTCTACAGTGATTGTGGATTTGTTCTTTTGCCTTGCAATTTTTTTTTCAATTTCTGCTTCCCATGTTTTGAAGCTATATTTTTAGGCACATGATTATCATATGACCTACTGGACTGTCCCTTTTATCGGTAAGCAATGACTCCCTTTTCTCTATTTATGCTTTTCTCCTTACATCCTACAGTGTTATTAACTTGAAACATCAGTTTTCTTTTTATAGGTATCTGCATGGTATATTCTCTTTCAATCCTTGGCTTTCAATCTTTCTGCGTCATTAAGTTTTAGGTGTGTCTCTTATAAACAGCATATATCTGTTTTTATGTTTTGTGTATGCTAAGCTTGGGGGTTTTATTTTCTCATTGGTTGATTTTTGGGTTGTTTTTGCTTGTTTTTCTCTCCTGGCCGCAGGAAGATGACATACATCTTTGTGGATTCCCTGGGCCAATGGTAGAGTGTGCACAGCTCTCATTCTACAGAAGGAACTGCCCCTCATGACTCCTGGGATTCTGCCACTGGTCCAGGCACAGTTTTCCCAGTAAAGGGGCTCACACACGAGTGCCCCTCCCCTCGAGGGGATGAGAACCTCTGTCTGCTCGCATGTTACCTATATCAGGTCCCCACACCTGTGAGACTTTTGGATCCAGGTCCCACTCTGTTTGGACTTTCAGTTTCTCTCATTTTCAGGGACCCTTTCTTGGTTTGTATCTAGCCTCGAAGTATCATTTTGCCATTATTTCGGTGGTTGTTACCCTGGCTGGGGAGGTGGAGGTGGGGCTGTTTGTGCCTTCTTTGTTAGCCAGATCCACCATGGTCCAGGAAAAACACAATGAAATAAAGACACTAGAGCGGATCTTCAGAGTGCTGAAGGAAAATACCCAGCACCCCAGAACTGTGTATCCAGAAAAATTAGCTTTTATGAAAAAGCATGGAATAAAGACATTTTCAGATAAACTGAAAGTAAGCGAGATCATAGTGAACAAATATGTCAATGAAGGAATTTCTAAAAGATGAACAGTCACTACTTAATGATAAAATGTTCAACTCACCAGGAAGATACAATAATTGATTCTAAACTTGTATGTACTTAATAAAATAGCCTCATAATATATGAAGAAAAAATTGATAAAAGTACAAGGAAAAATGGGACAAACACAGCATTAGAGTGGGAAATTTTAAAACTCTTTTCACAGTAACTGATAGATCAAACAGATGCAATAAGCAACGGTACAGAAGTTTAGAACAATTAACGAGTCTTATTTCATGCAAAGGCTTACACCCCAAATTAAAGAACACATATTCCCAGGTTCACATGGAACAATTTTAAAAACTGATCAAATATTAAGTCATAAAGCAGTCTCATATAATTCAAAGAATCACACAGTCCATGTTCTCTGATCTGAATGTAATTTAATTAGAAATAAATAAAAAATAGCTAAAAAGCAAACAGAAACACAAATTATATGCTGAAATTTAAAAACACTGATCAAAGACAAAAATCGTAATGGAAATTTTAATATTTAAAACTGAATGGTAATGAAAAAACTATCATCAAACTCATGAGATGCAGATAAAGCAATCTAAAGAGGGAAATTTAAAGCCTTAAATTCTTACATTGTAAAAAAGAAAGGATGATTAATACTGAAGTTAGAAAAAAATTCAGTAGAATAAACCCAAGGATTATACAGACAAGAATATAAAAATAAATTAATATAACAGAAAATAAGGATACAGCAGCAAAAATTAGCAAAGTAAATAGATGACTCTTTAAAAGACTAATCTCCAGTGAAACTGAGAAGGGGGAAGAGAGAGAGAAAGAAGACATAAGAGAAATAATATTAGGAAAGAAAGAAGGGACCCAATTTCAGATACTGTAATGACTTTTAAAGATCATAAGAGAATAACATGAAGACCTTCATGCCTATGTAGTTTATTTGAAAACTTAACTAGAATGGACAAATTCCTAGAAGAATATAATTTACAAAATTTTACTCTAAAATAAATAGAAAACCTGATGAGTCTTATAATCAGTAAGTACATTGACTCAGAAATTTACATTCTTCCCACAAAGAAAAGAAGCCCAGATGGTTTTGTAGGCAAGTTCTATCAAACATGCAATAAGTAAACTATTTCATCTTATATATAGTATTCTTCTAGAACATGAGGAAAGAAAGACTATTTTGTAACCCATTTTTGTAAGGCTAATAAAAATTTCATACCAAAACCAAACCAGAGCAGTCTGAAAAAGGAAAATTACAGGCCAATCCATTCATGAATAAAGAAACAAAAAACCTGAAAAATGATTGATAAAGCAAATACAGAAATGTATTTTAAAATACATATTATCGAGTTTTTCCAAAGAATTGGAAAATTTGCCTTAACTTTAGAAAATCTGCTAGTATAATTCACCCCAGTAAGTAATGGATTAAAGAAGACTATCACGTCAACATCTCAGAAGTGCAAAAAAGCATCTGATAAAATTTAACAGTTATTCCTGGTTAAACTAAGAATTGAATGGAGTTTTCTGACATGATAAGGTCACCTAACATAAAGCAACCGTGACACTTGGCGGACTGTTCTAGAAGCATGTCTGCCCTGTAACACCAGGAATAACACAAGGCTGTCCGCCATCTCTGCTTCTATTCACCTGGAAGTCCATGACCACTGAGCATCCATTAAGGCAAGACAAAGACATATAGGGTTTAAAAACTGGGAAGGAAGAAATGAAACTCTCATTGTTTGAATATGTGATCATCTTCTGCATAGACCTAAAAGAATTTATAGCAACATGTTAAAATTAATAAGAATTAGGAAGGCTTTTAATTAAAAAATCAACATATAAATCAATTTTATTACCACAAACCTGCAAAAAATACTTTTAAAAGTAGATATCATTTAGTATTAAAAGAAATTAACATTTATTGAAATTAAAAAGTGGAAACTGATGACTGAATTTCAACAGCCAATCAGGGCAATGCAAGGCTATGCACACTGCACTGCCACTTCCTATCTTTCCCATCAGCAAAAAGGTCTGACAGGACCAGGCACTGAGGAGGGTAAGTGGGAATGTTCACACACTGTTACCTCGAAGTGTAATTGGCTTCATTTTTTTTTTAATTATTTAAAAATTGTATTGTAGTAACATATATATATATATAGCAAAAATTTGCCATTTTAATCATTTTTAAGGTACAATTCAGTGATTTAATTACATTTACAATGTTGTACTACCAAGTAACCGGATTACAAAGGATACTTTGTAGAGCAACTGAGAAATTAAAAAAAAAAAAAGAAAAAAAGATACGTGTTCCCTAAGACCCAGTAAATTAACTTCTAGACCTGTTCCTCACTTCTTGGCTCTCTCACACTGTACACTGGGAGACAAGTTCAAGGATATTAATTAAGTGCTGTTGTAATGACAAAATAATTAGACACAACCTAAATATACATCAGCAAGAGATGGTTTGATAATCCCCCCCAAATTAAGCAGCAATTTAAAAGAATGAGGCAGATCCGTATGTGCTGACATGGAAAGGTATTTAGTTAAGTAAAGAAAACCAAGCACCTACAGAAAATAAATGCAGTATGATTTTTAAAACTCCACAAAAGTATGTATTTTTACATATGCATTCATTCAGCAAATATTATTGAGTACCTTATATGTGCCAGGCATGCTTATAGGAACTTGGGATACAACTCTGATCAAAAGCTACAAAAAACACCTACCCACATGGAGCTTTAATTTCAGAGCACATGCATACACACATAGATATGGACCTATGGGCCTTATTTGGACCTATGTATGTCTGTGCATATAAAAAAGTCTTAGAAGGGTGCACACTAAACATAATAGTAGTTATGAAAATAAATACACTGTGCATATTCATACAATGAAATTCTATATAGTAGTTCAAATGAGGGAACTTGATGTCTATGTAGCAATATGGATGGGTATTTGATGTGCTTTGGTCACCTAATCTTGCTGAGCCTCAGTTTCCACACTTTATTGGATGGAAGTTCCAACAGTTAGCCTAGTACCTTCCACATAAGGTTTTTGTGTGCTTTCAAAGAGATAATTCACTTAGAGCATTTAGCAAATAGTGTGTGCCCAAGAAACGAGAGCCACTAACATTTTTACAAAAGGGAGGAAGACCTAAACCATCCACAGAACCTCGGAAGGCTCCAGTCACCCCAGGCCATGCCTGTGGGTTCTGGCTGGGACTGTGTGCACTGAAGTCCTGAGCCCTCAGGAAATCAGTCCAACTTGATTCCCTGTGAGGGTCCCAGCCACACTAGGGGTGCTCCCTTAGCTCCTGAGGGATAGCAAGTCCTCTGTAGGCGGAGGGGGTGGACAACGGCTTCTGCAGGTGAAAGGAGGTTTGCAACTTTCATACCAGGCAGCTGCAGCTGTGCAGGGAGGGATGAGGCCTGTTCTCTGATTAGCTTGCTGCAGGGCAGGCCCTAATTATCTTGGGAGGCTGAGCAGAACTGCTCCCCTCTGGTGTTTTGGAGGATCATTAGGGATAGGGGATGGACTGGCGGGGAGCCTGTGCTTCCTTCCCTGGATAGGTAACAGGGCTTATTGTTGGGAAAGGAATGTGCCTTGACCTGGACCAAGGCATGTTCCTTAAGCTGGTCAGCTCCGTGACACAGGCCCATGTCCCCTGGGCCACCTGCACAGACTTCTTTGCTGAGGGGAAAGCAAGGCCCCATCACCTCACTCCAAGAAGTGGTTGGCTGATGAGATATCTCCTCCAACTCCCATGCTCCTGGGGGCTGCAGCCAGGACAGCCTGGGCAAACCATGCTGGGGGGCTGTGGGTTCTGAAACCCCTCCCCTGCCACCTCCCTCGCCCTAGGGAACCCTCCTCCTCCTCCAGATAGGTGCTCGGAGAGATGATGGTTAACTGTGGAAATTCCTGGCCATAAACCCATACATCAAGTGCTTATCACTTCCTATAAATGGTGAAAAGAACATTCTCCAAACCCTCTAAAATGAAAAGCTACTCAAGTAACATTCATTAGTTTAGAAAGTCAAAAGAGTTGGCTGCCTGGTATTACCTCCCTAGCCCTAACTCTAGCTTAGTCACTACAGAACTTTCTTTCTGGATAAATATAAAAAGGAGCCCTCAGTTAGTGCACCGGTCATCTTCAGTAAGATCATACTCCACTACATTTAGAGGACCTGACTGAAGAGCTTCTCACCACAAATAGGACCTCAAATTAGCCAGACTTTTATATAAATGGGGACATCCTGCCCCAGCTCCTACTATCTTGACTTCTAGGTGGTCCCTTGGAACCCACAAACTCAGAAAAGGTAATGTGAGGATTTGGGGAGCTATACCTCTGGGGATAAAAGGGGAAAGACAGTTGAATCTTTCACTACTAGTTGGCCTGTATTCAATGACCCAGTAAAGCTATTCCCACAAAGATGATTCTTCCCCTGGGGGGTTAAAGTCCGAGGGATATTCAGAGGTGATAAGGTGGCACCAGCCCCAAAGCAGCAGGAAAGGAGAGCCCTGGCTGAGACCAACACTCCTGAAACCCACACAAATGCAAGGCCTCCTCATCCACGGGGATGGGCAGCACCTGGGCTCGGTGGTTAGGAAAACCATCTCATCGTGGCATTTCATAGTCGGAAAAGTGCTTTAAAATCCTTTATATTCATAGACCTGTAACTAATCAGAACATCGCACCATCCGTAACCATAGCCATTAGAATCACTGCAGTTAAAGTCATTTTTCCAGGGCTCTTAACTGAAGAATTTAATTGTGATTGGGTGGTGGAGGGGCGTGAAAAGGGCAATAGCGGGACAGGCTCTTGGAGTCCGGAGGCAAGACTCACTCGTACCACAAGGGGACACAGGACCTCTGCTATTCAACCCTGCGATGACAGGAGATTCCGCCTCATCAAGATTGCAACCACCTGTTAAGCACTTACACTGTCTCAGTCACTCTACAGACGTCATCACTAATGCCCATCACTCCTGTGTGAGTCAGGTATGATAACCCCCAACAGAGTGAGGTAAACTGAGGAAAAGAGAGGTTAAGTCACTTGCCTGAGGCCATACTAGAAAGAGCAGAGTCAGATCTCAGTCCAGGGCTGCTGACACCCAAGCTTTTCACCGTGACCCACTGCCTCTCTGACCTCCAAGGCGCCCAGGAGAGACACAGCCCGTATTTGAACACTTGCCTCCAAAGGACCCGTTTTACACCAGCACAGCCCATTCTGCTTTATTCTTCTAACCTCCCTCCTCCTGCACCTGACCCTGGAGAAGCCAGAAGCAGCAGCTGGCAAGAGGGGCAGGAAGGAGGCAAGTGGGGACACGGAAACAAAAGAGGGCAGACAGAGGTGGAGAGGGAGACGCAAGCTTAAAACTGGATGAGAGACTGAGGCGTGGTTTTAAACTGAGCTAGACTTTCGATACCTACAACTGAAGCCCTTCATTAATACTGGAGTATGACCAGAAAAGCTACTGGGTCTGCCCAAGATTCAATTCAGGGACTGGAAAGAAGAGACCAAGGAGTGGTACGAAAAAAAGCACGATGAGAAAAAGAAAGCTCTTTCACGATTCCACCCCATTGACTCCGGTGCGCAGCATCCAGCATTTAAATATACTTCTGTTACTATTACTACTAGTGGTGTTTACTGATTCCTTACTCAGCGACAAGCTCTGTGCTTACACACCACCCAGCCACTGTGGCTGGTCGAGATCCTTGCGGGTGGGAACTGCCCAGTGCTCAGGGGTGTAGCTTCTGCATAAGTGCGTGGTGTGCCATGCTTGGACCATGAATAAATATTTGATAAATGAATAAATGAATGCCCTAAACCATAAATCATCATCCAGTATTTATTATTATTGATGCAAACTCCTATCTTATCCCCATCTCTTTCGATACGAACAAACTTCAGGATGCCCCCAAATAAGGATAAGTCCAAAAATGGATAAGACCAAGTATGAACTGTCAAAGAGGAAGAGTGCAGAACTGGGACAAAATTTGTAGCGAAGGAACCCTCTCACCTCCCTATAAGGCACATGGAGAAAGGCTGGAAGATCAGTTGTTTCTGGAAACCCACCATCCAGAACACTGCCATGATCTATCAATAATTTTTAAAACTCTAAGAACAACCAAATGAAACAAGGGAGATTCAAGCCCATGGGGGCTGGTGTCTTCTTGGCAAGGGCCTGGGGCCCGGGAATAGGCCAGCTGCGGCCTCAATAGGTGGCATTAGGACAGTGTTTACCTCCCTGGCCAAGGGTGAGCAAGTTGCTGGTGTGTTTCAGAATGCACCGCCCCGTGGGACACAGTGGGAGCATGTTCGCAGAGCCTGGGAGAGGAGGGTAGGCAAGCAGCAGGTGCGTCGGCATAGTCTAACCCGAATTCCGAATTAATCACCTGCAGAAAGCACAGTGGGCAGATGGGAGGGAGTTATTGGGAAGGAGCAAAACCAGCAGCCTAGGCAGCTGCTAAATTTAGCCTGGTCTCCAAAGCAAGACTTAATTAAATTAATCCTGCACACCCCCACACCTCCACCCCAGGCCCAGTTCCCTGGTGGTTTCTTGCGTGTGTTTCTAGCCTGGCTCACATTATAACATGGGCCTTCAAATGCTGATCCCCTTGACAGGTGCCCCAGGCCAGTTCCTCTGGTGCTGGTGCTGGAAGGAAGCACAATTCCCAGCGCCCTGGCCTCTCCCGCAGTGCTGGGTGCAGCCACAAGGTAGGCCAGCTACTTGGGAGGATTTACCAGGCAGGCGATTCTCCATCTGCTTGGATGGACCCGGCACCTCCAGCCAAGCAGTGTGCTGACCTTGGCCAAGGCGGGCCCGTCCCTGGTACTGTCTGTACCCACGTGGGGTGCTTCAACCCTCTCCAGCAGTCCCATGCACCGGCTGGAAAGGTTATCATCACTCCACTTGTCAGAGGATTGAGTCATTGGTTCCTGAAATTTCTACTCTGACCCCCTACCTTCAGAATCTGTAACCTCCCCTGTACTCACTGCCTTATAAAATTCACCATCCTCCTTTCCATTTACACAATATAAGCAAACGAATAGGAATTAGGAGGCCTGAGGCCTGGTGTCCACCAAGCTTGCTGCAGGCCAAGTGACAGTTACTTCCCTGCTGAGCCCCTCCTCCCCCTGCAAAAGAGGAGGCTGGTAAAGCTGAGGTGTGCACCCCAGGGCTGAGCACCCTCAGCAAGCTTTTCAACTGCATTTTCTCTGCCCACCCACGGTGGGAAGCCTGTCTGGTGCACTGGTCCTCACACTCCACACACACACACGGCGCTGGGCCCCAGCCCCGGAGTCTCTGCTTCAGTAGGTCTCTGGCTGGCAGAGAATGTGCATCTCTCACAGTTCCCAGGCGATGCTCATGCCACTCGCCAGTCCGGGACCCCACTTGAGAGCCGCTGACCTAGGCGATGCCTAGCGCCGTTCCCTGTGTCTTACACCAACCATTTTTCTGACTTGCTGAGCCTTAGGTCATGGGGCAGAGGGAGGACACAACCCTGGTCCCAGGTGGCCCTCTCAGTCCAGTGATCCTTCTAGAATGTTCCTTCCAGGCCCTGTGAGCAAAGTGAGATCCAAACATGCCAGGTGCCGGAAGCCTCTCCCGTCCCTGGCTGCCTGCAGAGCGCCTTGCCTTCTACTGCCTGAGCCCAGTCAGAGTTAGGGTCTGATTACTTTGGCCTGAGGGAGCCAAGCAGCGTTCGTGCACCCCCACCTCCACCCTGGTCACACACAAGCTGCTCTCCATGGTTCAACTCAATCAACAATCAACAGACCTTTCTTGAGCTCCTGCTATGGGCTTGGCCCAGTTTAGGGATGAACTGATTCAAGAGGCATAAATCAGCCTCGAATTCACAAGGAGCTTCAACCCTGATGGTGGGCTGGAATCAGTTCAAAAGAAAAAGCCCAAACCACGTGATTTTGCTTCTCTTCGGCTGCTGCGTGGCCCCGAAGGTCCCTCTACTTCTTAGTCCAGCAGCAGCAGGAGGAAAGGGAAGTAAGTGGTAGGTGGGGACAAGGTGGGGAGGGAAAGGGGGCCCATTTCAAAGATCAGGATTCCAATCTCTGAAAAAGCCCGGGGGGTTCCACTGGGCTGATCAGAGACGCAGCTTGGGAAGTTAAGTCACTTCCACTGCATAAGTCCTTCCCCCCTACTGGCACCAACAGCTGTTCTCAGTGGTGCCCCAGGCCCAGGGAAGCCACCTCCAGACCACGCGTCCTCCTGGGGCTGCATGTCCTCCCTGAAGGCAGCCTGACACCTGGACCTTCCAACCGCCTTCCACCCTCACGCTTCCTTCCTCAGGGCTTGCCCCACCCATCACACCCACCTCCTAAGCTGGCTGCCGGCTCCAGCAGTGCCCTCCTGCGTGGCTGGAGGGGTGGGCAGGGGAGTGCACGGGGCAGGCCCAGGGCTGCTTCCGGGGCAGGAGGGGGACAGGCCTTCCCCTAGACCCTGTGCCAGGCAGGCACCACCGCCTCTGCTTGGCTCCTTTCTGTGCCCTCAGAAAGCTGCTCCACTGGAAGGGGAGCTTGGAAAGAAGGCTCTCTGCAAACTTTAACCACCGTTATGGGTTGAATTGTGCCCCCAAAAAGGACATGTTGATGCCCTGACCCCCAGTACCTCAGAATTGACCTCATTTGGAAATAGAGTCATTGCAGATGGAATTGGTTAAATTGAGGCCATACTCGATTAGGGTGGGCCCTTAATCCAATGGGTGTCCCTGTAAGGAGAACAGGTGCAGACGCAGAGCCACACAGGCGGAAAGCAGGTGAGGATGGGGGGAGACCGGAGTGGGGCAGCCATGGAGCCTGGAAGATAGTCGGCCACCACGAGAAGCAAGGAAGAGGCAAGGCAGGACCTGCCCTAAAGCCAGCAGGGAGAGCGTGGGCTGCCCACGCTGTGGTTTCAGACATCCAGCCTCCAGAACCGTGAGAGAATCAATTCCTGTGGTTTTAAGTCACCTAGAGTATGGTACTTTCTCCCAGCAGCCCCAGGAAACTAAGTCAACCACCAAGTGCCCAGACTGAGTTCCAGCATTGCAAAAATCTCTTCTCTCCTTGTCTCCTTTTGTTTTTATCCTCTTCCATCTCTATTTTTCTCTTCCTCTCACATCTCTATTTTTCTCTTCTTATTGGAAAATATTTATATAATTTTTAAATTAGGTAATACAAGCACATGGTACAACACCCAAAAGGCTAAAAGGACACAATGAAAAGAAGTTTTTCTCCCGCAACCTGTGCTGGGGTCACCCAGTTCTCCGCGGCTGAGTCCTTCCAGAGACTCCGTAGGCAAGCGTATCTGTCCGTAGTCGCCTTTCTGCAGACAGTGAATAACTGTACACGCTGCTCTGGACCTAGCTTTTTTGTTATAAATTTTTGTTCTATTATAAACTATTTCAAATGTACTGACCAATAGTGAATCATATGACATCCCTGCACCCACCTCCAGCATAGCATATCTTAACAGTATGCTGTATCTGCCTTCAGATTTTGTCTTTAGAAATAAACCATTACAGGTATGGTTGAGCCTCCGTGTCCCCCTCCATGATCCTGCCCCTCCCTCCAGAGAGAACCTGGAGAATGAATTGGTCTTTGATCGTCTCTTCTCTTACCTCTTGATTTGCCCCTCTCTCTCCATGCCTCATCCCACCTAAGCAAAGCCCTTCTGGGCTGTGAGATGCTCAGTGTTGGTACAGCAGCTGCTGTAGCCTGTCTGGAATGTAGCAGGCATTCACGGTTATGTCCCTGCTCCCCTAACAAATGAGGAGCCTTTAGAGCAGGGCTTGGCATTGCTGCAGCACTGGGCAATTGCAGGATGTTTTAAACCTCACGGACTCCCAAATAGCATTGTCCTCTTCAGTCAGAAGTCATTGCAAGTGGCATACATCACAGCTAAAAATCAATGCCTGCTAATGTCCCTGCAGGAAGCAGAGACATTAAGTTCATGAATTCTCCTTCTGTTTACACGCTCATTAAGAGGATAAAATGTGACTTGGGTTTAGCTGGGCTTTTTGCTGCTCAGAGGTAGTCTGGTATGAAAGAGCATGCCTTGGTTTTGGTATGTCCTGTATCACACGTTAGATGACTACGTACGACACCTATGAAACGCAAGCTTCATCTCCTTTCTTTACAGTCACCAAATGTACTGATTTCAAGATAAGAGCTGTGAGTTGGCGAATGCCTTGTTTGCCTTGCTGCACACTGGAGCTGAGGGACAGACAGACCTCGGACTGCTCTTCCCATCGAGGCACTGGCCTTTCCCCTTTGGTGGGGTGGCTGTGACCTCTAGGGTGGCCAGCTGGGGATCCGGAGCAGGCCCAGGGCTACACCTGGCTGTTGAATCCCTCCTGCCTTGACACTCACCTGCAGACTGGGAATCCCACCCCAAGAAAGACTCATAGAACCCCCTCCATTGTTGTCAGGGGGTGCTTTGGTCTGCACATCCCCTGGATTTCCCCTCCCTGTTGACATCATTATTGCTCACAGCCAAGGTGGGGGGACTTTGGACACAATCCCACTCCACCCCTTGCCCCCTGCCCGACATTTTCAAATTAGGCAACTGAGACCCAGACACGTGGAGGCAGAGGACCAGGACGGGCAGGCAGGTGGGGCCCCGGGGAGCCCTCCCAGGGCCAGGCTACAGCCAAGTGTGGGCAGGGGAGGCTTCTGATCAGTCCCTGGCCCTGTGCTGGGCCCCCTTTCCTGCTTGCACCCCGGTCCCCTGACCCCTTCTCAGCTGTGCAGGTGTCTCCTCAGACACCTGGACTCTTATCTCGAGCTGCCCTCAAGAAAGAAGAGCAGAAGAGCAAAAGCAGTGATTCTGTGTGCACACGCATTTGTGCCTCACAGCAGCTTTGCTCCATGTCCAAGCAGTTCAGAATCAGGTGATTTTGGAGGACAGAGAAGCTTCCCCGCTCTCCCACTCAGCCTCATAAAGGCACAGACAGGAGTGTTCTGGGCCTGTGACCCACCTCAAAGAGGCATTCCCAGAGGTCCTGACCCCGGGATGGGTGGGCAGGGTGTGGGGTGGGAAGTGGGCAGCCTTGTGGGGCAGGGAACGGCGCGACGGAGGCCGGTGCTTGGCAGCAGGAAGGAAGGGGAGAGGGAGAACTCAGAGGAGCAGGGAAGGCTCTCCTGGGTCTGTGTGGACTGTCCCTTTCTAGTTAAACATTTAAAGCGCAGCGTTCGTGGGGGTGAGGAAATGAGGCTCCACGCGGGCAGAGGGCTATTGGTGCCTTCCTCACCATCGCATTCCCACTGCTCCCTCGGGGAAGGCTCTCAATCCCTGCACAGCACCAACGGGAATGATTACGATTTACATCCGAAGAGTCTTCAAACTGCAGAAAGCATCTTGAATCCATTATTTCATTTGATCCTCAGAGCACCCCAGTGAGGTGGACAGAAAAAGATATCTGGCCTTTTTTTACATAACTGTGAGGAAAATGGGGGAAGTGACAGAGGAGGTTAAGAGACAAACTGAATTTTGAAGGTGGGCCTCCTTGCTAGCCGACTTGGCTCTTTCCCCAGGTTCCCCCAGGGGCTGTCAGTGATGCCAAAATATGAGAGAGACAGGAGGCTGCGAGCAGGGAGACAAAGGGGCAAAGGATGTGGAATGGACGGAAACAGCCCCCTTGGTCCGGTAGTGGGTGAACAGGAATTAGGCAGGTGAAAAGGGGGTTGGGAGAGGTTAGAGAGAAGACAAGGAACAAACCAGGCCAAGCACAGCAGACGCAAAGGCCCTGTGGGGAGAGAGGGCTCAGCTCATGTGAGGAAGTGAAAACGGTCAGAGCATAGATGCTATGTCAGTTTTCCTGCCCATAATATTATCTGACATTGGATACAAATTTTTTTTTATGCCACAACAGATTTGTGGTAACTTACGAAAAACAGGTATTACAGGCTAAGGGGATTCTAGAAGATCACATACGGGGTTAGAGCAGTGCTCCTCGAACATTAAGTGGCACAGGAATCACCTAGGACCACGTCTTCCTGCACATTCTGACTGGGAGCGCTGGGGCCGGGCCTGAGACTCTGCATCTCTAACATACTCCCAGGTGACACTGATGTGGCTAGTCTGAGAACCACCTTTCAAGTAGCAAGGTGAGTAGCAAGGCACTACTAGGGTGGTGAGCCTCAAACCCTGCTACACATTAGGACAGCCGGGGAGCTATAAAAACATCAGGATGCCAGAGCCCCACCCCAGTTCAACTGAATCAGAATCTCTGGGAGTGGGGCCTGTTTTTACAGCTCCCCAGCTGACCCCAATGTGCAGCCAGGTTGAGAACACCAGGCTGGAGCGCTCGTGAGTTCTGGGCTGTATCAGTCAACTCTGCCTGAGTTGTGAACACAGCTTCCCTCACGAAATAGAACTTCACCAGCAGTGAATGTGCAGCCTCTGAAACATGAGAACAGTTGTTACTGCCCAGAGTTGGAACCAGATGTTGTCGGAGTTGGATGTCTAATTCAACCCTCAGTTTACAGATGAGGAAACAGCTCCTGAGACCACACAGCTGGTAAGTGGCAGGGCTGGGACCGGAACCCCGGCCTCCCCCTAGTCCAGTGCTGTTTCTGTTCCCCACGCAGATTCAATCAGGGCCTCCCTGAAAGGTGAAGGGCTGGCTGGGGTGGGCAGGGTCAGGAGGCCCTGCAAGTTATAGATGACACAAGGAAATGGGTGCAGAAAAAAATGTTGGGGTGGGTAGAGAAGGCTATCCCCATTTCCTTTCAGACCACAGGGTCAGGCAATGGCTGTGCCCCCATGATGGACAAGCTCAGAAGGCTGTCAGGAGGAGGCAGATAGGCAGAGCTAGGCTAGAAGGAGCACATCTAGGGGAAGAAAGAACTACAACTGCTAGGGCAGCTTTGCTAAAAGTAAGGGCCTTCCTGGGTTGAGAACATACCTCGTCTTTTAGGATGTTTTCAGAAAATAAAAACCACTGCATTCTTGACTGTCCACTGCAAATGCCCTCTAAATATCTGGCAATGTTATTTACTTGTATTGAGCAAGGAATGCCATTCTCAGGCTGTTGTCCTGCATGCCAGCACCTATGACAGATGAGGAAAGGGGAAAGAGCAGGATCTGTTGGGCCACAAGAGAACTTGGGGACAGAGCAGTTGGCCACAGGCACGAGAGCAGAGAACCATGATGAGTGGCTGGCGGTTGGGGCAGAAAGCAGCTCAACCTCACAAAGAACTTCCTAACAAACAGGGTTATTTGAGAATGGAATTGTCTGCCTTGCAGTGCAATGAGCCCCCAGCTCCTGGAAGCAGTCGTGGGGAGGCTATAAGGCCAGCTATCATGGAGACTGTGGAAAAAGTGAATGACAGCGTGAGAGCCAGAGTGGGAAGCATGGGACAGTTTTCGTCAGGTTCCAGATTACAGCGACTTTTTGTGGTGAGCCTCTATTTTTAGTTTCTCCAAGTCTGCACTGACTTGGGAGAGCAGGGAACGGGGCAGTGAGGGGAGGTGCTCACGATGGCTCCCCACTGTGAGGAAGGCCCGGCCTCGGCAGCCAGCGGGAGCCTCCTGCTGGGTGAACTCAAGGGAAGAGAGATGCACTTCTTCAGAAAACGTTCACAAAGCAGCTCTTAGCCCGTCTGAGAACTTGGGCTCCAACTGGCTCCCATGGCTGGTGGGGAAGCCAACGCCTGCCTCCAAGCCTTCTGAGAATTCTCAGGGGCTTACATTTCTTCTCGGTCTGGCTTCTGCCCTATTTCCCTTCCCTCGTCTCTGGTTGCGATGCTCCTTTGGCTCTGAACTGTAATCTCCACACGGGAGACCCAGCCCCTTCCCTCCGGCTCCCCACAAGCATCGTGCACACAGGCTGGGTGCAGGCAGCGTTCAGGACAGTGGAGAACAGTCGGGAACCTTCAACTGAAGAGCAGACCTCTCCCGTTCTCTGACACACCCCTGGCCATTTCCACTAACTCAGTCCCAGGCTCCAGCCAGGAGCCTCCTTCTCCCACGCCTTCCTCACTGCAATTTCTACTTGGTTTTTATAGACGGGGTTCTTCTCTCCGTATAGTTTTTCTTCTTCCATCTCATGCCCTCAAGGCCTCATCTCTCACCCAAATGACCTATCAAGGTAGTTCTTAAACGAAAGCAGTTTCTTCCCTGAGAGAACACTAATGCCAGCAAGTAAAATAATAATTTTTCTCACTCCGCTGCATGTTCAATAACAGAGAGCTGGCTAAGTCAGGCCAGATTGATGTCCATTCTCGACGTGGTGAACTGGTGCTCCTCAGCCGGACGCAGATGTTCAAACCTGAACTTGTCTCTAAAGAGAGAAAGCGCACATTCTTACAACATCCCTCCACAAAGGCCTACCCTCGAAAAACACACTCCACAGATGACTTCCAGTGCTGCTGGCAGCCAAGACAGTCCCGGCAGAACGACGGGCCTGGCCAGTGTGTCTGGAACCATTTATTCGCTCTTCAGATCGCATCTGCCGCACCATGTCTTCTGGCCTGGTGTCGTCAGGAACCAGCCCCCTTTGCAACCCCGGAGCCTGCCATCCAAGCGGGGACTCTGGTTTTTAAAGCTCTTAGCCCATTAGTATCAGCTGTGCTCGGACTGATGCAAGAAAGGGGAGAAGAAAGGGCAAGATGCAAAGAAAGGGCAGCATGGCGGCAGCAAGTTCAGGGTGTGTAGGCCGGACCCAAAGCTTCGTCTCAGAGCAGCTGTGACCCCCTCCCTCAGCTCTTCCATCACCGGCTGTGCTTTAATGATACACATCTGTCCAGCAAGAGCAATCTGCAATGGCCATGTAGAACATCTTTGAATTCCTTGATTTCTGTGTCCCTCAATGCCCAGAGATATCATTGTTTCGGTCTTGCCTCTTGATCTGCTTTTTCATTAGACTGGAGAAGAAGGAAGAAGACAAGCAAGTCCTAACAGTCCATGTCTAAGTTTCCAAAACAAAAAGCAAAGAGCCAAAGCAGCTAGTGAGTTCACCATCACCAAAGACACCCCTCCTTTGGATGTTCCTTTTAATCCTACAAGGCATGTCCACAGGAAGTGAAGACTGAGTTGGCTGATTGCCATGTGGTAGGACAGCAGGGGCCAGGGACCTTCTCCACCTCCCCACATACCTTAACAACCCATGAGCAGATTCCTTCTTATAGCAGAAGGTATTGACCCTGTTAAAATACCAACTACCCTGTAAGGATGATGCTTTGAGTTTATCTTGGCCAGAAAAATAGAGCTAAGGGAGGAGAATCTCAGAGCAAGGCTTGGAAGGAAGGCTGGAAACCAGAAGCCCAGGGAGCTTGGGAGGGATCCCTGAGGCCAAGTGGGAACCAACTAGACCAGAGACAAATGCCACCACTTAGTTGGCAGCTGGCCCTGACTCCAGGAGGTGATAAGGCCTCCATCCCTGGTGGGTCTCCACTTCCACTCTGCACCATGAACTTGGGTTAGCACTTTACTCTTCAGAGCCTCCGTAACCCTCTTGCAAAGTGAAACCAAAAAGAAATTTGCTCCTTCCTTGTAAAGTTGAGAGTAGTTTTACCAGCACTCTCTTTGGGAAACGTTCTGTAGTAAGAGTAACAAGACTTTACTCTGTGCCAGGTACTGTTCTAACAAGACTTTAGCATGTGTTAACTTATGTAATCCTTCCAAGATTCCAGAGGTGGGAGCTCTGGCCACCTCCATTTTGCAGGTGAAGATCTTGCGGCAGCAAGCCCAGGGTCACCCAGCTGCCAAGTGCCAGAGCCAGGAACAGCCTGGATGATCTGACTGGAGAGCCCACCCCTTAACCCTGACACTGCTGCCTAGCCACGTGCAGGGGCCTCTAAGCTCGGAGCACAGCCTGGCTGCCAGCTTCTAAGGTTCTAATCCAGGTCACCAGTGGTGCAATGTTCCATTTGCCCCAGCCCCCAAAAGGGGGTCATCTCAAGTTCTTTCTCCAAGTGTATTTATTCCACTGGGACCACAGTAACTGTCTAAATCCATTTTAAGACTGCAGCACCCAGGAAGGGGCACTACGCTCCACTCTGGAGAAGGCACCTGTTGCTACAAAGGCAGCCTTGCCAGATTTCATTTCCAGTCCCAGGACTTCATTTTAATCCTGCCTGAGACCAGACTGGGTTTCTTTCTAGTGCCCCGTCAGCCTGACACTGCGGGGACGGATGACGTGCCTGGAGTCTTTGTTACCTTTCATTAGGTGTGCTTCCACTGAATGAATGATTTGCTTGCTTCCCTGAGTTGCAAGAGGGGACAGCACCCCTGCTCCCCGGGTGTGCGGGGCCGGCCACAGGAATCGTAACAAGCACTAAGCAGGCCCAGCACGCCATTCCGGGCTGCGAGACCTCCACCAGCTCCCTGTCAAACCTCAGAATGATTCTGAAATTGCTTTGAGGACACAAAGTGGTGAACAATTTGAAACCCGTGTCATTATCTGAGTGGCTGTTGCTGAGTGACCTGGTCATCACTGCCTGAGACCATCTGCAGAGGCCAGAGCTACCGTTCCAGAACAAGAAGGCAGCATATCTATCTGTCAGAGCCCACGATGCTCACAGGACTGTCCTGTCCCCAGAGCAGTTCCCAGCTCAGGGGCTTGAAGTGGGACCACCCTGGGGATGACTTAGATGTCGACCCTTGGAAATGCCACCCTGACACTGGCTTTACTAACAAACCATCCAGTCACCGGGACATGTTGGCTGCTGGCTGCTTGCCCAGCAGCATATGAAGAGGCAACACCCCTCGTGGCTGCCAAGGAACCTCAGCTTGGAGAGAAGATTAACGTGGGGCAAATGAGGAATAATGATGCATTGTTGGTGGTAACGGGGGATATGCTAATGCCCAGATGAGAGGAAATACTAAAAGCTGAGGGTCACGGAGTCACTGGGGACCAGGCACTCACCTAAACGCTTCCCACACCCTATGTCCTTGTGCTCACCACCTCCTGAGGACTTGGTATCATTATTGCCATCAGCTTTCAGACAGGGAAACTGAGGCTCAGAGGATGTGAATCATTGAATAATCCACAGAGACCATTAAGAATGTTAAGCTTTATGTTACAGAGCCTCAACTCACCTAACTTGTGAAAGAGAAACTATCAGACACAAGCAGGCATTCTAGAAAGAAGAAAACCAAGCCTGAACTCTGGATGTCACTGTGGTTGCAGTCTCAAGGTTTTTACCTCTTAAAATGTCCATGAACTAACAATAATTACAAACAGAAATCCAAACTTGAGCACAGTTCCTATCTGCCAGCATCTCAAAAATCACATTCTAGCAAGAAACGTGTCTGAAGGACAGCCATCACCTCTGTTTCAGGGATGTGCAGATGGGTGTCCCCTGCCAGGGTCCCTCCTCCATCTGTCCTGGGTAGTCCTGGCCTCCTAAAGTTTCCTTCTGACCCCCACGGGGCCATGTAGTCCCTATTTTCCAGGCTCTAGGCCACAGTTAGGTGGAGTTTGCTACTTCCCCACCAGCTACATCTTAGAATGGGTGCTCCCTGGAAGCAGGGACCTTGGTGCTGCTTCGCTATCTTTTGTATCCCCAGGTAGCATGGCGACTGGGAAATGGCAGGTGCTCAGCAAATAACTGCCGATAGATGCACAGTCCAGTGTGCAGGTGCCTGGCAGTTATGTGGCTCTGACAGACTCCCACAAAGCTGTAAACTTTGAAGGTGCTGATCTTATCACACACAGATCTCTCCTCTCCTGTAAGAGTGAACATTCAGCACTGGCTCAGCACCTCTCCCCAGGCCCTGGAAGGAGAAGGCACAGGGTCAGAGCCTAGACACCCCTCCAGCAAAAGATGCCAGCCTTTTTATGAGGCACTGATTTCTTAGTTGGTGTTCACCACAAAGCAAAACAGAAAGGCAGGCCCTTGGCAGTGCAGCATTAAAAACCAACAAGAATTAGCCCCAAAGGAAAACTAGGTGGGGCACCTCGGACAGATGATAGGCCCTTTGCACCAGAACCTCTCAAGGCACACCGTGTGAAAATGTGAGCCAGCGCTCCACAGAGCGGGCCTGCCAGAGACCATCTGCCAACTAGCTGCCACCTTCTTACCACCTTCCCTCCACCCTTCCACTCCACCCTCCTAAGGAATCTCATGCCTGGCACAAGAAACAAAGGAGGGGCTTCACCATCCCTGCAATTGCTCCAAATCCCATTAATTACATGGTAAGCCTCCAACAATAGGCCCGCTCCTGTCTTAACACAAGCTTGACTTGGGGCCGATTTGGAGCCTCAGGGGCCTCAGTTTCCACGGCTCTGAAATGAGGGTTTGACGAATGCTGAGCCTTCTTCCAGGTTCTGCATTCTAAGACTGTGGGCTTGAAGGGCAACGGTCGACTCGAATCCCCAAGGCACAAGACAACTAATTATTCCTCACACTGTCACCATAAAATGTCAAAACAGTGCCTACAAAGATGGCAGGTCAGAATCACAGGAACGTCTCGGCTGAAAGTGACTTGCCCAGGCCCAGGGCTGGCGAGGACTGGTGCCCAAACAGGCTGCCAAATCCTGGACTCCCAGCTAGAACCACTTATTATCGTGGCATTTATTGCCTTAGAATCTTCTAAGCAATGCCTTCTGCAGTCAGATCACCTTTAAACTCTGCCACTTTCCTTTGTATCCTTCCTGCTATGCAAAATGGCTGTTCTGGAAACCATTCATAGATCACATTTCGGGGATATTTTTTGTGTAGCAGGGACTCCTGCAACTAATCCTTTTTAAAAGGAATCATCCTCACCAGTCCCTGCCAGTCGATCCTGTTTCTATGTTGAAGCTTTTATATGCTGGTTTTGCATAAGGCAGAAGTACCACACATGAAAAGAATGCACTGACGTCACCCAGGCAAGGCCATACACACACTCACAAGGTCACCAGGGAGAAACAAGGACACTTCCTTGGTCAGCAGTCATTGAACCAGTCCTGACCAGTGCCCCACTCTATGCCCCACTCCTTACCCTGTCTACCTCTCCGTGGGAAGGCAGGGGGTCTGGAGTTAGACCAGCTTCTTAGCCCTACCCTTCCCAGCTACTGTTCCTCAGGGGGGATGCTTCTGGCATTTAGGGCAGGACAGTTTCCTCTTGTGCCTATGCTCAGCCTCAACCATTAAATGCCAGCCCCCCACTCTCTGGTCATTGTGACAACCGAAACCCCCCACCCCACCCACACACACACACATTCCAAGCACCTTCCGGGCCCAGTGCCACTGTATGTCCAGCCTGGCCGGGGCCCTTCCACCTCCGTTTCCAGGTGGGCTCTCCAAGTCTCCTGCTGGCCTGCGGGCTGCCCGGAACCAGGGCCCACTCGGCTGAGCCCTCCAGGCCAGAGTTCCCCAGCTGCCATCTCTGGAGAGAGAAGTTTTTAACTTCCGAACCATCATGGACCATTACTTTTGTAAAAATATAATCAAAATGAATTAATTAGAAAATAATCACATGCTCGCATGTCATAGAAGTGTCAACCTCCAATACAAGTTTCTAAATGTTTACTCTCGATTTCTGCACTCATGTCCCTGACTGGTAACGGCTACCAGGGGACCCCATGTTGAGTAGCACGTTTGCCCCAGGCCAGGGGTCCTTGAATTGTCATCTCAGTGCCAGCAGCAGCACCTGGGAGCTTGGTGGAAATGCAAATTATCAAGCTCCACCCCCAGACCGACTGAATCTGTAACTCCAGGTGGGGCCCAGCCATCCATGGTTTAGCAAGCCCTCCAGGTGACTCTGATGCATGCTCAAGTCTGAGAAGCTCTGCTTTAGGCGGTCCCTCCCTCAGGGGGAGACTGGGCTGGGACCCCGGGAGCCCCTCAGGAGAGGTGTCCAGCCATGTTCCTTTCCCCAGCCACCATGGAATTAGAAGAGCCCTCTCAGACTCTGCCACAGGCATGTGGAGATACAGAGGGGAGAAAGGGATGTAAAAATAAGATCACTCGAGTCCCACACTGCTCGGAAAACACTTTAATTAGGGCCAGGCTCCTGGAGATCACCAGGGGAGGCTTGCTGGAGACCACTAGTCTCCATTAGCATTTTCCCAAGGGCTACATCCAGGTTATGGAAGAGGAGGGCCATGCCTGATTTGCATGTAATTTGCATATGCCTACTTGGACTGCACTTGCTTCTCCAGCAAATTTCAACACAGTGAGGATCGTTCTTAAAAAAACACCACTGCCCTAATTGTTGTCACTTATCATTTTTCCTCTTCTCTCCTCCTTCTCACTCCCATGCGCTGACAAATCCACAGCCCTAAGCAAGAAAGGCAAAGAAGAACAGAAGTGGGGACAGTGTCTCCTCCCCACAGACTGGGGGTAGTAGAGATGTTCCTTGGCACCTGGTTTACTTGGAAATTTTGTAGATCTGTAGAATGTATTTTTTGAAGAGGGCAGAGTGCTGAATTTTTAAGCTGCCAACATCTGCTGTTTCCAAAGTTAACCAAAAAAATAGTGCGTCTTATTGCCAAAAATTGGAGGAAAAATGTAAACCTCAGAACAAAGGAACAACCCTTTAAAGAGAATAAATTTAACTTTATGAAAAACTCACTTCATTTTATTTTCTCATTTCTTTTCTGAATCCTGGCTTTGCCACGTGCAACATCAGACTTTGGTTTCTCAGCTATGAAATGGGGACAGGAAGATCGATTTTGCAGGGATCTGGAAAAAGTAAAGTGCCTGGCACACAGCAGGCACTCAAAAATCAGATGCTATCTTTTCAAATCACTGTTATTATTATTATTACTAGTTTTTTAGGTGCTTTCATTTCTTTCCCTCCATCTGAACAAGTGAAAAACATCCGTTATATTTTCTGTTTTCCAGACTGTTCATGTATGTCTGGACTTTAAAACCAGAAATGTAAGGAGTGGATTCAAGTTTTAAAAAGAGCCATATCAAGACTTCCAAAGAAAGACTACTGTTGGAACACAGAGTCTTTTTTCTTTCCTACTGTTTAGAAAAGAGAGTGAGAGGAAGATTTTTTCTATTTCTGCAAAGGATGGCTGGCAGCCTTATTTCAGAGCTCCCAGGAATGGCATTGTCACCCAAGCCCCCAGGGGGGCAGGCAAACTGCTTTCTGAGTTTCCTTTCTGGACACACTTTTTCGCACATCTGCCTCAAAACCCCTGGGGCCCTTGTCTCCTGCCCCCACTTCCCCAAGCTCGGGTACCCCAGGTTCTGGAGAGCTGGAGGCGGGAGCATATTCCACTTGGCAACCCAGGTTGGTAGCAGCGGCATTCTCTTGGTGGCCTGGCCTAATACGCCCCCTTGATTCTACATTATTGGTCTTCCTAACCGACACATCAGCAGGCCCCTGGCTGACTGGCTCCCAGGGTCAACAAAAAGTAACTGCACTGCAGTGTGATAGAGCAGTGCACCTCTCTTCAGCCAATCTGGGCAGTCAACTGCATCATGAGCAGCCTTTGCCAACCACTCCCGGATTCATTCAATGAACCACAGTAAAGGAGAATTTCTGGTACCTGCAGGCTCCTGAGGTCATACCCTATGGTATCTCGATTGCCCCCCAATCAGGGAGTACTAATTGCATCAAGTGGGTAGAGGCCAGGGATGCTGCTAAACAACCCTCCTTGCACAGGACAAACAACAGATGCGAGAAAAACGAGGTTCAGAGAGGTAAAGGAACCTGCCCAGGAACACAGAGCTATTCACTGGAAGGGAGTAACTCAAGCCAAAATATGTCTGACACCAAATGAGAGGTCTTACCTTATACCTCACATGGAAACCCTGGGAGCAGTGGGGATCCCCAAAGCATCAATGGCATTTGGGAAAAATGTAAAAGTTATTCCATTAAAAATTCACTTTCATTATGATTTTCCTTCATTCATAAAATTAAGTACAAAAAGCAGTCACCTGTGACCAAATATTTAAACAAGACCAACAAGCCTGCTTTAACTCCTAAAATTCTACCAGGTTGGGGCAATTCTGCTGACGTTTTCCTGCAGACTTAGCACGTCATTTCCCTCCCATCTGCTTGTCCGGTCTCTATCCGTCTCTCAAGGACAGCTCAGCATTTCCTCTTGTTTAAAGTCAGTTCTGCCTCCCTCAGGAGCGAGACGCTACCTGACCTTTGTCAGCACATCCTGCCCACCCATATTCAGGACCAGCCAAAGAGCACTTGGGCAGTGCCGCATCCCGGAGCCCCAGTTCTCCATCGGGACCTGGCTCCGTGCTGGCCAACCTCCCCGCCTGGCCCTTGGACCCCCAGTTCCCAGCCCACCGGCCCCTGGAGGCAGCCCAGGCAGCAGGCTCACTGGTCCACCCCACCCCTCCGTCACTGGCCCCACCCCAGAAGGTTTGTCTCCCCTGGTCTCTCCTGGTCACCCCTGCACACTGCCTTAGGCACTCCGTCCACTGTGCCGCGACTCTGTCCTGCTCCTCCAGCCATCATCCAGCTATGATCTTTGATATCATGGTTGAATACCCATGTGGCTCTTTATAACTGAGGCAGTCACAGGCCGTGGGGATCAGCATGGTGTCAGGTGCCAGACTGCCCAGGTTCAAACCCCAGTTTGGCTGCTTTCTAGCTATGGATCCTTGGGTAGGCTAGCTTCTTAAATGCTCTGTGCCTCAGTTTCCCCATGAAGAGGAGCAATAATAATAGCACCTACCCTGTAGCACTGGTGTGATGATTCAACAAAGGAAGAGCTTGCTGGGAAGTGCTCAGTGGGAGTCAGCTCTGGGCATCACTCACACCCTGTGGCCAGGAGCTCACCCGTCCCTGGGCCTCTGGGACCGAGTCTCGGTCAGTTTTGAGTCAGTGGTGTGTGCTCAGTGCCTACTGTGTGGGAGCATAACACTCGTGCTGGGCTAGATGCTGGGCTGTGGTAAGCAAGACGAGCCCACGTTACTGTCTTGCATCATGCCACGGGACAGGGGTGCCTTGGTGAGTGTATATACTGACACCATGTGCACCTCCTCAACCACTGATAGTAGTGCTTGATGGAGTTTCTTGATCCCTATTATCATCTCGTCTGGTAACTCGATGGCTGTTTATGGATCCATGGTTCAGCTGATCCACCTTTTGTTATAGTTATCATTCCTCCCATCCCTTTATAAGTGTGGACCTGAGGTTCAGAGAGGTTAAGTGTCTTATCCAAGGCCACACAGCACTCAGTGAGACCAGTTGTGGCTCCATTCACAGGCACAGGACCCCTGGAGCTGTGAAATGGATCTATCCTATAGCTAGCAAACCCCAGAGGGCTCAGGACAGAAGCAGGAGAAGTTGCTAAAGAAGAACCTAGAACAGTGTTCTCAAACCTGCCCGGGAACTCAAATCCCCCAGGGATGTTTAAAAAGAACATTGCATGGGCCTCATCCCAGACAAATTAAATCAGAATCCAGGCAGCAGTATTTTTCAAAGCACCCGCCTCTCCCCCACAAAACCCCACCATCCCCATGATTCTGATGTTCAGCCTGCACCACTGCTCTATTTCGTTGCTACTCAAAGTGTGGTCGCTGGACCAGCAGCACAGGCCTCTCCTGGGAGCCTGTCAGAAATGCAGACTCTCAGCCCTGCCCCAGACTTACTGAATCAGAATCTGCATTTTATTACGATCTCCAGGCAAATCTTAGGCACACCGATGTTTGAGAAACATCAGCCTCTGGAGGCCTACAAGGGCTTGTAACAGCATCTACCAGGGTCGTGAGATACCACCATGGAACACATCACTAAGTAGAGCTGGGCCTACAGAGGAGAGCAGCCACCTCACCTCCCTGGGGCCACACTGCTTGGGGAGATTTCCCTGTGGATGGCACTGCCAGATTTAGCAAATTAAAATTCAAGATACCTGGTTAAATTTGAATTTTAGATAAACATCGTTTTCAGTATAAGTATGTCCCATGCACTATGTGGGACGCACTTTATCGTAATCAAAATTTCTTTCATTGTTTATCCAGAATTCAAATTTAACTGGGTGTCCTGTATTTTATCTGTCAACTCTACCTTTGGGAGCCCTCCGAAGAGGGAGAGAGGGCAGTGGAAAGTCCTGGGAGGAGACAAATGGGCGGAGTCCCTGCAAATAATGGCCAAGTGTGCTGGAAGCTGTGGGAACTAGTGCAGGGGATGATGGCAGTGACAGGTATGGCGGGTTCTGGGTCCGCGGTTAGGTGCAAGACCCAGCCTGCCCAGAAAGCCCATCAGGGAGGTGTCTCCAGCTGAGCTTCCCTGGAGACCAGGGGAGAGAGAGCCCACAGCTGCCCTGTTCCCTCCAGGCCAGCCCACTCCCAGGAGAGCACTGACAGCTGGGAGAAGGCTGCAGGCCACCCAAGGTGCCCACCCTGATCCTGGCTTTCGTTTGTATTAAGCCACACTCCCAGGACTCCATGAGCAAGCAGGCAGGCGTTGTGCGCAGCCAGCGGGGTTCCCGAGCCAGGCTGTTAATGGGTACAATTTCTCTGGCCAGCAGCTTGCACAGCCCCTTGGGATGAAAGGAGCCCTGGCACCGAGGGCATGGAGACCATGGGCACAGCAGCCCTCTCCTGCCCCCTTTTTGGGTTGTCAAAGATCTCTCTGTCACCTGCCTGGTGGATGCCTTCAAGAGCACCAGTTACAGTTAGGACTTCATGTGTGTGATTGCAGAAGCCAGATGAGCCGAGATGCTCAGAGCACATCAACTTCTGCATGAAGCAGGTACCGAGGGAGCTGACCTAGAGATGCACCAGCCACTCGTCACCGGCTGGAAATTTGCTAGGGGTAAATTGGCAAATCAGTACTAAATCAGGCTCATAGGACTTAGGGAGTTTTAAAAATTCAAAATCCCAACATGACACAAGGAAAATAACCAGAGGTTCTCTGTGATCTGGTGAAGAAAGCAAATCTGAGGGTTTGTGTGCTTGGATTCAGGATGGAGGGAAGGCCATCCCCACAGGGGCTTTCTGACATCCAGGGTCATCCCATTTTCTCCTCTCTAACCCTTGCCCTGGTCGAGTGCCAAGAATACTGGCCTAGGATTTGGGTGTCTTCAGTTTTGCCACTTACTAGTTTTGTGACCCCAGGAAGCCAGACCTTGATTGGGGACTCAGTTTCCTCATTTTAGTCAAAGTGAGAGGTAAGGCAGCAGGCTGGAATAGCTCCCAACCTCCTACTCCCAGTCGGAATAGCAGCTCCTAGCAGGCACAGGTGGATCAGCCTCTCTAGGGAGGGACTGCAGAGTGTGAACCCCACCCTCATCCATCCAACTGTCCTGAGAGTCTCCTCTAAATGAACTTGATGGTCTCACTCCGCTTTGACACCCCGGGGTCTCAATTAGCTTCAAGTCCCTCCAGCAAAATATAACAAAAAACGGAAGGAGGTTTATAAACAAGAGCTTAGAGACCACCAGTAGATGGTGGATAGACCTTTATGTCAACTTAAAACACCTGGCAGCCCAGCACGCCTCCACGCAGGCTCAGCAGCTCCTGCCGCCGTCTGCTCCTCTGGTCCCTGCAGAGTCACATCACCGACTTTCCAGCCCTAGCACCCAGCAATGAGGCTCCCCAGTTCTCCCACCCAAACCCTGGCTTCCACCATCACACCCAGTGCCTGGGATATCCAGCGCCTGGACTGGATCTTGACAGAGAGCTCCTTACTCAGTTTTTCCCTTCCTTACAGATGGAGTAGAATTGGAATTTTCAAAAGAATGTTACTAAAATTCCTCATGGAAAATAAACAGAGGAAGTTAAAAGGGGTGGGGGGTGTTGAAAAGAATGTTCCTTCCGTGTATAGGTTTGGGAATGGGAGTCGACTGAAGTCAGGGCATGGCTGCCTGAGGAGCCCAGACCCCATTACCTCCCTGCCCTACCCCCTTGCCTGGGGAGGAAGCCACAGGCTATACGGCAGGGGGGCTGCTTGGTGTGGTGAAAAGTCACGAGACCTGGTTCTCCTGTGTGACCTTGAGCAAGCTGCCAGACCTCTCTGGGCCTCCGTTTCCCCCTCTGTAAAATGGGGTGTGCCGCTGCAAGGGTTGTATGAAATAATAAATGTGAACCTATCTAGCACATCGATTTGGCTAACACACCATCCTCAGCTGGACATCACAACCAGAGGTTAAGGCCTTTGGTGCAGCACCTTCACCTTGTGCCAAGGCTCATCTCTAACCCAAGTCTCTGGTACAAGGCAGTGCCTACCATTTTGACCCAGCCCTCTAAACAAACTCATCCAGCCCCCAGATTCCAGAAACAAAACATCTCCACAAATGTTCTGTGCCCGAGGACCCCTCAGCACCTGCTTGGAAGATGCCAGGTCCAGAGCTCCTTTGCGACATGCAGGGATGCCCAGGTGTGACCAGCTGATTGTACAGGGCTCCTCATAGGTGCCCGTCGTGTGCCAGGCTTTACACACATCCCCATGAGCCCTCACAGCGTCCCTGGATGCACACACTAGAACCATCTCCCTTTTATAGGGATGGAAATCAAATGCCCCAGACCTGACAGCTACTAAGTGGAGAAGGTGGTACTCAAACAGAAGAGGGTCTGGCCCAGAGGTTCTCAATCCCAGCTGGTCAGAAGAATCACTAGGGGAGCTTTTTAGACATATAGAGCCCTGGGTTCCTCCCCTAGAAATTCTGATTTGCTTGGTCTGGGATGGGCAAGGGCATCAGGATTTTAGAAGCTCCCAGAGCCAGTTCTCATGTGTGGCCAATGTTAAGGGCTCACACTGAGCTCAGTGGACTTTTCCTCTCTTCTGGAAGATTCTCTCCCCTAACCCCTAAACCTCCAGGGAGTCCTGAGTGTGTACATAGAAGTCTTAGGTCCCGTCCCCTTTGCCACAACTATGCATTAATTTGAAGGCACCTTTGCCCATACGGTGCTCAGGGGAAACTGAGGGCTGGGATGAACTTAATACCAGCCGAGGCCAAGCTGTTTGTCTTCTGCTCTCTGCCACCCCCTATTGATAGCAGTGAGCAAAACACATCTCTTGCTGCAAAAACACGGTGCACTCTCCTTCCTTTCTTCCTCCTGCCAGGCTGCTCTGGAACCACCTGCTTCACACATCCACCCCTGCCCCAGCCCCCAGGTGAAGCACTGTTTGTGGCCCTTGCCCACAGGGCCTCTGCTTGAGCCCTTCCCATCTGGCTTCTGGGGAGAAACCTTCTGACTTCCCCAGGCCGGTCACTGGTCCCAGGCAGGCCCAGCTGGAAGGGTAAAACCTGAGCTCAGTTCTCCCAGTGCCACACAGTGTCTGGCCCAAAGCCACACAGTGCTCATGTATTTGCCTGACCTTGGTCCTGCACATAAATCCATCCGGGGCAGAACACTTGTTCTAGGGCCAGCATCTACTGTTTGCGCAATCCTGCACTCAGCCATCCAGCTCCCCATTGCTTCTGTTCCTAATGTAAAGAGAGGGTCTCCCCTCTGACAGGGGTGCCCCAGTGCAGAGGGAGCAGCCGATGGCCAGGGACCCCGGGGAGGGCAGCCCTTGCCCATGCGGGTCACTGCATGCCCAGCTGTGCTGAGCGAGGCCTCTGCAGTCACTCGGAGCCTGGAGTGGAGGGAGACAAACGCTGCCCTGAGAAGGTCCCTTCCCAGGACCCAGGCCTGCTCCCTTCCTGGGAGCCAAGCCAAAGGGCTCAGCATGATGGGGTATGCTCTGAGCCCCCAGCCCCTTGAAGTACAAGGTCCAGCTGGCATTTTCTCTTTACAGAGGGGAGACGGACAGAGAAAAACAAAGACAAACAGAGCTTGGCAAGCATCGGAAGAAAGATCTATTTCTCCTACTATAAATTTTCTGTCAATTAACACATATTGGTGAGCAACTCCAGAGTGCCCAAATGAGTGTGTGTTGAACCTTGATTTGTATCTGAGAGTCATTCAGTGGGCTCCTGCAGGGCTGCAGTCATGGTATGTGTGTGTGCATGTGTGTGCGTGTGTGTGTGTGTGTTAGCTCACTCATTTGTTCATTCAAAAACTGTGCACAGTGGTAGGAGCAAGGCCTCTGGACCACACTATGTGGGTTCAAATCCTGGCTCTGCCCCTTGAGCCATTTGGACTGATCTTGGGTCAGTTGGTCACTGTGTATGCCTCAGTTTCCGCATCTGTTGAAAGGGGTCAGCAGAGTGCCTTGTACAAAGGAAGTTAAAGATGTTAGCTGTTATTATCACCTACTTGGCTCTGAGGGGGGAGGAGACATAAAGTTAGATATTCATTCCACAAATACTTTGTGCAATTGAAAGAAATGGACCATGGCACATACAACAATGGAGATGGATCTTAGCAATATAAAATTAAGTGAAAAGGATTCCAAAAGATAACATACAGAATAATATGCTTTGAACAAGGCTAAAAACAACCACAATAAATATATACATTTTCGGAATATATATAGATGCAATGGAACTAATAAAAAGAAAAGCAGGGGGATGATAAACACAGGACTAGGAAGATGGTTATCTTGAGTGGAGGCAGGAGTCAGTATGAGCAGATGTTTGGATGCAGGTTTGTGTGAAGATCCCAGCTTCATTTTCAGTGATGGGCTCTTTCACTTTTTGTTTTTTTTTTTAATGCAATTTTTTCAACTACAGAAGTTATAGATTCATAGAAAAAACAGGCAGAATATACCGAGTTCCCATACACCCCCTCTATTACTAACACCTTGCATTAGTGTGGTACATCTGTTACAATTCAAGAAAGAATGTTTTTATAATTGTACTATTAACTATAGTCCATAGTTTACATCAGGGTTCACTGTGTTGTTAAGTCCTTTTGTTTTTAATTTTTATTTTAGCAACATATATACAACCTAAAATTTCCCCCTTTAACCACATTGAAATATAGAATTCAGCAGTGTCATTACATTCACAATCTTGTGTTGCCATCACCCGTCTCCCGTTACCAAAACATTTCCATGTTCTGGAAAACTTGGGCTCTTGAGTGATGGGCTCTTGAATGCTACCTATATTATTTGAAATAACTGCATAATTACATAAAAGCAGACCAGGATGGACCAAGAGAGATGTTTCATGAGCCACAGATTGTGATTCAACCAGTTCAAAGAGTCAACATTCCAAAAGGGAAAAGGCAGAGACAAAGATATTAGGCAGCTGTTACAGGCCAGACACTATTCCAGGCTCTGGGTTTACATCAGCAAATGAAATAGAAAGACAACGCCTACCCTCCTGGAGCCCACATTTTAGGGTAGGAAGAGACAGTAAGCAAAGTACATAGTGTGACAATGCAGGGGTGCCCCGGGCACGGAAGGCAGGAAGTGGGGTGGGAAGGAAGGGCCCCACTGGGAACCACATTCCAACAACGCCCTGCAGGGGCAGGGAGTGGGCTGTGGGGACTGGGGGCTTCTGGGCAGGGGGACCGTCCCAGGCAAAGGCCCTGAGGCAAGAGTGCTCCGGGAAGGGGGTACATGGGTCAGGGAGGGAAAGGGGGCCGGGTCTTTGGGGCCTTGCAGGCCACTGGGACGACCTGGTTTTTGCACCCTGAGTGACAAGGGAGCCACTGGAAGGCTCTGAGCAGAGGAGGGAAATTCTGAGTCACATTTTAAACACCTCTCTGGCTGCTGGGTTGAACAGCGTGCTGGGGACAGTGGCTGGGAGGCCAATCAGGAGGCTATTGCAAAAATTATCCAGG
This sequence comes from Choloepus didactylus, assembly GCF_015220235.1. Taxonomy (NCBI): domain Eukaryota; kingdom Metazoa; phylum Chordata; class Mammalia; order Pilosa; family Megalonychidae; genus Choloepus; species Choloepus didactylus. The sequence continues at coordinate 32,357,200 of NC_051322.1, read as the reverse complement.
TACCAACGGACAGCAGCTGGAGGAGGAGGGGAGAAGAGGCTGTATTCAGGGTATAACTATGACAAGCTGCTGTGCTCAGGGGCTCTCAGGCTGGCAGTGAAGACTGGACATGTGCCCAAATAACCACACAACAAGATCTACATAAACCCCACCTCTCAGGCACAAGCCCAGCGGGCACTTCATCTCCTTCCCATTCCCTTGTCTCCCCAAAAAGGGCACCCTGCCAACTGGGGGGAAATGGGCTGGTGGCCTCAGCCATGTTCCCCAGCCCTGGCTCCAGGCCTGCCACCACCCCTGGGTGCCCTGCTCTTTCCCAAATCCGCCTGCACCCAACCTGACCTGAAACCTGCACACCAGGGGCACCCTGGGCATCTGTGCAGCCAGACAGGTGACATTCCTTCCCCAGCCAGAGCCTGCCAGCCCCCTGATTTCCTCCCCTGAACCCCAATTAGGGGGTCCTCACTATCAGGCTCAGTGTGAGCAGGCTGTCAGAGCCCAGGGAGACACTGAATCGGTAGTTCTCCACCTTGCCTGCCATCGAAATCCCTGGGGAAACTGACAAGTTACTGGTGCCTGATTCCCACCACCAGAAACTGTGATGTACTAGGTCTGGTCTGGGCATTGGAATTTTCTTGAAGCTTCCCCAGTGGTTCTGTGTGCAGCCACAGTTGAGAACCAGGTCTCAGTGGCCTGATCTAGCTCTGCTTCACACCTCAAGCCTCTCGCCTGCCCCCCACGGCTTCATGAAAGCTCCGGCCGGTGCATCCTCCCCAGCCGAGGGCACCTAGGCAGAGGGGTCAAAGGGCAGGGCAGGGCAGGGTGGGTGCTCACCTAACTCACCCAGAGGGCTGGGACCCTGGGGCTTTCTGCAGGGCCGTCCCACTGGCCGGGAGCAGTGGCACAGATGCCCAGGACACCAGCCTCCAAAGCCGGGGGGTGGCTTCTAAGGCTCACATGCACTTCATCAAGGCTGCACGGGGTGGCCCCTCCCCTGCCCCCACCTTCCTCCTTTAGGACTAGGACTCCAAATGCACTTTTATTATTTTTAATAGACTTTTCCTAGGTGAAAGTGGTGCAGGCTGGGGGTGGGGGAACTGGATGGAATGTGATTTACACTCACCCTGAATCATCACACCTCCCACGGTAGCGGCAGCGGGACCAGCAGCTGCTCGCCCTGGTAGCTGGCGGCACGGCACAGGCTGCACGGGACCTGCCCGGCCAGAAGCGGCATCTCCCATAAACACCCCGAAATCTCAATGGGGCAAAGGCCCTTCAGAAAATGAGTAGGGGAAGGGGGGTGCTGCTGCCAGTAAAGATGCCACCCTGAGACGTCACTCTCGTTCCCCAGACCCCACACCCTTCCGAGCAGATGGCCCCGATTATAGTTACTCTTTGCTCCAAATGGCTTCTTTCCTCCACATCTGCCTCAAAGTTCCTTCTCCAGGCCTCCATGCCTCCATAGCTCGGTCCCAAACAAGAGGCCACTACACCTCTGCTCTTTTTACGTGGGCCCCCTTCTTCAGGCCAATTCCTGGTGGACTTAGGTTGCTCAGGGTCCTCTTTTAAACCCTTTAGCAGGATTTCTCTACCCCAGCACTACTGACAGTTTGGGCCAGATAACTCTTTGTTGTCAGGGACTGAATTTGCACTGCAGGATGTTCGGCAGCCTCCCTGGCCTCCACCCACCGAACACCAGTAACAATGCATCCCCCAGTCTAATCAAAACTGCGGGTATCTCCCAGACATTGCCCAATGTAGCCCTGGAGAGGGGTGGAAATTCGCTGAGTTCCACTGTGCAAAATGACTGGAAACCTGCTGAGGGCAAGGGCTGTGTGAGCACTTCTGAGAGACAGCAGCACACCGCAGTGGCCAGGACAGAAAACCGGGCCCTGCACTGAGTACCTGTGTGATCCTGGTCAGGAGACGAAGCTCTCTGGGCGTCAGTGTTGTCCTCTGACATACTAATAACGGCCAATATTTGTTCAGGTCTGGCACTGTGCTAAGCACCTTGCATGGATTTTCGCATTCAACCTTCACAACATTCCTCAGGGGAAAGAAGTGTCCCTATTTTACAGATGGGGAAATTGAGACTGAGAGGTTAAGCAACTTGCTCAAGAGCACAGACCGAGAAGGCAGGTGGTTTGAGGCCAGAGCCCATGACCTTACCCACAGATCTGTACTCGATCCCTAAAGAGAGGGCTTGGACCTGAGACGACCTCTGAGGTCCTTTTCAGTCCTGCGATCTTGTCATTCTTTTGATATTGTTGCTGCAAAAAGACTATTATAGGGCACGGGTGGTGGGGTGGGGTGGTGGTGATCTCTGGTGTTTTTGTGTCCCCCCCTGCCTCCCAGGACACAACTTGCTAACACACTCCCTTATTCAAGATTTAATAAGCACCTACTATGTTCTATGTGCTGTGCCAGGATCCATGGGTACGGCTGTCAATGAGACACGGGTTGCACCCTCTAGCGACGAGGCAGATATACAACCTGTTGGATGTTAATTTACAACCACGATAAGGGCTAAGAGATGTGTGACGGGGGCCTAACCTAGCCCAGAGAGTTAGGGAAGGAGCAACCTAGCTGCTATCTGATGACAGCAGGGGTTAATCCTAAAAAGGTGAGGGAAGCCACCCAGCCAGAGAGAGCAGTCTGCAAGGCCCTAAGGGGGGAAAGAGCTTGTCCTAGAAACTGAAAGGGAAGAGGGTGCAAGAGGAGGCTGATGAGATGAGCCTTGCTAAGAATCACACAAGCAACAAGACGTTTTTCAAAGGATTTAAATAAGGGAGTGGCATGACCAGGCTAGCACTTTTAGCAGAGCACCTACTGTGATCTCTGTGAAGACTGGGGTGTGGGGGCAAGAGAACATAAAGGGAGGTCTGCTGGGGGCTACTGGCTGGGCTGGGGAGAGGCGACAGGGGTCTGGGCAGCATGCTGGCAGGGGGCATGGAGAGAAGTGGCAGGTTCCCCAGACATTTAATGTGAAGAGCAGACAGAACCCACTGACGGGTTCGAGGGCAGGAGCGGAGGGGCTGAAGCAGGAAACAGAGGGGGCAGAGAGGGCAGTGGTACTATTTACAGGAGAAGGCCCCAGCTCCCAGGGGCGTGGGGGCTAGACTGGGTAAAGAGTTCAATCTGGGTGTGTTGAATCTGAAAGGTGCTGTACACAACATCAGATTGCATGAGTGATTGATCTAGGAACTGATTAACTGATGAATAAGGTAGAGACCCCTTTCCTAGGATGAAGCTCACGGGGAAGGCCCCAGTAGACTAGGGACATGTCCCAGACAGGAAGACACAGGCAATGAAGAAGACACACATTTAGGCAGCAAAGCCTTGGGGAAAGAGCACAGATAATGACAATCTAGTTTATTATTACTATTACCTTATGAGATCTGACAAGATTGCAGCCCAAGGTGGGGCTGCTGTGGCCTGTGATATAATAGAAAGAGGCTCTCTGGTGGCAGTTGGAGCTTGCATTGATTCTTACTCATTCAGAAGCTTAATCAGGGTGCTAATGTGAAATGTGCAAAATATCCCTTTTCCATGCACTAGCAATGAAAGGGCTTCACAAATCCATAGCCAAATTAATGTACTTGTAAGTAATGGGAATCTGCACATGATTATCATTGTACTACCACGTACAAGCTAGCTTAATCAAAGCTTTCATTTCACATTGAAGAAAACTCTGCAGCCACCTAACAAGGTGAGGAAATAGCAGCTCAAGGCCCCAAGTTGAGAAAGTGACATTTGTTTTGCTATCCAGGGACTGAGGATCTTAAAACCATACTTAACACCATGTGGTCACTCCTAGAACCATAGAACGTCAGGATGGGACAGTGACCTCAGCGAATCCAGCTCATTCATGTGACAGATGACAAGACTGAAGCCAGAAAGGGAAGGGACTTATGCAAGACCACTCAGTCAGAGGCAGATCTAGATTGGAATCCACTCCACAGTGGCTTTTACTACTGGATCCAGGACTCAGGAAAACGTCTAGAGATTCCAAAAATCTAGGTTCCAGGTTCTCATATCTTCCCTGAAACCACAGGAAGAAAGGACAGTAAAGACTATTTCAAACAGCCCAGGGAGGCAGCAAAGGACATTGCATCTTGGCAGGTGTTTTGGTGACTGGGGCAGAGGAAGACCGTCTCCTGGAATAGGAATCTGGGAATAAAGTCTTGCTGTTGCATCTGTTTGTAAGTAATGCACACTGTGCCTAATTCTAGAAAAGATCTGCAGCAGCTTAATTAAAACACACATGCCACAAAGTAGTTCAGACTGACATGAGATTGCAACCTTTTTTTATTAGCAAAAAACTGGAAATGATCCAAGGGTCCCTCAAGAGGTGACTGGTTAAATAAACTTTGTCCACACATACGTGGAATACTACCCAGCTATTTTTTTTTAAATGAAGCGGTACTCTATGAACTAATATGGAGAGATTTCCAGGATATAACATTAAGGGAATAAAAGAGCAAGGTGCAGACATAGTATATGGTAGGCAACCTTTCGTATGGTAAAGTGGAAAACTAAGAATATATATTTCACTTTCTGTGTTTTAGTAAAAAGAAATGCTGGAAGGTTTAAAAAGAAAGTAATATAAATGGTTACCTATAGGGGGCAGGGGCATGGAAGGAGACAGTGTACACTTGTAGATTATTTTGATTTTTGAACCATATAATGGCTTCACCTATTCAAAACCTGTAATTCAAGTAAACGCAAGAGGAAATGGGGAATAATTCCAGGAACAAGAACCAAAAATTTCTCCTTTCTCCATCTCAGAAAAGTAGATGCTAAATAGTGCTTTGCCTCACTTCACACCAACCCAAAAAGTGGAGGGTGAGTCACCACCTCTGGCCAAGGAGGAGGTTGGGAACAGAGCGCGGACAGGGGGGCCGAGGCTCGAGCCGGGTCTGTGGGCCTGTCCACAGCAGTCGGGCCCCCCCTTCCCTGTGGGCCTGCCCACCTCCCAGCGCTGTGCCCACACCTCCTCCCTGCCTGTTCCCCGGCTCAGCCCTGGCGCACTGGTGATCCAGCTCCTGACAGCCTACGATCCAAGGAGCAACTCGACGCGATAAAGCACAATTCTCTAATTCGCGGCTTCTAACTGCCCAGCACACTCCCAACCCACAGCTCCATCTGCTCGTCCCCAGGCCCTTCTTACTGTGTTTCCAAGTCTCCACCCCAGCTTTGGTCCGGGTGCCCCCACTTCTGGGGACAGCACCCTACGTCCTCACATGGGTGAGGGGTGGTGGCCATTGCACTGTACTCGTCAGGGCAGAATCCGTGGAGCGGTGGGAGGGCCCCACCCAGCTAAGGACGGAGGCTTCGGCCGCGTGAAGGTGCCCTTCCCTCCTTCACCTCTTCTCTGACCCACTCCAGGAGGAGGAGGAGGCAGCCACCGGAGATTAATCGAGTAGATTTTAATCAAATCAGGTAAAATCTACTGGCACCACCCGGATGTCCATCACTGAGGTTAAATAAATTATATTCTATTAATAAATTATATTTATATTATGAAAGAAGATATAGTCTTTATAAAGAATGGAGGCCATATATATGAACAGTTTTTGAAAGATACATTAAGTGAAAACACAAGCTGCAGAACAGAATATATAGTTTGGCCCCATTTTTATTTGATATGGACTTATTTTTCCAGATTCAGGGTAACAATATGGATACAGATACGGATATAGTATTTCTAGAATAATATCCCTAAACGTTGATAGTGATGGTCTCCAGGGGAAGGTGTTTACAATTTCCTCCACTTTCTCAGTTAAAGACTTCTACAGTGTTTGAATTTTTTTCTTACAAGAAGCATTTACTATTTTTGAAATTTGAACCAAGAGCTTTCCAATTGATCCCATTCCTAACATGCACTGTTGGGAGGGTTTTCCACATTGGCAGTCAGTTGCGCAGGCCCTGGGTTAAGGCAGAGGCTCAGGAAGGAGCTCCCGTCCCAACCCTGCCCTTCCCCCAGAAGGAACGGGGGGCCCAGAGAGGCCAGGTGACTTTCCTGCTTGGCGTCACACAGCGACCTAGCGGCAAAGCTGGGCAGAGAGCTCACGGCTCCCGACTCACAGCCCTGGGCTCTTTCCATGATACCCTATGACTTTAAAATAAAATGAGGGTGTTTTTGTGGGGAGTCCATTGTGTTTCTGGTTGGGGAAAAGTGGGGGAAATACTGGCCAAAAAACAAAGTAGACCTGGCACTCCAGAACTCATTAGATGGCTGCCAGGTCAATACCACCACCTCCTAAAAGGCGTCCATTGACCGACAGAAGATTCCAGACAAGTGCTCATTAAAAGATGAACCATTAACTGTAAATCAAAGCCCAGAGTGAGGGCTGAGTTACAAAACTAATTAGAATAAGTGGATAAATGGATGACTGGTCTCAGCCCCAGTGGCTGCCTGACTGTGATCCGCCAGGAACAGGAGAAGATATATTCTGTGACTCGTAAAAGCAACAGAGGGTCAGAGGAGGCTTCTTTAAGGAGTCTCTCTAATATAAAACTAATCGCCACTGTCTCCCCAAAAGGCGGCTGAAATGGCAGGATGCACATTCATCAATTAACAAGTGTCATTAAAGCTTTGGTTCCACAGGGCTCGCAAGGCCTGGATAACAGTTACAATGATGGCAGCCTCTCCCATTTGACCACTTTACAACTTGGAAAGGTTTTAGCGCCGTTGTCCTGCTGGGTTGTCCTAATGTCCTGTGGCTGGTATTCTGTGACCTTCATTTTTGTATCAGAGAAAGCAGGTGTGCAACTTAGGATTGTACAAAGCAGTTTCCAAGCAGAGCCAGAAGGCAGATCTGTGGGCCTTGCACAAAGAGCTCCCCCCATGCCACACCTCTGCTAGAGGCTGCAGGGTGCAGGAAAGAGAACAAATAGCCTCTGCCCCCAGGGAGTGACAAGTTAGTGAAAGAGCCAAGAAATATAGTACAAACCCGCCTAGAGTTAGGTGCTAATGCGTTTCCCTTCCAGACCACTGCACCACATTGCATATGCATTTTGTCATCCCTAGATTTTGTCTTCTGGGTACGGTTTACATGTGCAAATAAATCTGTATGCATCTTGTTAACATTGGACAAACTCTTTATACTCCTTGAAATGTTTTTACATTAACTCCCTCTTAATAGTTACACGATGTCGTGCAATCTAATTATTACCATTTCATAGATAAGGAAACTGAGGCTCAGGGCAATTTGTCAGATGCATTATTACTTCTCAGTGGCAGAAGGGGAAGGGACGAAAAGTAAAAGTTGTTGCAGGCCACTGGGGCCAAGAGCTCTCTCTACATCATCTCATTTTGTCCTCACAACAATCCCAGAAGGGAGATGTGGTTACCCCATTTTACACTTCAGGACACCGAGGCTCAGGGAGGTTGAGTCACCTGCCCCAAGTGGCAGAGTCAGAATCCGACATCAGAGCTCCCTGGCACCAACATGGGATGCCACGGTGGCCGAGGAAGTCACAGTGGGGCCAGTTTTGTGCCAGGCACTGGGTGAGTCCTTTCCCAAAATACCAATACTAACAATAGCTTACACTTGCTGAGCCTGACCCTGTGCCAGGAGAGGGCTGAGCCCTGTCCATGCCCAGATGCTTGAGGACAGGGAACAGCCACTGAGTCTTTAAATCCCTGCGTGGCACACAGCTGGGTGCACCGGGCCTTGCTGACCTGAAGTATCCACCATCATGCTGTCCTTTTCTAGGGGCTTTTCTCATTCCTCTTTGAAAATCAAAGAACAGCCTGGGCTCTTAGATAAGTGCCCTTGATTGCTGTTTATGTCCTGCATAACCCCATGTGTACCCCAGGAGGGGATTCGGTGCCCCTCATCAGCTCTCTGCTCCCAAGAAACCAAGCCAGCTTCCCGAAGGCTTCGAATCCCTTCACTCTACTTAAGCAACGGCTGCCCCACCTTCTTCAGGATTTTCACTCAGGTTGTCTTCTCTCACTGCCTGAAGCAGGAATGTGGTGATGAGAAAACATCTCCACACGAAGGCCTGGGAGTCTCTGAGTCATAGTTTCTTGGTTTTGTATTAGTGGGTTTTACATTTTTTTTTCCTTTAACTTAAAAGAGAGAGCAGGAGGGAGTGAGTGTGCACAGGATGAGTAATCCCAGCCCCTCCGGGCTCAGGCAGGAGGAAGGCAATGGGGTGGAGACAGAGTGGGGAGGCTGGGAGTGACTGGAGGGCAGGCAGGGGCGCACTGACCCCAGCTCCTGACAGGCAGGACGTGGGCCCCAGATCAGACAATGCCGAAATCCACAGAGTTTATGTGCTCAGCTGCGAACGTGGGCATGTGGAAGCAGGGGAGACGGGGAGATGGGGAACTGTTCCCACAGAGCCATCCATCAGCAACAAAGGGATGGTCCATCAAAATCTCCACCAAGCTTCCAGGCCAAGATCAAGACCCATCTCCACCAGGAGGCCTTCCCAGACCATCCCAGTCTAGAGTGGCCCACCTTTGCCCTGACCCCGAGCAGCTCACTTAACCCTAGGGCTAGACAGCTTTGCCAGGCCCCTTCACCTGCTTATTTTTATTGCCTCCCTTATGAACTCCAGAGGGGAAGAGAACTTGTCTTACCACTTGTTATGGGTTAAATCGTGTCCCCTGAAAAGACTGTGTTCAAGTTGTAACCCCAGTACTTGTGGATGTGACTTTATTTGGGAATACAGTCCTTGCAGATGTAATGAAGTTACGAGGAGGTCATGCTGGATTAGGGCGGGCCCTAAATCCCATGACTGGCGTCCCTATAAGGAGAGGGACTTTTTTTAGAGAAGTCGTAGCCTTAAAAGAAAAATCATGCATAATATACAGAGCTCCCATATGGACACAGGTACACACAGACAGAGAAGAAGGCCACGTGGCGAGGGAGGCAGATTGGAGTGAAGCATCCACAAGCCAAGGAACATGGATGGTGACTGCCACCCCCAGAAGCTGAAAGAAGCAACAAAGAATTCTCCCCTACAGGTTTTAGAAGGAGCACAGCCCTGCCAACAACCTGCTTTCAGATTTCTAGCCTCTACAACCTCAAGACAATACATTTCTGTCCTTTTACGCTGCCTAGTGTCTGGTGCTTTGTTCAAGCACTTTGCCCCAGGAAACTAAGACACCTCTCCGTACCTTTCAAGGCTGTGACTCCTACTACCAGTTCCTGCTTTGAGTGATAGACCACACCCTGTACACAGACACACAGCACTAGCATCCAGGCCAATGTCTATGGGCTGCGTTTCAGCAAATGGCACCAAATAATATCCCCACCACTCAACCTTTGTCTTGGACTTTTACACCTTGCAAAGCTCTTTCACCTTTTTGCGAGGTAGGTAGCAAGCACATGATTTTAAGCTCATTTTACAGATATGAAAACTGAGGCTCCAAAAGTTTAAGTGATTGCCAGTGACCACAAGTAACAGAAGCAGCTCAGAAGCCCGATTTCTGACCTTGGGGGAACCCTGCACTGCGTTAGCTCATTCCCATCCAAGACAAACAGTGCAAATCAGCATAACAAACACCTGAAGAAACCTGCTTAGCTGGATTCAGTGCAACCTTCTCCAAACTTACTTCACCCGGGGAGACTTCTGCATGATACATCTGTACCCTGTACTGGGGAAATGTTCTATTGTCCCACTGGTACTTTCTTAAACAGTAAACCAAGTTCCCACAAGAAGTTGTATGTTATTGGACTAAGAAAGACTTAAGCCAGATGACTAAAGCTCCAACGGTGACATTTCTGGACTCAGCCAGCTAGTAGGGACAATTCTTCTTCTTCCTCTTCTTTTTTTTCCATTTTAATTTTCATTATTGAAATTTTCAAACATGTAAAATAGAAGAACACCAGATTCAAAAATATTCAACATTTTGCTATTTTTGCTTCATCTAACCACTTTTTTCTGAAACATTCTCAAGCAAATCCCAAACCATATCATCTGTAAATGCTACAGTACGTAGCTTTGCCACAATATTACATGGCCCCCTCAAAAAAAAATTAACAATAGTTCCTCAATAAGTAACACTCAGCGTGTGTTTAATCTCCCAGATCCTCTCAAACATGTCCTTCTACAGTAGGTAGGATTGAATCAGGCTTCAAACAAGACCCATGGATTACATTTGTTGGTATATCCCCCCAGGCCACTAGTTTGTTTCCCTTTGACAGTGTTTTGCTGCAGAAATTAGGTCACTCGTCCTGAAGTTTCCCTTCGTCTGGGTTTGGTGATGGCCTCCCCATGGTGGTGTTTCACATGTTCCTCTATCCCTGTAAAAAGTGGCAGTTAGGTTTACAGGCTTGATTGGGTTCAGGTTTAGCTTTTTGGCAGGAAAATGTCATGGGTGGGCATTGTCCTTCCATCACTTTACATCTGGTTGTCCTACTTGTAGTCACACTAAGCTTGGTCCATGGGTTTGGATAGTGGGGGCATATCTTTTCGAGCAACTGGGTTTTCCCAGGGTCTCCAAAGTTATATCACATTCTAGAATTTGGTTCTAGAGATACCTCTAACCAAGGAGTTGCACATTTTCTATGATTTCATGGAAATCTTTCTTATCATCCAGCCCCAAAATTTATGAGCCCATCCTTTCTCTGGGTGGGCTTTCTTCTCTTCTCTTTTTAAGAAAGGACGTTTTTAAATGACCAGACAAGTTGGGGATCCCATGTACCCTTCAGATCGGGCCCTACCAGTGACTCCATGGGTCTAGGTGCAGTCTTGGGGTCTCAACAGGCCGTGGATCCTTCCACCCATCTCTTAGGAGACAAATCAGAGTCTCAAGGAGAATAGCAACACATAGCCGAAAATGATAAATATGCATCCAAAATTTTTTAAAACCAAATTACACAAATCAAGCTTATTCTGAGCAGTTCATTTTGCCAGGGGTCTCTAGTGCTCCAATCAGCATAATTAAATAGTAAGATCTCTCTAGAATTGATTGTGGTTTTCACATTTTTTATCATCCAAGGACCATCTCAGTGAGATGATTTTAAGCTAATAAGAACCCCCAAATTAGAAACTAATTAAGGAGATGGAAAATACAAATGTATTTGTTTTTAGTCGTGCACTATTTTTATCAGAGGAATCATGAAAAATTAAAATTGTTAAATACCCACATGAAGGTTGTCACTCAAGGGCAATATGGCTTATTGCCTCTCCCTGCTGCAAAATTTTAAGGTGACATATAAGAAGCTCTTCCCTGTGGGCCCCCAGAAAGCAATAAAGAAACTAATTTTGAAGAATGGCAATTACACACTGCTAGACTTAGGGAGAAAAAGGGTGTTGCCATAATACTCTCAAATCTTTGGTGAGTAAGATTCACAGCGCCTTTTATTTTCAATGCACCTATACCTGGAGACAGGAGTAAACCATTGCAGTAGACGTTCCCATCCCCATTTAATAGACAAGAACATTAAGGCCTGGGGAAGTAAAGAGATCTGCACAGGGTCACCAGCACATTAAGAAAGAGCCAGGGCTACTCGATCTAAATACGTTTGATTTTGTGATCTCCACTAACCCCCAAATGTGTCATGGACTACCCTTTAAAATAGAAATTCGATCACAGTGACACTGCTTGGGAAAACTCTTGGGATTCGTGACAGCCCTGAGGCTTTGTCCTGAGCAGAGGCAACCGAAGGCCACAGCCAGGGGCCCCATCCAGCGGGAGAAGCCTCCAGAGAAGCAGCAACACGAGTGACCCACTGCAGTGAGCATCCCAGGAACCTAACCACACACAAGCAAATGCTGGTCCAACCCTGAAAACACAGTTGCAGTCCCTAGGCCTGGAGAATTTGTTTCTTCTGCAGAGATTATGCTGATTCCAGCAGAGCTGATGGTCAGTCACTCTTCCAGTGACCCCAATACCTCCTTCTCCCTCCACACCAACCCAGAGGACACGGGATTTGCCTGTGGAAATGCCCTTCAAACCTCTTCCCTATCACAGTTCTAGCCAAACCCAAAGCAGGTGGTGAGAGGACCCCTGTGGCCTCACTCTCCTCAGTCCCAGGAAAGATGGGGCATGAACTTCCCCAGAAGTCGAGGTGGATTCTAAACTCAGGAGCACTGGCTAGAGGCCTCGCACAGTGGACTGAAGAAAAATAAAGGTGTCAGGAAAACCAACTGCTGCCACTGACACACGGTCCTCTGGTCACCATTTCAGAGGCACTCGCCTGGCACTCCCCAGGAGGGTGTGGAGCACTTTGGGGAGCACCACACAGAAGCCCGCAGGTGAGAGGACGGTGCCTCCTGGCCCCACCTGCCAATCAGGTGCTGGGAGGGAGGGACACCTTTAGAATCAAAGCTATAGCCTCCATCCAGCTCTCAGATCAGAAAATTCCACCAGGGAGGGAATTAAGAGTCTCAGGAGCAGTTTGTAACTTTACAGAGGACTTTCACTGGAGTCCCAGGAAAATCCCAGCAGGTGGGAATTATTTAACCCACTCTACGGATGGGACTGGGCCTAGGGGCACCTGTCTTTGCCGAGCACTGATCACGTGGCCGCCGCAGTGTCAGGAAGCAATTTTAGTAAATGTATGTGGCCAGTATTGTTTTCTGCTGTTACTGGGGCTGGTGACTGGAGCAGATGTCCACAAAACAGTGAATAATGAACTCCCATCATCCACCACCTTCAGCCCTGGAAGGGCAGCCGTATTTTGTGACAATGAACTCTGGGCTACCTTTAGCCTAAGGGGGAGTTGGTATTTTTATGGCTGGGGAAAGACGGCAGGCATGGCGAGGGAGGGGTGGGCCTTTGTTTCACAGGCTGAGGGTGAGAGACAGGACAGAGACGTTGGAGGACACGTAACTTTAGGGGTAGGAGAGGGGCGGCAGGATCCCAGGAGCCTGGGGGTGGCTGGGTCATGGGTGCTGGAGTCGGGGACAACCCTCATGCCACTGGAGCACAGCACTGGCAGGTGTCCCCACCGTAGCGGTGAAGGCCTGGGGACCCTGCACTCCCTACGGCAGAGCTGATACAGGGGAACAAGCCATCTACAGGGCCCATCCTTCAGGTGACCTCCCAGATCTGGGTAAGGAGGGGCAGCAGGCAGCAGCTGCCCCTTGGGTGAGATCCAGGCTCACCTCCCCCCCATTTTTCCTGACTTGCCCCCTCACAGTTCTCATACAACGGAAGGGAGGAAACCAAACTACAGAAAAGCCCCCATGTGAAGCCTGAGCTGCACTTAGCCAAAAGTGGAGCTCAAATTGTTTTTCATTTGATTTAGGAAAATAAAAGAATTATTTCTTGGCATCGAGCATCATGGAGCAATTGAGCATTATTTTATTGATTCCTAATAGTTACCCAGCAAGATAGCAATGATTAATCCCATCCTCAGTGAAGTTTCTGAGGCTCAGGGAGCTTCAGCAACTGCCAGAAGTCAGCTGCAGAGCCAGCAAGTGGCGGAGTCCTGAGCCCAGCTGGAGAGTTAGACAATGGAATTCAGTCTAAGAACGAGTGATTCAATACATCTCTTATTATTTGAGCAAACTTCTCTGGGAGTTCATTACAGGGGTTTCACGAGAAGGGGCCCTAATAGTAAATTGGACTGTTTAACTCAAGATGCACCTGGCCCCTGGGCACGCCTTGGCAAGATAGTCTAGGCCTGTCCTGTCCCATACAGTAGCCACTGGGCACACGTGGCTACTGAGCACTGGCAACGTGATCAGTACAAACTAGATGGGCTGTGAGTGTAAATGCACTCTGGACTTCAAAGATCGTGTATGAAAAAAAAAGTAAAATATCTCATTAGTAATTTTTTATATTGATTACATGTTGAAATGATAATATTTTGGACATATTGAGTTAAATGAAATACATTATTAATTTCACTTTCTTCTATTTACCTCTTTAAATGTGGCTACTAGAAAACTGTAAATTACATCCATGGCTTGCACTGTGGATTGGTTTCCATTGGGTGGCCCCGCTCCGGATCACAAGTCCCGCCCTGTCTCGGGGACCTACCACACCCCCACCCCCTCCCCAGAGCCGTGCTGGGAGCCCAGGAAGCCAGGCTCTCCGAGCATTCAGAGAATGTCCTCTCTTCTCAACACGTCTCCAAATCCCTGGATCTACCGCTCCCACCCGCTCTCCTACTCTGCGCCCATAAAGAATCTCAGCCCAGCAACTGCCAAAGAACTCGAACGTAGGCACCATTTCTGAGTGTTGAGATCCACCTTAAACCACGTTTTCTGTGGCCAGAAGGAATTCTGATAACTGGGGTCTCAACCCCCCAGGCCTCCCACCCTGTTAACAATTTAATGAGTTTCTCCCCTTCTCCCGTTTTTTCTGCTCCACCCATGCCAGAGTGTGAGCTCCTCCAAGAGCAGAGTATTGGAAGTAAACTCAGATGCACTGATCACTCCTGACTGTGCCAGTTGCTGTGCTAAGTGTTTTTACATGTTATATTTTATGTAATTCTCCCAAGCAGCTTGACGGTGAGTTACTACTGTCCCCATTTCAAAGATAGGAGCCTCAGGCTCAGAGAGTCTTAAGCGACTTGCAGGGCCTGGCTCGGCCCCACCACGCTTCCTCCTCTGCCCCACACCCCTCTCCCAGGTGCAGTCAGCGTCTCATCCTTCTTTGCAATTCTAGCACCCAGCACAGTGCCTGACACACTCGGGATACATCAGTAAACAGGTAAAGAAATTTCTGGTAGACTCAATCCTTTGCTCTTTCTTGCCTTGATCATGAAGGTCCTCACCCAACCCCTGCAAAACTGGTCCTTGTCCGCCTCATCCCTTTCCCCCATCACTTCCCACCATATGGCCACCCAGGGTCAGCCCTGCCCAGGTCCCAAATCAAGCCTGAGATGAACCAGATCAACTGCTCCACTGACAGGTGGGGTCCAGGGCCAATGTACCAGCATCGGGGTGCTCACGGACAGAGTCGGCCCCAGGAGCCCGTGGGGCTGCTAGCTCCCTAGCTGAGCCCCTCCACACATGGTCAGTCTTCGGCCTGGCCCTTGCCAGGGTCCAAGGAGCCGAGACCCCTTCTGTCTCCTCATATAGAGGGGAGCCAAGTCCTGGACCAGCCGGTGCTTGTGGCTGAGCCATTTCCTAGTGCTGGGCTCAGCTTTCTGGACTCCTCCTTCATCATACTCTTTCTGCCTGATTTAGAACATGGCCACCCAGAAGTCCTGATGCTCTGTTCTGCCCCACCCCTTGGCTCTGACCCCATAGACCCTGACACTGGCCTGCACTGGAATGGAATTTGCCACACCCCGTGGGCCTCCTGCCCCAGGCTGTTGGCCTTTCTCCCCTTGCTCTGGTCAGTTTCCCAAGGCCCCAAGCTATTTTTGCTTCCACCCCAGCCTGCTGTTTTCCACACAGAGGAAGTTGCCAGGGTGGTACCCAGCATGACACACACAGTGAAGATCAGACAACCAATAGGAACAACCTCTATCATCAGAACAAAGATCATTTTTGGGGTCTCCAGTCCTACTTACCACCCATCATTCCAGCCCTGGGCCCATGCCTTCTAAACTCTCCTGCTTGATGTTTTCTGACTTGGCTGATTTTCCTAGATCAAATGCTTGACTTCCTAGACTTAAGGTGTCTGCCAGATCTTCCTGTTCCCTCCAGAACCCTAATCGTAACCTCCCCATCTGTTACCTGTCCCGGCAATCCTTGGAAGGATGGAAGGAGCCAAAGCCCTCTTTTCCTTTGTTAAAAGAAACCCCGACCCATCATTTTACCCTGTCATTTGATCATTTGACATATCTGAACCAATCCTAAAGTCTTTCCAATGAATGAGGTTTCCTGGTTTATCCCTCACCCCTTGCTGCCTCTGTTTCCCCACTGGCAAAAGCTCCTGCTACCCAAGAGAGCTGATGGGGAATAATAACTTCTTGTTCTGTTACTCTGAGTCCTCAATTAAGAGGTGCTACATCCATAAAGGCATCAATCTTCCCATAAAGCATAGGAAATAAACCCTCCTGAAGCTAAATTTGCCAATGCTTGGCTCCAGCAAGCACATGGGGCAGAAACTAATAACTATAAAGCATCCATCTATCATCTTATCAGGTATTACTGTACTTTGTTTGCATAGGTATCTTCCAAGGGGTTGACATTTTATGTCTACTACCGGCTCATCTATTCTCTCACCTGCCATATCATTCATAAAGGACAGATGAGCCCCAGGTTCGTTACCTGTCATTACACCATGTACATGTCACCAGGGGCCGAAGCATCGATTCCTCTTTAGTCTCCCTGGTGGTGTGGCGCCACTGGGAGGCTCCGGGTCCAATGGGCCGAGGATTGTCCTCACTCCTCAGGCCCTGGGTGGGGTCCACGCCATGCCCTCGTGCTCTCCTGGCTGGCCCACTCCTCGGGCCTAGTGAGAACTTCTGGGCTCCCAGCTGCTACAGAGGGACCTGCAGGAAGAACAGAAGCCTCTATCACAAACCAGGTCCAGATGTCCAGATTTTAACTCTTCTTGAATTTGCCAACCATCCTCTTATTGCTCATTATTATTATTAGTGGTGACTATACCAATTCTACCCCAGGTAGGGTCCTTGCTGTCAATGTTCTGCCCACCATTTCTGTCCCCAGGCCTCAACATTCTCTTCATTCTTGATTTCTTACCTTGGTTTCATTTTATCTGCCTGCAAGACCCAGCTTCCAATCACCCATCCGAATCCTACCCATCACTCAAATTTTTGCTCAAAACACCAACGGAACCTCTGAGCAGTTCCATTGCCTCAGGAAGGAGGAAGGAAATGGATGTTCTCACTTCAAGGAGATGTACAAAGGGCTAGCCATGTCTTCCATGGAACATTCCTCAATCCTTAGTCTAAGCTCCTGAGGATGTGGGCTGTCATTCAGGGTCTCCAGGAAGGCATCCCACCTGTGGCTGATGATAGAGCATCCTTCATGGCCCCTTGGGTCAGAGCGAGACAAAGCTGGAGATGCAAACCACCCTGGGATGGGGGACGCAGGCACGGGGCACCACTGAGTCACTACATTTCAGATCCGATGAACGTGGTTCACACCCATCAGGAGGGACCCAAAGGGCCTCCAGCCTGGAGCAGCCCTATCTCGGCACAGAGTTGTGCTCGTCTCCAGAGCACTGAGTGCATGTGGCTGCAGCCTGGCACCTCTGACCAGGCAGGGCCTCCAACTCCTGGGAGTGAGGGGAATGTGGATTTCTGCTGCCTGGCTGGCCATGTCCCTGAGCTCCAGCCCAGCCTCGGGCTCCTCTGGGCCTCGATGGACCCACCACTGAGAAGGGGCTGTGGCAAGTGAAGAGCAACCGCCAGGGCACCCAGCACTGCAGGCAAGAAGAAGCACCATGGACAGGGACATGGTTGGTGCAGGCCGGGAGGCACATAGTCTCCTTCTCTCTGGCCCATTTGGATTTCTAAGCATGATGATGACAGGGTGTTACAGACCACGTATATAATGATTTATACCCTTCAAACTGCTCTTGCATCTACTGGATCAATTTGGTTTTACAGTAGCTCTGTAAAGAGGTGTTTTAAAGATGAGAAAATAGAAGCACAGAGAGGTAAAGAAACTTGCTTAGGTCACACAGTAGGTTAGTGAAAGAGCTGAGACTCGCATTCCTGACTCCCAATTATCATTCTTTTCAGCACACTTCCTTGTCGAAATTAATCTTCCTAGGTTAATTTCATCTTCCTTCCAAGTCACCCCATGGGGAGACGAGTGGGAGTGGATGTGGGAAGGAAAGAGCGGCATGCTAGCCATGCTACGGGGGAGTAGGAGTGGAAAGAAGAAACAATCACACCTTTGGTTTCTTCCCTAATAGGAGGAACTGGGGGGAGTGAGCCCAGAGAAAAGAGAGTGATAACTAGGGAAGAGAGGAATGTGGGGGCTCCGAGTTAACAGGCGCAGCCCAGGCAAAAAGGAAACTGGCTATGATAAGCAGTCACAGCTTCAGGGAAAGGCTGTGCTGACCTCGAGCCTCATGGGTGACCTGGCTCTCCCCACTCTAGCCTGTGAGGAATTTCTGTGCGAGGCGGCACCTGGGGGTTAGAAGCCCCCTTTGAAAGAGCAAAGCAATTATCATTATTACCTTCAAAACATACATACGCATTTCACATGTCATTTGTGCAAATGATATATTCCTAAATAATAAAGGGGGGAAAACTCTCTCCCTCCATATGAAGAAAGATCCCAGCTGCTCCTGGACAATGGAATTCTCTGCTTGATTCCAAAGCAGCTCTACTTCTAGTGACATATAGGAAGTCACCATCTAGGAAATTCCCACCTGGCAATGAAAAGCAGGGCCAGCCTCCTTCCAGAACACTCAGTGCAGACCAAAGTCCAGGAAACCCAGGGCAGGTGGCAAATCCATAGGGTCGGTAGGAAAATGACCGAAAACACCAGTGGCAACCAGGTAGATCAACGCAGGCTCACACGTCCTCCTCCATTAACAGCTAGACCAGTCACCTCCAAAAATCAGGACCCAGGGAATGACAGAAAATCAGCCCCTTGGCATTTGTGCTGTATTTTCCAGGCTGCTCGATGGGTCCTTGCTCAACCCTTGAGCTTCAAGTGAGCATCAGAAACCAAGGGGGAGAGAAGAAACTGCACTCTCAGAAGCTGATCAGCATCCCACCCCACTGGCCGCGTGGTCACCTGGGCACCTGCAGCCCAGGCAGCAAACAGCTGGAGCATGTTTCTTGCTGGAGGTGGGGGGAGGGGAAGGGAACACTCCAGAGCCCTCCTGCAAGGTGGGGTTAAAACATATTCACAGCAGATGGTGCTGTCGCCCTCACGCCAGGATCCTCATTCCTAATTATCTGCACTGTCAGCAAAACAATTAACCCTCAAAGGAAAATTGAGCCATCCACTCCCAACCATATGAAGAGGCAATTTTTCCCAAGGACAATGGACACTTAGGGCAGCGGCAGAGGGGAAGTAGGGCAGCCTGTTCTTGGGGTCTGGATCTCACTGTGGACCATCTCACCATCCCTGACCTCTAGGGCCTGGGCAGCCCTCCCCTCTGAGCCTCTGGTCCTTTTCCCGTAAAAGGAGGGGGTGAGTGCCGTCCCTAGGGTCCCTCTCAGTCCAGCAGTGCCACCGTTCTACAGGCCCATTTCTTTTCTTCTGAATTTTAAGTTCCTTTGGAGCAGAGATTGAGTTTCCCTTTGTTCCTTCATTCATTTGCTCACTTGCTTATTTGTTCATTGATTCATTCATTTTTTTTTTTTTTTCGGTTATTGGGTATTTATACCATGTTACTCCCAGGAGATACAAAGATATTATCCGTGCAGACTCTCTGACCAGTGGTGGAGTTTTTTTCCTTAGGGGAGGGGAGAGGCGGGAAGGGTGAGGCAGGGAGGGGCGGGGGCTGCCAGGGGCTTGAGGGCTTGGCAGGGCTGGGGTCAGGCAGAGGAGCCAAGTCCTGAGCTGCACTGGGTTCCCTCTCGGAGTCGGCTACTGGAAGGCAGCCTGCTCTCCGGAGAGCGGAATGTAGTGAGCAAGCCACTGGGGCCCCGAGGCCGACCCGCAGGTGTGCAAAGGTATGTGGTAATGGGGGCACACAGCCTCCTACCCCATCAGCCGCATGGTCCTGTTTGCTGCTGTGGGGCTGGTGAGTAGCACAGGGCCACGACTTGTAGGTGATCATTAAATAAACACCAGAGGCATGAGTGAATGGACCAGAATACTCCTCTTTAAAGGAACTGTTTAAAAGAAAAGCGTTTTTACGGGGCTACGGCAGAGTGTTACCCAGGAGGGTTGCTATGTAAAGCTGGGATGGGTTGGTCAACTTTATCCACCGTCTTGCACTGTTGTGGAAAAGAAAGCAGGATGAGCAGGAAACGGTGGAGTGGTGCCCTGTTCGCGCTGCAGGGGCCTCCAGAGGTGACGGCGTCCAGCAGCCACACTTTACAGGTGGGATCTCAAGAGGTTGAGGGGCTGGCTGCTCTCAGGCCGCCTCCCTTCCCAGCCTCACTCCTGTGATCGTGCCTGTACAGGCAAGGAAACAAAGGAAGCAGAAAGGAAAGGTCCAGAAGGTCTAGAGCCAGGGCAGGGTCCACCCCATGTCCTGGGCAGGGGCAGCAACCCGAGCACCTGGGGAAGGGATGCAGAAAACAGCTAGGGATTGGTGGAGGCGGGGAGCTAGGACCCCTCCTCCGCTCCCATTTTGCCCAGTGCAAACCTTGTGACATCTTCTCCCTGCCCCCCACCGTCGCCCGTTTGTCTACCCGCACTCCCCCTCACCCTGTGCCCAGGAACCCAGGCTCGGGTGCCAGCTCCTCAGCATAAAGGGGTTATGTTTATATTCACAGTGGGCCCTTGCCCACTCAGAATCTGCCCACTCAAAAGCAGCACATGTGACTGCACCCCCTGCCCAGAACCCGAGTGGGATGGACGCCAACCTCTAGCTGGAGACATTTCTAAATATGAGCCTGGCACAAAGAGTCAGGTTCCCAGGCCTTCTTTGCCCTGGGAGACCCAGCCAGGATTTGTAAGGCTGCTGGGAGGGAGAGGACTGGGGGCAGGCGGGATCAGGAGGCAGCCAGCTGAGACGGCCACCAGCCCCGGAAATATCCCTTGAACCCCCCCCTGGCCCTCCAGCCTCATTAGCAGAGAAAGGATTGCCCCACACCCAGAGGGTCTAATCAATTGCCTACAACCCTTGGCAGCACTGGAAGCCACCGCCTGCTCAAATGTGCAAGGATTAAAAATATACAAATGGAATATTTTTTCTTCCCCTCTCCTCAACCCCCTGAAGCCTGGATGCTTGTTAAAAATAGCCTTGCTGTGGCATGGATCCTACAAAACCCAAAGGCTGGCAGGAAAATTAAGGAGCCGTTGGAGGCAGTGTTGTTAAGTGGTTACCCCTGGGAAGAGGGAGAGGGGACTTTTCAACTGTTTCCTGACACACTTCTACATTGCCTGGATTTTTAACAAGCAGATATTATTTTTATAAGTTTGTTTGTTTTTTAAATGGGGGTTCACCCATTGCATTCTCAAGCCTAAACTTAAGGTTGAACTTACACTGACCCAGGCACCCAGTACAGAGTGGTTAGAAGGCCAACCCCTCAGCTACCCAGACACCAGCGACAAACAGCCTAGTATCATGCAGAGAACACTGAAATAAGTCACTCTTGACTCTGCAACTAGCTTGCTGTGTGGTCTCAGACAGGTTGCTTGATCTCTCTGTGCCTCAGTTTCCTTAACTGTGAAATGAGGCAGTTGGGTTAAAGTATAAACCAGATATCTTCCAATCCTAACATTTTATAATTCTAAGGGTTGAGGAAAAACATCTCAGATTTGCCCTGTGCTTCTCTCCAGATCATAAACAGGCACGGGGAGCGTGACCATGGGCAGGCGTCAGGTTTTAAATCAGCCAGGAAAGAGACAAGCTGTTCTGAGATGCAGAGACCGACTCCACACTTGAAGATGAAGAGTGCAAAGTGGAAAGAGCATCAGTTCTGCACCCAAAATGTCCTGGGTTCGAATTCTAACTTCAACTGTTAGTAACTCTCCGACCTCAGGTAAATACTTATCATTGGTGCAAACTGACCTCCTGGTCTGCAACACAGGGTCCTAACAGGCTTGTCCAGAGGCTGCTATGAGTAAATGCAATACAATGGTACAGGACCAGACTCATCTTAGGTGCACAGCATCCTTTTATTCTTTTCTTCTTCGTGTCGTTCACCATACGCCCCACATCACAGAGAGGTTAAGCATGTGGGCTCTGGAATCAGAATGCCCAGGTGTGGACCCCTGCCACCAGCGGTGTGACCCTAGGCAGGCGACTTAATTTCTCTGCGCCTCAGCAGCTCCATCTCTAAACTGGAACTGCCTGGAAGTGGTTGTGGCACTGCCCACGCCCACGCTCCTGCCCTTGAGAGCCGCCTGGGTTCACAGTTCTCAGTCTTGCATCTTCCATAGAAGTGACTTTAGGAAGTTCCTTAACAAGCTCCTTCCCCCACCCCTCCTCCAACCTCTCTGAGCTCCCGGCCCAAGGCCGCCCACAGCCTGTGGATGGTCCCACCGTGGCTCCTTCCCTCCCTGGCCCTCTGCTCAGCAGGCAGTGCCCCTGGCTAGGAATGTGGATTTTATCCCAAGGCCAAGGGGAATGCAGGTTTTAGACCAGTGTCTGTCAAACTTCAAAGTGCCTACCAATCACCTGCGGAGCTTGTCAAAATGCAGATTCTGATTCGGTAGGTCTGGGCAGGGACTAAGATTCAGCATTTCTGACAAACTCCCAGGGAAGGCTCCAGCCACTGGCTAGCAAGGCGAACTGTGAAAGAAACACTGGAGTGGGGAGGGGGACAGGGGAACAAGGCAAGCAGGCCAGTTAACCAAATCGGAGAAAGAGTCCAAGTGTGGGTTCAAGAGACATCGAGGAGGAAAGTAGGTGAATGTTTTACTAAATTATAATAAAATAATAATGCTTATATTTTTATAAATATAAATAATGCTTATTGAGTTAATGCAGCAACACAAACAGGCTTATGACACATTAACTGAGAAAGCAGACTACCAATTGTATGTACCCTATGTCTTCAGATCTGCCAAATACATGTTTAAGAAAACCAACAGTAGAGCTATATCTCAGAAGAACTACAAAGGCTGTATGATGATGCAATTAAATGAATTTTTGTTTGTCATTTTCCAGATTTTCTTAAAGAAGTTTTATCATTTTTATAAATTAAAATTCATCGTTTATATATTCTCAGATACCCACTCCCTCAAAATTACCAGTTACTCTGTGTTACTGAGGTTTTTACATATCTTGAGCACAAAGTTTCATTATTGCAAAGGCTGGAAAATGGTGCATTAAATCTTCTCAGTCAAATCCAAAAATAAAGCAACCCAGATTCTGCTTTTTCTCTAAGCCAAGGGGCCAGCGCTTTGGAAGGCTGCACCATCACCTCTCACTATAGCAACAGGAAGCCCTTGGTAACCCTGAGCTTACAGTCACTAAGAGCAAAAATAGGAAGTCTGCGGATAGATGTTCAGCAAGAAGCTGCCGCAGGTTTGCACTGGACAGGCTGGGTTTGGAGCCCTCTCGACCTCTCCTGCAGGAAACAGAAAGCAAAAATCAGACTCCAGGAGCTGGTTCCCATAAGACTACAAGGAGCGCTTGGCATTTTTTTCTTTGTCTCCCATCTCAGGGCTATAGGCTGCCTTTCAAACCAGTTCCTGACATGCCTGGAGGCGCCTGTTCTAGAATAGTAATCACAAAACATCAGGTCAGCAGACATCGGCAGCTCATTTGTTTCTTGGGCTTCCTCACCCGACTCCTGTCTCCCTGCACCTCCCAGCTACACCGTGCACTTGTGGTCAGCTCTCCAGGCCGACAGCACCCCCACCTCCTCTTCTGTGCCATCTGTCTCTTCAACTAGTCCCTGGGCAGATGTCTCAGGCCCCCAGTCTCCTGTCTAGGCCTTGGTTCTGACCTCAGGGGGCTGCAGGCGTCCCCACCCGGCCCCTACCCCCAATCCGGCTGATCCTGCCCAGACCAGT
This sequence comes from Choloepus didactylus, assembly GCF_015220235.1. Lineage (NCBI taxonomy): Eukaryota > Metazoa > Chordata > Mammalia > Pilosa > Megalonychidae > Choloepus > Choloepus didactylus. The sequence goes on along the minus strand of NC_051322.1, from coordinate 32,333,761 downwards.
GTCAGAACCCAAGTCTGCTTCCCAGTTTCTCTGCCACCACCTGGCTGTGTAACCTGGAGAAAATCACTTCAAGTCTCTGAACCTCAGTTACAACATCTATAAAAATGAAATATTGGGTTTATGTGATCTCTAGGTCCCTTTTGGCTCTAACATTCTAAGATGCTCACAGGAATAACTATTTTTCTAGCAATTCAGATGAGATGCTTCACTTACAAAGATTTTCTAAACAACTAAACATCAACCCTTCAGGCAACAAAATGTGTTTTATTTTAACCCTACTTCATGGAGTAATTATAAAGATGTTTACATGTTTCTTTCTTTTTTGCAAAGATATGAAACATAAAATTTATTTGTGAATACCCTGTGATTAAGGGTATGGACCTCTCTTCCATGTCCCCTCCCCTTCTCTGAGCACAGCAAGGAAAGAAGCTCTACCTTTAAGGACCCAGGTGATTAGAGTGGCCCACCTGGATAATGTGGGATACTCCATCTCAAGGTCCTTAATCACATTTGCAGAGTCCCTTGTGCCATGTAAGGTGACATATTCCTGGGTTCCAGGGATTAGGGCATGGACAGACATCTATGGGGGGACCATTATTCCATCCATCACAAACAGAAAATACATTCACATTGTTCACAATTAAAATGGCACAAAAGGCTATACAGAGTGAGGATGTTCCCTCCCATCCCTGTCGTCCACCTCCCAGTTCCCCTGGGGGTAAATCTCTTTCCCAAGAGATTTTATGGCTATATAAATAAAACCAATATGTATTAACTTTTTCTCTTTTTTATACAAGTGGCACCATACCATAATACTGACCTACATCTTGCTTTTATCACAATATCTTTGCAATCATTCCATATCAGTATATAAAAGTGTCCTTGTTCTTTTTTATGACTGCATACTATTCCACTGTATGGGTGCACTACAATTCACTAATCCAGCCTCCTGCTGATGGACATTTATGTTGTTTTTAATCTTTTGCTCTTACAAACAATGCTGCAATGAACAACCTTATACATACGCTATTTCCTGTATGTGCCTTTATTGTTGTAAGACAAATGGAAAAGTGGAACTCCTGTATCAAAGGACATATGCATTAAAACTGGGTGTACCGGTTTGTATATATTATGTCCCCCAGAAAAAGCCATATTCTTAAATGCAGTCTTGTGGGGGCAGACACATTAGTGATGATTACATTGGAACCTTTGAATTAGGATTTTTCCATGGAGATGTGACCCACCTAACTACAGGTGATAACTCTGATTAGATAATTTCCATGGAGGTGTGGCCCTGCACATTCAGCATGGGCCTTGATTAGTTTACTACAGCCCTATATAAGTGCTCAGAAAAAAGGAGCTCGGAGCTTCAGCCAAGACAGAGCAACTAAGAGTGACATTTTGGAGGAGCTGCAGCTGAGAGACACATTTTGAAGATGGCCGTTGGAAGCTGACACTGACATTTTGGAGAATGCCATTTTGAAACACAACCTGGAAGCAAGCAGATGCCAGCCACGTGCCTTCTGAGCTAACAAGGTTTTCGGACACCATCAGCCACCCTTCAGTGAAGGTACCCTGTTGATGCCTTACCTTAGACACCTTATGGCCTTAAGACTGTAACTTTGTAACCAAATAAACCCCCTTCATAAAAGTCGATCCATTTTCTGGTATTTTGCAAACTGCAGCATTAGCAAACCAGAACAGTGGGTCAAAGGACACGTGCATTAAAATGTCCTCAGATATTGCTGACTTGCCCTCCATAGAGTTGAACCAAGTTACATACACACTCCCCGCCCATGTCTCCCACTCTTCCACCAAGTACGAGAGTGAGCTGCGAGCTCTGTGAGGCAGGGAAGCCATGTCTCACACTTCTTCCATACTCCCCAAGGAGCTCAAACCAGGGATGGATTCAGGAAGCCCTCAAACTGCTGCTCACATTCCCTGGTTTCGAGTTGGTGTTGGGAGCAGGGATTGGAGAGGAGGAGAAAGTCATCAGTCAGCAAGTTGGAATGATTTGAAAGAGCACTGGCTTTGTGCATCTCAACCAGCCAAACTGCTCTTCAGCCACATGAAACACTCCCCAGCCAAGCGGCCTCCCCCAATGCGGAACACATATGACCACTATCTACAATGAGGGACTCTTAGCAGCGATGTGCGACAAGAGGAGATTACAAGTGTATTTAGGTTTGCAAAGTCCCAGCTGCACCCGTGGTAAGAAAGACACCATTTTCTTGCTCTTAATCCATCACGGGTAGAGATGTTGCTTCAAAATGAATAAGCCTTTTATGTGCTGAAGTCGATTGTGATCTAAAAGATAAGTTAAATCACTTATCTAGGAAGACATGAAACCTTTGATCCGAGCGCTTGATTAAGGTTTCACAGCAGCAGCTGCTGGGCTAGGGGAGAGCAAAGAATGCCCATTCCCCACACCGCCGCCGGCCCAGCCTCACGGCCTCAGGGAAGGCTCAGGCTGGAGACAAGTCACAGAACCCTAAGCACTCAGGGATCTTTGTTTGACAAAGCCTCGAGAGGGGTGGAGGAGGGAGAGCAGGGGGGGCAATTCCCAGCAGCCTGTGGAGTCCCGGAGGGCCAGAAGGGCAGGGGTGAGCAGCACCCTACCCTCTGCCCAGCCCCTTTCTTCACTCTGTTTGACCTCTCCTTGGCCTTCCAGGCTCAGTCTAGGGTCACCTCTTCCAGGTAAAGAAGTTTCCAAGGCACTTGTACTTTGCCCCATCATAGCACTTGTAACCCTGAAATACAACCTTGTCTGACTACCTGACTTTGGCATTGGACTGTGAACATCCAAGGACAGTACTCAGCACAAGGCTTGATGCTCAGTAGGTACACAATAAATGTTTGATGAATGAATAAACGAGTGACTGAAACTGGGCCCAAGGGCAGTCAGAATAGCTACCCATCCTAACAATGTCATCCCCACCACAGAATTCAATAGGGTTTCTTGTCCTAAAATACCATCCTGTTTGAGCCACTTTCTTGGGTAAAAGCATCACCTCCAGAAAGTCCCATCCCTACAGACACTCTCTCACTCTGCATCCTCACATTTCCCCAGTCAGCTAGGAATGGGGCACAAAGGAGGGAAGCTTTAGATCCACGACCCAGCCCGGGAAGGCCCTTAAAAATGAGCCTCAAAGGCTATCAAGGTAAGATCCCAATAGATATGAACAGAAACTTGAGAAGAGCAGAAGTGACCAAAGTGAAGGACAGAGGTTGTGTACAAGTAGTTGGGAAAGTGATGTCAAGATTGGAGGTGAGCTGAGAAGTGGAGGTACGTGCATGGGAAAGCACAGTGGTCCCTGTGGCAGGGGGCTCACAGCCCAGGCTTCCCACCCCCCAGCGTTTGGTGGCGGCCCTGGGCAAGCCATCAGCCTTGGACCTCTATCGATAAGTGTCAGATCATCTGCCCTACCTACCTTGCACAGTTGCTGTACATTAAATAACAGAAAATACGAGAAAGTTCCCTGGAAAGTCTACAGCAATATAGAAACAGAAACTGTCATAATAATTGTCCTTTGTTTTAATATAATGCCTTGCAGCTGAATAGAGCTTTACTCTCCAGTATGTCCTGATTCTCAAATCTACCCTAGGAGACAGGTAGAGATAGTAAAACCCAATTTACAGATGAGAACACTGAGGTGCAGACAGTCCAAGTCCAGAGTCACACAGATATCAAGGGGCTGAGTTGGTAGCTGAGGCCAAGTCTTCTGGTTCCAAATAGAGTCTTCTTTTTACTACAGCAAGCTGCCCCCTACATTACCTAACTAACTGTACAAAAAACCTTTCTTCTTCTTCAGTCCTCATTTCTTTCAGAGGATTTGTTGATTGATAAATGAGCTTCCACAGGCTCTTTGTAAGCAAGTGTTGGAGGGCATAGGAGGACAAAAGTCTTGATCTGGGGACAAGCAATGAGGGCTATGGGTTTGGCTCAGTTTCTTCCAATTCCATCCATCTTTAATGTTGTTAAACTTTAGCAATCTTAACCTAGGCACTCCCAGGAAAATGCACTCCGTGTCTGTCTTGGGGGCCACTGTACTTGACAGCACAGAGGGGGCTGGAGCTACCCTGTACTGAGAGGGCACCTCCTGGGTTACAGGCACTTTGGACATGTCTTTTCAGTTACCTGATGACAGCCTCGGGGTCAGTGTTGGTATAAGTGAGGGGTCCGGGCAGCGGTGTGGTGCATGGCCCAGAGCAGGTGGTGCCAGGCTGTGTGGCCAGGAGGTCACATCCAGCGGGCCACACACACACTGTCCATTGCAGCCTGGGTGGGAGAGGAAGGCAGACGGAGGCAGTGACCAGCCTCATTTTTTGTTTGTTTGATTGCTGTTTTTTTACTGCTAGCATAGATTTTAGAAAGGCTTTACCTCCCCTCCAACCTCCTAGGCCTTTCATATTTTCCTTCCTTCAGTGAATTACGTGGAACAAAAGATACTCGTTCGGTCACAGATATCAGACTCCAGCATCTCAGACACCACAGTTCTATAAAAGCATTGTCCGAGAATGGGACTGTGTGGCAACTCATCTGTACAATTCACACCTATGGGGAAAACTCAGTCTTTATACAAGGCCCATTTGGACCAACAGGTGTGTAAGGCTGGCGTTACCAATCTCAACTTGAATATAATTAATGAATCTGCTCTTAACAGTTTCCTGTTGGAGTGTTCATGAACACTGCATATGAACAGTTGTTCCCACTTGCAGAGCATCCAATATGGAAAACTTGACTTGGAAACAGGAAAATTAGGAGGCGATCAATAACCTGGCAAAAGGACTCACCCCAGATCTCCTTTACAGATCATCCCGAGTGCAATTAGAATAATTTCTCTGCAGGCATGTTTTCAGAACCTTTCTATCTGATGGAATTGGGAGCGTGACTTGAGAAAGACAGCTATTTCCTGCTTCCTGACTCCAAGTCCAGCATCAATTCCAGCCCCTCTGGCCAGTTCAGCAGGAGAGGAGAAGGCTGATGTGTCTGAAGAAGGGATAGGTCTGAAGCAAAGCAGTGCCGTCCCCTCAATGCTTCACAGACAAGAAGGGAGAAAGGGGGGACTAAGTGAACTGGGCTGTGCCGTTGTGAGCCCACCCAGCACACTGACCCCCTCCTATGCCCAGTGGCATCCAGGCAGCCACTGGCTGCACACTGCCATTAGATGGTGAGACCAGGCCTCAGAGGGGGGCTTTTCCTGTGGCAACTCTGTTTTCCTCCTTCTTCTCTAACCAGCAAACTGGGGTACTCTGCCTCTGCCATGCCTGGCCTTTTCCCCACTCCCTGCCTCCAGGTGCATCAAAATCTACCTGTTCAATGGCTCCTCTCCTGCCCATTGGTCCCTGGAGAAGACTGTCATGTAAATCTCCTCTAAGGGGACCAAGCATAGCACACTAAACTCAGTTACTTTCCTTCTGGGGCATCTCTAGTTTATAAGAGGAGTCTCTTGGAGAGGAAAATATTTTGAACAAAAGAAAATAATCTCTAACAGTGGAATTTCGAGGACTGTGGAGGAGAAACTGGGGAGCAGGGCAGAGAAATCTCTAAGATGCAGTCTTGAAATCACGCCTCATGGGCCAGCCACAAGCGACTATCGAAAATCTGTTTTTCAAAATTTCTAAGAGTCAATCTCCAGATGTCTGCTTTGGGAAGCCAAAGTGCTGTTGATTTGTTCCCAGTTAACCATGGAATGAAGTCTGAGCTCCTCGGCGAGCATTTCAGACCTTCCACAGCCCAGTTCCCATAAAGCCTTCTGTTCCTTTACTGTCACGACTGGGAAATCCACTCCGCCAGCTGGCTTCCTCACTATGCCCCAGCCCCTACCCTGTGCTCCCTAATCTGGGCTCCCAAGCACTGGCCCAGCCCTGAGGGCCCTCTCGTTCACCCGATCCACCATGCTGCACAACTCCAGGGGGCGCTGCTCACATCTCAGTCCAGGTGTGTGCAGGGCATGCCCTCCACCAGTGCTCCAGGGACTGCCCGGCCTCCCCAGGCTGCCTGTTCAGGGAAGCCCTGGCCACTGCACACTCCCTGTCCCCACTTCCCTTGGGGCTTAACATCTTCACCCACCTTAGGTCTCTGACACACACTGCCTCTATTCTCTGGACCTGGGGGTGGGGGGAGGTCTCCAGTTTTGGAACATAAGTGCCTCTGAGGGTAGCAATGGGCCCCATCCCTTCTCCCCCAGGCTAGAGGGCTGAGAATTTAGCAGTGCTTCTCAAAGTAAGGGCTGGGGCCCAGCAGCAGCTGCACCAGGGAACTTGTTAGAGACGCACATTTTCGGACCCCAGCCCAGACCCACTGAATCAGACCCTGGGGGTGGGACCTCAGCAACCCATTTTAACAACCCCCCTAGGCCATTCTGATGCACTTGAAGTTTGAGAACCACTGAGTTACAGGATCCTCAACAGACTCTTGCTGGGTTTGCTGAATTGATTAACATGATTTCCAATGAGGAAAGGAGCTGACACAGTTACAGCTGCCCATTTCATTGGACTCTCATGGGGACACAACTCCTGTTTGTTCTAAAGAATGTCCAAGTAGACTAACTCAGAAACCCTTCACAGCAACCTGAAGCATTACCATGTAATAGCACAGAGCAGCCGGGCCGCCTTCAGCTCTCCTCCAAAGGGCACTCCTGTTCAACAGTTCTTCCCCTGGTCCTGCTAACTGGGTGGTTAAATTATTCAGCAACCAATTAGAGTTTAACAATGTCCCTGTCTCCCAACCAAATGATTTGCCCAAGCCGCCCTAAGTGATTTTCCCACACAAAGCTGGGCAGCTTTAGGAATGCAGCAGAGCTAAGGCCCTTGTCCACTTCCCCACACCTTTCGCAGCCCTCCCCAGCGAGAACCCCCAACAGCCCAACCCCTGGGCAGAACTGCGGTGGGGAGGAGAGATCAGAGAAGAAATAGAGAACCAGTTCCAGGCACAATCCAGACTTACAGAATCGCTAGGGAGGGGCCTGGGAATCCAGATGTCCAACAAGTCTGCTGGTCATTCTTATCACCAGGCAATCAGAGAAACCATCAACTTGCCCACCCTCCTTATTTAACATTTGAGGAAACTGAGGCCCTCACCCACAAGGCATTCCAGGACCCTCCCGGACCACAGATCATTCTCTCTGCCCTCTGTACCCGTCACTACAGCTCCCTGAGCATCCTTCTAAACACTCTCCCACCCCTGGAGGCACAGACCAGTGCTGGGAACAGGAGCCCTCAAGCCGTCTGAGGGGCCAACAACCTCCCAGGCAACCTGCACGACCATTAGCATATGCGCTGAGATTAACCCCTCAGATCACCAGGTGTCAGCTGGAAACACACGAAAATCTACCCCAAAGGAGTGAGATGACTGTAAATTCTGATGGGAAGCAAACAGCGCCTGAAGACTAGGCAGTGAATGGCCGGGAAGATGAGGCAGAGCATGGGGGGAGGGGGGCTGGAAGGGGGAGTGGGGGTAGGTCACACGGACAAATGTCCCCTTCTTGTTAATTTTGCTCAGAGCCAACCCCAGGATAAACTCAGCTGGGAAATGAGACACAAAGCTCACAGTTTCTCACCTCAGCCTCTCCAGAGCCCTTACCCTGACACATAGGAAAGGTGACAATGAAACAGAGACAAAGAAGAGCTCCGAGGAGAAAACAAGCCTGCTCCAGTGCTGGATCAGAGGGTCCAGGAAATTCTCAGCAGGTGCCCTGGGCTGTGCCTTCTCCATCAGCACAGGTGGTGATGGCCAGGATGAGGAGCTTCCAGGGGCTCCAGGAAGGTCTCCTCAGTAGCTAAACTTTGCCCCCCACCCCCCATATACAGCTTTGCTCAGCCCCCCCCCCCCCCCACCTCCCTGTATCAGCACAGCTAGGTTATGCTGTGGTAACACACAACTCCAAAATCTCGGTGGCCTAATACAACAAAAGTTTATTTCATGGTCACAGTACATGTTCATCCACACTCCTCTTTACTCCAACCTCTTCATTTTCACATGCGCCCTAATCTTGTGGCATGTAGTTTAAGTTTTGTCACACAGCACACGTCACTCTGCCAGTCAGGACAGACTAGGTTATGCTGCAGTATCAACAAACAATTCCAAATCTTAGTGAAACGGTACAGGTTCATGCTAATGGGTATGGGATTTCTTTTTGAGGTGGCAAAATGTTCAAAAAATAGACAGTGATGATGGGTACACAACCCTGTGAATATACTAAAAAGCACTGAATTCACTTTAAAAAGGTAAATTTCACCTCAACAAATGGGAGATGAGTATAGCTCAATAAAACCATCCTTTAAAAACCAGAACCGGCTTCTCTGTCCATCACGCAAGGTCACTGGCTTGTGAGCCCGCAGGGGCCCTGCCTGTTGTAGTCACTCAGACTTGCAGGCTGATGCTCTGGCCACTGTCTCCAGGGCTGCCGACTGCCCTGCTCCCTCCGGAGGGCTTCATGCTGGTACTAAGCACTCCATCTGGATGGAACCCAGTCCTCCACCCACAACTTACTGGCCAGAACTAGTGGCCCCGCCCCACCACGAGGACTGCAGGAAGGGTTTCTGCCAAGGGCTGGGAAGACAGAGCACTGACAACCAGCGCTAATGCCCGTCACCCACACATGCACACACACACACACACACACACACAGCTGCCCAGAGCTGGTGCCTGAAATTCCTCCATCGAAGCTTCATCCCTTTCCTTCCCCTGTGAGAAGACAAACTTCCTCCTCTTATTTAACATTTGCACCTCAGGATGAAGGAAAGCTTTCAGAGCAGGTTTAGAAAGAAGAAAGCAAAAAAATCAGAATACTACTGTCAAAGAAAACAACAGGGGATATTATTAGAATATATATACCCTAATATCTAACATAACATATAGATATAACAAGAAGTTAAAATTAAAGTTTTTACAGTGATGGCAGCATGACGGATACCAAATGGCAAGGAGAGAGTGAAACGGATATGCAGAATGTACAAAGGGAAATTTCAAGAATGAGTTTAACGACTGCTGGACCTCTAACCAGATCAAAGATATGAAAAGTGGCCAGGGAAAGGCCTGCCCTATGAGCACGGCCCCTTGAAAACCCATCAAAAGCTGGCAGCATCAGTTCTGCAATGATGCTTTGTGACTTTAACAAGCCGTCTTTTCTCTTTTTCCCAAACAGAAGGGTGGGAGAGAACTTAAAAAGGAAGCCATGGGTGGTACAAAGAAGGAACAAGGAGGCATCTGTGCTGAGACCAGGGATGGGGACAGTGCAGGGAAGGGGGCAACGGGCAGGGAGGGCCATCTATGCACACTGGGTGGGGGGGTCCAGAGACCACTGCTCTTCTAAGTGTGCATATCCTGGAAGCATTCAGACCCAGGGAAAAGAATCCAGAAAAGCACACAAGACATTGGACTCTCTCTCGCTGGGGTGCTCTGGCTGCTTCCACAGCCCACCACGGCATTCCAGGATATGCGTGTACCTAGAAATGTTCACGAATGGGGCTTCCAAGAGGAAGCTCTCTACTATCTGCCAGGGTCTGGAAAAGTCATGACGCTCACTAACCCGTGAATAAGCAGTAGATCCCATGTGAGGATAACTACTTTTCCAAGCATTAGAATACTGGAGCAATATGAAGGTAAACGGATTTTTCCTTCAGCATCCAATAGTCACTATGACGTGTCAAGATGCTACAAGTTATCATTTGCAGATCAACCAACTCAATTCAATTCTACAAACATTTGTCAAAGGTCAACTCTGCATCTAGCACTAAGGTTTTGAGACAGAAAGTATGCAAGTAGGAAAGCCAGCTATGAGCCCATCTCTCAATGGGATTCCCAGGTCTTGGGAAGGCAAATGAGTCCCACAGCACAAGGCCAGCTATAAAAGCAGCCTGTGCAGAGGAAGCAAAGAGCAAGGCAAGGCATGCCCAAGCCCACCTGGGGATGGAGGAAAGGAATCGGGGAGGCTCCCCGAAGAAGCTGACAGCTGAGCTGGGTTTTACAGAAAGGATGAACATTTCTCCAGTATGGGGTTGGAGTAGTGGTGGGGAGGGTGGGTTCTAGGAGAAAGTTACAGCACATGGAAAATCACAGAGACACAGCAGGGCAGATCTGAGGAACAAATGCAAATGTAAGAGGAAGAGTTTATTTGTATTGCACTTGACCCTGGAAGACACCGGGAGACAGAGGACACCATTAAGAGGCTGGATAATCACCCAGGGGAAGATGAGGGATGAAGCAAGTTGGTGCAGTGGGCTCTGAAGGGAGACTACAGATTTGAGAAATACTTAAGAGGAATCCCTAAGACTAGGTGATGGCCAAAGGTGAGGGTAAGGGGGTGGGAAGAAGGACGTGAAGGAGCCTGAGGAAGGAGAGTGGGTCATGACAGGGTGGCCCACAGGGCTCATACTACAGAGACGTTGGGTAGACAAGGATGGCATAGCTGGGACTGGTGGGTCACTGGTGGCCTCTGCCAAGGTCAAGGTGGAAGAGGGTGAGGAAAAGGGGGGGGGGGTGTCATCATGAGTTACATGTTCCAGAAGCCTGGCTACAAGGAAAACGCAGGGCGATGTAGCTAAAGTGGGCCCAAGGGACACTGGTGTGGCATTTTTTTTTTAATTTTTATTGTAGTAACATACATACAACACAAAACTCTCCACATGGACCACTTTCAAGTGTACAATTCCATGGTATTAATTACATTTACAATATCCTGCTGCTACTACCAATATCCATTACCCCAACATTACTATCACCCCAAACACAACCCTGGACCCATTAAGTAATGACTTTCCTTTCCCCTCAACCCCAACCCCTGGTAACCTGTAGTACACTATCTGTCTCTATGAATTTGCTTCTTCTAGGTATTTCATATAAGTAAAATCATACAATATTTGTCTTTTTCTGTCTGGCTTATTTCTCTCAACATGATGTCTTCAAAGTTCATCCATATTGTCGCATGTATCAGAACATTTCTTTTTTATGCCTGAATAATATTCCACTGTATGCATACACCACATTTTGTTTACCTGCTCATCTGCTGAGGGACAATTGGGTTTCTTCTGTCTTTTGGCAATTGTGTATAATGCCACTATGAACATCAGTGTACAAATATCTGTTCCAGTCTCTGCTTTCAACTCTTTCGGATATATTTCAAGAAGTGGGATTGCCGGGTCATATGGTAATTCAACTTTTCATGATGGCTGCACCATTTTGCAATGCCACCAACAATGTAAAAGGGTTCCAATTTTTCCACATTCTTGCCAATACTATTTTCTATTTTTGTTCTTTTTAATAACATTCATCCTAGTGGATGTGAAGTGGTATCTCACTATGGTTTGGTTTGTATTTCCCTGTTAACCAAAGATATTGAGCATCTTTTCATGTGTTTATTGGCCATTTGTAAAACTTCTTTGGAGAAATGTCTATTTAAGTCCTTTGCCCATTTTTTAATTAGGTTATTTGTCTTTTTGTCATTGAGTTGTAGCGGTTGTTATATAGTCTGGATATTAAACTCTTATCTGATATATGGTTTCACGATTATTTTATCCCATTCTATAGGCTGTCTGTTCACTTTCTTGACAATGTCCTTTGATGTACAAAAGTCTTTAATTTTGAGAAAACCCATTTAATCTATTTTTTCTTTTGTTGCTCATCCTTTGGTATCATAGCTAAGAAATCACTATCAAATACAAGTTTATGAAGGATCCCCCCTATGTTTTCTTCTAAGCGTTTTATGAATTTAGCTCTTATATTTAGGTCCTTAATTCATTTAGAGCTAATTTTTATATATAGTGTGAAGTTCAGCTTCACTCTTTTGCATGTGCATATCCACTGTTCTCGGCACCATTTGTTGAAGAAACCATTCTTTCCTCAATTAATGCATTTGGTACTCTTGTTGACAATCAGTTGGCCACAGATGTTTGGGTTTATTTCTGAACTCTCAAGTCTATTCCATTGGTCTATATGTCTATCTTTATGCTAACACCAACCTGTTTTGATTATTGTGGCTTTGTAGTAAGTTTTGAAATCAACAAGTGTGAGACCTCCCACTTTTTCTTCTTTTGCAATATTGATTTGGCTATTCAGGGCCCCTTGTGATTCCACATGAATCTGAGGATTGGCTTTTCCATTTCTACAAAAAAGGCTGCTAGACTCTGATAGGTACAGAGTTGAAACCTTGCATTGCTTTGGGTAGTGTGCTGGTTTGAAGTTGTTATGTACCCCCCAAAATGCTATGTTTTTTTTAATCCATTCCTCTGCGGGCAGACCTATTGTGGGTGGGAACTTCTGATTAGGTTGTTTCAATTGAGATGTGACCCACTCAATTCAAGGTGGGTCTTAATCCTTTACCAGAATCCTTTATGACGATAAAAGACAGAAAAGGCCCAGAGGAATACAAAGAGAGAAATACCCAGAGAGCGTGGAGAGTAAAACCCGGAGATGCTAAGAGAGGAGTCACTTAGAAGCTCAGAGAGGAGGACACTGGAAGCAGAAGCTGAAAGCAGCAAGATCCAGGAGCAAAGGAGTAGCACACGCTAGCCATGTGCCTTGCTGTCTGATAGAGAAACCCAGGATGCCAGCAGCCTGTTTTCAGAGTCCAGTTATCATCCTGTTGATGCCTTAATCAGGACATTTTCATGGTCTTAGAACTGTAAATTTGTAAGCTAATAAATCCCCATTGTAAAATCAACCCATTTCTGGTACATTGCATTCCAGCAGCTTTAGAAAACCAAAACAGGTAGTATTGACATCCTAACAATATTTATTTAGGTTTTTCTTTAATTTCTTTCAGCAGTGCTTTGTAGTTTTCAGAGTATAAGTCCTTCACCTCCCCGAATAAATTTGTTCCTAGGTATTTTATTCTTTTAGAAGCTATAGTGAATGAAATTGTTTTTATTTTTAATTTCCATTTCAGAACACTGCTGGTGTATAGAAAGACAACTGACTTTTGTGTGTTAATCTTGTAGGCTACAACTTTGCTGAATTCATTTATTAGCGTTAATAGTTTTCCTGTGGATTCCTTGGGATTTTCTATATAAAGGATCATGTCAACTGCAAATAGAGATAATTTTACTTCTTCCTTTCCAAATTGGGTCTTTTATTTCTCTTTCTTGCCTAATTGCCCTGGCAAGAACTTCCAGGACAATGTTGAACACCAGTGGTGAAAGCGGGCATCCTTGTCTCATTCCTGACCTCAGGGGAAAGGCTTTCAGTCTTTTACCACTGAGTATAAGGTTAGCTGTGGTTTTTTAGGTGTGTTTTATTTTTACTCTGGAATTAGCATGTTTCTATCCAGACAGAAAGAACCCAGTGGAGGGAGAGAGAATTTGAAGATTCAGGTTATAAAAGGTGCTAGTTAGTACATGAAGTTCAGGACGCACATGATAGGCAAACCTGAGCAGGAGACCAGGAATTTGGGACATCTGGTCTCCCTCTGTCAGGCAAAACTCATAAGGATCCATGTCTGTAGAGTGTCAGAGACAGAATACAAAACAAACTCATTTTATGCAACATTTTTATTTGTATAAAAGTCTTGGTTTCCCAAAATGTTTTCATGAATTATCTCACTTGTTCTTCACAATGATTCATGAGACAGGCACCAATATTCCTATTTGACACAGAAGTTAATAGTTTCCCCAGACTCCCAGAGTGAGTAAGGGATGGTGCTAGGCTTGGTGTCCAGCTCTTCCATGCTCTGGGTGCCCTGCTGCTGCTCCCCTGTGGTCTCAAATCTCAGGCCTCAGGAGATCATGCTAAGCCACCCTCTAGATCAACCCATCCAGCCTTTTGCTAAATGTAAAAATCTAATGTACTCCTTTAATTTTGACATTTCAAAATACATTCAGTATCAGGCGTAAAATTCATCATAGCATATAATAAACATGCTCTAAAATTTTTTCCTAGGTACACATGCTGCCCTGGAGATTCAGACAGCTCTTCTCTCCTCTCTCTCCTCTTCACTTCTTCTTTCCCTGAAGCAGAGAGAAGTTCTCAACCTCGCTGCATAATGGAACACTTGGGAAGCTTTTAAAGCAATACCGAGCCCAGGATGCAGCCTGGACCTGGGGATCAGAACCTCTTGAGGTGGGGCCCGGGCATCAGAGACCTCCAGAACTGGGCTGCACAGTGAGGGTTCAGAATGTAGATGCAGAGGAAAGGATGGCCTCCAAAGGGCTCATGGGACAAACCAGGGACAGAAAGGGAGGCACGGCAGCTGCACAAATCCAGTGAGTCTGGTCAAACACACAAGCCTATCAGCCAGTATGGCAGGAGGAGAACACCACGGAGAAACTGCTTCCCATTACGTAATTCTAGAACTGCCTGTCACTAAGCATTTGGCCCTGTTGGGCACACTCCCATTTCACCTTCCCAGCAGCTCTTCCACAGGGAAAGCTGGCTTGGGTATTTCTCCCCCTTTTTCAGAAAAATAAACCAAGGTTCAAAGATGCAAAACACCTGCCCAAGGTTGTGCATCTTTATGGAACTGGAGGACCAGAATCGTACTGTCAGAGAGAGGAACCCTGGGAGGGAAAGCTGTCTCTGGTCCCTCCCCATTGTCAAGAGCTTCCCCACATCTGGGCATCTCTCATCTTCAAAGGGGACCTTTTCCAGCGAGGTTGCCTCATCCCATGGCAGAGGGTGCTCTCTGATGTGCTCCCTGGTTCTCCCCACAGCATAAGCCTGTCATCTACATCACTGGGCCCCTCACCATTCTCTAAAACAAGAAGCTGGGTAAGTTCTCAGGCAACTCCATCCATCACACAAAATCAGCATTTGGCTCCAAGAAAAGTACAGAGGTTTCTCTGCCTCCTGTTCTAAACTAGCACCCCTCTCTGTTCTCTCAAGAGGCAAGGAGCTCCAACAACCCACAACCATTCACCAACGGCCCCGCCGTGCCACCTAACGCAGCACCAAGGACAGAGAGGCCACCAAAAGGGTGCAGCCCCCACCCTCAAGAGCCCACGGACTGCTTGGGAAGCCATGGCATACACACAAAATGGGAAAATCAAGAGTCAAACTGGATGAAACTAACGTTAGGTGTGTTCCAGCTCTTGGATGAGTTGTTTAATCTCTCTTCGCCTCAATCTCCTCATCGAAATAATGGGACAATAGCACCTGCCTTTGGGGGTACTGCGAGATCCAATGCATCAATCCATGTAAACTGTGTAGAAGGTGTGTGAACGACATTTGGGCTCAGAAAGCCTGGTGGTTAGTACTGTGGTGGTTTTTGTGTTTACTTGGTGCTCAGAGAAAGGAGAATCATATGGCCGAGAACAGCTGGGAGAGTATTTCTATAGGAGGCTAGGCTTGTAAGGATTAATACAATAGAAAATGAGAATCCCCAGAGTTGGGATTTGGACATTAATTTCTTGTCAGGGAGGCACGAAGTGTGAGGTCCACCCCAACCTCAAGCCCCCCTAGAGTTCCTGCTGCTGCTTCAGGATGGGCCACATTATTAAAGAAAACACCCCACAGGAACCTAAACCAAACAACTCCAGGCAACAGGAGTTCAGGGAACCTTTGGCTCTATCTCCAAGGCAATTGAAAAGAGCTCAAAACAGATTAAAATACGAGATGAATTTTCAAACCCAGGAATGAGATAAAATGAATCCTGTGACTGAGGAGCCAATATGATTATTTCATTATTTGGTTAGAAAGTTAAAATGTGCTGGAAATGTCAGATGCTTCTGGAGATGGGGCACGTTTAAGGACAGCACAGCCACAGGGGGCATGTTCTTTTTAACGTTTAAAAAGCTCCACCCCTGACTTGGGTTTAAAGAGAGAAACCCCACTGGTAGTGCAGTGAGCCCTTCAG
Source organism: Choloepus didactylus (assembly GCF_015220235.1). NCBI lineage: Eukaryota > Metazoa > Chordata > Mammalia > Pilosa > Megalonychidae > Choloepus > Choloepus didactylus. Next base: position 32,317,973 of record NC_051322.1, on the reverse strand, counting down.
CCCGCTTCATCCCTCAATCACACCCCTCAAAGCACATCTGCCTTTTTAAAAGAACTTCCCCCAAGAAAAGGACATCCCGTGGCCTCCTACCTGAAGGGTGCCCTCCCGGCCCAGCCCCACTGTGAATCCCAGCCCAGAGCAGCGTCTCCCTGCAGCCTTTCCCCATCTTCCCAGCCAGGATCAACCTTCCCTCGCAGGGCAATTCCCACTCTCCCACGTGTTCACTCTCCGTGCCTCCCCATAGTTCATCTCCCTGTCCCAGCATTCATGTGCATGCTCATTTATTAAAAGATTGTCAGCTACCAACATGCAGCTGTGCCGAGTGCTGGGGACACATTGTGTACGGCTGAGTCCCTGCCCTCCAAGAGCTGACAGGCTAATAAAGAGGACAGACTTGCTGTAAAATGGCAAAAAGGTGGGTTACAGCAGAGACTCAGGCAGAGGAGGAAGGAGAGGGCTGATGAATTCCGACTGCAGGTGGGTGATTAGGGAGGTCTTCCCGGAGGAGGCAACATGGACTTATATGTAAAATGTAAAAGTATAAAACTTTAGGAAAAAAACATAAGAGAAAATTTTCATGATCTAGGTAGGGCTAGGCAAAGAGTTCTTAGAGAGCTGAAAGCTCGGTTCATAAAAAGAAAAACTGATAAATTAGACATCACAAAATTAAAAACGTTTGCTCAGTGGAAGACTCTGCTTAGAAAATAAAAAGACAAGATACAGGCTAGGAGAAAATATTTGCCAAAAACATATCAACAAAAGACTAGTATCTGATATGTAGAAAGAACCCTCAAAACCCAACAGTAAAAAGCAAATAGTCCAATTAGAAAACAGGCAAAAGTCATGAGGGACAACTCACCAAATAAGCAAATAAGCACATGAAAAGATGCTCAATATCATTAGCCATGAGGGAAATGAAAAGTAAAACCACAATGAGATATCGCAGACATACCTATTAGAATGGCTAAAAAAAGAATAGTCCCAACACCAAATGCTGATGAGAATGTGCAGAAGCTGGATCACTTACACATTTCTGGTGGGAACATAAAATGGTACAGACACTCAGGAAAGCAGTTTAGCAGTTCCTTAGAAAACTAAATATGTAACTACCATTCAAACCAGCATTTATCCCAAGCAAATCAAGATTCATGTCCACACAAAATCCTATATGTGAATGTTTATAGCAGCTTTATTCATAATGGTCCCAAAGCAAACAACCCAGATGAGCTTCAGTGTGCAAATGGTTAAACAAACTGGGTTACATCCATACCATGGACTACTGCTACTCAGCAATAAAAATCTGTGAATTATTGTTACATGCAACAACTTGGATCAACCTCCAAAGAATTATGCCGAGTTAAAAAAAGCCAATTCCAAAAGGTTACATACTGTATGATTCCATTTATATACCATTCTTGAAATAACAAAATTACAGAAACGAAGAACAGATTAGTGGTTCCCAGGGGTTAAGAAGAGAGTGAGGGCAGGAGGAGGTGAGTATAGCTATAAAAGGGCAAAAGAGGGACACGTGTGGTGATGGAAATGTTCTGTATCTCCACTGCACCAAGGTTGATATATCCTGGTTGTCATGTTACACTATAGTTTTGCAAGATGTTACCATAGAGGAAAACTGGGTAGACGGTACACAGGTTCCATCTATATTATTTTTTACAACCGCACACGAATCTACAATTCTAAATAAATAACTTAATTTAAAAAAAAAGTAGACGCTCCTTCCCAGATGTATTGATCAAGTTGACAGTGCCCAGTACACGGACACGGACACACACACACACACACACACACACACACACACACACACCACCTATCAGTTGCTTTCAGCTGTGGTCATACAAATTGGCACCGATTTTATGTCTGATGTGATTTCCTGCTTCTCTTTGGAGAGGCCTCATCCAGTCTCCCGTGAGGTCAGAGGAAACATCTCTGAGGCTGTCCTTTGGCCTCTTGAGGCTCCTCCACAGCTTGGCTCAGGAACAAGCATTGAATTTGTAAACAAAATCCAGAACCCACCAGGGAGAAAAATGCAGGCAGGAGACAGGAGGTGATCCAAGCAACATTTAGGGGAGGTCATGGAGCCTTTGTGAAATTAAATGTAAAGGGGTGTACATGTATACTACATGTTTCTGCGGCCATGTCATACCTTTCTCTGGAGAGAAAGTCTGGGGCTTTCAACCATTTCCAAAGTGGTTCCTTTCCCGAAAAGGAAAGAGAAGGAGGAGGGTCCACACTTGATACCCATAACCCACAGGTTTTGCAGCCCCAGGAAATAACTATCCAACTCTCCCAAGTCCCAGTCCACCTTCTGGAAACTCCCAAGAAGCCTCCTGGAATTCTGCCCCTCACTGAAAAGCACTGTTCTGAAAAGGACTGGGCCCTCAGGAAATCCAATTTCCATTTTGTGGACATGGAAATGTCAGAGCTGGGAGAGAGTCTGAAGATCATCTAATTTAAAGCCTCTACTCCCACCCAACTCCCAACTAACAAATGAGGAAACTGAGGCCCAGGGATACAGGATGACATCCCCAAATCATCCAGACAGCAGCAAAGATTAAGTCAGAACTCAACTCATAGTCTCCCTGCTACCAACCTTAGGGCATTCACCTTAGACTGAGATAGGAGCCTGACATTGGGCAGGGCAAGCAGGAGAGCTGCCACCCACATGGCACCAGCAGCCAAGCACTGGATTAAAACGAGCACAGATATGCAGACGTTAACGAGCAAAGCTTCCTCTGAGAATGTTTGACAGCACCTGCAAAGTGGCAGCTTTCATTACCCCTAAGACACACAAACAGATAGCAAATGAAGGTTAAGGCACAATGGTGAGATTCTGTTGCCTTAAATGCCGTGGTTTCGCCAGGGTCCATTGAGCCTCCCCCTTCATTCACACCCACAGCTCCATCTACCAACTGCTCACTCCTCCACAGATACAGAGCAGTGCCAAGAACAGGGAGGAAGGCGCCACGGGCCGAGGCCAACCACAAGCCCTGCTCAGGCCCACGCCAAGCCCCAGAGCATGTATCTGACTGCCTCTTAAGCAAGGCAGCAGACCCCTCACCAACCTCTCCAACTGTGCCAGAGCTGCTATGCCCCCCACACTGATGTCCCCACCCATCCTTCCTCCAGAGCCCGAGGGCTCACCTGGCCACGGTCTGAAGAGAACTGGGGAGCAGGGCCACTGGAAAAGCCTCCAGCCTGGCCTTCCTGTCTCCACGCTTGAAGCTCCTTAATTCTTTCAGCACTCTGTGACCAGAGGGAACAATCTAAATCATGCATCTGACCACATCATTCTCCTGCGACAGGGACAGCTAGTGCTCTCCAAATACCCAGGTGCCTCCTGATCTTTCCCAGCCGCCTCTGAGGTAGGCTGGGGTCCTGTGACCGGTTGTGACCAACAGACAGTGGGTGGAACTGAGGGTTAAGAACTCGTGCGCCTTTACTGCCTCTCTCTTCCTTCCCGGGTCACACTGGAGGGCTCATCAGACTTTACAGCAGTGAAATTAAACCTTTATTGGGGTTTAACCATTAAGACATTAGGGGCTGCTTATTGGAGTTGGCATTGACTGACTAATAAAACCTTTCAGTGGCCCCCCATTCCCCTCAGGATATAAAGGCCAAACTCCTTAGCATGGTCATATTCAAGCTCCTTTACGGGCTAGCCCAGCCTCCCTTTCTGGACTATCTCCTAGGCCTCCCGTAAATACACCCTATCGATAAGCAGGATTCAACCATGTATCTGCAGGTCCCTGGAAGGCCATGCCCCCTTCCATCTGAGATGTGCCCTCCACCAGAAATGCCCTTACCTCTCCCCACTCCCATCTCCTCTGTCCGCTCATTCGTCAACACTCACTCAGAAGTCCCCAACTCCGACCCTTCACGGCCAGAGGCAACCCACCTACTGCTGCAAGGGAACCTCTGCTCATACTGCATCTTCACTTTTTTGTTTTCACTTTCCTGTGCTGCCCACTAGACTGTGGACTTCACCAGAGTGAGGATGGCGTCTCTCATCATCTCCCGAAGGCCTAACTCAGCCCCAGTGCACAGGAGGCCAACAGAAGACATTTAATGACCTCATAGATAAAGCCCACTTTAAAATATTTCTGGAGAAGATTGCTTCTTCTTAAAGGAGAAACTCAGAAAAGTTACAGAAGCTCTTCACAAAAAAAAAAAAAAAAAAAAAAAAAAAAAAGGAGGCCTGAGGTGAGGAACAAAACAACCCATAATTAGACAGGCTGGAGGAGGAGCTCTATTCTGGGAGCCAGCAGGCCTGGTCTAACTAGCTCTGTCCCCATCGACTCGGTACCTGGGCCAGGCAGAGCCGGCTCCAACATCCCTGGGTCCCTCCTGGCTCCAGGCTGTGTGGTTCTGGCCTTGGCAAGGCTGTGTCTGCCATCCTCCCTGCTCTCCTTTCGGTCCCTCTTTTTTCCAGAAGCCTCCATTCAGAGTTCCTGGCCTACTCCCGCTGAGTTCCCCAACTGTTTAACGAAAATCTGACAAAGACTTCAAAGGCCAGGTACCGCCCCTCCACGGGGCATTTTACTCTCATATAAGACTGCTGAAGACCCAATGGAATGACGCTAATGGGGGAATTTCAGGCACAAGACCGGCCGTGGGACAGACATCTGGTCAGTGGTGAGGGGTTCTTGGGAGACATGCCTTCCCCACACCCCCTCCCCGTCCCACACAGGAGCCTGTCAGAACAGCTAGAGCCTGGCAGATGGCAGGGAGGATGCCGGCCTGATGGAGAGTTAATATTGTTGGAATATCCTGAGGGTGGGACTCAAGCTCCTCATTCCTCATTCCATGGTTTCTTTTATCTGGTATTTCTGGGCAAGACAATGAGCAGGCAGACTGGAAAGTTACAGCCCAGCTTTGCCCATCCCTGCCAAAAATGCAGAAACGGAAACTGGAAGGAGACTCAGACTCTCTTTAATTTCCTTTTCTGTTTTGCTTTGGGTGTGCCCCCCACCGACCCACCCCATCTTCAAGTCTTTTTTGCCCTTGGGCTCTAATTCTAAAGGAGCCTGTTCCATCCCAGATGTATGGGAATTGTGCCCGCAGTCTCTCCTGACTGGGGTTCTGGCCACGTTTGTTGAGGCTCTGGTCCGTGCCTTGAGTGGCAGGGACTCATGGAAGCACAAGACCAACCAGGAAACACAGTTCCCAGGCCAGGCTGAAAATGCAGTGGGAAGGTAGGGTGGGTGGGTCTCTCACTCTCTCGCTCTGGACTGGAGAGGACTCAACTGTCAGCAAAACGGGGAAGATGGTGGGTGGGTGAGGACCTCCAAATCCCCTGCTAGCCCAAGAGAGGAGCACACCTCCGGGATGCCAACATAACCACACAGGGTGCCCTACCCGGCAAGGTCTGGACAAAAACGCTCCACGCTCTACATGTGCACATGCGTACACAGACAGCAAACGCGGGCAAGTGCAGAAGAGACGGAGAGTCCAGGAAAGAAATTCTGTCTCTATCTGGGCAAGTGATTTAATCACACAGAGGCTCAGCTTCAATGAGACGGACCCCTGCTACGGGACTTGCAAGGAGAGGGCCCTTCCTAAGTGTCCCTCCCTCCCTGGGTCCTGGGAACGGCTAGGAACCAGAAGATGCGGGTTCTAGTCACCGCTCAGACTTAACTAGGTTTGTGGTCATAGGCAAGTCACTTACTCTGGCTTTCTTTCTGTTTCCTACACTTTTAAGAGCAGTGTTTCTCAAATTTGAGTGTGTATCAGAACCGGCTGGAGAGCTGATAAAACTGTTTACGATTTGCTGGGCATCACTCCCAGAGTTTCTGAATCAGTGGGGCGGGGGCAGGACTTGAGAATGTGCACAACTTTCCAGGTGATGCTGATGCTGCTGCTCCAGGGACCACACTTCAAAAAGCTCTGAAGTAGAGGCAGACTAAAAACTCCTTCCAGCTCTAACCATTTACGGACTATTTCAAACAAATCCACACTGAGTTGGTAGTGGCAGCCACTTGTATAGTGTGTTCTTCTTGCAGGTATTTACATTTTAAACAGAATAATAACCCAAAGAGATCATCTACTTAAAAACTGGGTATCAAAAGAGCCCTGAGGATTCAAGAGTTCCAGTCGACCAAGATGGCAACATAAGACATTCAAGGGTACCATTCCCACACAGAATCTTTGAACAACTAGCAAAAACTGGCAGAGCTATCTTACTCAGAACTCTGGAAAACAGTCAAAGGATTGCAGGAACTGGGTGAGTTATGAAAATTTTTAAAAGGCAGCTTTAAAATAAGGTACAAGAAGCTCCTACACCCTTACGGTCCCCTTTCTCCCTCTCTGGCATGGTGTGGAGCCAGCTGCTGCTCCCATTATGAGTCTCCGGGCACGATGCAGAGAGAGTAGAGTAACCCCTACGTCCATACTGTGGTGCCTGTATTTCAGTGCCAGTCTAGCTGGTGGCAGCCTAAAGACTGAAACAGCAAACTCAACTTGGGCTGCCCTCCCAGAACGTGCCCTGCAGGCAGAAGCACCTGCAGACAGCCTAAAGCAGGAGAATAAACAATTAATTCTGTGCTAGTTTGGATGTATTATGTCCCCCAAAACTCCATGTTCTTTGATTCAATCTTGTGCGGGCAGACATGTTAGTGTTTTGCAGACTGGAATTCTTCGATTGACAATTTCCATGGAGATGTGACTCAACCAACTGTGGGCAAGAACTGTGATTGGACAGTTTCCATGGAGTTGTGAACCCTGCCCTTTCAGGGTGGGTCTTGAATTAATTACTGGAGCCCTGTAAAAGCTCAGGAACAGAAGAACTAGAGAGCAACTGAGAGTGACATTTTGAAGAGGAACTGCAGCCTAGAAAGGAATGTCCTGGGAGAAAGCCATTTTGAAACCAGAACTTGGAGCAGATGCCAGCCACGTGCCTTCCCAGCCAACAGAGGTTTTCTGGACACCATTGGCCATCCTCCAGTGGAGATACCCGATTGTTGATGCCTTACCTTGGATACTTTATGGCCTTAAGACTGTCACTGTGTAACCAAATAAACCCCCTTTTATAAAAGCTAATCCATTTCTGGTATTTTGCATTCTAGCAGCATTAGCAAATGGGAAAAGTGGGGTGCTGATGCTGCTGAGCTTGCAAATACCAAACATGTTGGAACGGCTTTTTAAATGGATAAAGGGAAGATTCTGGAAGAACTGTGAGGAGCTTGATAGGGAAGGCCTAGATTGCTTTGAGGAGACTGTTCGTAGAAATACGGACTCTAAAGATACTTCTGATGAGGCCTTGAGCAGAAATGATGAATGTGTCATTGCCAACTGGAAGGAAGGCAATCCTTGTTTTAAAGTGGCAGAGAATTTGGCAAAATTGTGTCCTGGTATGGGATGGAAGGCAGAATTTGAGAGAGACAAGCTGGGATACTTAGTGGAAGAGATTTCAACACTAAATATTGAAAGTGTGGCCTGGCTTCTCCTCGCAGCTTCTAGTAAAATGCGAGAGGACAAGATAAGCTGAGAAATGAACTCTTGGGTACAAAGAAACCAGAAACTGATAGTCTGGAAAACTCCAGGCTTCCAGAAAGTGAGATCCCAGAGGCTACAGCCCCACGTGAGGTTTAACCAAACATGGAACCCAACCACCATTTCAGTACAAGTCAGGATTGGAGATGGAATTATCCAGAAAGGATTTGAGGAAAGTCCTATTGTCTGATGGCTTTGACTCCTGTAAACTGCATGCCAAAACTACAAAATTTTTGCAACATCTGTATAGATGGAGCCACTGCCGGTCTGGACTGGAGGGGATGGAAAAGGAAATTGAAGGAAATATTTCTTTAAAGACAGAGCCATGGAGATTGAGGTCTGGAGTCAAGAGGTCTCAGGCAGGGAGAGCAGAGCGGGCCACGCACGTGGAAAGGGTGAGTTTGCCCCGGATACAGAGAGTGGGCCTTCCGCATTGATGCTCAGGAAGAGTGCTGCAACCCCAGGGCTCAGAGAGGGTGCAGCACATTCCCCGGGGATTGGGGAGAGCCTGGCTGTCAACCCACTGTTCGGAGAGGGGAGAGCCTTTGCCCCGGAGAAGCAGAGTCCGAGTGGCACACCTATGTTTGAGGAGGGTGGGGCCGAGAGAAAGGTGGTCTCCTCAATGTGTGGATATGTTGGAGCACTCACCCTAGCATTTGGAGAGAAAAGGGCTGCCGCGTAGGCCCTTGGAAAAGGTTGGACTCCCACTCTCTCAAGCCCCAAGCATACAACATTGTTCTATAAATGACTCTCAGACTTTGAAACCTAATGGAGTTTCCCCTCAGGGTTTCAGGAATTTTTTTCCTTTCAATTTCTCCTTATGGCAATGGGAATGTTTATCCTATGACTGTCCCTCCTTTGTATATTGGAGGCAGATAACGTTGTACTAAGTTTCACAGGTCCACAGCCAGAGGGAAATTACACCTTAGGACAGACCATGCCTGTAACTGATTTTGATGGGATCTTGTACTTAACTATTGCTACTGAAATGATTTAAGTTTTTGTGATATTGTGATGGGATGAATATATTTTGTATACGGAAAGATTAGTCATTTTGGGGTCCAGAGGATGGAATGTGCCAGTTTGAATGTATTATGTCCCCCAAAACACCATTATCTTTGAAGTTATCTTGCGGGGGCAGATGTATTAGTGTTGATTAGACTGGAATCCTTTGATTGAGTGTTTCCATGGAGATGTGACTCAATCAACTGTGAGTGAAATGTTTGATTGGATAATTTCCATTCAGGGTGGGAGTTAATTGGATCACTGGAGTCATATAAAGTTGTTCATAGACAGAAGGACCTCAGAGCAGCTAAGAGTGACATTTTGGAGAGCAACTGAGAGTGACATTTTGAAGACGAGCTGCAGCTTAGAGAGGACAAAATGCCCCAAGAGCAACACTTTGGAGAATGCCATTTTGAAATGCAACCTGGGAGCAAGTGGACACCAGCCACATGCCTTCTGAGCTAACAGAGGTTTCCTGGACGCCAATGGCCTTTCTCCAGTGAAGGTATCTGTGCTGGTTTGGATGTATTATATCCCTCCAAAATGCCATTATCTTTGATGTAATCTTCTATGGGCAGACGTATTAGTGTTGATTAGATTGTAATTCTTTGAGTGTTTCCATGGAGATGTGACCCACCCAACTGTGGGTGATGACTCTTGATTGGATAGTTTCCATGGAGGTGTGGCCCCGCCCATTCAGCTTGGGCCTTGGTTAGTTTACCAGAGCACTACATAAGCTCAGACAGAAGGAGCGAGCTTGCTACAGTCAAGAGGGACACTTTGAAGAATGCACAGAAGCTGAGAGAGTAGCTGCAGATGAAAGACAGTTTGAAGACAGCCATTGAAAGCAGACTCTTGCTCCAGAGAAGCGAAGAGAGGACAAACACCCCAAGAGCAACTGAGAGTGACATTTTTGAGGAATTGCAGCCTAGAGAGGAACGTCCTGGGAGAAAGTCATTTTGAAACCAGAGCTTTGGAGCAGACGCCAGCCATGTGCCTTTCCAGCTAACAGAGGTTTTCTGGACACCATTGGCCATCCTCCAGTGAAGGTACCCAATTACCGATGTGTTACCTTGGACACTTTATGGCCTTAAAACTGTAACTGTGTAGCCAAATAAACCCCCTTTATAAAAGCCGATCTGTTCTAGTTTGCTAATGCTGCCGGAATGCAAAACACCAGAAATGGACAAGCAAATTCCCATTTACGGAAATTTGAATTGCCCCCCCCCCATGAAAGTGTAACTATCTCCTTCTCCCTGTTACCCTTTTACAGTGGGTAATCCTTTGCCTCAGGTGGCTTGGACTTCATTCTGGTTTGCTAATGCTGCCGTTTTGCAAAACAGCACAAGCCCAGGACAAGACACAGGCTAAGAAAGATGGGGAGCACCCTACACTTCACATCTGCCTCAGGCTGAACTCTGAAGGAGAGCACCAACCAAAACAGAGCCAATTTGCAAAGACTGCGAAGGGTGTTTTTTGCATTGGTTTGCTTATTGTTAGCTCCTGGCACTCAAGGAAATCTCTGTCATGTCACTACCAGGAAACAAACTTAAGGAATGGGACAGCTCAGAAACTAACTCTCAGAGCTAACATTTAAAAATATTAAAAGGTACAGTATGTAACAAAAAATTGCAAGACAAACAAAGAAGCAGGAAATGATGGTCCATTTAAAAGAACAAGATGATAACCTAGAAACCATCAAGGAAGAATACCAGACTTTGGACATAGCAGACAAACACTTTTAAAAAATGATCCTAAATATATATTCAAAGAGATAAAGAAAAACACAGAGAAAGAACGAATATGAGAATCTCAACAAAAAGACAGAAATTTTTAAAGGAACCAACAGAAATACTGGACTTAAAATCCACAATTACTGATATGAAAAATTCCCTAAAAGGTTTCAACAGCAGTTTGGAGCTGGCAGAAGAAAGAATAAGTGAACTCAAAATCAAGACAATTGAAATTATTCAGGCTGAGGAGCAAAAAGGAAAAAGAATGAAAGAAAAACAGAGTTTAAAAGACCTGTGCAACACTCAGAAGCACACCAATACATACATTATGGAAATACCAGAAGGAGAAGAGACAAAGGGACAGAAGGAATACTCAAAGAAATACTGGCAGAAAACTCCCCAAATGTAATGAAGGACAAGCATAAGCAAATTCAAGGAGCCCAACAAACCCCATACAGAGAACCAGTCCAGACACACAGTAGTAAAACCAACAGATGCCAAGGACAAGGAGAGAATTCTGAAAGCTGCAGGAGAAAAGCAATGGGTTATATACAAGTGAGTCCCAGCAAGATTAAGTGCAAATTCTCATCAGAAACCAGGGAGGCAAGAAGACAGTGGGTTGAAACACTTAAAGTGCTGAAAGAAAACACCTGCAGCCAAGAAATTTATATCCAGTGAAACTGTTTTTTAAAAATGAGGGAGGAAGAAAAAAAAAAAGAAAAAAAAATGAGGGAGAGATTAAGACATGCCCAAATAAATGAAAGCTGAAAGAGTTTGTCACCACCAGACCTGTCCTACAAGCAATGCAAAAGGGAGTTTTTTAGATTGAAAGGAAAGGACACTAGGCAGCGGTGCAAAGCGGCATAAAGTAATAAAGACCTCTGGTAAAAGTAACCATACGGGTAACTATAAATGCCTGTACTATTGTACTGTGTTTTTTTATATGTAACCACTTACAGACTCTAAAATGCAAATACATAAAAAGTAATAATAAATCTATGGATTTGGACATAAAATGTAGAAAGGTATAATCTGTAACAAGTACAACAAAAAGGTGGGGAGACGGTGGGATATGCGAACAGTGAATGTGTATGCTATTGAAGATAAGCTGCTATCAAATTAAATGTGATTGCTAAAGATTTAGGATATTAAATTTAAGCCCCAAGGTAACCACAAAGAAAATATATGAAAAATATATACAGAAAGAAATGATAAGGGACTCAAAATGGTACAACCAATTATAAACTAAATATGACAGGAGGCATTAACTGAAAAATTCAGGGACAAAAAAGGTACAAGATTTACAAAAACCAAACAGTAAAGTGGCAGAAGAAAATCCTACATTGTCAGTAGTTATTTTTCTTGTACATGGATTACACTCTACAGAAAAAAGGCAGAGATTGGCAAAATGGAGAAAAAAATATGACTCAACCACACTGATAAGGAACAGAACATTTAGACAGAAGATCAAAAAGAAGACTTTAACAATATTTTAAACCAACTAGACCTAACAGACATACATAAAACACTTCACCCATTCAAGCATTCTTCTTTAGTGTACATGGATCATTCACCAGGATAGAGCATGTTAGGTCATAAAGCAAGTCCCAATAAATTCAAAGTTATTGAAATCATATCATGTATCTTCTCCAATCACAAAGGAATGAAGCTAGAAATCTATAAAAAGGAAGAGATGGAAAATTCACAAACATGTGGAAAGTAAACAAGTCATTCATAAGCAACCAATGAGTAAAAGAAGAAATCACAAGGGAAATGAGGAAATATCTTGAGACAAATGAAAATGAAAATACAACACACCAAAGCTTATGGGATACAGCAAAGGCAGTTCTACGAGGGAAATTTATAGCTCTAAATGTTTACATTAAAATAGAAGATCTCAGATCAGAGACCTAACCTCACAACTGAAGGATCTAGAAAAAGAAGTGCAAACTAAACTCAAAGTGAACAGAAGGAAGAAAAGAACAATGATTAGAGCAAAGATAAATGAAATAAAGAATAATAATAAAAAAAAAAAAATGAGAGAATCAACAAAACCAAAAGCTGGTTCTTTGAAAAGATCAATGAAATTGACAAACCTTAAGCTAGCCTGACAAATGAAGAAACAGGGGACACAACTAAAGTCAGAAAGGAAAGGAGGAACATTACTACCAAACCCACAGAAATAAAAAGGATTATAAGAGGATACTATGAAAAGTGTACACAAAAAAATTAGATAACCTTGATGAAATGGACAAATTCCTAAAAACACACAAACTATCTATACTGACTCAAGAAGAAATACAAGTTCTCAACAGACCAGTAACAAGTAAAGGGATTGAATCATAAATCAAAAACCTCTCAACAACAAAAATCCAGGACAATATGGCTTCACTGGTGAATTTTACCAAACACTGCAAGAAGAATTAAAACCAATCCTGCTTAATCTCTTCCAAAAAATTGAGGAGGAGGGAACTCTTCCTAACTCATTCTACAAGATCAACATCACCCTCATATCAAGGCCTGATAAAGATGCCACAAGAAAAGAAAATTACTGACCAATTTCCATTATGAATATAGATGCAAAAATCCTCAACAAAATACTAGCAAATACTAGTATTTATGCTAGTACATTTATACTAGCAAATTTAAAAAATTATACACTATGATCAAGTGGAATTTATCCCATTTATGCAAGGGTGGTTCAACATAAGAAAATCAATTACTATAACACACCATGTTAACAGAACGAAGGGGAAAAAAACCTCACATGATCATCCCAACTGATACAGAAAAGGCATTAGACAAAGTCCAGCACCTATTCTTGATAAAACACTTAGAAAACTAGGAATGGAAGGAAACTTCCAATGATAAACAGCACAGATGGAAAACCCACAGCTATAATAATACTCAATGTGAAAGACTGAAATCTTTCATTCTAAGATCAAGAACAAGACATAGATGCCCACTGTCACCACTCTTGTTCAACATTGTACTGGAAGTTGTAGCCAGAGTAATTAGACAAGGAAAAGAAATAAAAGGCCTCCAAATTGGAAAGGAAAAAGGAAAACTTTCCCTATTTGCACATGACATTAACCTATATACAGAAAATCCTGACAAAACCACAACAAAACTACTAGAGCTAATGAACAAATTCAGCAAAGAGACAAGATACAAGTTCAACATGCAAAAATCAGTAGTGTTTCTATACACTAGTAATAAATAATCTGAAGAAGAAATCAAGCAAAAATCCATTTACAATAGAAACTAAAAGAATCTGATATCTAGGAATAAATTTAGTCAAGGATGTAAAGGACTTATACACAGAAAACTACAAAACATTACTAAAAGAAATCAAAAGGAAGACCCAAATAAATGGAAGGACCTTCTGTGTTCACGGACTGAAAGACTAAATATTGTTATGATGTCAATTCTACCCACAGCAATTTACAGATTCAATGCAATCCCAATCAAAATTATAACAGCCTTCTTTGATAAATGGAAAAGCCAATCATCAAATGTATATGGAATGGTAAGAGACTGCAAATGGTCAAAACCATCTTGAAAAAGAACTAAGTTGGAGGACTCACATTTTCTTATTTTAAACTTATTACAAAGCTGCAGTAATCAAAATAGCATGGTGCTGGAACAAGGACAAAAATACAGAACAATGGAATCAAACTGAGAGCTCAGGAATAAACCCTCACATCTATGGCCAATTTTTTTTTTTTTTCCAAAATCGTTCTTACAATTTTAATATCTATGAAGAGACTATGGCAACTGACAGCACACAATGAAGCACCAACCAGTAAGGTGAGCCATCATCTTCCAAGGACATATACCAGAAAAACAGAAACATATATTTTGAAGAGGAACACTTTTTAAAGAGTATTACATATTGAAAAATCAGGGAGATAATTTGTATTAATATTTATAATATACTCATATTGAATTTTTTTAATTAAATTCAGTTTTATTGAAATATATTCCAATACCATACAATCATCGATAGTGTACAATCAGCTGTTCACAGTACCATCATATAGTTATGCATCCATCACCCCAATCTATTTTTGAACATTTTGCTTACATCAGAAAGAATCCTAATAAGAATAAAAAATAAAAGTAAAAAAGAACACCCAGATCATCCCCCCATCCCACCTTATTTTTCATTTAGTTTTTGTCCCCATTTTTCTATTCATCCATCCATACACTAGATAAAGGGAGTGTGATCCACAAGATTTCCACAATCACACTATCACCCCTTGTAATCTACATCGTTATACAGTAGTCTTCAGGAGTCCAGACTACTGGGTTGGAGTCTGATAGTTTCAGGTATTTACTTCTAGCTATTCCAAAACATTAAAACCTAAGAGGTGTTATCTATGTAGTGCTTAAGAATGTCCACCAGAGTGACCTCTCAACTCCATTTGAAATCTCTGCCACTGAAACTTCATTTTGTTTCATTTTGCATCCCTCTTTTGGTCAAGAAGATATTCTCAATCCCACAATGTATGGCCAATTGATTTTTGGCAAGGGTGCCAAGTTTGCTCAATGGGGTTAAAAACAGTCTCTTCAACAAATGATGCTAGGAAAACTGAATAGCCACATGCAAAAGAATAAAGGTAGACCCATTTTTCAAACCATATATAAAAATGAACTCAAAATGGATCAATCCAAATTATAAAACTCCTAAATAAGATATAGGGAAGCATCTTCAGGACCTTGTGTTTCGCAACGGTTTCTTAGACTTTACATCAAAAACACAAGCAACAGAAGAATAAATAAATGGAACTCCACTAAAATTAAAAACTTTTGCACCTCAAAGGACTTCATCATGAAAGAAAAAAGACAACTTACACAATAGGAGAAAATATTTGGAAACCACATATCCAACAAGGGTTTCATATCCAGAATATATAAAGAAATCCTACAATTCAACATGTTTACAAAAGACGAAAACAACCAAGTGTCCATCAACAGACGAATGGGTTTTTAAAATGTTGTTATGTACACACAATGGAATATTATTCAGCCATATAAAGGAATGATATTCTGATACAGGCAACAATAGGGATGAAACCTGAAGACATCATGTTGAATGAAATAAGCCAGAAGAAAAAGGGAAAATATTCTAAGATTTCATTGATATGAAATAATTAGAGTAATAGGACAGAATAATTAGAACTAGCAAATTCACTGAGTCAGAAACTAGAATACAGGTTACCAGGGGCTGGGGAGTTAATGATAAATTGGTACAGAGTTTGGGTTTGGGGTGAAGGAAAAGTTTTGGCAATGGATGGTGGTGATGACAGCACAATCTCATGAATGTAATTAATACTACTGAATTATATATTTGAATGTGGTTACAGGGGAAATTTTAGGTTGCATATATGCTATAGAATAAAAATTTTTAAAAAGCCATAGACAGTACAACACAACAAACAATGAACCCTAATGTAAACTAAGGACTATACTTAATAGTATAAGTATAATAATATTGTTTCATCAGCTGTAAGAAAGGTACCACACTAACACAATGTGTTAATAATAGGGAAAATTGTGGGGAGAAGGGGAGTATAATATGGAACTCTGTCTTGTCTGCATGATTTTTCTGTAAACTACAACTTCTCTAGTTACATAAATAAATAAATAAGCAAATAAAAAATAAAAAACAAATTTAAAAAGCACCCTGAGCCTGGGACAGGGAACGTGACTTGGAGGGAAGGACTACCCAGGCCTCTCCAGCCACACTGGGGGTTGTGACCTAAAGGGCACATCCAGCACCAAACTCCAGCTTCCCAAGTGACTCAGCTGCACTTGGGTAATTACTATTTGGGGGCACAACGTTTGAGGCCGAGGGAAGGCCCCTGGTTGCCTGAAATCAGCCCAAGGCCAGGCCCCATCACTGGAAGCTTGGCTGTCAGTCAGTCGATGTCATTCGGGGACCCCCACCCCGCCAGGGCCCTGGAGAGCAGCCCCTGCTCCGGGTGGGCAGCCGAGCTGAAGACCTGAAGCCCAGGGGCTGTAGCTCTGTAGCGGTTCTGAAGTTTGGGGTGTACGACCCTGCTCAGCTTTGCTCCCTGCTTTTGTGTCACCATAAGACCTGTCCAGCCAAGTGGCCCGGCTGGGTAAACACGGCTGTCATTCTGCCAACGCTCAGGGCCTCACCTGGGGGCAGAGAGCTGCCCTGCGCATCAATTATCGAGTAATGACACCCTCCTCGGGGCCACTCACCAGCCCCTCACCCAGCACGCTGCACAGAAACGTGAAGGGGGCAGGGATGATTACATAGCTGTGCCTCCCAACCCCACTGCGTTCTCAGTATTTTTAATGGCAAACCCAAGTGCATGCACAGTCTTTAGGGAAAAGTTCTATACTCAGAAAAAAAGCACCCAGGACGAATCCAGGGGTTGAAAGCACGCCTGAAAGCAAGTGCTCAGGACCCAGCCTGGGCGCCCCTACTCAGGCCCACCATGTGGGTCACGGGGGTAGGGGAGGGGATGCCTCTGGGCAAGTCCACGCCGCTGGAGGGTCACAAATCCACCTCGGCATTACCCCACATAGCAAGGGCAGCACCTGGCTTTGCTGTTTGTTCATCCTGCAAACACTGATTAAGAGCCTGTTAGAGGCTGGGCATTGGTCAAGTGCTGGAGATCCAAAGATGAATGAGAAATGCCCCTCCTCAAAAGCTCCTGGACTAAGAGGGGAGACAGCTGTACAAATCATCATCAATAGATGCAGTGAGGGAAATGAGCGCAAAGTATACGTTAGCTCAGGAGAAGGGATGGTTCATTCTGCTTGGGCAGGGAGGGAGGAGGGCAAAAAAATGCACCACAGAGGAGGTGACATTTGAACTGGTTCTCAAAAGATGACTGGGAGAAAGTACCTCTGGACAGGGGTGATATTCAAAATCTTTAACAAGCATTAAGGCCCAGGTCTGGCCAAAAAGAGCAGATGTGGGTGGGGACACAGTTGAATGCCAGGCCTGCCAGGAAAACAAGTATGGTTGGACATATGCACTCACTTTTGCTCCCTCCCAAATTATACTAGAATGACAGTTTAAGAAAAATTCAGCATAAATGCACAAGAAGGGAGAAACCTGGGGAGGAGACAAGAGTAACACAATTTTGGAAGCTGGAAATCAGATGAACAAGTGGGAAATGGCCAGGAATCCTGAAAAGTTAAATTCTAAGCCAGCAGTGGGTGAAGCTGAGAACTAACCCAGAAACTGATGGAACCAATTCCCCTGAAAACAGGAGTGAAGGAGCTAGAACAAAGAAGACGGACAATCTTTTTAGGAAGCAGAGCCCCAGACTGCTTCCCTGATTCCTGACTGTCCTTGCCCACCATAGCAGATGGAGGTTGGGTGGTTGGTTGGTGGGTTGGTTAAGTTCTCTGTGTGTGTGCGTGTGTGTGTGTTATATGTGAAGTCTCATGGGACAATGGAGCATGTGTCAGGGGCTTGGAACCTCAGCTCATTCATGGTGCTACCTCTTGCTACCTCCCTGGGATGGTCCCAGCCATCCACTTCCCTGCCCCAGGGCCCCACCTGGCCTTCCCCTCTCCACTCCTGTCCTTCAAGCTCTGCTGCCCCCTGCCCAGGATGGTGACTGGGCCACACTGGCAAGGGCAGCCCACATTCCCAGGTGCAGGTGTGGGGAGGGTCAGGATCAGGCACACACCCTGCGGCATCTCAGGCTGGGGCAAGAGGGTATCTGTCCCCATTCAAGGTTGGCACAGGTGAGTCAGCGAGAGCCTCCTGCCCGGCCCTGATGCAAGTACAGAATGCGTCCTGGTACAGAAGTTGCAATACCTTTGGGGTCAACTGTCCTTTCTGGGTTGGGATGGAGGTCCAGCAGGCCAAGGGAAGGGGAGACTGACTTCCTTCCCCTGGCAGGGGCCCTGCATTTTAATTCTGCACTGAGCCACCAAATGATAAAGCCAGATCTTCCCCTGGGTTGGAGGTGTATTTTTGTGAAAGGGTAAATAGAGGCTTCCAGGACTGAGACACCGGGCATAACTGAAGACAGACCTACCATATTAGAAACAGGGGGACTAAAAACATTTGCATTTTATTACCAAGGCTCTAGTCCTCAACCACTGGCTATTCAGGAAATGAACTATCAGACTGTTACCCTCCAGGCAGGAGACTAGATGAGCTTTCTCTGAGGACCCCACCCTTACTAAGGAGAAAGATTTCATGATCCTGACATTAAGGAGACCATGAGAAAAACCATCCAATGAAGCCCACGATCATGGAATTCTGCCTGCACAGAGATTGTTAATCCTTGCATATAAACAAGAATTACCAAACAATAGAAGAAGACTTCAAAAGTGAACAATAGGCATGTTCCTATGGCAGAGGATTTTGTAACTGACTTCATCTCGTGTGGAATGGCTCTCTCCCACTGTGTCTGCTGCCCAAAATTTCCCCAGAGACAGTCCCTCACTTACTTCCTGAGAAACCCACACTATGGCAGCTTCATTAATGCAGACGGCCATGCTGAAGTATGGACAGATTGGAATGATATGTCCAAGTTTTTCCAGTATGAATGGAGATGCACCACTAATGAGAATGCCTACTTGAACCATACTTTGATGGGCAACTGGAACCAGGAAAGATATGACCTAAGGAATATCATGCAGTCAAAGCCCTTACCCACCCAGTATGGACATTACTTTGAAACAACATACAATGCAAGCTACAAAAAATGCCACTTTCAACCCATAGATGTAAGCGAGTGCCTCACTGGTTCCCAGTACATAAACCTGAATTGGATCCTCCTCTTTACAAATGCACAGAAAAGTCAACTAATATGAATAGCTATTCAAAGCCTCAAATTGAGCATCACTCTGGGTGTGTGTTGGATCCAAAGAATGGCCAATTTCAGGAAGCAGGATTCTAAGAAAGAATAAGAAGCTTCATTTCCTCAGAGTAGAATATAGGAGGGAGCACATTCTAAACATAACTAAGAATTCACTCTCTGAATAAATAAAGCACAAAATACAAACATTAAAAAAAAAGTAAACAATAGAGACCAAAACAAACAACCTGGAGGAAACAGAGGCTGTTCAGGGAGAAGAAAACTCCAAAACAAAAATAAAAACAAAAACATATACATATCATTAATTTCTTCAGAGAGACAACATTACAATCATGAAAGAAGAACAGGCTGCTATAAAAATAGAACAAAAAGAAAGAATTCTTGTAAATTAAAAATGGGGTAAAAGAAATAAATACTCAATTGAGGGTTGAAAGACAAAGTTGAGGAAATCTCCTGGAAAGCAAAATAAAAATACAAAGAGAAGAGAAAAATTTTTAAACTGGAGAGCTAGTCCAGAAGGTCTAATATTCAAAAAGGAATTAGAAAGAGAGAACAGCAAACAGCAAACATAAATAAGAGAAGTAAATCATATAACAAAATCAAGAAAATTGCCTAGAACTGCAGAACCAGAGCTCATAGACTAAAAAGGCCTGTCATATGGGTCCTTAGATGAAAATATGAACACAAGTGATAAAAACATAGCTCCTGAAAAGCATATCATTTCAGAATACTGGGGTAAAAAAAAAATGTGGTTGTAGACAAGTAGACTCAATATTAATGTCAATTCTTCCCAACTTAATTTATAGATTCCATGTAATCCCAATCAAAATTCCAGAAAGCTGTTTCATAGATACTGACAAATAGATTCTAGAGTTTATATACAAAAGCAAACCTAGAACAGCCACAACAACTCTGAAAAAGAAGAATGAAGTTTAAAGACTGCAACTACCTGATTTCCAGACTTACTGTAGGGCTACAGTAATCAATACAGCACGGTATTGGCAAAACAACAGACACACACATCAATGGAACAGAATGGAGAGCCCAGAAATAGACCCACACAAATACAGTAAAGTGATCTTTCACAAAGAAAAAGGTAATTCAATGCAGAAAGGAATAGCTTTTTCAACACATGATGCTCGAAAAACTGGACACACAAAATGAACCTAGATACAGATTTTACTTCCATCTTATGTAAAAATTCACTCAAAATGAATAATACTTGTAAAAAGTAAAATGCAAACTATAAAACATCTTGTTGAAAACATAGGAAAACACTTCCATGACCTTGAGTTGGGCAGTGACTTTCTAAATAGAATACCAACAGCAGGATCCAGGAAGGAAAATGTCAATACACTGGACATCATTATAACTGAGTACTGCTGATCTGTAAAAGGCAGTGTTAAGAAAATGAAAAGACAAGCCCCAAAATAGAAGAAAAAATTTACAATATACACATCTCTTAAAGGACTTGTATGCAAAATATATGAAGAACTCTTAAAACTCAACAATAAGAAAACAAACAATTCAGTTTTAAAATGGACAAAAGATCTGAAAAGACACCTCACCAAAGAAGATATTCAGATGGCAAATAAGCATACAAAAAGATACTGGACATCATATGTCATTAGGGATTTGCAAACTTAAACAAGATACACTATACAATTATTAGAATGGCTAAAATCCAAAAAAACTGACAATACTAACTGCAGACAAGAATACAGAACAGGAACTGTTATTCATTGCTGGTGAGAATTTAAATTGGTACAGCCACTTTGGAAGACAATTTGGCAGTTTTTAAAATAAAAGTAAACATAATTTTACCATATAATCAAGCAATCAGGTCCCTAGGTATTTACACAATTGTTTGAAAACTTACATCCACACAAAAACCTTTACATGGATGTTTACAGCAGCTTTATCCATAATCACTGCAAAATGGAAGCAACCAAGATGTCGTCCTATCGGTGAATGGATAAACAAACTGCTTATAGAATATTATTCAACAATAAAAAGAAAGGAGTGACCAAGCCATGAAAAAAATATGGATACTAAATGCATATAGCTAAGTAAAAAAAAAAAGTGAGCTTGAAAATGCTACATACCTTAATACTCCAATTTTATGACATTCTGGAAAAGACAAAACTAAAGAGATAGTAAACAGATCAATGGTGTTCAAAGAAAGGAAAGGCCTTTGAATGGGTGAAGGACATGGGAATTTTTAAGTTGATGAAACTATCCTGTATAATACTATAATGGTGAATACAAGACATTAAGCATTTGTCAAAACCTATAGAACTTTTCATCACAGAGTAGACTGTAATTACAAACATTTTTAAAAAAATCATATAGGAGGCCAAGGGATCCCAAGATGGAGTGCAGAATGTGACAAAAGAATCTAAATGCATTATAAATATATGAAACAAGCTCATTGAAGAGAGTGAGAGAATAAGGTGCTGACCTAAGCACTTTGGGGAATGAGTAGAATCTATAAGACTAAAGGGAAAAGAACTATACATGAGTACTGTACTCTAGTTGATAAAGTTATTTCCCATGAGGGTACGGGTTAACAATTCTGAAGCCACCACATATATATACTGGAATTGAGCATTAAGTAAATGGAAGGCAGATGGTGTGTTCCAGTTTGCTAATGCTGCCGGGATGCAAAACACCAGAAATGGATTGGCTTTTATAAAAGGGGGGTTATTTGGTTACACAGTTATAGTCTTAAGGCCATAAAGTGTCCAAGGTAAGGCATCAACAATAGGGTACCTTCACTGGAGGGTGGACAATGGTGTCCGGAAAACCTCTGTTAGCTGGGAAGGCACGTGGCTGGCATCTACTCCTGAGTTCTGGTTTCAGAATGGCTTTCTCCCAAGACATTCCTCTCTAGGCTGCAGCTGCTCTTCAAAATGTCACTCTTAGTTGCTCTTGGGGCATTTGTCTTCTCTTAGCTTCTCTGGAGCAAAAGTCTGCATTCAATGGCCATCTTCAAACTGTCTCTCATCTGTAGCTCCTCTCTCAGCTCCTATGCATTCTTCAAAGTGTCCCTCTTGGCTGGGGCAAGCTCGCTCCTTCTGTCTGAGCATACACAGTGCTCTAGTAAACTAATCAAGGCCCAGACTGAATGGGCGGGGCCACATCTCCATGGAAATTACCTAATCAGACTTATCACCTACCTTTGGGTGAGTCGCATCTCCATGGAAACAAAGAATTACAATCTAAACAACACTAATAGGTCTGCCCCACACTAGATTGCATCAAAGAATATGGCTTTTGGTGGGACATAATATATCCAAACTAGCACATGGTGAGAACCAGATTTCTCACTAATGGAGTGGAAGGTTACAGATAAGCAAAAGGAGGAGGATAGACTGACCCTCGAGGTAATGGATTAGAGTTAGAGACATCAGCAGGAACTTGTGTCTAGCTTAATATAGACATAGATGGTCACAAACAGAAATATTTACTGACATGTATTTATACACGGCTTACTAACACATTTATCTCCTTGCTCTAACAGTTGAGAGGGCCTAGAAGAAATGACATTGAGTAGCAAGGAGCACACCTAGTACCAGATCTTGGTTTATAATACCATTCTCCAATAAAAGAAACTAGGGCTTCCTGGAGAAATGGTTGATTTCAAGGATTGGGGCAAGAAATATACAACATGAGGCACACATACACACAACAATGGAGATACGTAAAAGGGATAAAGGAGCCAACTGAAAGAACTCCCAATGGCCAAAGCTGGAGCAATTTGATCAGCAAAATAAATAAAGAAGTATTGGATTATAACCCAGAATATAAAATGAATATACATGAGTCCATACTGATATAAATCAACGATTTCATAAATAAACAAATATGGAAGAACAGAGAAATCTTCCATGCATAAGATTCCAAATAATTTATGTAGATACCCTACCCTTATGAAGGTGGAGCATACCCCATCCCCGGCCCCCCACTTCTTACATATATGTGACTTTCTTTCAAAGAGAACAGTATGGAAAGGCAGGAAAGGCGTAACTTTACAGTGGAGAAAACTGATAAATACTATCTCAAGTCAGGTGATAAGGTCAACTTCAACAATGAGAAGTCATATTGAAAGAATGTATCCTTGACATGATTTGATACAATGGCAATTTAACCTTTGTGGTTTTCCTCCCTAAAACTAATTACCCTAGTCTAATCATGAGAAAAACATCTGACAAATCCCAGCTGAGGGACATTCTACAAAATTCCTAATCTGTACTCCTCAAAACTAAGATCAACAAAAACAAGAGGAGTCTAAGAAACTGTCACAACCAAGAGGAGCCTAAGGAAATATGACAACTAAATTTAGTGGATGGGATCCTGGAACAGAAACGAGCATTAGAGGAAAACTTAGGAATCCTAATTAAAAAATGGAATTTAGTTAAAAATAATATATCAATATTGGTTCATTAATTATGACAAATGCAGCATACTAATATAAGATATTAATAACAGGGAAAACTGGGTGTGTGGTATATGGGAACTCTGTCCTATCTTCAAAACAATTCTATAAATCTGAAATAGTTCTAAAATTAAAAGTTTATTTTTTAAAAATCCTACAAGCTTCCAGAGAAAGAAAAAAGGACATTTACAGAGCATCAGGTAGCAGAATAATTTCAGACTTTTCAATAACAGTGAAATCTAGAAGACAATGGAAAAATGCCTTCAAAATTCTGAAGGAAAATTATTTCCAAACTAGAATTCTATACTCTGTCAGTTGATTTTAATGGTGGAATAAAGAAACTTGGAAACATACAAAGTCTTAAATACTTTATGTCCCATGAACCCTTTCTTAGGAAACTACTAGGAGATATTCTTCACCACAAGAAGATTGTAAACCAAGAAACAGGAAACCATGGGCTATGGGAAACAAAAGATCCAACACAGGGGAGCGTTAAAGAGAATCAAAATGATGAGGGTGAGGGGTGACCCCAAAATGACAGCTAAGCAGCAGGCAAACAGATCAACCCGTCCAGATTGGAGTACGTCAGTATAGCAAGCAGAGATTTCTCCAAGAAATCTGAACATTTTGGGAAGAGATTTTAGACAACTGGTAGAGGTCAGGGATTGGATTGTAATGAGTACATGGAATCATAAATGCAAAATAATGCAGCGATTAACTCTAGGGAAAATAAAGAGTGATTCAAGGAAAACACTGCATCATAGAGATACTACATGGCTCAGTTGAAAAGAGCAGGCATGTAGACCTATTAGCGTAAACACTCGAAATTTATGTCACCAAAATTATGATATAAATATACTGGGAGGATGAAGGGGTAGTGTGTCAGTAGGGTTTTGCTAGGTTATATTGCAGTAACAAAAGAAATCTCAATGGCTTACAAGAACAAAAGTTATTTCTTACTCATGTTACACTGCAGCACAGTTGTGGGTCAACTATGGCTGCACCACATGTCTTCTTCATTCTAGAATCTAAGCTGAAGGTTCAGTCCCTCTTCAAGAGACAGCTATTTTCTTGACAGAGGGAAAAGAGTGACTTGCGCAGACCATGCAATGGCTCTTCAACCTTCTGCTCAAAAGTAGCCTACATCACTCCCACTCACATTCCATTGGCCAAGCTAATCACATGGCCAAGTTTAGTTTCAATTAGATAGGAATTATGCATTATTCCTACCCTAGGAATGCACTGCAAATCACATGACAATGGGAGTGTTATCCACATAATAGGCGTGTTATCCACTTCCCAGGAAGTGGTGAATCAATTGTGAACAATCATCCAATACACCATAGATGATAAATGTATATGTGCGTTGTAGTGTAGAGAGGTGCAGTGTAAAGAAGAGCTAAATTTTCATCTTCCACTAGTGGCTCTAGGGCATACATGCTGTGCATGAGACCACGAAGACACTGTTTGGAACCGTGTAAAAGGGGAATTCCCAGGTCCACATGCACATGTCCAACACAAGATGAATGTGCCAAAAGATCAGGCTGGCCCTAGCTTTGGCCTGGATCTATTCCCTAAATTCATTATATGGATAAACCCTGAAGGAGAGCACTCACACAGGTCAATTTGCAAAGAGTGGGAAAGGTGTTTTTTGTTTGTTTGTTTGTTGTTAGCTCCTGCTATTCAAAGAAAGCTCTGCTGTAACAACAGCTTGATACAAGCTTAATGAACAGACACCTCAGAGTCTAAATTCCAGTAATAATCCATTAAATGCCCAGGTTTCAACAAATGGTTACAGAGCATGCAAGGAAACAGGAAGCAAAGGGGAAGATTAAAGCATTTGAAACCATCAACGAGGAGGACCAGATTTGGAACATAATACACAAACATTTTTTTAAAATGGTCCTAAATTTGCTCAAAGAGCCAAAGGAAAAGGTGGACAAAGAACTTAAGGAAATCAGGAAAATGACAGATGAACACAAAGAGAATATCCACAGAGAGGGGGAATCATGAAAAGGAATCAGAGTTGAAGACCACAGTAACAGAAATTTAAAATGCCCTAGAGGAGTTCAACAGCAGATTGAAGTTGGTAAAAGAAAGAACGAGTGAACTTGAAGCTAAGACAACTGTTCTTACGATGGTTACATACATAAATATCCTTGTTCTTAGGAAATGTACATGGCAGTATTAAGTGTTCAAGTAGTATGATGTATACAACCTACACTAAAGTGTTCAGAAAATGAATTGATCAATAGACAGAGAGACAGATGTACAGACAGATGGATGTATAAAGAGAATGCTATGTAAATGTGGCAAAAAAATTAAAATTGGCGCATTGGGTATCTGGAGGTGGGGGGATGGGTAGGAGTATGGGGTTTGCATTACTTTTTAACTGTCCAATAAGTTTAAACATATTTCAAAATAAAAAGTTCAAAAAATTCAGGAGAAAGAATTAAAAATAATTGCCTCTGGAGAGGGTAAAATGGGGGGGGGGGTAGCAGGGGAATATTATACTTCATAACAAACTCCTAAAATCATTTGCTAAAAATAACTTTAAAAATGACAATAACAAGGCCAAGCAGCTCTTGACTGCTAAACTACACTGTGCCATGGTTACTTTTTGATCTGTTATTCATAGTAAGAGAATGCATAAATCTAACTGTTTACTTTAAAACAAAGAAAAGGAAATTGTTGACAGCTACTATTATACCACCCCTTCAAAACCTACCACCTAGCGTCACACATCCGCAGTGACGACATTTCTTCCTACATAAGTGGAACCTAAATATTCTTTACTTTCTTTCACTCAAATTTTGTATTCTCCAAACCAAAAAAGAAGGATAATAACACATACAACCCATAACAGAATATAATTCAAAAGTCACACAACTCTCTTGAGAATGCATCAATGTTTTGCTGCATAGGAGATATGTCTTACTAAATATGCATAGCTCCAGCTAACATTTAAAGGCCTTGCCTAAACACAGATTAGGCTACAAGAAACTATCCTAGAAGTCCTTGGAATAGCAAAACTTGGAAATGAAAATTTGTAGCCTGTAATGCCTAAAATAATACAACATAAGCAGCTGGTCAAGAGTTAACATTCTTTTATTCCCTCTCTTTAAAGCACGTGTGTATACATGTATAAAGTATATCTACCCTGCATCTTGCAAGATGTAAAAATGGGAGGCAAGTTAAATCTTTTGCTCATTATTTAATAGGAACTCAAAAATTTTGGTCCAAGATTTTCTTCTCAACTTGGCTAGGTCAGATATAAACTTTCATTAGCAGACCTTACATCACAAATGATTAACATACAGTAACCCAAATCAGATATAACTGCACTTCAGTCTCCACAGACCCTGAGTCAAACTGTCAGCTTGTCAACCCTCATCCTCACCAGGCTACCAGCTAAGATCAGTCCACAATTCCCGTTCCATTAATAATTCCCCACAGACCTTTCAAAAGCAAAAACCTTGGTAGGAAGCTGATTCCATTTCAATCTTTTTTAAAACAAAATCTCAAATTTTGAAACTTTTAAGAATCAGATCCATGAAAAAACAATCCATATTTTAAAAACCACTTCCACTTCCACACGATGAAATACTATATATTTGGAAAGAGAAGAAACATGTATTGGTTAGCTTTGCTGTAGTAACAAGTTACTCCAAAATCTCAGTGCCTTCGAGCAAAGATTCATTTGTATTCCCTCACATCCGTTTCCACTGAGTCAGAGGTGGCTGCTCCCGGCCCACGTGTCTTCTCATTCCGGGATTAACGACGGAGGAGTAGCCCCCATTGAGAATGTTCTCATGGCAGAGGGAAAAAAGCAGGAAAGCTGGTGGTCACACCGGATATTCCTAAGGTTTCTGCCCAGACATGGCGTATGCTGTGTCTGCTCATGCCACTGGCCAAAGTGAGTTGCAAGGCTATGCCTGAAGCCAAGGGGCCAGGAGTGTCTGCTCCTTCCACAGAAGGCTCCGGAAGGCACATGGCATTCGTAGAATTTAAAACTCTCTTCGAGGAAAGGAAGTGAACATGGGGAACAGGAATAAAAGCTATCACAGTGAAGAAGAATGTTTATAGCATACTATTCTCCAGTAAAAAATATATTTATTTATTTATTAAAATGTGTATGTATGTGTTCATGTTTGTGTATGTATGTGTGTTTCTTGTTTCCTATATATGCATTTTTAAATCTCTGGAAGAACACACAGGAAAGCAATTAATAGTGGTGACCTGTTTGGGGGCAAGGGCAGAAGTTAGGCTAATAGGGATCAAGGGTGGGGGAATACTTTTCACTGCATTTTTTTTATACTTTTTGATTTTTGAATTGTCTAAAATTAAATACATGTATTTATATATATAAATATATATGTACATATAAATACATATATTTATATATATTAATATATATAAATATATATATATTTAAGTACTAAAAAAAAAAAGAGGGGAGAAAGGCTTGACAGGGTTCAGCATGCTGCAGAGACAACAAACAGCCGGGTGTCACTGGTCTTATGGTGTCTGAGTGAGACTGTAATGAAGAGTCTGGACTTAAGCGTAGGAATCAGAAAGACAACCCTGGTGGCTGAGTAATCTTAGAGGTCAGAACTAGTGGGAAGAGGGACTCTGTCTGTGTCCTCGGTTCTTTTGAATTATCTCACTGACGTTCACAAGAGCCTGAACCAGAACAGTACAAACAGAAGTGGAGCAAAAGGGACGAAGTCAGAAAATACTTGCATGGTAGAATCCACAAGAGGTGGGGACTGCTTCAATGAGGGCAACGAAGGGAAGAAGGACGGAAACAAGAAACAAGGCTTGAGCAAAGGAGAGTCTGGGCTTTATCCCGCACCCCAGGTCAAGACCCAGCCACAGTTTCGGATGGTCTGATGTGGACAGAGCCATTTTCCCCACTGCCTCGGTGCTTGTAAGACTCAGGACAAGCTCCCCTACACTGGTACCAGAAAGAGGATTGCCTGGAGCCCCCTCAGCCCACTGAGAACTTGGGGACTGGGAACCCCAGAGCGAAGCCAGGAAGAGAAGCACTTCTGAATGGTCAGCCTGCTCTGTCCCTACACTCCCGGGAGAAGCCGGACACTGGAGGGTGAGCTTAGAAAGGTGGGGAAGCGACTGGGGAAGATGCCGCAGAAGGCAATGTCAGGTGGCAAGTCGTGGTGCCAGGTGCAAGCTGACATCACAGCCAACGTGAAAACCCAGCCCCCTC
Organism: Choloepus didactylus; assembly: GCF_015220235.1. Lineage (NCBI taxonomy): Eukaryota > Metazoa > Chordata > Mammalia > Pilosa > Megalonychidae > Choloepus > Choloepus didactylus. The sequence continues at coordinate 32,289,239 of NC_051322.1, read as the reverse complement.
TTCTCTTTCACTGCTCTTGGGGCTGAGGTGAGCTGCGGGAGACTGCTACATTTTGTAAACATTTTATTCAATGTTTATTACCTTCTATTTTGCAGATGCCTTTTCGATTTGGAGTCACTAATTTTTGTATAGGTCTGGACTATTTTTGTAGGCCTTTGAAGTTCATAGGCCCTAGCAGTGCCCCTAATGCCCTGGGGTAAATTAGCCCGTGTTGAGGGCACTTAGGAAGCCACGGGTGACCGCTGCTGAAACCGACTGGGTCATCGGATTAGAACGCCATGCTAAGGAGGCCACGGTCAGGGTTTCGGTTCCTGCCTTGGCTGACTGGTTTTGCACGGCCCAGAAATTATAAATCCCATTTCGGGGTATGGTCAGATAGTGTGGCTGGCACACACTGAGTCATCCCATTACAATCCTAAATGCACATGCCATCATAAAGTGGGTAAAACATGCCCTACCAAAGGCAGGCCCGCCCAGAAAGCACTTATCATTTGCTGTGGAAGGTGGTGGGGCAGAGATGGACACACACAGAGAAGCAACTGGAGCAGACAAAAAGACCCTTTAACCTTTTCCAGCTAGCAGTTCAGAAATGCACAGGAAACCCTCGATATTTGCAGAGTCATGACTTGTGGTTTCGAACACGCACAGCATTGCCTGTGCCTCGCCAGCCCACACAGCTCTGCTGCGTGCAGCCAGGGTGGTGGGCCCGCGGTCCGTGTGTCTCCACAAAACACCCCAGAGAGGCCCTTCAGCTGCCCTGACTCCATGAGGGGATACCGCTGCCTGCCCCCCAACACACACACACACATAGAGACCCTTTTAACCCCTAGTGGTTTATCACAGGATCCTATGATGCTTGAACTAGAAGGCAGGGATCTGAAGGACCCTACCCCTCACCCATGATTCCTCTCATTGCCCACAGCGTCTGATGCAGTCAGGAAAGGGGGTCTGCTTAGCAGAGGGGGCTCTCGGGTTAACACACTGTAGGCTGAACTCTGATTGGCTGGGCTGCTCCGTCCCAAGGATAATCAGAGTTGGTATGCTCAACTCAGGACATCCTCCCTCCCCTCAGCAACAACACCCTGGGCCACATGTTGAAAAGAGGAAAGAATGGATGGAGGGAAGAGCAGAAGACAAATGCTGAGATTTCACAGGGGGAGATGAAGCAGCAACCCAACATCCAGGTGAACTTGGATTCAAAGCCTGTTGCTTCCATTCGCTCAGCAAATACTTAGCCCAGGCAGTGCTGTGGACACAGAGAGGCACTGATACATGCCCAGAAGGGGACTTCAATCTAAGCCTCAGAGGTTGGATTTATCCATTGAGACCAGATTTTTCAAACTGCATCTCAGGGACGTTCTGGAAAACCCAGGTCACAGAAGAGCAGCAAATATACAGAAACAACCTTGAGGGTAGGATGATGTATACAGATGTGCTAGGAGAATGCAATTGGTAACCCGAATAAATCCAATGCCCCGCAATACCCAGTCTCTGCAAAGACCCTCAGTCAAAGATGCAGGGTCCAGGAACCTAAAACAAGTGAGAAGAAATTCTAGTCGTGACTTGCTTCATCTCAAAGATTATTTCTGGATACCATTTAGAGACTGCAGAAACATTTCTCAGGCTGTCCTTTCTCTCTTCCTCAAATCTCCCACCCCTCTCTGGAGGCTCTCTGCCAAATCTTCCAAACCCTCCCAGGTGCCCAGCACCCAGCTTCTCCTTTGTCTCCTTCCTCAGTCCACAGTACTGCAAAAGCAATTAGTTCAAGTGGGCCAGTCCAGGAAGATGTCTTGAACAGGAGGCCTGCATGGTGAATTATAAAGGATGAGTTGATTTTAACAGAGGGGAAGGAAAGCGCATTCCAGGTTGGGACGCATGAGATGCCCTGTCATGTCCAGGATCAGCAAAGTCGCCAGACTGCAGAAGTGGTTGACGCCTGGCCACGAGTGGCTCTGAAGGCCTGAAGTCGGGACTCACTGGAAGTTTTTTGGTAGAGAGGCATGGTGTGCGAAACGGCATTTCAGGAAGACCCATCAAGTGGGTAAGAGAGGAGACTGGTAAGGAATTTACTGCCTCAACAAACACCAATCCATTTTAACAGACGCTCAAAATAGTTCTATTTCTAAAGGGTAGTTCTGGTGGAGGCAACTCGGAAACCTGCTCATCTGAAATCCACAGACAACTCCCAGGTTTCATTTTTGCTTTACTTACAGCCAGCTGCATCCTCCAGGGCGTCCCTTCCCCGAACTTCAGTAAGATTCAGAACAGATGGGTTTGACCTTCCTGTCTCTTTGCCTCTATCTCCCCTCCAGCCAGGGAAATGAGCGGTAAAACTGGTCGGAGAGGGAGGGGCAGTCAGGACAAGAAAATAGGGGCACGGCTCCCTACAGCATGCATCCAAACAAGCAAGGTTTAACTTTATCCTGTAGCAAATCAGCTGATGGTGTGAAATCATAAATAGCATCACTTTGACAAAAGGAGAGGGAAAGCATGGTTTTCATTTTCTATTACTGATCTAGTTATTTGGGTTGTGTCATAAGCCTGTTCCCCTCCTTCCAATCGAAATCCCAGCCATGCTTCAAAACCCACACCAGCCACAAAGCTGCCCTAACTAATTTTCTCAGCCCTCCCTGCTGTCCGTCTCCTGCACACCTACAACAGCACCAGTTTGCCACCTAATCCTAACTCTCTCTTGCATTTTTCTCATCTTGTTTCAATGGATATTCACATCTTCTCCCCAATGAGGTAATACGTTCCTTGAGGACAAGTCTTGCATCTTACACATTTCACACAGACTTTCCCATAGCACCTAGCAGTGTATCAGGTATATAGAAACAAATGAAAACTGTGGCTGAAAAACTGATTCTTTTAAGTGTCTTTAAAATATAGCAATGCTTGCATTTACTTTCTTTTCTATACTGGAAAAAATCCATGCGAGTAGTGGGATTTTGCTTTAGCAAAGTGATTTTAAAATCTCTTACTTCATTAAACTGATAAATACTGACATTGTAGATGCTGGAGCTGGAAGAGAGAGGCATCTTGTGCAAAAGTCCATCTTACATGAATGTAACTGGCGTATAACTGATCTAGAACAAGCATGGAGAGGATTCTTTGTAAGTGCACATCAGTACTTAAAAACTATGTTCTTTAAAGAGTTCAAGTGTTGCCTGCTCTCATCTTGTTTACAGTGGGATTAATTTGGCTTCCTCCCCCAACCCCTCCCAGTCTTTATTTGGACCACATTACACTCCAACCCAACCCTGTCTGAATCATCACACTTTCTAAATAAACGCCCTGCAGTCTGAACTAATGAGGAGATGTTGGGCTGGGAGTAACAGGTTAACCTTGTGTGCAGCAAATCACACTTTGTCAGGTCTTCCTAGCATGGATGCTCCGTTCGTGTCCTTTAACAGTGTGTGTGCCGGCTCTTGGCAGCCTGGTGAGCACGTGTCAGCTTGCATCACCTCCGGATGAGGCAGGAGAAGAGCAGCATGGAGACAGATGCAATGGGGGATTCAACTCCCGGCTCCCCCACTTAGTAGGTGGGTGATCCTGAGCTAGGCCCTTTGCTTCCCTGACTCTTGGTTGTCTTGCCTCTATGGGTGTTTAAAGATTTCAAATATGCATGAGCAGTTAGCACAGTGCCTGAGACAGGGAAACGACCAAGCCATGGTGAAGGCCGGGATCTCCCTTGGGCACTCCCCAGGGCATTGAGCTCTGGGCTGGGCCTGGGAGCACTCGCAGGCTCCCTGTCTACCCAGGCCACCCAAGGCCCAGACCCCAGCCTGCCTGTTAACTGACGAAGCTGGCTACAGCAACACACACGTGCACTGAGGCTCTCCCCTGATTAAAAAAAAAAAAAAAAAAGAATTGGATCAATACTGAAGAGGGGAGAGCTTGGGGGAAAAGTGAGCAACCTGCTCCTTAATCTACTGTTGGAATTCCAGAGCCCAGCACAGTGCCTGGCACACAAAAGGCACTAAGAACATGGTTTTTTAAAATAAAAGTTTTGTTTTTTTTTTATCATAGTAACATATAAAGCCTAAATATTTCCCATTTTAACCACTTTCACGTATATGATTCAGTGGTGTTTCACGTATACGATTCAGTGGTGTTAACTGCATTCACAATGCTGTGTTAACATTCCATATTTTTGAAAGAATAAATGAATGAAACAATCCTCGCTGAACTACCTATCTGCAGTTTTCCCTAGAATCTCTTCTCCACAAGGGAGATGCCCTATACTTACTGAGCTAGAGTCAGAGGGCTTCCAACAGAAAAACAGAACATTTTTTTAGTGGTACTTAAAGACCCCATCACTGACGTTAGATGGAACTATGGCCATCCACCCAAGAGGACAGAGGCCGGTCTGGGATCCCTTATTGAAGAGGACCCTGCTGGGTTGTCCCAAGACACCTGTGCTTCTTTTCTGTTTTAATCAAAATCAATAATTATTTTTTCAAGCTATAAAAGTGATACATGTTCACAATCAGAAACGAGGAAAAAAAAAAGCTAAAAGACCATTTTGATTTTAATAATATTTTAACATTCATTGTTTCAGACTTTTTCTACACATGGGTACACTTCTGTTGAAATGGAATCATAACAAAAAATAGTGTCCTTTTTGCTTAGCAATTTATTTTGATCATCTTTCCAAGGTAATACATTCTCTTCTCCACATAATTTTTCCCTCCATCTAGAAAAGACCTTCATTTTTAAATTAGTTTTTTTTTTTAATTAACTTTACTTATCAAAAAAATAAAAAACTTAGTTTTAAACACACCCACATAATAAAAGACAGAGTCAACCCGGGGATGAATGCGGACCCGGCATCGTGGGACTGAGAGTATCTTCTTGACCAAAAGGGGGATGCAAAATGAGACGAAGTAGTTTCAGTGGCTGAGAGATTCCAAATGGAGTCGAGAGGTCACTCTGGTGAACATTCTTATGCACTATATAGATAACACCTCTTACACTTTAATGTATTGGAATAGCTAGAAGTAAATACCTGAAACTACCAAACTCCAACCCAGCAGTCTGGACTCCTGAAGACAATTATATAATAATGTAGATTACAAGGGGTGACAGTGTGATTGTGAAGTCCTTGTGGATCACACCCCCTTTATCTAGTGTATGGATGAATGGAGGAATGGGGATAAAAACTAAAGGACAAATGGGGTGGGATGGGGGGATGATTTGGGTGTTCTTTTTTCACTTTTATTTTTTATTCTTGTTCTGGTTCTTTCTGATGTAAGGAAAATGTTCAGAGATAGATTGTGGTGATGAACGCATAACTATGTTATCATACTGTGGACAGTGGATTGTATATCATGGATGATTGTATGGTGTGTGAATGTATTTCAATAAAACTGAATTTAATTAAAAAAAAAAAAAAAGACAGAGTCAAAAAAAATACAAACAGTATTGTTCTGGTTTGCTAATGCTGCCTTTTTGCAAAACACCAGAAATGGATTGGCTTTTATAAAGGGGGTTTATCTGATTACAAAGTTACAGTCTTAAGGCCATAAGGTGTCCAAGGTAAGGCACCAATAATAGAGCACCTTCACCGGAGAAAGGCCAACAGCATCTGGGAAACCTCTGTTAGCAGGGAAGGCATGTGGCTGGCATCCGTTTGCTCCCAGGTTACGTTTCAAAATGGCATTCTCCAAAATGTTGCTCTTGAATCATTTTGTCCTCTCTTAGCTGCAGCTCCCCTTCAAAATGTCATTTTCAGTTGCTCTGAGGTCCCTCTGTTTGTGAGCTCTTTTTACAGGACTCCAGTGAACTAATCAAGACCCACCCTGAATGGGTGGGGCCACATTTCCATGGAAACATTCAATCAAGAAGTCACACCCTAATCAAAGGTGTCACTCACAGTTGGGTGGGTCACGTCTCCATGGAAACAGCCTAATCCAAAGATTCCAACCTAATCAACACTAATACATCTGCCCCACAAGACTGCATTAAAGAACATGGCTTTTTCTGGAGAACATAATATGTACAAACCAGCACAAGTATCAAACGGTGTAAATAAAATACAAAGTGAAAGCCCCTTCTGCTACCACACCCAGTCAGTCTCCAGAGCTAACACAGCCCAGTTTTTAATGGTGGCTGATAAATTGTTAAAAAAAATTGTCATAACGTCACATCCCTCCCCTGCTTAAAACCCTCCAACAGCTTCTGTCACCTTCAGAGTAAATTCCAACCCCACCCCAGGGCCTACCCCTGCCGAGCCTCCACTTCTCCACTGGTGGGGGAACCCTCCTCCACCTCTAAGGCTTGGTTCCAAGCCTAGCAATCCATGGTTCTGCGGTCCCCAAGCCCACCTCCAAAAGAGACCTCACATCGTCCCTCCAGAGGCTGGGATCTCCAGGTGGGAAAGACTGAGGCACTGGGAGGCAAGCAGGAGGAGAGCTGGGCAACCTGCGGGGACCCCTCTCCCCAGAGGTCTTTGCCATGGACAAACGAGCCCTTGTCTGACCCTTGCTAAGGACTCTCACATTCACCTTCATGTGATAGAGGCTAAAACCATGTGGGGACACATGGCACAGGCAACAAAGCCACCAAGCTGGGCTGCAGCAGACTGGGCTCTGGTCTTCCTTCTGCTAATCACTAGTGGTGTGGCTAAAACCTCTAAGTTTCCATTGCCTCATCTCCAAAATGAAGAGAACAGACTAGCTCACTGAAATCCCTTCCAACTCTATGCTGCAGGATTCCACCAATTACAGGGAAACAACACTATAGTCAGCTCGGGGACGGCCACCAAGTGATGACAGCTCCCTAGGAACGGACACAGCCAGGTGAGGGAGGTGTGCTCAGCAAGGGCTTGCCCTGGAGAATCCCGCCAGACTCTTTGCCTAAATTATGGCTCTCAGTCTCATTTACTCTCAAGAACTCCATGAAGCAAGTAATTATTACCCTGATTTTACTCAACAAAAAGAAAAAAGAGGCCAGAAATCTTCAGTAACACGCTCAACTTCCCCCAGCTGGTAAGTGGCAGGGCCGGGATTTGAAGCCCAGTCTAACTGATTCTCGCATTCTCTTTTATCTTGTTTCTGTGCGTGGTTCATCATATTTCGATATGCAATTCAGTCAAGTATGTTTTTTTACAGAATAAAACTCTTTATTAAATTAACCAGATATGACTTAACTAATTACTATATCAAAAAAAAATACAAAATCATTAACCTAATCCTCATCTGTTATCAGCCATTGCTTAATTTAACCCTCCTCTCTACAGCTATGGTCTTCAAGCTTGAGCGTGCTTCAGAATCTCCAGGAAGGCTTGTCAAAGGACAGACTGCTGGGCTTACCACTAGGGTTTATGATTCAGTGGTCTGAGGTGGGGCCCAAGAGTTTGCATTTCTAACAAGTTCCCAGGAGACGCTGATGCCACTGGTCCAGAAACCACACTTTGAGTATCGCTGCTCGAAATCAGCCTTGACGGTTTCTGCACAGAAGCCCAAGTGTAAACTACGGTTGTGTTTCTCTATTTGGCCTAATTCCTTGCTTGGAGTTATGAGGTATAATCAACAGATTGCTGCCTTTGGAATAAGGGCCCAAGTTAGGAGGTTTTCCACTTGAACTCCACTCCTTTCAGGGTTGCTAGATGATGAGAACTGCTTAAAAATCAAACTGGGATTGCACAAGGCCCTTACTGAGAGTGCTTTGAAACAGCAGAAGATAGTTCTGGAGCTAGGCTAGAGAGATGGTGCACGGAGAACCCATAAAGGAGGAAAATGGGTCTCGGTGACCTCCGCCTTGCCTTTCACCTGCTTCCTCCCAAGCCCACATGCAGCCATTCCAGCAGGACAGCACGGTCAGGAGGCCGTTCTGCTGGTCCAGAAAGTCGGGAGAGCAAGGACCAGGTCCTGGCTCTACTGCTGACCAGTGAGTGCCCCTGGGCCACTTCCTGCCGCTCTAGGGATGAGATTTCCTCGTGGGTGTATACGAGGAACTGGCCTCGATGACCTAAGAAATCCGCTTCAGTCCAATCTATTAGTGAGAACCGGAAACAGCTTTGGCTAAATATGCTCATGAATATGAGTCTGATGTGACCAGAGAGAAAGAAGAGTCCCACCTGCCAGGGTAGGACCTGAGTAGGATCAGGGGCCCACCCGGAATGGACAGAACCCCCACTCCACCCCACAGGGGTTCCCCACAGGGAGCCATGTCCCCGTGACCCCCTGCTGCAAGGAAGGTGAAATGAGAGAATTCACCTGCACGGCCTGGACAAGAGGTCCGTTCCCTTCCCCTTCTGCCGTCTCTGCCTCACCAATCCCCCCACCTCTCTGATCATAGGTTGTTGTTGTTAACAGATTGAATCCTTCAATGTACACCTTAAACAAAGCGATTCCATGGCATGTAAACTATAACTCAATAAAGTCAAAAAATTTTAATAGCTTTTAAAATGTAAAAGATTTCATTTGATTCTTCTCAACTCCACAGGCAGTTTTGGTCAGGACACCTTCCAGATGATAACACACATGTAGGATTAAAGTGAAGATCAACCACAGAGGGCAGAATCCAAAGGCATCTGGGGGACCACAAACCATTAACCCGTGTTCAGCACCCTCGGGCACCCGAGTTAGGAATGGCTGTCACTTCTGCAGCTGGAAAATGATGCTCCTTTGCCTTCAGGTAGCTGAGCGCTCTCTCAGAACCCTACAGGATGTACAGTCTCCAAACTTCAGGGCACCTTTCCAGCATTTACTTTTTAATTGACCAGCAAAAGAGTAAAAGAGGTAACTGATGAAGAAGCCCCTGGAACCCCTTCCCAGCCCTGGCCAGTCTCCGTGGCCTGATGAGATCCCACGGCAAGCAACAACATGGCAGATTTCTGCAGCATTTCCTTAGCATCCATCCACAGCTGAAAACTTTTTTATGTTCAGCTATTTAAGTCTCCATACACTGAAATCAAGTAAAATAGACTACAACTTAGTGTCCATTTTTCTGTGTGTGAACTTCAAAAAGAAAACCTGCATGTGACAGTTTTTAAATTTTAGGTGTGCCGTACCTGCAAGACCTTAAAAATGTCCAAGAAGTTTCTTTCCTTCCTGTTGCTTTATTTTGCTTGGTCAAATCAAGCACTACCAATGGCAAATACCCCAATGATTGATTAGAGGGTGCGGTGCAGGTGACTGGATTTTCTGGTGATATCAGCTTGAAAGAGCAATTTCTGAAGCGTGCCCTGCCTCATCACGGCCCTCAGATAAGCCAGCGGAGCAGATGCCTAAAACTGGAGGGTGAGATGTGGTGTGTGAGGAGAAGAATCCTAACCAGAGAAAAATCAGGTGCAGCAGGTTTATTTATTTTGACAAATGTTTTTTTCTTAATCATCTATAATAAGACCATAGTACATTTTGCCATGTGTATGATATATTCTGAAAAAGTAACAAAGTCTGGGGAACAGACAGTGTAACTGAACTGCCAGCTATTAGATCTTGGCTTACAAGTCAGAGACTTTTGTGTATGTGTGTCTAAAAATTATAGGGCTGATACATTAGCACGGGCAAAAATTAGCTAGGATCTACTACTCTATTGAGATTTAGAACATCCAAGTACGGTGACTACATTTTTCTGTAGAGATCTTTACAGCTATTTGAAATTATGAACCCATAATATGTAAATGCATGGGGCTAAGAATTACACATTCTTGGCAGAGGCTGAAGATGTTATAATGTGTGCTGTAAATGGCGATGTATGTGTATAAAATCAGTGCGCATATACTAACTGGTCCATTATCCCCTCGAAAACCACACGTAAATTCTCCTGACAGGACAGCCTCTTAATGTGCTGTGTGTGTGTATGAAGGATGGAGTATAAAAATACAACACAAGAGGTCACTAGGCTAAGTAAGAATGCTTTCTGATTCTTCAATGTGACAACACAGGGTTTGGGGACTACATTTTCCTTCTGAACATGATAATTATAACATTGACAATGGTCAATATTATTTATCAACTTCTGGACTCTATAACAGCCACTATGCTGAATGCTTTGTATCCATGATCCCATTTAAGAGTAAGGAGTGTGTGTCTGTGTGTGCAAGGGCATATCTGAGTGTGTGCATGCACATGTGCACGCCCATGTACATGTGTGCATGTGTTTCTGTGTGTGCATGTGTGCACGCATGTTCACGTGTGCTCTGTTCAGATGCTGTGCCACCCTGGTAAATAGCTACTTTCCCAGGGAATGCAACAATTTTTAACGGTGCAAATGTTAGTTTGTCCATCAGCAGGCAGGCAGGCAAACTCAGTCACCCGAGCACCCAGCGACTAGGGGCAGAGCCATGGTACAAAGACGCATCCTACTTCAGATTTAGAGCCAAAATCAAAGCAATAGCCTTTCTGAGCAAAGAGCAGAAAAACTAGGCAACCGCAGTCCAGAATCTGAGAAGAGGTAAAAATTCCCAAAATAGAATGTTGCTGAGTCAGGTCTGTGCAAATGCAGGGTCTTGACTATTGTAAGGAAGAAGAAAAGCCTTTAGTTAAACAATGGCTTTTAATGACTTCTGCAAATAGGTGATTCTCAGCAAGGTGGCTGGATCTGCTACATCAGAAACTTGTCACCAAGAATTTCTGACAAAGCAACAAAAGTAGAGCACGATTAAGCTTTTCTGTAATGTAAACAGAAATATACAGATATATTCACCAAATAATTCCCTTTTACAATCTTTCTCTCCTTCCCCAACTCCCTAGCAAAGCAGTTTAGGGAAGTATGCAAGGCCTCTGGGTACAAAACGGCACACAAACACCTAACTATTTTCCGTACCACCCAGCTTGTGGGCAAGATTTCTGTGTTCTTGGAAACTAGCTGGAATCTGAGTTAGAAGATCATTTGCAAACTAGGCACAAGTACGTCTAACCTCAGAGCGAAACCTGAAATTGGAAGCATTTCCCTGCCTTCAGGGAGCTTTCAACATTCTGCAGGAGTCAAGGCAAGAAGCTGGAGACAAGCATGACCTCATCAGGCGATATTCAGAGCTACCACCTACTAATACTTCAAGGTACAGATTCCCAACTGCTACAGAGAGTCAGAGAAATAACAGGTGGGCTTTTTGCTGAAAAAGTGGTTTGGGTTTATTTATGTTGGTATTAGAACAGAGAAACCTTGAGGTTATCAAGACAAATGCAAATCCACTGAAGGAAGCTGCTGTGAAGCTGGGCCTTGGAATGGGATCCTTGAATCTCTTCCTGACATATCACAGCCTAATCATTACATGGTTTTATTAGGCCTCAGTACAGTTAGTCTGTTCCTAACCTCTCCATGCCACCCCATCCCCGACAGCATATATTACTTGGCAGGTACCACCCAGGGAGGGACTATAATGAAAGAGGAATTCCCACCGTCACCGTGAGCCATACAGTGCTTGTCAGCAAGCTACGCAGCCCTCCTGGAAGTTAAAATGTAGAACTATCCATCTAGAGAATTATAAAACACAAATAAACACACACCACTGGGATGTCCTAACACCTGAATTTAGGGAGCTGATATTCCTTCGTGTTGGTAATTGCATTTTTACAACAGGGTCTTTTTTTTTTTTCAATATTTTTGTTGTTGTTGTTCTTTACTTTTTTTTTTTAATCTTCATTTTATTGAGATATATTCACATACCATGCAGTCATATAAAACAAATCGTACATTCGATTGTTCACAGTACCATTACATAGTGGTACATTCATCACCTAAATCAATCCCTGACACCTTCATTAGCACACACACAAAAATAACAAGAATAATAATTAAAGTGAAAAAGAGCAATTGAAGTAAAAAAGAACACTGGGTACCTTTGTCTGTTTGTTTCCTTCCCCGATTTTTCTACTCATCCATCCATAAACTAGACAAAGTGGAGTGTGGTCCTTATGGCTTTCCCGATCCCACTGTCACCCCTCATAAGCTACATTTTTATACAACTGTCTTCGAGATTCATGGGTTCTGGGTTGTAGTTTGATAGTTTCAGGTATCCACCACCAGCTACCCCAATTCTTTAGAACCTAAAAAGGGTTGTCTGAAGTGTGCATAAGAGTGCCCACCAGAGTGACCTCTCGGCTCCTTTTGGAATCTCTCTGCCACTGAACCTTATTTCATTTCCTTTCACATCCCTCTTTTGGTCAAGAAGATGTTCTCTGTCCCACGATGCCAGGTCTACATTCCTCCCTGGGAGTCATATTCCACGTTGCCAGGGAGATTCACTCCCCTGGGTGTCTGATCCCATGTAGGGGGGAGGGCAGTGATTTCACCTTTCAAGTTGGCTTAGCTAGAGAGAGAGGGCCACATCTACAACAGGGTCTTAAATGGCTCCTCCAATAGCAATTTTCTAAAATGCCACATAAAAGAGCTATTGCTCCATGAATAAAAATCATCCCAGATTGGCTTTGAGCTAAAATGCATGGTTTTAATCCTTGGTACCCAGTAGATTATCTCTTCCTAAATTCTTTCTGTTAAAGGATAAAATTAAAATTATGACACCCCCTGAAGCATATCAGAATTGAGCTAAACTAGGGGGAAAGCCACAAGTGAATTGGACAGTGTGGGGAGCCCAGCATGGAAGTTAAGATCCACTGTAATCAATTCTCCAAACCTGACCCCCTTAACCAAATGTATTTCCGCTTGCTTCTTACATGTGCCTTTCTGTTGAGGAGATAATTCTACACTGAGCTTTACATAGGTCATGTTGGTCCCACTACCATTCCTTTGCACAAGCTCCCCCCAACCCCATCCCAGTATCTCAGGGAACCTCAGCATCCATTTAGTGGTGCAGTGGAGAGAATATGAGCTCTGGAATCCCAACTCTGTTACTTAGCAGCAGCTGCATCACCTTAAGCAACTCAGTCCAAATACTCCAAGCTTCAGTTCTTTATCTGTTAAATGGGAATAACAGTGTCTAACTGAAAGCTGCTGTGAGAATTCACGAATGTAACCCAACTGGATAGTGTGGGCCACACAGCAACTGCTCAAGGTCAGTTTTCCACCCCTCATCACGCCCCCTTCTCAAGGTTCATCTCTAGTCTCACGTCCTGCTGACTCCAGCACACACACCTCTCTTTTCTTTAGTCTTAGAGCCTTTTCAAGCTCAATTACGTTAATTAGCCCTTCAGCAGTCCTGTTTGTGTCTTGTACACATCACCATCCTCCCAACCAGATTTTCAGATCTTGCCCTTTATGGCAAGATCACATCTTAGGTTCCTTCTGAATTTCTGCAGAACTTAGTTCAGGGCTAAACACCCAATAGGAGCTTCAATGCACTTTGTGTTCAATGTGGGATCCCAGCTTCCCTCCATCCAGACCTACAGATCTGCAGGAAGGGAAGATCTTGTGTGACCAGGCAGTCTCCAGGGCCAGTCTGCACCTCTTCAGCAACTTTAGTTGGCTGCCTTCAAGCAAGATGGAAGTCCATCCTCTCAGCCTGGGGGCTGCTTCAGGAATGCATCTGAGTCCCCAAGAGGGCAGACCAGCCAGGAAGAGGGGGCTGCGCTCCTAGTCCTCAACCAGCAGATGCCCCTCAGCCCAGGAGGGGAACAGCAAGCTGCAGACACCCAGAGACAACCCCAGAGCTCTCTAGTTTGAGTACAGGTAAAGGGTGCTCATTGGACACAATGGGGTTGACTTCTCTCGCTGACAACAGCCCTTCTCTGTCCACAGAGCAGCTCTGCCATCACTGCCCATTCGCTGAGAAGGGATTGGTTTGAGGAAGTGCCTTGCTCTCCAGACTCTGAAGCTAACCTTGTTTCCCTAGGATAAATATGGGTTTCAAAATTCCTCAAGGTCACAAGAAAGCCACCAAGGACATGCAAAGTCTGCCTGGCTGGGTAAGGGTCCCATTCTCTGCCCTCTGGGGATCCCTGCAGGTGGGGAGACACTTTGAGAGGCAGCTGAGGGGTCCAAGGACACAGAGCCACAAGCTGTGGTCAGCAAACCTCGCTGCTCACACAGAGCCAATCAGCAGGCTGACCCCAACTGCCTGCACCCCACCTCCACGGCAAGGGGCTCAACATTTCTATGCAGCCACCTCCACGGCAAGGGGCTCAACATTTCTATGCGGCCACTCTTTCTTTCATCAAGGAGGCACCAAAACAGCTTGTAACCTCCTTTCCTGACATCAAGCTGCAAGGGTTCCCTCTTCTCACAGCACCTGCCATTGTCTCTCAAAGTCAAAGTCATGGTCTTGTTTCAGACTCCAACTACTCCCCTCCCAGACAGTGAGCACTGCATTGTGTGCGTTTTCTTCTTTGCTCCCCCCACCTACTGTCTGGCCCAGTGCCCAGGATAAAGTAGGTGCTCAAGAAACACGGGTTTAAGAAATGAATGTCTACTGTATGGTTCATTTTTCGGGAAGTTCAATCTGAAAAGTGTTTGTTCTACTCTTAATGCCTAAACAGTTTGTGAACGATAACTAAGCAAGCTTATTCTTCGAGTGCAATTAATTTGCCTGAATTCAGAAAAATAAGGATTGCTTTCATAAAAAGAATTACTGGGTAAAAATCAAGAGTATTGTATTAGCAAAAGACTTGAGAGAACCAAAATATCCATCTGTAAGAGACTGGGTAAATCAGTAAGAATCTAAGCAGATTCTATGCAAGGGAATCTATGTAGCCAGAAAAACGTATGAACAGAAAATGAAGAAAGTCTTTATAGTCAGAATCCAATATTTCCAAGATATATCAATAAGCAGAAAATGTAAAGTGAAACATAAAACATATGACATGCTTCCCCATTTGGGTAAAAAAAAAAAGTGTCAACACACACATATGTGCACAAACTTGCACATACACACAAATACATATTTTCTTCTATCTGCATATACAGATACAAGGTACTAGAGATATTTTCTCTAACCTAAAGAAACCAGTGACAGTGGTTGCCTTGGATTAAGAGAACTAATGAATGGACAAGGGTGGGAGGAAAATGTTTCACTATAAATACCCTTTTGAATTTTAAACGATGTAAGTGTTGACCTATTCAAAAAATTAAATCAAAAATTCAATGCAAACAATATGTGGAAAAGTAATTTAAAAAAATCTAGTTCAGAGAAACATAAAAGAGAAATTCTCATTTCAAAAGGGCTCAAGGCAGCCGTTGAGTCATCTGTTAAACTGTGGAGGAACAAACCAAAGAGGCACCACTGTCGGAAGAAAGGATGCCAGCGGCCACGGAGGCTGGAAGTAAGGGTTCCAGCCCCAGCTTGTCACCTGCCTTCCTGGGTGACCTGAGAGAGCGGACTGGCCTCTCTGAGCCTCAGTTCCCTCACTTGTGAACAGAGTATCTGGACCAGTTCTGAGAGCACTGAGGCCTCTCTCTTCTCCGGGAGTTTGGGGCCTGTGGGTAGACAAGAACTAGTTACTTAATGACAATCTAATTTTAAAAGAAGAGACACTCCTTTAAAAGGAGAGGGTGTTTTCTTCCCTCCCCACAGCCCCCTCATAAAATTCTGTGGTGAGGAGATTAAAAACCCCAAATCCCTGCTCACCAGAAAGCAATAAAACTAATGTCTCTGACTTCAGGAGCTTAAAATACATTCAATGACACACCCTTCCCTCCAAACACACCTGCTGCTTTTTTCCTCCCTGTTCCCACATCCTCTCTGGACAGGCCAAGTGCCCATTTATTGCAAAGCTGAAATATTTCCTCTTTTATTCTAATATTTCCTGTAGGGCCCCTCCCCTCTTTTATTTCTGCATACACAGCCATCTGGGCTGGCCTAGCAACACCAGGAAGCTTCAGAATTTAAAGACACTGGAAACATGTCACTTTTTAAAATGAACAATTAATGCCTCCCCTCAAAACATACTTTTTAAAAAGGCAACTTAATGGCGACTGGACTTTGCCCATTCTTAGAGAGACTTACACATATAAACTCTCCAGGCAGAAGTTAGTAACGAGATGCTTTAAAAACAGGGCCCGGCAGCCACCTCTGCTGACCAAACTTGCTCTCCAAGCCCCACCTCAAACCTGGGAAGTGGCTCCCTTGGTTTTCCATGTTTCTCTTGGGAATTCAAGAACACTGGAGCCAGAAGGGGTCTCTGAGATAATCTAACTTCACATTACAGATGGCCAACCCGGGGCCCATCAAAGAAAGGCTCCGTTGGGGATACACAGTACACCGACCATAGGGCCAGGACAAAGGCCAAGTCTCTGCCTCTCCCCTAACTTTGCTTGCTTTTGTCACGTTCCCTCCCAGATGCCCAGCTGGTTTCCCTCACAACCCAGAGCCCACCAAGCAGCACCAGCCTCCCCCAGACTGACCCTCGGGCCTGGGCCCCACGCTCACGGCACTGCCACTAGCCCTGTGAGGTCAGTATGCATGCGCAAGTGGAAAGGGTGATATTTTGGGTTAAATAAAATATATTACTAAAATTGATTTTACCTGTTTCTCTTTTTTTTAAACATGGCTACCAGAAAATTTAAACTGAAATAGTTGACTCACTATGTATTTCTGTCAGTCTGCACTGCCCCAGGCCACATGTACTTACCCCTTCAGATCTCAACCAGCAAAATCTGCCTGCCCCATGTCCCATCCTCTGGGTGGCCAGACATTCTCTGCGCCCCAGACCAACCCATGCTCAAGTGTCAATGAGTAAACAGGGTACCCCCACCCCCGCCCCAGGGACAGCTAGGTCACACTGCTGAGGCCTCAGGATTATTTTAAGGCATGTGTCTCTCCTTTCTCCCTGGGTAGGGAAGATTCAGCGCCCTCCTACGTGGCAGCAGTGGTTTCCCGTCAGTTGTCCTTCTTGTAGACTATACTTTTACCCCCTGAAATACAGTGGGAGCTTGAGGAAGAGGGAGAGGGTGACAAATCCACAGACACTTTTCCACAACAATCCTCAGTCTTCTCTCCCTTTTCCCTTCAGGTTCGGAAGAGAGATTTACAAAACATCTCAATCCTGGCAGTTTCCATGGACGGACTCCCTCATTCTCGGTCAGGAGCTGTTCTAAGAGTTTTGCGGGTCTCATCTCACTGTCCCCATCACCTTAGGAAGCTGGTTTCACTATTACTGTCACCATCTTACAGGTGAGGAAACCGAAGCCTGGAGGGTTAAGAACATTCCCAAGGCAGCCGCAGGTAAGTGGCTGTCCAACTCCAAAGCCCAGGCTCCCCACCATCCCTTCCTGAACTCCTCTAGGCCTCAGTTGCCTCATTTGCCACCTCACGCTGGTGCCTGCCTCCCGCCGTCCCCGAGGACCCATCCTCCCCTGGGACTAGGTTTCCGAGGAGGCACTGGTTTAAATAATCCCCGTCTCTTGCCATTCCCTGGCTTGGGCCGCACCCTTTCACCCAAGTCCAGCAAACCTGTCCTCACCTGCCCAAGGCACCACACAGTCCGTCCCTCCCACCCGGGTGCCTCCCCAGCCCCTCAAAGCCCCTGGCCCTCTGCTTCCCTCCCCATCCCACCCACCCACCCACACGTGGGTGAACTTGATCAGGGCTCCACATCCCACAGGAAGGATTTTGTGTTTCATTCATTCAGCCAGTGTTTCCCGAGTATATGCCATGCCCCAGGCATTCTTCTAGGGAACAGAGCAGTGCAGGAGCCGAAGTCTCTGTGCCCGGAAGGAGTGCAGGTGGTCACCCAGCATGATGCCCCAAGCACCCTAAGCCAGCAACTCAGGCTCAAGTTTCCCAGGTCCTCCTGCTACTCTTATTTTTTTAATCATATTGTTTACTGTAGAATATAACACATATACATAGAAGTGATAGCTTTCCAAGTGCAATTTAACAAGTAGTTAGAGGACAGATGTCAAAGAATATTATGGGTTACAGTTCCACAGTTTCAGTTATTTCCTTATTGTGAAATATAACATATAATACAAAAAGATAATATCTTTCAAAGTATGATCTAGAAACTAGTTATGTAGAAAATTTCCAAAAAATGTTTTGAGTTGCAGCACCACAGTTTCAGTTATTTCCTTACTGTGAAATATAACATATACACAAAAAGGTGATAACTTTCAAATTGCAATTTAACAAGTAGCTATAGTACAAATTTTTTCAAAAGATGCTATGGTTACAGTTCACCATTTCAATTCTTTTCTTCTAGCTATTCTAACACTAGCATCTAAGAAAAAAAACTCCATAGAGATTCAGTATTCATAATCCCTTGTTAAATTCCATCTTGTTTGTTGCTACCCCTTCCTCTAGACTTTGGGGATGTCTAGGCAGTGACCACCCTAGCTTGTTCACGTTGAAAAGGACTGTCAGCTTTATGCGAAAAGGGGACACATCTGGTTGATGTTTTTGAAAAGGCTATTGCCTCTGGGATTTGGGACTTAGCTGGCATAGGAGTTCTCTGAAGGATTTAAGTTTCTGAAGAATAAACTTACTGAGTGAAACTTGTATAGAGTCTCAGATAGGGATCCAGGTATTCTTTAGGGTTTTCAGGACTACTGTTGACTTGGGCTTATCATACTGTGGCCATTTGGCATATCTAGCTGAAGCTTGCATAGGAGTAACCTCCAGGACAGCCTCTTGACTCTATTAGAATTCTCTTAGCCACTGAAACCTTATTTTGTTGCCTTTCTTTTCTCCCTTTTGGTCAAAAAGGCATTCTCAGTCTCTCGAAGCCAGGGTCAGGTTCATTCCCGGAATCCATGTCCCACATTGCCAGGGACACTCACTCACCTGGGGGATTCTGTCCCACATCAGGGGTAGGGTGATGAATTTATCTGCAGATTTAGGCTTAGGGAGAGAAACAAAAGAAGTTCTCGAGAGATGACTCCTAGACATACCTCCTACTACTCTTATTTTTAGATCAAGGAATTATTAGTTAGCGGGCACTGAGGGGTTTTTTTACAAATGATTAAATAAATTACAGTATATTAATTAAAGGAATGTTATACATCCATTAAAAACATGTTTCTGAAAAACATAATGACATTGGTAAATGTGACCAAATGTTCAATACCTAATACCAGCAGTTCTTAACTCAGTGGCAGGTAGAGAGGAGGGGTGGAAAACACAATTCCAAGCACATCATGGTGTGTTGGGGGCTGGGGGTGACAACTGTTTTCCTTCTCCAAACTACAGAAGGTAAAGTTCATTGAAATCATCTTGCCCAGAGAAGAGACTTTGAAAATACATTTTCTTCTATGAATCAGTGATTCACGAGGGAATATGAGTATCAGACTGTCAAGGGATTGCTATGTTTATTAAAACATGGGATGGGTTTTTTAAGTTTCGAAAAACAAGGTTTAATCTTAATTATATATATGTGTGTGTATATATATATATATACATATGGGGTGTGTGTGTGTGTGTGTGTGTTGGTAGGTATAGAAAAAGGACTGGAAGGAAATACACCAAAATTAGGGGGCTGTAGCACATTTTTGTTTTAATTTCATATTTTTCCACATTTTCTGAATTTTCTATTGTGAGTCTTATTGCTTTTATAATCAGAAAATTAACAGTAAACTGAATGCTAATAGTTTTTTAATTTTCTCACAAATCTGTTTTTACAGGCATCCTTTCAGTGGGGTTTGGAACTCAGCAGGGTGAGAAGCACAAATGGATTTCTCCATTCCTGCAGGGCTGAGTGTGCCCCTTGGCCCTGAGGAGAAACCCTCCCTGCGTCCAAGCTGGCAGCCAGTTGTCCACAGCTGTTGTGAGGAGGTTGCAAATGAATGGAGCTGGTGGAAAAACACAGCATTCCCGGCTCTCCAAGGATGCCATTATGCTTGGAACTCTCGTCCACCAAAGAAGTAAATAAACAGAAAAAAGAGGTGGTAGCTGGGTACGGACAAACCTCAGTCCCGGAGGTGTGTCAGCTGCCAGAACCCCAAAACTCAGCTTCCTAACATGTGAAAGAAGACCCCTCTGCCCAAGCCAAGCCCCCGCTGTGACCAGCAGGGCTAACACAGCTTGACAATGACCCTCCTGGGCTGTACCTCTTGAATGCCACCTTCTCTTCCTCTCCACCATTCTGCTGTACATCAGAGCATGTGAACAAGCTTCATTTCTGCCCCTAGGCCCACAGCTGCCTGTCTTCACACTCCCCAAAAGCACCGAAAGGCATTCCTTCAACAACTACCCACTCAGCCCTCCTGCAGGCCAGGCAGGGTCCTGCAAGCAGGCAGCAGAGTCCCTGCTCTCATCGAGCTTGCCTTCTAGAGTGGGGAGGCAGACAATAAACGAGAGAAGATTCAAGAACACAGGCCAGACAGTGTTGTGCTATAAAGAATATAAGGCAGGGTGATGTTTAAGTTGAGATCTAAATGACAAGAAGCAGCCAGCTGTGGGAAGATCTAAGGAAAGGGCCTTCCAGACAGAGAGAACAGCCAAGCCAGAAACACATGTGCTCCATGCACTCAAGAAACAAAAAGCAGCCGGGAGGGTGGAGCACGGGAGAAAGGGGAGGAAGTCAGAGTAGCAGGCAGGGGTCAGACCCCGTTGTGCCCACCGGATAGATTTAAGCAAGGTAGTGATCTGAGTTGCTTTCCTGAAGGAAACTCACTCTGCCTGTTCTGTGGAGACTGGATTGGGACAGGACATCCTGCAGAGAAGGACTTGTTGCCATCTGTTGAATCAATGGCTGGATTTTGCCAGCATCCCTGATGGCAGGGAGGAGCCAGTGGCTTGGCCCCAGGGCTACTGAAATGCCTAAAGAGCCCCCATCTCTTCTCATCCACACTCTGCTTCTAAATCCTTGCCTTCCCTGACAGCCCCTCCACAACAGCAAGGAGTACAACCGACAACAATGAAGAAACCAGCCAGACGTCTGTCCACCCATGCCCAGCCCTCAGCATTCATTCGGCAAACACTGCCCACACCCAAGTGTGGCACTGGGTGCCGGGGTATGAAGACAAGCAGTCCCCAAGCCCTGCCCTCAAAGAGCTCCAGCACGGGGCACTTATGCCAGCCTCGCCAAGGACCACCCGCAGTCACGGGCTGCCCAGCCCCCAACCTCTCCATCTAGGGCTCCCACTCAGGCTCCCCGCCCCAGCAAAACCTGGTGTGAGCCCTGCAATGGTGCTGATGAGTAGGAATTCACACCAAGGGGTTAAACAGGGAGACAGGCCTACCTGCTCCCTCCACCCCCACCCTCACTCCTCCCTCCACCGACCCAAGAATATGCTAAGTCTCAGGAATGAAGTTGTAATAGTGGAATGGCAGGTACTATTTATTAGAAGACAAAGGAGGGCTCAGGGATCGGTTTGAAGAGTGAATGGGTGAAGGGGAGTCCTAGGGGTTCGTTTGGGGTAGGGGCCAGGAAGAAGGAAAGCGCTTTCTGTGCCTTCCTCAAAACTCCTTACAGCACCAAACAGGTATACCTCAGCTTGGAGTCAGAGAGAACTCCAGCTGATCTGCCACTTTCAGAATCTCCTCCTGCATAAAAGTCATCATTGCCATGATTCTGAAAACCAGTCACCTCCATGTTAGCTGATTCTTAAGTTCTTCCCTGTGAGATTTCCAGGGTGTACCTCATTTTGAACAAATGGGAGGCGGTGCCTAGAAAAAGCACACATGCTGGCTCAGGAAAACCTTGTGCCCTACACCCCGCCGGAGCAGTGGCCTTCCAAGGAGCCCTGCGAGATCTCTCCACACAGGTCAGGGTTCACTCTAACAGCTCCTATCAGTGGCTGGCAGGTTTTCCTCCAGTGAAGCCCAGCCATCCCGGAGAGAAGTCGGCCGCACCCCTGGTTCCAGACCCTGGAGTCTCTTCTTCCCAGGAGGAGAGGAGGGGTTAAAAATAGCCTGGACTCCCTGAGTCCCCCACGGGCACAGATCCCACACCCCCGCCCCAGCCTCAGCCAGCTGGTCCCTCCTCGCCCAAGTTCCCACAGCCTGCTCTGAGAGTGAGGAGAGCTGCTCACCCCCAGTGGGGGAGGGGAATGAAGCCCCGCAGGTCCCAAACCATGCCCTGGCGAGCAGCTCGCCTCTCCATCCCTCTGGAATTGGGGTGCTGGAGGGAGGCGAGGGGCCGGCATTATTATTAGGGGGCCTCTTTCATCCCAGTCAGTCCAGAAACCCCCAGCTGCATGCTCAGATTACATGAACACAGTGGGTGAAGTTACAGGAATAACTTTCTCCCCGCTCTCTGCCTCAGTCTCCCCATCTGCAAGACAGACAAACAGCCAAACTATCCACCCCTCATGAGATGAGCATACAATGGAAGTAAAAAGGTGCTGTCAGATTGTAACACTGTATTATCATTATGATAACAACTGGTTTCTTCTACAGGAGTCCAAGCACAGCTGCAACACAGACCCTTATCTATTCCTAAGAGCAGAAGAATTATATTCAGTGTCACTGTGTTAGCCTTGAATTCAGGATACTGAGTGCCCTTGAAAGCAATAAAACTTGCAAAATATTCTCTTATAAGTCATTTCTGACTAATATAGATTGACATACATAAGTACCCAGATCATTTTTCATTTAATAAGGTTCTGCTGGACTGTCCATAACGTTATAGACTGAAGGATATGAATTGACTTAATATATTCTGGTTTGGGGGGAAAGAGTTCTCCTCAACCATCTTTCCATTTATCGTTCAATTCCTTCCCACCCATCCACACTGGTGAGGAACAAGTGGCTAAAATCTAAGTGGCCGACTTGCAGTTTTTTTAAGACACTTTGTGTGCTCAATAAAATACAGCGTAAAAAACATTTACTGAAAACCCACTCATTGTTGTTTAATAGCTGTGTCAAATACTATAACAACATTTACTCCAACACCCCCAGATAATTGCTCATCTTTCTCATTTGGTTTCCGCAACAGCGGAGCATTTGTGTCCAAGTGTAATTGATCCAAAATTGGGCTCCCTTTCAAAAATATCTGTAAAACCTAATTACCAGGAAAACAGAGTTCTGGCATGCTACAGAAAGTGGGTGCTTCAGCGAGACAAGCTGCAAACTCATCTTGGCTAATCAAGCCACATTATGTTGCAAAAGCAGTTTGGGGAATTTGGGGTGAGGAGGGAGCAGGAAAAGTTGGGGTAGTGTCAGACTGGAGTCTACAGTGACAGTCCTGACTTTTTAAGCCAAGGGCATGCATGGAACAGGAAATACGCCACACTGGGTGGCAAGCATGGATTTAGAAAGTACCAGATAATGAGGCCATGATGTGTTTGGGGTGTGGGGGTGGTATTTCTGATCTCAGGCCTTCAAGTCCTTGGGGAGGGAACTCTCCCCACCCTGGCCTGGGAGGCTAATGTCATTTCTAAGTCTCACTGGGCTTGAAGGGCAGGTCACTTTTCTTCCATGGGCCTGAGGTTGTTCATCTGTAAAATGGGCCTTTCTAATACATCTAGGGTGTCTTTCAGCTCCAAAATTCTGTAACTGTCTTTAAAGCAAAAACCATGCTTTCTCCTCCCTCGTGAACTTGAAGAAGGTTTAGGGAGTGGGAGCAGGAGGAGTGAGAATGAAGGACTGTTTCCTCCTCTCACGCAGTTTTGTATATCAGACCTGTTTGTAGGATAATGGTTTCTTTCAGTCCGGGACGGACCTACCGGGGTGGTTCTACCTCGTTGCCCTGGATTCATCAGCGCGGCCAACGAGGAACTGAGCCAAGCCGCCGGACTGCTCTGAGCCTCTCTCCAAGAGCGAGCCACAGCACACACCTTCCCCTTAGGCGGGGGTCTTCCCTCACGACTCCTCTTTCCGTCCCAGAGACCCCAGAAACTCCAGCCCTACCCCTGGGAATAGTCCGGCGAGGCTCCCTCGGCAGGCAGCACACGCAGCCGACCCCGGGCTCCTCGGCCCGGCTCCCTCGCCGCCGACGCTGCGGCACAAACCTCCACGGCTCCGCGTATTTCAAAGGTAACCGTACCGCTTCGCTCTTCTTTGGCTTCTCCTGGACCTCCTTCAAGTGAAATCAGACAAGCAGTCCGGATAACAAAGCAACACAGCGGCAGGAGACAATTCGCTTTCAAAGTAGCCTTACGCGCACTCCGTGAGCAGAGACGAGCGCGGTTCCTGTGCGTGTAACTAGGAAGAGACCCTGCGCTGCCCCGCGCTGGTGACGGGTATCGGGCCAGCCTCGGCTTAACTTTCCGGAGGATCGGAAGAACCTTGTGCACTCGCCCATTTCCCCCAACTTCCCAATTTGACAGCAACAAGTATCTTAGGGTGCCTGCTGAGTGCGATCTCAGACTGGGAACCCCACGTAGTCCTCAGGCTGGGTCGCCAGGTGCCAGGTCTGAGATTTTTCAGCCCGTTTTCTGATCTTCAAGAAAAGATACGAGGTGCGGGTGCAAACTCCCAGTAAACCGTCCCTCTCCAAAACGCACCCACGCCCTTCCGGCATAAGTGCGGCAAAACTTTTGGCAAAAACCACCTGTGGCTGCAGATAGGCCCTCCCAGCCTGGGCCCGGAGGCGCCGCCGGGCCCGGGGCCGTACGCGCCCGCAGAAGTTCCCTTCCAGCCCCGCGCGCCACTTCGCTCCGGGCCGCGGTGCCAGCCAAGAGGCGCGGCGCCCGCTTGCTGGCTGGCTCTCCGCTGACTCTCCCCCTCCCTCCCTCCCTTCCTCCTCCCGCCTCCTCCCGCTGCATGGCTGCCGCACGGAGCCCCTGAATAGCCACCGCAGCCCCCCGCCCGTCCCCGCCCGCGCCCCGGGGCGCGCGGACCGCTGGCTTCCTAGCAACAGCCCCCGCCACCGCTTTCCAACCTTTGGGATGCAACGCCGGCCTCCCAGCGCCCCGAGAACCCCCGATCCGCCTCGGGAGCGGAGGTGAGAGGAAGACCACGACCCTCACGGCTGCGGGGCGGCCACCGCGCTCGAGCCCGACGCGCGAAGCCACTCACCTCTACGCGCCACCGGATCCGCGCAACGCTGGCACTTGAGCCGGGCCGCGGTCCTCGCGTCCTCCCTCACCGTCTCCTGGTCCTCGGCCGCCGCGGTCCGTCCCTGAGCGCCCGAGCCGCGCGAGCCACCGCCGCTGTCAGAATCTCGTGGCGGGGCTGCGCCGGCGGGTGTGGAGCCGAGCGGCGGCGGCGGGCGCGCGGGCAGCTCCGCCCCCCTCGCGCCGCGCCCCCGCCCTCCTCGCGCCCCGCCTCCCGCGCCGCGGCTGTCAGTCCCGCGCCCCACGCCCGGCGCCCGCTCCCGCTCGCGCTGCCCGCCTCGCCGGCTCCGGGGGCGCAACGGGCTAAAGGGCCCGGATGTCTGCGGCCGCCTCGCGCTCGCCTCCTCCCCTGCGCCCCTCGCTCGCCCTCTCACACATGCACTTGCTGTGCCTCAGCCTCCTCCTCGGCTACACGCTTAATTTCTATTTTGACAGTAACTGTTGCCGAGTGGGCGGCGCTGCGGGAGGCGCCCCAGACCTACGGAGGCGGTGGGCGAGAGTCAGGCCCCGACGCGGGGGCGGAGTGGGGGGCCGGGCAGAGACACCAGCCGCTCGGTGCTCCAAGTCCTTTTTTTTTTTCCCTTTCCTTTTCTCTCTTTGCCTCCTCCAGGATTTAAAGGGACAGTCCCAGAAGAGGCGAAGGGCCAGGCGGCCGCCGTTTCTCCAGTCTCCAGACGCCCTCTGCGGCCCGGCCGGACCCGCCCGCACCCCGAGCGCAGCCTCTCGGCCCTGCCGGGTATTTTTAGGTCCACACCCGGCCAGGGGCAATGGAGCGGCAGAGCTTGTCTCGGTCATCCTGGCGCACGACTATTTTTACAGAGTCCGTCCGATTGGGGGAGGAAATAAAACAACTCGGCAACTGCTTTCCCACCTGAAAGTAGGGAGGGAAGAGTGGGGGCGAGAAGTTTCCCAAATGCTCTCGGAATTCCAGTGAGTGCAGAAGGACACCTCACCAAACACGCGAAACCACAAGCTTGCAGCGCTTCAGGGCTTCAGGGCGCTGGGATCCTTGCCCGCGCCCATGCCTTATAAACCCCTTGGGCCGGGGTCTCCCAACCCTTGCGGGCGGGGGGGCGCCCCCGCACGGCGCTCACCAGGTACTGGCCCGGGTCCACCCGTCATTCCCCAAGACGGCCTCGAAGCGGCCTTCCGAAGCGTCCAATCACCGCGCTGCGCAGCCAAGGGGCGGAACCAGGGAGGGCTTGACTCCGCCCCGCTCCGTCAGGCCCCGCCCCCGCGGGTACCGTACCAGCTTGAGTCTCCTTGGGGCGCGCTGCGCGGAGAGGTGATGGACACAGCAAATGGCCCATCCGAGGGAAGAGGAGGGGGATCGCGGCCCGGGAGGGGTGGCAGGAGCGGTCGCGGGCGAGGTGACGTTCGGGCGGACGTTCCGGCCAACAGCCGGGACGGGCACACTCGCGCTGACTTTTCCCCCCTATCTTTCTGCAACCCTCTCTTCCCCGCTCCGGGCAGACCCAGGGACCCTTGCCAACCCTGGCGCTAAGTATACGGCTGTACCCTCGAATGTCGGAGGGTCCTCTTTGGGGCTCCTCCCCCAGACGCGGGGAAGTTCGCAGTCCCCAGTATCCTACAGCGGCAACGCTTAACCCGAGCCGCGCGAAGCGCGCCCAGCAATAGCAGAAAAGCGAATCCCTGCTTCCTGTCCTCCTTCTCGCCATCGACTAATGAAAGGGTCCTAGGGCAGCTGTCCGAGTAATGTCTTTTTATGTTGAAGATACTCGAATGATATCCTTTGCAGAATTCACAAAAATAAATTCGTGGACCTTTCCTTGGCACTTCTTCCGAGTGTTGCTCACCAGGATTTTAAATGCACAGTGCAAGGACCAAGTTGTAAATAGTGAAGGCAAGAGAAAACATGCCCTGAAATAGGGTGTGACAGCAGAAAATTAGGCACAAACATGACAGAGGGAGCTGGAACATTTGGGTTTGTGTACAATGACACAGCATTTAATTTGCCAAAGAGGCCTGACTTTTCCTAGAAAGTAAATATCCCTTAGTCAACAGTTTGGACAACCACCTAATCCAAACTCTTCTAAGGCCGTGCATCTATCCAGTGACATCTATGGTGGAAACTAAGATTCTCAGACTCGGGATGGGATTTTCCAAGTTGTCAGGGCTTCTGGAATGGCAAAATAACATCCCAGCAGCCCTGGGAGCCACTGCCCTTCCAAATTGGGTTTTCTGTCTTCCTACTAAATTATATTCTTTCTCTTCCTTTCACAGAAAGGTCTTCAGCGATTTGGAATATTGTTGACTCACTTGATACAGTCAAGCTTCTATCCCTGTCCAGCATGAGGATGCATTAAGGGAGTACGTGGAGGATCCGAGCCCTAAAATGGCAAGACGACCTGCAGAAAATAGGAATGTAATTCCTGGGGGTGATGGCATTTTCAGCCATGGAAAGGGAATTCTGTGTGAGAAAAGAAGAGTGTGGGTACTAAATGAGAAATGTCTCTAAATCAGTCTGGTTCCTCACCCCCTTCTCTGGGCACAGTTGAGTCAGAGTAAATGTTCCATTGTGTTCCAGATCACTAAATGGCTTTACATGTCATGAGCTATGGAGGGAGGGTTCCATGTTCCAGACAGTGAGCTTCAAGGTCACTCAACCTACGACACCACAGGTAAATCTTGTATAAATTTAAGAGCAATTAAGATGAAAATGGCCTGCATTAGGGAATATTATAGATTTTTTTTAAAAAAAAGAAAAGAGCTATTACACTGTGTTTGCAAATTTTGTTCATTCGTCTTTTTTCCCACAAAACTACAAGCTCCTTACCCATCTTGGTATCCTCATCACCTCACATGTGCTTGGCACCTAATAGGTACACAATGATATGCTGAATGAACAAAAAGTCATTTTACAACTGTGGAGTGAATATGGTAACAAAAGGGTGGAGATCCAGTAAACCCTTAGGCTTTCTGCAATTTACTTGTTTGGAGTTGAGTGCAATGGTGAACTTTACTTTGCCATAATTAACAGAATTGACTGGCTCCTGTCATACTCTGTCACTTATTAGCCATGTGTTCCAGTTTGCTAATGCTGCCATTATGCAAAATACCAGAAATGGATTGGCTTTTATAAAGGGAGTCTATCTGGTTACATAGTTATAGTCCTAAGGCCATAAAACTGTCCAAACAAAGGCATCAACAATAGGGTGCCTTCACTGAAGAACCCGATGGTGTCTGGAAAACCTTGTCAGCTGGGAAGTCACAGGCACATGGCTGGCATCTGCTCCGGGGTTCTGGTTTCAAAATGGCTTTCTCACAGGATGTTTCTCTCTAGGCATCTGGGGGTGTTCTCTTGGTTTCTCCCAGGCAAACTCTGGGCTAGCAAAAGTCTGCTTTCTCTGGCTGTCTCCAGAATGTCTCTCTCGGCTACAGCATTTAGCTCCTTCTGTCTCTTATAGGGCTCCAGTAAACTAATCGAGACCCATGCTGAATGGGTGGACCCACACTTCCATGGAAATAGTCTATTCAAAATTATCACCTACAGTTGGGTGAGTCACATCTCCATGGAAACAACCTAACCCAAATATTCAACAAGATTGGATTACAGAATATGGCTTTTTCTGGGGGACATAATATATACAATCCGGCACTCCATTTAACCTAGAAAAGCATATCATTCAACTCCTTGGTACCTCCATTTCCAAGTGTACAAAAAGGGGATGATCATAGGGCCCTTCCTATTCCATAGGGAGGCTGGATGATCAGAGAAGAAAAGATGTGGCAAGAGGTGGCCCAAGAACAAACATTCAGTAAGGGGTTATTGTATACCCAACACTATGTGGTACACTGCAAATTGTCAATGTCCGTTATCATAATAATTTTTTACAGAAATCATCTGAGAATAGGGTTCAAGTATATATCTGTGTCCCAAGGGTATTAAGAGGCTGATTGAAGAGAAGGGGAAGGAACGGAATTAACATTGATGGAGTCCCTTCACATGCACCGTTACATGTTCCTCTTGACAACCGCGTGCAATAAGCTTTGTTATGACCATTTTGTAGAGGAGAAAACACATCAGTAGCTGTTGGTAATGACCAAGGTCCCACCACCAGGAAGCGGGAAAGGCAGCATTTGAATCCAGGTTTGTGAATTCCGGTACTCACCAGCACCCTGCTCTGCAGCACTGTCTCTAGAGGAGAAAGAAAGAGGCTTTGAGGCGATCAAGCCTGGAGAGAATTTCAAGGAGACAATGATCCATGTTTCCATGAAGCAGGCCAGGTGCAATTTCGATTGAGAGGAACTTCCTGGAAAAGGTGGTACCTGCTATTTAGTCCTTGAACAACAGGGTTGGTTCTTGTTACTCTCTTGCTCTGAAATAATTTCAGATTTATAGAAAGGTTACAAAAATAATACAAGAAATTCCCATATACCCTCACCCAGACTCCACCATGTTTGCTTTATCTGCTGTCTCTCTTTACATATATATATATATAAAATATATCATATCCTATATATATCATAGCATATATATATATGCATATATGCTATTATTTTTTTACGAACCATCTGAGAGTAAGCTGAAGACATGATGCTCCATTACCTATAAATTTATCTGTGTGTTTTTGAAAACCAAAGACATTTTCTTACATAGTTATCAAAATCAGGCATTTATCATTGATGCAAAACTATTATCTAATCTAAACCGTATTTAGATTTTTCCAATTGTCTCACTAATGGCAAAAAATAAAAATAAATAAATTCTGGCCCAAGACCCACTCCAGGATTACACATTGCACTCAGTGGCCATGTCTCTTGGAGGGTATTTTTATTATTAAAAATAAAATGTATCTCATTTTCTCTTATTTTAACAGCCATATGTATTCTCTGTGGCACAAAGAATGTATAAAAAAATTAAAACCTATCTGTAATCACTCACCAGATACAAGCAATATTTATCCTTGACTTTTTCTAATGTACAAGCATACAATCACCACCCCCTTCCAGAGGCCAGCTTCCCCTAGGAAATACTGAGGATGTGGAAGTTCTGCTTTCAGTTCCTCCTGAAATTCCTCCTCAGCACCCAGTGCTCCTCCTGTTCCAGCCTGGCCACAGCCCACTTCCCCTCAGCCTCCCATTGCCACCCGGAAATCCAGTTTGTATCTCCCTCGGGAGGCTGCTGCATCCTCCATCAGCCCTCATGAAGCAGCTGGTCTGTGGCAGGCCACGTCCCTTCACCCTTTATATACACTTTTTTGTTTTCCACAAAGGCTGTACTCGGTAAGAGATTTAATAAAGGGTTGCGTTAGCTCAAGGGAATTAAAATGTAAGAGCAGACAAATTGAAGCCATGCATGAGATATGACTTTCCCCATATTGCAGGGGGGAACAAACAGGGGTTAAGCCCCCATGACAGGGCACCCTCTTTCTAACCTGGCTGCCCTGCCTTCAGGAGTCCCTCTTGCCCCACACTTTGGTCTTCCACCCTTTGATGGGACTCTCCAAGGAGAACTCAACTCCTGATGTCAAGGATGGTGCTTTCCCTGGGCTCTCCTCTGCTCCCCCCACTCACAAAAAAACAAACAAACAAACAAGAAAAAACACATACATTTCCCAAGTGTCTCAGACGTGCCATCCACAGTAACACTCTGGGGCAGCTGGGTGGTCGCTAACAGGGCCGTTCAGTGATTGGCCATTGGCACCCCAAGGACGGCCAAAGAGCTGAGTGAGCCAGGGCAGGCGAGGTCCACAGGTAAGCCCAGTCCTCCTCAAGATCTCCCCACAGTCTGCTGGAGATGCGCCTGTGTACTCAGCAAATAACTGTTGAACCACGCGTGTGCACATACACACCTCACCACACATTTTACAAGGACAATTACAATGATGATTCAGTCTAAATCTGTGAGAACAGAGAAGCAATTTGCTAATTTCACAAAATCTGCAAAATGCCACAGTAAGAGTTCCTTTCTTTCATACACCCTCCCGGACCCCCACCCCCGCCCTGAGTTTATATTGTCTCCTTGTCCCCGCCCATGAGAAAGTAGAAACGGCCTATCTCAGAACTGGGGTCTCCACTGGGATTTCCCTTAGTTAGCCCAGCACCAGGTCACAGCCATGTGATCCCCTCCACCCCCCATGCAATTAAACCTTCCACAGAGAGCCCTTGTCCTACTCAGAGCTGTGTGGAAGGAGAAGAGGATGTGCAGGGCCCCAGGCAGATGTTTTTTGCACGGTATCTGCCTATATCAACTTGATTTTAAAATGCATTACAAAATTTATGGCCTATGTGAGATATAGTGATTTATTGATTAAGACTTAGAAGAAGCAAAGAAGGAGTGTTTAGGTATTTATTTATTGCCCCATCAATGCAGGTAAAGATCTGTCCTACTGCCCAGGAAATATCTTTCATCTTTCACGTTCACTATTGTCAAAAGCACCTCCCCGATTCGTTTCCCATCCAGCATGCTGTTATTACTCATAAGAAACAGCACTTCAGAATCAGTTGGTATTGAAACAATACACATCTTCTGGCCTCTGCAGTTCTCTAACACTATTTACTCACGATGCTGCCTCATCCATTGGGCCACCCATGGATATGCTTCCAATAACTCTCTCAAAGTTTGCTGCTGTGCTCCTTAATGAGGACCACAAATGCAAGTCTTACCCAAAGTATGCAGAAAAATGTAGACAATAAGTCATCTCCAGGTCGTGTTAAATCTACCGTTTGGAATTGTATGGCGTAAACATAAAATGACACATCTTCCACTGTTTCAAACTCTTCACATTGGGTTTTTAATGTGGGTCCAGGTGGAGGTCAGGTGCAACACAATGGGAAACCAAGGCATGAGAAAAGATAGTTTATTACTCACAGGTCCCAGAGAGAGAGGGGTGCCACAAGGGACTGACAGGAAATGCAATCGGCTTGGGGTGGGGGTTCAACCAGCAGGTGGGGAACACCTGGGCAGAGGGGTGACCCATGGGCTTGTGCCTTTACCATGGAGGTTAGTAGATTTCCCACAGGAGTCAAAGAGTGGTTAGTCTAAAGCAAATACAAGGTAAAAGAGAAAGGGTCTGGGGGTCTGAGGGTGATGGGGAGGGTTAGCTTATTGTTTTGGACCAGCTGTGGATTTGGGGTGAGGTGTGTGGGTGGTGTGGGTGGTGGTTGCACAAGTGAGTTTGGGCTCTGGGGGCATTTATGCCCCAGGGCTGGAAAGCTGTTTATTAACCAGGCCAAAGCGCAATGTTGAGCCAAGTGGCTTGGCCAAAGTAAGATGGATGCCGAGGCAGCACACAAAGCATTTTGATAATTATGACATCCACCATGTCTTCTCTTTAACTCTTTACAATGTGATCTCTTTCAGTGTTGACCACACCCCTGCTTTCCCTTGAGTGGAGCTAGGAGAGAGGAAATACTGATGCCAGGAATGTCCTTCCCTTCTCCAGCACTGTATAACAACCACCCAGGAAAGCAAAATATCACCTCAACGGTGGAGGCAAGAGAGGGCATTGATGAGAAAGGCTGGCACTGTGGAGTAGTGATTTCAAAGCAGTCAGAGGGAACAGGGGCTACCAACCCTGGAGAACTGCCTCACCCAGGTCACTGAGCCTACTGAGGAGCTGGAATGGTGGGGACATACGGGGTAAAGGACACCTGCCATCAGAACCACGACCTTTGGGTGCGATAGACTGGGGTCAGCAGCCTGATGAGATTATATAAGGGCTGGAGCTGATGCACAGGCTCATGGGCATGGCTCAGCCACAAGGGTCAGCATGGGACCACGAGTAGCTTGAGCCCTAAACTCAGCCTTTGTCCATGTGTCCACACAATTCTGGTGGCCCAGTCTCACACAAACCCACTAAAGAAATGCCACACTGGCCAGTGGGAGCTCTCCCCTTCCCATGCCACCCTCCTGGAACTGAAGCCTGCCCTGGAGCCCAAGGATCAACCCACAGGTGTGAGTCATGTAGCTCTTTGGTGTAGGGGGGCAGAGAGTGACTCAAGGTAGAGAGACAGGGCCTGGGACCCCCATGGATTCCAGGCGGAGCTGGGGCACTGTCTCAAGCCAGTCCCAGACACAAGAAGGAGCTTAAAAAGTTTCAGTGAAGGCACACCAAAGCCTGGGGTTCCATGAAGCTGGGGCTGGGGCAGGAACCTGTTTGCAGAGCAACAAGGAAAGACTACTTTTACTCTCCCAGTTGCATTTTCATCCTGTGCTTGTGCATGTGTGTGTGTGTTTATACAAGTGAGGGTTGTGTATTTCACACACGTGAGCTCTTACTTTACATGTTATTTATAGTTTCCAGTTAACAATATAGGTTGCCTCTTTTGAAATAAATTTTTAATATTCGTCAACACATTTTATGGTAAATAATATTCTATTTTATTAATTATTATAGGCAATTTAATCTATTTTTGGACATGGATCATTTCAGTTTTCACTATTATAAACATAAATTTCAGTATCATAAAGGAATATCCTTAGAACTACAGCTTTATGCATTTCCTCAATTATTTCTTAAGGATAAATAGGAGAAATGAAATTGCTGGGTAAAAATATTTACACGTTTGTAAGATTAGATAGCCAATATCTAATTGCCTGCCAAAATAATTGTATCAATGTATGCTCCTGCTAGCAATATCTAAGAGTGTCTAAGCTTTCACTATATATATCTTTGCCTAACTTGTTTTTCACACATTTATTATTTATTAGGTTGATATTATTCATAATCTTTTTGGTCATTTATTCATTTGTTAATTGTTTGTGCTTTTTGCCCATTTTCTAATGGGCAGTTGCTCTTTTTTTTCACTTACTTGTAAGAGCTCTTCACAGACTGGGGATTTTAACTCTGTCACATATGCTACAAATATTTTCACCATTTGCCATTTAAAATTTTATTTTTATTGATATTTTTAATATTCCAAATTACACAAGCAATATATTAGCTCTGTAAACTTCCAATAAAACATAAGTATATTAGGTTAAAAATTAAATTCCCTTTCACACCCAGAAAACAACAATTTTACTATTCTCCTCAGAGGTAACCGCTTTTAACAATTTGTCGAATGCCCTTTCAAACCCTTTTCCATTAATTTATATTAAGATTTGTTTTCAATGTATAGAAGGTTTCGACTTTGCTTAGCGAAAGCAAAGATGTTTAGCATCTTTTGAAGGTTGACTGAGGTGTAGTCCTCTCTTACTGGTGTCGTATTAGAAACACCTTCTTGTTTCCAAGCTATATAAATTCACCCATATTTTCTTCTAATGTGTTTATGGTTTCATTTTTTTTAAGTTTAAATCTATAATTAATCTAGAATTTATGTAGAGTATGGTTTGAGGTAAGGAACTTACCTATAGATCTGTTTTCTAAGGTATTAGTTTAAGGACGTTTTCCTTAGGTTCTGAGGGTCTGCGATTTGCCCCAGAGAGACAGGAGAGCTGGGTCCCCTCTCGCGGCACCAGCGAGGTAGGGATGTAGGTGGCAGGGCGCTGCGCTCTGCTATTTCTCTCTGAACATGGGAGCTCGCCTCACCTGTGTGCATGGGGGAGGGGACGTGGGGGAGGTGAGGGGATGTGCGCATGTGCGTGTTTGCGCTCCACAGGCCCGTGCACACCCCAGCTGGCTTTCTCACTCAGGAGGCGGCCATGGGCACCAGTGCTCCCTGGGTGGCTTCCTCTTCCCAAATAAACAATCATATGACACAATGTCTAAAAGGCCAGAAGATTTCCTGGCTCCTTCGGCCGGGTGCCCTGCCTGCTGCAAACCTGGAGCCATCGGAGCTACCCCCAACCCTCCACTTCCCTCCATCTCAGTCTCCAGCTCTGGGACTGTTGGAACCCATGAGCTCTCTGCACTCGGTCTCCTTGGCACTGGCTACGTGAAAGGCCTGAAACTTCTGCCAAAGAAAACCCAGTGCTGGGCCAGTGACCTGAACTTCTTCCAGCAGGCTGGCCCAGCCCCGCTACCCACTTCTAGGCCCCTCAGAGGTCTCCTACTCCCTCCGGTCCAGATCTGAGGGACCCTTAATGGGGTCCACCATTACCAAAAAGGAAGTTACATTTTCCAGTGACCATAACCTTCTCTGCAAGTTGCAAATAAAGCCACACCAGTGCAGGGAGTGAAAGGGGACCAGGCAGTTTCTAACCTGCAGAAATCCATCTTCCATGGCAGTCCAGGTGATTTGTCATTCACTGTGACTCCTTACCCAAATTCCACCTGAAAGCACTCACCAACGGCTTCTTCTGTGATCCCATAGCAAATGTGTGTGGTGTTATTATAGCCCTTGTTGCCTGGGAAGCAGATAGGTTCCATCTTTTGTGGATGGGTAGTGATTGCCTGGTTGTTCTCTCGAGAAGGATGCTGAGGCCGCATGGTGGCTTGGTGGGAAGGCTTGCCATCACCACTTAGGGAAGCAGCTGCAGTGGGTCATGGCTGGGTATCAGGCAGCTGTATCTGCCAACCCAACCTCTATGCTGTACTGCACTACATTCTCTTGGTTGTTTC
Source organism: Choloepus didactylus (assembly GCF_015220235.1). Classification (NCBI taxonomy): domain Eukaryota; kingdom Metazoa; phylum Chordata; class Mammalia; order Pilosa; family Megalonychidae; genus Choloepus; species Choloepus didactylus. The sequence continues at coordinate 32,253,993 of NC_051322.1, read as the reverse complement.
TCCAATTACCATTCAAGCAATTTGGGGACAGGACTCCATCTTGCTTATCTTTGTATCTCCTGGGCCTCACCCAGTGCCTGACATTTAGAATGTGCTCAAGAAATATTCTGCTAAATGAGTGATTTGTTAAAAAATCCCATAATCCTTCCCATGGAGTAGATAAGCAGATGCATCTACCCTGGCCATAAACAAGAGGGAGAAGGCAACCTCAACAGTCCCTTCTCATCCAACTTAAGAGCCCAGACCCAGAGAAACTGTGCCTATGAGCCCAGCCCACAGAGAGTCCTCTCCTTCTCTGGGCACTTGCAATCTGTCCTGTCATCATACTCCTGGTGACATCTTGCATGACAATGTCTTTTTATAGCTTTATTCGTGTGTCTCTAACTTGTCTCCAAATTAATAACTTGAGGTTGAGGATGGCAGCTTCTACTTTAACTCACATTGCCTAGCATGCTGGCACAAGTAGGTACTTAAGTAATTCCTGGTCAAATGAATAAATGTGTCTTCCTCTGATTCTCTACCTGTTCTTCATTCTCTAATTTTCATTTACTTTTCCATTTTCTAAATACAGCTTATTCAGTTAAATACCTGGTGGCAAAAGGATTACCATATTACATAAATATATCTAATTTTCTCTTATCAAGCAGTGATAATCTTAATTGAATTTAAAGAAATATTAATTGAATCATAGAATTTTACATTGGAATGCATCATACAGCTTAAAACACTTATTTTAAGGAGAGGAAACTGAGACCCTATTCATTGGCAGGGTTGCTGTCTCCTCTCTTCATTTAAACGTCATTCATTCAACAAGAAGTATTTTAGAGTTAAATATTTTTTAAAAGCAATATATTATAGATAATTCTTGGAAGAATACAGAGCAAGCCATTTTTCCTAATGTTTTAATATCTAGTTTATATTTGTGTGAGCTTTTAGAGAAAATCAGTATCAAATATAGGTAGAATTAGCAGGTCCACCCATCAGGTTCTCTGGCCTTCAAATACTTCTATCTTGAAATTCTTAATAGTAATTTTATCCTTTAACTTGTGTTTTGTAAGCGAAGTCTGATGGGCCAATGGAACAGGATTGAGAGCAGAGGAGAGGCACACAACTTGACACTATTTGCAGATAGCGTCAGCTACACCCACTACACGGCTTCCACGAGACGCTACCTGGTACTCGCTTTGAGCCTCACTGCACTCCCGCGCACTGTGATTCCCCCAGAATTCTGGGCTCCTGTTCCATAGCCACACATCTAGACTGAGCAAGTGGGGCGCTGACAGCCCAAGAGGCCACACCTTCCTTTCAAACTAGAACTTGTTTCCAATGCAGAAAGAAGACACTGGCGTTCTATGAAACACAAATGACCAAGGAACCCTGACACCCTTTCTTAACTCTGTTGCTTTTCTGTATCAGCCAATCACTTATGCTGAAAATGATGACATAAAGGGAAAAAGAAAGAGCAAACCAAGGAGCTTTTCCTTTAAGTCCTTCTGTACTTATTGGTAAGCCAAAGGTAGGGGTAGAATGTTTATGTATTGAGAAGGGAAATAAAAACAGTTGAGTTAGTTTTGTCCAGTGTTTCCACTCTTCCAGTAAGAATGAAATATATATGCATGTATGAGATACGAAATATGAATTGTGCAATTTTGGTGATTCTGCATACAAGTTACATGCTCTTATATGTGTATTTAAAATTGGCATTGCACAATATAAAGATGAATGGCAAAATTCATACTAATTTAAATTTTAAATTTTTCTTTTCTTATAATGACATTAAATAGCAAATTTAAAAAAAAATGTACATTGAGAGAAATAGCAGAAGAAAGGAACAAGCTTTTTATTTAACACACTTTTTCCTTGTTTTTTTGGACAAGGGGCCCTACAGTTTTCATTTTGCACTGGATCCTGCAAATTATGTAACCAGCCCTGTCCTCACTGTCCCACCAACATTTTTTCAGTTCCTGTGCTCCTGGTTCCTTCCTCAGTGACCACATTTGCCATCTTTGATGCATGTTCTCTCCTTCTCCCTCTTGTTTCTCTTCCTTTCGTGTTCTCCCTTCCTCCTGCTTCCCCTCTTCCTAGCCGAGAGCCAGAGAGTAACCATAATGTCTCTCCAATTCTCTTCCTTAACATAGTGCATCCTACTTCTTGCCCTCCGTCCTCCAGCTGAGAGCCCCGCCCACAGTGCTCCTCCCGGCTTTGCACTCTCTCCCTCCCCCCACACCCACCCACTCCCCTTCTCTTTGGGGCGATGCCTCATCCCAGCCCCCTCTCCTCGTGCATTCTGAAGCCATGGCCCTTTTCCAGGGGCTCCACAGGCTATTTCCTGCATCCCCCTGCCTCCTCTCGGCCTTCAGTCCCTCCTCAGGATGGAAGGAGCCCAAGAGATCCCAGCCATTTGGAGATCTGATGCTTATTCTCTCTCTTGACTTCCCTGGATTTAAAATGTGCTATCCACAAGCACTTTTCTTTAAAAACTACAGGTAGAAATACTAATCTGTGCCGTGCTCTCTTTACCATCTTCTTTCTCCTCCTGGAGGTGGGGATATCCTGAAGAAAGGGAGAGATGACTTAACATCTTCTGCTCGAGGTGAGGCAGGAAAAAGATAGGAAGTCAAGGTGAGGACCTGGCATCACCCATCAAGATTATGTGCCCACTAAAGGGCTGTTTTCAGAAAAGCACTTAAAGGCTTCCAGGTGATGGTAGAATTTAGGGCATGGGACTTTTGAGCTGGAAGGCTCAGAGAAGCAAATGTACCCAAGGTCCCCACATGTATTCAGTAGCAAGGACAGAATTAAAGGACCAGGGATGAGCTGGCTCCCAATCCAGGTTCTTTCCTCTCTACTGAAGTTCTCAGGGAGATTCCAGCTAGTGAGGAGATGGGCACGTGAACCAGCAATTACATCCCAGGGAAACAGGAACTCTAAGAAAGACAAATCCCTGGGAGGAAGGAGCTCTGCTTCCAGAGGCTGGACCAGGGATGGCTTCAGGGAAGAGGAGACCCATGGGGTGAGTATCTAAAGATTCACAGAAGGCAAGGCAAAAACAAGGTATCCTGGGTGGAGGGAATGTGCCAGAGGACCTAGAAGCACCCAGGGTGATGTTTCTCCTGGGAACACTACTGTCATTTGGCTAGGACTGTCCCAGGCATGTAGGACACCTAGCATCTCTGACCCCCACCTGCTAAGTTCCATAAGCACATCTCACACATTTCCAAATGCCACGAGGGGGGCTGTACCACCCCTAGTTAAAAACTTCTGGTGGGTTTAGCACTTGAAGTAGTTCATTAGAGCAAAAGCAGAGTTACTGTGGCAATGGGGCAAGTGAGGGGCCAGGGCAAGCTTCCTGGGCTTGTGGCCTGTGTGCTCACACAAGGCCCTGATCTCTGAAGGGCATGCACTTGGGCTTGAATGCTTAGAGGATACTGTTCTAGTTTGCTAATGCTGCCTTTTTGCAAAACACCAGAAATGGATTGGCTTTTATAAAAGGGGGTTTATTTGGTTACACAGTAACAGTCGTAAGGCCACAAAATGTCCAAGGCAACGCATCAACAATCAGGTACCTTCACTGGAGGATGGCCATTGGTGTCCAGAAAACTTCTGTTAGCTGGGAAGGCACGAGGCTGCCATCTGCTCCAGAGTTCTGGTTTCAAAATGGCTTTCTCCCAGGATGTTATGCTCTAGGCTGCAGCTTCTCTACAAAATGTCACTCTCAGTTGCTCTTGGGACGTCTGTCCTCTCTTAGCTTCTCCAGAGCAAAAGTCTGCTTTCAAAGGCCATCTCCAAAATGTCTCTGTAAGCTGCAGCTCCTCTCTCAGCTCCTGTGCATTCTTCAAAGTGTCCCTCTTGGCTGTAGCAAGCTCACTCCTTCTGTCTGAGCTTTTATAGGGCTCCAGTGAACTAATCAAGGCCCACACTGAATGGGCAGGGCCACGCCTCCATGGAAATTATCTAATCAGAGATATCACCCACTGTTGGGTGGGCCACATCTCCGTGGAAACACTCAATCAAAGAATTACAATCTAATCAACCCTAATATGTCTGCCCACACAAGATTGCATCAAAGATAATGGTGTTTTGGGGGACATAATACAATTCAAACTGGCACAGATACCATCTGGAAATTATTGATAATTCTGTCTTTGAATTTGTGTTTTATAAGTGAAGTTTTGTGTAATGATGCTTGCCTAGGATCTGTTACTCCAGTCATCCTTCCGTAGAGTGCTGGTACAAATATGCTCTGTATCTGTTTTCTGGATGCTGAAACAAATACCATACAATGTGTTGGCTTGTCAGGAATTGATTGACTCATAGTTTTGAGGCTAGAAAAAGTCCAAAATCAAGGCATCAGCAAGGGGATGCTTTCTCTCCAAAGGCTGTGGCATTCTGGAGCCGGCTGCCGACTTCACTGTCACATGGCAATGCACATGACAGCATCTTCTTTCTCTTCCGGGTTCCATTGACTTCCAGCTTCTGGCTTCTCCCTGCAGTTTCTCTTCTGTGTCCAGTTTCCTTTGCTTCTAAGGACTTTAGCCATCTTGGATAAAGGCCCACCCTCATTAAGTTTGGGCACACCTTCACTAATAACATCTTCAAAGGAACTATTCACAGATGGGTTCACACCCACAAGACCAGGGGTTGGGACATGAACATGCCTTTTGTGAGGACATGATTCAGTCCCCAATACCCCACCCACCCACCCGCTGGGTCAGCATTGTCTGGGTCGGCTCACACAGGACATGGGAAGGAAGGGAAGGGTTTCAGGGACATCTTAACCTAACTGACACCCTGAGAGTTGTCCACGAGTTCACCACCATCACTGGGGCTGGAGCCCAGGTCTTCGGACCCCCAGCTCAGGACCGTCCCCCTTATGCTCCTCAGTTCCACCCTTCCTGCCTGGCAAGAATGTCCCATCTGCCTCGGGCCAACCTGGCCTTTAATCAGAATCCAGCGCTGCTTCACCCAGCCTCCTGCTGCTAATTCCTTCACAGGCGTCCGTGCTCTCCAGCAGCCCTCAGCTCTTCTCTCTTCCTTCCCTCCGTCATCCAGGCGCAGCATCTGGCACATAGGAAGGACTCCACAAATGCTTCTTGGATGCAGGGATGACCCCTGGCTAGGTCTGCCAGCTCCTGGGAAAGCCTTCTCGCCGTTTATCTACTCCCTCCTCTCCCCAGGGCATCTCTCCTGGTTCTCTGGTTTCGTCAGCTGGAATAAATGTGGGTCCTGCCTCCTGACGTCACTCGTGCGTCACTCACACATGTTCATTTGCAAAGCATCTTGGCAGGCCGGCCAGCACCTGCACAGCCCCAGGTGCATCCTTGAGGTGCAGGAAGGAATCCAGAAGTCCAAGCACTGGCAGCCAGTGACCAGGGTGAGAATTCAGAGAATGTGGCATCCACCCTGAGCCAGACATAGCACCTCTCTGTGTTCTTGATGGAGACCCCTCACAGCACTGTTAAACAGGCCAGGTAGGTCCTGCCTGGATGAGAAGGGGCTCTGGGAAGTCAAAAGTCTACCCTCATGCTGAACAAATACAAGGTGAGGAATCACCTTTCTTCCTTCCCTCTGTCTCCTCCTGACCCCTCCCTGTCCACATTCTTTCATCTCCTTCTTCCTTAAAACCAGGTCCCTCTCACCAAGCATTCTCACTGCTGAATCTTCAGCACTCCCCCACCCATGGTGGCTTTTTCCGCTCAACACACAAACACCAGAATCTCTCTGACCCTCTAACCCCATGCTCTTCTGCACCCCACTCTCCAAGTTCACAGCTAAGCTTCTCTCAGGGGTGTTCTCTGCTGGCACACTCCCTCCTCATCTCCCAGTCACCAGCTCACTGCCATCTGGCCTTGCTTTACCACTCCATCCAGACAGCTCCCACTCATGGCACCAGGGACCGCTATGTCCCGTGCCCGGGAGGCCGCGTTCTGCATCCTGCTGGCTTCCAGGTGCATTTGAAGCTCTGACTGCTTCTGCCCCCTTGTGCCCCCTTTCCTCCCTCAGCTTCCAGGACTCCACTCCACCTTAGCTTCCTCCTCCCTTTCTGACTCCTCCTTCTTGATTTCTCCCCCAACCCCTGCCCTCTGCACACCACATGACAGTCTTCTGTGTTTCTCAGTGCTCCATCCTCCTCCATGGCTCCCTCTTACCACACTCCCTCCCTGGGTGACTTGACCAGATCCTGCCAAGTCTGTCTCTCCAGCTCAAACTGCTCTCTGATGATACCAAGAAGCCATCTCAAACACATTGTGTCCAAAAGCCAACTCACGGACCCCCAAAGCTTCCATGTGGGATTGTTTCCTCTGATGTTTTTAGTTGGATGCCCCCAGAATCAGATGCTGGGACAAGGATTCAACTACAGGCATTTAATTGGGAGTGGGCTTCTCAGGGAGACCTAATCTGACCACTCCACTTAAAAGTGCAACCCCCTCCTCGTCCCACCCACAACACTTTCAGTCATTGCAGCATTTATCAGTTTCTAGCATACTCTCGCAATCACTTACTGATTGCATTTATTTGTGTGGTCTCTATTCCCCCCACTAGAACATAAGCTCCACGGAGCAGATTTTTTCATCTCTTTGTTCACTGGTATATGTCATGCCCCCTGAACAGGGCATGGTACACAGGAAACCCAGTAAGACACCTGGCAAATGACTGGTGCTGTAATGGCCTCGTTTTCTGCCCTCCCTACTAGTCATAAACTGCTTGAGGACGCAAACTGCTTTACCCTTCCCCAAATCCCATACACTGGACTCACCACATTCTGGACCTTAATGATATTTGTTAAACAAGTACAGTTGAATATAAGATAGTGCAACCCACTCTAGGGTGAAAATTCCTGGCAATACTTATTGTCTCCCTATTTAATCTTTAACATTCTGATGGCTTGAACGCTGGGGAGCTTATCGTGGGATGGTTTTTCTTTTTCTTTTCTTACCTTCACTTACCTGATCATTCTAAAGATCAGGCTAGTCCTGTCAGCCAACCAGGGCACCCACTCTCCTGGAGACTTTTGGCAATACACTGAAGATGTTTGCCTCTTGGGCTCCTCTTTTTCTAAATGCCATGCAGACTTCTCTACATTTGCTTCAAACATGTTAATGTTCTTGATTATTGTAGCAGAAGCTGGCAGTGGCCGGCCCACCTACCCTGGGCACTTGTGTTCCAGTTCACATCCGGGTAGTCCCCTGCAAGCACCCTGATTTTCCATCTGAGGGCTTCCTCTTAGCCCAGCAGCCAAGGAGTTAATGCCCCACAGGACTGCCCTGGTGGGTGGGAGTTGGAAGACAAGTACTCCAGCTTGGGACACGCTTGACTCTATCTGCCTGAGTTCCCCAGTGGGATGGAGCCCCAGTTGCCAGACACCTGCGCAATAGTGCAACCTTTGTTGGTTTCCTTCTTGTCCTCATCTTGCTTCCCTGCTCCCCCAGCAGTGATTCCTGGAATCTTCTCCCATTGAGCTTCTGTGCTAAAATCCTATTTCATCATTTGCTTCTGGTGAAACTCAAACTAAAAGAATTATGCTATCACTTTCTTTTACCTACTGTTTTCCTGAAATTGCTAGTGTTGGATTTTAAAAAAATTTTCTATGTCGTAGATTACAATGCACATAAAAATGCACAAATTATGCATATATAGATCAATGAATCATCACGAAGTACTTGTGTGTCCACTGCCCAGGTCAAGAAATAAAACATTGCCAGTGGCCAAGAAGTCCCTCGCTGGGACCCTCCCAACCACTACCCCTCCCTCCATGACATATTCTCCTTCCCTAGCCACTGTCTTGACTTCTAACACCATGGATAACCTTGACTGCTTTTGAACTGTATAGAACTGCACTAATTTAGTATATATTCTTTTGTGTCTGACTTTCACCCCGCAACATGTTTGTGAAATTCACCCATGACTCTGCAGGGGGCTGCAGTACATTGATTTTCGTTGTTGCATTGTACTCTACTGTGTGGTATATAACAACATACTTATCCATTCTACTGTTTATCATCATTTGTGGCTTTTACGAATAATGCTGCCATGAACATTCTTGTCTGTGTGCATTGGTTTGGATGTGCATACATTTCTGCTGTCTGTCCACCTAAGGATGGAATAATAGGGGATACGTGGGCACTTGTGATAGCTGGAGGGAGAAGAGATTTTGTAGACGATTGTGTTCTTATTTTCCCATGGTATAACTGTGGCTACAGCAAGGGGCCTGTATTAAAATTACTGTAAACTGGGTGGCTTAAAACATCAGAAATGTATCTTCTCACAGTTCTGGAGGCCAGAAGCCCCAAATCAAGGTTGGTTGGTCCCTTCTGGAGGCTCTGGGGGGATCTGTTCCAGGACTCACTCCTGGCTTCTGGTGGCGGCCAGCAATTTTTGCTGTCCTTGGCCAGTAGATGCATCACTCCAGTCTCTGCCCCTGTCTTCCCATCGTCTTCTCCCCTGATTGTCTTTTTTCCTTCCCTTCTCTTCTAAGGACACTTGTCATTGATAGGGGCCACCCCCATCTGGGATGATCTCATCTCAAAATCCTTAACGTAATTACATCTGCAGAGACCCTTTTCCAAATAGGGTGGCATTCACAGGTCTCAGATGGACACAGCATCATTTTACCTGCTCTGGGACCCTACAAGTTAGAGCTAATTACTCCCTAAGATTTAAATGCATAAAACTAGTACACAATGAAGGAGCTAAGTTCTCTGAAGAATTGCCTTGGGTGACAGGCAGGAGAGCTCCTAAATCAAAGCAGGGTGAGCAGTGTCTGGCAGAAGTTAATCAAAATCCTCCATAAGTGATCCCTTCACTGGAGTCTATGAAGATTTTCATTTTGCAAAAAGGCACCATCAAAATAAAGTATCCCAGGCCAGGGTCAGGCTTGGGTTGTTATCATCTAATGACTCAGCCACCCCACCCCACCCCAGTCAGCCCCATCAATCCTCCCACAGAAAGGTGGGGGGTGATGGAGGGAAGGACACCCAGGCAGAGAGGGAAGGTTAGGGCTCTAGCAGGAGAGAGGAAGCCCCAAAGACATAGTCTCCCACCTCACCCTTTTTCTGAGGACTGACTGGAGCAGGTGTTCTGGATGAAGAAAATACACACACACACACGTGCACGCACACACACACAGATGCACATCTACATGTAGCACATGTGCACACACAGAGATGAACACACATGCACATACACACACACTGAAGAATAAAGATTCTTTATAGAGAGATCCCCCCCTCTCCGCAAAAAAAATCATTCTCTACAGGTTCCCTTTAGAAACCAAGATCTCTCAGTACAAATAAAATTGCATTTCCTATATCTAGAATAGGCAAATTCATAGAGACAGAAAGTAGATGACAGGTTACCAGGGGCTGGGGGGAGAGGGGAATGGGGAGTTACTGCTTAATGAGTACAGAGTTTTGGGGTGATGAAATGGTTTTTGAAATAGATAGCGGCAATGGTTGCACAACATAGTGAATGTAATTAACACCACTGAATTGTACACTTAAAAGGAGTTAGAATAGCAACTTTTATCTTATATCTATATTTTACTACCAAAAATTTTTTAAATAGTATTTCCTTTCCCCAAACTGGGTTTGTTCACAGCTTTTCAGGACAACGTCTATTGGAAAAAACAAGGTCTTCTTGTACCAATGAAAATGTTCTGCTGGTTCACTCAGTTTTTTGTCCTTCTCATGTGCTAGTTAAAATCAACTCTAGTGAATAGGCTGATCTCATGCTTATTCTCACCTGGGAAAAAGTGGGGGGTGGGTGGGTGGGGGTTCCCACGCGAACCAAGCCCCATCTCTCTGAGAGGTCCTGAGTTCCGCTGACCACCTGATCCTGGGCATCTAGCTTCCTCTGTCTGCTCCTCCGGCCTCTCCATCTTCTCAACAAAGTCAGCCAATTCAAAACCCGTGGAGGGTCTCCCTTTGGGAGGATTTTCTATAAATCTAAAAATTATTCAGGAGGAAGTCTCTGTTTCTCCTGCAGAAAGGTGCCTGCTCTGGAGTCTTCCTGGCACCGAAGCGTGGAGTCCTGGAGGTGGGGCTGGCTGCTCACCAGCCACAACACCCACCCACGGTACACGGGGAAGGCTGTTTCTCCCACTCACAAGCCCGCAGAACCTCCCCCGGGCCCTGGGCATGTCCATGTGCCAGCAGCACTCCTACCCACCTGCCCAATTTACTGGCCCTCTCTCCCCACACTTGCCCCCACGCTCCTTCCCTGCCAGCCCCTTGCCCATCCAATGAAGCTGGACTAAGAGTTTGTCTGCTGCCCACACAGGCTACACTTTCCTCCTGCACACACACACACACGTGCACACACACACAGGCACACCCTGCTTTCTGGCTGTGGGACCCAGGGCAAGTGGCTTACTGTCTGTTTCCTCAACCATAAAAGGGGGACAATAAAGTGCATACCTCATAGAGTTGTTGTGAGGGAGTAACCGAAGTTAAATGGGTTTAGTGCCCAGAACAGTACCTGCCAAATAGTAAGAGCTCGATAAATGTGGCAATTATCTCACAGATTGTAGGGCTCCCATGAAATACTGTGGAAGAACCCTGAGAAGTACAAAGTCCAAGGAAGAGAGAGGAGCGTGGTTATTTTCTACTGCTCACAGCCTTATCTGCAGGGAGCAAACTGAAGCAATCTTTCACTTCTCTCATTCCTTGGCCAGTAAAAGTCCTTTCTCTAAGAAATGCCCAATGCCAAGTATGAGCTAAAAGAAATACGGCAGTTTTCTTAAAGGACTCCCATGGTAGATCACAAACAGCCTCTTAGGCTGGGTCTGAATATTTCCTGCTTTCTGAGACGCCGTGTTATCCTCAATTTTGAGCTAAAAGATCCAAGTTTCTTTCCTGATCCTCCAACTTAACAACTACATGATCTTGGGTACGTTGCTTGGTTTCCTCCTGTAAAACGTCCTCCCTGCCTCCTTCGAGGGCTATAGGGAGGTTCAAAAGGGAAGTGCATTGTAATCCGAAAAGTGCCCTGCACACAGGAACACACGTGGCCCTGGGAGGGGAAGAAGGGTCAGGAAAACTCTGGACAGGGATCAGATCTTGCTCGTCTTTTTATACAACTCCCTCTTCCCTAGAGTCACCTTCTAGCTCTTGGTTAGTACCGTGCACACCCTTGGGGCTCAATAAATGCTTGCTGAGATGACTCAAGGTTGGGAGGGAGAGAGAAGGGTCTCATGGGTTTCCAGTCCTGGGGGCCCTGTTTTCTCACAGTAGGGTGTGGGCTGTGAGGGGCTTCCCTAACACATCACCGGTGAAATCACAGACTGCGAAGAGGGCGGCGCCGGGTGGGGTCCGCAGGAATTTACTAATTTCCTAAATTGCAAAGAGCCATCCCTCACACACCCATGGGCAGTAGTAAGAGGGAGGAAGGAAGGCAAGGAGAAGTAGACAATTTCACTTAAGTGAAAATTGCAGGCCCTGTCCGATGGCTCACAGGCCTAGGGCTGGCCCTGGGTAAAATTGTGCAGTAGGAAAGTGTGTTTTCATTGCTGTCACTGCCTCCATTTCATCATCTTCTCCCCGGCCCTGCACTTCATGCACACACATCCTATCCTGGCGTTCTGTCCTCTGACGTGCCCCACTCTCCTCTCTGAGAACCCACCTGCCTGCCCTGGGTGGAAGTCATGGTCAGAGTCTATCCCTAGCCCCTGCCCCCTGGCCTCACTCCATCTCCCACCACATTCCCCTGCTCCATGATCCCACTGCCCCACACAGTGAGGTTTTGCTCATCTCACTGCCATCCTTCATCACATTAGCAGTGATTTGCTCCTTCCAGGTAACATATTTTGAACTCCACCTTTGTATTATCTGTTGAGCCCTGGTCTGCACTCCAATGACAGGGCAAGTTCCCTGAAGTTGGGCACCATGTCTCATCCTCTCTGCAGCTCAGACAGAGCCCAGCGGTCTGGACCATGGAAGGTGCTCATTGGACAACTCGGTAATTTACTGAGCTTTTTATCACTTACTTGATATGGCAACCACGGAGTCAAAGTCTCTAGAAGAGTTGAGTGGAATTAGGAGGATCTAAAGACCCCAAAGACAGAGGGAATGAGCTTGTCAAGGCACCTGGCTGGACCCTTACTCCCTCGGGCAGTGTCATGGGACTCTAGTGTTCCACGAAAGAAATGTCTGGTTCAGCTTGAGTGAAAGGTATATGGGAATGTCCCGTATTGTTTTGTAATTTTTCCATGAGTCTAAAATTATTTCAGAATAAAAAAGGAGGAGGAGAAGGAAGAGAAGACAATGGCAAGGCCCAGATAGTTTACATAAATTTTATCAAACTTAGAGGGACAGATAATTCCTGTTGTACACAAATTCTTTCAGAGTTTGGAAGAAGTAAGAAAGCCGTCTAACTCATCATATGAGGTTAATATACCCTTCATTACAAATGCAAAAAAGTACAGTAGTAATGAAAAGTGAAGATCAGATTCCCTTATAGTCCTAAATTAATTAATTTGATAATTGAATATATCATCTTATAAAGAAAAATATTATCAAGTAGGATGTAATCTAGGAATATAAGGATGGTTTAACATCAGGAAATCTTTTAATGTATTATACCATATTAACTAATTATGGGAGAAAATTGATAAGCCCATGTGAATGTAGAGAAATTATTAAATAAACATTAAACTTTCTTCAATGGGCATTCATGAAATAGAAGTCTTAGCAAACTAGGAATTATATGGAATTTTGTTAACAGGATAAATAAAATCGATCAAACTACTAGAACAAATAAGAGAGTTGAGCAAACTTGCTGGATAAAAATGGATGCATTTCTATAAAGCAGTAATAGGCAATTAGATAATGCAGTAGAAAGATCACATTCATAGACACAATAAAGTTTAGAAGGAATGTAGGGTTACATTTGACAAAAAAAAAAAGAGAGAGAGAGAGAAAGTATAAGATTTTCACAATCAAATGTACAAATCGCATCTGCTATCTATTTCTGTGGAACAAACCACCCTAAAATTTAGTAGCCTAAAACAACAACCATTCTATTTGCTCATGATTCTGCAGGTCAGCACCGTGGTCTGGGCGTGGCTGGGAGGTTCTTTTGCTGGTCCCAGCCGGGGTCACTGCAGCAGCTGCAAGTCATCTGGTGTCTCCGTGGGCTGGATGATGTAAGATGGCCTCATTCATATGTCTGGTGGTTGGTACTGGCTGCTGGCAGGGCCACATGTCTCCAACTACATGACAGTGGAAGAGCTCCAGGACGATAAAAACAGAAGCTGCAAAGCCTCTTGAGTGAGGTCTAGGCAACTGAAGACATACAACATCCTTTCCACTGCATTCTATTGATCAAAAGTGATTCCAAGGCCAGCCCAGAGTCAAGGCAAGGAGAACTGAAATCCAACTCTTGATGGAGGTCTGGCAAAGTCACACTGTAAAGGGATGTGTATCGTGGGAAGGGAACGCAAATTGTGGCCAACTTTCAAACAATCTGCCACATAAATCCCTAATAAATATAAAAGATGAGTTGACTAAATAGACAGGAATCCCTCATTCATAGATGGGAAGATTTAAAATTACAAAAATAAATTAATAACAATAAATAACAATAAATTCTTCCCAAAGTAATCCATAAGTTTTTTCTTTCATGGCACAAAATTCCAAGTTTTTTTTTAATTTTTTTTTTACATGTGAAACTTGATGACCTGATACCAAAATGCATAGGGAAGAGTGTAGGAGTAAAGATAGAGGATTAAAGGTAAAGATGGTGGACTGAACCAACGCTTTCACTTTCACTCCCTACATCACTAAAATGACAGTAAATTGATTTATAAAATTTACAAACAAATAAAAACCAGGAGAACAGGAAAAAATATAAGAGCACCAAAATTTTGGAGACAAAGCAGATGAGAAAAAATTTTTAAATTAAAAAAAAACACATGAGAAATTAGCAAAGAACTTAGCAACTGAGCAGATGCAAGAAAACTAATTCTTAGTTTCTGTTGAAAGTATACAAAGACAGTTAGATTCCCAGATCCCCTCCCCAGCTCTGCACAGCCAGATGGCTGCCCATTCTGAGGGAGACTTTAAGTTTATTCTCTGGAGAGGATCAATCAAGGGATTTTTGGATTGGAGAGCACCTAGGAGAGTTGAGGGTGGGGGTCTCCTACTGAAAACTGGGGCATTAACTGAATATGAGACTTACAGTCCTCTTCAGTGCCTGGAGGTCAGGCACTCACCCTCAAGATAGGAAACAATTTAATCAGCCCAAGAAGAACAACCTGAAGATTCTGATTTTGAAAATCCCCCAAGAGATGACTTAGCCAGATCATCTCTGGATAGCCCCACTTACATACACAGAGCTTGTAACTAGCTTTTTAGTCCCCCTTGAGGACCAAAATCAAAGACCTTCAGAAATTTGGGGAAATCCACCAACATAAGTGATAGCAATCCAGGGGAAAAAAATGGAAAAAGGCAACTTAGAAGAAGTGAAGTTGATTCAGGGAGAAGAAAACCCTAAAAAATGCTACAACTATTATCCTCAGAGATAGAAGAGAAAATATTACAACCATAGAACAAGGAGAAGATTTTATGAAAATAAACAATCAGAGAACAAAAACAAGTGTTCTTGGGAATTACAAAATTCATGATAGAAATGGAAAATTTGATAGAAAGGTTAGAAGACAAAATTGAAGAAAAGGAATGGAGAATAGAAAAGATTAAAAAAAAATACAGAACCAGTCCAGGAGTTGCAATATATAACTAATAGAAGATCCAGTAAAAGACAACAGAGAAAAGGGAGGGAGGGAGGGAGGGAGGGAAGGAAGGAAGGAAGGAAGGAAAAGGAAGAAATTTATCTCCCATGATTGAATGACTTGCATTTACAGCAAGTGCCCAGTACAGGGGATTAAGTATCATTAGGGTATTTCAGCACTTTGTCTACAAAAATCCTACATGTTTACAAAGATCAGAAAGGATCTGGACTTTTCAATAGCAATACTGGAAGCTTAAAGATAATGGTGAATGCCTTCAAAATTATGAAGGGAAATTTCTTCCAACCTACAATTCCATAGCCATCCCAACTACTAATCAATTGAGAAGAAGAAAATAAAGATATTTTCAGACTTGGAAGGTCTCAAAATATTTACTTCCTTTGCATCTATTCCCAGGAAGCTTTTAAGAGATGCAGGCCCCCAGAATCAGGGGATAAATCAATAATAAAGAAGACATGGGGCACAGGAAACAGGAGACACAACACACGGGAGAGGGCTGATGGTGAAGGGAGAGCCCTGGGTGACAGCTGAGCACCAAGCACAGAGGCCTCTGGTCCACACTGCAGCATGTCAGAAATCCCTGGGATAGACTTCCCAGGAAAATGAAATTGATTACATACCTGAAGGATGTGAAAAGGAGACTTTTGATCATTATCAATTGACCAAGACTTTGGGATTGAATTAGATGAGTATAAATAGAAAACCAGGTAAACAAGAAAATAACATAACTATTACCTCTAAGGGAAACAAAAAGCTATGTGGAAAAAGAAAAGCAATCATGGTTTATTATGTGGTTCATCTGTAAACAGAGTTTTAATACAGTCATATTAATGTTAAGTCTAAATATTGATCTTACCAAAATTATGATACAACCACATTGGGAGTATGGGAGAAAAATAAAGAAATCCTTACTAGATGAGGTTTAAAATTTAATGATTAAAACTGAAATATTGAGAGGTAGCAATAGAAGTACAGACATACTATTTAAAGACATGGAGAAAAATACCAAAATAATCAGAGTTGAAAATAGTTGCCCCTGTGAAGGGGGATATGGAACTGCTGTTTTCCATACCAAGTATGTAAAACTATTTGACTCTTTAAAATATGAACATGTATAACTTTGATAAAAATGTAAACTTTTAAAATAAAATTTTTAAAATGGTGGCAATAATACTGGCTTTTACCACTCGATCAGATTTGAACAACTATAAATGCCCCACCAGTGAAAGATATTTATGAAAATACATGATGGTTAATGAATCACAGGAAAAATAAAGCAGGGCAGTATTTACAATCTGGTTGATATTTTAAAATGCCAAAGCTCTTTCATATGTGCTCAATCTAACTTGTTTATGCTCATTTAGCAAAACATTCAAAAATTGAGGAAGCATTCAGGCTACACACTCACACACACACACACACACAGCTCCAAGAATTGAGCCCCAAGGCAATTGAAAAAAAAAAATGTCAGGAACTTGCTTTGCCAGATATTAGGGCATCATAAAAGGCTATATTAATTAAGACCGGTATTGGCACAGAATTTAAAAACACACCAATAGAACCAAATAGAGGGCCTCCAAAAATATACCAATACATAAATGGAACCTTGCAATATGAAAAACATTGAGGAAAGGACATACTCTAAATAAGTGGGGTTGGGATGAATGGTTATCTAAATGAAAAATTAGCATTATCTGTAATGCTTTATTATTTTTAAAGGGGAAAAAAGCTGAATCAAATATATTAAAAAGTTAAAGTTTTTAGAAGAAGAATGAGAGCAAATTTCAAAAAATGCAAACAAACAAGCAAGTTTTGTGTGGGGGGCTGTGTGGTTGATAAAATGGGGAGGGAGGAGAGAATCTGCCAAGGGGGACAATGCAAGAGGGAGGAGAGGAGGTAACGTGAGTTTGAATCAAAAATGGTGGCAGTGCACACGGTGGGAGGAACTGGGTCCAGGAAACATCTCCAAGGGAGACTTAACAAGACCTGGAGACTGACTGGATTTTGGTGATCAGAGAGGAGAGGAATCAATGAACTCCGAAGTATTTAGCCTGGGAGACTGGAAGCATATGCCCATAGTAATAGATAATAAGAAACACTGGATTAAGAACAGCTCTAGGTGGGATATAATTAGTTCCATTGGGGATACTTTTAAAATTGAAGCCTCTACAGAACTTCCAGGAAGAGATGTAACTAGAGGTGTGCAATTTAGGAGAGAATTGGAGCTGGAAACAAATTTGGAGGGTCCTCAGTGGACAGGACTAAGTCACCTATTACACACTACCATTACTCTCCCCTCACTTCCCCGTCACACCCCACCACAGAGCATCATAATAGAAGGTGATGCTTGCTGTTTCCACACTAGGTTGTGAAAATTGTGAAGGTGGAGACCATGCCCTCTTGTTCTCTGCTATATCCTTAGTGTCTGGCACACACTAGTTTCTTTATTGAGGATCTAGTAAAGCGAAGATAATCAAGGACAGAACCTTGGGGACCACCTAAACTTAAGGGGCAGGCATCAAGGGAAGCCAGGTCAAAGGCGCAGTAAAAGTGATCGCGAGGGAGTGAGAAGAAGAACTACGGTAAGTGAAGTCCCAGAAGCCAAAAGGTGCGAGGTTATCTAGAGTGGAGGGTGGCCCGGTGGTCAAGATGCTCCTGTACTGGGTAGGTTTCACGCCTGCCCCATCCCCACCTCTTCCAGAGAAACCTCCCAGTCCACAGCCCAGGAACCACCTTGCCCCCGCCCCAACAAAGACCGCAGATGGGCAACTGGCCAAGACCGTGTCCTCAGTGGTGGGGGTTTCAACAGAAAGTAGAGGGAAGGTGAAGGCAGCACCATGACAAGCCGCAGCCAGGTGACATTTGTGAGGATCCAGGACTCCGAGTAAGCAGAGGAAGCTCATAGCAGAGAAAGAGAGAATAAAGTTGGGGAGGTGGGTTTCAATTCCCGACAACTTTCCAGTTCCAAGCACCAGCTCGGCAAGACCTGCCCTGACCTTAGCTTTCATGGGATTTCATAAACCCATTTTTTCCTTGAGCTAGTTTCAATGGATTTCTTTCCTGCCTATCTACCCAGCTCCAACTAGAACCATCTTTAACTACATATGTTGCATAGATAATAATTTTAAGAGAAATAAAATGTCCATGGACCCATGAAAATCTTTCCCTTTACCAGAGATGGTCAGCAACCCTCTGCCTAGATTTAAAATATCATCTTCAATTGCACATCCTCCATTTAGAATTTTGCAGCTAGAAGGAACCTTAGAATATGACAGCCAGGGAGGGAATTCATTGCCTGCAATGAAATGCTGCTTAGTGGCCTGAAAAGGACTCGATTCCAGGACCCCTGACTCCCAATCCAGGGACCTGGCCACAACCTTACTCTGGTCACCCCATCCCTAAACTCAGGGAAACAAATACCAATTTGCTGCACAACAGGTCTGAGGACTGAGCCACATCAACCCTCCACCAAATCCATCTCTAGGAGGAAACGTTCAGAACCCCGACGGATTTTTCTGCAGTCAGACCCCTCTACCAGGAAGGCCATCTAAACTGGTTAAAGCCTGCCTGGGTTGGCCTGGGATACTCACTCTATCAAAGCCTAATGCTACTCTTTCGAAATCCTGTGTTCCTTTTGTGCATTTGTTAAGTCACATTGAGCGCTGACCTTAGAGCCAACACTTTGATACTGAATGGAAGTGGGTTGAATGTGTGTGTGCGAGCCATTTGGGACTTCTCTGAAGGGCACGTCCAGCCCTCCCAAACTGGCACAGGATGTCTGGTTACGGTCGGCTTCCTCCAGGGCGGCACAGAATGCCAATCGAAACACAGCCTCCTGCCAAGAGGCTGGGACCAGCTCAGATCCAGGCCCAGGGGTCAAAAGGCAGAACCGTGCCAGGTTCTCCAAAGCGCCACTCCTCCCAGGCCCTCAGACTGGAAGTGTCCTTGCCTCTTCTCCGGAAAAGGGACATCTGTCTTCTGCTGACTGCTGACACTGGTCGGAGCAGTAGGCCCTTCTCCCTCTGTGTGCTTGCCTCTTGCTCTGCAGCCCAGAAAGGCTGGTTTGTAGCATCTGGTTTGTAGCATCTGGAAAAGCATTTACTGGTTTGGTTGTGGTCTGCCCTAGCAACTGAGCCGTCTCCGAGTGCCACGTCCTCCGCTGGCTGCCTCAGCCCAAAGGCACTCCGGAAAGGTGACCAGGAGGCCCGCTTGTGTGCTTGCCTGGTGATTTCCTCCCTCCATTCCTTGCAATTCAAAAATATTTGTTCTTGTGCAATGAATGAAATAATCAAAAAAAAAAAAAGGCTGCTCCTGTTGTCTGGAATTCCTCCTTCAGCAGTCTTTATGGCAATGCTTGACACACTGATTAACAATAGTTTGAAGGAAGTTTTCCTGCATAATATTTCACTGGGCTGATGCTGAATCCATCGGGCCTGTTATGCCATTTATCTTCACAACCTTCTTAGAAAGGAGCAGGGGAGCATATCTCTTCTTCATTTTGCATGTAGGGAAACCAAGGCTAAGGGATGCTACAGAGACGCACATCCATGAGGAAAGAACCAGTAAAGGCAGGTCAGTCCAAGAAAATGCACTCTGATGAGCCAGTCTTTCCCTGGCTTTAGGGATTTATACAACAGTTAGGCACTGAGAGCACCATGGAGGGGAATCTGGAGGATATAGGAACTGGAGAAGCGACCACCAATTTAAATGTGTGCCACAGCCTCCAAGTCCGGTACGCTTGTACAGGTGCCCCAAGACTGAGCCCAGGCTACCCCAGCTTCAGGAAGAATTCCCTGACCACTCCAGGCCCCACACACCTCTCCCACCTAAGCACCTTCCCCCTACCACAGCCTGAACCACACCCTTGGTCTTCATTATCCTCCCTCAGCTTGATGACTAGCTGCTTCTCAAAGGCAGGGACGGTGCCCTAGATTTTGGAACCCACCCCTACTGGGTTTTCTCATTGTTTGCCAAATGATGGTGTGTCATAAGCACAGCCTCAGGGGCAGGACCAAAGAAAGCAGTCATTTGGAACATGGGGGAAAGCTGTCTTATTTTCCATGAGAACCATAAGGGAGAACGGTGTGTGGGGCGTGATGGGGGAGGAGTGGGGCGTCAGGGGTGGGGTAGAACCAACATTGAAACTGCTGGCAAAGAACTGTGGCTTCATCTTCACCTCACGGAAGGTGGCTCTGACATTAGCTACATACTTCGAGAACGGAAACAGGGCGAGCCCCTCGTCAGCTGACTCGGGCTGAGGAAACCCACAGGGAGACGGCCAGTGCATCAAATGTGGGGTTTCCTTGCAACTCCCCACCTGGAAACTTCCCTCTCTGCCCAGGCCTATTTCCCCATGATCACCTGAAGCAGCAGCAAGAGAAGCTGCTCCCACCATCCTGGCCCATCCACACAGCCCCCCAAGTACCACCTCCCTAGCACCACCCATGTTAAACGCTGCCAGTCAGGCTTCCTATCAGGGGACCATGAATCCAGTCCCATCAGTGACTTGAGCAAGTGATTTCCCTTCTCTGGCCTCAGTGTGTGTATCTGGAAAGAAAAAGCATTGGACAAGCTGGTTTCTGAGGGACCCTCCTACCCCCAAATTGTGTGGCTCTAAAATGGCTGCTGTTGTGTGGGTTTGGATTCCATGTTTGTGTGTTGTGACCCATGCATGGCCACTTTACCTGGGTGGTGGACAACACAATCATCTGCGTCAAGTGCCCCCTAACTGGAAATTGACTATGAGCCCCCTCCAGGGAAGCCTGAGGTGGGCCTCATGCTGCCCAAAGCTGGTGTGAAATGTCCTCGAAGTCTTTAATTTCCCTTAAAAATCCAAGTAAAGTTGTATCCTGGTCTATATGATTACTGGGTTGTTTAAAAGGGAAAATTTTGTCCATACATCTTAGAATACAGTGACCCTCTGGGAAGGTACCTCCTGTGAAGGCTGTGTGGTCTCCCGTGGTGACCTACCAACTACTCCTGTACCTAATGTATGAGGCACCAATCTACAGGTGTTTGGGGAAATGTCAGGGCTGAAAATTCACTTTTTGATCCAACAGAAAAATCACCAGATATTCATTGCTTTCTGTTAAAATTCGAATTCTTCTTGGGAAGGGTCTAAAAGTTGAACCAAGTTGAGACGAATATATGATTCTATACTTGGGTCCAAGGAGTCAATTACAAAAGGACAGCCTGGGGTGTCTGGGTAAGCAGTAGCTGGCAAGAGCAGCTAAGTGTTTTGGTAAACTTCACAGAGTCAACACTGCCCTTTGATTGTGACCTTCAGAACACAGCCCTGGGCCCGTCCCTCTGAAGAGATGTAGAGTTTGCTGACCTCCATCCTAGGATCATGAGCCAGGCCCCTTGGAAATAATTCCAGGCCATGGGACAGGAAGGTTTTCTCCATCTGGGATCCAGACAGGCATCATGTTGTTGTGTCTTCCAGGCCATGGGGAATGAAACCAAATGGCCCGTATATGTTTCAAATACATTTCAGTTCAACTGGGAACAGAGGTTCATAGGATACTGTTCTTGCTCCCAAGGAGCTCAGTCTGGTTCTGGAGACAGGAAAATAAGTAGATAATTCTCATTTGGCATAACAAGTACATGAGAGATGGAGGCATGTGCATGTTAGGGCTAGAACCATCACCAGCCAATGTCACCAACATTCAGAGAATTAACTTTGGGGGCCCCCATCAATTGGCTTGGCCCTCATGGTGGGCTAATGAAGGGTATCTGTAGTCCCCTCCGGTCATGGTCTTTGCACATGTCCAGAGGATTTGAATCTTTAAAATTAATCATGGAAACAAGAACAAACAAAATCCCAGCTTGTCACTAAGCCAGGTCCTACAGGTATTGTTTTGGCCCATAAGCCACAGGAGTCTCTGCCAGGAAGGGGTGGGTGGTCATGCCATTGTATGGGAAAGGCCACGGGCTGGGTGCGGCTTCAGAGGCCACATTCCCATTTCCTGGGCTACAGTGGCACACAGCCTGCTTGGCATATTTTGGCTTGTGTGTACGCTTTTCTCTCTGCAGTGCCATGACATCCAACTTACCTCAACTGGAGATACCCTGCCTGCCCTCCGGCGGGTCTCTGGGCGCCCTCTGGTGGCCTGTCGGCTGGAAAGACTTGGCGCGCCTGTGAAGCAACGAGGCCTGGGAGAAAGGAAGAGGGAGTTTCAGTGGCAGACATTCTTCTCCCAGGCTCCTCCTGGGCCAACACAAACTCGAGCCTTCCCCTAGGGATTGTGGAATGCATTCAGAGCTAACAGAAGGAATCATTTTCATTCCTAATCCAATACCCTTCCTTCTTTGAATTTGGATGATTCATCCAATCACAAGAGGCCTTGCATTCTGGGCCTCCTACAGCAGACAGAGCCCAGAGGGGTCCTGGAGGCACTTAAGGTCTTCTGAAGGCGCTGGGGAGGGAGGGGTGGCGTGTGGCGGGTGGTGGCGGGCAGCTGTGAATTGGCCTACTCCTGGAGCCAGTCCTCCTTCACCTCCACCCCCAACCCTGAGCCCAGTCCAGGGGAGGACAAGCTTCCTTATTGAGGGCCTCAATCAACAACACTGTTAAATGGACCAAGGTGAACCATTTCTGGTGAAGTGTGTTCACTTAAGACTGAATAGTTGTTCCAGCTGAAAGTGGCATATGCCTCACCCTCAAAGGAGGCCACCCATGTTCTTTCTCAACCAGAGGGAGGAATCTGTGTCCTGTTCCTTTGAGCTACCCTGCTGATATCTGCAGCTCTGGCAATGCCCATCCTTGGCCAAGCTGTAAGGCTGGTAAAATATACCTTTTGTTCCAGGCCCCTGGCCTTCTTTTTCAGCGTCCTTTTCTTGGCTTCCCCATCTCTGTGGCCCACTCTCCCACTGCCCTCCTATTTTCTCCCCTTTCCCTATATCCTTCATCTGAATATCTGTGTGTGTTGATGTATGCCCCCACCCCCAGGGAGGTTGCATTTTCCCTCCTATATTCCTTTTAGAAAAGAGACCTGGTCTAGGAGTCAAAAACTCTGGATTTTCATTCCACCCTGCCAATGATGGCCATGTGATTTTGGACAAACTACTTACCCTCTCATTAACAAGAGGATTGGTCTAGGCCAGTGGCTCTCAACTTGGTTGCACAGTAGAATCATACAAGAAGCTTTAAAAAGTACCATTTGTTGCCAGGGCCCAATCTAGTGTCTGATTCATTCAGTGGCAGGGGTTGGAGGGGAGGAGGGGGGACAAGCCATCTTGGTTTTTTACAAACTCTCTAGATGACCTAATGTGCAGTTAGAGTTGAGCTCCTGTTCATAGGAGCACCATACAGCAGAAGGGCCATAGGCAGGTTGGGAAGGAGAAATCTCCGAAAGCCACCTACAGTGGCCATAGCCATTTGCCTACACACGAAGTCAGCCTGGATTCTGGACATAAATATGGAAGGCCACGTGGAGCCAAGAGAAAAGCATGGGAGAGCAAGGGTTTAAGTAATCAAGGAAACAGCCTTTTTATAAAGACTCCAAGCAGAGTCCTTGCTGGTGTCCAGAATGATGGTGTGGCCTCCGTCAGATCTGGAAGGACTCCCGACGACAGCTAACACTGTATTCAGCAATAGGTCACTCCCATAACTAATGACGATGTTTACAGGGAAAGTACAAGGGCCTGAGTCCAGACAAGCCCAGAGCTGCCTTGGCTCTGGAAACACAGTGTTAACTGGTCCTTATTTCTCCACCCACCTCCCCACATGCCCAGAAGGCCCTGTAGCACACTGGTTAACTGCAAGGACTCCTGATCCCTTAGGTTACCTGGGTTCAAATTCTGGCTCTCCCACTTACTAGGCATGTAACCTCAGACAAATTACTTAACCCTTTAGTTCCTCTGTTTCCTTACCTATAACATGAGAATAATAATGGTGTCTACCTCTTTGGGTTGTATTGAAGATCAAATGAGTTGGTACCTGACACTTAGAAAGTGCTTAATAAATGTTTCTTACCATTATTTAGGAGAAACCTCACTGCCCTGGAATGGGAGCCTGAAGACCTGGCTATTACCGTAGCTCTTCCTTTATTCATCTATCTGTTCTTGGATAAATGACTTAACTTCTCTATGCTTAGCACCCTCCACTCCAAGATGAAGGGTAGGACTAGCTCCCTTACTCTAAATTCCTCCATGGCTCCCTATTGACCTCATGATAAAGTCCCAACTCCCTCTCTTGGCCTACAGTGCCCTTCATGGTCCTGCCCCTGCCC
The DNA here is from genome assembly GCF_015220235.1 of Choloepus didactylus. Lineage (NCBI taxonomy): Eukaryota > Metazoa > Chordata > Mammalia > Pilosa > Megalonychidae > Choloepus > Choloepus didactylus. The sequence continues at coordinate 32,230,017 of NC_051322.1, read as the reverse complement.
TTCTCTAATTCTGAATTCATTCTGAATACCTCCCTCCCTCTCTCTGAATTTGACCTAAAATGTTAATAACTGGTGAGTGGTCTTGTAAAACATCAATTGCATCATGTCTCTCCTCTGTTCAAAGCCCTCAGATGGCTTCTTGTGCCACTCAGGGTACAACCCCAGGTCCTTTGCACAGTCTTTCAGGCCCCACAGTCTGACTTCAGCTCCAACTGCTCCCCCTCTCAATCACAGCACCCAGCTCCCAGGCCTCTTGGCTGTTTGTTTCTCAAGATGCCAAGCCTTCTCCTTCCTCCAGGCCTTTCCATTTGCCCTTGCATGTGCACAGAGCACTTTCCTCACAGCCCCACTTGCTCGGCCTCCCAGCTCCCTCAGGTCTATCAGAGAGGCAGGCCTTCCCTGAGCACTGTTCATAAAACAGCACCCTGCCCCCTCACCCTGCTTTACTTTTTTTTTTTTTCACCACCTGCTATATTATATAGTATATAGTATATATTTATTGTCTGTCTCACCTGCCATATTGTAAGCTCCAAGAGAGTAGGGACTTTGACACAGTTGCATCCCCAGCTCCTAAAACAGCACTTGTCACAAAATAGATAATCAAAATATGTGTTGAAGGATGAGTGGTGCTGGCTTGCCTAATAGAAGGTGTTGTGTTTCTGTAAGGAACGCATAGGAAAGACATACCCTAAGCTAAAGGAATTAACCTCTTGATAGGAGATGGCAGGCCTAGGGACAGATGTATGGGGGAGATAGGCTAGGAGCAGTGGGAATGCTCCCTGCTGATGGTCTTCACCCCACCACACTTAGGCAACACCCTCCACGTGAGGGCACTCAGAGCAGGAGACCTTGGAAAGCTGTCTCACCAGAGGACCAAACCCCGAGGCCAGGCCTGCTGGTCTCACCCAGACTAAAGGCTCACCACTGCCACCCTGGCCCACCAGTGCCTCCAAGCACCTGGGGGGTCCACCTGAGCAGGCTGAAGCCACGACGGCTGGGTGCTCAGCCTGGGCTCTCAGCTGCTACAGGCAGGTGCGCCTCTTTTTACTTACTTCCATACTGCTCCACTTGAACACTTGGTGCCTTTCAAAATGAAGTCATGTGGTTTCCATGGAGGAACTTTGGGGGGAAATGCCACCCTTTAATTAGCCTTATGACTGTTCTGAAAAGAGATCTTTTTATTCAAAGTTTAATTCGGTAATTCAGTTAACGTTCCTAATATAAATGAATAATACAAGGTGTGAGAGAATTCTCCCGCAGGCTGCAGACCAGGGTGTTCCTCTGCTCTATTTAAAGCACACTTCCTGGGCTCTGCCCTCGCCAAACCCACCTCGAAGTCCCCTCCCCAAGGAACCACACTGATTTTCCTGGGGCATCGTGTGCCCTGGGGAGGGGCATTCGCCCACACCCCCAGTCTCCCAGTTGTGCACCCTTCATCCAGCCCCACCGGCAGCAAGCTGGCCTGAGGGGACGCCAGAGGAGCCTTGGTCCCAGGGGCTTCTAGGGGTTCTTGTGCCTAAGGAGTGAAACCTAGACATGAAGCAGAGCAAAGCAGCATGGATAGCCATTGTGTGATCATGACATAAGCAGATGAATTAACTTCAGAGTCAGGCTATAAGTGCCTCAACAGTCCAGGAGAGAAAGATCAGGGTGGGCTGGAGTGGCTCCGGAAGCTTTAAGGCCCAGCTCCAAGCCCATGTCTTCAGCGTGTCCTTCTCCACAGCTGGACGTGCTGTGCCCTTCGCAGTCCCTACTGCACCTTCTCCCTCTTCTTGGGGGCCTCTCAAGTGGCTGAGCCCTCACCTCCTCTCTCACACTTATGGAGGCACTATGCTGACCCTGCCACAGCAGGGAGAGAAAGAGAGAGAGAGAAAGGGAATGAAAATAAGAAAGACAAAACAGCAGTTGGGATTTTTGCCTCACTCGGCACTGCAGGAAAGTTCCCTTTGGTTCCCCAGATGATGTAGGTGCTGCTGGCAAGAGATCTCCTCTGGGAACAGGCTGTCAAGTTCATCCAGGCTAGAGAGCAGTTGCAGGCTGGTCTGGAGCAGAGCTGGGCTAACTGTTTTCTCCGTGCCCCACATGAATTGTGGGGCAACTGGGAAGGGTGTGGGCAGGCAACTGGGCTGGGTCCCCTCTGTTCCAGCCCCCTGCCTTAGTTCCTGCTGCTCCTTCCTGCTAGTTCTCTAGTGGTGCCAAGATTTGCAGCAAAGCCTCACCCTTGCCAGCCCAGACACTCACAACCCTCAGGGCAGGCAAGCTCTCCTGCCCCAAAAGCCCCTCTACTGTGTATTTTCTGAGCCCAGCATGGTGCCTGGCACATGACAAGCTCCTCATCAATGTGTGAGGGTGCAGCAGGGGGCCTGGTGGCCCCAGCCTGCATGTCTGCCTCTTCACTGTTTGAATCTCAGTTCCTTTGGGCATATAGTGGGAGCAATAATAATGGCCAGCCCTTCCCTCCCTCCCTGGGGACTCTTAGCACAATCCAGGGAGGCACTGGGTGTGCAGGTCCTGAGTAAATCCCCAAGGGCTTCCAAGTTTATTATGATCATTACCCCTGCTAGACAGACAAGGGCAAGGGAGGAGGAGGCACGTGCTCAGACAGGCTTGTGGTGATCAGGCTGAGCCCTGGATGGAATCGTTCTCCTCTTTTAGCAGATCAGCAAGCAGGGGGGTGGGGTGGGTTTGGGGGAGTGGGGGGCTGGGGGGAGTGAGGGAGCTACAGGAAGCATTACAGGCATGGGCCCCCAGCACTGAAGGGTTGGTCCAGCTGGCCGAAGGGGAGCAGCAGCGGGGAACAGCTCCCCCAGGGGGACCAGCCTTGGACTCGGGGCCAGGCCCACAGGCTGGCTGAGCTAGCAGGCCTTCAGGGGCCCAGGGAGGCAGAACACAAGCTCATCTGGGAGCCTCCCAGATCTGCCCTGGGTGGAACACCCCTAGAGGGCCCTTCACAGTACCGCCAAGGCTAGACCCTCACAGAATTAGCTCCCCCAGAGTCCCCCCCGCCAAGTCCCCCCTAAGTTCTCTGAGGTCTGTCTATCTCTACATTGCTGCTAGACTGCCCCTTGGAGTGCCCCTCTTCAAAGACAGAAAATAGGTCAAACTGAACTTCCTGAGGCCCGCTGGGGGTTGGCACTGAGCCTGGCACTGCTGGGAATGCAAAGGGGAGTTGGATTCTTTCCTGCTCTCTAGGTAATTCCAATATAGTGTGAAGGTTAAGAGAGGAGGGTGGCAGGAAGGGGGTGAAGCAACATACGCCCAATGGCTGCCATGCATGGAAGGACGCAAGGTTCGAGCAGACCAGGAGAGTGCCAGGCACCAGGAAATGGGACCTTCCCATCTGCTCAGGGGAGGCTGGAGTTAGGAAGGCCTCTGTAGGGGAGTCTGCATTCCGTAAGAGCACTGTTCAGCCCTTGGGCTGGGGTTTGGGCCTTGACTCTGCCACTCCTGCAAGCAAGTAATTCTGAACCCTACAAGCCTGCATTTTCTCACCCATAAAATAGGAAAACTAGTAATAGCTGGCCATCAAATGGCTGTGATGAGCCAACGAGATCATGTCCCCAGCACTACAACGAGTCTCCAGAAACAGTCGCAATTGTAAGGGATAGAGAAGAGTTGAACTTCTAGAGACGGTAGAGAAAGGGGAGGAGCCGAAGGGCAGTGTAGACAAACTTAAATTTAGCCAATTGGGTTAGGATTTGAGCTACTTAAATTAAATCTCCTTGTAAATATCCGAAGAAGTTTCTATTTAGAGGAACTCAGTGGGGAAAAGTTTTGTAAAATGAAAATTCCTTTTTAAAAAGTGAAAAATCTGTCCCTTGTCCTGTTTTACAGCCTGAGTTTCCTATTCTTATTTCAGCGTGTATTGAGGGCTTCCTTTTTCAGGAGCTGAGGCAATCACAAGAGCAGGTGGTCTCCACCAGCAAGGAGTTTGCACAGAACCAGATAACGTGCACAGATCCTGTCGGGGAGGAAGGCAGGTGTCAGCGTTCCTTGGAAGCCTAGCCCAGCCCCTCACTCAAACCCCTCCAGGGCACTGCTGAGGATGGGGTCACCCCCGAGCAGCGGGCAGGCCTGCTTTCCGCTATGTCAAGGGCAAAAGGGCACACCGTTTACCAAGATGGGCACAGTGTGAACAGCTGGAGGTGAGAAGTTAGAGGTCTGGTGCGAAGTTCCAAGACCCCCCTGGGCAAAACATCCCCAACCAGCCTTCCTTTAATTTATGTGAAATTAACAGCCCAGCTACAAAGAGAGTATTTATACTGTGCCTCTGCTGAGGGAACCGCCTGTGAAGATCTGACCTTGGCTCTGACTCCCATCAGGCTTGACTCTCACCCAGACCGCCAGAAGGCATTAACCCTCAGTCTGCCAAACCGTTCCTCTTCAGCAAAAGGCGTCCAGCTCCAGCATGTTCCATGGTTTAGCTGAAGGAACTGTGGCGGGTCACGGAAATTGTTACTTGAGCGATGCCCATCATGTGAGGTGCTATGAGATGCTATGTTGATAGATCCTTTCCTTATCCCCATTTTACAGAGAAGGAAACTGAGACTCAGCAAGGGTAAGCAAACTGCCCAAAGGTCACACAGCTAAAACAAGGCAGAGGTGGGATGCTTATCAGAGCTGAGCACCAAGGCCTGTGTTTTAAACTACTCTCTACCAACGCCCAAGCCAGTGCTGTGTTTTCAGAACCCACTGAGGGACTGATCAGTTCTCTATGATCCCTTCTATGTCAGAGTAACAGAAACGTGGGTTGTATAGAACAGGATCAGATGCCCACAGCCCTGGGGCTGTGTTTGGCCAGGAGATAGTTATATTTGGCTAAGAGAATCTTTTTCAAATTTGAAATTTTAACTTTGATTTAAATTAAATGTCTAGTCTGACAAGTATCCTGTGCATTACATCTGGCCCCTTCCCGTATTCAATTTCCTTCCTGGCCCCAGTCAGCATTTGAGTCTGTAACCCCTGATCAAGCCCGTCTCACCCTCACTGGGACTTCAGGGCTAGTGCCTTGGGACCCTTTTGGGGTTTTTTGTTTGTTTGTTTTACTTTTTACTTGGAAATGATTTCAAACTTACAGGACAGTTGCAAAAATAATACAAACCCCATACAGAAGACCTCCAACATCCCCCCAAACCCCAGGCATTTCTGTTTTGAAGGTGCTGTACCTTCCCCATCAGGAGGTACTTTGGCGCTGCCTGACCTGCAGTGAGAATTCAGATGGAGGGGCCAGCAAACCAACACAACTCCTGTCCTTCCCCTGCCCCCCTCACGAAGGCCTCTGCAGTCCTAGACAGGAGAACCTGTGTTCCCAAGGCCAGGCGCCCACTGAGTGTGGGCAGCTGGAAGCAAAGCCAGGCCGCCAGCGATAACCATGGTCCACAAGGCCCAGCACTGACTGAGGCCGCTGCCATGTGGCCCAAGGAGCCTGCAAACCCAAGGCAGCTCCTGCCCCAGCTCTGCCAGGCTTCGAGGTGGTGCCAACACTAACCCAGGGTAAGGCTCCCAGGCCCAAGGGAGAGGGCTGTGGGCAGCCCTTTGTTTACTTGTTCCTGGACCAAATCCTGGGCAGCTTTGTCTCGTGAAACCAAGAAATGGCTTACTGATGGGCAAAGTGCTGTGGGGGGAAGCAAAGAAAAGGGAGGGAAGAAGAAAGGGGGGGAAAAAAAACCAAACAAGAGGGAACAGGCCGATTCAAAAGACATGCGGTTCTCTTCTTGTGGTTGAATGCAAGGGCTTGATGGTTTAAGCAAAGCCCTGAACCCAGATTTTGGGACAGTTAAAGACTGGGTGCGGCTGAGGAGGTCATGAGAACAAAGGGTCTCTTCAGGGTGCCCTGCCCAGTGGGGAGGGACAGACAGCAGGCAGGCGGGCGTCTCCGCTGACCTGTGGGATCTCACCTCAGCACAGGCCTCTGCTTTACCAGAGGGCCTCATAAGCAGTGTTCCCACGAAAGCGCTTCTTGCTCCAAGGAAGCCACGCCAGAGGCAGTGCTACACAGGGAAGTCTGGGAGAGAATGTAATCGATCCCACGACAAGATCCAGATGCGGGGTTCAGAAAATGAGGTCCCCACAGAGAAAGACCTGAGATGAGAAGAGGCCTCAGAGCTTGGACTAGGTCACTTGTAGCCCTAACTTTCTAAGATTCTGGACCCCATTTTAGGCATGAGGACTTTCTTCCCACTTCTTGGGCTCAGCAATGTCAAGGAGACTAAGGCATGGCATTGCAATCAGCACTTCTCGTTTGCCAGGCACTGGTTTAAGTGCTCTCTATATGAACTCATTTAATCCTCACAAGTCTATGAGGTAGGTCCTATAACTTACCATTTTACATACAAGGAAACTGAGTCACAGAGAGTTTGAGTGACTTGCTGGATATGGGGCCCAGGCAGTGAGCTCTGCATCTGTTATTAATGATATAATGCCTCATTTTGAGAGGGCGAGCATGCCCAGCACCAGGCCACATATATGAGAATCCCAAGCCCAGAGCCCTATTGCCCAATCCTCTTCCCTCCGATGACAACCCTCCTCCCAGTATACACACACGAGCAGAAAATGACAGTCACTCCCAAGGCCAGTGCCCTGGTTTCCAGACCCAGAGCATGGCAGGAGTTGGGCCCACTTCAGCCCTCTACCTTCTGAGAAATAAGGGCAGGGCATTGAAAGTCACACTGCTACAGTGCAACCAAAGTGGCCTTGGAACAAAACCTCTCCTACTATCACAGTGCCCAGAGATTGGAATTTTCTGGTAAATTGTATTTTCTGGGTATTGGAAACCCTGTTGGCTTTCACCATTGTTGCTGGAAATCTCCTTAAAATGGCTGGGTAAGAATAATTCCAGGACTACTATCAGCCCAACCCAGGTAGGTCTCTGCCAGGTCCAGAATGGAGGCCATGGGGCTGAACAGGAACCCATATTTATTGGTTTTCCTTTTGGCCAGACTCCCCAAGCCTGCCTCTCACCCCACCCCAGAAGCCTCCCACCTTCCCTCTCCTCAGATCACAGAGCCTGTAGGGACCTTGGAGACCATCTAAGACCCCATGTATCAGCACATTTGGAAAGAGAACTCTGGAGTCCCAAAGACCAGTGATTTGGAGCCATCACTTCAGCACTCTGAAATAAAATACCCATCTGGGTGGGCTGCTGTGAGGATTAAAAGGGGCTCCACTCATAGAACACTGAACACAGCATCCGGCACATAACAGGTGCACAGTAAGTGGTGTTACTATCCAGACCAGCACCTCACTTTACTGATAGAGGCTGAGGCAGGCTGGAATAACATGAACCTGGCATTTTGATTAGCATTTTAAGCACACCTCCTTATTTCTTCCATGAAAGAAGCTGAAGAGTCCCCTGAGACCCACAGAGGTTAAGGAACTTGCTTGAGGTCACCCAGGTGGTAAGTGGCCAAGCTGAGTCACACACTGGAAAATGGACCAGGTGAGGTGTCCAGAGACCATTTCTGCCTGGCACTCAATAGGACAAAAAAGCTGATGAATGAATGAATAAATGGTTAGGATGGTCTGAATTCAAAGCACCTGCAAAATCCTGTTGGCCTGGGATCCTTGCCCCTTCATCTGCAGCCCTAGCACCACCAAGGACACTGGCACTCTAGTTGCTGGACTAACATGGGTCAGAGAAGTTCACCGACAAAGGTTCTACTTCTGGGGTGAATGAGGATGTTTGCATAATAAACAGCCATTAAGCAATGTATGCTGAAACCCAATATTTTGTGTCCAGAGACTAAGCACCCTCCTGTATGCCAGCCACACTGGGGACAAAAGAAAAGAGGTTCCAGTCCTGTTCTTCCCAGCCAGTGGGGAGGAGGGAAATGTATGTGTGAAAAGGGACAGGACAAGACTGAGCCCTGGATGAGGGGAGGAGAAAGTGGTGCTTGCAGATGCCCAGGACAGGTCTTACACAGTAAATGACTGTTTGCTGAGTGAGCGAGTGAGCGCAAGTTCTGCAGACAGATCAGTAGGGACAAGAGTGGAGCTCACGGCTGTCCTGCCCCAATACCAAGTGCCCAGACCACAGGAACGTGACTCACGGAGTTCTCTAGGCCCATGTACCTCTCTCCATCTTGTCTAGAATCTGGGCCCCCGTGTATAAACATTTTAGGCTTTTAGGACCAGGGCATTACTGAAGCCTGAAATTCAGAATGGCTCTGACAACACTGGCACAGCCCTTCCTGGGAGATATCAGAGAGAACAAAGGGGCAAAGCAAGCAAAAAAAGGACGCTCAGATACAAGGTCGTAAAAGACAAAAGATGCAGTGAAGACTAAAGGTACACGACAACTAGGAGGAAGTCGTCAGCCTTGGTTGGATCCTGGACTATAAAAACAACAACAAAAGGCTCTAAAGAACATTATTACTGTTGGGATTGGGATAATTGGAGAAATTAGAATGTTGACAGTATATTACCTAATAGTGTTGCACTAATGTTAACTTTCCCAAATTGAGAATTGAATTGTGAGTATGTCAGAGAATGTCTTTGTTCTTAGGACATGTTGTAAAGTGCCATGATGTCTTCAACTAACTCTCAATTGATATATATAGATAGATAGATAGATAGATAGATAGATAGATAGAGAGAGAGAGAGAGAGAGAGAGAGAGAGAGAGAAAGTGGGTACCACAGATTGTTGCTGAATGAACCTTGGCGAGGGATTTGTAGGAGGTAGTAACTGTGTATTTCTTATCTCCTCTCTAAAAATTTGTATTTTTTCAAGATAAAAAGTTGGGGGAAATGTTCTAAAATAGTTTTATTAAAGAAAAGGTGAACTTTCCAAAGGCAATCCCACATAAGCATAGAGTGAAAAGAGCTGGGGGTCGGAAGGGAGGCAGGAAAGGAGAATGGCCGGGAGAGCTCGAGTAGAAGACTGGCTGGAAGCCCCTTACGAAGAACACTGATTAGTCTGGCTCAGTCCATCTCCCCTTTGGGGGACTGGGATGATAGCACTGCTGACTTCACGTGGTTCTGAGGGTTAAAGGAGATAATGAACATATGCATGTGTTTTGTAAGCTGTCCAATGGAAGGTACCAATGATAATTATGATTTAAGGGAAGCACCAGCAAACAGTGGGGCTGGTCCAGAGGGTTTTTGGAGGTAAATCTTGACAGAAGAGAGGTTCTCCACACTATGCCTTAATACCTTGCATTACAGATGTTGTAATTTGATTTTTTTATTTTTTGCTTTCTTTCATCTACTACATATGTTAAGTACAATAATAAAGAGCAGTAAGAAAATTGTGGGAGAGCAGAGAAGAGGAGAAGCTTGGTGCTTGGATGCTTTGGGGTCAAAACCTTCAGAGAACTTCCCTTGATGCAATCTGTTCCAACAATTTAAAAATTTATACACATCAATGCAATAAAATGGCAATTACCATGTAATTAAGACACCACTGCAATTAGGGTTCCCTGAGACCAGGCACTTAGAAGTCCAAGCATGAGACAGGACTCTTTTTTTTTCCTTTATTAATTTAAAGTTATTGAGGAACGGGTTCTGTGGAAACTCCAAACTGTATTTTAAGAATTTAATTTTTTCTTCATTTTAATTGATGAATTGAGTAATTTCATAACTTCATTTTCCCAGGGATTCAGCTTTCTCTTGGTAAAGTCCAAGTGACCCACAGGAGACTCCCCAGTTTGTGACTTGGCAAAAAATGCTGCAGATGTCTCTAGATATCTAGTACCTGCTGGAGGCCTGAGGATAAAAGCAAGATCAACTGGGAAGTTAGCCAAGGGAGCTTTGAGGCACACACTGCAGCCTTCCAGGGCCTCTCCTGAGAAGAGAAGATGGGTCACAAGTATGTTAGGATTTTACATTCTAGGGACTTGGGTTCAAAATTTAACTTCATCATTCAATAACTCTGTAATTATGGATGAAATATCTTTAAATCTCAGTTTTCTAATCAATTAACTGAGCATAATGATATCTAACTGATAGGAATTTTAAGATTAAATAAACTAATATCATAAGGCAATAGTCTGAATAACTTCATAGCTATAAATATGAAGATTTAAATAGAATGGACAAATTAATAGAAAAACACAACTTACAAAAATGGCCATAAAAGCAAATAGTCTATAAATTTTAAAGAAATTGAGTCCATGATTAAAACCATCCCACCAAAACTTCAGGGCCCAGATGATTTCACTGAGAATTCAACCAATCATTTAAGGAAGAGATATGCCAGTCTTATAAAAAGTCTTCAAGAGAATAAAAGAGAGGAAACATTCCCAAACTCATCTTCATATGGATAGCATTATCTTTATACCATAACCCAAAAAGGACAAAATAGAAAACTGAAAATTACAGCTAATCTCTCACTCATGAACAAAGATGCAGAAAAATTTACTGAAAATTAGCAAACAGAAACCAGCAATAAATAAAAAAGAATAACACATCACAACCAAGTTGAGCTTTACTACAAATACAAAATTGGTTTAATAGAAAATCAACCAAGGTAGTCTGCCATGTTAAAAAAGTAAAAGACAAAAATTATATGTTCATCTCAGATGCATGAAAAAAGCTTTTGATAAAATTGAACACCTACTGTGATAAAAAAATCCTCAGCAATCTAGGATTAGAAAGGAACTTCCTTGATCTGATAAATGGTACCTACTACAAACCTTCAGCAAATATGATTCTTAAAGATGAAACAAGAAATCTCTTCCTTTGAGATCAGTAATAAGACAAAAATGCTTGCTATCACCACTCATCTTGATACTGGATGTCCTCACTGATCATTTAAAGAAGAAAAGAAAAAGAAAAGGTAGAAGACTTGGATAAAAAGTAAAAGTAGAAGACTTATATGAAAACAAATGAAATTATTATAAAATAGAAAATATAAACTAATCTACAGATAAATTTTTGGACTTAATAAGTGAGTTTAGCAAGATTGATTAATACAAGTTCAATATATAAAAATCAAATCTATTTCCATATAACAGAACACAAACAGTTGAACACAAAACATTTTTTAATCAAATGCCCAACAAAAGATGCCCAAGTCTTCTATGCAGAGAACTATAGTAAATTGCCGAGACTGACTAAAAGATCTAAATACATGGAGAGATATACCATATTCATGGATTGGAAGACTCAGCATTGCAAAAATGTCATTTCTCTACAGGCTGATCTATAGATTCAAAATAATCCCAATGAAAATCCCAGCAGGCTTTTTTTTTTCATGGAATTTGATCATCCAAATCTAAATTTTGAAGGGCAAAGAATAGACAAGAAAAGTTAAAGAAAAATAAGGTGGGAAGATGTGCTCTATCAGATATCAAGACTTTTATTCATTGACAGTAATTAAGACAGTGTGATATTGGCACAACAATAGACAAATAAATCTGTTGAAAGAGTTCAGAAACAGACCTACGCATATACGATTAATGACAAAAGTTGTGCTTGTGGAGAGTGAGAAAAGGAAGGCCTTTTAAATGGTGCGCCAAAAAGGTCAACTTTTTGACTCATCTCTTCACAAAACTGAATTCCACGTAAACTGTAGACCTAAATTTGAATTTGAAAAGCAAAACAATAATGCTTTTAGAAATAATATAGGAGAGGGAAAGACTTTTAAACAGGATACAAAAATCACTTAGCATAAAAGAAAAGATTCATACAATGAACTATATTATATTTAAGAACGTCCATTCATTAAAAGACTCTATTAAGAAAATGAAAAAGCAAACTACAGATGGAGAGAAAATATTTGCAGCACACATATAATCAAAGTCTTCATAATAAGAATATATAAATCCTACAAATCATTAAGAAACAGCTAAACAACACAGCAGAAAAATGAGCAAGAGAACAGAACACTTAGCAGAAGAGAATATCTAATTTCCATATAAATGTATACAAATGTGCTCAACCCCACTCATAATCAGGCAATATGAATTAATACTATGATAGGACATTGCTACATACCCACCAGAATAGCTTAACTTTTAAGACAAATAATATTAAGTGTAGATAAGGACAGGAGCAACAGTAGTCTCAGAAACTGGAAAGCAGTTTGGCAATGTACACTAAATTTCAAATAAAAGCACATTCCATGACCCAACAATTCAACTCCAAGGTTTATGCCCAACTGAAAAGTGTACATTCCAAGAGACGTGAAAAAAATTCAAAGCACAATTGTTCATCATAGCCAAAAATTGGAAGCCACATAAAATGCCTATCAACAGTAGAATGAGTTAACCTATGGGATATACTCATATAACAGAACACTATTCAGTGACGAAAATGAATGAACTACAAATCAACCACCAGCAAATCTTACAAATGTAAATGTTGAGCAAAAGACACCAGAAACAAAAGGATAGGTATGGTGTAATGCCATTTATACAAGTTCAAAAACAGACAAAGCTAAAACTGAATGTTAAGGATACATACATAGGTGAAAAAAGTATAAAGCAAAACAAGGGAGTGATTGCCATAAAAACACATCAGGATACTTGTTTCTGGTTACCTTAGTGGGGAGACAGTTCGATCGGGAAGAATCCAGGGCTGCCTCTGAGGCACTGGCAATGTTCTATTTCTTGACCTGGGAGGCAGTGCCCTGGGTGCCTGCTCTATAACAATCTATTAAGCGGTACAGTGATGCTTTTTGCACTTTTCTATATGTATGTTATAATTTGCATTTTAAAAAATTAGAGGCAGTAAAATAAGTCAAGCACCAAGGACAGCATCCCATGGCAGGCGCTCAACATGTGGGAGCCATGGACCTTGCAAACATGTCACCTCTGAGGAGTGGGGGGGGTGATGCGAGTGAGCTCTTGTCCGCCTTCCACAATCTTGTTGGAAGTAAATTCCGACAAAGGAGCTGACAACACCCAGCTATTACTGACTCAGCACAGGGCTGTTTGCAAGCTGGAGAGATGGCTATTAGACCAGTGGTGCAATGTAGACCCACGACAGGCCTGGGAGAATTCTCTTAGTTCACAAAGCCCTGCCTGGTAGCCCCAAAGCATCATCTTGAAGAACCTGGTCTTCTGAGAAAAAGGGCTTTGAAGTGTCCCCTCCTTGATCACCCCCTCAAACAAACTGTATACCAGAGAAATGAATTTTCAATGGTAGAAATTCTCAAGTCAGAAGGGAGAGAAATTTGAAAGTGAAGGGGAAAGGGGGAGAATAAAGGAAGTGAAGACGGGGAGAAGAAGAGGAGACAATGTAATTATGGTAGGTGAGGATGAAGTGGATACCTCATTGATTGTTTTAAGCACAATTGGTCACTCCTGGACAGGGCCTTTGACCTCTGTGGGTCCTTATTCATCACTACTTTGAAATCAGAGAACGAATGGCCTTTGTCACTGCTCCTCTTGGGAAATGAGATAGTTGTGTGTGCAGACACAAGCGCTGTTCAATGAACATTTCTGAGGGCATACCACATGTGCGTCCCAGGGCCCAGTGCCAGGTATTGAGAGAGAAATGACCCCAAGGAGCTCACAGTGCTGTAGGTAGACCATACCTGAAGACCAGAAATGAAAGGAAACATCCCCGTTTCCTGTGGCTGGTCTGATCTTCCTCAGGAGCTGTAGTGGGTTGGACGGTGCCCACCGAAAAGTTAAGTCTATGTCCAAATCCCTGGAAGCTGTGAACGTGACCTTATTTGGGAAAAGGATCTTAGCAAAGATAACTAAATTAGGGATCTTGAGACGAGATCATCCTGGATTTCCCGAGTGGGCCCTAAACCCAACAGCAAATATCCTTAGATAAAAGAGAAGACAGGCACAGAAAGGAGGCAGCGACCGGACCACAGCGGCCGAGAGGGCAGATGCGGCCACCAGGCCACAAGCCAAGAAACGCCCACGGCCGCCAGAAGCTGGAAGAGGCCAGGGAGGATCGTCCCCCAGGGCCTCGGGAGGGCGCAGGACCCGGCCGGCACCTTCACTTCAGACTTCCGGCCTCGGGAACACGGGAGAACCAATTTCTGTTTTAAGGCTCCCAGTGTGTGGTCATTCCTTACAGCGGCCTCAGGGAACTTTCGAATATAGGGGCCAACCCCCACCCCTGCCCCAGCTGAAGAAGAGTAAAAACATTTTAGTAGCCTGGTAATGTTACTCCTATATCTTCAACTTTTAAACAGTCTCTTTGGGGCAAATACTTGGGCAACTTAAAATTCAACACCTCCCCTCCCCTGCGCCCTCCTAGTATGGTGTGGGTGGAGAGGAACATCAATGGGTACTCCTGGCACTCGGGGCAGGGGTAGCTGCTCTGGCTCAGGCTCTGAATTGGCACCTCCAAGAGGCCACTGTCCCCCCTGCCGTTTACAGGCTCACTGCACCCACTGTGGCTGGACACTGCTTGATGTTGCCAGGCAACAAGATCCCTGCACTTTGTGTCCTCCTCTTCCAGATCCACAGGTCTTCTCAGGACATGCACATCCCCTCAGTGGGGAATTCAGGAACTTCTGGCTTTCAAGCAAACTGTGCTCTGGTTTGAAGGATGACAGGGGTGCCTCTTGGTCTACCCAGTCTCTCCTTCCACTGAGGCTGCACCATCTATCACCCTGCTCCTTCCTGGACACTGCCTCATGTGGAGCTTCTGGAAGAGGCTTGCATCCCACTGGAGGTACACCAGAAAAGCACTAACCCACCTCCCACACTTACCCACTGATCTTCAAATAAGTAAATTATTGAAAGCCACACCCATAAGCAATGAGCCCTGGAAAGACCCTCCAACACTTCTGTTCACCCAGCAATCCCAGAGATTCAGAAATTGAAACAGACTCCCACACAGTTAAGCTCAAGTAACCCTACGGGTAGGCACTTGTGGTAGGCACTTAACAAGTGTCCTAGTTTGCTAATGCTGGAGAATGCAAAACACCAGAGATGGATTGGCTTTTATAAAACGGGGATTTATTTCGCTACACAGTTACAGTCTTAAGGCCACAAAGCGTCCAAGGCAACACATCAGCAATCGTGTACCCTCACCGGAGGATGGCCAATGGCCTCCGGAAAACCTCTGTTAGCTATGAAGGCAGCTGGCATCTGCTCCAAAGCTCTGGCCTCAAAACGGCTTTCTCCCAGGACGTTCCTCTCTAGCAAGCTTGCTTCTCTTCAAAACATCACTCCCAGCTGCACTCTCTTCCCCCCCGAGTCAGCTCATTTATATAGCTCCACCGATAAGGGCCCACCCTGAATGGGCGGGGCCACGCCTCCATGGGAACATCTCATCAGAATCATTGCCCACAGCTGGGTGGGGCACATTCCAAGCAAATCCAACCATCACCAAAACTTCTGCCCCACACAAGACTACAAAGATAATGGCATCTGGGGGACACAATACACTCAAACTGGCACAACAAGTAAATATTTGCTCACTACAAGGAAGGATGGATTGGTAGGTAGATAGAAAGATAGTGGATAGCCAGATGATGGACAGGTAGATAGATAGATAGATAGATAGATAGATAGATAGATAATTGGATGTTTGGATAAATGGTCCATTCTCTATTAAACCCACCAGGATCCTGCACTTACCAAAAAAGCATATAGAGATGGCCTCAAAAACATGAATCCAGAAAATAATCTGAAGGGATCAGTACAGGTAAAAATCGGCTATTAACCATTACCTAATAATGGGCCCGCTGCATTAGAATTACATAGGGAGTTTTCAAAACTACAGATGATCCTCAGGCCTCACCCTAGAGATTTTGAATCAGTGGGGTTGGTATAAGTCCTGTAATTTTTAAAGCTTCCGGGATTATTATGATGCATGGTTGAGTTTGAAAACCACTGGGACAGATTCCCACATCTAGGGGTCATTCCAGCAGATAAGAGCAAGGGAGCCACACAGATCCAGGCAGAGAGTCAACACCAGGGATGACAGCAAATTTTGTTTACAAGGCTCAGTCAGAGCAGAACTCAGGGCTTCTTGCATCCCTTCAGTATAGGGGCAGAATTTGGTCTCAAGTTTGAAATGGGCCTAAATCCGCTGGTTGGTGCCAAGACAGATATACATGAACCTCATCAGAGTCACACTGCTCCAAGAGTATTTAATGCTGACATCATAGTATTCACCCAGGGTTTCCAATCAAATCTCATGGTATTTCTCCCATAGAAAGGAATCTATGGAAGAAAGAGAAAGCATCTCAATATTTGCACAGTGAAAAGTATTGTTTTTCTGTTCTGGAAATGTGAACCTGTTGCCACAATGATTATCTCCTCCATGAAACCCTAAAAGGTTGACACTGTTAAGCTCAATCAGCTTAATTCATCCTTGTCTAGTCACTGGCAAGTCCTGGGGCCACTAAAAGGTGGTTGGTGAAGGCTTTACTCTAGTTTTCCTTTACTGGTTTCTGCCACTGTCCTGTCCTAGGGGGCTTCAGGAAACCCAGCCCAGAACTGCAAGCCACAAACCACCTCATGAGAAAAGTACCTTCCTTTTGACTTTGCCTAAGAATGTACAATATCTGGAAGCCATTGGTTTTATCCTGCATGAGTAAAAAATTCAGTCTGGCCTGGGCAAATAGAGACTTTTGAGATCAGAACACAAGATTGGATTACATGGACCTTTAAGGAAATCTATTATGCTGGAACAGATCTTTCCCTAAGTGCTAAATTAGAGTACTGTCATCCACAGCAGCAAAGCAACCACACTTTGCAAAAAGATTTTCCACCAGGCTCCTTGAAACATGGAGCTCTTCCATACTTCTCAGGAGCAGATCTGGTACGTAAAGTTAGGTACACCTGGATGCTTTCACGGACATTATTAGCACACTTAAGACTTAATTTATAATGTGTGGAGCCCTTGAAAGTAACAAAACTGCATTTGGCTAAATGGTCTACAAGGTAGGAATTACTGAGTGAAAGGAACTTAATTTGTCCCTGTTCTCCTGAAATAAGCTTAATGCATCTGACACAAACCTGCTGTCTCCTGGGATGACCTTCCCTGGCTTCCCCCCAGGGTCTCTGCCTGTTTTCTGAACCCTGCTGCCCACCACTGCTTTTAATGACCTCCCCAACTGGCAGGCATCCAGTTTGAAGCCCCAGGCCTACATGGCCCCCATGTACCATGTGTCACAATGAGGTGTCCCTCCATTCCTAGACTTGGCTAAAATGTCATGCTCAGAGTCTGGCATCTGGATTTCTGAGTAACTGCTCTGGGACAGATAATGAGACCTAGAACCATAGGGGGTCTAGCCTCCACTAGGAAATGGAAGATGGAAGGGAGCTGAGCAATAAATCATAATAAATAATATTACAATAAATAATTCTTCCAGAGAAAATCCGATATGCAGCACGAACATGCATGCCAACTGACTTGCATGGCTCTTCATGGCTTGTTGTTCACATGTCTCTTTGTCTTCCTTCCCATTTTTCTTCACGCTTATCTCCCTGGGCTTGAAACTTGCAAATAAAATGTCAGCACTTGAATCCTTGCATAGAACTCTGCTTTGTAGAAGACACAGGCTAAAATAAGTGTGAAAGAGAGGTTCTAGAAAATAGGATGCAATTAAGGAGTTGAATGTCCCACTTCTTGAAAGTATTACTCCTTTGCTGGTGATACATGGACTGGTAAGAATCCCTTGGTATTTGGCAGACTCACAATTTCTTAAATGCTAACTGGGATGAAACGCGGGTGGAGGGAGTTCAAGGCACTGGAAGATCAAGTGGCTACTACACTCAGATAGTATAGCAGCAATGTGAATTATGAGGCTTGTGGATTATGATGCCTATTTATGACAAAATTAAAGACATTAAAACAAATAACAAATGCAGGGTGGTCAATTCAGGCCTCTATAAAAACCAGAGGCCTGCATGGCAACATTAAAGGAGGTCTTTATTACCTGCAGCCTCAGGAAAGACTGTGCTGATTCTAGGGATTCCAGAGCTGCCAGGAAGATCACCTGCATAGTCCTGGCAAATATCCTGTTGCAAGTTAGGGCCCCGAGACGGAAAGAGTGGAACCCTGAGATTTGAGACCGAGACTTCTAAGTGGGTGAACCTGAGTATCTTGAAATTCCAAATTCCTTAAGCCCTCCTCCCCAAAAGAAGCAGCACAAGCACCTTTGGCAGAAGAGAGTATGATAAGCTAACTTCCACCACCCCTCACTGGCTCCAGGCTGATAGCAGAGTCAGGTCTGAGCAAGTGCAGATGGAGAGAATAAAAAACCCTGTTTCTGGAAGAAAGTGTGTAGATGAGAAAGAAATGACAAAACCTAGCAAGAACTGGAGAACATAAATGAGAGTGAATATTTAGGGTGAGAGCCCAGGAGGTGGCAGAATATAAAGCTGGATAATGGAGAGAACTCATCTATGACTCCTAATTTAACTCTGTGGCAAGAGTATCACTTGGAGCAGGCAGCGACTCATCCTTACTAGACTTGACACCAACTCCAGAGCAGGATTTTCCTTAGTGTAAGGCATCACGCATAACACACACGCACACATACACACACATGCATACTCTCACACACACACACTCTCTCTAGTTCAAGGCACAATGCTCTGCATTATAACAATTTGTTACATGAATAAATGAATTAATAAACGAGTGAATATTGGACATGAGTGTGTAAAACAGGGAGTGAAAGGCTTACATAAGTTCAGGAAGACCAGTAGAGCTTCTCCAGTCTCTTTTCCCTTTGTTCCTCAACCCAGACCTTAGCTAGGCCAGGGTCTTATCTGGACTATCATAATCCCTCTTCAGAATATCCCTATCTACAATCTTGCTCTGCTAGCCCCTTCCTTCCAGGTTTAAGCCACTGTAATCCCCATATAGATAAGGCACCTGACACTCATTACTTCGTTTTATCCTCACCACAATCTCATGAGAAAGGAGATATGAAAGAGACGGTACTCATCAATGTCCACTTTCTCCTCTTCTTCCTGGGCACAGGGCTGACTACATGTCCCAACAGCCCCTTTGCAGTTAGGGTGGGACCAGATGACCTAGTTAGGACAAATGGAAAATCATGCATGCCACTTCCAGCCTAGCACACACAAATCTCCATTCCTTTATCTGACCATGGAGGCCACACACTGATGATGGCAGCTCCTTAAGAGGGAAGGAGCCTGCGTCTCTAAATGACCCTGCCTAGCTTGCATTGAATTTGTACATGAACAAGAAATACTTTTATCTTGTGAAACCACTGAGAGTTTGAGATTATTTCTTGGAGCAGTAAACCTAGTCTGAATAAAACAGGAAATCAGGTGTGAAGTTTATTATGAAAGATGTACTGGAACAGAAACACCAAAAGATGAGAAAATCACGTAGGTAATGGAAAATTGCCTGGTTTGTAGTTAAACACACTGAGGGATTGATTCATGGCTCAACCACTTGCTGGCTTTGGGCACATCATTTAACATCTCTGAGCATCAGTTTTTATATCCACAAGTCAGATAAAAAATGGAGGGTCACACATGGAGTTTTGTGTATGCCAGATCCAGAAATGGTACACATCATTTTCCATTTTTGTATGACATGACAGGAAAAACACTTTTCTTGCAAGTTTATCCTGAGGATGGGAGATAGGATTTATAAAAAGCTAGGCCCAGCTGCTGGTACAAAGTTGGCACTCAGTGAACATTCCCTCCCATTATTATTAAAGCACAGATTCAGACACTAAATAACACCGCAGGTGGGGTCAGAACCCCACTTCCTGAAGGCTAGCCCAGACAACTTCCACAACATACCCTGTTTTTAGCCAGTCCTACTTTGTGTTGCTGCCTTTTCATTATGAAGCAACCCCAGTTAGAATTTTGGTTTCTTAAAATAAGGCAGTAGCCTTTTCTGGGCATTCTTTGCCTGCACGTATGTCAAGGGCTGGGATTAGACCCAGGACACATTTGAAATGGTGTGACCATGAGTTTTGTTATAACAGAGCTCTACTGCATTTGAAACAAAGGTGATGAAGAGGTCACAAGTGGTGACCAAAATTACAGTATTCCATTCCGAATTTTTTTTAGATTCAAACCTTGTCTGTTTCTAAGACTGTGCAAAAGAGCTATGAACAGACTGTCGTTTCAGGAATAAGATTTTGTGGTCTCCAATCTACTTCCTTAATTGCTGACTTGGTCTCACTGCGCCGCCTGGTGGCTGTGAATTTAATCAGGTCTATTTGTAGACTCCCGAGGAATGATGGAAATATTTGTGCTAGTTAGAGCATGGGAACTTCATCCTCGTGGAAGGTCTGAGTCATCAAATTCACACACACCAACTCTCGAAGGCAAATCAGGGTGGTGCATAAGAAGCCCGACAGCACTGACCAAGCCAGGGTGCTCTGCCCGAAGGCCCCTGGGAGGTGAAAAGGGCCTGCTGGAGAGGGGTCAGCAGGAATGGAGAGGAGCTGGAATTTCAAGGAGAAAAACCCCAGGATTTGAAGTGGATATGAATGAGAGGAAGGAGGCAAAACTATGAAAGAATAGGCTAGAAAATCTCTCCTGGTTCCTGACCACTAGCTACAGCCAGGCTACTACTATAAGCTTCCCCTCCCCCAGGAAGATACAAAAAGCACAAAACTCCAGGCGGCAACTTGAAGACAGCACCCTTCACTTCCACCATCCTGCTTTTGTCCCCTCTTTTGTCTCCCGCATTCTTGCACCTGCCAGAGAAATTGACCAACTCACTTCTAAGCAAAGGAAATGGAACGGGTGACAACCTTGAAGTTTTGCACCCACTGTTAGGATACCTGAGTCCTTCACTATAGAGATTCATTCCTTGAAGGTAGCCTTTTCTGGGCTCCGAGGCAGAATGCAAGTAGGCAAAAAAAAAAGAAAAAAAAGAAGCACTTACAAAAAAAAAAGAATTTTGGAAAACTGGATTAAGCAAAGATGAACAGTTTTCTTCATTGCAGGATTTCTCAGAGCCTTCAGTACACGAATGGGCTATGAGAGCCTGCCGTAGATTATAGGATGGCATTTTCAAAGTTCATTTGAGCACTGATGCCTATATTTCAAAGAGTATCTTGCAAGATGCTCCCTGGAACCCACTTTGAGAAATACTTCCCCAAACAACTGGTCAACTAATTCTTGCTCAGAGCCTGGGCACCAGAAGGCGGGCCCTTAGGCCAGAAAGAGCACATGCTGGGTGTCAGAAGACCAGAGCTTTGTCCTCAGACCTTCCATTATAGATGTGCTTTTGGCTAGGTCCCCTCATTTCTTTGGGTTCTGTTTCCTCATCTGTTAAATGAGGAGATTGGGAGAGATCCGTGGGTTCTAAACTGTTCCAGGGAAACTTGGGGCCCCATGGAGGTACTTCATTATTTCCACATGAGTCATGTAATTTCCCTAAGTTAAGAAAATGTGAACTTTTGAGGAAATCCATTAATTTCTTTTACTTGTTGTATATATTGAGTGTTTATAAAGAATTACATTTGAATAAAAAAGTTTATCTGCTAAAATTGGTTGAAAAAGTCTGGAATATTTGATCCCTGAGGACTATTCCAGGCATAGATAGTTCTGCAAGTGCAGAACATCCTGGAATGACAAGATTTACCAGTGTGGATGCTTGCTAGCTGTTTTGGTTTCCTAGTTGCTGAAACAAATATCATGCAATGAGTTGGTTTAACAACAGGAATTTACTGGCTCGTGCTTTCAGAGGCTAGAAGGCTTGCTTCCACAGGAGGGTCAGTATCTTCTAGCTAACTGACAAACTTTGGGGTTCCTTGGCTTTTCCGTCACATGGCAATGCACACGGAGGTGACTTCTTTCTCTTCTAAGTTCTGTTGACTTCCAGCTTTTTGCTTCCCCCTGTGGCTTCTCTATCTTTCCTTCTGCTTATAAAGGATTCTAGTAATCCAGATTAACACTGAATCCAATTCAAATGGACCACACCTTAACTGAAGCAACATCTTGAAGAGGTCTTAATTACAATGCGTCCACACTCACAGGAATGGATTAAGATTAAGAACATGTTTTTCTGGGGTACATAACTCCAAGCCACTATACTAGCTGTGTGGCTTGACCAAGTCACAAGACCTCAGGGCAATTTCTGGACCTTGATCACTTGACTATTGAGAATAGTGAAAGAGAGAATGAATGTGACAACATGGAAACTGTTACAAGACACGCTTTGAGAGACATAAATTGGAAGACAGCATCACTTGAGAGTTGCCCATGGAGGAAAGAAAGATGTTAATTGTCAGAACCCTGGTCAGAACTCCTGGGGAGGGGTGACACAGAGATTTAGCATTCAGTGATTCATAGGTAAATAAGAGACCTGGCATTGCCAGCCCTGAGAACAGTGTGAAGCAGGGGCTATCCCGGATCTGCAGTGGGGAACTAGATCCAGGGCAGAGGGCCACGTGCTGACAATGCCTCTCTGGGTTTCTACGACAGCCTCTCCCTTGTCTGCCTCTCAGCTCACCTCTCCCACCCAGGAAGCAGTGTAATGAAATAATCATCCTCTAGCCCCTTTTGCTTGCTTCTAATAGCCCCCTTTTCTTGCTACTTGGTTGCCCAAGAACCTAGAAGGATGCACTGTATACATTAAAAAAAAAAAAATAAAAAAATAAAGATGCACTGTAACCTTACCTTTGCAAAAGTTAAGAGGTGGGTCTCAGTGGCATACTAGGTAGCTGTAAGCTCCACAGTTAGCTCTGGGGGAAAAAAAAAGAAAAAAAAAAAACCTGCAAAATGGATAAACAAGTCTTTTTTACTCTCTCACAAACTTTTCTATGCTGCTGTAACCTCCTTTTCCGTTCTCAACTATAATGTCTTGGCATCGCCCCACATATTAATTAAATCACAATCTCTTATTGGAGGTCTGAGGACCAGCATATTTTAAAAGCTCCCCCAAAGGATTCTAATGTGTAGTTAGAATTAAGAAACACTTCTAGACTCTTGAGCTCCTGAAGTCATCCCTCTAGCTGTGAACCACGCTCCAGAAACATTTCTTCTTCTCAAGCATCCGAACTTCCATTCTTTCAGTGAAGTTAATTTTAGCTCAAAGGAAGGCAATTTTATCGAATTAATACACACTGAAGCATAAAAGATGCATTGTCTTTTGGAGGGAGGTGGATAGCCACCATTAAAAAGAGCTAATCCTTAGCCAAATTAACCCCTAATTTGGGAATATCAGAACATATTTTGATCCAAGAATTAATGCATTTAAATACTCCTTTTTTCCTGGTCTACCTAATTTGTATGCTGGGGCAGATAGAAAACAGGAATTTGTAAATATTTCCATTCCAGTTCAATTACAAAAAATATTGAGCATCTTCCACAGTCAAGATTCTAGTTACTGAAGACACAACAATAGAGAGAGACTTGGTCTCCACCTCCAAGGAAATCACAGACTAGCAGAGAAAATATATAGCATGGGTTAAAAAAAAGGAAAACAGAAATTATCTAATCCTTAAAAATAAGCAACCGAGAGCCGTGTATCAAAATCTGGGGGGTGGGCAGGGGGCGGTTTCCTGGGTTCCTCTGCTGGGGCTGCCCGGGGGCCCGTGTGTGCCCACCATGCTCTCCAGGCTGCACCTCTTGCTGCTGCTGCCACTGCCACCCCTGACCTACGAGGCTGCCGTGTGGCCCCTGGGCACCCCACACACCCACCAGCCTCCTTTATGTGCTAAGGAGGGCATGAATCAAGTGTGTGGGAAGCCTGGGGTGGTCGGAAGATCTAGGAGAGCCAGCAGGCAGCGGCCAACATCTGGGGAGCTCCCCTCATCGAACTGTACTGCCCACTGCTTCAAAAGTCCCAGGAGCCGGGGGACTACCAGTCCTGTTGGGTTGCAGCCAGTTACACCAGCCCACTGTGCACAGCTGCCAGACGACTGTGAATCAGACCATGGTCCACCCAGACTTCCAAAAGTTCCACCCCATGGAGAGTAACAGCTTCATGCTGTGAACTTCTACGCCTGCCATTTCATCCCCACCTGCATCCCAGCACCTGACACGTAGCTGCCCAGTCATAGGTCCTTCTGGATAATCGGCTGTGGGATGCTCCCCAAGGACAAGTTCCTGCCTTCATCCTTCCCCCTTGAAGAGGCCAGCAACTATTTCCAGCCGCCAACCCCCAGCTGCCACAAGCACTGTGCACAGGATGCCATTCTGTATGTGGGGAGCCTCAGTCAGGAAAGTCTGTCTGCCCAGAAGATTCTGTGGTTCCCCTCACCTGCCAATTGGACAACACCTGGTTGCTGGTGGGGCTGACCAGCAGGAGCTTAGACTGCCTGGGAGCCCCAGTGCCTTCACCAAGGTCACTTACTCTGGTGGTTTGAAGCTGTAATGTACCCCAGGAAAGGCCATGTTCTTGTAATCCATTCCTTTGGGGGCAGACCCATTGTAGTGGGACCTTTTGATTAGGTCACTTCTATTGAAGAGTGCCCCAAGGTGGGTCTTAATCCTTTTACTAGAGCTCTTTATGAGAAGATAAAACACATGCAGAAGCAGAGAGATAAAATTCAGAGAAGCTCACAGAAAAAGACACAGAAGCTGAGAAAGGAAGCCACCTATGGAGAAACCAGAAGCTGAAGCAACAAAACCTAGGAGAGAAGGACCAGCAGACGACAACCATGTGCCTTCCCATGTGACAGAGGTATCCCAGATGCTGGCAGCCTGTCTTCAGAGTCCAGGTATCATCCTGTTGATGCTTTGACTTGGACATTTTCACAGCCTAAGAACTGTCAATTGTAAGTTAATAAATCCCCATTGTAAAAGCCGACCCATTTCTGGTATGTTGCATTGCAACAGTTTTAGCAAACTGAAACACCAACTCGAAACTCCAGGTTGAGAACACATGCCCACCCCTGCCCCTGCTCTGGCTGCTCCCCAGGGCCACCTGCCATCTCTGGGCCACCCACACCCCCTGGTCCCGGCCCTGAGCCCTGGGTCTGCAGGAGCCTTCACACACCCTCATTCCACTGCCCACTCTCCTCAGGACTCTGTAATGGCCCCGAGCACCCAGCCTCCCTCTGGGGGTCCTGTTCTGGGTGCCCATGCCCATCTGAGGACACCTCCACCCCAGGCCTAGTGAAGTGAAAATAATTTTAAAAGCTAAAAAAATAACAATAAAACCCTGTGGGCTTCAACCAAAACAGAACTCAGAGGAAAACTCATAACCTAAAGTGTGTATCTTAGTAAATTAGAAAGAAAATCATTCACCTGACAATACAACTTAAGAACAATGTGGTCATGACGGCAGTTTAATTTTATGTTTTTATTTTGAAATAATTTAAAACTTACAGAACAGTTGCAAAAATAATACAAACCCCATACAGAGAACTGTAAAATACCTCCAACCTCCCAGATACCTAGATCCACCAATTTTAATGTTTTGTCACCTTTACTGTATCATTCCATCACCTATCATTTATCTATTGGTAGTTTAGATTTTTAATCTCCCTACAACCTCTCCTGGCAACCAAGCAGACCAGATAGAATACCCAAAGAAAAAAATCCCATACATAAAATATTCAATCCAATTAGGTGAAAGGAAATCAATCAAACCTTAGGATATAGAAAAATGCATCAAACAGCAACAGCAGGACCTGGACACAAAAATGAAAAAATCACCTACAAATGCTATTCCCCAAAAGGAGTCCACACCCTGAGCAAAAACCTGGGCCAACAGATCTGAGAGCAACCAGTGTAACAAAGAAAAATCCCACAGGCTCAAAATTGTGGGAGAGCAAAAATAACTGTGGGGGCATGGAAGGATCAAAGAGGGTGCTATCAGGTTAAGTCCTTGAGACTATCAGAAATATCCAGCAAATAACTCATTCCAGAAGGAAAGAACCTCACTGTGAAGGAGAATTCCTGGAAACAGAAGCCAAACTAGCAGGGCAGGAACACTGCGAATAAGCAAAAGAGAAGGCCGAGACAGCAGGAGAGGAGGGACCCACAGGAAGATCTCAGAAAACACTGCAACATCAAAATATGGCATCTCCTTGGAAACTGAGAGCATCGCCTTGGAAGGTAAGATGTACAGCGCTCCAGGGCTGGGGAGTTGGGCGGGAGGCAGAGAATCCTCCTGAACCAGACATTTCTAAGAGACAAAGAAGAGACCGCACAGACAAGCTTTATTTTGAGTCATTCACGTTATCTACAGAGGAGATGACCTTGAACCTTGATTCTGGGAAAGCTACTCTAGCCTATGCCCTCCTGACATCCCCACCTCCCACCTCTAGCAGGAACCTCCTCCTAAAGGCTTAGAAAACCCACCCACTTTACACATGAGGGAAAAGAGACAGAAAGCCTAGTTCCATCCAATGTTACTTTTCCAAATATTAAAATGAAACAAGTTACTTTGGAAATGCCTTCTGTGCCGGGCATCGCAGCCTCAGCTGTAAAGGACCAATTCATGTGAGCTCAGACCCAGTCCAGCCCAGCAGGGCCCCTCTTCAGCTGCGAGGTTTCAGCTGTGAGCTTGCATCAGTGGCCGTCTCCCTCTTGCTAGAGGACAGCAGCCTTCCCTTCCCTTGACACTATTCAAAGATATAACCAGAAGCGGGTGCCTCACAAGATGATGTTTTTCCTGCTCAAGATCTGCCCTGTCTCCACCCCCCAAACTGCCTCCAGAACAATAACCAAGTCAAGTTGCATCACAGCCTGAGTGGGGGAATGCAGTCTTCTCTATCCCAGAACTAAATAACATGAACACCTAAAAAATTACAGGAGCCAGCTAATATGTACCCACAGAACCACAGACAGCAGATCTTAAAGGCTCTGGACTGGGGGTTGGGAGTGGAATATAAGACTGGATAGAGGAAAACTGGTTAACATGAGAGTACTCAGTTGTGACTTAGGATTTAACAGTCGGGCAAGGAGACCTAGAACAACTTCTAATACAATAGCTGAGACAGCCCCTTGAATTATGAACATGATAATGGCAGATGAGATGGAGATGCCAGAAATGAGTTATCTGGGAAGTTGGAATGTGAAAATGGATTTATTATGTGACATCAAAGAACCTCCCAGCTTAAATGTTCCCTGGAAAGGCCCAGAAGACACTCACTTCACTAAGTCAGTAAGGAGCTGGAGAGGAGTGAACCAGCATCACTTAAAAGGTCCATGCTGGCTGGCCTGTGTAGGCAAGATGGGCAGAGGAGATGGACCTGGCCTCCCCAGTCTCAATGGAGATGAGGCAAGGTGGATATAATTACCCTGTCGGATAGCGAGGACTCAGTGGCAAATCAGGGTACCTTGCCTGCAGAGATATATGCTGATAAATAATAAACCATGGTGTTCCTAGTGCAAGAGAGATGGACAACTAACTAGGGATGGCTTAACTTGTATCACCAGAAAAAAAATCAAGGGCTAGCAATCCATTTCCATATCTGAGTCAATTCTCTCAGAATTCTCCTGATAAGAGTTCATCATTTTAAGGGAAGGACATGTTCTCTGGAAGAAGGAATCTGTAATGCCACATCAAGTATATACGATAAATATTTCCTTATTCCTTCTCCAAAGAGATTTATGGCCATTTATAAGACTACTGTTCCTGCTGCTAATGTCTTGCAGGGTCACTCCAGTGTCCACCACTGATGAAGCCTCACAGCCTACCAGCTTGCAAAGCACAAATGTTTACAGGGTCCAGCTCCAGTACACAACAAGGCAAAGTGGCGTGGTTTGGAGCTGAGAGACGCTGGCACAGCCCACCCCTTTGATGATACAACTTCCATACACATCCTTCCTCACACATTTAAACCTCTATTCAACAACAAAACAACACTTTGTTTCCACCTACTAAGATGAAACTAGACTTCAAAAAAAATACCCAGGAATAAAACCAACAAGAAAATGGTAAGGCCTATGCGAAGAAAATATAAGGATATTAAAGAAACTCTACATAAAATGAAGATTAAATATTGTTAATCCATTTCCCATAAATTGATGTATAAATCCAATGCAATAACAATTAAAATCACAATTTACTTTCATGAAACTTGACAAGCTTATTGTATAGTCTTTATGGAATAAAAAAGAAGCAAGAATAGTCAAGAAAATAAAGCCCAGGGGGAGACAATCAAGGGCCATATGGTGCACTGTGACACTCCACATGTGCTCCTTCTTATTGTTCTACCTTACGTGCCTTCCTTTCCCAATGACTCCTTATTTCAAAATGGCAGCTCCAGTTCTACCTATCACATTCACATTCCACTCAGTTCATAGAGGATGAAAGGGAAGGAGAAGAGTGTGACTCTCCCTTTAAGAGCATGATCCAGAAAATGCAAAATTGTACATGGCAATTCTGGTTACCTCCCACTGGCCAGAATTGAGTCACATGGCCACACTCAGATACAAAGAGGCTGGGAAATTTAATCTTTATTCTAGATGATAAAACAATCAACTAAAAATCAGACTTCAGAAAAAAATACAAGGAAAGAATGGGTAATGAGGGATAACTAGCAATTTTTGCCACTACATGATGTTCATTCTCAGAAAAATATTTATTGAGGCCCTACTGTGCACTGGCTACAGAGCAGAACAACAAAAAGGCTGGTTCCAGTCCTCAAGAAGTTAGCACCCTAGTGTATGCTACCTCAGGTATGGATAAATAAAGGAATCAAACAGAATAGATAGTTCAGAAAGATGTGAGCAGATAGGAAATTAAAAAGATGTATTTCAAAGCAGTGAGAAAGAATAGTGATGGAACATTTGGCTATGTATTTGTGGGAAAGTATTTATACTCCTACACACAATGGACCAAATTAATTCCAGATATATGACTAGACCAAAACATGAAAATCAAAACTATAAAAAAATTAAGAAAAATGGAAGCTATTTATAATTTGGGGACAAGTAAAGCATTACTAAGCAAAACACAAAAACCAAATTCCATAAAGGAAAAAATGGACAGGTTTAACCTCTTTAAAATTTCTACAAGACAAAACGTATCATAAATAAGGTTAAAAGTGAAAACTATCTGGGAAAAATTTCTGTAACAGATTTAACATAGCAATTTAATAACTCGAGTGATAAGAAATGCTAGAATGCAGTAAGAAAATGATACCCTTTGTGCCGGTTTGGATGTTTTATGTCCCCCAAAATGCCATGATTTTGATGCAGTCTTGTGGGGGCAGATGTATTAGTGTTGATTAGGTTGGAATCTGTTGACTGAGTATATTCATAAAGATGTGACTCAATCAACTGTGGGTGAAACATTTGATCAAAACATTTCCATGGACATATGGACAACATCCACTCAGGGTGGGTCTTGATTAAATCACTGGAGTCCTATAAAAGAGTTCATGGACAGAAGGAGCTCAGAGCAGCTGTGAGTGACATTTTGGTGAGCAGCCAAGAGAGACATTTTGAAGATGGCCATTGAAAGTAGATTTTTGCTGCTCCAGAGTTTGCCTGGGAGAAACTAACAGAATACCCCCAGATGCCTAGAGAGAAACATCCTAGGAGAAAGCCACTTTGAAACACAACTTGGGAACAAGCAGATGCCAGCCACATGCCTTCCAAGCTAACAGCAGTGTTCCAGACGCCATTGGTCATTCTTCTGTGAAGGTACTCTATTGTTGACGTCTTAGCTTGGACACTTTTATGGCCTTAAGACTGTGACTCTGTAACCAAATAAACCCCCTTTATAAAAGCCAATCCATTTCTGGCATTTTATATAACAGCAGCATTAGCAAACCAGAACACTGTTCCAAAAAATTATGTTTATGGGATATAAACAGGCAATTCACAAAAGAGTACAAATTACCATTTAAAACAAGAAAATATGCATGGTACCCAAGCCACCTGGATGCCTGACCAAGAAGTTTGGGTCTTATTCTTCAGGCATCAGGGAGTCACGGAAGATTTTGAAATAGGTGAGTGATATTCTCAGCTGCATATTTTAGAAAGACCACCCTGGAATTAGGGTGAAGGATGTATTGAAAAGTGGGAGAAACTAGAGGCAGAGGGACCCAATAAGAGGTTATTGCAAGTTGCTTCTGGTTTCTATGGACCTTTTCTGCTTCAAACACAAGAAATAATAAATTTAAAAAATGAAAAGAGAAAACTGAAAAGACATCTCAGACAAGAGTCCAATCTTCCAGTCATGATGAAGTAACAAGGACCAAACTTGTCCTCCTCCCATAACCAATTAGAAAACTGGACAAAGTACATGAAACAATGACTTTCAGGTATTAGACAACAAGGACTGTGATCCCCAAGAGAACAGAAACAGACTAAGTGAATGCTAACATAACCTGGGCTTTCTGCCTGGAGGAAATTTCTGGAATTTAGGTATAGGAAGGGGGACCCCAAATAGAGTCTAGCAGCCTCTCTGGGTTGAAGAGATGGAGAGGAGAGCTCAGGGAGGCTGAGGAGCTGGTAGTTCTGGGGCAGGGCTCTGGGAAAAAGGAAAGAACCCCAGAGACCTGCATAGCAGTCCACTTAAGTCTTTGCTTGACCAACAGGCCAGGTTAGAGTGGCACTCCACAGATCAGACAAAAAAACTACTAGGGAATTGTAAGATGAACAGTAAAGAGTCCTCAGTGATGGTGGTAATGGTTTCGCAACTTGTGAAGATGCTAAAAACCACTAAGTTGTACACTTTAAAAATGATAAATATCATGGTATGTGAATTACATCTTAATTTTTTTAAATGTAAAATAATAAGAGTTCTCAGTGATCACCCAGGACATTTAATTGCAGTTTAAAAATAAATATGTTAAAAGTAAAAGAATGCAAGAAGATATACCATTCTACCACCAAACATAAGGAAGACAGATAGTTGTATTAGTAACAAAGTAGATTACAGAAAAGGAAATATTACCAACAATAAAGAGAGAGAGAAAATGAGGAAAAATACTGGAGTGATGTCCTCAAATAAAAAGGTAAAAGATGTACTGCAAAAGTGAAAGGGGCACAAAACAAGTCCTAATAAATTTTAAAAGACCGAAATTATTCAAAGCACATTCTCTGACCACAATGGAATACAACTAGAAATGAATAAACACCAAAGAACCAGATCTTTCACAAATATATGGAGGTTAAACAACACACTCCTAAACAACCAGTGGGTCAAAGAAGAAATTGCAAGAGAAACAGGTAAATATCTAGAGAGGAATGAAAACGAAATCACAACATATCAAAACCTGTAGATGCAGTGAAGGTGGTGCTGAGAGGGAAATTTAGAGCTCTAAATGCATATATCAAAAAGCAAGAAAGAGCTAAAACCAAAGACCTAACTGAACAACTGAAAAGGCTAGAGAATGATCAGCAAACTAACCCTAAAGCAAGTAGAAGAAAAGAAATAACAAAGATTAAAGCAGAAATAAATAAGCTGGAGAACAAAAAATAATAATAATAATAAAGAGAATAAATAAAATCAAAAGTTGATTCTCCAAAAAGATCAAAAAGATTGACAGACCCTTAGCTAGACTGACAAAGTCAAAAAGAGAGACGACCCAAATAAATGGAATCAGAAATGAAAGCGGGATAATAACTATAGATCCTGAAGAAATAAAAAAAATCATAAGAGGATACTATGAACAACTGTATGCCAACAAGCTAGACAATTTACAGGAAATGGGCAATTTCCTGGAAACAAATGAACAACCTGAACTGACCCAAGAAGAAATAGAAGACCTCAATAAACCAATCACAAGCAAGGAGATCCAATCAGTCATCAAAAATCTAGCTACAAATAAAAGCCCAGGGCCAGATGGCCTCACAGGGGAATTTTACCAAACTTTCCAAAAAGAATTGACACCATTGATGTTCAAACTCTTTAAAAAAAAAAAACTGAAGAAAAAGGAACACTACCTAACTCATTTTATGAAGCTAATATCACTCTGATACCAAAACCAAACAAAGATACTACAAAAAAGGAAAACTATAGGCCAGTCTCCCTAATGAATAAGATGCAAAAATTCTCAAGAAAATACTTGCAAATTGAATCCCAAGGCACATTAAAAGAATTACACACCATGACCAAGTGGGGTTCATTCCTGGCATGAAAGGGTGGTTCAACATAAGGAAATCAATTAATGTAATACAACACATTAACAAATAGAAAGGGAAGTATCAAATGATCATTTTGATAGATGCTGAAAAAGCACTGAAAAAATTCAACACCCCTTTTTGATAAAAATGCTTCAAAAGGTAAGGACTGAAGGAATCTTCTTCAATGTGATAAAGGGCATATATGAAAAACCCACAGCCAGCATTGTACTAAATGGTGAGAGGCTGAAAGCTTTCATCCTAAGTTCGGTATTTCAGTTTACTAATACTGCCATTATGCAAAATACCGGAAATGGATTGGCTTTTATAAAGGGGGGTTATTTGGTTACAAAGTTACAGTCTTAAGGGCATAAAGGTGTCCAGCTAAGGCATCAACAATAGAGTACCTTCACAGAAGAATGGCCAATGGCGTCTGAAACACCTCTGTTGTCTGGGAAGGCACGTGGCTGGCGTCTTACTCCTTTGCTCCCAGGTTGTATTTCAAAACGGCTTTCTAACCAGGACGTTTCTCTCTAGGCATCTGGGGGTATTCTCTTAGTTTCTCCCAGGCAAACTCTGGAATAGCAAAAGTCTACTTTTAATGGCCATCTTCAAAATGTCTCTCTTGGCTGCTCGCCAAAATGTCACTCACAGCTGCTCTGAGCTCCTTCTATCTGTGAATTCCTTTATAGGGCTCCAGTGATTAAATCAAGACCCACCCTGAATGGGCACTGTCCATATGTCCTTGGAAATAATTTGATCAACTGTTTCATCCACAGTTCATTGAGTCTCTCTTGGCTGCAGCCAATGTCAGGGGTCCAGAACTCCAAGCATCTCTGAGCTAAGCCAGCTAGTGAATGCGTCTGTGCCAGAATTTTTAAAGGACCCCAGTGATTAAATCAAGACCCATACTGAATAGGCAGGGTTACACCTCCATGGAAATAGTCCAATCAGTGTTATCACCTACAGTTGGGTGGGTCACATCTCCAGTGGAAACAACCTAATCCAAAGGTTCCAATCTAAGCAACACTAAATATGTCGGCCCACACGAGACTACGTCAAAGAACATGGTGTTTTGGGGGACATAATACATCCAAACTAGCAAATTGGGAACGAGACAAGGATGCCCACTGTCACCTCTATTTTTCAACATTGTGCTAGAAGTTCTAGCCAGAGCAATTTGCCAAGACAAAGAAATAAAAGGTGTCCAAATTGGAAAAGAAGTAAAACTGTCACTATTTGCAGATGATATGATCCTATGTTTGGAAAAAAATGAGAAATTGGCGATAAAGCTACTTGAGCTAATAAACAAATTCAGCAGAGTTGCAAGATACAAGATTAATGCACATAAGTCAGTAATGTTCCTATACACTAGTAAGGACCTAACTGAAGAGGCAATAAAAAAAATTCCAGTCATAATAGCAACTAAAAAAATCAAGTATCTAGAAATCAACTTAACCAATGACATAAAAGACCTCTACATAGAAAATTACAAAACCTTACTAAAAGAAATAAAAAAGGACCTAAATAGATAGAAAGATATTCCGTGCTCATGGATAGGAAGGCTAAACGTTGTTAAGATGTCAAATCTACCCAAACTGATCCACAGATTCAACAAAATTCCAAATAAAATTCCAAAACGTACTTTGCAGACTTGGAAAAGTTAGTTATCAAATTTATTTGGAAGGGAAAGGGGCCTAGAATTGCTAAAAGAAAAAAATAATAAATAAAAAATAAATAAAAAATCCTAAAACAGAAGAACAAAGTGGAAGAACTTACAATTCCAGAGTTTGAAGCCTACTGTAAAGCCACAGTGGTCAAAACAGCCTGGTACTGCCACAAAGATAGGCAAATTGATCAATGGAATCAAACTGAGAGTTCAGAAATAGACCCCCAGATATATAGCTGACTGATTTTTGATAAGGCCCCCAAATCCACAGAATTGGGACGGAACAGTCTCTTTAATAAATGGTGCTGGGAGAACTGGACAGCCGTAAAAAGAATGAAGGAGGACCCCTACCTCACACCCCATACAAAAATTAACTCAAAGTGGATCAAAGACCTCTATATAAGAGACAGCACAATAAAACTCTTAGAAGATAATATAAGGAAACATCTTCAGGACCTAGTAATAGGAGGCAGCTTCTAGACCTTACACCAAAGCACAAGCAACAAAAGAAAAAACAGATAGCTGGGAACTCCTCAAAATCAAAAGCTTCTGTGCCTCAAAAAATTTTGTCATAAAGGGGAAGAAGCGGTCAATTCAATGGGAGAAAATATTTGGAAACCATGTATCTGATATGAGACTGATATCCTGCATATATAAAGAAATCCTACAACTCAGTGACTATAGTACAAATGTCCCAATTATAAAATGGGCAAAAGATATGAAAAGGCATTTTTCCAAAGAGGAAATACAAATGGCTAAAAAACACATAAAAAAATGTTCATCTTCACTAGCTGTTAGGGAAATGCACATCAAAACCACAATGAGATACAATCTCTCACCAATAATAATGGCTGCCATTAAACAAACAGGAAACAATAAATGCTGGAGAGGATGTAGAGAAATTGGAACTCTTATTCATTGCTGATGGGAATGTATAATGGTACTGCTGCCGTGGAAGACAGTTTGGCGGTTTCTCAGAAAACTAGACATTAAATTACCCTATGATGTGGCAATTCTACTTCTTGGTACATACCCAGAAGATCTGAAAGCAGGGACACAAACAGACATTTGTACACTGATGTTCATAGCGGCATTGTTCAGAATTGCCAAGAGATGGAAACAATCCAAGTATCCTTCAACAGATGAGTGGACAAAGAAAATGTGGTCTATACATATGACAGAATACTATGCAACAGTAAGAAGTAACAAGGTCCTGAAACATATGGCAACGTGGATGAATCCTGAAGATATAATGCTAAGTGAAATAAGTCAGACACAAAAGGAGAGATATTGTATGTTACCACTACTATGAACTCCCTGAACAATGTAAAATCAATGTCTTATAATGTATAATATTGGGGACCTAATGATAGACAGAAGCTAGTGGAGGGGGAATGATAACCTAG
This sequence comes from Choloepus didactylus, assembly GCF_015220235.1. Classification (NCBI taxonomy): domain Eukaryota; kingdom Metazoa; phylum Chordata; class Mammalia; order Pilosa; family Megalonychidae; genus Choloepus; species Choloepus didactylus. The sequence goes on along the minus strand of NC_051322.1, from coordinate 32,195,100 downwards.
TATGCTCAGATATGTTAATGAAGGTTAATTCAAAGGTATGCGAATGGATAGGCGTGATGATTGTTTGTTAATAGGATTATAAGTATCAGAGCTGTGTTGAAGTTGAATAGGATTGAAAGGGGTTGTTTAAAGGCATACATCCCACAGATAAGCAATACAAATACAGATCGGTGTTTGCATGATATACTTCTAAGGTATGACTCTAGTACAGAGAGTTGACAACAGAATGGTATATGGGAAAAGTCTACCTATTGCATACTAGGGACTATAATCAATAGGAATACCTTACTAGTATCACACAAATACTAGGGACAAATAATTAAGGGCTGAAAAGAACTATGGGGTGTTCTGGGTCAAGAGAATTGTTTAAAATGGAGAGTGATGAAGATTGTAGAACTAAGTGATGATAAGGTGAGATATGGTTGGATTATCATGGACATAACATATGCTAAGTGAACTTAGGAACCCCCTACTTTATATGTCAAGCCCTCAATATTGAGGCTTGCTCTTGTGAAATGTATGGTTGTAAAGGGGAGGCTAAGCCCACCTGTAATTATGCTTAGGGATCACCTCCAGAGAACCTCTTTTGTTGCTCAAATGTGGACTTTCTCTAAGACCAACTCTGCAATAAAATTCATCACCCTACCCCCGATGTGGAACAGGAGCCCCAAGGTAAATGAGTCTCCCTGGTGACATGGGACACGGATAACGGGAATGAGCCTGACCTTGGCATCAAGGAGTTGAGAATGCCTTTTTGACCAAAAGGGGGAAAAGAAAGGCAACAAAATAAGGCTTCAGTGGCTAAGAGAATTCAAACAGAGTCCAGAGCCTGTCATGGAGGTTACTCTTAAGCAAGCTTCACCTAGATATGCCAAATGGCCACAGTATGATAAGCCCTACTCAATAATAGTCCCCAAACCCTAAAGAGTACCCAGGTTCCTATCTGAGATCTATAAAAGTTTCACTCACTAAGTTTATTCTTTAGAAACTTAAATCCTCCAGAGAAGTCCCATGCCAGCTAAGTCCCAAAACCCAGAAGCAATAGCCTCTTCAAGAACATCAACCAAATGTATTCCCCTTTCCCATAATGTCAACATCCCCTTTCAACATGAACAAGTTAGGGTGGTCACTGTCTAGATATCCCTGAAGATTGGGAAACTGATTAAACTAGAAGAAGGGGTATGTTCTAGTTTGTTAATGCTGCTGGAATGCAAAACACCAGAGAAGGATTGGCTTTTATAAAAGGGGGTTTATTTGGTTACACAGTTACAGTCTCAAGGCCATAAAATGTCCAAGGTAACACATCACCAATCGGGTACCTTCACTGGAGGATGGCCAATGGTGTCTGGAAAACCTCTGTTAGCTGGGAAGGGATGTGGCTGGCATCTGCTCCAAAGTTCTGGTTTCAAAATGGCTTTCTCCCAGGATGTTCCTCTCTAGGCTGCAGTTCCTCAAAAATGTCACTCTTAGTTGCACTTGGGGTATTTGTCCTCTCTTAGCTTCTCTGGAGCAAGAGTCTGCTTTCAACAGCCATCTTCAAACTGTCTCTCATCTGCAGCTCCTGTGAGTTCTTCAAAGTGTCCCTCTTGGCTGTAGCTCCTCTTCAAAACGTCACTCACAGCTGCACTGAGTTCCCTCTGACCATCAGCTCATTTATATGGCTCCACCGATCAAGGCCCACCCTGAATGCGTGGGGCCATGCCTCCATGGAAATATCTCATCAGAGTTATCACCTACAGTTGGGTGGGGTGCATTTCCATGCAAATCTAATCAGCACCAAAATGTCTGGCCCACAAGACTGCATCAAAGAATATGGCTTTTTCTGGCAGGCATAATACATTCAAACCAGCACAGGGTAGCAACAGACAAGATGGAATTTAACAAAGGATTATGAATAGTGAATCTCTATATAATTTTCTTTTTCTTAGTTGCTAGGGTACTAGAATAGCTAGAAGGAAAGAATTGAAATGGTGGAACTGTAACCTATAGCATTCTTTGAAATTTGCTCTATAGCTACTTGTTAAATTGTAATTTGAAAGTTATCACCTTTTTGTATATATGTTACATTTCACAATAAGGAAAGCTGAAACTGTGGAACTGTGACCCATAACATTCTTTGAAATTTGCTAACTACTTGTTAAATTGCATTTGGAAATTTATCACTTCTAATGTATATATATTATATTCCACAATAAAAAATATGATTTTAAAAAGTGAATATAAATGAAAGTGCTATGGAAACTGTAAGTACTTTACAAAAAAAGTGAAAGGGATGGTTTTAGAGAAAAGCACAGACAGAGCAGCTAGAGAAAAGGTAAAGTCTACAAGCAGAGATGAAGATAGGGAGTGAATGTGACAATAAAGGCTGGTAGGAGTTTTCTGATTGCTTCAATTTTCTCAATGAATTAGGAAACAGTCATCAGCAGAGAGTGAGGATGGGGGCAAGTGTAGGAGGTTTGAAGAGAGAGGAGAAAATATGCCATTGCAAAAAGACTGAGAGGGACCAGGCCAGGGAACTACAGGGCAGCATTAAGGGCCCACTTAAGGCCGGTGGGTATGAATTTGAAGTCAAAACCATCAGGTAGCAGCAGCTCCCTTATCAGACAAGTAATGCAGTGCAGTTCTGGGAGTTGTTTCTGACATCCAGCCTACAGCCTGTCCCACCAACCCTTGCAAAGATTCCATGAGCTTTGTAATACCCACTAAATTTGTTTCTATTTGAGCCAGCTAGGTAGATTCTATTGCCTGCAATTATGAGCCCTGAGTGATACAGCTCCCCAGATGATTTTATGAGGCTCATATGACCTAGATTCCAAAACTGTCAACAGCCATTGGGGGGGGGGGAATTAAAGCCTGATCCCATTAGCACACATAAATGCAAAAATCCTCCCAAAATATAATTTCATAAAAGCCAAGCAAAGTTAGGTTTATATAAGGAATGCAAATATGGGTTAAATGAGAAAACCTGCTAATGTAGTTCACCATATTAACAGATTAAAAGAGAAAACACACGATTATCTCAATAGCTGTAGAAAAAAGTATTTGCTAAAATCCAATACCCGTTCATGATTTTAAAAAAAATCTCTCAGTAGGAGGCCAAGGTAGCAGGGAGCTTATCTGCAAAAGATCTGTGGATGTGACTTTTGTCTAATGGAGTAAGCCTTGTTGAAATCCACAGAAGACCCACAAAGTATTTGAAAAAATTGTTTCAACAAAGACACTGCCAACTTGGACTTAAAAGATTAGAGAGAGCACAAAATGAAAGGAGGCTATCAGACCCCCAAAATTCTACTGCAGGAAGCAGGCTGAAAAAACTATTCAATTGCAAACAGATACTACCTTTCGTGAAAAAGGAGGAGTGGCTCAGAGGGTGGAATCAAGAGCCTAGAGGGAGGAGTTGATAGCCATGGAAAAATAATACCCAGGCCTCAAAACATAATCAAGACACTCTCAAGATCTACCCACCTGGATTTCAGAACTGCTATGGACCAGTGATTCCTTTGCACCTTCAACTTTTGCCATTTTTGAAAGGGAATGTCTATAGCTGTCATCCTATGGCTACCCCACCATCTTATATTGGGTGTGTTGGGGGCAAACAAGTTATCACTTTAGATTCACAAGTACACAGGTTAAGAGGAATTGTGCTCCAGGAGCTGTGCTTAACAAACTACACCCCTGGAGCCTCATCCGACCTCATTCATATCTGGACCTGATTTAGATGATGAGATTTTGGACTTTGAGCTTATTCTGTAATGGGACAAGACTTTTGGGGACTTTGGGGTTTTGCATGTGAGAGGGGCATGAATCACTGGGAGCCAGAGAACAGAATGTGGTAGACTCTTGAAGTGGCCCCTGGTGTTCACTCCTTTGTGTAATTTCCTCCCCCTCAGCGTGCGTGGCACTTGTAACTTGCTTCTAACCAATTAAATACAGTAAAGGTGAGGAGATGTCATTCCCATGATTACACTGCATTATAAAAGATTCCATCTTGCTAGAAGATTCTCACTAGTCTCTCTCTCTCTCTTTCAACCATTGCTGGCTTTGAAACAAAAAACAGCTTCCAAGGACGAGTGAGCCGTGGCCACAGAACTAAATGCTGCCAACAGCCATGAAGTGGGAAAGTGGATGCTGCCCTAGTTGAGTCTCCAGTTGCAAACCCAGCCCTGCTGACACCTTAACTGCAACCCGTAAGGCCCCGAGCAGAAGCCACACCCAGACTCCTAACCCAGAAGTACTTTTTAAAACCCCTTTAGGAAGCTAAGAATAAAAGGAAACTTTGTTAACATGTAAAAAAGTACCCACCAAAAACCTACAACAAACAGCCTTTTTAATAGAGAAAGATGAGAACTGTTCCCTTTAAAATCAGAAGCAAGACAAGGATCCTGCTAGTACAAAAGTACTTATGGTTAGCGCAGTAAAACAGGAAAAGAAATGATGGATGTAAATGTTGAAGGGAAAAAGCAAAATATAATTATTTGCAGATGATTTAGAAAATCCAATAGAATATACAGACTAATTACTGAATTAATAAGAGTTCAGAAATGTGTATGAGATGAACGTACAAAAACAATTGTTTTCTTACATACTAGCAACAAAGAGTTTTTAAAATGTAAATTAAGAAAAAGACACCCTTTATTAAAAAAAAAAAAAAGTACCTGTGGATCTAACAAAAGGTATGCAAAAAGTTTAAGGAGCTTTTTATAAAAATATTTTAATATTTTTTAAAAATAAATAAATAAATGGAGAGAGAACATTTTCATGGCCAGAATATCATAAAGATGTCACTTCTCTCCTAATTAATCTATAAATTTAGTATAATTCCAATCAAATTCTAATAAGGTTTTTCATAGAACTTGGCAAACTGAAATTCCTAAGGAATTCGTAAGAACAAGAAAAGAACCAATAATGAAGAGAATTTTGAAGAAGAACAGGTGTGGGGACTTGACCTACAAACTATCAAACTTAGTATAAAACTAAAGTGTTGGTGCCATAACAGACAAATCGACCAATGGGCAAGAATAGAGGGTCCAGAGAAGAGCTTTACAAACATGGAATTTGTTATGCAACCTCGGTGGCATTGAAAGTTAGCAGGGAAAAGATGGCCCTTTCAATATACGATGCTAGAATTATTACTCACTGATAGGAAAAGAGTAAAAGTGAATCCCTACCTTGAATTATACACAAAATCTATTCCAATTGGATTAAAGACCTAAATCTTTTATCTTTTTTGAAGAAAATATAGAGTACCTTTATGAACTTGGAGTTGGGAAAGTCAAGAGATCAAAAGCATAAATCAAAACGGAAAACATTTGTTCATTCTGCCACATAAAAAATAAAGACTCCAATATAAAAAAAGACATCAAAATAAAAGGACAAGCCATGTTGCTATGTGTCGCTCTCAAATATATTCATGCATTTTTTGTTTGCAATATTAAGAAATTCAAAAAAGGAGAATGGACAAATAAATTTTGGTATATTCAGACAATGAAATATTATATAGCAGTGAAAATAAACCAGGCCTATCCATATCAACAAGAACATCTCAAAAGGCTAATATTAAGTAGAAAAAGTTTCAGAAGGCTACATACTCTATATTTATATATAAAGCTTTAAAATATTTAACTCTACCATATATTGTTTAAGAATACATACATATGTACTAAAAGTGTAAATGCATGCCTGGGAAGAATGAACATCACATTTAGGAGAGTGATCCCTTTGCACACAGCATGTGAGGGAAAACACAATTTGGGAAATGTCAGGAATCATCAGCTGCATTCGTATTTTATTTCTTAAGATGAACGCTACATTGTTTCCTAAATATCTTTTTTTGTCTGAAATACAACTCTTTTAAAAAAATAAAGAAAGAGAAAGAAAGAAAGAAATTGGGTCCTCTTCTGGGTCGAGTCTTACAATACATCCTCATAATGTCTCAGCCAGTTGGAGTACAGTTTTTTGGTTAGCATAATCCTAGGCTCCTAAAGGATTCCGTCTCTTTCGTGAGGCCACGCTCAGCTTCCATAAGCTATGGTGGCTTTCACCTGGTCCATGCTTTGTGGGTGTGTTCCCTTATGTCATGTGCATTCATCTGCCATAAAAAATAACAATAATAACAGTATTTTCCATTTGTTGGGTGCTCTCTGTGTACCAACACTGCTAAGCCTTCTACACCCATTATCTTAAGCCATCATCACAGCAAACCTGTGAGTTAGTATTACTAACTCCATTTTGCAAACCAGGAATCTAAAGCTTAGGGATGCTAAATGACGCGTCCAAGATCACACTGCAAAAAAGGGCTAGGTCAGTAGTTCGTTTTCTACTAGTTCCTCAGAGGTAGGTGCCTGTCTTTTCTCCTGTGTCTCCCACCATGACCTGAGGCAGGGCTGATGCCGCATGGATTCCGTGCCCGAGGTGCTGTTCTGATGGGACAGAGCCCTTTGTGACAAGCTCGGGGGCAGGGTGGGTAAGCAGCGCTTTGGTGAAGCCTGCCCTGGCTCACAGCGTGGGCATGGGGGTCACAGCTGCACTCAGTCACGGGGGTGCAGATGGCCCGAGCACTTGCTACCAGGTCCCACTAGGTGTCTCTGTTACTTTATTTTTCTGGTGCCTGATGGTAAACCAAAGCCACTTACATTAAAACCCTTAAAAGCCAGATAACATGGCTATCTGGCTATCAGAGAAACGAGACTCCTAAAGTCAAAGCCCGTGGGCATAAAAGGGAGGAGAGAAGAGAACTCGTGTTTATTGAAGGCTTATCAGCCAGTCTGCATAGCTTAATATTAAAGCCAACACTTCTGTAACAATTAATATGCACAAGGCACTGTTCTATGCACTTCACAAATATTAACTCCCTTAAATGTCACAGTAAGCAGCGAGATAAGTACAGAAGTCCAGAGGGGTTAAGTAACTTGACCAAGATCACACAGCTAGTAAGAGGTATAGTCATTTGGATCATTTAATACTCCTGAAAGCCCTGTAAGATGCTATCCCTGTTTTGCAGATGAGAAAATCAGGCTCAGAAAAATTAAGCTCAAAGTTCCACAACCAGCAGAAGCAGAATTCACATTCAGGTCTATTTGACTCAGAACAAAATATAAGATTTGGCTCTCCCTGAGAAGGAGAGAAAACTGCTCCCCAGAGAGGGTCCTGTGTCCTCGGCCCTTCGGGGATTGCATGGTGGACTTGCAGACACTGTAAAGGATGGTGAGGCCCACCCTCCACTGCACCCAGGGCTGAGCTGTTCTGAACTATTTTAGGAGTTGCTTCTAAGGAACAAGAGGGGCAAAAAAATCTGTTATCCTCGCATGCAAACCCCCCTCTGGGTGTGTACAGAGAAAAGCAACTGCCACCCTTACCCCCATTCTTCCCTAGAACCAGGAGGAGAATGAGGGAGCATGGCCTCATAGGCAGCGGGTTCTGGTCAGGACAGCAGAAGTTGCTGGAAAGTGGGATTCAAGGAGATCTATGGAAGGCCTCAAAATTGCTTCCTTTAGCCAACTTTTAACTGCTGCCGGAAATCCCACTTTTAGAGATGTATTCACTTGGTCTTAAGCACTGGTCTCTGTTAAAACACAAATACCACCCATGGTAGCCTAGGGCTTATCACAAATATTTCTAGTTGTCCATACAGGCTTATGGTAGGATGGTGCACCCCGTCCCCACGGGATTAGGTGTGGCTGTGTGACTCGCTGTGGATAACGCAATGTGAGCGGGAGTGAGCTGTGAGTCACCTCCAGCAGGAAGCGCTGAGAGCCGGCACAGAATTCTCCACATTCTCTCTCCCTCTGCCATGAGGACCAGCGACGTTTCGGAGAGAGTCAGGTCAGTCAGCCTGGGAGCCGGGGGGAAAGACGGCAAGCCTCCAAGGACATGTAGTGTGGGGGAACAACAAATGTGCAGCAGGAAGGGCTCAGTGTTGTCTGTAGTGATGGTATAATTCAGTCCATCATGACTGACAGACCACAAGGGCACATTAATCTAGTCATCAGCCATCGACGTCTTAGTGTGAATTTGCATACAGCCAGGACTTTGAGGGAAACTGGGGCTTTATTGGGAAAAAAAGGAAGAAAAACTCTGTAATAATCTTCAAAGATGGCCCCAAACAATTCTACTCTCCTGCACTTCTATGTTGCTCCTCACATCAAGTGGTGCACTCTAATTTCCCTGACCTTGAATCTGGAATGATTGTAGTGACCTGCTTGGCTAATAGAGTGAGGTGGAATAACATTCTGGGACTTCCAAGGCTAAGTCATAAGAAGTCTGGATCTCTTGAAAGACTCACTCTTCAGCCACTCCCTCCCAGAAACCAGCTGTCAAGCAGGAGAAGCTGAAGCCACAAGAGGCCATGTGCATACGCTGAGTTGACAGTCCCAGCTGAGCTCCCAGCTGACCAGCAGCCACCTGGCACACCTAGCCCAACTGAGCCTTAGGGTGACTCCAGCCCCAGGAGCCACGTAAATACAATCCCATCAGAAATCCTAAGAACTGTCTAGCTGAGCCAGTCAACCTAGGGCATCATGAGAGATGATTACTGTTGTTTTAGCTACTAAGTTTTGGGACAGTTTGTTACGCAGCAATAAATAAGTTAAACAGAAATTGGTACTTAGATATGGGATGCTAGTGCATACAAAAAACAAACAAACAAACAAACAAAAAACCTAAGATGTGGTATTGGTTTTGGGACCAGGCAGAAGGCAGAAGCTGGAAAGGCTCAGAAGAGACTATGTGAAGGACTGAAAGATAACAGTAAGGCAGAGCCTAGAGGAAAGGTGATCTCTCTCATCCAGTGGTGCCAATTTGGTAACACCATCACCTTCAGCAACACGAAATAGAAAAATATTCATGAATGATGGATTTGGCTGAGGAGATTTCCTGGCTGGGTGTTGCAAGGACCAACTTGTTTCTTTCAGCCATCTATGGAAAGGAACACACACAGAGAGATGACCTAAAAAGGAACTGTTTCACTTTTAAGCAGAATTTAGAAGAAATACAGAGGGTCTAGTACCTTCTTAACAACCAACAAAATGGCCTAAGGTAAAAACCCTTAGTCAAGACTTCAGAAGGACTTAAAGGACAGGCCTTAACATACTAACATGCCACCCTCTCAGGTACACAATAGAGCTTCTTGAATCTTTATAGGATATATCTTAGACTCACTTCTAGTCAAAAGGATTTCTAAGGCTATGAAATCCATTGTCCCACAGCACCCTCACTTTCAGCCCAAAGTAGAGAGGAGCCTATCTCAAGGAGATTTATAGATATGGCTTTTATATATTGGAGTGAACTACAGTAAGAGCAATGGGAAATCCACAAAGTTTTTAAGAGAATTGTCTAGAAGAAGCAACATCAGCTTAGACCAAAAAGGTCATAGACAGTCCAAAATGAAAAGATCCCTTGGGGCCTTTTTCCTTCTACACACAGAAAAAAACCAAGAAAAATTACACAGCTGCAAACATGGACCATTTCTTATGGAAATGGAAGGATGACTCGGAGCATGGAGATCAGAACCCCAAGGATGGAGACAAGAACCATCCCTATGAGCAGAGCTGGACCCTTATCAAGAAACTGGTAACATGTGCTTAGCCAGTTTAGCATTGCTATGAACCAGTGACTGCTTTGTATCTCCCATTCTTTGCCTTTCTTAGAAGGAGTCGCTATTGCAGTTATCCTATCCCTGTACTATCATTTGTTGGGTATTTAATTGTATCCCTCACAAAAAGCATGTTAGTGTCCCAACCTCTGATTGTGGGTGTGAACCCATTTGTAAATAAGAGCTTTAAAGATGTTATTAGTTAAGGTGTTCCCAAACTGAAGAAGGGTGGGTCTTAATCCAATGTGGCTGAAATCCTCATAAGCAAAGGAAATAACCTGGATGGAAGTAGAAGCCATGGGGAGCAGCAAGAAGCTGGAAGTCAATGGACCCTAGAAGAGAAATGAGAAAATGCTGCCATGTGCATTTTCATGTGAAGAAAAGCTTAGGACCAAGGAGTGTTGACAGCCATCTCTGGAATGTCATGGTGTTTGGGAAGAATGCATCGCCTTGCTGACACCTCAATTTTGGACTTCTAGCCTCAAAACTGTGCACCAGTAAATTCCCATTGTTTAAGCCAAACTATTGTATGGTATTTGTTTCAGCAGTTGGGAAACTAACACACAATTATATACTGGGTGAGTGGGGTAAATATAACATCTCTCTAATTCACAGGTCTTCATATTAAAAAGAAAAATATTCACCCTCTCTCTCTAGCTAAGCCAACTTGGCAGGTGAAATCACTGCCCTCCCCCTACGTGGGATCAGACACCCAGTGGGTGAATCTCCCTGGCAACGTGGAATATGACTCCCGGGGAGGAATCTAGACCCAGCATCATGGGATGGAGAACATCTTCTTGACCAAAAGGGGGATGTGAAAGGAAATGAAATAATCTTCAGTAGCTGAGAGATTCCAAAAGGAGCCGAGAGGTCACTCTGGGGGGCACTCTTATGCACAATACAGACAACCTTTTTTAGGTTCTAATGAATTGGAATAGCTAGCAGTAAATACCTGAAACTATCAAACTACAACCCAGAACCCTTGAATCTTGAAGATGATTGTATAAAAATGTAGCTCATGAGGGGTGACAATGTGATTGGGAGAGCCATATGGACCACACTTCCCTTTGTCCAGTGTATGGATGAATGTGTAGAAAAAAGGGGGGGAAGGGAGGTACCCAGTGTTCTTTTTTACTTTAATTGTTCTTTTTCACTTTAATTTTTATTCTTATTATTTGTGTGTGTGTGGTAATGAAAATGTTCAAAAATTAATTTTGGTGATGAACGCACAACTATATAATGGTACTGTGAACAACTGAATGTACACTTTGTATGACTGCACGGTATGTGAATATATCTCAATAAAAATGAATTAAAAAAAAAAAGAAACATATTCAAAGAGCTACATGTAAAAACCACCCTTGAGGCACTTTGTTTGCACCTGGACCTGATTTAGATGAAAACTCCTGACTTGATGCTAATGCTGAAATGTAATAAGACTTTGGGGGAGTAGTAAGTGCATTTTGCATATGGGAGGGACATGAACTGTTTTGGCCAGAGTGCACTGTGGTAGCTAGTCTTCAAAGATGGCCCAAAACAACTCTGGCCCTCCTGTCCTGTCACACTGTGCCTCACATTAACAGGTGGAGTCTAATCCCCCTTCCCTCGGATCCGGACTAACTTTAGTGACTTGCTTGCAATAGAATGCAGCAGAGGTGATCTTCTGGGAGTTCTGAGCTAAGTCAAAAGAAGCCTTGCCACCTCCACCTGGGTTCCTTAGAACTCTTGCTCTAGGGATTCTTCCTCTGGGACCCAGCCACCATGCCATGAGAAGTCTGAGTCACTCAGAGAGGGCCCTTGTAGGCTTTCTAGTCAACAGCCCCACCTCCAGCCAACAGCATCAACTGTCAGCCATGTAAGAGAGCCATCTTAGATGTCAGCTCCTTCAAGCCTTTCAATGACTCCAGGTCCAGCTGCCATTTGACTGTAAATACATAAGATATCTTTTTTGCTTCCAAGGTTGCTCAAGCAAATACCAGGCAAAGGGATGGTTTAAACAATGGGAATATAAGAGCTCACAGATTTTAGGCAGGTAAAAAGCTCACATCAAGGCATCTTTAAGGTGATGCATTCTCCTTGAAGACTGGCTTTCTGGGGCTGGCTGCCAATGATCCTTGGTCCTGGCTCCTCTGCCACATGGACATGCACATGGTGGCCTCTTCTGGCCTCTCAGTTCCCTTCTGGGTTCTGCTGAAGTTCAGCTTCTTACTTCCCATGGCTTTCTCTCTTTGTTTCATTCTGCTTATTCAGGACTCCAATAACAGGATTAAGACCCATCCTGGGCCACACCTTAAATCAAAATGTCCTATGTACAATTGGTTCAGAGCACTCATGGAACTGGATTAAGTTTAAGAACATGTTTTTCTGGGGTACACACAGCTCCAAACCACCTCAACACCCTAAGTAAGAGTCACCCAACTGAGTCCAATCAACCCATAAAAATACAAGCAATAGCAATAAATGTTTGTTACTAGTCACTACATTTTGGAGTGGTTTGTTACATCAATAGCTAACCAGAACGATTTCTAAAGTCTAAGTCCTAGGTCAGGGACCAGGAAAGAGTAGGTGCTGATTCTTTTAAGAAGTCAGCTTTGGTATGACAGAGGAGAGCACCCAGGTACTATCAGCTGAAGAGGGTGGGCAGGTGCCTGCCATAGGTGTTCAGTAGACATTTGTTGAATGAACAAACGAATGAATGATGGGATGGCAACGAAAGATTTCTCCTCCTTCCCTAACAAAGGCCTGGCTCTCTTCAGCCACCAGCACACTATTCAAGGCTTGTTACCAGCCAGCCTGGCCAGATCCAGGGGTGTGTCTAAGGATCTTCCCTGCATTCCTCCCCTGGGAAACTGAAGAGCTTTCCCTCTCAGGGTTGTGAGAGGATAGCACTCGTCTTCCTCCTGCCCTCCATAGACCACCTTCTCCCATACCTCTCAGTTCACAAGCACTTTCCTTCTAAGAGCAGCACATGCTTCTACTCCATCACAAGGACCACCTCTGAAAGCCAGCTCCTCTGTAAGAAGGCTTTCCACAGGCATGCCAGGTGCACCAGGGTCCACAGAAAGGGCCTGGAATTGGAAAAGCTCTTTACTTTCATTGAGTCTTGAGGCCTAGGCTTATTCCTTCCTCAGTCCTTACTGTGAAACCTTAAGTAAATTACTTAGATTCAGAGTCTCTATTTCTCCATCCGTAATGATGGAATCATTGTCCCCACATCACAGGGTTATTGTGAGGTTTAAGTGAGAGCACTAGAGAATGTGTCTTAAATCGAGCACTGAGTCTGGGGTACACCAGACACTAGATGAATGTCCATTTGATCATTTATTCTTCTCCATCACCACAGGAGATAAATTTGCAATATTCCCTCCTGAGGACTGCAGACTTTGGGTTTCTCTGTCAGACTAGTTTAGAACTACCACACAGAACAGTCTCCTTAAATAGTGCTAAAACAGTGCACTTCCTTACATTCTAAGGCACCGTTAGTAAAGGGATGATTTAAATGTGGTTTCTACGCTCCATTTTTTTTTTTTTTTTTTTGTCTCTTCCTTTTCTGCCTCATCCCCTTGTCTCTTCCTTTAGAAAAACCATACCCCAGCCGAATCAGCAACCACAGAGGGCCTCCCTCTGCTCTCCCTGTGCTTTCCCAGGCCCTTTCCCCCTGGGTAATGGGCAGATCTCTTTCATGCTTCAGCTCCTTGGGACTCCTCAAAAGAAGTAAGCCCAGTAGAATGGGTATAGTACTGGAATGAAATCCAGGAGTTCTAGTGTCCAGTGGCTCTTTCACCCACTTTTTGATAACCAGAATTGTCTAAATATGGGAAGAGTAGATAGTAAGAGCCCAGTCACTGGAGGCATTCAAGCACAGTTCAAAATACTGTGGCAAGTACTCAAGCACTGGATGCATTATTGAATTATATGACTTTTCCCCCAAGACTTTAAAGTTTCCTTCTAACCCTGAAGATCCTATGAATCCCTGTTGCAACCCAAAGAAATTAGTTGAAACTGAACACTAGTTTCCTCATCTGTAAAATGAGAGGATTGGACTGAAAGACTGCTAAGGCCCATTACACTGCCTGCCTTCTCTTCCATGCCAGTTTAGTTTATCCAAGTCAGCCCACTCTACTGGGCCTGATTCTTTTTTTTTTTTTTTTAATTAAATTCAGTTTTATTGAAATATATTCACATACCATACAATCATCCATGGTGTACAATCAGCTCTTCACAGTACCATCATACAGTTATGCATTCATCACCACAAACTATTTTTGAACATTTTCCTTACATTAGAATCAGAATAAGAATAAAAAATAAATGTAAAAAAGAACACCCAAATCATCCACATACACACACTATTTTTCATTTAGTTTTTGTCCCTATTTTTCTACTCATCCATCCATACACTAAAGGGAGTGTGATCCACAAGGTTTTCACAATCACACAGTCACCCCTTCTAAGCTACATTGTTATACAATCATCTTCACAAGTCCAGACTACTGGGTTAGAGTTTGATAGTTTCAGGTATTTACTTCTATCTATTCCAATACATTAAAACCTAAAAGGTGTTATCTATATAGTGCATAATAATGTCCACCAGAGTGACTTCTCGACTCCATTTGAAATCTCTCAGCCACTGAAACTTTATTTCATTTGCAACCCCCTTTTGGCCAAGAAGATAGTCTCAATCCCACAATGCTGAGTCCCGATTCATCCCCAGGAATCATATCCTGCATTGCCAGGCAGATTGACACCCCTGGGAGTCAGGTCCCATGTAGGGGGGAGGGCAGTGAGTTCACCTGCCAAGATGGATTAGTTAGAGAGAGAGGGCCACATCTGAGCAACATAGAGGCACTCAGGGGGAGACTCTTAGGCACAATTATATGCAGGCCTCTATTTTGCAGTAACAAGCTTCATAAGGGCAAGTCCCATGATAGAGCGCGCAGCATATCAAGCCACCAGTCCTCAGTGTTTGTGACAACATCAGCATCAGTCCAGGTGAGGAAGTCCTTTTCCCCCAGCTTCTCAGGGGGGCCCTGCAAATATATTTTTATTCTCTGCCCAAATTACTTTGGGATGTGTCACTATTTCACTCTAACCTATACAAACCTACCCTATCTCACTTCCTATTCAAAGTTCCATGTAATTGTGGTGTTTGAACAAACCGACTCTAGAATTATATTGTTTAGAAAATACAGATCCTACACCAAATAGACATCTCTTCCCTTGGTCTCACGTGGAAGTTGAAGTTTTAAAACACAGTGAGCAAACATTGGGGACTGACGGCTTGATGTGCTGAGCCCTCTGTCTTGAGGCTGGCCCCTGTGAAGCTTGTTGCTGCAAGGAGAGGCTTAACCTGCTTATAATCGTGCCTAAGAGTCTCCCCCTGAGTGCCTCTTTGTTGCTCAGATGTGGCCCTCTCTCTCTAACTAAGCTACCTTGGTGGATGATCTCGCTGCCCTTCCCCCTATGTGGGACCTGACTCCCAGGGGTGTAAATCTTCCTGGCAATGCAGGATATGACTCCCGGGGATGAATCTGGACCCAGCATCGTGGGACTGAGGACATCTTCTTGACCAAAAAGGGGGATGCGAAATGAAATGAAATAAAGCTTTGGTGGCTGAGAGATTTCAAATGGAGTCGAGAGGTCACTCTGGTGGACATTATTATGCACTATATAGATAACACTTTTTAGGTTTTAATATATTGGAATAGCTAGAAGTAAATACCTGAAACTACCAAACTCCAACCCAGTAGCCTTGACTCTTGATGACGATTGTATAACAATGTAGCTTACAAGGGGTGACAGTGTGATTGTGAAAACCCTGTGGATCGCACTCCCTTTAACCAGTGTATGGATGGATGAGTAGAAAAATGGGGATAAAACCCAAATGAAAAATAGGGTGGGATGGGGGGAAGGGGGTGATTTGGGTGTTCTTTTTTTATTTTTATTTTTTATTCTAATTCTGATTCTTTCTGGTGTAAGGAAAATGTTCAAAAATAGATTGGGGTGATGAATGCATAACTATAGTATGGTACTGTGAACAGTTGATTGTACACCAGGGATGACTGTATGGTATGTGAATATATCTCAATAAACTGAATTAAAAAACGAAAACAATAACAAAAAACACAGTCAGTTTCGACCTTTACCCTTTGGCTTGGTTTTGGGCCCAGTTCTAATCGAACCAAGTTGACTCCCCTGGGGCAGGGCAAACTCTTGTCCCAATAGGACCAGGGCAGGAACCCAGGGGTGCTAGGGGCACCTGGTCACTGGGAAGTCAGACAGTTTGTATTGTCTCTACATCTTGAAATCTAAGACTCAGGTTTACAACAAAGAACTACATTTCTGAGTGGGTTCAGATGGGGTCAATGACGGTATGAAGAGCCCATGTTTGGGAAGGAGATGGTGATTTCAGCAGCCAGCCAGAGCCCACTAGCCTGGTCAGGGCCACCTGCGCTGGCTGCCTACCAACCTGACATACACAAGAAGGTGGTACACATTCGCCTTCAGCCAGGCTCAGATGAAGGCTTTCCAAAGACTTAGGAATTCCTTTGGGGGTGGGGTGGGGGAGGATTTTAGCCTCAGGAGTTTTATCACCTGGGGCTGGGCCATACAGCCTTCATAAAGGACAAAAACGCCATCAGCAGAGATTTGGACCAAGGCTGTTCTCCATCTCTGCCTACTGCATTCCCTTGAGCTCACTCATTGAGATAACATAGTGGGCAGCTCATCTACCCCTTTCCTAGAGTGCCTGCAATACTTGGAGCCCTGCCATGGGTTTGGCCCTTAACCATCTACCAGTCCACAGTGTTCACTGAGCATCCACTGTGAGGTGTGTCTGAGAAGTAAGAGGTATTGGCCCTCTCCTTTGGAAGGTTTATGACTTTTTAAAGAAAATATAATATATATACATGAAAGGACTATTTGAAATCTTGACTAGTAGTGATAATTTCATAAAGAATAGAGGTGCTAAAGAACTTCAGAAGAGAATGCTATCTTTGTGGGTTAGAGTGGTTTAGTTAGTCCTCCCGAGACATAGGAGCTGGGCGTTACAGAATGAGTGGAATTGCAAATGTCCTAGGGGAGGAGTAAGAGCTGTCACGACAGAGAGGACAGCAAGGACTCAATGAGCCAGGTGTTGGGGGCAGAACAGAGATCCTGCTGGCTGGAGGGGGTGGTGGACAAGGAGAATAATGAGAGGCAAGGTTGGAGTCATGCCCTGCCTGGTATGGCTAATTATTCTTGTGTTTACGTGTCTCACCCCAAACAGAAAGGTGGCCCCTGGAGGTCAGCTTTGCACCACAAGGCTCTCCTTTCTTGCATAGATTTTTGGAATTTCTGATTACCATTATTTTTCCTTGCATTCTTTGCCTTTATTCTTTTGTAAAGGTGTTCCATATTATAAAAAATAATATCAGACATCTTTCTCAGATGCATCCTTTCTGGAGCCCTCCATTCTTTTGACCCATTGACACCTGAGTCTACTGCCTGGGACTCGCTTGCTTTATTCACCTGGATTGGGTATGCAAAAACATGGCACCCATCCTGCTTATGCTAAGCTCCCCAAACACCTCCACAGGAAAAGGTATTGGCCAGAGCAGAAATCAGCCACACTATGACCTAGAAACTCCAGGGGGAGGGAGGTCTCCGAAATAGTATGTCCCAGGGCAGCATGTGATATCCATGTCTTCTCTCTCTTGGTTTACCCTTCATTTTGGTGGGAACCCTTACCTCTCACACGCAGCCTTTTCAGACCACCCAACTCCCACCTTTTCCCACTCCCCATAGAAGTGTCCGTTTCACTTTTTCTGCCCCCAGTTCTCTGCATATACCCTTATAATAGCACCTATAATGTTTTACTCTTTTTTTCTATGTTAGTTTCTTTCCAGAGCAGTGGCCTCCAAACTCTTTGGATCAGGCATCT
Organism: Choloepus didactylus; assembly: GCF_015220235.1. NCBI lineage: Eukaryota > Metazoa > Chordata > Mammalia > Pilosa > Megalonychidae > Choloepus > Choloepus didactylus. The sequence goes on along the minus strand of NC_051322.1, from coordinate 32,177,590 downwards.
CCATAATAAAAAAAGGTATTTGAGCATGTCTCCCCCAGTATACATTCAATTAGCAATTATAAGTACGTGGTGATTATAAGCAAGTTTTAAATACATTTTAAAAACACACACAGAGAAGGAATTTTTAAAGCATGTGTTCCTGTTTGCTAATGCTGCCAGGATGCAAAATACCAGAAATGGATTGGCTTTTATAAAAGGGGGTTTATTTGGTTACACAGCTACAGTCTTAAGGCCATAAAGTGTCCAAGGTAACGTATCAACAATCAGGTACCTTCGCTGGAGGATGGCCAGTGGTGTCCGGAAAACCTCTGTTAGCTGGGAAGACATGTGGCTGGCCTCTGCTCCAGAGTTCTGGTTTCAAAATGGCTTTCTCCCAGGATGTTCCTCTCTAGGCTGCAGTTTCTCTTCAAAATGTCACTCTCCATTGCTCCTGGGGCATTTGTCCTCTCTTAGCTTCTCCGGAGTAAGTGTGCTTTCAAAGCCCCAAGATGTCTCTGTAAGTTGCAGCTCCTCTCTCAGCTCCTTTGCATTCTTCAAAGCGTCCCTCTTGGTTGTAACTCCTCTTCAAAATTTCACTGTCAGTTGCTCTTCAAAATGTCACTCACAGCTGCACTGAGTTCCTTCTGTTTGTCAGCTCATTTATATGGCTTCAGTGATTTAATTTAGACCTATCCGGAATGGGTGGGGTAACACCTCCATGGAAATTATCCAATCAAAGTGATCACCCATAGTTGGTAGGTCATATCTCTATGGAAACATCCAATCAAAAGGTCACACCCTAATCAAAAAGATTAATCAATCTGCCCCAGAAGATTGCATCAAAGATAATGGCGTTTTGGGGGCCACAATACATCCAAATCGGCACAGCATGAGATGTTCCAACATTTTCTTCCTGCAACCCGATGGACTGTCCTTTCCACCACACTTCTGAAATCATTGCTATAGAGCACTGGGTCTTAATTTTTTGGTGGGAAGGGGCACAGATCCCTTTGAGAATTTAATGAGACTTTGGTACATTTTCCCCAGAAAAAAAATGTACACAGGCACATCCACATTCAATTTTGTATACAATTTCAGGGGTTTTGGTTTCCCTGAAACCCACTCACAGTCCCTAATTTGAGAATTCTGCCAAAGGCTTAGTGTTTGTCTTGCCTTCAGGAGGCTTTCAGTTCAATGAATAAATGAATGACATAATAAATGTTATACTGAAGGCACTAGAGCACCATCAAGGAATGTTAAAGTATTTAAGACTTGGGCATGACACAGAAAATTTTCAGTTCAGAAAGAGTATAGTGGCAGAAAGGTGGAGAAGGGATACAGGTAGGAGAGCACTGGAGGTTAGGAGACCATTAAAGAAAGAGTGTGGTGCTCTAGGGAGATGTTAAGAAGATCTGAGTGAGGCACTGCTCCTTCTGGCATGTCGCATATTCATTCATTTATTCATGCATCCGTCCACCCAACAAATATTTGTAAAGCTCCTAACATGGGCAGGAAATATTTTAAGCATTGGGGATGATTACAATATGGTATACATACCATATTGTTTTGTTATTTAACAAAATTTAATTAACTATCTCCTTGGCCAAATTAGACTTTTCCTTTACCTTCCTTTCTGTTTCCTTTATGCAATAAGCAGAAACTGAACTGAAACAGTAAGAGAATTGTAATAAATCCACAGCTCTCCAGGAAGATGATTAACCCTTGGATCTAAGAGGTAGATACGAAGTGTCACCAAGGGCAACACGGAAAACTCCATATCCCAGTTCTTAAATTACTCACCAGTACCAGTGTGTTGTCAATTGAAGTGACTGGGTCTGGATGTTATCTTTCAAAAATTCTCAGACACATACCCAGTCTTAGAAAAACCTGAGTCAACTGAATACCTGGGCCCCCCACATTTTCAGAACATCATGTTTCACTTCCTACTGAAATCCCCATAAGTATTAGGAAGAGATTGAAGCCTACGCTTTCCAGAGACTGTGGAGGAGGGAGGAGAGAGGAAGGTTGTTTAGCATCAACCAAATAGAGGGGGAGAAAAAGAGGAAAGAACATTCTTCTTAGTGTTTCTAAAAACAGCTCTAGTCAAGAGACCTCATTCAAAGTTTGAGTTCAGATAATGAAAATGAAATTTAAAACTTGTGTTGTCATTATTCCAACAGTTTATTAGAAGGTGGAGCACATCACCTTTGTGTGTATGACAGCACAGACAGCAGGCAATGTCTTCCTAAGTCTTGCGCAAAAAAGTTGTTTAGGACAGTGGGATATCTCCAAAAACAAAATGGCAGAACCTTTGTTGACTGCTTTTGTTTTTACCTTCACTTTCCATCTATAATCTCCGACTCTTCATCTCCACTTCAGAAGAACATGGGAACTAGTCTCAGCTTTGCACTGGCTGATTCTAGAATCTTGGGCATTCACCATATCCCGTTCTCAATTTCTCTATCTTCCAAGTGGAAATAAATTAAAAGGCCTAACAACTTCTGGGTGGTTGGGAGTATCACATGAGATTATGGTAGAGAGAATACTTTGAAAATTGATAGGTGCTTTACAAACACATGGGATTATTGATTCTCATTCTCACCCATTTCACACAAAGATTGTGAGTCCATTCCATACCCCCACCCTGACACACACAAAATTCATTCATTTAAAGCAAATATTTATTAAGTACCCAGTATGAGCTAGGTGCTGTTCTGGGCATTGGAACTACTTAAAGAAAAAATATTCTCCCAGAGCTTACATTCTAGTGGAGAAAGACAGATAATAAATAAATAAGTAGAAATATGTCAGATGGTGATAAATAATATAGAAAAAAATAAAGTATACAATGAAAACCCTAACTCTAAACACTACTCTGGTAAGAGACAGATGGTGTGTGCGAGTGTGTGTGTGTAGTGTTGGCGCATGAAGAAGAAAAGGCATACGAGGGAAGGGGGAGTTGGGAATTGGCTATGGAAGCACCATATACCTATATGCACATAATTTTGGTGGTATGAATTGGGAAAGAATTGTTCTGATCTTTGGAAGGATGTAGAGTCCAAGACCCATTTATTCTATGAGTCATTGTTCTGGCTCTGTCTGGTCTAGGGCAGGGAAAGAGTCTAGACAAGGTGCCCTCTGGGGCCTGGTGGCAAATGACCCAGTTGTGGGAAATGAAATGACAAAGTGACATAGAGATTTATTATGTGCCAGGCACTGTGCTAAGTACTTAACAGTCATTATGTCATTAATCTTAACAAAACTCCATGAGATAAGTATTATTATCATACCCTGATGGGAACTGTACCTGTCAGGGCCTCTTCCCTCTCAGTCCTTGGTAAAAGCTGAAATGGGGACAAAGTGGCACTTCCCTGGAACCTCATAGGTGTTCCTCACTCTCCTGTCCTCAGGCTGAGCTCCTCCCTAGAAGAAGAATCTGGAAATTACCTACAGGACCAGCCATCATTGCTGTTTCCAAGAAGTGAGGAAGCGGATTCTTCTCCCTACCCTGGCCCTAGTTCAACCTCAGCTCACCTGGGCTCACCTGGGTTGCACTGCACCTATAGATTGTGTGGCTCCAATTCTGGAAGGGGTAAGTCATAAAACTCTCAGGACATGGTGGACCCTTCACACATGGTAGCTATTATTATCAAGTTGGCCTTCAGAGCTCCAGTCACTGCACATTTATAACAGCTGTTACCTTGTAAGATGGATCATGAAGATCAGGAGAATTGTTCTTGGTAATAGTAATAGACTCCATAGAGTCCTAAAATAGATTTAGGCACTGTGCTAAGTACTTCACATGCATTATCTTGTTAATCCTTAACAAAACTCCATTAGATAGAAAACCAGTTTGATGGGTCCTCAAAAAGCTAAACATAGAACTACCATGTGACCCAGCAATCCCACTTCTAGGTACATACCCCAAAGAACTGAAAGCAGGGACTCAAACAGATGTTTATATGCCCATGTTCACAGCAACATTTTCACAATAGCCAAAGCCAAATGTCCATTAGCAGATGAATGGATCAACAAAATGTGGTATATAAATATGATGGAATACTACCCAGCTTAGACAGGAGTGAAGTTCCAATACATGCCACTACATGGATAAAGCTGGAAGATCATGTTGAGTGAAATAAGTCAAACACAAAGGGACAGATATTGTTTGATTTCACTTATAAAAAAAATAGGTAGAATATGCAAATTCAAAGAGACAGAAAGTAGAGTACTGGTTACCAGGGGTGGGAAGGGAGGAGCCAGGAGTTAATGCATAACTGGTGTTCAGGATGATAGGAAAGTTCTGGTAATGGACAGTGGTGAGGGTAGGGCAACATTGTGAATGTGATTGTTCCCACTGAATTGTATGCTTGGTAGTGGTTGAGATGGGAAAGTTATGTTATATATAGATATAGATATAGATATAGATATAGATATAGATATATGTTTCCAGAATTTAAAAAAAAAAAAAAAAGCAGCTAAAGAAACAATGACAAATAAATGCAATCCAAGATCCTGAACTGGAACTAATCATGGAGGAGAAAAGGCCCAGAAGGACATTATTGGTACATAAGGGGAAAAAAAAAAACAAAACAGAATAGAGACTGTAAGCTTTTAATCAATGTTAAATTGCTTGAACTTGATAACTGTACTTAAGGTGGTTACCTATGTGACTATCTTTGTTCTAAGCAAATGTATATGGAACCATTAAGTATTCAAGGAGCATAATGGGTATACAACCTACTCTCAAATGTTTAAAAAACTGATAGATCAATAGATGGATAGATAGATGGATGGACAGAAAGAATGTGGTAAAATATTAAAGTTGATGGATCTGGGTATTTGGGTAGGGGGTTCTCTCTGCATGGATTTCATATTAATTTACAACTGTCCTGTAAGTTTGAAAATATTTCAAAATAAAAAGTTTTTTAAAAACACCATGAGATAAGTACTATTGTTATATCCATTTTACGGATGAGAAATCTGAACAGGACGGTTAAATAAATTGCTTGTGGTCATTCAGCTAGTAAATTATAGAGCCAGGACACAAAATCAGATCTGAGTGTTTCCAAAGCTAATGTTCTTAATTAATAATAAGTACCTCAGTCATAACTGAAGTATCAGTTAGCTAACTGCTTAGGAAACCGATCACCCAAAAACTTAATGGTTTAAAACAACCACCATTTATTTAGCCCCAAATCCTGCAGGCCAGCAATTTAGACCAGGCTCAGCTGGGCAGTTCCTCTGGCCTCTGCTGGGCTACCTGGTACATCTATGGCCACAGTGGGTTGGCTGGGTGCTCTGCTCATGTGGGCTGACAGGCTGTGGTCTGGGGGGCCTTGGCTCTCTCATCCTCCAGCAGGCCAGCCTGGACTTTTTCCTATGGCAGTGGCCTAGGCTCAGAACTGGCACTCTGTCACTTCTGCTGTGTTCTACTGTCCAAAGTAAGTAATAAGCCAGCCCAAAGTCAAAGGGTGGAGTAATAGGCTCCACTTCTTATTAGTAGGAGCTGCAAAAGACACACTGAAGAATAATAAAGGGAAATTATTAACTGGAGCCATCATTGCAATCAATCAATAGGGATTCAATAAATAGTAGGTCTACTACTAGATATTTTTGGACACCACCCTTCAGGCTAGCCTAGATAATTTTTCTATTGTTGCTAGGTTCCCTAGAGAATTCCTTGTGGTCATCAGGACTCCTCCAGCAACAGGGGAGGGTGTCAGAAATATACTTCAAACTGTTTTAAACATAAAAGAAGTTTAAATAATTAAAAAGGTCAGGTGTAATTCTCTTCTTGGGAATGGCTGCATCCAGGACCTCAAATAATGCCATCAGGAATCTTTTTCCATCTTTGGCTTTGTTTTTTTCTGGAGTAGCATCCTTCTCCCACATCGCTATGAGGCAAAGATGACTACCAGCAGCTCCAGGCTCATACTCACCCCATCTAGCTCCCCAGGCTGGAGGAGAATGCCTCTATCCTATCGCCTTCAGAAAGCCCAAGGATGGACTCCCACTGGTTTAGGTGGGTCCCCAGGCCTATCCCAGCAGCACTCACAGTCACTGAGTGCAAGGCTGAGCCACAGCTACATTCCTGACAAAGGAGGATCACAGTACTGTTACCAGGAGAAGCAGGGGGAGTCCTGAGAAAGCCACTCATGGATGCCCACTGCTGTCCTTCCTACTACTCATTCCCCTGGGGCAGCCCCCCATCTCCAAGTAGTCCTGGTATTGATGTGAAGTTTCTATGTTAAAAAGTACCGACCAGGTCGCAAATAATTTTATATGTTATAAGGTCCTAGGGAGTTAGTTTCTTTGACCTGAAGCAAATTGCCTTCAGATGCTAATTTTGAAATCCTAAATGGGGATACTGTGAAAGGATCAAAATGAGAACTACCCAGATTGGAAAGTCCAGAGAATAAAAAACAAAGCAAAATAGGACAGACAGGAAGCTGATAAGAAGACACGGAGGCCTTCTGCATACAGAATATACTGGATGCTTTATTTCTGGTCTGGGGAACATCCTGGAATGAAGCTGGTCCTGTGCAGATAAAGAGAGAAAAAAGAGAATTCCTAGCTTCAGCCCCAGAGAGTCTTCTTACATTTACCCTTATGACTCCTGAAATGAAGTGTTTAGGATTTCAAGCTCTGACTCAGAGTGACCTGTGTTCAGATACCTGTTTCTGCCACTTATTAGCTGTGTGATCTCAGTAGGGTGACATAAAATTTACTGTTCTAAACAACACTGTCTGAAAGTGAAAGGAGATGCTGTTAATAATTTCACCAGGGCAATATGTCTTGAGACTCCTTAGTATCTCATCACGGTGTGATCATTCCTCTCATCAACAAAAATGATACTTGTATTTTTAGTAGACATAATAATAAATATATCTGTTCAGCACTTATTGTTAGAGCAATAAGTCCTTTATATACTTACTATAATCCTATGGTATGGGTACTATAATATTCTACTCTTTACAGATGAGGAAACAGAGGCTTAGGGAATTCCATTAATTCTACCAAGATTTAGAGGGATCGTATGTTTCAGTTTTCCTGTGATCCTACAGTAATGAGACTCTAAAGACTCATTAGAACTTGAACATCCACATGAGAAGCCTTGACGGCAGTACTCACCTGGAGAAATTACACAGTTAGCAAATGACACTCCGATTACTAAAAATTACCTCTTATTAGCTGTTTGGATTTCTGCCTTTGGAATGTTCCACGGCACATATTCTTAATAATCAATTTTATGGTAAAAGTTTTCATCTATGAAAGATTAATATGAGTCTTGAAAAGAATCAAAAGTGATTCCGGATAAGAGTGAATCACCTAAAAATATATTTTGACTTCTGGCTTCCACGTAGAATGTAGAAAGTTGGAAAGGGTGTCCCTCCCACCCTAACAATAAGAAAAAGCCAAAAAATCTAGAAAATCATAACTTCTTTTGAGCTCACCAAAAATGAATGTCACATCTCTCTCTATAAGCCAACTCTGCAAATAAACTCACTCCCCTTCCCCCTACATAGGACATGACTCCCAGGGGTGTAAGTCTCCCTGGCAATGTGGCACATGACTCCCAGGAATGAGCCTGGCCCTGGCAGCATGGGATTGAGCATGCTTTCTTGACCAAAAGGGGAAAAGAAATAGTACAAAAATAAAGTTTCTGTGGCTAAGAGATTTCAAATAGAGTTGAGAGGTCATTCTGGAGGTTACTCTTACATAAGATTTACCCAGATATTGCAAACTACCACAGCATGTCAAGCCCCAACCAACAACATTCCTAAGTACTATAGGGAGTGCCCTGGGCTGTATCTAAGTCTCTATAACAGTTTTTCCTAGTAAGTTTATTTTTACAGAAACTTAAGGCCTTCAGATTGATCCCATGCCAGATAAGCTCTGAAACCCAGACATACCAGTCTCTCCAAGAACATCAACCAGTTTCATTCCCCAACCCCATAAGGTCAACACCCCTTTCCAGCATAAAGAAGTTAAAATAGTCATCACCCAGATATCCCTGAAAAAATTGAGAGAATGATCAAATGAGAGGGAGGAGGTATAACTGAGAAATTAGGATTTGACAAATGACTGTGACTGCTGACTCATTATATAGATATTTCTTTTTAGGGTCTAGAATAGCCAGAAGAAAACACCTGAAGTTGTTGACTTGTAATCCAGTAGCCCTGATCTTTGATAATGATTGTGCAACTATATAGAAAAAAAAAAAAAAAGTCGGTTGCATGGCTCTACTTCTAGATGTGTTGTTCTGTTCCACTGATCTATATATCTACGTCTGACGATACTATACTGTCTTAGTTAAACTACCTCTATTGTAAGTCTTAAAATTGGGTAGAGCACAATACTGTGGTCAGTAAGGGGGTGGGGGGTAAGGGGTGTGGGTGTGTAGGGTTTTCTTGCTTCTTTTTATTTATTTTTCTGGAGCAATGCAAATGTTCTAAAAATGATCATAGTTACGAATGCACAATTATGTGATGATACTGTGAACCACTGATCTGTATACTTTGGATAGACTATACGGTGTGTGAATGTATCTCAATAAAATTACATTAAAAATGGATGTTACAAGGCAACCTACTAGCATGAAATCTAAAGAAAGATAGGATACTCCAAGGATACAGGATGTGAGCACTGGCTCTACTGTAGCAGAGCAAAGAAAGAAGACAGGGCCAGGATGCAAGCTGGTAAGAATTCAGCTGAAATGTTTAAAGAATTGCAAAGGCAAGTAAAGGCTAGCACAAGACTACAGAACTCCTGGGAGCTGCAGACACAAGAGAGTTTCCACTCTCTGTGGAAGAAAAATTTGTGGCAGAGTGAAGACCTTCCTAGGTGGTTCAGGCCTAGAGGAGGCGAGTGGCCATAGTTGTGGGAAAGACACGAAACCCCACCTATACCTTTATCCTCTATGGAACAAATGAATGAAAGCACCAGAGAAAGGGAAGCAAACCCTTCAGCTCCCAGGGCACAGGTAACGTCCCATTGCAACTGGAGGAAGGAAAAGAAAAAACACTACAGTTAGAGAAAGGTCAGGATTCTCTCAAGACAGAAATCAAGGGCCTGCCCAAGAAACTGAGCCTGAATAAGAACAACAGAGAACCCTACTCCCACCCCTGCATATTCACCACCTAGCTGGCAAGCATCAAGTAACAAGCAATAGCAGTGTACTGTGGGAAGGGGCAAGAGTATGGAAAGAGACTCTTTTTGTAGTGCAGGGAAGGATGAAAGCTGAGCACAGAGAAGGAGCATTGAGAAAAATTCCCGGGCACCCAAGCCCACACCCTAAGCACAAGGTGATGCTAGAGTAATTTAAAGGTGATGCCACATGGATAACAATAGCAACTACAAAACCAAAGCCCAAGGCAATCTTGACTATATTGATTAAATACCCCACATTAAAGATCTGGAAGACAAAGAGATATGCCCATTCCAGGCATAAATACTATTAACCTTAGTCTCTACTGTCCTGTACATGATGACTCTAATTCAAACAAAAATGACAAGACACACAAGACAGACAAGAAAAAACAAGGCACTATCAAGAAACAAAGTAATCAACAGACTCAGAGATGACCCAGATGTCAGAACTATCAGACAGGGAATTTAAAATGACTACGAATAATCTGTTAAAGGTATTAGTGGAAACTATGGGTGCCAGCCATAAGCACATGGTGAATTTCAGCAAAGAGATGGAAATTAAAAGAAAGAGTCAAATATAAATGCTTGAAATAAAAGCAATGCATCTCCCTAGGAGGTAAAAAGCTCCTACCTCAACAATGAGAAAAAGCTAGATAATCTATAAAATGATAAATTTTTTTAACACTTGAAGACCTTAGATCCCAAGGGAACCAACCAGCAGGAAGTACAGGCTTCTTTAAGGAGAGAAAAGACATGATCACTGGACTACCTGGAGTAGAGCATGGGAGGAAGATGAGGCTTTCATAAAATTGGGTTAAAAAATCATCTAAATCTCTGTGACTCCTGGGGATGAATCTGGACCTGGCATCACGGGATTGAGACTTTCTTCTTGACCAAAAGGGGGATGCAAGATGAAACGAAATAGTTTCAGTGGCTGAGAGATTTCAAATGGAGTTGAGAGGTCACTCTGGTGGACATTCTTATGCACCATATAAATAACACCTCTTAGGTTTTAATGTATTGGAATAGCTAGAAGTAAATAACTGAAACTATCAAACTCCAACCCAGCACTCTGGACTCCTGAAGACAACTGTATAACAATGTAGCTTACAAGGGGTGACGGTGTGACTGTGAAAACCTTGTGGATCAAGGTTTCCTAGTGTATGGATGGAAGATTAGAAAAATGGGGACAGGTCTAACGCAGCTGGCTTGCGGAGACAGAGCTGTCTCAGTTCCACCGGAAGTAATCGTTGAAGCCGGCTGTAGGCGTGAAAAGAGGTTGGCTATCGGAAAGTCCAGCTCCCTTAGATCCTTTAGCTGAAGTCCGGTGACAGCCCAGCGTTTCCAGACTAGAGGTCGGAGTGTGAGGGGCGGCCAACTTCAGCGTACCTAAGAGCTCAGACTCCCGGCAAGGGGAACTTGACATCTGAGCCCCAAACCGAGGTCCCAACTGGAGGGTACGCTGCCTGGGGAGCCCTGATGCCCAGGTTCCAGAGGAACAAGATGAGCTCCTGAGATGGAAGCTATATCATCTCCAGACTCTGCCCTTCTCCAAGGAGGATATACTGATGAGGAGGGATTGACCCCTCTACTCCCATCAGCCAGTTTGCAGGAAAGTAGGTAGAAAGCCAGGAACTGCGTGGACTGGACACCACAGAGCAATCTGTCTTTGGGCATACTTCATACAACACTCATGAAAATGTCGAACTGCTGAGATCAGCGAAATCTAAGCCCAATACAGAAAGCTTCAAAGAATTGCAATTTGGGCATGTCAAGTCAAGAGCAGAACTAAGAGAGCTCTGAGACAAAAGGCAATAATCCAATGGCTGAGAAAATTCACTAAACACCACAACTTCCCAAGAAAAGGGGGGTGTCCACTCACAGCCACCATCCTGGTGGACAGGAAACACTCCTGCCCATCGCCAGCCCCATAGCCCAGAGCTGCCCCAGACAACCCAGTGTGACGGAAGTGCTTCAAATAACAGGCACACACCACAAAACTGGGCGTGGACATTAGCCTTCCCTGCAACCTCAGCTGATTGTCCCAGAGTTGGGAAGGTGGAGCAGTGTGAATTAACAAAGCCCCATTCAGCCATCATTTCAGCAGACTGGGAGCCTCCCTACACAGCCCAGCAGCCCAGAACTGCCCTGGGGGGACGGCACTCACCTGTGACATAGCACAGTCATCCCTCAACAGAGGACCCGGGGTGCACAGCCTGGAAGAGGGGGCCCACTTGCAAGTCTCAGGAGCCATACGCCAATACCAAGGACTTGTGGGTCAGTGGCAGAGACAAACTGTGGCAGGACTGAACTGAAGGATTAGACTATTGCAGCAGCTTTAAAACTCTAGGATCACCAGGGAGATTTGATTGTTAGGGCCACCTCTCCTCCCCGACTGCCCAGAAACACGCCCCACATACAGGGCAGGCAACACCAACTATACACGCAAGCTTGGTACACCAATTGGGCCCCACAAGACTCACTCCCCCACTCACCAAAAAGGCTAAGCAGGGGAGAACTGGCTTGTGGAGAACAGGTGGCTCGTGGACGCCACCTGCTGGTTAGTTAGAGAAAGTGTACTCCACGAAGCTGTAGATCTGATAAATTAGAGATAAGGACTTCAATAGGTCTACAAACCCTAAAAGAACCCTATCAAGTTCAGCAAATGCCACGAGGCCAAAAACAACAGAAAATTATAAAGCATATGAAAAAACCAGACGATATGGATAACCCAAGCCCAAGCACCCAAATCAAAAGACCAGAAGAGACACAGCACCTAGAGCAGCTACTCAAAGAACTAAAGATGAACAATGAGACCATAGTACGGGAGATAAAGGAAATCAAGAAGACCCTAGAAGAGCATAAGAAGACATTGCAAGACTAAATAAAAAAATGGATGATCTTATGGAAATTAAAGAAACTGTTGACCAAATTAAAAAGATTCTGGACACTCATAGTACAAGACTAGAGGAAGTTGAACAACGAATCAGTGACCTCGAAGATGACAGAATGGGAAAATGAAAGCATAAAAGAAAGAATGGGGAAAAAAATTGAAAAAATCGAAATGGACCTCAGGGATATGATAGATGATATGAAACGTCCAAATATAAGACTCATTGGTGTCCCAGAAGGGGAAGAAAAGGGTAAAGGTCTAGGAAGAGTATTCAAAGAAATTGTTGGGGAAAACTTCCCAAATCTTCTAAACAACATAAATACACAAATCATAAATGCTCAGCGAACTCCAAATAGAATAAATCCAAATAAACCCACTCCGAGACATATTCTGATCACACTGTCAAACACGGAAGAGAAGGAGCAAGTTCTGAAAGCAGCAAGAGAAAAGCAATTCACCACATACAAAGGAAACAGCATAAGACTAAGTAGTGACTACTCAGCAGCCACCATGGAGGCGAGAAGGCAGTGGCACGATATATTTAAAATTCTGAGCGAGAAAAATTTCCAGCCAAGAATACTTTATCCAGCAAAGCTCTCCTTCAAATTTGAGGGAGAGCTTAAATTTTTCACAGACAAACAAATGCTGAGAGAATTTGCTAACAAGAGACCTGCCCTACTGGAGATATTAAAGGAGCCCTACAGACAGAGAAACAAAGACAGGACAGAGAGACTTGGAGAAAGGTTCAGTACTAAAGAGATTCGGTATGGGTACAATAAAGGATATTAATAGACAGAGGGGAAAAATATGGCAAACATAAACCAAAGGATAAGATGGCCGATTCAAGAAATGCCTTCACAGTTATAACGTTGAATGTAAATGGATTAAACTCCCCAATTAAAAGATATAGATTCACAGAATGGATCAAAAAAAATGAACCATCGATATGTTGCATACAAGAGACTCATCTTAGACACAGGGACACAAAGAAACTGAAAGTGAAAGGATGGAAAAAAATATTTCATGCAAGCTACAGCCAAAAGAAAGCAGGTGTAGCAATATTAATCTCAGATAAAATAGACTTCAAATGCAGGGATGTTTTGAGAGACAAAGAAGGCCACTACATACTAATAAAAGGGGCAATTCAGCAAGAAGAAATAACAATCGTAAATGTCTATGCACCCAATCAAGGTGCCACAAAATACATGAGAGAAACACTGGCAAAACTAAAGGAAGCAATTGATGTTTCCACAATAATTGTGGGAGACTTCAACACATCACTCTCTCCTATAGATAGATCAACCAGACAGAAGACCAATAAGGAAACTGAAAACCTAAACAATCTGATAAATGAATTAGATTTAACAGACATATACAGGACATTACATCCCAAATCACCAGGATACACATACTTTTCTAGTGCTCACGGAACTTTCTCCAGAATAGATCATATGCTGGGACATAAAACAAGCCTCAATAAATTTAAAAAGATTGAAATTATTCAAAGCACATTCTCTGACCACAATGGAATACAATTAGAAGTCAATAACCATCAGAGACTTAGAAAATTCACAAATACCTGGAGGTTAAACAACACACTCCTAAACAATCAGTGGGTTAAAGAAGAAATAGCAAGAGAAATTGCTAAATATATAGAGACGAATGAAAATGAGAACACAACATACCAAAACCTATGGGATGCAGCAAAAGCAGTGCTAAGGGGGAAATTTATAGCACTAAACGCGTATATTAAAAAGGAAGAAAGAGCCAAAATCAAAGAACTAATGGATCAACTGAAGAAGCTAGAAAATGAACAGCAAACCAATCCTAAACCAAGTACAAGAAAAGAAATAACAAGGATTAAAGCAGAAATAAATGACATAGAGAACAAAAAAACAATAGAAAGGATAAATATCACCAAAAGTTGGTTCTTTGAGAAGATCAACAAGATTGACAAGCCCCTAGCTAGACTGACAAAATCAAAAAAGAGAGAAGACCCATATAAACAAAATAATGAATGAAAAAGGTGACATAACTGCAGATCCTGAAGAAATTAAAAAAATTATAAGAGGATATTATGAACAACTGTATGGCAACAAACTGGATAATGTAGAAGAAATGGACAATTTCCTGGAAACATATGAACAACCTAGACTGACCACAGAAGAAACAGAAGACCTCAACCAACCCATCACAAGCAAAGAGATCCAATCAGTCATCAAAAATCTTCCCACAAATAAATGCCCAGGGCCAGATGGCTTCACAGGGGAATTCTACCAAACTTTCCAGAAAGAACTGACACCAATCTTACTCAAACTCTTTCAAAACATTGAAGAAAATGGAACACTACCTAACTCATTTTATGGAGCTAACATCAATCTAATACCAAAACCAGGCAAAGATGCTACAAAAAAGGAAAACTACCGGCCAATCTCCCTAATGAATACAGATGCAAAAATCCTCAACAAAATACTTGCAAATCGAATCCAAAGACACATTAAAAAAATCATACACCATGACCAAGTGGGGTTCATTCCAGGCATGCAAGGATGGTTCAACATAAGAAAAACAATCAATGTATTACAACACATTAAAAACTCGAAAGGGAAAAATCAATTGATCATCTCAATAGATGCTGAAAAAGCATTTGACAAAATCCAACATCCCTTTTTGATAAAAACACTTCAAAAGGTAGGAATTGAAGGAAACTTCCTCAACATGATAAACAGCATATATGAAAAACCCACAGCCAGCATAGTACTCAATGGTGAGAGACTGAAAGCCTTCCCTCTAAGATCAGGAACAAAACAAGGATGCCCGCTGTCACCACTGTTATTCAACATTGTGCTGGAAGTGCTAGCCAGGGCAATCCGGCAAGACAAAGAAATTAAAGGCATCCAAATTGGAAAAGAAGAAGTAAAACTGTCATTGTTTGCAGATGATATGATCTTATATCTAGAAAACCCTGAGAAATCGACGATACAGCTACTAGAGCTAATAAGCAAATTTAGCAAAGTAGCGGGATACAAGATTAATGCACATAAGTCCGTAATGTTTCTATATGCTAGAAATGAACAAACTGAAGAGACACTCAAGAAAAAGATACCATTTTCAATAGCAACTAAAAAAATCAAGTACCTAGGAATAAACTTAACCAAAGATGTAAAAGACCTATACAAAGAAAACTACATAACTCTACTAAAAGAAATAGAAAGGGACCTTAAAAGATGGAAAAATATTCCATGTTCATGGATAGGAAGGCTAAAGGTCATTAAGATGTCAATTCTACACAAACTCATCTACAGATTCAATGCAATCCCAATCAAAATTCCAACAACCTACTTTGCAGACTTGGAAAAGCTAGTTATCAAATTTATTTGGAAAGGGAAGATGCCTCGAATTGCTAAAGACACTCTAAAAAAGAAAAACCAAGTGGGAGGACTTACACTCCCTGACTTTGAAGCTTATTATAAAGCCACAGTTGCCAAAACAGCATGGTACTGGCACAAAGATAGACATATAGATCAATGGAATCGAATTGAGAATTCGGAGATAGACCCTCAGATCTATGGCCGACTGATCTTTGATAAGGCCCCCAAAGTCACTGAACTGAGCCATAATGGTCTTTTCAACAAATGGGGCTGGGAGAGTTGGATATCCATATCCAAAAGAATGAAAGAGGACCCCTACCTCACCCCCTACACAAAAATTAACTCAAAATGGACCAAAGATCTCAATATAAAAGAAAGTACCATAAAACTCCTAGAAGATAATGTAGGAAAACATCTTCAAGACCTTGTATTAGGCGGCCACTTCCTAGACTTTACACCCAAAGCACAAGCAACAAAAGAGAAAATAGATGAATGGGAACTCCTCAAGCTTAGAAGTTTCTACACCTCAAAGGAATTTCTCAAAAAGGTAAAGAGGCAGCCAACTCAATGGGAAAAAATTTTTGGAAACCATGTATCTGACAAAAGACTGATATCTTGCATATACAAAGAAATCCTACAACTCAATGACAGTAGTACAGACAGCCCAATTATAAAATGGGCAAAAGATATGAAAAGACAGTTCTCTGAAGAGGAAATACAAATGGCCAAGAAACACATGAAAAAAATGTTCAGCTTCACTAGCTATTAGAGAGATGAAAATTAAGACCACAATGAGGTACCATCTAACACCGGTTAGAATGGCTGCCATTAAACAAACAGGAAACTACAAATGCTGGAGGGGATGTGGAGAAATTGGAACTCTTATTCATTGTTGGTGGGACTGTATAATGGTTCAGCCACTCTGGAAGTCAGTCTGGCAGTTCCTTAGAAAACTAGATATAGAGCTACCATTCGATCCAGCAATTGCACTTCTCGGTATATACCCAGAAGATCGGAAAGCAGTGACACGAACAGATATCTGCACGCCAATGTTCATAGCAGCATTATTCACAATTGCCAAGGGATGGAAACAACCCAAATGTCCTTCAACAGATGAGTGGATAAATAAAATGTGGTATATACACACGATGGAATACTACGTGGCAGTAAGAAGGAACGATCTCGTGAAACATATGACAACATGGATGAACCTTGAAGACATAATGCTGAGCGAAATAAGCCAGGCAAAAAAGAGAAATATTATATGCTACCACTAATGTGAACTTTGAAAAATGTAAAACAAATGGTTTATAATGTAGAATGTAGGGGAACTAGCAATAGAGAGCAATTAAGGAAGGGGGGAACAATAATCCAAGAAGAACAGATAAGCTATTTAACGTTCTGGGGATGCCCAGAAATGACTATGGTCTGTTAATTTCTGATGGATATAGTAGGAACAAGTTCACAGAAATGTTGCTATATTATGTAACTTTCTTGGGGTAAAGTAGGAACATGTTGGAAGTTAAGCAGTTATCTTAGGTTAGTTATCTTTTTCTTACTCCCTTGTTATGGTCTCTTTGAAATGTTCTTTTATTGTATGTTTGTTTTTTTTTTAACTTTTTTTTTCATACAGTTGATTTAAAAAAGAAGGGAAAGTTAAAAAAAAAAAAAAAAGAAAAGAAAAACAAGGAAAAAAAAAAGATGTAGTGCCCCCTTGAGGAGCCTGTGGAGAATGCAGGGGTATTTGCCTACCCCACCTCCATGGTTGCTAACATGACCACAGACATAGGGGACTGGTGGTTTGATGGGTTGAGCCCTCTACCATAAGTTTTACCCTTGGGAAGACGGTTGCTGCAAAGGAGAGGCTAGGCCTCCCTATATTTGTGCCTAAGAGTCTCCTCCTGAATGCCTCTTTGTTGCTCAGATGTGGCCCTCTCTCTCTGGCTAAGCCAACTTGAAAGGTGAAATCACTGCCCTCCCCCCTACGTGGGATCAGACACCCAGGGGAGTGAATCTCCCTGGCAACGTGGAATATGACTCCCGGAGAGGAATGTAGACCCGGCATCGTGGGACGGAGAACATCTTCTTGACCAAAAGGGGGATGTGAAAGGAAATGAAATAAGCTTCAGTAGCAGAGAGATTCCAAAAGGAGCCGAGAGGTCACTCTGGTGGGCACTCTTACGCACACTTTAGACAACCCTTTTTAGGTTCTAAAGAATTGGGGTAGCTGGTGGTGGATACCTGAAACTATCAAACTACAACCCAGAACCCATGAATCTCGAAGACAGTTGTATAAAAATGTAGCTTATGAGGGGTGACAATGGGATTGGGAAAGCCATAAGGACCACACTCCACTTTGTCTAGTTTATGGATGGATGAGTAGAAAAATAGGGGAAGGAAACAGACAAAGGTACCCAGTGTTCTTTTTTACTTCAATTGCTCTTTTTCACTCTAATTATTATTCTTGTTATTTTTGTGTGTGTGCTAATGAAGGTGTCAGGGATTGATTTAGGTGATGAATGTACAACTATGTAATGGTACTGTAAACAATCTAAAGTATGATTTGTTTTGTATGACTGCGTGGTATGTGAATATATCTCAATAAAATGATGATAAAAAAAAAAGAAAAATGGGGACAAAAACTAAATGAAAAATCGGGTGGGATGGGGGGATGGTTCGGGTGTTCTTTTTTACTTTTATTTTTTATTCTTATTCTGATTCTTTCTGATGTAAGGAAAATGTTCAGAAATAGATCATGGTGATGAACGCATAACTATATGATCGTACTGTGAACCGTTGATTGTACACAATGGATGACTGTATGGTATGTGAATATATTTCAATAAAACTGAGTTTAATTTAAAAAAATCATCTAAATCTAATTTTTAAAACTGACAAGAAAAGCACAAAAAACTGGAGGAAAGAATAGGGATAGCTTCTCATACTACATAGGAAGTCACATAATATTATTTAAAGATAACTGTGATTAAAGATATATATTGCAATGGACCAAAGATCTCAATATAAAAGAAAGTACCATAAAACTCCTAGAAGATAATGTAGGAAAACATCTTCAAGACCTTGTATTAGGCGGCCACTTCCTAGACTTTACACCCAAAGCACAAGCAACAAAAGAAAAAATAGATAAATGGGAACTCCTCAAGCTTAGAAGTTTCTGTGCCTCAAAGGAATTTCTCAAAAAGGTAAAGAGGCAGCCAACTCAATGGGAAAAAATTTTTGGAAACCATTTATCCGACAAAAGACTGATATCTTGCATATATAAAGAAATCCTACAACTCAATGACAATAGTACAGACAGCCCAATTATAAAATGGGCAAAAGATATGAAAAGACAGTTCTCTGAAGAAGAAATACAAATGGCCAAGAAACACATGAAAAAATGTTCAGCTTCACTAGCTATTAGAGAGATGCAAATCAAGACCACAATGAGATATCATCTCACACCAATTAGAATGGCTGCCATTAAACAAACAGGAAACTACAAATGCTGGAGGGGATGTGGAGAAATTGGAACTCTTATTCATTGTTGGTGGGACTGTATAGTGGTTCAGCCACTCTGGAAGTCAGTCTGGCAGTTCCTTAGAAAACTAGATAAAGAGATACCCTTTGATCCAGCTATTGCACTTCTTGGTATATACCCAGAAGATCGGAAAGCAGTGACACAAACAGATATGTGCACGCCAATGTTCATAGCAGCATTATTCACAATTGCCAAGAGATGGAAACAACCCAAATGTCCTTCAACAGATGAGTGGATAAATAAAATGTGGTATATACACACGATGGAATACTACACGGCAGTAAGAAGGAACGATCTCGTGAAACATATGACAACATGGATGAACCTTGAAGACATAATGCTCAGCAAAATAAGCCAGGCACAAGAAGAGAAATATTATATGCTACCACTAATATGAACTTTGAAAAATGCAAAACAAATGGTTTATAATGTAGAATGTAGGGGAACTAGTGATAGAGAGCAATTAAGGAAGGGGGAACAATAATCCAAGAGCAGATAAGCTATCATGGGTAAATTTAACGTTCTGGGAATGCCCAGGAATGACTATGGTCTGTTAATTTCTGATGGGTATAGTAGGAACCAGTTCACAGAAACGTTGCTATATTAGGTTACTTTCTTGGGGTAGAGTAGGAACATGTTGGAAGTAAAGTAGTTATCTTAGGTTAGTTGTCTTTTTCTTACTCCCTTGTTATGGTCTCTTTGAAATGTTCTTTTATTGTATGTTTTTTTTAATTTTTTTTTAATTTTTTTATTTTTCATACAGTTGATTTAGAAAAAAAAGTTAAAAAAAACAAAACAAAACACGGAAAAAAAATATGCAGAGCCCCCTTGAAGAGCTGGTGGAGAATGCAGGCATATTGGCCTGCCCTACCTCGATGGCTGCTAACATGCCCACAGACATAGGGGACTGGTGGTTTGATGGACTGAGCCCTCTACCACGGGATTTGCCCTTGGGAAGACTGTTGCTGCAAAGGAGAGGCTAGGCTCCCTAAAATTGTGCCTAAGAGCCTCCTCCCGAGTGCCTCTTTTTTGCTCAGATGTGGCCCTCTCTCTCTAGCTAAGCCAACTTGGAAGGTGAAATCACTGCCCTCCCCACTACGTGGGATCAGACACCCAGGGGAGTGAATCTCCCTGGCAACGTGGAATATGACTCCCGGGGAGGAATGTAGACCTGGCATCGTGGGACGGAGAACATCTTCTTGACCAAAAGGGGGATGTGAAAGGAAATGAAATAAGCTTCAGTGGCGGAGAGATTCCAAAAGGAGCCAAGAGGTCACTCTGGTGGGCACTCTTATGCACAATATAGGAAACCCTTTTTAGGTTCTAATGAATTGGGGTAGCTGGTGGTGGATACCTGAAACTATCAAACTACAACCCAGAACCCATGAATCTTGAAGACAATTGTATAAAAATGTGACTTATAAGAGGGGACAGTGGGATTGGGGGGGCCATGGGGACCACATTCCCCTTTGTCTAGTTTGTGGATGGATGAGTGGAAAGGTGGGGGAAGAAAACAAACAAACAAACAAACAGACAGACAAGGATGCCCAGTGTTCTTTTTTACATTAGTTGCTCTTGTTCACTTTAATTATTATTCTGGTTATTTTTGTGTGTGTGGTAATGAGGGTGTCGGGGATTGATTTCGGTGATGAATGTACAACTATGTAATGGTACTGTGAACAATCGAATGTACGATTTGTTTTGTATGACTGCGTGGTATGTGAATATATCTCAATAAAATGAATATTAAAAAAAAGATATATATTGCAACTTCTAGAGGAACCACTAAAAAATGAGAGAGGTTTACAAACATAAATAGGCTAATGGACATTGTTCTGGTTTGCTAATGCTGCCATTATGCAAAATACCAGAAATGGACTGGCTTTTATAAAGGGGATTTATTAGATTACAAATTTATAGTTCTATGGCCATAAAAGTGTCCAAACCAAGGCATCAACAAGAGGATACCTGCACTGAAGAATGGCCGATGGTGCCTGGAACACCTCTATAAGATGGGAAGGCACGTGGCTGGCATCTGCTGTTCTTTGCTCCTGGGTTGCATTTCAAAATAGCATTCTCCAAAATGTCTCTGGGTTTCTCTTAGTTTAGTATCTCCAAATGTCCTTCTGTCTGCATCTCCAAGCACCTGTAAGCATCAGCAAATGTCTGTGTCAGCTTCCAAGCATCTAACATCTGTGTGTCCTGGCTTAGCATATCCTGGGGCATTTTTCATCTCTCTGCTCTGTGTGAGAGTTCCCTTTAAAGGACTCTAGTAAACTAACCAAGACCCACTCTGAATTGGGCAGGGCCATACCACCATGGAAACATTCAATCAAGAGGTCACACCTTAATCAGAAAGATTAATAAATCTGCCTCCACAAAATTACATTAAAGAATATGGCTTTTGAGGGGACATAATATATCCAAACCAGCATAGACATAAAATACAGTAAAAAATAAATTTTTAAAAGGCAGAAGAAGAGTGAAAGGCAACATAGAAGAGACAGAACAAACAGAAAATAACTAGCAAAATGGAAGATTTTTAACTCACCCATATTGATAATTTAGTTAAATATAACCCATTGATAATTTAATTAAATATAAACCATCTAAAATCACCAATTTTTCTATTAGAGAAGTTGTAGGCTTACAGAAAAATCATGCATACAATACAGAGTTCCCATATACCATCCTAAACTCACCAATTTACAGAGAGAAATTACCCTGATATGATACACTGAGACAAGTATATCCCAGTGTGGTATTCTGGCCGTAAATGAATACCCCACAATCTAGTCATGAGAAAACATCAGACATATCCAAATTGAGAGACACTCTACAAAATAACTGACCTCCTAATATTCTTCAAAAGTGTTAAGGCTATGAAAAACAAGGAGGAATTATCAAAGATTGGAAGAGACTAAGGAGACACTGCAACGAAATGCATTATGGGATCCTGGATTTGGTCCTGGGACTAAGAAAGGATGTTAGTCAAAAACTGTTGAAATCTGAATAAATTCTGTAGTCTAGTTCATTTCTTAATCATGTTCTATGGTGATACAAGTGCTATTGTTATGCAAGATGTTCACATTAGAGGAATCTAGGTGAAGGGTGTTGGGAACTTTCTATGCTATTTTTGCAACTTTTTGGTAAATCCAAAATTATTTCAAATTCAAAAGTTTTAAAAAAGAAAGAGATTGTCCAATTAGATAAAAAAAATAGAACCAACTATACGCTATTTATAAGAAATTCATTTTAAATATAAAGACATAGATGGGTAAAAAGTAAAAGGATGGAAACGACATATTATACAAACACCAAGCAAAAGAAAACTGGAGTGTCTATGACAAGATCTGACAAAATAGACTTTAGAACAAGGAATATTACTGAGGATAATGAGAGGCATTACATAATGATAAAGATGTCAATTCAATGAAAAGATATAATATTCCTTAATATATATGTCCCTAACAGTACTACTTCAAAATTACCAAAACAAAAACTGACTGAACTGAAAGGAGAAATAAATAAATCTACAATTATGGTTGGAGGCTTCAAAACTCCTCTCTCAGTAATCAACAGAACAAATAGATAGAAAAACAGTAAGGATTTAGAAGACCTGAATAATGCTATCAACCTTGGCCTAATTGAATTTCTAGAACATTCTAACCAATGATATCAAAATACACATTCTTTCCAAGTGCACATGGAACATTCACCAAGTTATTCCATAAAACAAACCTCAACTAATTTAAAAGAACTGAAATCATACAAAGTATGCTCTCATACCATAATGGGACTAAACTAGAAATAGATAACAGAAAGACAGTTGGACAATCCCCAAATACCTAGAAATTGGGCTCCCCATTTCCAAGTAACTCAGGGGTTAAAGAGAAAGTCAGAGGGGAATTTAAAAATATTTTGAATAGAATGAAACTGAAAATGAAATATAGAACTTGTGAAATGCAGCTCAAGCAACAGTTGGAGGGAAAACACAGCATTAAGTGATTATATTAGATGGAAAAAAAAAGATCTCATATAAATACTCTAAGTTTCCATCTTGACAAGCTAAACTAGAAGAGAAAATTAAACCCAAAGGAAACAAAAGGAAAAAAAATTACAAAGATAATTGAATGATTCTTTGAAAAGATCATGAATACTGATAACTGACTAGTCACACAGATAAAGAAAAAAAAAGAGAAATCACAAATTACCAATATCTAGAATTATAAAGGATATGCCATTATTGAACCAACATATATTAAAAGGTTCATGATTTTATGTTCATAAACTTGACAACTTAGATGATGTGGACAAATTCCTTGAAAGACACAAACTACCAAAAGAAATGGATAATGTAAATAGATCTATATGTGTTAAAGAAGTTGAATTCATAGTTTAAAACCTTCCAAGAAAACATCATTCCCAAATGGCTTCACTGGTGAATTCTACCAAATACTAAAGGAAAAAATAGTGCCAATTCTACACAAACTCATCCAGAATATAGAAGAGAAAGGGATGCTTCTTACCTCAAGTTATGAGGCCAGAATTATACTGACACCAAAGCCAGAAAAAGGCATTACTAAAAAAGATGATTACAGACCAATATCCTTCATAAACATAGATGCAAAATCCTCAAGAAAATAGCAGCAAATTAAGTCCAATAAAATGTAAAAAGAAAAGTACAGCCTGAGAATGCAAGATTGAATCAACATTCAAAATCAATGTAATTTACCATAACAAAAGACTAAAGAAGAAAAACCACGTGCTCATCTCAAAAGATGCAGAAAAAGCCTGAAAAAATTTAACTTCTATTCAAGATTTTAAAAACAAAACAAAACTCTTAGCAAAGGAGAAACAGAAAGGAACTTTCTCAACTGATAGAATACATCTACAAATATTCCTATAACTTACATCATACTTAATGGAGAAAGGCTGAATGTTTTCCCTGAAGATTGGGAAGAAGGCAAGGATGTCCACTCTTACTCTCACCACTCCTATTCAGCATGATAATGGAGGTCTAGCCAGTACAATAAGGCAAGAAAAAGAAATAAAAGGCTACCACTTGGAAAGGAAGAAAAGAAACTCTATCTCAGATGACATGATCTTCTATGAAGAAAATCTGATGGAATTAGAAAAAAGCTTCTAGAACTAATAAACAAGTTTAGCAAGGTAATAGGATATGAGGTAATATACAAAAATTAATTCTATTTCTACATGATAGCAATGAACAATTGGGTATTGAAGTAAAAAAAAACATATCATTTACAGTAGCAATAGAAACCACAAAAAATATTTAAGTACAGAGCTTACAAAATACATGCAGGATCTGTATCCTGAAAATCAGAAAACACTGAAATCAAAGAAGGTCTAAATATTGGAGAGAGAAACCAAATTCATGGATTGGGTCAATTCTTTCCAAACTGATCCCTAAATTCAATTTCATTCAAAATCCCAACAAAATTTTGTGTAGATTCAGACAAAGTAATTCTAAAATATAACTGGAAAGGCAATCTAGAATAGGCAAAACCATTCTGAAAAAGAACAAAGTTGGAGAATTAACATTACCCGATTTCAAGTAACTTAAAAGCACCAATAATCAAGAAAATGTGGCATTTGAGAAATGATAGATATATAAATCAATGGAACTGAATAGAGAGTCTAGAAATATACCCACACATGTCTGATCAATTTGGTTTTCAATTAAGTGAAGAAAGAATAGTCTTTTAGCAAATGGTCTGGAATATTTGGATATTAGTCTTGATCCATAACTTCTACCCTATACAAAAAGTAACTATCAACAGACTAAAATGGATTTCAGACCAAATGTAAAACCTACAACTATAACACTTCTAGTAGAAAACATAGGAAAAAATGTTTGCGACCTTGATTTCTTTGTAACTTAAAGTTTCTTAGATAAGACATTAAAAGCATGATTGATAAAAGAAAAACTTTATAAATTGGGCATCAGTATAACTAAGAACTTCTGCTCTTCAAAAGACACTGTTAAGAGAATGAAAACACAAACCACAGACTGGGAGAAAATATTTGTAAATTACATATCACATCCATTTTTTGGTTATTATGAAGAAAGCTATGAATATTCAATGACAGGATTGGTATGGACATATATCTAGAAGTGGAATTGCTGGATCATAGAGTAAGTGTATGTTTAACTTTAGAAGAAACATCCAGATTGTTTTTCAAAATGGTTTTATTATTTTCCCACCCATCCATAAAGTATGAGACTTTCAGTTACTCCTTAACTTTGCCAAAACATGGTGTCTTTTTAATTTTAGCCATTCTAGTGGACAAGTAATTGTATTCATGAATTTATTTTGCATTTCTCTGGTGAGTAACAACGAACACTTTTGCACGTGCTTATTGGCCATTCATATATTTTCCACTGTGAACTGACAGTTTGAAGTCTTTTGCACCTTTTAATTTGGGCTGTTGTATTTTTATTATTGAGCTGTAGTCATTCCTTATCTATTTTGGATACAATTCTTTTGTTCTTCATTTGAGATTACTTTCTTCCAGTTTGTGGCTTACCCATTAATTTTCTTACTTATGTCTTTTGATATGTACAGGTTTTTTATCTTGATAATGTCTAATATATTCAATTTTTCATTTTATGGTTTTTGCTTTCAATGTCCTGTTTAAAAAATGTGTTTCTACCCCAAAGTAGGAAAATATTCTCCTATGTTTACCTCTAGATGTTTAGGTCTAGGATCTACCTTGAACTAATTTTTTCATGCAGCCTGAGATAGTGGTTGGGGTCCTTCCCCCCACCCGCCATATATTCAGCCTGTTGTTCTAGCACCATTTGTTGAAAAGATTTTCCTCTGAAAGTCTTTGGTGCTTTAGCTGAAAATCAATTGACCATGTATGTGTAGGCATATTTCTGGATTCTCTATTCTGTTCCATTGATCTTATTTGTCTATTCTTATGCCAATACCACACAGTCTTTCAGTACTCCTGCTTTATAAGTTAGTCTTGAAATCAGAATTTCTACAAAAAAGTCCTGCTGGGATTTTGATTGTGATGATGTTGAATCTACAGATTAATTTGGGGAAAATGGATATCTTCACAATATTGAGCATTTCAATCCATTTATTTAGGTCTTTATCTCTCGGCAATGTTTTGTAGTTTTTAGAATAGATATCTTAAATATCTTACACTATAAAGTTTTGATTTAAAAGTAGGAATAAGATTTGAGCATAAAATATGGCTTTTAACTTTAATAGGAGTTGATTCTAAAACAAATAAAGATGCTTCACTCATTCAGTGTATCAAAAAATGTTCAAATAACCACTAAGAATAAGTCATTGCTAGTTGATAATTATCCAACAGGCAGATCAGATTATTAGCATCTTGAAGGTAAGAGAATATCTCTTTGGCTGGATTTGAACAACTCAACATATTTTCATAACCAAGTGAGACTCTAATAAAGTCATTTTAAAAGGTTCATTATATCCCTTGACCGAATTCTACTTGTCCTTTAAAACACCTCCTAAGTGGCACCTTATCTAAAAATGACTACCTGTGACCCATGCTGTCAGTGCCCTGCTACGTCTCTCCCATGCCACCCTGTATTTACCTTTATCTTAACTTGTGATTAGGTAGGCTGTAACAGTGGCCTGAAGTGCAGTGACTTAAACACACATGAGTTTACTCACTCATGCAAAAAAATGGCTGGATGTAGGCAGGCTGAGGCCGGCACGGCAACTCAATAAAGTTATCAGAGCTCCATTCTTCTCTTGTTCTGCCCCAACATCCTCACTGCAGGATTTTCATCCTCAAGGTCCAAAATGGCAGTGATAATCCAGACTTCTGGTCCACAGTCCAGACACCAGGAAGCACAAAACGCAACAAAAGTGCCCCTCCCTTTAAGAAGTCTACTTAAACTTCTACCACATGGGCCAGAAGCTAATGAAGTGAGCACATGTAGGTGAGAAGCCTGGGAGATGTAATCTTTATCCTGGGTAGCAATGTCCCCAGCTAAGAATCAGGATTCTGTCACTACTATAGCAAGAGAAAATGGATGTGGACAGGTAACAGCGGTTCCTGCCAAACTGTCCTTAACACACCCTCGTGTAGCCTGGTTGTCTGTCTCTGTTACAAGAACATGAAGAAATTGAAGGACTCTATATTTTATCACTCTGACCCCAGCGCCCAGTGCGGTAGCTGGCTCATAGAAGGCATTCCAAAAAAATTTTTGTATTGAGGCTGATCACACACAGGTGGCACTAATCTTTAGTGTCTCACCATGAATTTTCACATATGAATATACCATGTAACCACCACTCAGATAAGGATGTAGCCATTTCCTCTACTCCAGTAGGTTCCTTCATGCTCCTTCTCAGTCAGTTCTCCTCAGGTGGACTTCTCTCATCTCAGTCAGTTTTGCTTGCTTTTGAACTTCATATGAATGAAATAAAATGGCACTTGACATTGTAACTAAACCAATTAATGACTTCTAGGAACAGTGACCATACATTCCAGATTTTCTGGGTTAGTTTTGATTTCAAATAAGTTGCCATTATAAAAACATTCTCACTCTCCAGAGCTTTGGGTTTCTTCCTAATTTACATACCCCAATGCTGTCAACAGACTTTATATATTCCAATTTCCTTTTGTCTGCAACTCTTTCCACAATAATGCTCTCTCATCTGCCTTTCCTTTTTTTTGGAAAAAAAAAAAAAAAAGAAAGAAAAGAGAAAGGCCTTAAAATACCACTGCCATCATGAAGTTTTCTGTGCTGTGCAGGGTACACAAGAACATTTAACATGCATTTGATTGGGATGGTGATGATTGTGGGACATAAATAAAAGCTGGCAAAGGAGATGAACCAGGCTGGCCATCTGGAACACCTGCAGCTGGCCTGATGTGATGCCGTGTGCCTGAACTAACTGCCCAGCTGGAGAATTCTATGCCTCTGCCACCCCCACCACTGGCAAGGAACCATCACCCTCCTTACCAGCAGTCAGCTCTTTCTCTATTGGTCAGAAACACAAAAGTGGACCCTCAACTTGCTAGTCAGGCCTGGCAGGACATGGCAAATGGCTTGACAGAAACATAACCAGCAGATAAAAAAGCAGGCAGAGCTGGGTCTGAATGGAACTGGTGTTTGTTTAGAGCAGAAGAGAAGCAGAGCATCTCTGTCACATCTGAAAATGACCCCATTCTTCCTGGAAGTCCACCCCAGAAAGTTTTGTGCTGCTACATGTCAGGTCTTGGCTGTGACCAGGAAGTTGACAGGGACAAGGGGAAGAGAGAAAGGGAACAGAGAAAGGAAGGGGTGTTTCATTTAGCCATCTGGAAGTACCTGCAATCATTCACACTGATGTGGGGGGAATTTGGACATGTGGGAATGATGGCATCGTAACCAGATTGCTGCCCTCCCTCTTTCCTTCAGCTCAAGGAGCATCAGCATGCTCTGATCAATCCCCAGAGAGCAGAGCTCAAGCCCCAGCCTCCAAACACAGAAACCCTGGTGTGATTGTGGGGAGGCAGCTCACCCCATGACACAGGGTGGAGTGGGAAATGCTGGGCTGGACCCTCTATTCCTTTCCTTTTGCCTTTTACCTGCTCTAGCACCCAGGACACCACTCAATCCAGCTGTGTAGAGTCAGGATAGGATGACTTCCGCTGGGGCCAATGCCCCTAAAATGCACTAGCTGGACTGTCTTCAAGGGGGCTGTACTATTCCGGCAGCTTTGCATTTTGGGTTCTTAGACACCAAAGTATGGTTTATTCCATCCCCACTTGAAGAACAGCACTTGAATGTCTCAAAGGGGACCCAGATCCTCACAATGCAAATATAATCTAATGGGGGAGAAGGGGCACCTTCCCTGCCTCAGAGGTGATTCATCCTACTAAGGTCAACCAGGGTGATTCTCTGCACCTTTCTCACCAAAGAAGAGAGAAAATGAAGCTAGATCTCCATGAGGGCATCTGCAGACACCACAATGAGGAGAGGAGAGGGGACTCTCTGCCCTTCACCATTGCAACTCACCCTTCAAGGCCCCTCAGGTCTTCTCTCCTCTGTGGAACACTTTCTTACATTCCCAGTGAAGTTGGTTATAACAGACCTCCATGTTTTCCAAAATCCTGTATTACATAGCTAAGCTTGTCCTGCCCCACACATTGCCACACACACAGCCGCTCCCAGCAGCAGGGATTCGCAGCCATGGGGCATGTCCTAGTTTGCTAATGCTGCAGAATGCAAAACACCAGAGATGGATAGGCTTTTATAAAACGGGGGTTTATTTCACTACACAGTTACAGTCTTAAGGCCACAAAGCGTCCAAGGTAACACATCAGCAATCGGGTACCCAAACCGGCACAGGGCATAAAGCAGATCTTAGTGGGGAGGGCAAGTGTGCTTTGACTAAGCTCCCTTCGTGAGTTTGATTTACCACCTCCAAGTTGAAAGTCACTGCTACACAGTTTAAAACAAACAATTAAGCATTTGTTATATATACCTTTATTTTGTGTTCTATTTGTTTAAGTGTATAAATCTTGTCTCCCTGTTATAGCCTGGGCTCTCAGAAAACAGAAACTGAAACAAAGGCTTATGTGCAAGTATCTTACTGGAAAACGTGATCCCAGGGAGTCAAAGTGAGGGACAGGGGAGAAAAGCAGGGCTAGAGGGAGAGTCAAAAAAGAGGCATTATGAATTTGGTGACTTCCATGGGTGATTAGATCCTGGCCCCATAGATCCATGTGGGAACCCATATGCGATGTGTTGAGTCTCAGGGTAATCCCTCCAAGAAAGAAAGGGGAAAGCGTTTGTTTACCAGCTTACAACTACCCTGAGTCAGTTTTGCTCTGCGAGGTGGGTGTTAACTCACCTGCATTTCTCAACTGTGCAAATGTGTGTGCAAAGGGGGTTCCCATGGCGTCCCTTGTGGCAGCATCAGAGCAACCTGAGGACAGGAAGCGAGAGCAAGGCTGTCCTGAGGGTATATGGGGCCCTGGGCAAATATTTTTTTGTAGGACTCCATCTATATAAACAATTTGACTTAAAAATATGTTACACATTTCAGTGATTTTAGTTGACAATTTAGAATAATGGATAGAGAATAGGTACTTATGTTTGGGTAGAGAATGGGTACTTACATTTGCTTATTGTTCCATCAGTGCATGTGAGATATTTTGTGGTGTCCGGGCCCTGTCTCTTTTCACACAATTCCTTGAACCATCTCTTCCTGTTCACTATTGTCAAACTATTGCGTCATTCCGGACTGATTTCATCTCTCTCCTTGTGAGAAAAAGGGTAACAATACTGATATTACGACGACATGGCTTCTCAAAACTTTTTGCACCAAAACAATACAGGCCCTCTTGCCTCTGCAGTTCCCTAATACCATGTTTAAAGCTGCTTGTGTCCTTACTCATGATGCCACCTCACAGCCATCGAGTCGCCTGTAAATACTGGCTGCCAGTGACTCTCTCAAAGGTTGTTAATGTGCTTCTTTGATGATGACCTCAGATTCAGGTCTTGGCCAGAGTAGGCAGGAAATGTGAGGGATAATACCTTTTCTGAACATATATGTTAAATTTACCCTTCTGGATTTTATAATGTAAACAACATGTTTTCTAACCAATGTCTTCCCTTGAGCTCTTTAGGCCAAAATCATTACATTCCTAGAATGTGATCTCTTTCAATGTTGACATCCCCCTGCCTTCCATATACCACCATCAAGGGGTCGGAGAGGTGAGGGGCCCGTGGGAAGTGCAAGAAGGGCAGACCAACGTCTACAAGGAATGTCCGTGCCTCACACAGCAAGGCTTCAATCTGACCCGGAGAGCACGTGGCCACCACATCAGTCGGGAGGGCCTGCTGGTGTGGAACAAGCATCCTGAAAGCCTCTGGAGGCGACAGAAAGAGGCATCGCCGGAGGACTGCCTTCCTGAAACCAACCAGAAATGGATTCTGGAGCAGCCTTCTTGGCACAAGTCCTGGAGCTCCTCAGGGTATCTGGTTGACTCAAGTTATACTCAAGGCTCAGGGGGACTTTGAAAATTTCGAGGAAGGAAGGTGGGGTGTAGGCCCTGAGGCTCGGGTTAGAGGCATGGGCCTCGCTTTCCTGGGTCTAAGGGCAGTACCGAGTGTTGGGCCAGGTCGGAGGAGAGGCACTGCTAGGCTGGCACCACAGGAAGCTGGTCGGAGCCCCAGCAAAACTGGTCACTACAGTTATGGCTAGAATAAGAGGCAGTGAGTCTTAGATGACCTGGAAAGGTACAGAAAATGATGATATACTCCTCCACGAGATTTTAAACTCTGAAAGGATAAGAACCAAGTCTATTCATTTTCTTAAATGCCCTACATCATATAGCATAAATCTATGAGGATTTAATAAGTGCTCAATAAACATTTAAATTTATTCCTTCAATCAATCAAAAACTCGTATTGAAGGCCTACCTCAAACATACAAAGAAACGCTAGGCTTTGGGAAGAATACAAGGATATATATAGTGCAATCCCTGTCTGAGGAAATACTGCATTATTTGGTCAATCAGTTGAAGGAAGGAGATGTCAAATTTGAAATTAGCAACAGAAGCCCACCCCCTTCCCCAAGGGTTGTATAGTGCCCTATATATATAATAGACACTCAATAAATATTTGTTGGATGGATGAATGTTAATATTAGAAGCTTCAGATTATCCTGCCCAAAATACAGAATCCCATTTGGGGCTACAAGGGGGTCAAATAAAAAAGCATGTATCAAACATCATTGTGTGCCCAGTCCTAGGCTGGGCATTGATTAGTTTAGGAAAGACAAAAGATAAAAGTCCTGCCCTCACAGAACTGACAATCCCATTGGGGAAAAAAGAGAAATCAAAGAACCAGGTAAAATGTTACAGGTCTCAAACATTTGTGACTTCGATCTCAGGGTCCACACCTGTGCACCCCTTATAGCTCAGCACACAGGCTGATGTACACTTGCCTGAACATTTATTTAATGAGGAAACAAATGGGAGAGAGGGAAAAAAAAGAATCAGAAAGTTGTCCTATAAGAACTTAGAACCAGAGCCAGCCTTTAGGGAAACAAATAAATGGAATGTCTCTTTGGTGCCATCCTAATATCCCTTCTAGGACCTTCTGGATTTTGCTGTTCCAAGGTTCGAGGACCCTCTTTCCAGCTGCCTAGCACCTCCACCGGTGCCTCCTTTGGCCAGCCCACCCTGGGCAATGACTCACACCCAGAACCGATTTCTCACCTCTCCACACTCACTCTCCAAACCTACCTACTTCTCTCCCTTTCTTGTCAAATGGCTGTTATGATGAGAATCACTTGCTAGTTAAGAGGCTGATGATAACTGTGTGAAGGCCTCCTTTGCCCATGGGTAAGACCCAATCTTCATATGCCTGAAGAACTTGGGCTTTAGGGGAACATGCTGAATGCCTTTCCTTGTACCCCTAATGTCAATCTGGGAATTCTGAAGCTAGGTGAGGCTGATGGTAGTCAGAACCACTCTGAAAAGATCACTCTGTGTACGTCACATTTCTTGGCTATCTAGACAGTTCCTCCACAAAAGTGATACCACCTTTCCCTATGCTTACAAAAGAAATCAATATTTTAATTCCACCATTAGAAATAAGATATAAAATACAAATATTACTGGTAAAGCTAATCCAGGGATCTATAATCTAAGAATCATCTATAATCAAGATTTCGGAAATAATCAAATCTGGGGTTCTCAACCCTGGCCTCACATTAGTACCACTTGGAGAGCTTTTAAAAAATTCTAATGCCATGCTCCTGCCCCCAAATATTCCAATTCAACTGATCTCCAGTGGAGCCTGGACCCTGGTGACCCTGGTATTTTTTCAAAGCCTCCCAGATGGCTCAGTCAGGATTGAGAACTGATCTACTCCACCTCCATGACCTTATTCATGAGTAGCTGAGAACCATAGAAAGGGGATGTGACTTGCTCGAGGTCACTAAGACAATTAGTTGCTGAGTCAGCTTTGAACCCAGTCGCTTGGTTCTAGTTCAGAATCTTTCTTCTGCTCTGCATCCATAAATAATCAATGACAACACTTTTCCCAAAAGTAGTTTCTGGAAGTGGGGGTGGGATCCTGGATGTCTGGGGGAAGGAGAGAAGGAGAAAGGTAGCCAGGGTGGAGGAGCCAAAGTGAAGTTTGCCCCACTTCACAAGAGTAGAAAGCAACCACATTACTCTTTGCACAGTAAGCGTGGAGGGAGAAGAAAGTAGTTTAGTCCTAAGATTACACTGTGTGGTCATTGTTGCAGCCTTCACTGTTACCCACTGTGTATCACTGTGAATGTTACCATAGTCCCCAAACCTGGATAGGATTCCCAGCTCTGAAAAGACAGCACTGGGCCTGACCTGCTCCTTTCACCTGCCCAGGGAAAATTGCAGCCGACACAAATCCAGCCACTCCCAGGAGACAGTCATGCTGAAAGGGTCCTGTGTCTTTCGAGGCTGCACATAATACCTAATTATCCCCTGACTCCCACAGGGAGAGAATGGAAAGGTGAGGGTTTTCAAAAGCATGCAGCCCTCCAGGCTCCATTATGGGGAGATTCACACAGCCACCTTCCTCTAGACGGCACAGAAGGTCACAGGGACACGGGGCTGGGAGAACAGCCTCCCTCCCTGTCCTGGCCCAACCTGGGAATCCCAACTCCCATTCTTAGCTGTTGAAATGAAGACGGGAGGGCGCGGCTGTAGAAATCCAGCATCACCTAAGAGGCGTCTTCCAGGCAGGCGGGGGGGGGGGACCAGATCCCAGAGAAGCCCAAGCTGGGAGGTCCTGCTTTTGCCGAAGGCCTCGCTGTGCTCTGTGAACCTTTTGCTGCCCACCACCATCCCCAGTCCCACTCAGGTTTCTCTCAGCAGACTGTCTCCCACATTCCTGGTTCTCTCCAGCCACATTAGCAACTCCTGGGGCAGCTTAGTTTTCCCACAGCTATGAACATGGTGCTGAGCACACAAGAAATCCAATGTGATAATTTTTTTTTTTTTTTTTACCCCTAGAAACATTTAAATTTTAACAGTGCACCTACACTTCATGAAAAGCATTTGTTTTTAAATTCTGTAAGTATGCTGAGGAGGGAGCATCCTGCAGTGTTTAAAAATATGGAATCCTGGTGCTTAGATTTTGAGGTCTATTCCACCACTTACTTGCTAGGTTATTTTTGGCAGGCAACAACATTTCCAAGCCTCAGTCTCCTCATCTGTATAATGGAGATAATATTAGTGCTTAACTCCTTGAGTCATTGTGACAATTAAAGGGCTAAGGCAGGTAATGCTCTTAGATGCTGCCTGGTGCATAATCAGTGCTAGCTAAATGGGAGCTAGTGTTATTTATTGAGTGCCTGCAAATTTTTTTTGCCCAGTGTGGGGCAAGGCCGTGGATATACAAAGGTGAATAAGGCAAATGTATGGTCTTAAGACTCGTAATCTAGTGGGAAAAGCAGACTCCTAAAGGATTACTATGAAGTGGTGTCATAACTGCAATACAGAAATGTAGACAGGGTATTTTAGGGAGTTCAGAGCAAGGGAACCCAACCAGACTTCCGGGTGGAAGAGCCACCCAAGTGAAGGATGAACAGAAGGGTCGGAAGTGGGGTGGAGGGGAATGGCATTCCAGGCAAAAGAAACCACAAGAAGCAAGGTACTAAGGCAAGAAACAGACTGGTGTGCTAGTGTCTGTGTGTGCACACACACGTGTGTGCATGGCACTGCCTAATGGGTAAGGGGAGTGTTTGATATTGCTGGGGCTTTAAGCACAAGACAGGAAGTGGTAAGAATATAAAACTATTAGCTACCTTTCCGTTTTTTTTCCGTCTCTGGATGTTGGTTCACAGTGGGGCCTCCCGGCGGGGGATGCCTGGGAGAGATTACATGCTTGGCTTCTGCCACCCACTTCTTTAGGAAGCATATGCCTGGAGGATGAGGAGGAAGGAAAAGAGGCGCTCTACCTCGGAGCTGAGACCATGCACTTAGCAGTGAATTCCAAATGGTGCCGAGTCTGCAGGAGCGAATGGCAGGGCCGGCGGTTCACAGAGCCTCTCGCCTGGAATGACCACCGCCAACCAGGAAACATGCTAGGCAAAAGACTGACAGAGGATCAGGGTCTCTGCTGAGCCTCCTACACCCTCCGCACAGACTTGTTCCTGGATTTCAGTGGTCACCGGCCTTGGTCATCACAGACTTCACTACCTAGACAGGGTGAGGAACTCGCGGAGACCAAGGTCAGGCTGGTGTGGGAGTTCCCTTTTTGATGCTTAGGTAGGGGCGTGATCATATCTGCATGCCAGGATCCGCCTCTATTACCATATTAGGAAATGCTCGGGCACCAAGGACATCTACTTCCTGGTTCAATTACGCACTGCATCATGGGGCCTGCCGTGGTGTTCTGAGTGACGTCAGGAGTCGAGCAGTGCAGGAAGGAGGTTATGCGCCCGCTGTCTGGCGTTAGCCAGTCATGAAGCCAAATGCAGACTCTGTCTCTTACAAACCTCACAAGTTAATTAACCTCTCCTCTCCCTTTCTAAAATGGGAATGAGTACTCATGTCACAGAGCTCGGGGGCAAATTAAATTAAAAAATGTCGGTAATAGGCTTGCATATGTTAAATACTCAAGAAAGCTTGGCTAATATTAATGTAAGTAGTATTGCTATTGTAAGAAATGTAGGTAATTGTTGTAATTCAGGCTATGAGTTTGGTTTTATACCACATGTCAGTTGTTTTAATAAGTGTTGGAGATACTAGTAAGACATGGTTTTGGTTTTCAGGGTTTTGTATTTTAGGAGAGACAGGACAGAAATATAAAAACAGTTGTAGGTCAGGTGCTGTGGGAAAGACAGTCACAGGCCACAGAAACCAAGAGGTTTAGCCAGACTCTGCAAGGGCAGCGGTAAAGTAGTTATTGGCTTCTTAGAGGAAGTGACTCATGAGTTGAGTCTTAAAGAATGGGGAGCATAATCTGAGGGGCAGGGATGAAATGGATAGTGGCTCAGGGAACAACGTTCCAGGCAGTGAGAATGTGGGCATGACGGAGTGTGCTGGTAAGTCTAACCCACAGGCTGTCGGTGGTGGTAAAACGAGGAGAATGTGGTTTGGTGACCAGGGCACTGTCTGATTTGAAGGCTACGTCACAATAGCAGTTTTCAATGGCTTATCATTAGCTGGTGTGGCAGAGTGTGCTGATTGTCTACCAAATCTCCACTCTCCCCTTCTTCTATATCCTGAGTGTGACAAATGCCCAGGTAAAAATCTATATCCCAGCCTCCCTTGCAAATAGGGGTGGCCAAAGAGATGTATGCAGAAATGTTTTGTTTTGAATTTGGTTTTTAATAAAAACTATGAACATATACAAAAATAGAGAAAATAGTTCAATGAATTACATTTTTGTTTATTGAGTGCCTGCACTTTCACTTGTCTTTTTTTTTTTTGGCTAGATTATTTTAAAAGATAGACCAGACATTATATTATTTCCATCCCTAAATACTTCAGTATGTTTCTCCAAGAGATAAAGATTTTCTTTCTTAATGTGACCACAATATCATGCCAAATTTACAATCATTCTTTAAAATCATGACTGTGTTTCGGTTGAGAAAGCTCTTTAAGGGGAATGACTTGGTAGGGAACCCTTTGCCGTTCCTCCCATTTCTCTCCTGTTATGTGATATTCAGATGGCCAGAGCTCAAGTAGCCATTTGGTGGTCTTCAGCCAACCTTGAGGATAGAAGCCACACAACAAGAAAGACAGAGTCGGAGGGTGGAAGACGCTGGGCCCCGATAGCAATGGAGCCATCATGTCAACCCAAAACTGCCTGACTCCGGACTTTTTTTTTTTTTTTTTTAATGTGAGAGACAATCCCTATCTTTCCCAAGCCACTATAATTTGGGTTTCCGTTACTAGCGGCCGAATGCAAGTCCTAATTGATATAGTGGGAATGTGCCTACTGAGTGCTGATTAACTGGACAGAAATATTCTAACATACCACACATCACCTTCACCAAAGCCAGAAGTAACTGCTCATCTACTCAGGTATTATTACCAGTTGACATTTCTTCTTTTTCATGAGAAGGTCAAGAGACTCTGTCAAATGAATAAATCTATGGCTCTCTCATATTCCAGCTCTATTATTAGCATTAGCAATAAAATACAAAATTTCAGTTTGGCTAGCTTTTTTATTTATGAACCAAAGTAGTCTTCAAGTGATTACTTCTTTTGTTAAATGCTTTTTAGTTTAATAATCTGTTTTTCCCGTCTTTTGACATTTCCCTGGTTTTTCATAATTTCACCAAATTAAGAATAGTAGTTTGATAGTTGACTCTGCAAATCCTTTCATAGTTAGAAGCTTCAAATGCTGAAGTGAGCAAATATTCCCCACTATCATTATCCAGTAATCAAAATCATTTTAGCAACTTGATTTGGCCTCATGCTGTGTGATAGATGTGCTCTGGGGGAGCTATATATACATATATTGTTATAAATTAATTCCTATTTGAAATGAACAGAGAAGCTCATCAGAGAAGAGGATAATTCAGTGAATCCTCTATAAGGCAAATAATTCCATTATATGAATAATCGCCCTTGAATTTAGTTCTTTACGAATATGAAATGTTCAAATATTGAGAGTTTTTTTTGACATAAGGAGATTATAGTTGCACATTTGTTACATTCCTTTTTTCTTCTTTATCATCCTCATTTTCATCATTGTCATCACCAGGAAAGGCACTAAATTTTAGAAATACAAGAAGAGAACTGCGTTCCTGGAGGTCGTCTTGCCCATGCTTAAGCAGTCTTGTTCTGTGCTAAGGACTCCCATAGCCTCCTTCAGTACCCACCTCCAGTAGTATATAATGATTACTTACTTTTATGACCTTGGGCAACTCACCCAATTACATAAATTCTTTGGGTTGCAGTTTCTTCATCTGTAAAATGGGAACGATAATGGTACGTAACTCATAGGGTTGATGTGAGGATCAAATGAGATACGAACAGAAAGTGCCTACTGCATGCTGTGTGTTCAATGCCAGCTATTAAAATCATCACTAGTACAGTGTTATCAGTAAATGGTGGAGTTAGACAGTCTTTCTCCCTAAAAGATGATGATGATGCCATCATCACTGATGGGAATGGGAGTATACCAGGTGGAAGGAGAGTGTGGGAAATGGAGAAGTGACAGTGATGACAGCCTGGGATGTCTTTGGTGGAAATGAATGTCATAGCTGAAAGGCCAGCCATTCAGAATGTGCTTGCATTTTACAAGTATTCCTGGAGTTAATTCCACGGCAGAGTGGCATCATGAAGCATAGTATAGGTTAAAACCTGTCTGGATAACTACCACTTCCAGAGATAGGCCAAGCCCAGGAAGATGGTATTTGAGCATTACAACTCAATTGATAGCAGAAGAAGAGTTCCCTGGTGCTGTCTTAGTAATTAAATTACAAGGTGATTATTAGTCTGCTCAGGCAAAAAGATTACATGTGAGTGCTAAAGTAACTTAAGTCTAAAACTCCTCCCAGGGAAAAAATAAAAAACCTGTAACTAAATTAATGCCATTTTCTACCAATTATAGATGTCCTTCAGTGTCTATAAGGTTGTCATGGCAACATGCCCACTGAAAAGGTATGTTTGATAAGGCCTGAAATAAAGTACAGCAGAAAAGAAATATTTCACATCTTATCTCTGGGATAGACCAAAATTGTTTTTTGGGTTGGGGACAGGTAGAGTCACTAGCCTGCTCCCCTCTCTTCCATGGCCCTGTCAGAGATCCCAGGCCGGCCACCTCTGCCACTGCAGGAAGAACAGCAGCCCGTGCATTCCATCCCAACCTCCCCTCACCCCCTGGTCCTGCTGCTCCCTTCCCCTGGGATGGCTTCCATTCCAAATCAGCCAAATGGCTTCTTTCTTTCTCTGAGAACCTGTCTTATCACCTCCCTCAAGCAAGCTTTCCTGACCAACTGGCCAGACTGGAAGCCATTCAATCACTTAGCTGTGCACATCTGGAATTTTATAGAAATTCATTAGCTATTACAGCAGAACCCCTATTTTGGTTTAGGATAGCAGAAAATAAATTCAAGGGCTTCTTACAACCTTTATTAAAGGACCAAACTTGATCAAAAGCAGTCAACACCTATGAAAGTGACAAAGGGAAAGAAAGTAAATGGTAAACCACACTGATCCCATAGACGTGTTCCAGTAAAGCAAAATTCTGTCAATCAGATCTGAAGTTGAGTGCATCAGAGGAGCTGCTATTTAAAGAAACTATAGTTACTACTTCTATAAAAGGGATAATCATCTCCTAAAGTGTTGTTCCGGTTTGCTAATGCTGCCAGTATGTAAAATACCAGAAATGGATTAGCTTTTAAAAAGGGGATTTATTTGGTTACAAATTTACAGTTCTAAGACCATAAAAGCATCCATACCAAGGCATCAACAAGAGGACACCTTCACTGAAGGAATGCTGATGGCGTCCAGAACACCTCTGTCAGCTGGGAAGGCACCTGGCTGGTATCTGCTGGTCCTTTGCTCCCACGTTGTGTTTCAAAATGGCTTTCTCCAAAATGTCTCTGGGCTTCTATCTTCACTTCTCTCTCTCAGCTCCTGTGCTTCTTTGCTTCTTTCTCCCAGGGCGTTTCTCTCTAAGCGGCTGGGAGTCCTTTCTGAGCTTCTCTGGGGCAAACTCAGGGCTTCATCTCCCAGCTCAGCGTCTCCAAACATCCCTCTGTCCGCAACTCCAGGCATCTCCAAGCGTAAGCAAGCATCTAGGTCGGCTCGTGAGCTCTCTTAAGCAGTCCAGTGAACTAGTAAATATCCACTCTGAATGGTGGGGTCCACACCTCTAAGGAAATAACCCAATCAAAGGTT
The DNA here is from genome assembly GCF_015220235.1 of Choloepus didactylus. Lineage (NCBI taxonomy): Eukaryota > Metazoa > Chordata > Mammalia > Pilosa > Megalonychidae > Choloepus > Choloepus didactylus. The sequence goes on along the minus strand of NC_051322.1, from coordinate 32,137,788 downwards.
CCACCCTAATCAACAGACTAATAAATCTGCCCCCACAAGACTGCATTAAAAAATATGGCTTTTGTGGGGGGCATAATAGATTCAAACCAGCACAAGTGTCTTTTTGGTACTTTCCTATTTTCATATACTAGATATATTTCAGAATGTAAAACATTTTCTAAAATCCTTTTTGGAGGGAGTGGCGTATAAACAAATTCAATAACCAACATTGTCAAAACAGAACAAGAGGCAGGGTGTGCGTGTTTGTGTCTGTATGTGTGTGGCAGACAGAATGCCAGCTCCCGGAGCACCAGGAGGACAGCTCTTTATTCCCCAGTCCACTGAGACCACCTAGGTGGTGTGCAGAAGGGTCAGATCAGGATCAAAGGATCATGGCTCAGACCAGGAGAGAATCCCACAGTCTGGGCACGCTCCACTTCCACCTGGGTTATCAATTAGAAACAAACTCTCATTGCACCCCTTAGGCCAGACAATAAAGTCCAAGTTGGTCAGATTTTTGTTCAAGATCCCTATACAGCCTATCCTGGGTGTAGCTACAACTACTACAAAAGTAACAACCAAAAAACTAAAATCTAACCTTCAACTGAGCTCTTCCTATGTGCTAAATGCTTTATATACATGTTTGGGATGGAATCATGTCCCTCATAAAAGGCATGTTCAGGTCCCAACCCCTGGTCCTGTGGGTGTGAAACCACTTGTAAAGAGGGCCTCTGAAGATGTTATTAGTCAAGGTGTGCCCAGACTAAAATGAGGGTGGGCCCGAATCCAGTATGGCTGATGTCCTTATAAGCAAAGGAAATTGGACCCAGAGAGGAAGCCACGGGGAGCAGCCAGAAGCTGGAAGTCAATAGAACCAGTAAGAGAAAGGAAAAGATGGTGCTATATGATGGAAAAGCCAAGGACCCAAGGATCGCTGGCAGCTGGCCCCAGAGCACCACAGTCATTGGGAAGAAAGCATCGCCTTGCTGATGCCTAGATTTTGGATTTCCCCTAGCCTCAAAACTGTGAGCCAATAAATTCGCATTGTTTAGGCCAACCCATTGTATGGTATTTATTATAGCAACCCAGAAACTAAGACAATACATTATCTCATTTCATACTTAAACCTCACATCAACATACCATAAAACAACTCCCTATTTTATAGAGGAAATGGGGGTGCGGGTGGGGGTGGAAGTATGTAAGGTAAAGGGAAGATTCAGATCCTAGTGCACCTGCCTTCTGAACCCAGATCTTGAATCAGCTACACAACACTACCTTTCTGGACCTATGTCTCCCTCTCCCTTTCGCTCACCTCTCCACTCCCTTACCCTCACCTCCTAAGACTTGCTAATTCCCATTTTTGAGCTCCTGCTGGTCTGCTTCTTTGGAAAGCCCTCTTCCCACCCCTCCAGCCATCCATCAGATTCACTCTCAGGCCTCAAAGCCTGGTTAGGGGCCTACTTCTCCCATGAACCTTTCCCTGCCACTCCAGCTTTCCCTAAACAATCACTCTGTCTGTAGGACATGACTGGCACATTTTGGATTTTAATCTTATATTGCCATGTCTCTTTTAAATGCATGTATCTTCTCTTTTGAACCAAACTGTGAGGTCCAGGAAGCCTAGATGAATTCACATTTTTGTGTGTGTTTTTTATTCATGATATCTAACTTAGAGCAGACACATTACATGTATTTAATAAATACTAGGGTAATAAATAAACCAATAAAGCACACTCATATTTAGCTGACTGCATCTTCATTATTTTCTGCAATCATTTCATTATTAACAAATTAGAGAACATGACAAACATTCAAAATTCAGAGTATAGGCGTGCAGATGTCATCACCTGGGGCTTGGGCAGCTAACTGCACCTGGGTGTTGAAGGACTGGTGAGAGAAAATGGCCAAGAACAAACTAAGAGGGCAGAAGTCTAGGAATGTATTTCACATAGCCAGCCAAAAAAACTTTAAGAATAAAAATTAAGCAAAACCAGTTACCACGAATCTTAAGAACATAAACATCGTGAATGATGAAAAAGTTAACAGAGTAAATAAACCTTTTGTAGATATACAAAAGGAACTTGAACACTTCTCAAAAGGCCTTCCCCTTGAACCTCTGCAGAAACAGCTGATTTCTCAGCAGCATCATGAAAACAAACCAGTTAATGTTGATGAGGCCACAAGATTAATGGCTCAGTTGTAATAGAGTGGTGATGTATCAAATTCCCAAAAAAGATCAATAAATTAAATGTTCTATACAAAAAAAAATTCAAAGTATAGTGTGTACACCCCAGGGAGTATACAAAATGAGTCACTGGGTGTCAGAAGAAAACACTGTAATATTTATTGATATTCACTTTTATGTAAAAAATGGGCAAAAAAATAAACTTCCCTAAGAGCAAAAAGATTTTTGGACCATTAATTCATAAAATTTTAAAAATTGTTAGAAAATAAAATCTTTAGATCATTGGGCTGGTTTGACTTATGTTCCCCAGAACGCCATTATTTTGATGTAATCTTGTGTGGGCAGAAGTATCAGTGTTGATTAGACTGTAATTCTTTGAGTGTTTCAGTGGCGACGCACCCCACCCAACTGCGGGTGATGACTCTGATTGGATAATTTCCATGGAGGTGTTACCCCACCCATTTAGGGTGGGTCTAAATTAAACCACGGGAGCCCTATAAATGAGCTGACAAACAGAAGGAACTCAGTGCAGCTGTGAGTGACATCTTGAAGAGCAACTGAGAGTGACATTTTGAAGAGGAGCTACAGCCAAGAGGGACACTTTGAAGAAAGCGCAGAAGGTGAGAGTAGCTGCAGATGAGAGACAGTTGGAAGATGGCCACTGAAAGCAGACTTTTGCTCTGGAGAAGCTAAGACAGGACAAATGCCCCAAGAGCAACTGAGAGTGACATTTTTGAGGAACTGCAGCCTAGAGAGGAACATCCTGGGAGAAAGCCATTTTGAAACCAGAACCTTGGAGCAGACGCCAGCCATGTGCCTTCCCAGCTAACAGGTTTTCCGGACACCATTGGCCATCCTCCAGTGAAGGTACCTGATTGCTGATGTGTCACCTTGGACACTTTATGGCCTTAAGACTGTAACTGTGTAACCAAATAAACCCCCTTTTATAAAATCCAATCCATCTCTGGTGTTTTGCATTCCAGCAGCATTAGCAAACTAGAACAATCATCATTTAAAATTTTTAGTTTGATGACTGTTAAAGTATGCAAAATACATGTGCATAATCACAAAGGTCTCTATTTTATAAACAAACATATAGATGTGGGATAAAACAATGTTTTTTTTTTTTTGATTAATGAAGTGTAGGAACAAAGATCACTGTTCTATGGCGCAGAATCATTTGAGGCATCAGATATACACAAATACACACATTTCTCTGAAGCCTCCATTTAAAAGAAAAAAACACCGCCTTACAAATGCACCAGCAAGGTAGAACAATGTTTTCTATAGCTGGCGGTGAGGCACTGGCTGGGGACTTAAAGAGGGCACCCTGCCGTTCCCCGATGAGGGGCATGGCTAAGCTGGCTGGCTCTGTCAGGGACAGCCTGGGTGGACCACCACCCACTTGGTGTCTGTGTACCCCTGGACAAGTTACTCCACCGCTCCCAGCCGCAGTTTCTTCCACTGTAAGAGCTGCTGTGTCGATTATATGGCACAAAGCACAAAAACGGTTTCTCTTGTTGCCTGGCGAACAGTAACTGCTCAATGAATATGTCAGCTATTGTTTTTTGAAAAGGGGATCTAGAGTCCGTGGAATATCTGTCAGTAATATTAATGCCTCAATTATTTTGCAGACACATCAGAATAAGATTTAGGAGACAGGAATCATCAGCTGGTTGAAGAAAGAGACATCTGGGATAGAAAAGAAAGGGCAGCTTCAGGAGGGAGAAATTCTCAACTAGAGGGACCATAACGGCTTAGCTCCTTTCTCTATACTTCTTGTCTTTCAGGCTGTTCTACACGTGGATCTTTGGATTACACAGATCAACCTAGCACAGATTAAAAGGAAACAATTATAAGGATACAGAGATATCAGGAATCCAAGAGAGCACAGCAGAGAATCCTGTGAGGATGACTGGAAAGTTAGGACCTGAGGATACTCTAGACGCCAATCTCTCTCTCTCTCTCTTCTCTCTCTCTCTCTCTCTCTCTCTCTCTCTCTCTGTCTCTTGTGCTTGTTCATCTTGCACCTGACCCACCATGGAAGTCCTGACCCAAGGAGCTTTCTCCAATGAGCATAAGTTTCTCTGCCTCTTCCTTCAGATTCTTGAAAGAGGGAATCCAATTAGCTCAGTTCAACTGATGGAGCCAAGGCCACTTAGGTCCCAGCTAGCCCACGGCTGGAGCCCCCTGGATCAGGTGTACACCCATGGTCCACTCCGCTCTGGCTGCTACTTACAGGGTGAGAGTGGCCGTTGCTCTACAGAGTGGCCTGGCAAACAGTGAAACTTTTCTCCCAGGCCTTCGCCGTGGACATCTTGTGAATGAGGCAATTAATGTCACTGACCCATGAGTTCTCACTTTGAACTTGAAGAACTCTGACAATTCAAGGTCTTCTCTTACTGTATTACAAAGTGGAATCTGCTTGTTTTATGTGACCTCTGGACGTCAGGTCACTGTTAAATGAATATATCAAACTCTTCCAGCTCTCCTGGAAGAAGAGAGCTTAAAATTCATCCTCTTTGCTACTTAACTTTACAGCTTCTTTTGTTAGCTACATTGTAAGCTTCTTGAAGGGAGAACTTCAGATTCGGAAATAATCTTAGAGATCACAGAGTCCAACCCTCTTATTTTACATTTGTGGAAACTGAGGCCCACAGAGAGGAAATGTCACATGGCAGAATAGGGTCAGGTGGAACTTCAAACCTAGTTTCACATGGTCTGTTGCTCATGGTGCCTTGCAATGCTTACATGTACTGTGCTCCCAATAAATATTTGTTGGTTTATTTTTTATTTAGCTTTTGCCTTTCTCAAGCTGTTCATTTTCTATTCATGTCACTTCCTCCACCACTGACTTCAGCCTTAAGGGATCACATTCCGTCTGCCTTTCAGCTGTTGGTAGTTGGAGTTGTGTAGTGGAAGCTGAGATGAGACGTGGGTGAAATTTAACCTGGTTCTATCAAGCCATTATCTCTCCAGGTCAACACCAAAGTAACAGAGCGTGGACACTAGACTGGCAACTTCCTTCCCTCTGTGGGGTCAGTGGCCACCTAACTACATGGATCCATGCTCTAGTTTCCACCTAGAGACACTACTGTTGCAATGCCTCCCAGGCCAGTGCTACAAAACGGGGTCTTGGACACTGCTGACTGCCACCCAATGGGAAGTTACAAGTGGACCTAGTTTCACCTTCCTCCCAGGAGCCTCTGAACACCCAGCCTGCCCTTCGTACACTTAAAACCACCTTCACAGCTGGAGCACTTCACTCATTCTCCTATTATCTCACTGGTGTCAGCCTGGTCTCCTCAGCTCAGGAGGGCGAGTTCCTTCTCTCCCACCAGGCCTTCAGTAAATGTCTTCATTGGCGGAGGGTAACTTTCCCTTGGAAAACTGGTAGGGGGGTGGGGAGAAAGGAGAAATATTTTCTTTTGCTGGTGTCTTAGGCAAGTATGGATTAGGAGAAGTAACAGTTTAAAAGAGAAACCTCTGGCTTTTAATTTCTAGGCTATGTCATAACAAAGCAGATAAAGGCAACTCCTAGCAATTCAAAATATGCCACCATTAAGCCAGTTCCAGTGTCATTCCCCCCAGAAGTCTCCAGTTCATGAACTCTGCACCCAGCAGCAATTCCAACCTAAGCCTGCAGGTTGGGTGGAAGGTCAATTGCAGAGCAGAGAAGGACGGATGCCAGGGGAGGGGCTAAGTGAGCCTTGGGCCTCCCACATCAAGAAACTGTTCTCAGTGAGCCACTGAGCCTTCCTCCCAAAGATCCCCATTGCAGCCCGAAATCTGCACCATCAGAAGCCATTCCAGAGAGTTCTCAGTAACAAGACTGAAATATTGGGGTTGGAGGAGACAACGAAAAGATTATTTTGTCATACATTAATGGAGGTTTATTAGATTGGAGCTAAAGCTGAGAGCCAAGCTCTGAGCATGTGGGAAGCAGGAGGTAAGTTTTTAATGGGCAGGAAGAGTCAGTGTGGGAGCCAGGGCACTCTCCAAAGAAGACAGCCTTGGGTAGGGTGACACTATGAGGGTCCTTGGGCAGCAGGGTGGGAGGGGGAGAGCATAAATCACTGTCAGCTGGTGAGGGTTAAGAGAGCTAGGCCAGTAGGGGTGAGGACTAGAACTGGGTGAAGGGTCCTTGAAGACAAACCTAACCTACTTCACACGTTAAGATGAGTCACCCTCAGGAATCTTACCTGCAATACCAGGTCAGCTGCCTGACTCTGCAGAAAGAAAAAATTAAAGGACCATCCCTATCCAGGCCAGAAAGACCCTGAAAAAAGGAAGGAAACCAAGGATCATCGAGCACTCTCTGTGTCAAAGCCACTTTACATACATTAATCACCTGTTTTCACAAGAACAAGGCATGTCATTAAGTAAGCTGCCCAAGGTCACCCATTTAGAGGTTAAGTAAGCTGTCAAAGGTCACAGAGATAGAAGGTGTCAGGCCCAGGATTCAAACCCAGGTATCAGGCTAACTCATGAGTCTGAGTGGCCACAACTGCCTCTCTCACCCCAGGCACACACTCCAAATAGAGGTGTGTACTCTTCATGGATGTTTTGCATCCTGCACATGGCTCAGCCTCTCCTCACTTCTGGGGGTGGATCCTCTCCTCACCTCTAGGGGTGTGATTTAAAGCAAGAGAAAAGCCAAGACTCAGACAATTCACTCTTGTTTCCTTTGCAGATGGTGTGATGGTCACACAATGTGCAAAAACAGCAGTGACAAGGTAGGTAAATGGGAATTTGCTGAGTGCATAGACTCCAGGACTCTCATTCAATATTTTGTGAACCTAGGAAATCGTCCAGATGTTAAAGCATAAAAATAACATATTGCTGAGCCAATGAGGCATAAAACATAAATGCTAAGAGGGATGAACCAGCTGAAAGAGTCAGATATGCTTCAACATGTTCCTTTGGGGGACAGGAGGGTACTGGGCCAGGCACCCAGACAACTGGCTTCTGGTAGTCTCTTAGTGATTGCATGACTGTGGCCTGCTGCCTCCCTCTAGGATGGAGGGGATAATACTCTGTGCCCTTTGGTTCAAGAATCGAATGGGTGGATGTGTCTTTGCTGCTTTGCCTTCCTTCCGTGTCTTGGCCTACTGTGCCTCAAGCCTGGAAGACTGACCCTTCTCTCTCCTCCACACAAAACTAAATCCCACCCATCCCTTCAAGACCCCGTTCAAGACCTGCTTCCTGTGGGAAGCCGCCTCAGACTCCTTCTGCCCTCTAGACTCACTCTCCAGCCCACACTCTCCTCAGTCTGTCCCCTTCCTCCCTGCTAAGTTGACTACTGGGACTTTCAGAATTTGCTCTCTTCTCTCTCATCTGCCGTCTTTGTACCCAGGACACTTCCTTAGTCATATGCCTACTCCTTCCTTTACCTTTGTTAAACATATTAATAATTCCTAGCTTAGGTACCATCTCCTCTGGGACTTCCCTGACTCTTTCATCCCACCTGGCTTGGCGGCTCATCCCGAGGTGTTCCATAGCCCTTTCTGCTTATTCCTATCCCTACTTCCTATTCTCTCCTTGATATGATCCTTACACTGGACTTTAAGTTCTGAGGGCAGGGACTGAGGATCTTCCTCTTCTTAGCATTCCCAGACGTTCCTGGCTTGTGAAAAGTGCTCACTAAACGTCACGTGAATAAATTAGTAAATGGATTTATAAGGCAACTGTACTGTGTCATACAGTTCCTCCAATGGGTTTATAACCCCTTGCTTGGAGGGGCATTCAGCAACATCTGTTTCTATTGAAGGCCTCTCTGAGCCAAGTTCAGTGCGTGGCACCTAGAGGGTGTTCAAAAAACTCTGGAGCTTGGTTAAGTGATTCTGAATTATCCATTGCAAGGAATTCTCCCAGCCACCACCTCCCAGCCCTTAGCTTGGCCAAGGGAAAATTAATTGGTTGCAAAGTGCACATCTAATTACAACATCCTGCCCCTGCCACAGAAATGCTCAAATGTTAATTATAACATATGCATCTCAGTAACAGACGTTAGCATCTAATGCAGCATTAATAACGCCACTTGGGCCGCCCAATACATACTCAAAGCTCCCTTTTATCCATTAGGACAGACTTTGCACTTGATGCACGTAAATCCTTATCTTTAAAGCCTTCCTGCCCCTGAAAGCAAACGTTTCCCTGTAAGCCTGGACAGCGCCTCAGCCTCCAGTTCTCCCAACGCAGCGATCCCCATTCAGGGCCGCGCCAGAGGCCAGAGACAGCCCGCGCGGCTTGCGTCGTCGCTAGATCGGACTGTCTAGGCTGCTCAGGCGCCACCCGCGGCGTGCAAACGGCGTCCGACTCTCCAGGGCCCGCCATCCCGGGAAAGAAAGGCGAACTACATTACCCAGCAGGCCTCCCGCCTCCCTCTTTCCTTTCAAGTCCTTGCACGTGGCCGGAGGGGAGGGCGGGGCCTGGACGTCACTCTCCTACATTCTCTTTCCCTGTGTCAGAGCAGGGATCATTTTTTTTTTCCTTCCTCTACTCCCTCCCCCCTCCCTCCCTCTTTCCCTTCCCTCCCTCCCCTCTGGGCTGGGTCTGAAAGCTGGGGCGCCGGATCCCCTCCGCAGCCGGGACGCGCGGAACTCGAGGCAGGAGTCGGCTTTCCCGAGCCTCCTCCCTCCCTTCCCCTTCCCTGTCCCCTTCCCCCATCCCCCGACTCGGGCTTGGAGCGGCGGCCAGAGGAACCCCGAGGTGAGCATCCCGTCTTTCGTCCTCTTTTAGTCATCTCAGCTTGCCTATTGATTCGGGGACCCAAGAGGAGGGCGGGGACGTGCGCGTGCCTATAGATAAATACAGGAAAACCGCCCCAAACAATTAGCCCCCTTCCCCCTCCCTGCGCCTCGGGTAACGGGGAGGCAGCATCCCCCTACCCCCCCCCCCCTTTCGGAAACAACACTCCGCAGTCTCGCCCCGTCCTGGGTTTGCCGGGTTCCCCGCCCGGTGCGGAGCCGTGGCCCGGGAGCTTCTGCGCGGAGGGGGTCTTGGGGGTAGGGAGGGGGTGGCGCACGGCTGGAGGACTGTTCGCATTGGTACCGTGCGGTGTAGCCGCTGTCATGTGCCGGGTTCCGACTCCGGGGAAGGAAGGGAGTGAGCGTGATTCCTCTCCCTTTTGTTTTGAAGCCCGCATTTGCTGCATTGAGCAGTTGCAGTTTGATGCCAGCCAAAGTTGCAGCTGTTTCTGACCGCGCTTGGCCGAGGTAGGGAGCGAGGCTCGCGGTGGCGACTACTGGCCGGAGGCTGCTGCACTCCGGGCTACTGGAGGGACCCCGAGAGTGTGTCTCCATGCCGCCCCTCTTTCCCCTGGTGATTGATTGTGTCTGTGGTAGCGACCGTGTGTGTGCGTGTGCGCGCAGGGATGTCTGTGGATGGTTGTCGTCTAGACAGGCTGCACCCCCCTCTCTTCGTCCCCGGTGAGCCTGCGGGCTGCGGGGGGTGCGGGGGATGGGAGCAGAGGAAGAAACCGAATCGGTGAATCCATTGCGTGCGCAGCTTTGGGCATTCTCCACTGTTGTGATTCTGTTAGCTTTTTAAATTATTATTATTTTTCTTGTTGTGGTATAATCCGGCCTGGGGAATAGATCCGCCCGGCGGAGCAGGGGTTAAATTAACAAGCTCTGAGAAAAGCCAGCTCAGGGTGGCGAGCGTGACTCGAGCGATCGCGGGGTGGGCTCCGGCTCGGGCTCATCAAGACAAGCAGATGACTGCCCCCGACGCCGGCCGGGGGGGAGGGCGGGCGAGGGGCGGTGAACCGGTCTGCGGCGGAGGTCTGGGACGCCGGAGTGCCGCGCGTCTGGTCTTGGGTATTCTCCATTGACATTAGAAGACAATCCGGGGTCCAAGTCCCTTCTCTGGTTGACATTGATACTGTTGCGTTTCGCGGAGTGTTCAGGGTTGGGGCTGGGAGTGCGTGTGTGAGGAGGAAGGGGGGTGCGGCGTGTTGGGGGGAGGGGTGGCTGGCGGCGGCGTGTGCGTCCCCACCCCGGGGAGTGAAGCGTCGCCTCCCCCGCCCAGCTGTTTGTGTGTGTACACACCGATCTGGCGCGCGTGTGTGCGGGGGGCGGGGACCGCAGACCGCGGTGTAGTGGGGACGCACGCGGCCCGGGATTCCCGGCCGGGAACTGCGGAAGCCCAGACCCCCATCCGGCCACGCCAGCTTTGTCTGAGTTGAGCTCGTGGTCTCTGTGTGTCCGTTCGCGCGCGCCTCATTTACTTGGAGAGGGGTCTTGCGACTATTGAAGAGGGAGAGACCCCAGGGTCTCTCCAGGTAGGAGTCCCCGACGTGCCGCACGTCTCGGATCACGCCGTTCCTCTTTCCGCGTCCCCGACGCTCCAGATCCAGCCGTCTAGCAGCCTACCCCGCGGCGCGGTGGGCCGGGAAGAGCGCATGCCACCGCCCCCCGGACACGCTCGGGTTGACCCTTGCACCGAGGCGGTCTGTGGGTGCGCGAGCCCGCGCGCGCCCGCCACTGCCTTCGCAGACCCCGGCGAGACCGAGCGTTTTGCGGCCCCCTCCCAACTCTTCTGTCCCCGGACCAGTGGGGCCAGAGGCTGCCCGGCCGCCCAGCCCGGGCCCAGCCGAGCGCCGCGGCCTCGGCTGCTGCCGGTTCCCAGCGGGCCCCACGCCTGGGCCCACTCCGCCCACCCCGGACCCGTGCCGGAAGAGAGGAAGCGACTGGAGCCACCGGCTCCGCGGCGACTGGACGCTCCAGCGGGTGAAAGTGACACAGCAGGAGCGCCGCCGCCGCCGCCCGAGCTGGAGGAGAGAGGAAGGAGCCGCCCAGAGGGGTCTGGGCCGAAAGCCTCAGGAATCCAGTGGGCTCGGAGTGTGCTCGGTCCGCGTGAGAAAATTGTCTGACTTTATAGAAAACCCAATTATGCGGGTACAAAATGCACCGAGCAGACCTTGATGTCGAGTCCCTCACCGGATGCACTCAGATTGCCTGAGGAAACTCCTTTTGAGTATTTAAAACGGGATTCGATTTCCACACATATCAACTCCTCTCTCTTGTCAAGTGTCTGCCCTGGGTGGTGTATGCTCAGATGCCATAACCTTGTAACTCATCCTGCAGGGCGGTGCCATCGTGATTAACAGATTGCTAAAATAATAATAGGATTTTCATACATCATCGCACTTATTCCGACGGTCCTGTGAGGTAGGTGGGTCCAGGTGAGAGCGCATGGGGGTTCTGAAGACAAGTGACTTGCCTAAGGCCTCCCAGTAGGGGAATTTCTGATTTCTCCGTTCAATCCATGGCTTTTTATTTAAACAGGAGCCATTTCTTTTCAGAGTGGGTTCTTGGCACTTCCAAAAGTATTAAACAGGAGAAATGGGGTAAATTATTCGGGTATTTATTCTTTGTCAAAATGTTTTTGATTTGCTAACCATCCCGAATGAGAACAGAAATCTGCAATGGTGCTACACTCACTCACTCAACAATTTGCTGTTGGTGAATGGGTATCAGCTGTGATACATCCAGTGTATACTAGAATCATTCTTGTATGTTATAAATGTGTATAGTATACATGCTTATGCAACACATGGGCCATTCACCTGGGTGTGTTCACAGAGGCTTTATTGAATCTGAGGTTTATTCCTTAGATACCAGTTTCAGAGCCATCTAATTTAAATTGTGGACCCCTGAGAAACCATTCCAGATTGCACACCCCACCCTTCTGCAATCAACCAGGAGAGAGCAAAGAGCTCATGTGTGCCTGTATCTATTTCTCAGATTTCATGTACATGAAAGTTCTTAGACATAGAACTTTGGCCAGAGAATCACCATTTGTTCACAAATACCTACTGAACACTTGTATGTTTGTGTATCTAGAGGGGCTTACAGAGAAAATTTAATACACAGTCCCTGCCTTCCAAAAACATATTCTTGCTGTGGAGATAACTGTAAGAGTTTAAATCAGCAAATGTTTGTTGAGCACCTAACGTAGGCTAGATACTTTACTGCATTTTGGGTATACAAAGATAATATAGCAGAAACAGTTAGGTGACAATGGAATAAAATGAATGATGCAGAGCCAGCAGGAGAGGAACAAACCATAAGTATTCTAGACACTCACCTGGGACTTAATCAGTTTCTCATATGCAGTTGTGAGGGACCCACGATGCCTGTTCTTAACATAGAGCAAATGCAGAAGGAAGCAACTGGAAAGAAGACCCTAGAGCACCTGCTACCCTGGAGTTCAGGCTGTTTGGAACCTCTTGGGTGAGCCCAGAGGCTTGCCCTTCTGGAGAAGCTGGTGAGGAGTTACCTGAAGCCAGCCAGCAAGTTCCTCTGAGCAGGGAGGAGCTGACGAGATGCTCTCCATGGTCCGGCCCCAGCTCTGACATGCTGTGATTCAGTAACAGGCTGTGGCTTTGGCCCCTGACTGGATTTAGTAGTTTCTGTCTTATAGGTCTATGTAGGTGCTTTAATATGAGTCTGCTTTATATCTATTCCCAAACCCAACCCTAGTGGTCCCTGACATTGTCCTCTAATTTCATCACCATTTGGGGGTGTACTGCCCATGTTTTAAGGTTATGTTCCTTGCAGGTCAGATCACGGCAGAGGAAGCAGGAAGTGAGTAATTGGGATGGAGAGAGAATCCCAAGCCCGGATAGAGAACAGGACGTACCAACAGATGGACGGATTGCAGCCTTTCAGGAGTCTCCCAGCTTGATGGCGTTTCTGCATAACTTACCCAATAATGTGGCAGCCCCTTTTGATGTTCTTTTGAGGGGGGAGGGATCCTCTACTTCTGGGCCTCACTGCTGACTCACTGGTCACCTGAGCCCGCTGTTCACATTTGGGCTTTGGTTTTCTTCTGCCTTCCTGCCTCATCCTGCCCACATTCTAATCTAAAGCAATGCTGGGCTGTTGTCAGAGTGACGGTGGCATTCTCCCGGAATTATCATCATGCTGCTTATCGGCATTTGCCTCTTGATTCTGAATTAAGTCCGGGCATGAGCTGTGGTTTGGAACAGTGTGAGAACAAACACAATCTACAATTCTGGGCACCCAGAGTTGAGAAGGACATTGGAGGTTATCTCATCTCCATGTGATGACACAGGGGCCCAGGGATGTAAAATGACGTGGCCAAGGTCTCCAGGACCCCTTGACAGAGCAGGACGGAAACCTGGCTTCTGATTCCATAGCCAGTCTTCTTTCTCCATACTATGATAATTAATAAAAAAAAAGTTGGATCCTCACTTCCCAAAAGAATGAGAACCCTCATCTTCCTCTCTCCTTTCTTCTGGTCCTGGGAAAGTCTCTGGAATTCATTGTTTTAGTCTTGGGATTGCTTTTCTGTGAGACTGGCCTTTTCTGCTTTATCTTTCGTCCCTGGCATCCAGGAATGCGGAGGGGCATATGTGGGAGAGGTGGTGGGCCCTGGGGCTTTCTAGTGCTTATGAGTTTGGCTTGTGGCTTTCCCTTTCTGGGACAGGGACCTCAGGAACCTCCTGAAAGTGTTTACAAAGCGGTTGTGTATGTGCATTTTTCTTAGGGAGAGGATTCATTGCTTTCATTTGATTTTCAACAGACTCACGTAAGGGGGGCAGTAGGATTCGGATGGTAGGTTGGTTGGCTCTGGGGACTAATACTACACTTGGCTTTCCAGTTTGCAAAGTATTTTCACACAGATGATCTCATCTACTTTTCACAACAACCTTTTGAGGTTGTCTACATTACCCCCATTTTGCAGATAAGGAAATTGCGCCTTGGTTGTTAGTGACATGTTCAAGTCAGAAGCAAGGAGCAGGGCAGGGCCTTCAGACTTCAAATCCAGTGCCCAGAACTGAGATGGGTCACCATTGTTGACATCGTGGCAGTTTTGTGAGTAGAAGACCTGGAACCTCTCAGGGCTTCTTTATGTCCACTCTGGCTCATATGCAACCATGGAGCCAGACCCAGTGCAAACTTTCCTAGGGGGTGGGATGAATAAAGCATGGGAGGTAGTCACCATAGCAACGGCATGTGGAATGGGGCCAGTTTGGGATGGCTTCATGAAAGAGATGAATTTGGGAGCAGGCCTTGGGTCAAGGTGGAGGAGGTTTTAGGCTGGGACAATGGCCCACAGCTGGGAAGAGGGAAATTATGTGTGCTTGGGGTGAGGGTGGAACAGAATAAGGAGGATCACCTGCAGTCAGAGGTAGTTTCTTTCAGTTATCGGGCTCTGTTTCTAGATCTGCCCTATGCCAGCCCCTGGGGTTACAACAGTGAATAGGCACAGCCCCCTGCCTTCAAGGAGCTCACCCTCTAGTGGGAGAGACAGACGCTTAAACAGTTGCATTCAACATGGGGTGTCCGGCCACAGAGATCAGGGGAGGCTCCCTAGAGGAGACAGCTGCTGAGCAGAACCTTAAAGGATGTAAAGGAATCACCCAGGAGAGGAGGCTGGAGGAGGACACTGGGGAGAAGGAATGGTGTGTACAGAGGCATGGACATGAAGCTACCTGGGTGCAGGAAGGGAACCACAGTAGCGAGGTGAAGAGCAAGGGCAGAGGGGCAGGCAGAGGTCAGACCTTAGGGGCTTTGCGAACCTGGTAAAGACCTTGGCTTTTACCTGTCGGTAAAGCATGGAGGAAAGGGCTCCATGCAGAGGGAAGACTTGCAGCCATGAATCAGCGGGAACGTGCCTTGGAGCTAGGAGGCTGTTGGACTTATGGGGCAATAATAGATTCATCCTAGGGAGTGAGGCCTGGACCCAGGGCCATGAATCTAGGTTTGGAGGGAAGGTCGTATTTAAAAACTATTTGGAGAGTAAAGTCTGCAGATTGCTTAGATTTGGGAACAAAGAAAGGAGTCCCTGTGACTCTCAGGTTTCTGGCCTCATGGATTTGGTGGATGGGCACCCTCACCCGGGTATGAAGTTCTGGTTGCTAGAGCAGGTCTGCAGGGGGTGGGGCGAGAGGGAGGATTGGCGAGAGGGAGGATTGCAGTGAGTTCAGCTTTAGTCACACTGAACTGGATTCGCTGGTAGGATAGTCTGATGGTGCAATCTACAGACAATATACCACGCAATGTGGGGGCCTGAGGATGAAGTGGGGGCAGGAGCTGCAGTTCTGGGAGTGGGAACCAGTGTGGGTCTGCTGCTGAGAGACCCCGGCATGGGCTTCTGGAGACAATAGGAGAAGACCTCTTCCTCTCATTGTCAGAGAATCCTTTGTCATGTGGGGCTGCTGTCGTCAGGGAAGCCAGGCGGGGATGCTGTGTCATGCTGGAGGCCCAGCTGGCAGAATCCAGACAGCTGAGAGCGTGCTTCAGCCGGAAGCATCCGAGTGAGTTAGGGGAGAGGCGTTTTCATTTTCTGACCTCCACGATGAGCAGAACCCGGAACCAGGCCCTCTGGGCCTGAGCAAAGGGCAGGAAGTAGTGGTCCCAACTTGGGAAGAGCATGCAGTCTAGTTGGGGGACAAGATGTAGACACAGGAATCCACTAAAAAGCTCTAACAACTGGACAAATAGGAGAGTGCAAGTTATATAGGAGAATGTTGCCGATCCCTCTGACTGCTGTACTATGTTTTTATCGAGCTGATGTGTTTTAAGCATAGCTCTGGTCTTTTCAATTTTTTATCCTTGGGACTTAAATAGTACCTGGCACATAGGAGACATTTGACCTACGTTTGTGGAACTGCAGAGATGTGGCCAGAGTTAGTGTTTTGGGGTAGGAGGTCAGCCGGGAAAGGTTTGCATGACCAAGTCCCAGAAGGGTATCCCAGTACTGATTTAGAATATTTTTAGCACCACAGTGGAGTAAAAATCTTGAAAACCTTCCGACTACAGATCACCTGGAACTGCTGGATAGAATATAACTAGCAGCCTTTCGAAGAAGTGCTAAGCTCATAGAATGTAAGGAAAATCCCCAGAGAACACAAAAGTGAGTGTGGAGGGTGAGCTTGAGCTGATGCTAGGCCAGTCCTGGGTGCGTGGTACTTGAGGGGTGGTTACTGGTCTCAGAACCAAAGAGGGTCGAGTCCTGACAATGTCTCCTCCAGGTTTGGAGATGAGATGAGGAGTTGAACTCGAGAGCCCTGCCTAAAAGGGCACCTGCACAGGTCAGCTCACTTGGAGAAAGGATGCACTAGAAATAAGCCTTGTAGTGGTACAGGAGGAACTTGTCTGTTGTGGCCTAATTTGGGGTGGGGAAAAAGCCCTGGGTATTCAAAACCTCAAGCCTGTTATAAGCTTGGATGTCCACTGCACTTATGATCCCGGTGAGAAATGGCCATATCCTGTAAGGGATCTGAGCCAGGGTCCTCGAGACTGTGGCCTCTAGGCCTTCAGGGCTGCTGGGGAGATTCTGGGGCTTGTCACCCTTTGTTGACTTGATCTCCACCTTGGAGAGATGCTTCAGGACCATATTATGTGAGTGAGTCAGTGAGGAGACAGAGGCAGGAGGGCAGAAGCTCCAAAGAGTGCTCTTGGTGGGAACCTTCGAAAAGTGCCAACAAGAAAACTGCACAGCTCGTGGAGGAACGTACAGGGTGTTGGAGGGGTGACTGTTCCTGCCCCGGATTTCGTGTCTTAGGAAAAGCCTGCAGATGCACGCTGTCCAGGAAGGCCAGAATGTTCTCCCCTGTCATGGACTCAGGCCAGGTTTCACATTTGAGGCTTCTTTCCAGGCTCCCCTGTGTACATACCAAGTGTGGCTGCTCCTCAAGGCCGTGCACACGTTGTCTTCCCCACGCCCAGAGTCTTAAGTTCCTAGGATTTCAAACTTGGAAGCAATCTTATATGTGGCTTAGTCAAGCCCCCTCCTGGTGTAGGGATCCTGATTACAGCAGCACTTTGCTCTAATGCTTCCTGTGGCTGGGAGTTTGCCATCTCATGAGGCAGCACCTTCCCTTATTGGAAGGTGTTTGTAGCCCATCATGTCCACCCCTTACCCCTTGAGTTGCTGTCTTGAGAGATGGTTTCCAGGTCTTTCTCCATCCTGCTCGTCTTCTGCTGGAAGGGCCTTCCGTTGTCAAGCTAAGATTCTGTGAGACTCCAGCCAACTTCTCCAGCTTACTTAGCACAGAGGGAGCCTTTGAAGTTGGATGTAAGGTTAGCGGAGCTGGCTGCATGTGCGCAGTCTGTGATGTGGAAGTTTTGAGAAGCCTTGGCTCCCTGCTTTTCTTATTACCAAGAGAGAAATAACAGCACACACGGCAATTCCTTCCTCCAACACCCAGAGTATGTTCCAGCTTGGAAGCGAGTGGCTCAGGAATCTGACATTTATTGAGTGTCTGTTATGTGGCAGGCGTTCTCTACATGCTTCACCAAATGACAGGAACTTCTGTGAGAGAGGCGGAGGCATGGAAATGCCTAACTGGAGTTGTGAAGATTGAGCCCTGAAGTTATTCAGAAAGAATGTGTGTGGTCCCGTGTGGGGTGGGTGGTGCTGACCCATTCTGCCTTCTGTTCCCTTATACGGCCTCCCCTTGGGGTAGGCAAGGTCACCATCTCACCAGCAGCTGGGAACCCACAGGCCTTTGCCATGGTCTTGGGGCATTTGCTGAGATGCATACAAGTTTGAACAATGAGATCAAGGACGTGGCCTGCTAAAGAATTCACATCTTGGTGTGTCATCGAACCGGACACTCACAATGTTTTTTAGAGCATGCAGTTGAACTGTCTTGTGGGAAAGAGCTCTGGGCTCTCTCATGGAGCAAAGACACCTCCTGCCCCTCCATCTCTTGTATCTAGAGGATGATTGGCTTCTGCAGAATTTGCAGGGAGTTGGCGTCACACAGTTGGATGCCTGGACGTGCCCTTGCCGTGTCACGCAGGACATGGTGCTGGCCGGGCTCCATGCGCAGATGTCAGGGATTCAGGGAAAGCACCCAATTTCCCCTCTTCTTTCCTCCAAACAAATTTTTCTCATGCCTACATTCTACTGTTTTGCCTTAATCCTTTGAGCTTGAGGCTCATATCCCTGTAAACATTTGGTTTAGTTTAGCAGGCATGTGTCAGGCATCTGCTCAGAGTCAGGCTCTAGGCAGATTTCAGTGAGCTGGGCAGGGCCCCTGCCTCCCTCTTGGAGGGGCAGACAGAATAGCCCCGCTTTAGTGTAATGTGGTAAGAGCCTGGTAAGGAGAATGAAAAGTGGGCTGAGGCAACTAGAAGTAGGGGCTTGCGCACAAAAGAATATTTTTTTGTCCAGATGAAGAGACTTCTGAGAGTGAAAGGGAGTGCTGTTAATGATCAAGCCGAAACCCCGGTGTAAACTGTATTTGTCCCAGGCAAATGGGAGCTTATGGCCACAGGGATGTGTGTGTGGCTCACACCTGATGCTGCTGTCAGTCACTTACACTGCAGTGGGTACATAGGGGTTGATAGAGGGAGAGACCACTGCACAAAAGAAACCGGTGACTGTTTCCCTATTTTGCTTAAGAGCTAGAGAGGAAAGCACTATCTGCTGGGACTATGGACCTGGAATTCTGATGGGACAAGGTTATATCTTATGGTACCATGATCTCAATTTTGGGAGTGGGGGTGCAATAATGGAGAGATGGAAACTACCTGACTTGTAAGATGCTATGGCTACCAGAAACAGAACACTGGACTAACAGTGGCTTAAAAACAAGTTGCTTACAACTTACATAACAGGAGTCTGATGGTCAGGGATGTAGGGTTGGTTAATTCAGTGGCTCACTGATAATTTCAAGGACCCATTCTAATCTCTTAAGCCACGTTCTTCCACATAGTGGCTTTGGTCCTCAGATTTGTTCCCTCATGATCACAGCATTGCTGCCACTGGACTAGGCATCACATTCTCACATAACTGTATCCAAAGACAAACAGGAAGGAGTGTTAATCCGGATGTGTCTTAATTTATCAGGGTGTGTGTGTGAGAACCCCTCTGTCAGAATTTCCATCCAGTCCCAGTGAACAAAAAGGGATCAATGCTCGTACTCTCGCTCTAGGGGAGGCTGAGAAAGCAAGTCTCTGCTGTTTCCTGACTCACCTATACCACGAGGTGAGCTCTGCTTGCAAGGAAGCTGGAAGAGGAATGATGGTTGGGGAAGCAATGATTTAAGTTTGCCTTACCAAGTTTCATTATGATTTTATTTATTTATTTGAGGGCACTCAGCTTTATTGAGGTACAGTTTACACATAATAAAATTTATTAATTTTAGATGTTTGACGGTAAGTGTGATGAGTCTTGACAGATGTGGACGCTTGTGTAACCACTGCCACAATCAAGATGTAGAACATTTCTGTCACCCCAAAAAGTTCCCTTTGTCCCTTTGCAGTCAATCCCTTCCCCCCAGCTCCTGCCTCTGGCAACCGCTGATTTGCTTTCTATCACTCTAGTTATGCCATTTCTAGTAATTGTTTCTTAACCCACAAGTAGTATTAGGGCATAGGACCTAACCCAGGTGTCCCATGGATCCTTCAGTGTGATCTCAGTGGAGGGTCCCAGAGATCTTTCCAACTTTCCTGCCCTTGGGGCAAGATGGAAAAGCCCAGCAAGCAGAATTGCCCAGTGGGAGGTGGCATACATTCCCCACCTGCAGGTGGCCTGAGCAGCAGACCTGGAGATACCCAAGGCTCTAAGCTAATGGTCACTCTTCTCGGCCATGGCTTGGAGATCCTGCAACCTGCTGAGTGACTCCTCTTGCCCAGGCTGATTGGGAACTTAGGCCAAGGGAATGCAGGCCATGGAAAGATTATGGTGGACACCACCTTCTCCTGCCCGAACCACCATCCTCTTCCTACATACCCACAGAAATAGTCCAGGCCATGGGGCTGACTGCCCAACCCCCTGGGCCAAATCTGTCCCCTCCTCTGGGCTCCTTGTCACTCTACTCATATGGTCATTTTTTGCCGCCTTCTTCCACTCACAGCATTTGGTCTGTAAATCTTCCGGGCACCTGGCACTTTCCCTTTCTTTCTACTTCTTCGTCATTGCTTGGATGTTTGCCTGACCTTTCCTGTGAGATCATAAGCACCTTGAAGATACTGTCCTAATCTGCATCATCCTTGTATTTCTTACAGGGCCTAGGGCCGTGCCTACCACAAGACCTATGCTCTGTGACAAAAAATAATTTTTATGCAAAATGCGAATTTGTAGAATGAGGAAAGGTGTTTGCTCACTTTGGCCATCTTTCCAGGAGCACATCATGGCGTCTTGCCACCCTGATTCATTCACAACACTATTGCGCAGGGCCCTGGATGGAGATTTGTGTCTTTCTACATTTTCCTTCCCTGACAAGGAAGAATGAAGACCAACCAGTTAGTAAATGCTGGGCCCTGTGCGTTGAGCTTTGACCCTCAAATGTATTTAACCGTCACCACTGTCCTGGTCAGAGGTATTATGATGCTCTTTTATGGATGTGCTGTCAGCTCCCACCCTTTCCCTTCCACACCCCTGGGAGCCTGTGTGGCTCCGAGACGTAGGTTGTTTGCTCTGTGGACAGGAGGGGAGATGTCTGTGAACCCAGGAATTGAACTGCTGGTATTTCTTCTGAAACCTTGGGCCCATCCTATAATAATCTGACAAATCTACCATCTGTTAAGGGTCACAGTGTTGAAGGGCTTGGTGAGCACTTTACACGTGCTACCTCAATCAGCCTTTGCAGCCTGTATTTTATAGATGAGAAAACGAGGGCCCAGACAGGTTAAGTCATTTCCCCTAGGTCACATAGCTGGTGAGTGGCATGGCCAGTTTTGCTTGTTTGCCTCTTAGTCATCACACAGAGGGATTGGCAGGTGATGCTCGAGTCCCCTTGTGGTGTTTTGAAAAGGTCACTGGCCTGGGGCCTGCCACTGGTGATCACTTCCCATCCGATGCTTTCTCCTCAGTGGCCTCAGAGTTTGGATGAGTTCGTTTCTGAGGTCTCTCTTCTTTTCATTCTGGGGTTCTGAGTGCCAGCCCTCTGGGACAGGGGTTACAGTCTCAGCTGGAACTGACACAGGGAAGGAAAACTCCCTGCAGCCTCCTCTCTGGCCTACACCCACACCCAAGGTGGCGGCTCTAGAGCTGCCTGATTTGGCCAGGTGGACCTGAGGTTTGGCAGTTTGCTCCTTCCCTATAAAATTTATTCTTTCAACAAAGTAGAAGTTATTCCTCCCCCGTGCTAGGCCCTATTCTAGATCTTCTGGGCAGGTGGGCTTGAGTTATACCACTGAAGGGTGATGTCACTGTGTTTTCTTCCTCTGGATGAAGCAAACTTGTTGAACTCTTGCCTGTAACCTCATTAGCTCCAGAAAAACCGGGCATGGATGCAGCAAATCTTCTTAGAAGCCCAGCTTGAGCCAAGGACCTCTGTGTCTTTACCTTAAATACTGTTTTCATTTCCCGACAGGCCCAGGTAGGTCTAATGGGAAACGGAACTTCAGCGAAGTTAAAAAATTCAGTGCATGTGGGGAGAGGGCGCCAGGAATGCAGACTGAAAACAGGGCAATGAGAAGGAGGAGGAGGCTGGCCGGGCTGCCCCCGTGGGCCTGGTGAACAGACTTTAGGCAGTCCAGTGCCCAGTTTATCCCACAAGGTTTTAGTGATTTTAGTTACCTCATTAGAGCCAAGTTTACTTAATGTACCTGTAATAGACTTTAGAATTACAAAAGCAGTTGAGTGTATTTCAAAGTTTGTTTTTCCCCAGTGGCTGCTTACAGCCTCCACAGCTCCAGAATCTGAGGCTCTCTGGCTCTAATATTCAGACGGATGAAAGGCGGGCTTCAGATTCCAGGGGGTGAAGAGACGCTGACCTTGCCCGACTGCTGTGGCTGGGTGGTTGCCCGCTGCTGTGACAAGCTGAGTTATCACGTCGTTTTGTGGTGGTGTCGGTGGCACCGGGATGATGACTCCTTGTATTCTTGCAAGGAGTGTGGATACATGTCGTTTAGGCAAGATCAACCAGGTGACTTGGCCAAGGTCACATACCAAACTTGCCCTCCTGGTTCTCTAGACTGCAGCTTGTGGAAGTTTCTGGATGCCCAGGCTGCTGTGTCTCCCTGGGGAACCAGCTCCAGACTGCTGCACTCGGTGCACATCGTCTGTCTATTCCAAGGCCCGAAGTGGGTGCTGGAATCAGACACACTTCATTGTGCTTGCCAAACTCGCAGAAACTGATGGGCGATGCCTTTGCAGAGTGGCAGGCGGGTGTGGCTGAGAGCCTGCTGGAGGCAGGACCCCAGGGAAGGATGGCTGTAATCACTCTGGCACTCAGAGCCCGGCACCTTCCGTGAGCTGGCACCTTCCGTGAGCCCTCTGCTCTGGCACTGTCACGCCAGCTTGTCGGAGGAGGGAGAGAACTGAGAGGTTTTCTGAGAACTGCTTGAGGACTTCAGGGCTCTCTGTCTTCCATAGTCTGGGGCATGGGAGAGCTTCTAGACGTTTGACCCAATCCCAGATCAGAAAGCTGGGAAGGACCGTAGGGTCTGTGGCCTCCTGCAGGCATCTGCCCCACAGCGTCCTGGGCAGCCCCTCAGGGACAGGGAGGCCACTGCCAAACCACAGCACCCAGGCCATTATTTGGCAGCCCAGGGCCTACCTTTTCCACGGACCAAGGTCTTCCTCCCATTAGCCCTGGCTCTGATCTGAGATCACACGTATTAAATCCCAGCCTTCTTCCAGGGGAACTATTACAGCACCAAGTCTTTTCCTCCTGGAGGTAAACACCCCATTCCCCCCATCCTAGATCCCCTTCTCTCTGTATCTCTTATGAATGCCCCTCCTAAAATCGGTTCCTGGGAGGCAGTGCTCCAGGTGAGGTCTGAGCAGGGCTGGACCGTTGCCCCGTTACCTCTCTCCATCCGGACACTGCACCCCTGTTAACGTGTCTTGTGACCGTGTCATCTTTCGGCAGGGGCAGCCTCTAGATGAGGGGTTCCCTCTCCCTCACAGGTCCTGCCAAAGTCATCTGTGGCAAAGACCTGTTTCCCCAGCCCCGGTGAGAGCCCAGGGCCGCCCCTGCCCCGTCCTGTGTGACTATTCCAGGCGGCTAAGGGTCAGGGTGTTCAGGGTAGGTGGGGTTATTAAGGGCTGATCCGCCTTTGAGAAGGAAGATCTGGGGCCGTAGTAGTCGTTTTGGGCTTTAAGGAGGCGTGGACTTCCAGGCCCCGGACAAGTGTCAAGGCTGCCCACCTCCAGGGTCCGTGCTGCCCACTTTCCGTTGGAGCCGCCTCCTGTGCTTCGGCAACTGCCTTCCCCAGCGCCCCAGCCACCAGGCACGAACCCAGAGTCCAGCCAACCAGCAAGCTCCCCTGGGAGTTAAAAAAAATTTTTTTTTAATTGGTGCTGGGAGAGGAAGGTCTTCTCCTCTCTGACTGTGAAGCACGAATATGGAGCCTGAGAGCTCCACTGGCCACATCCACTGCCACAACTCAAAAGAAGTAGAGCCAGAGAGCAGAGAGAATATCTGCATCTGTCCACTTTCTCTTCCTCAGACTTGGTGTTGAATTTGATATTTTCCATAGTCTCCGTTCAATAACCCCCCACAATGCCTTTACGTATGGCATCCATACCACTGGTGGGGCGGGGAGGATTTCTAGTTCAATGCCTATGAACACTTAAAAAATGTAAAGCCGTGCATTTAAATGTATATTAGAAAAAATCATGATTAGTACATGAAACCTGTGATTTCATTATTGCCTAGCAGGAGGCTGCATTAAATAAAAAGCCAATACAAAGTCAATAAGAATATTATAACAACTGTATGAAGAAAAACTCTAAGGTGGTGAATTTTGGGAAATTCTGCATGAGCTAGTTTGGGTTGGGTTTATGTCACCTGGCACTGGGAGAGTTTTGAATAATACATGTCCAATAGCAGCCCAAGGCTTTCTCTTTGCATGTAACAACTGTGGTTTCCTAAATATTTATTCACAAATTTTTTTATAAATATGATTGGGATTTGAATTTACAAAGATAAATATAATATATTACATTAAAATATAATGTATAATATTATATAAATATAAATATGATTGTGATTTGAATTTACAAAGGATGGTCATTACCTACAGACAACCTTAGTAAATATTTTTGTAAAGCAAAGAATCCTTTTATTTAGCATCAAGTTTCTTTTGAAAGCATCTGTTTTGCAAATTTAGATTTTCAAACACAGCAACCACGGTTATCCAGGATTTTGATAACCAGAAAATTCTTAATTGGCACCTGAATAACTTTGGCACAATGGCATTTGGTACATTTTAATTGTTAGAAAGACCTTCCTAGCATCAAATGTGCTGCAATAAAAATTCTTCTATTTGGCATCCATTCTACAACCAATAATAAATACTCTTGTCTAGAAGTTAACTAAGGGATGCATTATACAGTTAAGTCACCCTGGTAAACCCAGCCTGGTAAACTTGATAAAGTTTTGCTATTCAGATACTCTCTTAAGAGCTATGTTGACACTTAACCAACTATTTTAGACAAGAATATCGTCTTCCATATTGTGAGCAAGGGTGATTGCAGTTTCTGAACCACAAATCAGGATGCATGATTAAGTACTTGAAACCAGGGCTTCTCCCAACTAGCATCATATGTCTAGATTGAGACTCTGCAGTGTCATTTTCAAATTTCTTTTTGGACACTTGCAAATTCAAAATTCCTGTTTTTGAGAAAAAAATGGATCCTACCTTCAGATCCCCTGAGACCTACTCTTTCTCTTCCTATTTTCCCTCAAAATATCTTAGCTCCTTTACTAATATATCAGAATGTTAAATCTGGGACCTGAATTCTTTCTCCCCTCTCCACCCCCCCAAATTCCTAACGAACAAAAAGAATTTTTTTAAATGTTATCTGTGAAGGGCAGATTCTTTGCAGCCTGAGCAAATGATTGCAAATTAAAAGCCTAATTACTGGTGTCCCAGTTACTATTGCTGTGTAACAAACCACCATGACACTTAGTGGCTTGAACAACAATAATCTTTTATTTTGCTCATAAATCTGGGCAGGGCTCTCTGGGTACAGCCTGCATCGTCTGCACCTGTCGTCAGCTGGGATGGCTCAACCAGGGCTGGAAGATTCACTTCCAAGATGGCCTACTCCCATGGCGGGCAAGTTGTGCTGCCTGTTGGTCCTTTCTTGTATGGGCTTCTCCACAGGGCTGCTTGGGCTTCCTCAAAGCATGGTGGCTGAGTTCCAAAAGGGAGTGTCCCGAGAAGGAGGAGCAGGAGCTTCCACTGAATTCCACTGTTAAAGCAGTCACAGAGTCCAGATTGAAGGGGAAGGGGCCTGGACCCCACTTCTTGATGGGAGGAGTGTCAAAGAATTTGGAGGCTGTGTTTTAAACCACCCCAACTGGTCTCACAGAGAGGGAATGTCCTTCTCACAGACCTTCGTGGAGGTTTATATTTCTTTTATTGCAGTGACTTTTGGAGAGGTGAAAAAAGAAATGTCTATAAAAACCTGTTTGTATCATCTGAAGTCAGTAATGTAAATGGCTGTTTCCCGTGAAATCCTTTTTATATTCTAATTCTTTACAAAGCGGCTTCCCCTTGTGATGGGTATGTGGTCTCTTCATTTAGTCAAAGTCATCTCACTCCCAGAATTCACAGATCTGTGGAAGTGCTGGGGCCCCTGACTTTGCTGGATGTGAGTCTCTCCGGGCAAAGCCATCCACAGTTGTTAGCATTCAGGGGCAACTCTACTGGTGCCAGACCCTGGCTGGCTGCTGGAGGGCTCCTGAGACACCCCAGCCCCGTGTCCCACCCTCAGGGAGCCCAAGGCATTGCCAGTAGAAAGCGATGGCCTCAGTGACACTTTTACTCACGTGTCCTCTTCAACGGGCAGAACCACAGAGGGACCTGTGTCCATACTCTTGAATGAACTATTTACTGCTGAACGGAGAAGAATGAAGCTCTCACTCCCATTTTCTCTGGGGCTAGGGCACTTTTGTGAGCAGCTCTTTGACAGGATTCTCTTCCCTTTATGGGCACTTGATTTTAGAAAGTGTGCTGGGCTAAGAGGGCAGAGACCTGGGTTCCAGTTATGTCAAATAATTTTCCCACTCTATTTTCTTCTTCTGCAAAATAGGGAATTTGGTCTAGTCCAAGAGTTGATCAACTGTGGTCCATGGGTCAGTAAACTATGGACTGTGGACCAAATCCATCCCATGGCCTGTTTTTCTAAATGAGGTTTTTCGGACCCTGGCCACGCCTGTTGCTCCAGGCTGCTTTTGACCTAAAACGGCAGAGTAGTTGCAACAGAGACCACGTGGCCCACGGAGTCTAAAATATGTACTATCTGGCCCTTACAGAAAAAAGTTTGCTGACTCCTAATCTGAAACAAACTTCATTTTACCCATGGAGTTCTTTCTTAAACATTTCTCTTTTGTTTTTCTTTAACAGTAAAAGCAATTCTTATGGCACTTACCATATGCCAGGTACCATACCAAGTGCTTTAAAATTATTAACTGATGTAATCCGTATAAAAACCCTATGAGATGGGTGTTATTATTACCATCCACATTTTAGAGAGGAGAAAACTGAGACAGCGTTAACAGAGAGGACAAGCAACTTGCCCAGGGTCACACAGTGAATAAGCAAGAAAGACCAGATTTGAATTCAGCAGTCTGACCGAATCCGGTTTCGTACCTGAGCCCTCACACTGCCTCTCCCTGGTGGCCTGATGCGATCATCGGGTACCATGGGCCCAGCCAGGTGGAACTGATATGATATGAGCCTGGTCAGCAGCTGCCCCTTGCCCGGTGGCTCTTCTCTCTGCAATGGCTGGAGCTCTCAGAGCCACAGTTGGCCAACCTCAGGAGCCTGTGGATTTAGCAAGGCATGTGAGCTTGGAGCCAGGATGGTAATTCCTTTTGGTTTCTACAAGGGGAATTGACCCTGGTCATTGGGAATTCAGGCTGGCCCAAACAGTGGAGAGCACTGTCCCGGGAAGGAGGATTCCAGATAGATCTTATTTCTAGATGATCTAATTATGGCTAATAAAAACGAGTGCTCAGAGAACAGAGCCCACATTTAGAACAATAACAGGAAGAAAGGCATATTTCAATTAATTTCAATGCCTCAAACAAATATTAAAACCAGTAAATCTATTTGGAGCCAGCTCCCTGGGCCAGAATTATTTACCTTAGAATCACACCATAAAAATTAGCAATGGGGGCTTCACACACTGAATGTCACCTTCCCAGCTCCCTTCTACCAATAACTCTAAATTAGCCTTTGGGGATTTAAGAGATTTAGTGGTGGTATTTCTTGGTGAGGTGGGAGCTTGGAACTGCAGACTGGCCCTTGGGGTCCTCCTGTATGTAGACTGTCTGACTGAGGACCCCTTTTGTAGAGCTAGGGTAAGTAATGACCAGCTCTCATGGAAGTTTGCAGGGAAGAAATACAGCCTCTCCTGCCCTTTGGGATATAAGCTCTCCTAGGAGCAGGGGAAGTGAGGGTGACTCACTTTTACTGCCAGTGGAGAGCTGACCTTGATCTTGATGGTGGTGTGAAGGTGAGTTTTGTATTCAGCTTTCTGGGATCTTGGGGGAGGAGGGAAGGTTAGTGTTTGAGCTTGTCTCAAGAGTGGTACCTGTTCAATTTTGTGATTTAAGAGGATTTCTGCTTCCTCGGGGCCCCTTCTCTGGCCCTTTGCACCTCCGCCCTGGACAGAAGTTTTTCTTGTTCTGGGATTTTTGCTGTCCTCCTGTTTCTTCTGGGTCGGCGTGTGCCTGCTGTGGTGGGGCGTGGAAGCCCGGGATTGGGTAGGGTGGGCTCTTTCTGGATGCCACTTTCCTGCCTTCCGACGTCCCTGGCCCTGCCCCCTCCCCAGACAGCAGCATGAGGCTCCCTGCCCCCTGGCCCCACCCCAACGATTGTGAAAGAGTCTTCCTGAGTTTGGTTCCTTCTCAGCTGGAGATTTTCTATTTAGGGGAACGGCTTTTAAAGTCTCCCAGTTTCTTTTCCACTGCTTTCAGGACATTCTTGTCTGTTCCTACATTTATCCAAATTGATATCATCCTTGTTTACAGGAGACAGCATTTCTGAGTGCTCCTCTCGGTGGTCCTGCTTGTCTTAGACATGGTGGGGTTGGTAATGGGTACCCCAGAGGCCAGAAGGTAGTTCCGCAGCAAAAGGACTTTATTTTTTTAGATTATCATATTTTTCTTTTTTTAAATGCAATTTTATTGAGATATATTCACATACCAGATAATCATCCAAAGTGTACAATCAGTGGTTCGTGGTATCATCATATAGTTGTGCATTCATCACCACAGTCAATTTTTTGAACACTTTCATTATTCCAAGAAATAAATATGAAAATAAGAATAAAAATAAAAATAAAAGTATGAAAGAACATCCAAAACATAATATATACAAACCAGCACAGTGCAATAACTCACTTCACTATGGAGGGAGGGGGCCTGGGCCCTGGGTCCCCACATTGAGCTGTACATTTCATTGGTTCTTTTTCGGTGCTGACCCGAGTCGGGGCTAGGTGAGCAAGGGCTAGGTGTGTGTGCGCCATAAGGAAGTTCTTGTTACGGGTCTTAGGGTCACTTCCCCCTTCTTCATTCCCTGTCTAACTGCCTCACTGGGGCAGCTCCACGAGCTCTGGACACCCTCGCCAGGCCTTGACGAAGGTTCCCAAAGCCTGGGTCTCCTCTTCTTATCCTGGGAGAGTATTTGACCTCATTCATCTAATAATTAACTATTGATAGAATAGAGCAGGTCTTAAATACAATGAAGCCATTTAATTTGGAGGTTATTTTGGAAGATAGAAGTTTGGTTGTCATTCAAGATACCTAATTTGTGTCTGTTTTGAACAACTTGAAAAATATGAATGAATATATGGTGCCACCATTGCACTAAAATACAATTTTAGGGAATAATCATTTCCATGTTACCACTTGGATACTATGTTGATGTTTGCATATTATATCACTTTCCCCTCACGAAGAGCAATTGGCTCAGTTTGCAGTTATATTAAATATAAAAAAAAGAAGGATTTGGTTTTGCAGACTTAATTAGCTTGTTCTCGATTTGTTTCAAGTCTTGATTTGTTAGCGGTGTCACCTCCTGTGCCCCTCTTGTGACATGCAGACTTTGGAACCTGTTTTCTGTAGATCCGAAGCCCCAGAAGCACCGTCATGTTATCGCCTTCGTCAGCGACCTGCTCGCGGCACAGCTAATCTGGTTTGGGTTTGTGCTTCCTGGCTGTGTTTCTAAAGGAAACAGCTGAGCAATCGCCAGGACTGCTGCACCCTTCCGGGAATACCACCTGCCCCTCACTTGTGTCCTCTCACAAATTTGCCAAGTGTTCTCGTGCCTCATATGTGGGCACATGTAGGTGTTATTACTGCCATTTTACAACATACTCTGAGATGAAGTCTCCAGGACTTGGCAGCTGGCACCAGGATCAGAGGCCGCGTGGTCTGACTCTACATCTTGCTTGCTTTCTATCGCACCACAGGACCAGCCACAGAAAACCGGGGAGGGTCCCCCCTGTAATGTCCCTAGGGTCATTTGGGGGCTTAAGTGAGTTGTTCATGTTCCGTGCTTGCGACACTGCCTGATGTGCCATGCATATGAGTTCTCGTGAGAGGCAGTCGCAGTGATCCCAACCCCCCTTTCCCCACCACCAATTATGTGCTAGACACCATCAGGGACATCATCTAGTGATGCAGACAAAATGCAGGCCCAGGTAACTGTCCTATAAGGTGGAAAGGGTGGCTCCCCTGCACTGTGCATCTCAAGGTCCAGCTTCTGTAGTGGTGCCCTTTCCTTCTCCAGGGCAGGTTGACCAGGAGGCCGAGGGTGGGGCTGAAGCTGCTTATGAAGCTGAGCTAATGATAGTTTGTGGTGTGCTCTCTGGGCTTTTAAACTGGCAACAAGTGCAGCAGCCCATTTTACAGATGAGGCTGCAGTCACATGGGCGGTCTGTCTCCCAGCTTTGCCCCACTTACTACTTTCACAGTGAGTATCAACAAATAAACACGCACGTGAGGGAATAAGGCTGCCAATGGGGGAACAAATGTATGTGGTGTGTAAAACAAATGGGGAGTTTGTTCGTTCATTCATTTGGCCACTATTTCTAGGATTCACCGAGCCCTGGGGGTGCAGCAGTGAGCAGAGAGCTCCCGCCCTCAGGGAGTTCAACACCAAGGACCCAAAGAGCACAGAAAAAACACCTGCCAAATGCCTGCGGGGAGGAAGAAGGCAGGGTCAGGGGCAAGAGGGTGTGGGAAGGGAGAGGGTGTGGGAGGGGTGTGGTGACTGGGTGTAAGGCAAGGGAGGATGCAGGAGGGGGCTTGAGGCACAGCAGGAGGCCAGTGGGGTTGGAGGGCATTGCTGGAGAAGGTGGGGAGCAGCAGAGAATCAGGTCATTGAGGTCACGGTGCAGATCTTACGGGCCCTGTGGTCCTTGTAAGGACTTGGACTTGGACTCCTAGTAGTGTCGGATGCCTTTGGAGACTGCAGTGCTTGGGAAAGGGAGAAGCTCTCATTTCTGAGCTCAGCGCAGGCTGGGATTCCAGGTTCTAGCTTCCCCATCCCGCCTCCTGCCCCACATCTGCAGCCTGCCCTACAGGACCTGCCTGTGATCTCCAAGGGGCGGGTCTCCCCCTCCCCACCCAGCGCTGACCACCCATTGCTGGGACTCCACCCTCTCCCACAGTGCACCTGGGGATGCCTCGGGTTTGCTTTCGACAGGTCTCCCCTCCTGACTGTGAGCTTCTGGGACTCGGTCATCTTTGGGCCCTCTCGGTGAGTGAACACGGTAGGCTTCCCCGAGGTTGCCGGGGAAGAGAGGGGAGGTAAAACCCAAAACTAGGTCCTTTGCGATGCCAGTGCCTCAGGGAGTGTTTACAGGGGAAAAGGTGAGATTTCGTAGCACAGATGAGGTGGTATTGGAGGTTGCCCTCACGTGGGATCCGTGGGTTCTGGGTCAGTGGAGGATCGAAGTCAAAGAGCTGAGGCTTTGTGGGAGGCCTGTGCCAGCCATGACTCGGGGGAGAGGGGTCCCTTCCAGGCTGTGGGCAGCCGCCCCTTTCTGCTGTCCGGTTTGAATCTCCGACACCTGGGAGGGTGGCTGCTGCCTTTTGAGCCAACCTCTTCCCTTCACATGCCTCTTTGAAAGGTGTTTCCCTTTGAAATGGGAGTTGCAGTTCTTTGTTTCATCCAGAAGGAAGGGATAGCTTTGGGAAGGCCATGGAAACCCCCTTGGGGGCAATTCTGGGTAGATGACATGAGAAGAACCTTTTGGGAGGGATAAAGAACTCTAATGGGCTCCCTGAGCACTCCTATTTGACTGGCAAAGCCCCATGGCCAAGGGCCCGCCTACCTTCAGCCTGGCTAAGGGACTGTAGGTTTGGAATTTCTTTCAAGCAATGATTTTTAAAAAGCCTATGAAACTGATTGCCAACGGATTAATAATCTCATTCATTCAACAAATGTATTCAACAGATATTTTTGAGCAGCAACTAGGCACCAGGCTTTTTCCCAGGTACTATGGGTATAACAAGTGAATAAAGCAGATGGAAGTGACTCCAGGAGAAATATTTCCTTGAAGACAGGCCCCAGGAATCTTAAAAGTAGTATCTTCTGGAGTTCACATAGGCATTGGTTTATGGATCATTAACTTCTTGCCAGAGAGTTGGTGATGGTGAGGGTATTTGGGATGTCTAGGGACAGAATGGAGTAGAAACTGGATGCCCGATGGACAGAGCAGATGTCCAGCCCTCTTGTGATGCAGCAGAAGTCAGGAAAGAGTAATATCCAGTTTAGAAAGCTGAGTTTGTAAATAGCTGTTTTTGAACGTTTATTATGTTGAGGAGGTAACTTCTCCCGTGATTGGTCTTCCGAGAGAGCATCCAATGTTTGCTCTATTTTCTTTGTGTTTTCATTTTATTTTCTTTGTATATGGTGGGGGTGGAGAGATATGGTCCCTGCCCTTAGGACTGATGTGGTCAAGCAACTTGCAAGCAAAACAAAGGCAAGTGTATTCAGAGCCACCTTATGTGGCTGGGCTCGAGAATGGTGTGGAAATTCCGGGGAGATGGAACTCAGTGAGAGCAGTCTGAGAAGGCTGCCTGGAGGAGGTGGCTCCTGGGCTGATCAGAAGGGAACAGAGAAGGTGTTCCCAGAGAGGTAGTCACATGTAAATATGACTGGTCTGTCACAACAGAGGGAACGGGGATGTGGGGTGGGAAGCAGTGCTGAAGGCTTGGCAGCAGAGTAGTAGCCTGGTGACAGTGTTGCTTTAAAGTGTTTAGGGTGTCAGTGATGTGGGAGGGAACAGGGAGAGCAGGGACAGCAGATGAGCATGAGTCTGGAGAACCAGGGTCATGCCTGAAAAGATACGGAATCTGGCATAAATCCCTTGCTCTTCTGAGCCTCAGTTTACCTTGTCTGTAAAATAAAAATAAGAATTTTAATCCTGGCTGTTTCACAGATTTGTGGTGAGTCTTACCTTTAAGAATATTTGGGACAACACGATTTTAAAAAGTAAAGTGTTAATTCAAGAAAAGCATCCAGGCTATCCATGCCAGGATCTCCTTCTCACTCTGACTTCCTGTAAGAAGTGAGAGAGAAATAACCCATGTGTCAGAGAACCAAGGAGGGGGGGCTAATGAAGTGACAAGCATCGCTGCTACTGCTTGCATTTAGTCTTCATAGCAACCCTGTGAGGTAGGAACACACTGGAAAACTGCCACAGAGCTAAAGCACCCGTGCCCAAGCTCACCCAGCTAAGCCGCAGTGGAGCCAGATTTGCGTTCAGACCTGACCACCGTGCCATCCCTGCCGACTCGAAGCCGTGAGGCCGTATGGAGTTGGGGGAGACATGATTCCTCGTTACATGGGACATCGTGCCAGGAGCTGAAGGAGAAATGCTGATGAGAGTGATTTAGTGCAACTGGCAAACTTGACTTTATTTACTCAAGCAAACTTTATAAACAAAAAGCCCAGATTTCAAAAAAGTTCAACTAACTTGCTTTATGAAAGATTTCATAACAGGTTTCCTTTAAATACCCAGCCTCACTAGTATACTTGAAAAGTGATTTGATTTACTGCAACGTGATTCAAGCACTGTGTTTGCAGAACCTGGCCTTTAAAAGTAGGAGAGGCAGCTTGTAATTACCATTTTGCTGGACCTTCCTCCTCCAAAGATCAGTTTGTTTCAGAAGAGTTTACTGCTAAAGCAGCCGAGGCCCTTGAGGGCCTGGAACCACCCCACTTGGGTCAATGTGCTTAGGGATCCAGGCCTTGTCTAGGATGGTGAGTCCTGGGGGAGGGCAGCACTGACCACTGGGCCCCCACCTGGAGTCGGACGTCCCTTCTGCTGTCTAGGAGCCAACATGGGCTTTGTCCTGTGCCTGCAGCAACCAGACCTAAGTCCTTTGCCTCAGTCACCAATGATCTTGGTCCCCTGCCAGTTAGGGGGCAGGAAGGCATAGACAATGAATATTCAGTGTTGCCCAGACCTCATGTTAGCAGTTTCACACACGTTTTATTCCCCTCATCAGAGCTGCTAACATGACCAGGTTGATTGATTGACTTCCAGTTCTCCCCGTTCATGGAACATATTGCCAGGCACCATGGCAGAAATCCATGTGAGGCCTTGCCAAGTGGGGCGGGCAGTACCCACTCCAGAGGACGTGGTGAGGGGAAAGGGAAGATCGAGGGTAACTGGGAAACCAGGCATGTGCAACTGATCGATCCATTGGCAGGGAAGCATGGCATGATCCTTGGAGCATAAAAGCAACAATTATTGGGAGGAATAACACTTTCATCTAGGGCAGAGGACACTGGGGTTGAGTAAACCCAGTTGCTGGTTGGCTGTTAGACTCTGCGTTCCATCCTTCCATCACAGATATTTATTAAGCACCTAAGTGCCAGGAACGGCACTGTATGCTGTGAGCAATAGGTAATCTCCCCTGGTCGGAGAGAACCTTCAAGCATGATCTAGAAAGTTGCATGCTTAGCCCCTGCCTCATGCTGGAGACAGACATTCACACATAGAGTGGAAGAAGCACGGGACATTGTGGGTGTCCCTGGAGAGCAGCCTGGCTTGGCCTGGAGAGTTAGGGAAGGCTTCTTATGGAAGTGTTGAACAAGTTGCCTGAGAGCCAGTCCCACCAAGAGGGAGGGGAGGAGTGTTTACGGCAGAAGGAACTTGATGTAAAGGCCTGGAGGTGGGAGAATGCATGGGGTGGGGGCTGTTCAGTACTCACAGGGAAGTCAGTGGACTTCGAGGAGGGCGGAGGGAGGTGAGAGATGGTGTTTTGAGAGCTGAGCAGAGCTGAGTGTGATGGACACATCCATGGAGATGGAATAAACCAGACCTTTTCCAGGATCTCACTGGTCTACTTTGGGGCTGGAGGTGACTTGGGCAGAGACTAAGGGCTGGGGCATTGTCTGGACACAGCCGTGCCCCTTTCCCCAACCCCTGGTGCTCTGACCCATGGCTGTTCAGAGGGCTCATTGGGACCCCTCATTGGCATCCAGGCCCGAAGATTTGTGCTTTGATTTGGCTGGGATGTTTGGATGGCCTCCTCTTCCTTCACATCAGGTTGCCTGGCTATTTTCTGGTCTGGGTGGCTGCCTCTGTGCCTCTTTATGCCAACACAGATCTCTTCAGAACCTAGCAGCCTTAGTTTTTCAGGGTATGTGAGCCAACTCAAATGAACCAATCCATGTGTATTGGTTAGTAACAGAGATCAGAAATAACCCAGGCTTAAATAAGCTAGAGATTATTTTTCTAAAGACACGTAAATGAAACCTGGAGGTAGGCTGACTAGAGCTGGTATGCTAGTTCTATGGTCATCAGGGATCCAGTATGCTTCCATCTTTTTGCTCCACCATTCTCTGCATATGGCCACTTCACTCAAAGTACCCTTGTAGCCCAACATAGTTGCTAGAGTACCAGCCATCACACCTTCTTTCTGAGCAAGGCAAGGAGGGAGAACTAGGATCAGTTCTCATTGGTCACTCCTATCTGCAAGGGAAGCTGGGAAATGTAGTTTTTCAGTTGAGCACATTACCCAAGGAAGAATGGGAAAATGCAACAATCAGCCTCTGCCATGTTATAAAGATAGGGCAAGGAGGACCCACAGCTCCTTTAGCGCTTGGCTCTGTGTTCCATCTCACATGTTCTCCATGTGGCACAGCGTGTGGAGATGCCTACTGAAGGGGTGAGTAAACAAGACAGTGACACAGGGGAAACTCCAGTTCTGATTAACAACCACCAAGCCCGGGTGACAAGTGTGCTGTATTTAGACACATCTTATAGAATAAGACTCTGTATGGGCCAGAGTCCAGGCCCCACTTCTCAGACAAGTTGTTTACATACCTTCTTTGAGCCTCAGTTTCCCCTTCTTCAGAAGGAAAACAGTCATACCCCTACAGATTTGAGGCAAAGATGGAATGAGTTAATAGACTGTAATTAGAGCATAAATGTATGTTTGTGGTCTGTAGCTTGCTTAGCTTCTCAGACTCCCTTGCCCTCCCTCTAGATGAAATCTAGATTAGGTTACTTTTCTGAACTCAATTATATGCACAGACTTCTCCTCCCTCCAGGCCGCAGCGGTCATAATAGCCCCTGTGTTTACTGGCATCTTTCTTCTGAAGGGCTCAAAGCCTTGTTAACTCTGGACTATCTAATATTCTAAAATACAGGGAGGCGCAAGAGTTATTCTCATCTGGAAAATGAGCTAGTAACTTGCCCATGGTCAGAGCTGCAACTAAAACCGGGTCTTCTGACTCCAAGCCCAGGGCTCTTTCTCCCAAGATGGTGTTTACAGACCTTTCTTTTTAAAGCAACAGACGCTGCTCTCCAAAATAATTCCGACTCAGAAGTCCGCACCACCCCACAAGCCACCACCCTGGGAAACAGTGTGAAAGCCTGTCCCTCTACCAAATGCCCCTTGCCCCAGGGGTTTGACTGCTCGGAGAGGACGCCAGGGAGGTAGAAGCCCCAGCCCCAGCCTTGGGGTGTGTGACTGAGTCGGGAAGAAGAGGTACAGGGAAGCAGCCCAAGGTCATTGTATGAGAAAATCATCTCACCGGCCCCGGCCCCATCTCCTCATCCAGCCGAGGCCCACCGGCTCTCCCCACCAGGCTCTCAAGTGGCTGATCCTTGCTTGAAGGAATTGTAAATTGTTTGATGTAACCATTTCCCCAAACACAAGGAATTCTAATTTATTATCCTTTTTCCTTTTATAGTCTTGCATGCTTTCTCACTATTTTTTGCCAAGCTTCTTGACTTTTTAATGTATCTGCCCCGTCGTGTCATCCTGCCTTCTCTGTGGTTCACGTCCATTGTCTGCTAGAAATTTAATTTGTAAAATGCTTTTGGAGAGGCAATATGTTTACAGCCTTCAAAAATGAAAGCAAAATAAAAAGATGTACTCTGCCAAGTGCCCTTCCCACTCTGTCCCCATCCACGCCTTTTCTTCTTGTCCCCACCCCCTCCTGGAGGTGGCAGTGCCTTTTGAACATTTTATTATTGGAAATTTCAAACAGATGCAAACAGATAAAAAAGTAGATGGAATAATAAAATGACCCACTGTGTGCCCATCACTCAACTTCCTCAATGATCATCTTGTGGCCAAGTTTGATTCTTCTATTCTGCTGTCTATTCCCCCACGCACAGATTATTTTGAAGCAAATCCCAGACACCTTATTATTTTACTCATAAATAATTCAGTACATATCTGTAAAAGTAAGAGCTCTTAAAAAAAATACCAAGAGGTAGCACTTTTAATATTTAGTTTCTCCTTTCAGTATTTCTTCCTGTACTGCAAAGAAAATGTTATTTTCTCCTTTTTTACATCGAAAGTGCCATACTAAAAATGCTGCTCTAAACCTTGCTTTTTTCACTTAACAGAATTTTCTGTAGATCTCTCCGTATCAGCATACAGTGTATGATATCCTATTGTATGGCTGTACCGTAGTTCACGTGCATCCCTATTTCTGGACATTTGGGTTGTTTCTAGTCTTTTGCTTCCAACAGTCATTGTTCAAAGGTGACCAATACATGGGCCTTGAGGGGCCCAAGACCAGTTAGAGAACAGAAAATGTGGGAAGGCAGAGGAGAGGAGCCAGGCTTTCCTGACATCCCGCAGCTGGCCTCTTCATTTGCTATCTTCCCAGTAGCCATCTGAGGTAGGAAACTGAGGCTCAGAGAGGCTAATCAACTTGCCCAAGTTGCACAGCGGGCTGGTGGTAGAAGCAGGATCTGACCTTAGCTGGTCTGGTGCCAACCCTGCCAGATTAATGTCACTGCATGTGGGGTGGTATGCACCGTGGTGGAGACATTTGAGCCGGTCCTAGAAGGAGAGGGTGTTGGTGAGGTGGGTAAAGAGGGCCGGTTGGCACTTCTCAGCTCCGAGAACTGGCTTGTGCAAAGGCCAGTGTGGGGCAGGTGATGGATGGGCAGTCTTCTTGGGGGTGGCTGGTGTGTGTCTGAGGGTGATCTGCGAGGAGTGGAGCCCCTGTGTCCCGGGGCTCTATCCCTGTGTCTGCCCTAAGGAGCATTGAAGATTATCATTTGAGAGCCGAAGTCACAAACTGGCAGCCGCTGGCCAAGTCTGGCCCAGCCCACAGACCTGTTCTGAGCAGAGCAGCATTTCACACGTTTTATTGTGAAAGCCTTGACAGCAGGCAGACCGTGGACATGACCCTGTGTTTCATGCCCTCCAACCTCCACCCCATTTATTCCTGTCGCCTGCCTGGCCCTGTGTGTTCTCTGTGTGACCTAGGCCAGTCATCTCCATATTGGCTTACCCTAGCAGGAAAAAACAGATTTATGCATTCACCCCATTCTGTGTATATTGATTTTTTGTACTTCATATGCATGCACCACTGCACAAATGTGTAGTGTGTCCGTTTTAAAACATATCAAAAAAGAAATTTAAAAGGATGAGATACAGAAAAGTGCTATTCTGCTATTCTGTTCCACCATGTTCCAGTGGATCACCCAGGTGCCCCACTTTGGAGACCACCAAGCCAGACGATGGGAAGCCAGTGAAGTGCAGGTTTCTGTGACAGAAGCTCCAGGTGGCCACGTGGTGACAGGGGGTCTGTTTAGGTCAGGCCTGGCACACAGCCATGCTTGGCATCGTCCAGTGAATCTGTTGTGTGTCCCTCGCCGGCTGGCATGGGGGGAGGTGGATCGCTACATAGTAAATATGAGCATGTCCTACTCACCTGATGCTTCCTCTGTATCAGGCACCATCCTGGGTGCTCCTGACATCCCTGCAGGACTAAGCATCATTACCTGGGGAACAGGTGGGGTGGCATCCCAGGCACTGCTCTGTCACATAAGGTCACCTTGCACGGAGCAGAGTCTGGTGCCGCTGGAGGCCTTGGGTCTGGTTTGCAGTCAGCACACTGGATCCCACCTCCTTTTGCCTCCTTGCTCAGCAAAATCTGGTCTCACCTCTTCCTTCTTGGTCCCTCGAGCTCCTTCCTGCCGGAGCAGGCTTCCTGGTATCCACCGGAAGGGAGAGGGTCTCCATTCCTGCCACTGTTTGGTTCAGGCAGAGGCTGGCTGCTTGGAGTGGTGCCCATTTGGGGACATTGCATTTCTTTTTCTTTCCATGTTGCATTGGAATGAGTGGGCTTAAGTCGTTCCCTGAATATCCTGTTTAAAGTTGCACACCTTTCTCCCTCTCCCCTTAGCCTTCTCTGTCTCCCTTTTCTGTTTTAATTTTCCTCCATAGCCTGTCACCCTCTGCTTTGGTTATTTAATTATGTATCACCCTCTGTTTCAGTTACCCAGTGCTACATGAAAAACTAAACAAAAATTAGTGTCTTAAAGCAACAGCCTCTATTAATTGCTCACAATTCTGCAATTTGAGCGGGCCTTGGATGGGGACGGGGGTCGGCTCATCTTTGTCAGGCAGCACCAGCCTGCGGGGCTTGGTTCTTGCTGTCCCCTGGCATCCTCTGTTTTCCTCTATGTGGCATCTCTTGGCTTGGGCTTCCTCCTACCTGGTGGTCTCAAGACTTCTTCTCTGAATCTCTAAAATGGAGATAATGGAAATGCCAGCTGCCTGCCTGTTGCTTGTGGGGTTACCGTGAGGTTCAAAACGTGAGAGAATAATAGCTGTGAGAGGTGTGTGGGGTTGGGTGTGGCAGGCTTTTGGGGATCTCCACCCTCAGAGACAGTGAGCCCCACCTCTGCTGCCAGGACCCCCGGGGGTGGGCAGCCATCTGGAGGCGCAGGAGCCAAGTC
Source organism: Choloepus didactylus (assembly GCF_015220235.1). Classification (NCBI taxonomy): domain Eukaryota; kingdom Metazoa; phylum Chordata; class Mammalia; order Pilosa; family Megalonychidae; genus Choloepus; species Choloepus didactylus. The sequence goes on along the minus strand of NC_051322.1, from coordinate 32,098,488 downwards.
CAGCTCCTCCTCCTGAGGTGGCGAAACAACCCTGGGCCAGGGTGGGCGGGTGGAGCTCCAGTGTAGTCAGACACAAGGGGAACTGACAGTTGTTGAGCCTTTACCATCCAGCTGGGTCTTGACGTCTTTTCTGGTGTACCCTCCTAACAGTTTTTTGAGGCAAGTGGCACTTTCTCCTTGTTTCCAGACATGCCTGCAGATACACAGCTGAGTAACGGAGCCAGAAGTCAGCTTGGGCCTTGCCAGTTTCCAAACTTCATGCCCCTTTCCCACAAACTGGCCAGGGAGTGAGACTTGGCAAAATGCCAGAATGTTCTTTACTGTGAACATTGTTGATGTTAATGAGATTAATTTTTACTTTTCTTTTGCCTTCAGGGGATTTTAAAAATGAAGTGGCTGCCTTGCAGCGACACATCATGAACAGAATTGAGGCATGCATAAGGACCTCCAAGCCTAGTGACTTCCAACTACACGTTATTTATTGATCTGTGAATTCCTGCTAAGAGAATCCCACACAAGGGGTCGGGAGGAGGGTGGAGACCCACGCTGTTGGTCTGTCTCTGCTCTCCTGGGACTTTCTCTGCCCTCCAGTCCAGGACCGTTAGAAATGCTCCTGCCTGGCCTGTCTTTGGGCTGCTGTGTGTACACGTATGCCGTGAATTATGGCCCCAGCCTCCAGCCTGAGTTATCTGTAGTAAATAAAGAACAGCAACTACATTATTTAGTATTCTCTTTCTAAGGTGAACTCTTAAGAGTGAGGATTTGTGCCTGGATTAGGGCCTTACTAAATGACAGTGCTTTGCTGAATCCAAATCTTGCTTTTTGCCCTGGGGAGCCAACAGCAAACATTTGTGGAGGGCCTAGTGCGTGCCAGGCAGGCGCTGCACTCAGGAAACGCTCATTATTGAACAATTAGCCTCCTGCAGAACAATACATATTTGTGGATTGTCCCTCCCTGACCTCGCACTGCGGAGCCTGCAGCCAGGTGCATCTGCAGCCAGGTGTACCTGCAGCTAGCTGCGCCTGAACCATGTGCCCCTGCAGCCAGGTGCACCTGTAGCTAGGTGTGCCTGAAGCAGGTGCACCTGCTTGCCCTGGCCAGAGCCTGCTGAGGAGTGGGCCTGCACCTGAGAGTTGTGGGCGTGCAGTTACTTGCTCCAAAGATGCCCAGGGTAGCGCTGACCTTTGAAAGGTCAAGCATGTGGCCTTTTGGTCTTTGCCCAGGCCAGCTGCCAGTCCAAGGGAGAAATGTTTCTCTTCTCCTCTAGTCTGGTCACTTTTAAAGTCACATAAAGATACGGCGTTTTGCAGGAATTGAGGGGGTTCGGGCCCACTGGTGTGGCCCGGCATTTCCTGAGATGGGCCTTTATATCTGAGGCCTCCCCGGCATCTCCCTGGCTTCTTCGCCCTGGACCTCCCTCGCCTCTGCCCCTCTCGCTTGCCGAGTCCTCTTTCGATGTAGTTCTCTGCTTCGGCCAAAGCAAACACCAGAACTAAGTAGGTGAAAAGCCACCTCTGAACGGAGCTGCTTCTGCGTTTTCCAGATCCTCTGCCAGCTGAGGTTTAACCACTTCACTGCTGACGAAATAAAGCATGGTTCCCTAGAGGCCCAGTGCAGGATCTGTGTGTGACACAAAGAAACAGAGAGAGGACACAGGTAGGGTTTGCTCTGCCCAAGCTCACTTCCCGAAATTCTATTTAGACTGTAATTCACTGTTCTACTTAGTAAGCTTGGTGTTTGCGGGTTTCAGGGTTTGCCTTCTATGTGGTTTTGTTGTTTTGTTTTCTGACTTTCTCCTTCAAGGGGAGAATGTTCTTTCTAGAAAGCTTAAATTGCTCGTTATTCGTAAAATCTTGAGAACAGCTTATGTGCAGTGTGTGATATTAGAGCACTTTATATTGCAAACCATGATAGTGAATGCACATGTGGAGCCTCCGAGGGTATTTTTAAGGAAATACTGAGTAGGGATCATCATGCCTTCTCAGGAAAAGCCCCTGCAGTGTGAATCTGAGCAGAGGGACGTCCATGCAGCGCAGGTGAGTGGTCAGACGCAGGCTTCAGCTCCCTCGCGGGGCCTCTGTTCCCCTGGAAGGCCCAGGAGGGACAGAGTCTGCCCAGGGCCCCGGCTCATCGTGCAATAGCCTAACGGACCAGGCTGGGGAATTGGACTGACTCTCTGAAACTTGAGGTTAGAAAAGTGAGGAGCAAATCACAAAAGAAACTGTGGCTGGAGAACAATATCCCCTCATCTGTCTGAGGCAGGAAAAGTTGGGTGAGATGGAATCTGACATGTGTCTCTGCCCCAGACCTCGTGTGTGGCCCTCTCCTCCAGTTTTCTTTCCTACCATTTTTAAAAATAACAGCTTTATTGAGATATAATTCATAGACCATAAAATTCAGTTTTAATTTAAAAGTGTACAGTTCAGTGGCATTAAGTACCTTCACAGTGTTTTGCAATCAACACCTCTAATTCCGGAATATTTTCATCACCCCCAAAAGAAACCCCATACCCATTAGAAATCTTTCCCCTTTCGCTCTTCTCCCCAGCCTCTGGCAACCACTTACCTAGTTTTCTGTTTCTATAGATCTGCCTATTCTGATTTTGTATAAATGGAATCATATGGCGTGTGGCCTTCGTGACTGGCTTCTTCCATTTAGTATAATGTTTTTAAGGTTCATCCATGTTGTAGCATGGATCAGAACTTCCTTCATTTTTGTGGCTGAATAATATAATGTTCCATTATATGGATATACTATATTTTATTTATCCATTTATCAGTTGATGGACATTTGGATTGTTTCCCTGTTTTGGCTATTAGGAATAATGCTGCTGTGAGCATTCATGTACAGGCTTTTGTGTGAGCATATATTTTTAATTCTCTTGGATATATACCCAGGCATGGCCATATGGTAATTCTATGTTTAATGTTTTGAGGAAATGCCGCACTGATTTCCAAAGTGGCTGCACCATTTTACATTTCTACCAGCTGAATATGAGGCTTCCAATTTTGCCACATCGGCACCAACACTTGTTTTTGTCCATCTTTTTGATTATAGCCATCCTAGTGGGTGTGAAGTCGTATCTCATTGCGGTTTTGATTTGCGTTTCCTTGATGACTAATGATGTTGAACATTTTTAAAATGTGCTTATTGGCTATTTTTATATCTTCTTTGGAGAAATGTCTATTCAGATTCTTTGCCCATATTTTAATTGGATTATTGTTCATTGTTGAGTTGTAAGAGTTTTTTTTATTTTCTGGATACACGACCCTTATTAGATATGTGATTTGCAAGTATTTTCTCCCAATCTGTGGGTTGTCTTTTCACTTTCTTGATGATGTCCTTTGAAGCATGAAAGTTTTAAATTTTGATGAAGTCCAATTTGCATTTCCTTTGACTGTGCTTTTGATGTCATATCTAAGAAACCATTGACTAATCCAAGGTTTTGAAGATTTCTCCTGTGTTTTCTTCTATGAGCTTTATAGTTTTAGCTGTGACATTTAGGTCAACGATTCATTTTGAGTTAATTTTTGTATGTGGTGTGAGGTAGGGATCCACCTTTATCCTTTTGCATGTGACTATCCTGTTGTCCCAGTACCATTTGTTAAAAAAACTATTCTTTCTCCATTGACTTGTTTTGGTTTCCCTACTATTTTTATCATGCCTCTTTTCTGCTTAAAACTAATTATTCCCTCTATCTCTCTCTCTCTCTCTCTCTCACACACACACACACCCACACACACACACACACACCCCTGCCAGCCTGTCCCACTGTGATGGGCATCCTTGCTGCTTGAGGGAGGCCTACATGCCAGCCCAGGTCTTGTGCATGACCCCCAGGACTCCATCCCTAGGTGGGCCTCGGCATACTCTTTATGTGTTCATTCAGATCCTTCAGGGGAAGGGTGCAGAGGAGGAGCTGCTTGTTACAAAAGAAACACTAATATTTGCCTTTCACACCTGTATTTCTGGCTCCCAAACCAGGTGTAAGCTTTCCCAGGCACAACCTGCTCTTGTCCTTCATCGTTCTGTACAAATGATGTTCATTAATTGGGTAATTATATGGAAACTTCTCCAAGGCCTTTGGCTAACAAGTCATTCATCAAAGTGGTAGTCTGCCTGTCTGTCCAACCATCCACCTATCCATCTCTTTGTCCATTTATCCATCCTCTGAGAAAGAGAAGGGTGGGTTGCTTGCTTCTCGCCTGCTGGCTGGGTCACAGTTTCACTGTGTGTTTGTAGTATTATAAGCTCAGGTTTACCTGCTCATCCAGGGGGTAGTCTGAAGTTTCCCTGGCTGGTGTCACTGCTTGGTGAGGGTTATTGGCACAGGAGCCCTTTTGGTTGGTGGGGGTGGTTCTCAGTGGGCCAAGAGACACATGTCTGACTCAGTGAGCAAGAGTTAGAGCAAAGGGATGGGGGGCCTTAGGGGTCCCCTTTCTCCACTCCAGGGACATTTCTGTCTGGATTGTGATTTCTGTTCATTAGAATTTAGTGTGAGAGGATGTAGCTGTAGGCTTGCTGATTAATCTCACTCTCAGGTGCTCTGTGCAGACCAGCACCTTCCCTGGTGACATCCCTGGGACCTCAGTTCTGTCACATCGCATTTCAGTTACATTTTAGGTAACCTGAACTTGGCTTGGGCCCAACCTGAACACCTTTGGACCCTGTTATGGGTTGAATCTTGTCCTCCCCAAAGTCATATTCAAGTCCTAACCCCTAGTCCTGTGAATGAACACATTTGTAAATAGGATCTTCGAAGGAATGGAGCATGGCTCCCAGGAAGCAGGAGGCAGGGGCTGGGGGCCGTGGGGTGGGGTCCCTGAGTGTTGGGGGGCAGCATTCACCCGGTGGCAAGATTTCACAGAGACAAAATGATGGCACCAGAGGTGTTCTAGTTTGCTAATGCTGCCAGAATGCAAAACACCAGAAATGGATTGGCTTTTATAAAAGGGGGTTTATTTGGTTACACAGTTACAGTCTTAAGGCCATAAAACATCCAACGTAATGCATCAGCAATCGGGTACCTTCACTGGAAGATGGCCAATGGCATCTGGAAAACCTCTGTTAGCTGGGAAGGATGTGGCTGGCGTCTGCTCCAAGTTCTGGTTTCAGAATGGCTTTCTCCCAGGACATTCCTCCCTAGGCTTCAGCTCCTCAAAAATGTCACTCTTAGTTGCTCTTGGGGCATTTGTCCTCTCTTAGCTTCTCCAGAGCAAAAGTCTGCTTTCAAAGGCCGCCTCCAAAATGTCTCTGTAAGCTGAAGCTCCTCTTTCAGTTCCAGTGCATTCTTCAAAGTGTCCCTTTTAGCTATAGCAAGCTTGCTCCTTCTGTCTGAGCTTATATAGTGCTTCAGTAATTAAATTCAGACCCACCCTGAATGGGTGGGGCAACACCTCCATGGAAATTATCCAACCAAAGGTCTTGTCCACAGTTGACTGAATCACATCTCCATGGAAACTCCCAAAGGATTCCAAAATCTAATCAACACTAATATGTCTGCCCACACAAGATTGCATCAAAGATAATGGCGTTTTGGGGGACATAATACATTGAACTCTTTGAGGAAGAGCCAGGGTGAGGCGGCCAGGGACCAGAGGCAGGTTGGAGGGCAGCAGAAGCTGGCCTTGGTGTGGCAGGGTGGGGAGGTCATAGGAGCATGGGTGGGGGTGATGCGGGCAGTGGGAACAAAGAGGAAGGGATGAGTTTGAAGGACCTTTTGGCAGAAGACGCCCCAAGCAGAAGAAGCTTCGGGGGATGACGGAGGAGGCTGGGGAGAGCTTTGATTGCTTGTAGCCCCTGTCACGTCAGGGTCCTCTCTGAGCCCTGGATGGGCTTCTGGACACACTGGGTCCCAGTGACTGCCTGGGTGCTGGTGCTTTTCAGGACAGGGACAGAATGTTCACCTTCCCAACCTCCCAACTAGCACAAGTGAGCAAGTTGTGATGGTGGTGGTAGAACTAAAAGTGGTAATAATAGGACTATTTGAGCTTCTCCTATGTGCTAAACCTTTTCACCTTAGTTCATGTAGTCCTGACGACACTGCCCCGGGGTGGATGCTATGGTTGACCCCGTCGTTCAGATAGGGGCACAGAAGCATAGAGAAGGAAGCCCTTTGCCTGCAGTGACAGCCTAGAAAGGGCAGAGCCTGGATTTGAACCGCAGTCTTAGGGCTTCAGGCTGCCTGCTCTCGGCCCCTCTGTCCCTGCCTTTCCCAGAGGAGTGGGCCTTCAGTCACTCCCTTTTGAGTTTTGAATTGTGTCGATTGTGCAATTTTACAGCTGGCCAAATTGGGCCAGCACCTCCTATTGCTTGGAGCTGTGCCCCACCCTCCCTCCCGCCTCCCCACCCCTGCCTGGGATGCTGGGTATGAGAGGAGAGACCCCTGGGGAAATGCTGGCTCCAGGCCCTATTTGCTAGATTGCTGCTGTAGCCTCTGAACCTCCCAGGTAGCACTGGCCGGGACCTCCGAAGGGCTAGGAATGACACAGGACTAGGAAAAAGGAATTTGTGTCTAACTGGTAGCTTGTAGAGTTACATGCTGCAGAAAATTTTAATGAATTCCTTGTTATCTTAATTTTCTTACAGTGTGAAGTGTTTAGGCATCAGAGGGATAAGAGTGATATCAAAACCAGGAGAGCTTTGAGTTCAGGTCGTATTATTCTTAGCTTTGTAGATTGGGGGTGCTGGGGAGTTAGACTATTTTTAGACAGAGCCATGCTAGGTTTGTAATTAATAGACAGCCTATCCCCCTGCCACTTACTCACCTTGCTCCCGCTTTATTGTAATTAGTGTTTTAATCATCTTTTAGATGAGATGGTAAGGTCTGTGAGGGCCTGGGACATGCCTGTTCTCATTTGCTCTGTCCTCGGCAGGGCACACCAGCCTGGAGGGAGGGAGAGCTCTGTCTGCAGGGACTGAGGAAGGCGCCAGAGATTGGGTAGTTGAACATTAGAAGTTTGGTAGGTGGCAGGGGCAGTGTGACTAAAGCATGGAGACACAAAAGGCTGTTGTGTCGGGCAGGTCAGTGAGGCCCTGGGACGAGGAGTTTGGGTAGGTGATGAAGGTGGGGAGTGATGGAAAGAGGCAGATCAGGTGGTGTGTTGAATGTCAGCTCTTCTCTCTTGTGTTCAGGGAGCCAGGGCTGAAAGCAAAGGCTTTGTAGAAGGAACATGGATGTTTTCATGACCCTGGTCTTTTTGCATACTGGACTGCTACCAAGCTGTACAACACCTTTGTGAAAATCAGGAAAAGCATCCCCTATCTTGGTGGAGGAATTTTGAAGAAAGCAACCTCTATCTTCTCCCCCCAGATGGCTGCAACCTTGTACCGGAGTGCGCAGCCTAACAAATGGGGTATGACCTGGCTCTTGGCCCTTACTCACCCTCTTGGATGGGTATCTTTGTGCAGTGCACAAACTGCACCACTGTCACTCTTTTGCAAATGTTTCCGGGATTTAATGTCTTCCTGTGTCACCCCACTCTGATCATCCTGTTTATGTACAGCCTTCTCTTGGTTATGTGTTGCTGTTCTTTCCATAAAGAACAGGGATGTTACCACTGGAGGTTAGAACCTTAGTAAGTGTACTGTCCACATTTCCCAAATGCTGGTCCTGGACCCCAAACTTAGTACCACCCAAGGAGCTCATCAAAATGCAGATTCCTGTTCCCCAAACTCAAGAGCCCAGGAATCTGTATTTTTCATAGGCTCCCCAGCTGGTGCTGGTATGCAGCCAGGTTTGGAAACCATAGATCTAGCCCACCTCTCCAATTTATTGATAAGGAAACAGAGACCCAAAGAGGGGCATTTGGAATGGGGCTAAAACCTGACCCCCCCCTGTGATTTTTCCCCTCTTCCTCCACCCCAACTGGCTTTCCAAGGCCAGGAAGAATCTGCTCTGTACCATTTTGTTGGCAGACCATACTTCCTGTAGCCATCAGTATTTCTTTTATTACCAACAGTCCTTTATTGAGGTATAATTTGCTTGTAGTAAAATGCATGAATCTTAACTGCACAGCCCGAGGAATTTTGACAAATGTTTATATCTGTGTAACCATCACCCAGATTAAAACAAAGATCATTTCCATCACCCCAGAGACACCCATAAATTCTGAAAGCTTATTGGAAAGGCTGGTGAGGACAGAAGGGATCCGACTGGGAGGTGAATCACCTTCTTCTCTTTGTTCCCTGTACGTGCCTTTGTGTTCTCTGCGCTTTTCCTGGAAACAGCAGAGCCTGTGTTTGTGCCAGGGGTGGGGAAGCAGCAGGATTGGCTTTTGGTCAGATTTCTTAAACTCTGAACACCTTCACGTGCCAGTGCCACACCAAGCTGCAGGAACAAGGTGGTGTATCTTTTTGGAGTGTCGATATCACTTTAAGATTGTGGGGGGAAAAAATCTAACGTGAAATAACAGGATGTATAGAGAGTAGAATGCAAGTGTCATTTTTGTCATTAAAGATAAAAAATTAATTTTAAACAAAGTTCCAGCTTGGCCCAGGCTTCTCTTAACCCCACCTCTGGGTCCTCGAGGGGGGTGCGGTCTAGCTGCTGTCCAGTCCCCCCTTGGGGGGAGTTTGGGTAGCATGGTGTGTGGCATTGCTGGAGCCCATCAGAGGAGCCCATGGCTTTCTGTGTGGTTGGGGTGGGGGTGGGAACACAGCCTGCCCCCCACCCACGGTGACCTACTGGGAAGGAGCCAGCACCGTCCTCCCTGCAGGCTTGGCATGTGGCCCATCTGCGAGGGCTCTCTTTGAAGAGTCTGCACTTCTAAGAGAGGAAGCTGCTGCCGGGGACCTGTGGGGTTTTCATCCTGTCTTTCGGATCCAAGAGATTCCATCTTCTCCAGCCTTGACAGGCTCCCTGGGGCTTTGCTAGGGGGCGTTGACTGTTGCTCCCCCTTCCCAGGGACAGATGGCCCAGCCGCCGAGGACTCCTTTACTCTTGGATGCTGCTTCCCTGGCTCACACACTTTCTTTTTTAATGCTTTCTTTCCTTGCCTCAACTTCACAGCTCTTCATAGCTGAGATTTTTTTAAAGAAAAAAAAAAAAACAGCCTGTGAAGTTTTCCCCTTTGGATGAACGCTCGCTTTGCGTGTTTGGTGGCGTTGCTGGTGTTGACTCAGAGAGCAACAGGTTTGGAGGAGAGGCCCTGATTTTTCCTGTGGACACACTTGTAGGCAAATTGGCAAAACAACTTTGGTGATTTTCTTGGTAGATTCCCAGGGTTTGCATACATATAAAGAATTTTTTTTTTTTAAATACCAAATTACCACACGGAAGAGAAGTTGCACACATTTTTACTCCCATTGGTAGTGAGAATGTCTGTCTTCCTGATACTAGCATGCCCCTTCAATCTTGCAAATTTGATGGGTATAAAATAGTATCTCATTTTCCTCTGCATTTCTTTGATTATGAGCAAACTTGAAGATTTTCTGTTGAATTTATAATCATATTTCTTCCTTTGTAAATTTATCTTTCATGCTCTTTGCCCATTTTTCTATCAGTGTACTTATATTTTTCCTTTGTTTGAATTAGAAGTCTTAATTTATAGGTTAAGTCATTGGTGGCCAGTGTGTTTTGAATATTTATCACTACCCAGATTCCGGGGCTTGAAATAAAGTAAATTCATTTCAAAGTGGTCGCAGGCCACCGCCAAGCCATACGGTGTCTTTGGAGGTTAGGAAAGGTGCCCCTCCCTGGCAGAGGCAGCTCCGATCCGGGACATTGGGCTAGGTGAGTGGCACGCAGGTGGGTCTCACCTGGCGCTCGGCCCCTCGTTGGCCGCCCCTGTTCAGAGCACAGTCTGCACAGCCTACACAACCCACACAACCTACACCACTGCCCGCAGCCGCTGAATGGCCTAAAAACAGAATCGGGTCCAGTTTAAAATATAATAACAAAAACTCCAAACCACAGGATGGACGGTACAATGTCTAATATAATAACCTCTCAAACCACTAACGTGGGGCATGATGGTATTCTCTAATGGAACCTGAATTTGGCGAGCCTTTGGTTTGGTTTGGTTATAGCATGCAGAGGCCTGGAAGAGTAGTCAGAGGTGTAGCTGCTTGTGCTGGCTGCCTTAAAAACTAACACCTGACTTTGGGCGAGCCAGCTAACTTTTCTGGGCCTTAGGTTTTCTCACCAATGAAATGAGAGATTGCAACTAGATTAACTTCAGGGTCGTCTTCACTACTAAAGGTCTGAGTCCAAGTTCTACCTGAATTTTTCTTTTTTCACAAGAAGATTATGACATATTTAAGATATGAGAGATTTATTTTTTCATTAATATCTGGGTTATGTGAAAACCAAAACATTTAAAAATCCTGTACATAGGTTTTTGCATTTCACCAAATTTCTACCTGACCCAGTTCTTCTGTTTTAATGTGTACTCAGAAAGAAATACTTGACCCTTGCTAATCCCTTCTACATTTAACCAACGGACATCCTTGGGGTCTGTGACTGGTGAGAAGGCACAGGGGCATTTGGCCATGGGAAAACTGTGGGTAAATTAGCATCTAGGGTCATTCCCCTTCCTTCTTTCCTTTCCCAATAATCATTTATGGAGCATTTCCCCTGCGAGGCGTAGAAGCGAGCCGGCCCTCAGGGACCTCTTTGCCTAGTGGGGAGCAGGAATACAAGCCTGACATTTAGGGTACTCTCCTAAGTGCCAACCCCTGGGATCTGCCTTTGCTCTGTGGTTATTTTGCTAGAACCCCTGGTGGCTGCTCCCACTGAGGACCCTCCTCGACTCTGTAACTCTCACTGACTTCTTCTCCCACAACTCCACTTCCTTCTGCTCCCCCATGCCTTTCCCACTCCCCACACCTTCCCAGAGGGACCTGTTCTGCAGCCTGTGGAAGGTGGGGCTGCCCGGGCTCCCAGGCCCAAGCCCTCTCCACTTGACCTCTTCCTTGGCCTCTCACCATCTCCTGCGGCCCTGCATGTCACCTGCATGCCATTGACCATCATGGCTTGTCTTCTGTGTCCACCAATTTTCCCACCTGATGGCCGCCTGGACACCTCAACCTCAGGTACAGCAGACCACACATGTCCCAAGTCCAGCTTGGAGTCCTCATCCCTGTCCCTGTCGTGGTTGGCTTTATCGTCATCTAACTAGTTATCCAAGTCCACATACAACCCAGGACTCACATTCTGCTTCTCCTTTATCCCCATCCCCCCACAATGGGTTTGTCCTGCACCCCCCAGACCCCACCCCATGAGCTCGCCCGCTGACCTGTGCACCTGCTTCCTGGACAGCTCCCGCCCGCCTTTTCTTCCTCGCTACTGCCTTTTGTTTTAGCACAAGTCCACATCTTCTCTGGTCTGGCCTCTTAGAATAGTCTCTCCACTGCTCCTTCTGTCTCTAGTCTCATTACCTTTCAATCAACATTTAGTCCTGTGCTACAAATTTAAAATAAGGAAAACCTTGATTCTGTGCCTGGATCAACCCTGGCATCTTTGCTCCATCTCTTTACACCACCCCTTCCCACGTGGGGCAGAACGCAAGCTCGCAGAGATGGACCTGCCGTGTCCCCCCCACCCCCTTCTGTAAACTCTCAGGCTGGACGAGCCGTGTCCCTTCCCCTTTCTTTCCTGCAAATATCCCTCTCCCCCCGTCTCCCACACCCCACGTGAGGCTTACTAGGTCACAGCATCTTGGGTTGGGACGACAGAGCTGGAGGGAGCTGCCTGGTCCAACGTGTAAAATTTCACAGAAAGCCAAGGGGGTGTTATTCAGGGCCATTGGCTGAGAGGTTGGATTCTGCTGACAGTTTAGATCAGAAACTCCCAGTACTGTCCTTGGGAGACCCACACTTTTTTTTTTTTTTTTAATTAGAGAAGCTGTGGGTTTACAGAACAATCATGCATAAAATACAGAGTTCCCATAGGCCACCCTATTATTAACACCTTGTATTGTGTTACATTGCATCGGTGTGGTACATTTGTTACAATTAACAAAAGCACATTTTTATAATTGTTCTATTTACTATGGCCATGGTTTCACTTGGGTTCACTCTTTGTGTTGTGCAGGTCCATGGATTTATTTTACTTATTTTTTTTAAATTCTAGTAGCATATATTTATAACCTAAAATTTCCCCTTTTAACATTCAGATATATAATTCAGTGCTGTTAATTATTTTAAACCCACATTTTGCCACTAATGGGATACTTCTTTGTGGGGGCTGTGGGGTAGAGATGGAGTACTGATGTCATACAGACCTCTTTTAGGGTGTGATGGTGGATCTCAGCCCAGGGAAGGGGAGAACTGCTTTTTTATTTTTTCACATTTTGTCATTATTTCACTTTGAGAAATAAACATGCATGCTATGGAATTTAACAGTTCTACATTCTTCTCTGTTTTACTAAACTGGCAGGCCCGCTGCTATTTTCTTTTAGAGGCTAGTGCCTTATGTTGCTGGTTTTTTTTTTTGTTTTTTTTTTTTTTTTTGATTGCTCTGAAAGTTCATTGTTACCCTAGCTCTCCTGACCTTTGTCTGGCCTTTGCCCAAGGGCAGAGTTTCTGAATCAGCATTTTGGGTGGGCTGGAGGGCAGGCAGCGGGATACACCATGGCTGTAGAGGTTCAGGACCCTGGGCCTGCAGGTGAGGGAAGCCTGGGTCCGGGGCTCCACATTTAGTCTGGAATCCAATCCCAGCTGCTTCTCTGGGGCTTTGGGGGATGCCAGAAAGGGTGGAGACTTGGCTGCAAGCCCAGGCAGCCGGGGCCTGCTGTACGGCACAACTGGGGATGCAAGTGGCCGTCTGTCTGCTGGGTTTACCTGCACCCTGTCCTCCCTATACAGTGACCAGGAGGTCAGGGTAGGGAGCAGCCAGGGAAGTGAACGAACAGCCCAGAATTAGGTGAATTAGAGCCAGGAAGGGCCTCAGAGATCAAGTAGTCCAATGCTCCCTTCCTACAGATAAGGAGGCCCAGGGGTGGCCCAGAGGACTGACTTGCCCACGGTCACAGAATTAGTGACTGAACCACTAGATTTGGGTTTCTGGACTCCACGTCCTCCGCCCTTCCCTGGAACCACGCTGCCCAAGGGACCATGCTGCCATCAGGGTGGGCTCCTTCCAGGCACCAGTTTTATCAGAGGCTGGGAAGAGAAGGAGCAGGTGACATCCCGACAGCACCCAAACCGCAAAAGGCAGGCATCCATTTCAGATGTCTCCTTGCCTCCCTTTCTGTGCCACTCTTCAGTCCCCACTGAAACCTCATATTGGTCATCTACACCATAGCATGAATGTCAGTCTTCTCCCCTGGGAGCTTGGACAACCCTCGTGGGGTGAGATTTGGACTCAGACGGACTCAGCATGCTGACCCATGTCCTTGCACTCTTTGCTTGGGGCCCTCCTGGCTGCAAGGAGCAACTCTTGCTTGGGTCATCTCCAGTTAAGGGGCATCCTGTAAGGTGCTTAAGTACTGAAACAGGCCAAGCTCGGAAAGGAGGAAGCTCCGGGACCTGCCCCCTCCTGGCACTCTCAGAGCCCCTCAGCTCCTATCTGATGCCTGCCCCGTTCCCCTGTTCACTGAGTGGTGGCTGGTCCATGTTCTGCAGTCCAGTCCTGCTCAGGAGCCAGGGTGATGGCCTCGCTGCTACCTCCACACCCCAGAGTCCTCCCACCACGCCCCTCTGTGGGGCCCCGGCTGGCTGCGGGTGGACCAGCCCAGGTGCGGGGCCTGCGGCTCCAGACAGTGGCTGCCTGCAAGACAGGACAGCCTGGCCCGAGCCTCGGAGCAGGACATCTGGGTGGGAACGGTTTCAGCTTCAAGAAGAGGTTGGCGCCACGATGGCAGGCCCCTTTCCTGCCGTGTGACCTTGGCGCCTGAACCTCTCCGGGTTCCCGGTCTTGGAGATGGTATGGTAGTGCGGTGAGGAGAGGGAAGTTACTGCAGCCCATTGGTTGCCTGGGAGGTAGGCGGGGCCAAAACCACTGACTCCGCCCTACGGATGTGGGAACTGACAGTGGAGCAGGGTGGGGTGCCCTTTGGGTGCCTGGCGCTGCGTTCTTTCCACTGAAACACCCAGGTACTATCTGTGGTTCTCTCCCTCCCCCCCAATTAACCTAGACACTACTGAGTAAATTATAATAAAGCTTTCCTGCTGCCCCAGCACCCCAACTTGCCAGGGATGGTTTTTAAATAGCTCCCTGAAGCTGTCCGCTCCCAGATGGGGCAGCAGGAGCAGATGCAGGCTCAGGCTGAGCGGAGGAGCAAATGGCAGCAGCTGAAGCACAGGGAGTGGACTGATAACCGGCAGCCTGCCTCAGAGCCCCGCGCCGTCATTCCCCTGACATGCAACTTTTGTCACTGGTAACCGTTGGAGGCTGTGCGCTGGGCGGGGGAGTGGCTGGGAGGGCTGGCAGTGCTGAGGACAGCAGTTAGCAGGGAGTGGCCGGGACGAATCACTCTGGGCAGCCGAGCAGAAACCACACCTGCCTCTCACAGGTAGCGTTTGGTTCCGTGGGCCCCAGGGAAAGAGCAAAACCTTGGGAGCTTCCTCTCGTTCTGGAGGAGCTGGCTGCTGTGGGAGCCGGAATGGGGGGCCCCTGGGGTCTGGGGGGCTGCGAGGCTGGTGAGGCTGTAGCTGATGCCACTGTCTTTGGATGAGCCCGCACATTTTTAAAATGAGCCTTCTCAAGTTTCCTTCCCACCTTGGACCTCCTCAGCGGATAGAAAGACCGTGGCACTGTGTGCCTGCTGGGGCCATGCTTCTAGGGTTCAGGAGAAGGCTCCGGGAGGGGGTTCCCTCAGGTCGGTCTGTACCTGGCACAGACGCCCAGAGAACCCCTCTAAGAGGGTGAGTGCCCAGATGGAGCCCAGGGAGCTCAGTGCTGGTTCTGTCCTCCTGAGAAGGCTTTGCAGAAATGTCTCTGCTGAATCAAAGCAAAGTTATTTTTATTATTGTCATTGTTGGTATTAGTAATATGCTTTTAGAGTTCTTTTGTAATTTAGACCTGATTTTTATGTTCTTAACAATCCTGCGACGTACAACAAACAAAAACGATGGTACTTTCCGCATTTATAGGTGTAGAAAATGAGACCTAAAGAGGATGGCAAGTGGCATGAGGATCAAACCAAGGTGGGAGCAGATTTTGCTTCCTGTGGGACTACAGCCAGGCTGAGTGATGACAGGGACTCACTCAAATTTCTTTTTTTCTGAATATCTGGCAGTCACTTGTGTACCCTGTGCTCTAAGTTCCTGAAAGACTATTTAGGGGACTGCTTCCTTCCAGAAGAGGACACAGGCCAGAGTGGAGTTTTACCTCCGTGTCACAGCTTCCTGCTGTGTGTGCAGCAGAGAGCAGGAGGGAGTTTGTCTGGCAGCTGAATAGCCAGCTCTGTCTGGGCTCCATGGGCTCCTTCTGGCCTGCCCTGTTCCTGGGACTTCTGCGTGGGAGTTGACCCAGGCAGCCACACAGGGCCCCACTCTGAGAAGGCTCGTGCTGAGTTTGACGTTCTGCCATTGCTGTCTTGAAATTCTTAATAACTTTTGAACAAGGGGCTCCACATTTTCATTTTGCACTGGGCCCTACAAATTATGTAGCCAGTCCCGCTTGCTGAAGGCTACACAACAGTGGGGGGCCTCAGTCCCACTCTCCTCACATCCAAGCCTGGGGCCTTTCAGCTGACCAGTGGCCGTGGAGTCACCAGCAGAGGCCACGGCTGCTCTGTCTGGAGGCAGGCATCTGTGGCAGCCACGCGTGGCAGCTGGGCAGCTGAGCTTGCCAGACGGGGATTTCTGGAATGAGCAGACATTCTTTGGCTGCCTCTCTCCTCCCCTCCCTCCACCCCAGGCCTGCCCCTTCCCTCCTCACTGGGCAACATCATGTGGGCTCCCCTGACCTTGCTGGGTCACACTCAGCAGATGGGTTTCCCCCCTCCCAGCCTGCGGGAGGCTCAGTCAGAGCTCTCCCCTGGGGGGTGGTTTTGGTGGGTTGAGAAGGGAATGACCCAGGGAGCGAGCCGCCTCCTCCCCTAGTGGGCTCAGTCAGGCCGTGGCACGTGCTGACCAGGTGCCCCAAGCCCAGGCAGGCCAGGCCTTTGTGGGGCAGCACAGCCCAACACACAAACCCTGCCGGAGCAGATCCACTTGCTAGGGCATCAAGTTCAGCAGAAAAGAAGTTAGCTGAGGAGAGAGCAGAATTATGAATCCCAGATCACAGTCGCTGTGTGACTCGAGAGAATGGAGATCAGTAGTTAGTGCCAACTTTGCCATCTAAAACAGGTGCTCTCCAGAGTGGGGTGCACAAGGACACATGCAAAGAAAATCTTAGAACACCTATTTATGTTTATTTTTAATCTTTTAATTTCTTTTTTTTTTTTTTTTTTGGAGTTTGTTTTGTTTTGCTTTTTAGTTGCCAGCGATTTATTAGTCACATGGACTCATAGTCTGTGGATGGAAGCGGTCGCTGCACATCACACGGGGCCACACAGTGGTTGTACTCAGGAGCAGAGTGAACCAGCAGAGGCTGTAGTAACAGGGTGGGGTGACCTTGGTTTCTGTGAGTGGATGTGATTGGCTTGTTTGAATTATTATAATGTATTAATTATATTGCCATGGTGAGTGTATGTATATGTGTGTGTTGCATATATATTATATGTCGTATGTGTGTGTGTGAATGTGTGTGTATGATGCACACATGGTGTAAGCAGTGAAACAAACTTGAAAACCACTGGCTTGCATAAGCCGTTTGCCCTGTCTGCGATCAGCCACCTTGACTGTGCACCTGCCCCCTCATGTGCTCCTCAGGAGGACCTTGTCGAGGAGGTATGTCTTAATGGATGATAAGAGTAGAAGGGTGGCTGCAAGGGTTTGTTGGACCCTGAGTCCTGCAGTGTGCCAAGAAGGGGAAGACCCTGTGGGGAGAGGGCCTTTAATGCCAGGCCACAGTGACCGAGGGATTAGCCCTGAGCAGGTGGGAGTAAACGGTCAGGAGACATAGATCTGGCCTGGTATGACCCAGGGCCATCCAGTGATGCTAGGATTTTGAAGTCGGCAGGCACCTGGGAGTTCACCCAGTCCCACCCTCTCATTTTCCTGATGAGGACCGAGGCCAAAGAGGGAGAGAGTCTTGCTGAGGCTTTCAGTTAGGATTAGGATTGGTGGCTGTGCTAGTCAGCTAGTGCTGTGTAACAAAGAACTCCAAAGTTTAGCAGCTTAAAACAACACACATTTGTCACCTGTGGTTTATGTGGCCAGGAATCAGGGTGTGCATTTGCTGAGGCCTCTGCTTTAGGGTCTCTTACCAGCTGCAGTTAGGGTGTTGGCTGAGGCTGTGGTTGGCTGCAGAAGGACCTGCCCATTCGTGTGGTTCATGGTAGCATTCAGCCTGGCAGGCTCTTTGGCTGAGAGTCTCAGCCCCTCACTGGCTACTGACCAGAGGCTGCCCTCAGATCCTTGCTGTGGGGCTTCTCCACCATGGCACCTGGCTTCGTCACAGTGTACAAGTTGAGAAGGCAATAGAGCACAGCAAGATGGAAGTCACAGTCTTTCATAACCTGCTCACAGAAGTGGTATCCTATTGCTTTTGCCATACTCTGTTCCTTAGGAGCAAACCACTAGGTCCAGCCCATACTCAAGGGCAGGGGATTACAGATCATTGAGGGCCATCTTAGAAAGCCGCTTGCCATAGTAGCATATAACAGAAAACCCAAATAACAGTGGTTTAAACAACACAGAGATTTATTTCTCTCTCATGTAAAGGAAGTCTGGAGGCCAGCAGCCCTGTACTGGCTTGTAGACTCTGTGATCATTAGAGGCCCAGCTTCTTTCTATTCTTCTGCTTTGCTGTGCTTAACACGTGACTTCTATCCTCAAAGTTGCCCCGTGGTACAAGAGAGCTGCTGGAGCTCCAGGCATCATGTCCACATTCATTGCAAGAAGGAGAAAATGGGAAGGGCAAAAGGCATGGGCCAGCTGATATAGAATCTTTAAAGGGATTCCCATGCAGTAATGTCCCGTGGAGTAATTTCCCTGTGCATTGGCTACTCCTAGCTGCAAGAAAGGCTGGGAAATGTGGTTTTTAAATCTGGACATTCTGTCTCCCCCCAATTTTATATGGGTTCTGTTAGTAATAAAGGAGGAGTGGATTTTACAGATTCACCTAGAAGAGGCTGCTGCTCTCATGGCTCTACAACTTGAAGGCATCAAAGCCAGGTCTTTGGCCTCCACTGCATCCTGTGGGCCCTGCTCCCAGTTTCTGGTCTCCTAGAGGTGCTGTGTGTGTGGAATAAGGTCAAAGCATTGTAGAAATCAAATGAATGAAGAAGTACAATGTCAATCGGCTGATTCGTTCACTCCCTCAATCATTTTAATGTCCATTTGCTGATCATCTACTCTGAACCAGGCAGCAGAAAATGGGAAAAGGAAAGGACTTGAGAGATTCACAAGCAGAAACAGACATGTGGATGTGTAAATGATCATTCAACATATTACTCATCAGAGAACCAGTCCTGAGGAGGAAGGGCCTGTGGGCTGGGGCTTGACGGGTAGATAGAAGTTGTCCGGGCAGGAGTGGGCCATGGAAGCAGCCTTGCTGCTGCCTTCTGATCTTGCCCCAGGTCTTAGAGCCTGGCTGGATGTTCTGTCTTTTCCATCCTGAGAACTTTGGCTTTTAGATGAGGAGACCTAGTTGCCAATGCAAGGGGTAGGCCTGTAGCTCCGACAGGACCCAGGATGGGGCCTCTTGCACCCTCTAGCCCACTGCTCCTTTGGTTTTTCCAGCCCATCCCTGGCTTCTAGACCCTGCTACCAAATCCCCTAGACCTCCAGTGGGCACACACCAAACTCCAGGCCCTGACATGATGGTGCAGGTGACCTGGGTGGGCAGGGAACTCCAGCCGAGGGTACCAGGGAAGGAGGGGAGGTTCTGGGGGTCTCCTGCTTAGCAGCCTAAGGGAGATCATGGGCATCCCTCGAGCCTTGGTTCCCTTATAACAAGAGAACAATCAAAACCACATGACTTTGACTGTGAACATCTGCTCACTTGTATTTGGGAAGGTTTCAGAGCCTCAGTGTGAAGGCAGTTAGAAGCGTGGTGTCACTAGCAGGGAGGGAAGGTGTGACAGGCACCTCTCAGCTCTGAGGCTAAGGTGGCACCATGCGAGGATGCTCCCAAACGCCTGACACCTGCCCCCACTCCAGCCCAAACATAATTGGACAGGAGGGCCCAAGGGGCAGCAGGACCAGGGCATGCTGAGGAGGAGAGGAGATGGGGACAGGCTTGTGCCTCTGCCACCTCTGTGCATTTAAAATTTTAAGATCAGAACTCGGGTACCTCTTTCCCTTGGAATTTTGCTGCACGGAGACTTCACCACCGGGAGGTATGTGAAACAGTGAAATGGTGTTGGGGTCCAGGCCGTCAGGCTCCATATCTTCCATCGTGTGGACAGAGGGAGATTCTTTTAACAGCACCGGGAGCAAGGACGAGGGCAGGAGCACCAAGGATGACGACAGCGTTGTTTATTGACTATATTGGAGTTTTCACCGCGGGCTGGAAGTGCTTTGTTTTCCTTAGTCCTCCTAAGACTCCCAGGGAGAAGGCTGGGACATCCCAGCAGTTCCCAGACTTCCAACCCCGGCCCGGTAAGGGTTTAGCAGATTCTGGATGAAGTGGTGACGCGATGACAGATGTAGGGATGAACTTTACAGGCCTTTGCCCATGAGACTGCCCAGCCAGCAGGGCCCACGTGCATTGGCGGAGCAGGAAGTGGCCCCTGTGCCAACTCACCAATGGCTGCAGAGAGTCCGTGCACGTTCTAAGGCAGCTTCCCTGCGGGCGGAAGTGAGTGGGTGACACTGCTGGCCGGGCAGGGCCCGCGCCTCCACTGAGAGGAATTTTGGGATATTTGTTGTTTATGGTCATGTTTAATGCATTTTTATAAAGTTGAGATCCTAGTATATATAAAAAATTATTTTCTCTGCCTAATGTGGTGACGTGAGCATTCCCAGGTTGTAACTACCCTTCATAAATAATGCCTGGGAGCTAAGCAGTCCGTTGTGAAGTGGACCATCGTGGGACTGTTTCCTGTTATGGAATGGATGGCCTTTTGCCGCCGACCAGCCTGTCCCCTTCCATGCCTGCACCTGCCTGCTCAGCTGGGCCTTTGCACTCCCCAGGTCGCCTCCCCCTGGCTGGGTTCTCCAGGAATGGCTGGAAGCGCATATTCATTCAGTGAGCCATTGGGGCTCGCTCCCCTTGGGAGGTGGCAGGACAGCGCACCCCTCTCAGGTAGTTGGACAAGATCCCCTGCGGGATGCAGGGTCCTAACGAGGGTATCACGGCCCTCCTCCCTCGGCCTGTTGTGGGGTTCCCTGAGCCACCTGCTGCTCCCCAAAGTGTTCCAGCCTGTGGTACCTGCAATGTCCACCTTGAGTTGTGAGTTGAGAAGAGGGCTGCTCACCAGGTTGCCAACCAATGCGTCCAGCGGCTCTGTGCCTCAGTTTCCTCACTGTCAGATGGAGGCGGTGATAGCACCCGCTTCCTGGGGCGGTGAGCACCAAACACACAGACATGAAGAACTCCTGCACTCAGTCCATGTGACCCATGGTGTAGCTGCTCTGGGGAGTTCCCGGGGGCTAGGGGGCTGGGCCTGGCACAGGAAGTGACAAGGGTGCCATAGGAGACGGTATGCAATGCCAGGCCGAAACCAGCTGCTTGATTGCTCCCTGCCTGCCGCCCATGTTCAGATGTAACCAGCCGCTGTAACCAGGAGCATCTCACCTGGGACAGTGCCACGGTCTGGGCCCCTTTGACATATACTCTCATTCAGCCTCCAGACCCTTCACCCCATAGCTAAGCACTGAGCGAGGTTCAAGGAGAGAGGGACCGCTCACTTTCAGCAGTCTGCACGCCGTGGTGAGCCTGGCTGCTGTGGGGTAATATGTCGTGACTTCCCCAGCCCACACATAGGGATTCCTGTGGCCAGGACGGAGCAGGAGAGGGAAGGAATGGTGGCCAGAAGGCCTCTGGAGCCCAGTGGACGCTCCCTAGGCAGGGTCAGCATCTCCCTCTGCAGGGTCCTGTGCTGAGTGTACTCCTCCTCCCGGCGGGGTCGCCTTAGCTGGGTTTTATGTTCATGTTCAGCCGACTGGGCTCTTTGGGTCTTTCATGGCTTAAATGGTGGTTATGTGGCCTGAGTGCCTGGGAAGGAAGATTGGTTTCCTGTCTAAGGCCTCTGCGGCTCACACACAGCAGTACAGGCTGGCCCGTGCTGCTCCTCAGCCACTGACGCCCGCTCCGTTGGAATAAGGATTTGTGAGCTGTTTTTTCTAGCAAATTGCACTGTGCCCCTCACCCCAGAGGTCACAGCCTCCCAGGGGGCTCCCACCCCTCCCACCTCCTTCTCCCCAGCAGACTTCCTGCTGCTCCTTTAAGGTCATGTGTTCTTGAATCCTCTTTCCCGGAGAAATCATTATTAATTGCCGTTATTTATTGAGCCTCTAGTGCACCTTTGATTCTGAGATAAGCACCTCCAGTGCATGCATCATTTGTTGAGTGCCTACGGTATGCCTGGGAGTGCGCTAATTTTGCATACTTTTGTATAATCCTCTCAACTGCCCTGTCCAGTAGGGATTTTTACCTCTGGTTGGAACTGAGGAGACCTAGGTTCGGAGAGTGAAGTAAATTCCTGAAGGTCATGCAGGTGAGGTCAACGGACTCCGAGGCTCTGGTTTGTCCACCTTTGTTGCTCTGTGCTGCCTCCTCCAGGCTCGGGTCGCAATTCCTGGGGTGCCTGGTGACCCTCGGGAGCACCCCCAGGCAGAGGCTGTGCCTTGTTCATGCAGCTCTCCCAGGGTGGAGCACAGGGCTTGGCACACGCTGGGGCCTTGGCTTTGAATCAAGGATGGGCCAGAGGGAAGGGTGCTGGGTGAACTGAAGGATGCTGCTTCTGAGCTCTGCAAGTGCGTTGCCCCCGGCTCCGCTCTCAGCTTGTAACAAACCATCCTGGATGCTGGGCTTTTTTTTTTCCTGGTAGGCCACCCACTCCTTTGGTTACTGCTGGATGACATGGACAAATTCTTGACTTTCCTTTCCTTGGATCTTCCTGACCAGCCCTGACACAGCATCTGAGTGTCCTGTTCCAGCAGTGCCAGGGCAGCTTCTGTCCGAGTATCTGCTCTCACATGACCCATCCCTGGTGAGATCTGAGAGCTGCCCTCTTCCCTCTCCACCTCGACAGTGCCCGTTCTCAATAGCCATGCTGTTTCCATAGGCCATGTTCTCACGTGGTTCGGACAGTCCTTTCTGGCTTTGGTTCTACGTTTGGGGACGTACGTCTCAGCTCAGTTTAACTGGATCTGCCCTCACCTCTAAGACTCTAGGCCCATTACTTTTTCAGTTGTAAGAATTTAAAAATATATATTTTATTTAAGCAAAGAGGACCTGACCTTGTTAATCTGCATTAATGTCAAGAGGCCAACGCTGGAATTCCAATTTCTCCAAAATAAAAATGTGTTTTCCCATCTTGATCCAGTGCCCCGTGAGACAGTGTGCTGCTGGGAGCTAGGCAGCATGCTTAGATAATTGAGAATCAATTAAGCAGTCTTCTGAATTGCTGAAAAATTCAGCATAATGATTTCTAATGTCAGGCGTGGCAGGGGCGTTGCCCAAGTTCCCTTGTATGGGACCCGATGGGGAGGCTGGCTGCCCGAGGGCCTTCCCCCAGGGAGAGGCGTGTGAGTCAAGGGAAACACCTGGGCAGATCTCCGTAAACATGACACAGTATTGTTGAGTGGCAGCCTGGGGAGTTGAAATGTGGTGTGCTGGCAGCCCTAACTGATGGTCCTTCTTTCCTGACGTCCGTGGCATTGAGAGGTTACTCACCCATCTTTACAGGGCCTGTGGGACCAAGACTATATGTACTGATACGTTAACCTCACTGCCATTTATGCACTAAAAGAAAGCTTTTGTGAGCACAGAAATGTAATACAAGTCTAGGGATGGCAGTATCCCGGAGGTAGCCTGAGGGAGCTGAAAGAACGCACGTTGGCACAGATCTCAGGAAACGAGGCATGTATCCTGTCTGTGAGATGTGGGGTGTGTCACGCCACAGCTATGTGCTTGTTTCCTCCTCTGTAATGTGAGGGATTGGCTCGCCCTGTTTCAGTAATTCTGAGAGACGGGTGCTTTTGCATTTTAGTATCTCTGATGTGAGGGTGCATCCTACTGTCGCTGGCTTCTCACCCTCGCGCTTGGCCAGGGGCAGGTGTGATGAAGTTAGCCTTACCCAAGCACGCGTGAAAGCGGCTGAGCTGCTCGTACCATCACTACTTCAGTTGAATTAGGTCTGTTGTTAGTTATGCACGTCTTGGATGTAATTGTCATTCAAAATGTCTTCAAAAAGATCACAATGTGATTCATTGTTGATACAGAAAGTTATTGTGCACATAGAAGGACATGGAAGCAGAACAGTGGGGCATCAATTAGATCCTAGAAAAGCAAATACTCGTTGTGGGAGGGACTACCATCTCATACATTATAAAACAGTAAGAATTGCAATCTCATGCATGCTAAGCCATGCCACCAAAGGTGGGGAAAATCGCAAATCCCCCAGAGTGGTTGAAACATCTCAAAGTTCCATGAGGATCGTGTGACTGATCTGTCTGCATGCAGGCCTGCCATCAAGGCCTTATGTCATAGTTTAATTAGTAGGATTTTTTTCTTTCTTAGTGGCGCATTAAATAATGGCAGGTTTTAGTCAATGACTTTTTTTTTTCAGGAATATGATGTTATTTATTAGATTTGTTAAAATGCACTTAATCATCAAGACATTTGGGCCATATTTGGAAATAAATATTACTAACAAATTAAATGCAATATCTAATTATATTAAATCTACATTTCTGTCCTGCACACATTTACATTAGCAGATATGTATCTTTCAAGTTTGACATCCATTTTTTAGATATCTCTTAAGATAAAGCACACCTTTTAATTTATTTTTTAAAAGCCCTGGTGGGAGGGAGTGAAAGTCATATTTGAGGAGATCTAGTAAAATGACCCCTCCTGGAGGTAGAGAAACTCCATGGGGTCTATCCTTACCCCCACTCTTCCTGAAATTTAAAAGGGAAAATATCTTAGTAGATCTGTGGGATTCATGGCTTCTTTTTGTTCTATGTCCATTCTTTTAGTATAGAAAACATGTGCATAGCAATCTCAGCATGCAAGAGTTGAGAGAAAACATGGAAATTCTCTGTACTAGTAAGGACAGGTTAGGTTCTGCTGCTGTAATAAATTAATACTAAAATATTTGTGGCTTAACACAAGAAATGCTTATTTCTCACTCTCATTACATAGTCAATGACTTCTTTGCTCTCTGAGGCCTCTTCCTGTTTCTAATATCTAATATGTGTATTTGCATTTTTCTGTCCATTAGAGGAAGCTAACAAAAAATAACATTTCTGGTGCTCTTTCATGGGTTGGTGCTACTCCTCTGGGCCTCCACAGCAGGTGACTCATGATATCGTTGTTGCCTGGTAACTTGTCCACCTTTCCTACTAGCTGGGAGCTCTCAGAGGCCAGGGACCCAGTCAGTACCATTGTGTCCCTAGACCCTAGCACTAAGCTTGAGCAGGTGCTTATTGGATGGATGGATGGATGGAAAGATGAATGGAAGGAAGGATGAATGGTTCGAAAGAAGGAAGGAGGGAAGGAAGGAAGAATGGATGGATGGATGGATGGGTGGATGGAAAGAAGGAAGAAGGAAGGAGAGAAGGTAGGAAGGATGGATGGAAGGACAGATGGATGGATGGAAAGAAGGAGGGAAGGAAGGAAAAATGGATGGATGGATGGATGGATGGATGGATAGATGGATGGAACTACATTGTGAGATACATTCCAGTTTTGGTGAAGCAGCAAGACCCTTTCTGGGAAGCTGCACACAATTCTCCTAGATTCCGTGGGGAGTTGAACTCAGTGGCTTTTAAGGTCCTTTTTCCTTCTAAGCTCCTAGGAGTCTGGAGTGAAACCCAGTGGCTGCTGAGACATTGTGAGACTCCTTTCTGACTTTCCCTCCTCCTCCTCTGTCTCAGTGGAGTTTGCAGAGGGCTGTGGGGAATTTCTCAGTTAATTATCTGCCAGTTAACCACTCAGCCTGCTCCCTGCAGTTGTAACTGTCCACAGATGGCTCCTGCTGCGTGAGTGTAAAGAGGTTATCTGCCGCTATCAAGCTCTGGTGGGTGAAATTAACCACACGGATAATGGGAAATCAAGCCAAGGGAATGTGATGGACTACTAAGAGGAGCCGTCCAGGGTCTGGTACCAGGGGGCTCTCTCTATAGGGTGTCAGGCTGCACCTGGGAGTGGATGCTGCCTTGGCCCCACCCCAGCCCTGGTATGAGAGTGCTCATGTCACAGAAGCCAAGATAGGGACTCCACGGGCCTCCTGCAGGCAGTCCATCCATCTGTGTTCATTCCTGGTCCTTCCATCCAGCTTCTGTTGAATGTCTGCTTTGTGCCTGGCCCTGGAAATAGAACAAGAAAGACAATATCCCTGACCTCAAGAAAGCTTATGTAGTGGGTTTGCACTGGAAGGGACCTGCAGCTCAGGTTTTCTGGTTGCCTGTTCCCCCAATTACTTGACCTCAGCTGGTCCCAGAGAGAGGCACTTGGAGAAACCACCCCCAGGAGAACTACCATGCCCGAGCCTCAGACATGGACTTGACCAACACCTCTCGTCTCTGGCTTGGCCATCCATTGCCAGACCCCTCTATAGTTGGAGCTCTGTGTTACACAAGGTAAAGGAGGTAGCGGGCTGCAGGGGTTGGCTTTCCCACAGCACATAGGACCTTTATCTGTTCCATCCCACCCCTTCCGCCCTTCATTCCTCAGAGCTCCTGCCTGGTAAGAATGTTCAGCTTTTCATTGGCTCATGCCCTAAAACAGTAGAACTCTTGAGAAGCTGCTGGTTCTGGGGATATGCCCAGGGCTGGGGTCAACATGCCCAGGTTATATTCCTGCCCTGTCCTTGGCCACAGCACATTGCCCGTGGGTCTCCATCTTAACAGGAGGTGGTGCTGCGTGCCCTGCCTTACAGCACCCGCAGCGTGACTGAGAGGCGGTGGATGGGTGGTGCTGGGCTGAGCAGACCCAGGCCCAGGAGGCCCAAGGCCACCTCCCTCCCAGGCCTCCCCAGTGCCCAACTGAAGGCAACATTCTCTGCCACCCTGTGCAGGGCACAGAGATTCAGCCTGGCACAGGTTTCAAGGACCATGGAGCACAGCAGCTTTTGAGGGGTGTTGGACAAGGGATGGGAGCATTGAGTGGGTGGCGCTCCGGGCATCTCACTTTGGTTCAGGCAGAATAGTCACATTTTGGAGCCACGCTGCCTGGGTTCAAATCCTGACTCGGCCTCTTACTAGTGACTGGTTAACTTTGGACAGCCCCTTCCTGCCTCAGTTTCCTCATTTGTAGAATGGGGGCGGAAATGTTGCTTACTTTATAGTATTGTTTTGAGGTTTAAATGAATATACAAAAAGCATTTAACCCAGGGACTGGCACATACTGCGTGCTTAATAAATACTAGTTGTTTTTTATCTTTCATATATTGGAGGGGGCCATTTATAGTTTCATTTGAAAAAGAAGTATGGTATTGGAGAAGAAAACATTTGGAAACCAATGATCTATGGGGAATACTGTTTTTATAGTTTGCTTTCCTGCCTCAGAAAAATCCAAAGAGCAGCTGTAATTGAGCCGGAGTAGCCCTCCCTGGGCCCCCCAAGCAAAAGCAGCTGTGAAGGAGGGGCCCTTCCTTCCACTTTGTGGGTTTTCACCACCCTGGGCTCCTGCTGCTCAGTTCTTTATCTGTCTGTGGTTCCTACAGAATTCAGGGAGAGCCCTGGGTCAAGTTTGAGATTCCCATGGTTGCTGTCCAGTGGGTGTCAGACGTTACCTGTGAGCATGTGGGGCCATCCCGGTAAAAGAGGGGCCAACCTTAATTAGCTGGTGCCACGTTGAACGTGCCACTCACCTCTGTGCCCCTCAGCAGCCAGCAGCTGCCTGTTTGCTAATAGCAAGGGGGCAGATCAGTTACCTTCTGATCTTTTTGTTTGTTTGTTTCTGGGAATCCACTGTCAAATTCTCAGTGATTAACTGCATGAATGTGGTGGGCCCAGGTCTGGCTCACAAGGTACAAGGCAAAAGACCCACCTTCAGGCTCTAAGAGCTTGTGGTTTAGGTGAGAAAGGAGGCAGCTGCTCAGACCACATCTGGACTGAGCCTGGTGTGGTGGGGGGTGTTACGGGGAGGAGTGGGGCATCCCTGTGCATTGCCTGGGCCCTTCTTCCCTCCCTCGATTTCCCAGGAAGGGCATCCCTTTCCTGGGACATAGCTTGGGTGCGCCCTGCCCTCTGTGGTTGGCCGTTTCTCTGCTGCTGCAGCGCCATCCCTTCTGCGTGATCTTCCTGAAGCTCTACCTTCAACCAGGTTAGGGCCAAGTCCTGCTGGGCTGCAAGGCTTTCTCTCTTTCTCTTTGCAGTGACTTTGCATATTTTTATTCTGGATGATCGTATATTGATTTTACATTGTAACTCTCAGGGAACAGTCCTTGTTCTTGGTTTCCAAATTCTTAGGGGCACCCCTCACTTTTGTAGACATGTATGATTGACAGTTACTCTATTGCTGGGGTCTGAAACTCAGAGGTCTGCAAGGGCCACTGTTCTAGTTTGCTAATGCTCCTGGAATGCAAAACACCAGAAATGGATTGGCTTTTATCAAAGGGGGTTTATTTGGTTACACAGTTACAGTCTTAAGACCATAAGGTGTCTAAGGTAACACATCAGCAATCAGATACCTTCACTGGAGGATGGTCAATGGTGTCTGAAAACCTCTGTTAGCTGGGAAGGCACGTGGCTGGCGTTTGCTCCAAAGTTCTGGGTTCAAAATGGCTTTCTTCCAGGATGTTCCTCTCTAAGCTGCAGTTCCTCAGAAATGTCACTCTCAGTTGCTCTTGGGGCGTTTGTCCTCTCTTAGCTTCTCCAGAGCGAAAATCTGCTTTCAATAGCCATCTTCCAACTGTCTCTCATCTGCAGCTACTCTCTCAGCTTCTCTGCATTCTTTAAAGTGTCCCTCTTGGCTGTAGCTCCTCTTCAAAATGTCACTCTCAGCTGCACTGAGTTCCTTCTGTATGTCAGCTCATCTATATGGCTCCAGTGATTTAATTTAGACCCACCTTGAATGGGTGGGGTAACACCTCCATGGAAATTATCCAATCAGAGTCATCACCCACAGTTGGGTGGGGCACATCTCCATGGAAACACTCAAAGAATTACAAACTAATCAACACTGATACATCTGCCCACACAAGATTACATCAAAGATATTGGCGTTTGGGGGGACATAATACATTCAAACTGGCACAGCCAGTTAACATATCAGTGAGGGGGCCTATGTAAGAGTGGACACCTGACCTTCAGGGTACAGAGACATCAGGGAGTGGTGGAGTCTGTGGAGAACTGGCAATCCTAAAGGGGTCAGCACTGCTTAGCTCTGGCTAACGGTTGCATTGTGGGAAGGTGAGCCAGGGTTGCTAAGTCTTCCTGTTTTTCCAGAAAAACCCAGAAACGTAGATTTTTACACAAATCATTTAATTTCTAAATGTTGGCTGAAATATTTTTAAAAAGAAAACACCATGGTCCAGATGTGGGGCCCACAAACGGGCATTTGCAATCTCTGGTTTGTGTCTCGCTACTGTCAGGAAAAGCTAATGATCCAAGGTGGTGGGGTCCAGGGACTGAAGGGCTGGCGAGTGGCCTGCCTGCGGTTGCTGAGGGTGTTCCCAGAGCTGGGGCCCCTGCGGACCACAGTGGTCAGGGCGGCTTCTGGAAGGAGGTGGGCTTGAGCTATCCATCAAAAACTATTTTTGTTTGTTTTAGTCTCTGAATCTATGGGGCCTGTTTGGTCACAGTATGTTACAAATATTTGTGCATGTGTTCTGTGTGTGTTTTTTTACACCATGATATCATATGTTTGTCTGGCACTATCCTAAAGCTGGTTTATAGATGTGATGGTATGGAAACAACCCAGTGGCATATGACAAAACAAGCTCACTGGGTGGAAACGAGAGAGGGGAGGAAGGAATTCAGTTCCACCGAGGAACAGAGGTCCACGGCGATCACGCATCATCCGTCCCTCTTGGTTCTGACCATTTTCATCCTGCTCTTCTTCACTGTCACAATCACTTCCTATAAGCTTGAGGATGAAGAGGGGAGAGGCAAAGGGATGCTGTCCTCAAGGGAGCCAGCTCTGCCCGCCCAGCCGTGGCATCTTGATGGTAAAGGCCAAGGCACACGGGCCTGCAGGTTATAGCCCCGTGGAGGGCCAGGCCCTATGGAGCCCCCTGGTCTTCTGAGATGCCCATCAGATGCTCAGAAACAGCTCAGTATGGTCACTGCTCCAGCTGGGCTTTAGTTCAGGAAGCTGTTGCCAGGAGGGAGAGTGCTGGCTGGGGCCCTGGTTACCCCAAAAGAGACACTGCAGAGAGAGTCACCTGAGAAGGGAGGCCTGGGGTGCTGGGGCACTTGGAGGAGCTCTATGGTCTCAACCTGAAGTGATCTCACAGGTGCATTGCAAGGCCCAGAGCAGGGCACTGTTCACCTGTCTTCCTTGTAGGCTCTGAGTTCATTCTCACTCTTAGTCCGTCAACCTAGAGGCATTTGGCAGGCCTGTGATGGGGTCTGCTCTATCTACCGCAGGACCCACAGAGGGGAGAAAATGAGTCCTTATGAATCCAGCCTCTACAGGTTGGCAGAGCTGAAGGCAACCCAGGAGATCAGACTGAGACCCAAGCAGGGCATATGGAATTCAGAGTGGGAAGACATTAGGGAGTGGTGGGGCCTGTGGAGAACTGGAATTCAGAGACAGCAGGGACCAGTGATAGCCTGTGTGGCCAAGGAGGGCTTTGTAGAGTAGGGGTGCCCAGAGCTGGACCCTGAAGGACACGGTACGGAGGGGCAGGGAGGCAGGGGACAGTACAGAGACGGAGTGGGATAGCAGGGCTGGCTAAGGTTGAATGATAAATCACCACTGAAATTGAGGGCTTACAACACCTTAAGGGGGGATACCTTCATCACCAGCTCATGTTAAAGATGAATAATCAGGCTGGGAGATGTGCCACTTGCTTACGGTCACTCAGCTAAGAAGTGGTTTGGCCAAATCGGTACCCATGACAGTTGTGTTACCCCGTCTAGGAGTGAGATGCAGTGCGGAGCCGCCTGTCTGCAGCCAGGGATGTGGCTGGCCGATGACCCTGAGGCCCGTAACCCTGCACAGCTTTGGATTGTGTACAGCAGGCGCCCCTAGATGTGGTGGGAAGAGGTTGGAGTTCTGGTTCTGGGCCCGGGTGACCTTGGTGGGAAGAGGGTTTGGACACGCTGACCCCGGCACCCTTTAGCTTTAAGAACAGGGAGAGGGGCTGGGGGCAGAGGGCAGGAGAGTGGAGGGGGCCGTGGGAGGGCTCGGGGCGCCTTGGGCAGGTCGGCCAGCGTGCATCCCGGGCTCGGGGCGGTGGGAGGTATGAGATGGCATGGGACACTCAAGGATCATGAAGTCTCGTCAAGACAAGAGAAAAAAAAAAAACCCATAAAAGATTCAGGAGCAGGTCAAGAGTTAGGTTACAGCATAAGAGAAGGATGAGAAAGTATGGCAGGCAACCTGTCCTCGGTGCCAAGGCAGTGGGTGATCTGGGAGGCCCAGTGGGGACAGGGGCCCTTGCTGTGGCCCTGGAGACAGGGAAGGTCCGGGGAGTCCACAGGGGCCAGGCCTCCCGGGCTGCCCCAGACACCCGCCGCTCTCAGAGGCCTCGACAGAGCCGGGGACACTGCTGCCACAGCCTCCGCGAGAGGTCCAGCGAGGGACCCGGGTGGAAGCGGCATTCTGGGCTGGGCTGGCAGTACATCCCCCCCGCCCAGGCTGGCGGGGTGCCCTCTCCCCACACGTGTCCGGGGTCCCTCTCCCTGAGGCTGGCAGAGCTGAGGAAGGGAGGATGTCACTGCATCTCCATTGCCTTCCTCGTCTGCAGTAACCTGCCGGGAGGCGCTGGACCAGATTTCGCAGGGAGGAGCTGAGCCCCATTGCTTCTCCGTGAAGGCTCTGGAAGGACCTGGTCCAGGGCCCTGCGCAGAGGGGCTTGGTAGTGGCAAGGATGATGCCATGATTTGGGGCCTGCCTGGAGAGAGTGGGGTGTAAGGGGAGCGGCCTCTCCTCCCCAGAGCCGACCAACAGGTAGAGGGTCGTGATGCAGGTTCCACACCCTTGGAGACCAGCTGGGATGTCTGAATCATGGCTAGAAGAATGTTAGAGGTTTTCCAGGTTTTTGCTGCTTCAAAGGACAGTCCCCTGCCCAGCGGCTACATCCATCATCCTCAGCTGGAGATTGTTAGAAATGCAGATTACCCACTCCCACCCCCCTCCGAGAACTCCTGAATCAGAATCTGCATTTTAACAAGATTCCCAGGGATTCCTGTGCACATCAAAGTTTGGAAAGCACTGCCCTGGGCCACAGAAAGAAATGCATTCTCCATGCATCTTTCTGTGGGTAAGTAAAACAGTTTCCATGAAACTAACAGTTCATGTGTAATACACACTGATATTTTCAAATTATTTATATGCTTTTAATGCTGAGATCACGGCCCACTAAATTTGTTTTATAACCCAGTAAACCTTTGAGACTTGCAGTTTGAAAAATCACTTCTCTAGCTAACCCTGTCTGATGTTTAAGTGACAAAGGGTTGAATTGGGGAGTTCAGACATTTAGAGGCCAGACGCCTGGACTCCTGAGACAGTAAATGTTGCTGATTTTCAAAGTCAGCTCCAGCTCCAGGTGTTTTTGAACTTTCCCGCTGCCCAGTGGTTGGGGACCTTGGGGCGTTCACTGGATTCTGCTTTTCTTTGGCAAATGCCAACGTGTCCAAGAGTTATCAGACCGTCCCTGACAAGAGCTGGAGGGTAAGGGCTGCAGATTGTCCGGGAAAGGGCAGGCTCTCCTCCAGAGGCCTGTTTATGCAGGAGGTGGAGGGGAGCACGGCTCCACTTGGGTGGGCTGGCAGCCAGCCAGACAGGTTTCTTCCTCAGGGAGAGCTGTGGGTGTCCTCCACTCCTGGGCAGCCGTGCCTCTCTCCTCCCTCCTCTTGCAAGCTCCCAGCCACTGTGGCCTCTGTACTGGCCCTGCCCTGGGAAAGAGAAACCCCCAATTGCAGGCTCTGGGTGGCAGGTAGCAGTGGCTAGCACTGCATGGAGGTGGGCAGGAGGAAAGGGGAACGCCAGGGCCAGGGCAGAGACAGGCAGCAGAGGGGTTTGTGGGTAACAGGGTCTCTGGAGGGAGTCCTAGGGGTGCATGGCTTTGCTGGGCCAGGTGGCATGGGAGGCAGGCCATGGGGAAGGCGTGGTGGACATCAGTGGATGCAAAGGGTGGACTTAACCCCAGGTAAGCCATGGTGACATGCTGGACCTGCCGCCCACCCATGGCTGAGGTGCCTACCTCTCTCTGCAGAGTGGCTGGAATGGGTGGACAGACCCAGAGGCCCTAGGGCCCCTGAGCTCAGGAGCTCAAAGCAAGCCCCCTTCTGCTCCCCTGCAGCTGGCCTAGGGTCCAAGGGGGGCTGGGTCCCTTGCAGCAGCCAAAAGCTGGGGGAAATAAGAGCCAGGAGATTTTCCTCCATGAGGTCCCAGAAGAACCATGGTGCCGGGAGTGAGTTGGGTGCTGAGAGTCTGGGGGGCACACGGGTGCTGCCTCCGTTTGGGGCCTGGGATGATGGATTTCCCAGAGAAGGGCTGGAAGGCAGACAGCAGAGTCTCTCAGGGACTGCAGGTCATGGGGTTCATCCCTGGGAATGGACGGGGGAAGGAGGAAATCCCCCTGTTGTAGTTTGCTAATGCTGCTGGAATGCAAAATACCAGAAATGGATTGGCTTTTATAAAAGGGGGTTTATTTGATTACACAGTTACAGTCTTAAGGTCATAAAGTGTCCAAGGTAACACATCGGCAATCGGGTACCTTCACTGGAGGATGGCCAATGGTGTCCAGAAAACCTCTGTTAGCTGGGAAGGCACATGGCTGGCGTCTGCTCCAAAGTTCTGGTTTCAAAATGGCTTCCTCCCAGGACGTTCCTCTCTAGGCCACAGCTCCTCTTCAAAATGTCATTCTCAGTTGCTCTTGGGCCATTTGTCCTCTCTTAACTTCTCTGGAGCAAGAGTCTGCTTTCAATGACCATCTTCAAACTGTCTCTCATCTGCAGCTCCTCTCTCAGCTCCTGTGCATTCTTCAAAG
Organism: Choloepus didactylus; assembly: GCF_015220235.1. Taxonomy (NCBI): domain Eukaryota; kingdom Metazoa; phylum Chordata; class Mammalia; order Pilosa; family Megalonychidae; genus Choloepus; species Choloepus didactylus. Next base: position 32,065,212 of record NC_051322.1, on the reverse strand, counting down.
CGTCCCTCTTGGCTGTAGCAAGCTCGCTTCTTCTGTCTGAGCTTTTATGGGGCTGCAGTGAACTAATCAAGGCCTATGCTGAATGGGTGGGGCCATGCTTCCATAGAAATGATCTAATCGGAATTATCACCTGCAGTTGGGCAGGTCGCATCTCCATGGAAACAATCAAAGAATTACAATCTAATCAACACTAATATGTCTGCCCACAAAAGATTGCATCAAAGATAATGGCGTTTTGGGGGCATAATACATTCAAACTGGCACACCCCCTAATGCCCAGCTGCTCCTACAGGGATCAGCTACACTCACTGTCCTAATCCCACTCATCACCAGGTGGGTGGGCCAGGCTGCTGGGTGGCTGCGAGTTGTCTCTGGCCCGTGGGGTATTCAAGGGTGTCCACCTTAACCTTGTCCTCCAGATCCCCAGTCCCCGAAGGAGCCTCGTGGGTGGCAGCAGACGCACCTTCACTGGGCGCTGGTTTTCTAAGGAGGCTGCACAGCTCTGGGCGGGAGCCACAAGGGAGGGTTCCTGTGGGTCTGGAGGGTGGGGAACGAGGGTGGGGAAAGGGGCGTTTTCATCAAGGAACCCTGGGCCTGGTTTTTTTTTTTTTTTTTCTTTCTCCTGACCTTAAAAATAGTTGGGCTTAGCAGCTTGGTAAGTTGCAGTGCCCGACTGTGAGTCATCTCTGGGAAGCAGGGCCCAAGGGGCTCTCCCGGCCAGCCCCTCTGCAGCCACCTCCCCGGCCATCCATCCAGCTCTGCCTGCTCAGCCACCTGCCGCCCCCCTGCAGGCTCAGGGCCGCCCGCCCCTTCCCTTCCTGGCACAGTGCGGCCTCAGCGCTTTCCCTACACCGGCTGCCTCACCTTTTTGTCCCTCTCATCCATCACCTGGCAGGAAGCGGGGCCAGGGCGCGGAGAGGCGCAGCAGGGAGGGGACAACCCAGAGGCTGTTCCTGGGAGAAGGGCCCCCGCTCTGCACGGCACCTGCACCCTGCACGGTCACAGCCAGAGCAGTCTCTCTGCCTCCTTCTACTCTTTCTCCTCTTTCTTCTTCTCCCTCCAGGCCCGTCCTCCTCCTTGACTTTCGCTGATGATTAAAACTCAAGCCCCTCTTCTCTGGCTCTTGGCTTAGCCAGTAGCCCAGCTGTTCCGGGATTTCCCTTCCTGTTCTTACAGTGAGAAACTGAGCCAGGAGGAAACTCCCAAGCAAGGCAGCCAAACAAGGACTTGGGGAGGGCACCCTGCTCCCCACGCATCCGCAAGGCTGAAAGTTCAGCTCTGTTCAAGTTTCTTATCTTCAAAAAGGTGGGGAGGGGCCTGATGAGCTCCCCAGCTGGGGGTTGTGCAGATGGTCCCGGCAGGAGACAAGGACAGCACTTGTAAAAGGGGTAAAAATTCAGGGCCCCTCCAGCTGAAGGAGGGGGGCTCTCAGTTCACACTTGGGAAGAAATGATGTATCAGCCTGGCTCGCCCTCGGAAAGCAGAACCCGAGTCATGGGTGCACGTGCTGGCCATTTATTTGGGGAAATACTCCAAGACCAGGCGTCCCTGGGAGAGGGACAGAGGGAATGCCAAGTGAGGGGTGTCATGGATTTGGCCACACTGTGAGCAACTGGGGCTCAGTCCTTCAGGGACCTACTGGGGGGCCATGTAGAATGTGCCTCCAAATTGTCACGTGAGACACCAAAGAGGGGTGTGTTCACCCCTGTCAAGTGTGCTCCCTGGAATGTTAACTCCTCACACCTGCACCTGCAGCTACCTGCGGGCCAGGTGGGTTCCTGCAGCCTCTCACGGCCTGTGTCAGAGGAGCCCCAGCAGAAGGTACTCAGGGCAGCTGGGGTGAGGCGCTGTCAGGTTTCACTGCGTAGGAGGGGGGCCGAGGGGACGTGAGGACACCGTCGGGTTCAGGACAAGTAACCAGCAGGGGAGTACTCTTTTTTCCTCTGGGCACCATAGTTCTGCAGTTTTCGGCTGCGTCTCAATACCTGTCCCTTTCCTCAGAGAGCCAGTGTGAGTTTGGGGATGATTTTCCTACCCGGGCTCCCTCACGGGGTACCTTGTGCCTCGAGAGAGACCCAGCCATGCCCAGGAGAGCCCCAAGAGAGTGGAGCAAGGCTGCTGCTGCCTGCAGAGCCTGGTACCTGATCCTCCTGGAAACTGCTCTGCGTCTGGTTCCTGCAAAACCTAGTCTTCTGACTGTACCTGGCAAGCGTGCTAGGAAGCCCTTGATAAGATCTAAAGTCTTTCAGGAATCCTGGGAGTGGTTGCAGGCACAGAGTTTTCCTGCTGTTGGCTCTTTTTCAGCATTCTCTGGACATCACCCTTATTGCTCCCTTCCAACTAAGGCTATCCACCCAGGGTCCCCCCGCTGATCGGCATGGCACATGCCCAGCCCTCCAGGACTTGCAGCCCAGTTGGGCAGATAAGAAGCTCCCACTGGAGCTGTGTCACCCCAGTCTGGGCAGGGAGGCACAGCATTTCTGTCAGTGGACTTCAGTGGCCACATTATGCTGGGCTGCCCAGAGAGAGGCCGGGAGGCACACAGGGTGGTCCTGCTTCTACAGAGAGCAGCCAGGCAGGTGTCCACGCCCAGCCATGCTGCACAGATAGCCACTGGGCTTTTCACACCATTTCATTAAAGCCAGCCATTCCTACAGACTGAAAATGGTCAGAGTGCCAGGAGCCTCTGTACCATAACAGGGTTGCAGTATTCAGCTTATAACTTAAGGCCTGTAGGCTTCAACTACTTTAGGGGATAGTCTGGTGACCCAAGAAAAATGGCTTTTTAAAAGGATATATTTTCTGGAGGCCACAGGTTCTGAGGACCCCCTGCACATTCTAATGCTTTGGTCAGGGACACAAAAGTTATGGTCTCTTTTGTTCTGCTTTGTGGGAAGTTTTGTTAAATCCAAGTTGGGAAATGGGGCTTGAGCATTAGGCTGGGTCTACCTTCCACCTTTTCTGAGGTGGGAGGGCCTAACATTGCCACAGGTTACTGTGTTGGCTGATTAGGCAAGCTATCTGCCTTCTCTGGGCCTCAGTTTTCCTCTCCATCTGGTGAGAGTCACAGCATCTGAACAGCGGTGTCCATCATGTACAGATTCTTTCCACTAAGGGTGAGCTGGCACTCCACCTCCTGCTCATGGTTGTTGGGAGAACAAAATGTGATGGATGAGAAAATGCTGCCAGGAGCAGATTCCCAACTGGGAGGTGCTCTCCTGCCTCCAGCAGCTGTTCACGGAGCCCATCTGTTCTCTTCCCAACAGCCTTGTCCCAGGCTTCTGAGCTGGAGGATGGAAAACTCCTCAGCGGCCTCGGCCTCCTCCGAGGCTGGGAGCAGCCGCTCCCAGGAGATCGAGGAGCTGGAGCGCTTCATTGACAGCTATGTGCTCGAGTACCAGGTGCAGGGGCTGCTGGCTGACAAGACAGAGGGGGACGGCGAGAGTGAGAAGACACAGTCGCACGTCTCCCAGGTAAGCAAAGGCCCGAGGAATGAGAGAGGGGCCAGGGCTGGGCAGGCGTGAGGTGTTGGCACACTCACAGCAGGAGATAAAGGGGACCCAAATTCCAGGCAGCTTCTGGGCATCTGGTCCCACAGTGCCAGTTTGGATGGTCCCACCCGACAGAGCACTCAGAATCCTTCTAGGTGAGGTTTGGGATCCAGGCAGAAAGCACCCTGGCTGTGCACATGCAGCGCCTCTGACCCCCTCTACTTCTTCCACCTCACTGGGCAGCTGAGGTCTAGCCAGATCACAATTCATTGCACACAGATTAATTGAGCACCTACTGTTCCCTGTCCTCAGCAGTCTCATGCTCTAGAAGAGAGCTAGTTTGTGGCTTATCCAGAATACCCATAGTCAAAAGGCTACAGCTTGTGAATATTTTCATTGTCTTCAAATACAGGCAGTGGTTGGCAGCCAAAGCAGTGAGTCTCAGGCAGCTCATCCAGGGTTCTGGGTTCCTGGCATAGTTAGATGAGTGGGGCTTTCTGGTCAACTTTGGGTTGGTCTTGCCCCCTCCAGGATCAGTCTGTGGCCGCCCGGGCCTTGGGTGTAAGGTGAACTTGGTGGAACAATTGTGGGTCAAGATTTGGAAGTCTTGAGTTCTCTTGAATAGTAGGAACCCACCAAACACAGGGACCATACCGTATGTACCTTTGCCTAATACTGTAATTCCTGAGTTCATATTTGGTCAAGAGTTTGTTCCAAAGTTGCTATTAGCTGCCTGTATGACCTTGGGCAAATCCTTCCCTATCTGCAAGGCTTAGTTTTTCCATCTGGCTGTTGGAGATTCCTATGCCTCTCCTGCTTCCTCAGGAATGTTGGAAGGTCCAAGGAGATAAGAGCTACAAGAGCTACAGGAAAACAATGTGTTTCTGTCACAAGGAGACACCCTGAGAGTCTTCTCTCTTGTTTGGGTCAGGGTCCCAGGTGTCCACCTCTTGTCCTTGCCTTCCCCTCCTGAGCCTGGGACTCCCCTTTCTAGTAGTGGGTGAGCCACTTGGCTGCCTGCATTGGAGAAAAGCTGAAGCAAGTTTGCTTTCTGGGTGGGGAGAAGATCCCCAGCTTTTTAGAAAGTTGGAATGAACCTGTGGCTTTCTTGGGACTCAGGACTGGGAGTCACCCTGGGAAATTCACAGTGTTCTCATTTCCTACCCCATCAGGAGGCAGGGGGAGGAAACCTACCCTGAGTGAAAAATGGAAATATATGTGATGCTTTCTTTCGTGCCCTTGAAGTTCTAAGGTCACAATTAATGCACACTTATAATTTGTCCATCATTCAGTGTACAAGTATGTATTGAACACCTAGCCTTGTGTCTGGTGCTCTTGTAGGATGGGGTCTCCAGGAGTGATCAAAACAGACAGAAAGCTCTGCCCTCATGGGACTTACATTCTAGTGGTAGGTGATAAATGCTGTGAGAGAAATCGAGCAAGGAAATAGGGTGGGGAGGGCTGAGGCATGGGGAGGGGATTGCAGTTTTAGATAGAGTGGTCAAAGGTGAAGAGTGAGCCATCTGGGGGAGGAAGATTCTGGGCAGAGGGTGCAGCATGTGCAAAGGCCGGGGTGGAAGAGTATTCCAGGCCCAGCAAGGTGGCTGGAGTAGAGAAAGAAGGAGAGTCAGAGCAGATGAGTCAGAGGGTAACGGGGCAGTGTGGAGAAGGTGTCCAAGGCTGAGCCTGGCTCTTCCAACACTTAGAAAGGTGGGATATGTGTTGTGTTCATTTCCTGTGGCTGCTGTAACAAAGTAACACAAATCAGGCTGCTCAAAAAAAACAGGAATTTTTTTTTCAATTCCGTTTTATTGAGATATAGTCACGTACCCTACAATAATCCACAGTGTACAGTCAGTTGTTCACAGTAACATCATATAGTTGTGCATTCATCACCACAGTTTTTTTATTGAGATTGTTCACATACCATACAATTATCCAGAGATCCAAAAATGTATAATCAGTTGCCCATGGTGCTATCATACACTTGTGCATCCATCGCCACAATTAATTTTTTTTCAATTTTTAGTACATTTTCATTACTCCAGAAAAGAAATAAAGACAAAAAAGGAAACTCAAATCTCCCATACTCCTAGCAACCCCCCCCTTCCATTATTGACTTATAGTTTTGGTATAGTACATTTATTACTCTTGATGAAAGAATGTTAAAATACTAGTAACTGTAGTATGTAGTTTGCAATAGGTAAATTTTTTTCCCTATACAACCCTCTATTATTAACTTTTAGTTATAGTGTCATATGTTTGTTCTAGTGTGTGAGAGAGATTTCTAGTAATTGTACAGTTAATCACAGACATTGCTCACCACAAGATTTACTATTTTATACATTCCCATATTTTAGCCTCCAGCTTTCCTTCTGGTGACGTACATGACTCTGAGCTTCCCATTTCCACTACATTCATACACCATTCAGCACTGTTAGTTATTCTCACAATGTGCTACTGTCATCTCTGTCCATTTCCAAACATTTAAGTTCAACCTAGTTGAACATTCTGCTCATAATATGCTACTGCTACCCATTCTTTAGCCTCACTGTATATCCTAGTAACTTATATTTCATGTCTACAAGTTTACATTTTATAATTAGTTCATATCAGTGAGACCCTGCCATATTTGTCTCTTTGTGTCTGACTTATTTCACTCAGTATAGTGCCCTCAAGTTTTCTTCATTAACCCATTTTTTTTAAGACGGTCTTGTTCACACACCATACATTCTGTCCTAGGTAAATAATCGATGTTTCCCTCTATAGCCACTTACTTATGTATTCACCACCATCACCACTATCTATATAAGAATATCTCCATTTATTCCACAAAGAAAGTGGAAGAGTCAAAGAAGGTAAAGAGACAAAAGAAAAAGAAAAAAGAAGAGAAAAAAAAAAAAGAAAAAAAAACATGACAGCTAGGAAGCAACAAAAGGAAATATAGCATTAATCTAGAGTAGAATAAAGAGTCAGACAACATCACCAATGCCATGAGTCCCATACCCCTCCCTTATGTCCCCCTCTTATATGCATTTAGCTTTGGAATATTGCCTTTGTTACATTAAAGGAAGCATAATACAATGTTTCTGTTAATTATAGTCTCTAGTTTGCATTGTTGTATTTTTCCCCCAATATCACCCTATTTTTAACACCTTGCAAGGTTGACATTCATTTGTTCTCCCTCATGAAAAAACATATTTGTACATTTAATCACAATTGTTGAGCACTCTAGGTTTCAGTGGGTTATACAGTCCCAGTCTTTATCTTTTCTCTTTCCTTCTGGTGTCCCGCATGCTCCTAACCTTCCTCTTTCAACCATACTCACAGTCATTTTTGTTCAGTGTACTTACGTTGCTGTGTTACCAGCACCCAAGATTGTGTTCCAAACCTCTCGCTCCTGTCTTTTCCTGTCTGTCTGTAGTGCTCCCTTTAGTGTTTCCGGTAGAGCAGATATCTTGTTCACAAACTCTGTCATTGTCTGTGTGTCAGAGAGTATTTGAAACTCTCCCTCATATTTGAAGGACAGTTTTGCCGGATATAGGATTCTTGGTTGGCCGTTTTTCTCTTTCAGTATCTTAAATATATCACACCACTTCCTTCTTGCCTCCATGGTTTCTACTGAGAAATCCGCTCATAGTCTTATCAAAGTTCCTTTGTATGTGAAGGATCACTTTTCTCTTGCTGCTTTCAGGATTCTCTCTTTGTCTTTGACATTTGATAATCTGATTATTAAGTGTCTTGGCATAGGTCTATTCAGATCTATTCTCTTTGGGGTATGCTGCACTTCTTGGATCTGTAATTTTATGTCTGTCTTAAGAGAAGGGAAATTTTATTGATTATTTCCACTATATTGTTTCTGCCCCTTTTCCCTTCTCCTTCTGGGACACCCATGACACCTACATTTATGTGTTTCATGTTGTCATTCAGTTCCCTGAGACATTGCTCGTATTTTTCCATTCTCTATCTGTTCTTTTGTGTGTAGTATTTCAGGTGCCTTGTTCTTTTCCTGAGTGTTTTCTTCAGCCTCTTGAGATCTGCTGTTGTATGTTTCATTGTGTCTTTCATCTCTTGTGTTGTGCCTTTCATTTCCATAGATTCTGCCAGTTGTTTTTTTGAACTTTCAATTTCTACCTTATGTACTCCCAGTGTTTTCATTATATGCTTCATCTCTTTTGCCATATCTTCCGTAAACATTTTGAATTGATTTAGCATTAGTTGTTTAAATTCCTGTATCTCAGTTGAAGTGTAACTTTGTTCCTTTGACTGGGCCATAACTTCGTTTTTCTTAGTGTAGGCTGTAGTTTTCCGTTGTCTAGGCATCTAGTTTCCTTGGTTACCCCAATCAGGTTTTCCCAGACCAGAACAGGCTCAGGCCCCAGAATGGGGCAGTATTCAGTATCAGGTTTCCCTGAGGGTGTGTCTTAGAAGATTGATACACCCTGTGAGGCCTCAAGCCGCTGTGCTTTTCCTAACCTGCCCAGCAGGCGGTGCCTGTCAGCCTGTTGCTAATGACAGGTGTAAGGAGGTGTGGCCCACTTAGTTTCTGTTTCATCTGTCTTCCCCTAGGCTCTGTGGTCTGGTTCTGAATGGAAGACGGATAGTAGAGCTAGGCACCACCTCCTTCCTCTTAGGGAAGATACACCCCCTAGGAAGTTATCATCTGCATTTAAATAGGTTCTTTGTCTCTCTGAGTCTGCTATCTCCACCCTTGTCTGGGTCAGAGATCTGTGAACTGAAAATGGCTGAGACTTTCTCCACTAAGCTGCTCAGGTTGAGAGAGAGAGAAAAAGGGACAGAAAGCCCTCTTTAGGGGCAGTCCACGCACCCTTCCCCACCCCTGTTGGCCAGAGGTAGCACCTGGTCCTCTGGGCTTCCCCTCTCAGGACGGAGAAGTCTTCTGGCTCTTTAAGGTCAGTTGTCACTAAAAGCCTATGTCTGCTTGTTGGGGATTTGTAGCTTGTATTGAGCTGTCCACATTTGTTAATTAAAACCCCATTTGGAGCTGGACTGAAGTATATTTGCTTGTTCAGAGAGTGCTGCTGTCTATGACAGTGAGGTTTTGCAGTTTGGGCTGCCATGGGGGGAGGGGGCTCCCGGCTCGTGTCCACAGTTTTTACTTACAGATTTTGTGCTGCGATCTCAGGCATTCCTCCCAATCCAGGTTGGGAATAACTGTCCCCCAGCAGTTATTCCAGATTATTTACTAGTTGTTCCTGGTTGTTTATTAGCTGTTCCCGGGGGAATAGCTAACTTCCACTCCTCTCTATGCCGCCATCTTCTTCCATTCACCACAATCAATTTTTGAACATTTTTATTACTCCAAGAAAATAAATAAATAAATAAAAATAAGAATAAAAATACAAGTAAAGGAGAACACCCTAAACATCCCACCCCCCCATCACCCCTATTATTCATTTAATTTTTGTCCCCATTTTTTCTACTCATCTGTCCATACACTGTATAAAGGGAATGTGAGCCACAAGGTTTTCACAGTCACGTGGTCACACAGTGTACGCTATATAGTTATACGATCATCTTTAAGAATCAAGGCTACTGTGTTGCAGTTCAACAGTTTCAGATATTTCCTTCTAGTTATTCTAATACACTAAAAACTAAAAAGGGAAATCTATATAACGCATAAGAATAACCTCCAGAATGACCTCTTGACTCCATTTGAAATCTCTTAGCCCCTGAAACTTTACTTTGTTTCATTTCTCTTCCCCTTTTTGGCCCAGCAGGCTTTCTCAATCCCATGATGCTGGGTCCAGGCTCATCTCCGGGAGTCATATCCCATGTTGCCAGGAAGATTTACACTCCTGGAAGTCATGTCCCACATAGAGGGAAGGGCAGTGAGTTTACCTGCAGAGTTGGCTTAGAGAGAGGACACATCTGAGCAATAAAAGAGGTTTTCTGGGGATGAGTCTTAGGCACAGTTTTAAGTAGGGTTAGCCTCTCCTTTGCAGTAACAAGCTTCACAAGGGCAAGCCCAAGATCAAGGGCTTGGCCTTCTAAATTGGTAGTCCCCAATGCTTGTGAGAATATCAGTAATTTCTCAGGTGGGGATGTTTAATATTTCTGCATTTTTCCCCAGTCCCTCAGGGGGGCTTTACAAATACATTTTTATTCTCTGCCCAAATTACTTAGGGATGTATTGGGGCTTCACACTAACCTGCACAAACGAACCAGACCTCACTCCTAATCAACGTTCCATGTAAGTATGGCATTTGAATAAACTGATTAATACAAGATAAATTATTTAGTGTGCTACAGAAAATAGAGATTTTGGACCAAGTAAACATCTCTTCCTTTGGTCTCACACAGAAGTTGAAGTTTTAAAACACCATCAATATCATCCTTGACCCTTTAGTCTGATTTGCTTAGTCCTAACCAGACCCACTTCATTCATATCTCTAATAGAAGTCTAAACTCCTTTTCAGCTTTTTTAAAACATTTGCTGTATGGGGTAATGCTGACATTCATAGCTGCCAAACTCTGGCTCTGAGTCTCAGGTGACACACAGATACCTGAAATTCCAGGGAAAAACAGCAGAAATTTATTATCCCACAGTTCTGGAGGTAAGAAGTCCAGAATGAGCACGCTATGGGGCTAAAATCAAGGTATCAGCAGAGCCACACTCCCCTAGGTCTCTAGGGAAGGACCTGTTCGTGCCTCCCTCCTGGCTCTGGAGCTCCCTGGCAGTCCTGGTGTCCCTTGGCTCTCGTGTGCATTACCCAGTCTCTGCCTCCATCGTCACATGGCCGTCTCCTCTGCACCTGCGTCTCTTCTCTTCTTATAAGGACACCTGTCCCGATGAATTAAGGGCTCCCCTAATTCATCTTAACTTAAGTTGATTACATCTATAAACATCCCATTTCCAAATACGGTCACATCTACAGGTACTGGGGTTGAGACTTCACCTATCTTTTTGGGGAACACAATTCAACCCATAATAGGATGTGAGGAGGAACCAGCAAAAAGACCAGGAAGGAGCTGCCAGTGAGGGAGAAGGGGAGCCAGGAAGGTGGGGAGTGCTGGAATCTGAGGGAGAGACATTGCAGAGAAGGGGTGGGTGTTAACTGCATTGAATTCTGCTGACAGGTCAGGTAAGATCAGGACTGAGATAAACCTGATTGAGCAGGGGCATGGGGGTCACTGGTGATCCTGACCGGAGCAGTTTCATTGGAGCAGTGTGGGTGACAGCGACTGGCGTTGGTTCCAGAAAGCAAGCGTTTGGAGGAGTTTAGGGCAGGAGAGTGATAGGAGTGGGGAGGTCCTTGTGTGTCGATGGGAATGATGCAGGGGAGTGGGGACTGGCTGGAGCAATGTCCTTGTAGGTGACAGTTGCTGGGGTCTAGAGCCCAGGTGGTAGGAGGGCTTGGCCTTAGCTTGGGGCCCAGGCAGCCTATCCAGAGTACCGGGAGGGAATGGCCAGGTGTGTGGTCCTGCATTTTAAATGACACCTGCAACCCACACCTGGGTTTTTCTCTAGCTACTTTCAGCCACGTTGGGGCAGGTATACATTTAGGAAGTTGAATTTACTGAGGACTGAGGTTTCTTCAGGTGAGTACCGTGGAGGCAGAGAGGGTGAGGGAGATGGGGCAATGATGACAGTGATGTACCCTGGACACTGAGCCAGGTAAGGAGGGAAGTGAGGACACGAGGCAGGTGGAGGACGGTGAAGGGGGTAGGATCGATGGATTGGAGATGCCGTTGAATTGGTGCTAGAGGGAGTGAGCTGGAAAGACAGCAGGGGTATGCAAGAGTGGGATGCTTGGAGTTGGGGGGTGGAGGGAATACAGTCACTGACACTGAAAGGACTGGGTGTGACCATGGGGGTGAAAAGGGCAGAGAGAGACATCCGGGAGGAGGGGCTCATGGGATGGGAGTGCAGGGCATGGGGACCATCTTCATGGTTACTGAAATCATCAAGGAAGAAAAAATGAATGTTGGAGAGGGTGGCAGTGGTCCAGGAGAAAGTGTTGTAGTAATCAGGGACCAGGAAGGTGACCAGGTCATCTACCAATGATGGCAAGGAAGAGGGTGAGGGTGGGGGTGTGTGTGATCTGATGATGTGTTAATTTATTTGCATAACTTTGTTTCTTCCTTTAAACTATCCTTGCAGTTAACAATATCATAACTAGAGATGGAAGGTGAGAGTCAGAATAGATTTCCAAATGAAAGAGCAGGAAATAGGGGAGCTGAGTGAACCATCTCCGGCAGATGCCTGTAAGGGTCCCGGAGCTGACTTCCCCGGAGCGTCCGTGTGGACTGGCACGGGGGGCTGGCCTGGCGCTATCTGGCTTGTGGAATCCTTCATAATTTGCTCCTGGTGAAATGAGCTCTCCCCAAAGGAAGGTCCAAGGAAGCCGGGACGCTTCCCCAGAGGAATGCTTTGTTAATGGTAGAACCTCTGCTCCCACAGCAGACATGGGGGGATAATTTTGAAAGGAGGGTCCCTCCCAGCCCCCCTCTCCTCATGTGGCAACCACTAAGCTTTCTGGAGGTAGAGCAGGTGGAGGTGTGCCCTCAGCCGGGGCCTTCCGGCTCAGCTCACGGCTGACCCACCCTGGCTGCCCACATCTGGACTCTGGAAGGGCTTTCCTGCTTTTTGTTGTGGGGCAGAGGGTGGAAAATGCCGCCATTTATAACATTTGGATACTTTCCTTAAACTTTCTGCAGTTCCCTGGAAGAAAGCAAACACATGCTGAGTTCAGAGTTCTGGGTCCTGCTTGTCTACTGCTGGCAGAGGGGGCACATTTCAGCCCTGCTTGCCCCCCTCCACAGACACACTCACACAGACACCCAGACACACACACACACACTTACAGCGACACACACAGATACACCTGTCCTGCTGACTTTGGAAGAGAGGGCAGCTGTGGCCAACTTCAAGTAGGGCCTGCGATATAGTTGTGCCCAAATAAGAACTTCTTTTAAAAGACAATCTTTATTGACACAGCTTTATGGGAAACCTTTTTGGTGCTAAAGCACTTTTTCTTGCTTTTATTTAATTTTCTGACTATTTTAAGTGAAACGCACCCCACCCCACTGCAAATACTCTCAGAGAATGACTCTGTCTGCCTATCTGAGGTATTGTTTTGATGTTACTGGGAGAGGAAAATTGTTAAGAAACCTTGAGAAAACTCAAAGGAGCAGAGAAGACTGTTCTGCAGTTGGTGAAGTAAATTTTTAGGATTTGAGAGATGACAGTAGGACACTCGGGAAGAGAATTCCTCATGATTCCTGTACAGTTGTGTCCTCCCCACCCCTCCCCCGGGAACAACTGGAAAGAAAGACGGATGGATGGATGGGCGGACAGAGAGCTGTTTAGTTAGATCGATGGATGGAGAGAGAGCACATCCTTTTTCTTAGATGATGAGCCAAAAGAATATGTTTTAGTCCTCCAGCACTTTCAGGATATCATATTTAAAATGACACCCTTCCCCGACATTTCAGGAGCACCCATTCACCAGGGATCTCCATGTCCCCCGAGGCACGTCCTGAAAGTTGTCTTCATTCTGTCCTTGGGAGGAGGGGGATTTAACCCTTTTCTGTAGAAGGGAAGATTGAGGTCCAGAGATGGAAAATGGCCAGAACCCCCTGCTCTGGGGCTGAGCTGGGCCCTGGTGCCCTCTCCCCATCTACCTCTCCCGGTTCCCTGCTGGGTGTGAGCTGTGACTGGGAGGATGTTGAGTGCTGAATATGTTTTCCCCCATGGAAAGAGAATTCAGACTCCGAATCTCATTGACCATTAGCCTTTTGTGGAAGAGATTAGGGTGTTAGCAGTGGGGAAAGGGTCAACTCCTCTGATGATCATGGATGATCTCGTAGATCATCAGAAAGCTGGAAAGTAGTGTTTGCAAACTCTGGCTACACATATCAGTCCCACTGATGTACTTTTCCCACACCCATAAATTCATTTGACAGAATTGGGACCTGAGCTTTGGCATTTTTGTAAGTGCCCCTCCCCTGTGTGACTCAGTTGCCCAGCTGGGGTTGAGAACCACAATCGCCAAGCTCATTTCCGTTCTCCACCTCTCCATGGCTAGCTGCCTCAGGTCTCCTGTAAGACTGTCTCTCAGAAGGGTAGAATGTAGGGACATTGTGAAGTGCAGGTACATTCAATGAAGGCGTTTTTTCCAACAAATTCTCATTAATAGGTCAAATTACGAGCCAGTAAGAGCAAAGATGGTATTTGCTGCCTGGCACTTGGAAGTCCTGGGTTTTGTCTAAAATGCAGTGGCCTTTTGAGGAGAGACTCAGTACAGAAAAATGGGATGGGAGGAGAGTATTCAGATTGGTTTGCAGTCTCTTTCTAACATGCTTTTCTCTCTCTTTTCCTTCGTGTTTTTCCTTTCTTTTTGCCTTTCCTGTTCACCATTTACTCATCCCCCTTTCCCTGCATCTCTTCATTTTCTCCTGCCCTTGAAATCTGCTTTCCCTGCCGTCTTCACTCTTAGGAGGAAGTGCTCAATGGTGGACCAGCCCTGAGAGGCTTAACAGAAGAAGTGAGTTTTCAGGAGGACTGTGGGTGGTTGAGCATGGAGGAGTCATTTAATTTTTCCCCTTATTTTAAAAAACAATTTGTTTTTAATTATACAAGTCCTATATAAATGCACTCTCATTGTTCACAAGACTCAGATATTAAACAATAAAATCTCCCTTAGCTACCACCTCATTCCACTACCTTATCCCTACTTCCCATCAGATTGGTGAGTTAACTTCATCTTTTTAAATGCATTTACAGACCTATCTATGACTTAAAGAAATATATTATTTCAAAATCATTTATCATAGCCAGTGAGTATATTGCTCAATAATTAACAATATGCCGTTGGGATTCTTCCAGGTTTGCGTATCGGCTGTGTTCCATTAACAGCTGCACAGAAATCCATAGTATAGTTTATTTAGCTGTACATCTACTGACGGACTTTCAGGTTGTTTCTAAATTTACAGACAGTACTTTAGTGCATACTGTTGAGCATGCCTTCCTCTGCATATATGCATGTGTTTCTTTAGGGTAGATGCTGAGAAGTGGAATTATTTTAATAGCTGTTGCCAGATTGCTCTCCAAGATGGCTGTTCCATCACTCACGCCACTACCAGTGTATTGGGATTAACATTCTCTTGACTTTTTAATTTGCATTTCCTTGATTTCTCCTGAGGTTGAGTACTTTTTAATCAGGTTACTAGTCCTTTTCTTTTTTCAGTAGGTTAAAATTTTACTTTATTTTATTTTAAAAGCAACAGTTGGGAAAACAAAGATAACTGGAAAATAGAAAGCAATCTGTCATAATCTTTTGACAAGAACTAATGTAATTTTTGTGTATTTTATTTTTATTTATATACCTTTTGCAAAGTTGCACTTATAGCATACATATAATTTTTAGCTTGCCTTTTTATTTAGCATGATCTCATAGACATTGTTTGGTGGTTTTTAGCATCAAGTATAATTATTTCGATTGCCTCTTATTCTGCCAGTTACTCTTGGCTAAATAGTTAAAACAATTGGAGCTATCATTTTATTCATTCACGCTCTGTCCTGGGCTCTGGGGACAATTGTAAACAGACTCGACCATGATCCCCATCCTTGTAGTGTTTTCTTTTTGGTTAGGAAAAACAGCGTAAACAAAGAAGTAAGCAGGTTGTCAGAAGGTGATGAGCCTGAGGCAGGAAGGCGAGCAGGAGTGGAGCGGGGTGCTGGGCTGTCCAGGGGGGCTCATTTAGAAGGGGGCTTTTTTTTTTTTTTTGAAAGACAAGCCCAGTTTAGCAAAACCCAACAGCAGGGATCTATAGAATCAATAAATATTGGTTGATGTTCACAGCGAAAACTTAGCAAAGTTACTCCAATTGGGAGACTTTTTGTAGATAGTTGTTTTAAAAAAAAACAACAACACCTTTTATTTTGAAATAACTTCAAACTTACAGGACAGTTGCGAAAACAATACAAAACCCATACAGACAACTCCAACGTACCCCCCACCCAGATACCCAGGGCCACCAACTTTTACCCTTTGGCTACATTTACCATATCGTTCTTTGTCTCTCTATTTTTCCTCATCTAAGTATCTATATCTATCTTTTAAACATTTGAGAGTAGGTATGTACATCATGTTCCTTGAACACTTAATAATTCCATGTACATTTCCTGAGAACAAGGATATAGAAGGGGACATTCGAACCAGGATTGAAAGGGGGTAAGTGATTGAGTCCATTTGGAGGGAGTGTGCCAGGCAGGGGAATGGCAGGTGCCAAGCTCTGCTGGGGCGAGCGGGCCTGGCTTCAGGGAACAGCAGCAAGGCCAGCTGGCTGGGGCAGGGTGAGCAACGGGGAGGGTAGGGGTTGAGCCTGTAGGGTTGTGTAGGCCCTGGTGAGGATGCTGGCTCTTTCTAAATGACGCAGGATGATCTGGAAGGTTTGGAGCAAAGAAAGTTTAAATAGGATCCCTCTGGATGCCGTATTGAGATGAGGCAGGAAGACCAGGAGGCTATTTCATGGGTGCAGGTCAGGGGTGAGGGTGACTTGGGCCAGTGAGGGCGCTGCGGAGGTGATGAGAAGCAGTCGGATGCTAGATACACCTTGAAGGTACAGACAACATGAATTTCTAATGAATGACCCTGAGGAATTTGGCCTGAGCAACCAGAAGGATAGATTTGCCAGAACTGAGAGGCAGAAGACTCCAGGAGAGCAGCTTTGGGGAGCAAAGATCAAGGGTTCAGTTTTAGACACAAATGCTTTAAGATAGTATCCGGTGTCTTAGCGGAGACATTGGTTAAATGTGCAAAGGTGGCATTCAGAGGAGGGGACTGAGTTGGAGACCTGTATTTGTACTTAGCGTGTGGATGGTATTTTAAGCCCAGGGAGTGAGTTCAGAGAAGAGGGACAAAGATTGAGCCCTAAGTTAAGAGGTTGAAACAGAGTTGAGGAGGAGTTAATAAAGGAGTCTAATTTAAGTGTTTCTCACATTTTAACTCATTAGTCTTCGTAATAATTCTATGAATAAGATGCTGTCGTTAGTGTCATTTTTTTAAATTTAATTTAATTGAGATTGTTCACATACCATACAATTATCCAAAGATCCAAGTGCACAAAGTGCACGGGCAGTTAAGCCCGTGGTACCATCATACAGCTGTGCATCCATCAGCACAATTAATTTTTTTTTCCAATTTTTAGAACATTTTCATTACTCCAGAAAAGAAACAAAGACAAAAAAAAGAAAACTCATTTCCTCCCATACCCCTAACCACTCCCCGCCTCCATTATTGACTCATAGTTTTGGTATAGTACATTTGTTACTGTTGATGAAAGAATGTTAAAATACTGTTAACTGTAGTAACAGTTTGCAATAGGTATATTTTCCCCCTATATACCCTCTATTATTAACTTCTAGTTATGGTGTCATACATTTGTTCTAGTTCATGAAAGAGATTTCTAATATTTGTACAGTTAATCATGGACATTGTCCACTACACGATTCACTATTTTATCCATTCCCATCGTTTAACCTTCAGCTTTTCTTCTGGTGACATACGTGACTCTGAGCTTCCCCTTTCCACCACATTCACGCACCATTCAGCACTGTTAGTAATTCTCACAATAATGTGCTACCATCATCTCTGTCCACTTCCAAATACTCAGGTTCACCCTCGTTGAACATTCTGCTGGCAATAGGCAACCACTCCCCATTCTTTAGCCTCATTCTATATCCTGGTAACTTATATTTCATGTCTAAGAGTTTACATTTTATAATTAGTTCATATCAGTGAGACCCTGCAATATTTGTCCTTACGTGTCTGACTTATTTCACTCAATGTAGTGCCCTCAAGGTTTCTTCATCAACCCATTTTTTTTTAAGACGATTTTGTTCATCCACCATACTTTCCGTCTGTACTGGTTTATATATATTATGTCCCCCAGAAAAAGCCATGTTCTTTGGTGCAGTCTTGTGGGGGCAGACATATTAGTGTTGATTAAGTTGGAACCTTTGGATTAGGTTGTGTCCATGGAGATGTGACCCACCCAACTGTAGGTGATAATTCTGATTGGATAATTTCCATGGCAGCGTGACCCCGCCTGTTCAGCGTGGGCCTTGTTTACTGGAGCACTATATAAGCTCTGACAGAAGGAGCTCACAGCTAGCTGGACCTGAGACAGACGTTTTGAAGACAGTCGTTGGAAGCTGATGCTGACATTTTGGAGAATGCCATTTTGGAATGCAATCTGGGAGAAAGCAGGCGCCAGCCATGTGCCTTCCCAGCTAACAGAGGTTTTCCGGACGCCATTGGCCATCCTCCAGTGAAGGTACCCGATTACTGATGTGTTACCTTGGACACTTTATGGCCTTAAGACTGTGACTGTCTAACCAAATAAACCCACTTTTATAAAAGCCAATCCATTTCTGGTGTTTTGCATTCTGGCAGCATTAGCAAACCAGAACACCATTCCAAGTAAACAATTAGTGATTCCCTGTATAGTCAGATATTTATGTATTCACCACCATCACCACTATCTATTTAAGGACATCTCCATTGCTTCCACAAAGGAGGAGGGAGAGTCAAAGAAAGTAGAGAGACAAAAGAAAAAGAAAAAGAAAGAAAAAAAATATGATAGTTAAAAGGCAACGAAAGGAAAGATAGAACTAAACTAAAGTAGAATAAAGAGTCAGACAACATCACCAATGCCAGGAGTCTCATACCCTTCCCTTATGTCCCCCTCTAATAGGCATTTAGCATTGGTATATTGCCTTTGTTACATTAAAGGAAGCATAATATAATGTTTCTGTTAACTATAGTCTCTAGTTTGCATTGATTGTATTTTTTCCCCAATACCACCCTATTTTTAACACCTTTCAAGATTGACATTCATTTGTTCTCCCTCATGTAAAAACATATTTGTACATTTTATCACAATTGTTGAGCACTCTAGGTTTCACTGAGTTATACAGACCCAAACTTTATCTTTCCTCTTCTGGTGTCCCACATGCTCCTAACCGTCCTCTTTCAATCATACTCACAGTCATCTTTATTCAGTGTACTTGTGTTGCTGTGCTACCACCATCCAAAATTATGTTCCAAACCTCTCACTCCTGTCTTTTCCTATCTGTCTGTAGTGCTCCCTTTAGTATTTCCTGTAGCATAAGTATCTTGTTCACAAAATCTCTCATTGTTTGTCAGAGAATATTTTAAACTCTCCCTCATATTTGAAATACAGTTTTGCCAGGTATAGGATTCTTGGTTGGCGGTTTTTCTTTTTCAGTATTGTTCCAGTTTGCTAATGCTGCCCGTTATGCAAAATACCAGAAATGGATCGAATTTTATAAAGGGCATTTATTTGTTACAAAGTTACAGTCTTAAGGCCATAAAGTGTCCAAGGTAAGTCATCAACAATCGAGTACCTTCACTGGAGGATGGCCAATGGCTTCCAGAAAACCTTTGTTAGCTGGAAAGGCATGTGGCTGGCGTCTGCCCCAGAGTTCTGGTTTCAAAATGGCTTTCTCCTAGGACGTTCCTCTCTAGGCTGCAGCTCCTCAAAAATGTCACTCATAGTTGCTCTTTGGGCATTTGTCTTCTCTTAGTTTCTCAGGAGCAAAGGCCATCTCCAAAATGTCTTTGTAAGCTGTAGCTCCTCTCTTAGCTCCTGTGTGTTCTTCAAAGTGTCCCTCTTGGCTGCAGCAAGCTTGCTCCTTCTGTCTGAGCTTATATAGTGCTCTGGTAAACTAATCAAGGCCCACGTTGAATGAGCAGGGCCACAGCTGCCGAAATTATCTAATCAGAGTTATCACCTACATTTGGGTGGGTCACATCTCCATGGAAACACTCAATGAATTACAATCTAATCAACACTAATATGTCTGCCCACACAAGATTGCTTCAAAGATAGTGGTGTTTTGGGGGACATAGTACATTCAAACTGGCACAAGTATCTTAAATATATCACACCACTACCTTCTCGCCTCTATGGTTTCTACTGAAAAATCCGCACATAGTCTTATCAAGCTTCCTTTGTATGTGGTGGATTGCTTTTCTCTTGCTGCTTTCAGGATTCCCTCTTTGTCTTTGATGTTGATAATCTGATTATTAAGTGTCTTGGTGTAGGTCTATTCAGATCTATTCTGTTTGGGGTGCTCTGTGCTTCTTGGATCTGTAATTTTATGTCTTTCATAAGAGATGGGAAATTTTCATTGCTTATTTCCTCTGTTATTGCTTCTGCCTCTTTTCCCTTCTCTTCTCCTTCTGGGACACCCGTGACATGTACATTCAGGCACTTCATGTTGTCATTCAATTTCCTGAGATATGTTGCTCATATTTTTCCATTCTTTTCCCTATCTGTTCTTTTGTGTGTAGGATTTCAGATGTCTTGTTCTCCAGTTCCTGAGTGTTTTCTTCTGCCTCTTGAGATCTACTGTTGTATGGCTCCATTGTGTTTTTCACCTCTTGTTTGTGCCTTTAATTTTCATAGATTCTGCCAGTTGTTTTTTCAAACTTTCACTTTCTGCCTTATGTTCACCCAGTGTTTTCTTTATAGTCTTTATCTCTTTTGCCATATCTTTCCTGAACTTGTTGATTTGGTTTTTGATTTGATTTAGCATATCTCTTTTAAAGTCTTTAATAGATTGTTTCATTAAAGTGAAATAATATCTCACCTGTATCTTCAATGAGGTGTAAGTTTGTTCCTTTGACTGGGCCATATCTTTGTTTTTCCTAGTGTAGATTGTAGTTTTCTGTTGTCTAGGCATCTGGTTTCCTTGGTTACCCCAATCAGATTTTCCCAGACCAGCATGAGTTCAGGTCGCAGAATGGGGTTGTATTCAGGATGTGTCTTAGAGGAATGACAGACTTTCCTATGAGGTCTCTAGCCGCTGTGCTTTTCCTAACTTGTCCAGCAGGTGGCATCTGTCAGTCTGTGCTCCTGACTGGTGTAAGGAGGTGTGGCTCCTTAGTTTCTGTTTTGGCTGTTTTCCCCCAGGCTCTTGGATCTGGTTCTGAAGGGGAAGCTGGGCCCCACCTCCTTACTCTTAGGGAAGATACATCCCCTAAGGAGTTATCATCTGCATTTGAATAGTCTCTCTGACTCTGTTATCTCCACCTGCCTGGATCAGAGCACTGCGAACTGAAAATGGCTGTGGCTCTCTCTTCTGAGCCCCTCAAGTTGAGAGAGGGAAAAAGGGACAGAAAGCCCCTGTTTGGAGCCAGTACACAGCCCCCCAGTTTCATTCGTCAGCCAGAGGTAACACCTAGTCTTCTGGGTTCCCTCTCCCGGAACAGATGAGTCTTCTGTCTCTTTAAGGTCAGTCGTCACTGAAAGCCTCTGTCTGCTTGTTGGGGGTTTGTAGCTTGTATTCAGCAGTCCACATTTGTTAATTGAAACCCCAGTTGGAGCTCAGCTGAGCTATATTCACTCACTTGGAGAGTACTGCTATTTTCTACCACAGTGAGGTTTTGCAGCTTAGCCTGCCATGGGGGGAGTGGGCTCTTGGTGCAGTTCCACAGCTTTTAGTTACAGATTCTGTGCTGCAAGCTCAGGCATTCCTCCCAATCCAGGTTGCTGTACGATGTGTGGACAGTCACAGTTGTCCCCCAGCAGTTATTACAAATTATTTACTAATTGTTCCTGGTTGTATATTAGTTGTTCCAGGGGACTGACTAAATTCCACTTCTCTCTATGCCACCATCTTGCCCCTCCTCCTAGCGTCATTTTAAAAGGGATGAAACAGAGGCACAGAGAGGTTTAATCGGCTGCCCAAGGTCACACAGTAAGTATGTAGCAAGACTAGACTTTGAACTAGAATATCAACTAGGCTCAACCCTTAACTTCTCTGCTATTGGTAGGTTCTTACAGGTAGGGGAAACTGAGTCTTTGGGATGCAGTGACTTGCCCATGATGATAGAGTAAGTAACGGAGCAAGGATATGAACTCAAGATTCTCTGCTTCAAGCTCCTAATCACTATATCTCTACGGGAAAGTTGTGGTTTATTTTTTTAAAAAAAAGAGGAGCAAAGAAGTCTGCCCCTGTCTCAAACCTCAGCCCTTTGGTAACATCCTCTCCATGTTACACCAAAGGCTTTGTGGAGCGTCCCTGTGCATGGAACGTGAGCGGCCAGCCCATCTCAGGCCCCTCACCTTTGCCTTCCTCCCCTCCTAGTCAGTGAGCCACGTGCCCAGGATAAAGGACACTGTCCGACCTGGTGCTGTCCTTGAGAAGCGCGCATCATTAGGTGGCAGGATAGTGGTCCTGCCCTCCCAGGGCGGGCTCCGTTCGGCCGTGAGGAGGCCACATGGACGTCAGCCTCAGGACCCTCTCCAGGGAAGGGGGGCGGTGAGCGAGAGCCAAGAGCTGTGGTCCCAGCCTGGCTGGCCTGTCCCCTGGGGCTGGCGGCCCATCCCACCGCACCCCTGCCCATTCAGAAGCTTTGGGGGGAGGCCCGACTTTCAAAATGACCCCTTGGTTAAGAAACTCTGGCCAAAAATGACTTTTAAAATAATATTTCATTTTGAAATAATGTCAGACATACATAAAAAATTACGATAGTAGTACAGAGAATTCCTGCATATCCTTTACCCAGATTTTCCATAGTTAACATTTACCACATTTGCTTTCTCTCTCTCTCTGTAGGTGCATATGTAAATTTTCCCTGAACCATTTGAGAGTAATTTGCAGACATGATGTCCTTCTATCCCTAAACACTCAATGGCTGTATCCTAAGAACAAGGATATTCTCTTACATAATCACAGTGCAGGAAACCAACATTGATAGAATACTATTATTTAATATGCAAATCTTATATTTAACCATTTTCCCCAATATCCTTTATAGTAAAAAAAAAAAAAAAAAAAAAAAAATTCTGGTTCAATGTCTAATCCAAGATCATACGTTGCCTTTAGTATCAGTCATTTTTGTTGGCTCTTTGAATTAATACCTGTTTATGCCCTTTGCTCATCCTGCCACTTTTTGGCTTAACCCTGGATAAGTTACTTAACCCTCTCTGTCTTAGTTTCTATATCTGCAAACTAGGGATAGTAAGCATGCTTAGGTGGCTGGGAGGAATAAATGTTAACAGATATAAAGAGCTTTGAGCAGCACCTGATGTTAATGAAATCCTTCTGTATTCTGATAATTGATCCTGTGTTCATTATATAAGGCTGTCACTTGACTTTAATTTTGTTCTTGGTTTCTTTTGCTGCACAGAAGTTTTAAATTTTGACATAGTTTTAAATTTGTATCTCAGATTTTAATCAACCTGGAATTTGTTTCCCAGGGATAGTGTGAGGTAGACATCTATGAGCTTTTTTTCTCAATGTTTAGCCAGTTGTCTCAGTACCAAGAATTTATTGATGAGTCACCACCCCCAGTACCCCCCCCACACACATTTAAAGCACTCTTCTTATCATATTCTGAGTCCCCATTTGTACCTTTTTTTGTTTGTGGAAGTTGCTCGATCTCATGATCTATTTGTTAGGCTTGGAATGTGCTGTGGTGTCTGGTAGGACAAGCCCGTGGAGGGAGC
The DNA here is from genome assembly GCF_015220235.1 of Choloepus didactylus. Classification (NCBI taxonomy): domain Eukaryota; kingdom Metazoa; phylum Chordata; class Mammalia; order Pilosa; family Megalonychidae; genus Choloepus; species Choloepus didactylus. The sequence continues at coordinate 32,042,212 of NC_051322.1, read as the reverse complement.
TTTAGAAAGCGCTGGAAGGTGGGCCCGGGTTACCTTCAGCTCCTTTGGCCTCCCCTTGCTGTGCTTTTCCTTCTCCTTCCTCCTCCTTGAGTGCTCCATGCCCTCCTGGCCTCCCGCTGCCCATCACAGAGTCTGTTCATAAAAATACGGTCCAGCCTGGGTGCAAATGACTGATAATGCATTTTAATTATTTTATTGTGAAGTATATCAAATGTACTGATAAAAGCAGACAATAATAGAATAAACATCTTGTTTATTTATTTTTTGTTTTTGTTTTTATCTTCATTTTATTGAGGTATATTCACATACTACGCAGTCATACAAAACAAATCGTACATTCGATTGTTCACAGTACCATTACACAGTTGTACATTCATCACCTAAATCAATCCCTGACACCTTCATTAGCACACACACAAAAATAATAAGAATAATAATTAAAGTGAAAAAGAGCAATTGAAGTAAAAAAGAACACTGGGTACCTTTGTCTGTTTGTTTGTTTGTTTCCTTCCCCTATTTTTCTACTCATCCATCCATAAACTAGACAAAGTGGAGTGTGGTCCTTACGGCTTTCCCAATCCCATTGTCACCCCTCATAAGCTACATTTCTATACAATTGTCTTCAAGATTCATGGGTTCTGGATTGTAGTTTGATAGTTTCAGGTATCCACCACCAGCTACCCCAATTCTTTAGAACCTAAAAAGGATTGTCTAAAGTGTGCGTAAGAGTGCCCACCAGAGTGACCTCTCGGCTCCTTTTGGAATCTCTCTGCCACTGAAGCTTATTTCATTTCCTTTCACATCACCCTTTTGGTCAAGAAGATGCTCTCTGTCCCACGATGCCAGGTCTCCATTCCTCCCTGGGAGTCATATTCCACGTTGCCAGGGAGATTCACTCCCCTGGGTGTCTGATCCACGTAGAGGGGAGGGCAGTGAGTTCACCTGTCAAGTTGGCTTAGCTAGAGAGAGAGGGCCACATCTGAGTAACAAAGAGGCATTCGGGAGGAGGCTCTTAGGCACAATTATAGGGAGGCCTAGCCTCTCCTTTGCAGCAACTGTCTTCCCAAGGGTAAAACCTACGGTAGAGGGCTCAACCCATCAAACCACCAGACCCCTATGTCTGTGGTCATGTTAGCAACCATTCCGGTGGGGTAGGCCAATACCCCTGCATTCTCCACAGGCTCCTCAAGGGGGCACTACATATTTTTTTCCTTTTTTTTTTTTTAACCTTTTTTTTCCTTTTTAAATCAACTGTATGGAAAAAAAAAATTTTAAAAAAAAACAAAAAAGAAAAACATACAATAAAAGAACATTTCAAAGAGACCATAACAAGGGAGTAAGAAAAAGACAACTAACCTAAGATAACTGCTTTACTTCCAACCCGTTCCTACTTTACCCCAAGAAAGTTACATAATATAGCAACATTTCTGTGAACTTGCTCCTACTATATCCATCAGAAATTAACAGACCATAGTCATTCCTGGGCATCCCCAGAACATTAAATAGCTTATCTGTTCTTCTTGGATTACTGTTCCCCCTTCCTTAATTGCTCTCTATTGCTAGTTCCCCTACATTCTACATTATAAACCATTTATTTTACATTTTTCAAAGTTCACATTAGTGGTAGCATATAATATTTGTCTTTTTGTGCCTGGCTTATTTCGCTCAGCATTATGTCTTCAAGGTTCATCCATGTTGTCATATGTTTCACGAGGTCGTTCCTTCTTACTGCCGTGTAGTATTCCATCGTGTGTATATACCACATTTTATTTATCCACTCATCTGTTGAAGGACATTTGGGTTGTTTCCATCTCTTGGCAATTGTGAATAATGCTGCTATGAACATTGGCGTGCAGATATCTGTTCATGTCACTGCTTTCCGATCTTCCTGGTATATACCGAGAAGTGCAATCGCTGGATCGAATGGTAACTCTATATCTAGTTTTCTAAGGAACTGCCAGACTGACTTCCAGAGTGGCTGAACCATTGTACAGTCCCACCAACAATGAATAAGAGTTCCAATTTCTCCACATACCCTCCAACATTTGTAGTTTCCTATTTGTTTAATGGCAGCCACTCTAATAGGTGTTAGATGGTATCTCATTGTGGTCTTAATTTGCATCTCTCTAATAGCTAGTGAAGCTGAACATTTTTTCATGTGTTTCTTGGCCATCTGTATTTTCTCTTCAGAGAACTGTCTTTTCATATCTTTTGCCCATTTTATAATTGGGCTGTCTGTACTATTGTCATCGAGTTGTAGGATTTCTTTATATATGCAAGATATCAGTCTTTTGTCAGATACATGGTTTCCAAAAATTTTTTCCCATTGAGTTGGCTGCCTCTTTACCTTTTTGAGAAATTCCTTTGAGGTGCAGAAACTTCTAAGCTTGAGGAGTTCCCATTTATCTATTTTCTCTTTTGTTGCTTGTGCTTTGGGTGTAAAGTCTAGGAAGTGGCCGCCTAATACAAGGTCTTGAAGATGTTTTCCTACATTATCTTCTAGGAGTTTTATGGTACTTTCTTTTACATTGAGATCTTTCATCCATTTTGAGTTAATTTTTGTGTAGGGTGTGAGGTAGGGGTCCTCTTTCATTCTTTTGGATATGGATATCCAACTCTCCCAGCCCCGTTTGTTGAATAGACCATTATGACTCAGTTCACTGCCTTTGGGGGCCTTATCAAAGATCAGTCGGCCATAGATCTGGGGGTCTATCTCTGAATTCTCAATTCGATTCCATTGATCTATATGTCTATCTTTGTGCCAGTACCATGCTGTTTTGGCAATGGTGGCTTTATAATAAGCTTCAAAGTCAGGGAGTGTAAGTCCTCCCACTTGGTTTTTCTTTTTTAGAGTGTCTTTAGCAATTCGAGGAATCTTCCCTTTCCAAATAAATTTGATAACTAGCTTTTCCAAGTCTGCAAAGTAGATTGTTGGAATTTTGATTGGGATTGCATTGAATCTGTAGATGAGTTTGGGTAGAATTGACATCTTAATGACATTTAGCCTTCCTATCCATGAACATAGAATATTTTTCCACCTTTTAAGGTCCCCTTCTATTTCTTTTAGTAGAGTTATGTAGTTTTCTTTGTATAGGTCTTTTACATCTTTGGTTAAGTTTATTCCTAGGTACTTGATTTTTTTAGTTGCTATTGAAAATGGTATCTTTTTCTTGAGTGTCTCTTCAGTTTGTTCATTTCTAGCATATAGAAACATTACTGACTTATGTGCATTAACCTTGTATCCCGCTACTTTGCTAAATTTGTTTATTAGCTCTAGTAGCTGTATCGTCGATTTCTCAGGGTTGTCCAGATATAAGATCATATCATCTGCAAACAATGACAGTTTTACTTCTTCTTTTCCAATTTGGATGCCTTTTATTTCTTTGTCTTGCCGGATTGCCCTGGCTAGCACTTCCAGCACAATGTTGAATAACAGTGGTGACAGTGGGCATCCTTGTCTTGTACCTGATCTTAGAGGGAAGGCTTTCAGTCTCTCACCATTGAGTACTATGCTGGCTGTGGGTTTTTCATATATGCTCTTTATCATATTGAGGAAGTTTCCTTCAATTCCTACCTTTTGAAGTGTTTTTATCAAAAACGGATGTTGGATTTTGTCAAATGCTTTTTCAGCATCTATTGAGATGATCATTTGATTTTTCCCTTTCGAATTTTTAATGTGTTGTAATACATTGATTGATTTTCTTATGTTGAACCATCCTTGCTTGCCTGGAATGAACCCCACTTGGTCATGGTGTATGATTTTTTTAATGTGTCTTTGGATTCGATTTGCAAGTATTTTGTTGAGGATTTTTGCATCTATATTCATTAGGGAGATTGGCCGGTAGTTTTCCTTTTTTGTAGCATCTTTGCCTGGTTTTGGTATTAGATTGATGTTAGCTTCATAAAATGAGTTAGGTAGTGATCCTTTTTCTTCAATGTTTTGAAAGAGTTTGAGTAAGATTGGTGTCAGTTCTTTCTGGAAAGTTTGGTAGAGTTCCCCTGTGAAGCCATCTGGCCCTGGGCATTTATTTGTGGGAAGATTTTTGATGACTGATTGGATCTCTTTGCTTGTGATGGGTTGATTGAGGTCTTCTATTTCTTCTCTGGTCAGTCTAGGTTGTTCATATGTTTCCAGGAAATTGTCCATTTCCTCTACATTATCCAGTTTGTTGCCATACAGTTGTTCATAGTATCGTCTTATAATTTTTTTAATTTCTTCAGAATCTGCAGTTATGTCACCTTTTTCATTCATTATTTTGTTTATATGGGTCTTCTCTCTTTTTGATTTTGTCAGTCTAGCTAGGGGCTTGTCAATCTTGTTGATCTTCTCAAAGAACCAACTTTTGGTGATATTTATCCTCTCTATTGTTTTTTTGTTCTCTATGTCATTTATTTCTGTTTTAATCCTTGTTATTTCTTTTCTTCTACTTGGTTTAGGATTGGTTTGCTGTTCATTTTCTATCTTCTTCAGTTGATCCATTAGTTCTTTGATTTTGGCTCTTTCTTCCTTTTTAATATATGCGTTTAGTGCTATAAATTTCCCCCTCAGCACTGCTTTTGCTGCATCCCATAGGTTTTGGTATGTTGTGTTCTCATTTTCATTTGTCTCTATATAGTTAGCAATTTCTCTTGCTATTTCTTCTTTAACCCACTGATTGTTTAGGAGTGTGTTGTTTAACCTCCAGGTATTTGTGAATTTTCTAAGTCTCTGATGGTTATTGACTTCTAATTGTATTCCACTGTGGTCAGAGAATGTGCTTTGAATAATTTCAATCTTTTTAAATTTATTGAGGCTTGTTTTATGTCCCAGCATGTGATCTATTCTGGAGAAAGTTCCATGAGCACTAGAAAAGTATGTGTATCCTGGTGATTTGGGATGTAATGTTCTGTATATGTCTATTAAATCTAATTCATTTATCAGATTGTTTAGGTTTTCAATTTCCTTATTGGTCCTCTGTCTGGTTGATCTATCTATAGGAGAGAGTGATGTGTTGAAGTCTCCCACAATTATTGTGGAAACATCAACTGCTTCCTTTAGTTTTGCCAGTGTTTCTCTCATGTATTTTGTGGCACCTTGATTGGGTGCATAGACATTTACGATTGTTATTTCTTCTTGCTGAATTGCCCCTTTTATTAGTATGTAGTGGCCTTCTTTGTCTCTCAAAACATCCCTGCATTTGAAGTCTATTTTATCTGAGATTAATATTGCTACACCTGCTTTCTTTTGGCTGTAGCTTGCATGAAATATTTTTTTCCATCCTTTCACTTTCAGTTTCTTTGTGTCCCTGTGTCTAAGATGAGTCTCTTGTATGCAACATATTGATGGTTCATTTTTTTTGATCCATTCTGCGAATCTATATCTTTTAATTGGGGAGTTTAATCCATTTACATTCAACGTTATAACCGTGAAGGCATTTCTTGAATCAGCCATCTTATCCTTTGGTTTATGTTTGTCATATATATTTTTCCCCTCTCTCTATTAATATCCTTTATTGTACCCATACTGAATCTCTTTAGTACTGAACCTTTCTCCAAGTCTCTCTGTCCTTTCTCTGTTTCTCTGTCTGTAGGGCTCCCTTTAGTATCTCCAGTAGGGCAGGTCTCTTGTTAGCAAATTCTCTCAGCATTTGCTTGTCTGTGAAAAATTTAAGCTCTCCCTCAAATTTGAAGGAGAGCTTTGCTGGATAAAGTATTCTTGGTTGGAAATTTTTCTCACTCATAATTTTAAATATATCGTGCCACTGCCTTCTCGCCTCCATGGTGGCTGCTGAGTAGTCACTACTTAGTCTTATGCTGTTTCCTTTGTATGTGGTGAATTGCTTTTCTCTTGCTGCTTTCAGAACTTGCTCCTTCTCTTCTGTGTTTGACAGTGTGATCAGAATATATCTCGGAGTGGGTTTATTTGGATTTATTCTATTTGGAGTTCGCTGAGCATTTATGATTTGTGTATTTATGTTGTTTAGAAGATTTGGGAAGTTTTCCCCAACAATTTCTTTGAATACTCTTCCTAGACCTTTACCCTTTTCTTCCCCTTCTGGGACACCAATGAGTCTTATATTCGGACGTTTCATATCATCTATCATATCCCTGAGGTCCATTTCGATTTTTTCAGTTTTTTTCCCCATTCTTTCTTTTATGCTTTCATTTTCCATTCTGTCATCTTCCAGGTCACTGATTCGTTGTTCAACTTCCTCTAGTCTTGTACTATGAGTGTCCAGGATCTTTTTAATTTGGTCAACAGTTTCTTTAATTACCATAAGATCATCCATTTTTTTTATTTAGTCTTGCAATGTCTTCTTTATGCTCTTCTAGGGTCTTCTTGATTTCCTTTGTATCCCGTACTATGGTCTCATTGTTCATCTTTAGTTCTTTGAGTAGCTTCTCTAGGTGATGTGTCTCTTCTGATCTTTTGATTTGGGTGCTTGGGCTTGGGTTATCCATATCGTCTGGTTTTTTCATATGCTTTATAATTTTCTGTTGTTTTTGGCCTCGTGGCATTTGCTGAACTTGATAGGGTTCTTTTAGGGTTTGTAGACCTATTGAAGTCCTTATCTCTAATTTATCAGATCTACAGCTTCGTGGAGTACACTTTCTCTAACTAACCAGCAGGTGGCGTCCACGAGCCACCTGTTCTCCACAAGCCAGTTCTCCCCTGCTTGGCCTTTGTGGTGAGTGGGGGAGTGAGTCTTTTGGGGTCCAATTGGTGTACTAAGCTTGCGTGTGTCGTGGGTGTTGCCCGCCCTGTATATGGGGCATGTTTCTGGGCAGTCAGGGAGGGGGGGTGGCTCTAACAATCAAATCTCCCTGGTGATCCTGGAGTTTTAAAGCTGCTGCAATAGTCTAATCCTTCAGTTCAGTCCTGCCACAGTTTGTCTCTGCCACTGACCCACAAGTCCTTGGTATTGGCATATGGCTCCTGAGACTTGCAAGTGGGCCCCTCTTCCAGGCCGTGCACCCCGGGTCCTCTGTTGAGGGATGACTGTGCTATGTCACAGGTGAGTGCCATCCCCCCAGGGCGGTTCTGGGCTGCTGGGCTGTGTAGGGAGGCTCCCAGTCTGCTGAAATGATGGCTGAATGGGGCTTTGTTAATTCACACTGCTCCACCTTCCCAACTCTGGGACAACCAGCTGAGGGTGCAGGTAAGGCTAATGTCCACGCCCAGTTTTGTGGTGTGTGCCTGTTATTTGAAGCACTTCCGTCACAGTAGGTTGTCTGGGGCAGCTCTGGGCTATGGGGCTGGCGATGGACAGGAGTGTTTCCTGTCCACCAGGATGATGGCTGTGAGCAGACGCCCCCCCTTTCTTGGGAAGTTGTGTTGTTTATTGAATTTTCTCAGCCACTGGATTATTGCCTTTTGTCTCAGAGCTCTCTTAGTTCTGCTCTTGACTTGACGTGCCCAAGTTGCAAGTCTTTGAAGCTTTCTGTATTGGGCTTCTTAGAGTAATTGTTTTCGAAAAAGAAAAAAGGATTAAAAAAAAAAAGGGCCCTCCTCACAGATCTAATGGGTTATTGAAATGCTAAGAGACAAAGCAATTAGGGCCATTAAGGAAAGGTCCACAGGGCAGAGAGATCAGCTTTTCTTCGGGATTTGCATATGAGCCTGAGGGCCTGAGCTCTGCCCTTCCCCTTTCTATGTTCACCAGAACTCCAAAAATCCTCCGCTTTTATTTTGGAGTTTTTCTTGCTGTTTTTTGCTATGCCTGTCTGCTCTCTGCTGGGCTGGCTGCTCTCAGATTCTCTGGTGTCTGGTCTCAGTCTATCTATGGTTGGAGTTTGGATCAGTAGAATGAGTTTCCGATAAGGGCTACCACTGCAGTTCTCCCTTCTCCTTCCCGGAGCTGACAGCCCCTCCTCCCACGAGACTGAGCCTGGCAGGGAGGGGTGCGGGTCCCCTGGCCGCAAAAACTTACAGATTTCGCTGATCTCAGCAGTTCCACATTTTCATGAGTGTTGTATGAAGTATGCCCAAAGTCAGATTGCTCTGTGGTGTCCAGTCCACGGAGTTCCTGGCTTTCTACCTACTTTCCTGGAGGAGTAACTTTTAAAGTGATGCCCAACAGCTACATCTTGTTTATTAAATCCTAACCCAGTACTATATTTGTTTCATATTTTAAAATTAAGAAATAAATTATAACAGCAACAGTTAAATCCAGAGCCTCGATGCTCATCATTCCATGTATAAAAATTTCCCACTTTTGCTGCCTCTTTCTATTTGATAACCTTCTCAACTGCGACCCCACCCTCAGGCACGCAGAGGACTTGCATGCCAAGGAGGCTCCAAGCTGTGAGCCAGTTTCTCTTGAAGGAGAGGTGCCCCAAGGGTGGGATTTCAGGCAAGGGGCCACAGTCGGCTGAAGAGAGGATTTGGAGAGGTGGGACCCTCCTTCTGCTTCTAGAATCACCTCCTACAGATCACGTCAGGTTCCAGGGAGTTACTGTGCCTGGAGATTTTCCAGGCAGTGGCTCAGAAAAGGCTGTTGTAGAAGTAGGCAAAGGGGAGGCAGGAGGCAGTGGCTGCAGGACAGGAAAGAAGGCAGACAAGGGCAGAGTCCCAGCAGAGAGGGGGAGGAACCCTGGGATATGGAAGGGAGAGTTCCAGGGAAGAAACACCTGACCCCAACCGAGGTGAGCCGGGCAGCCGCAGGTGGACAGGCTGTCCCTGAGGTTGCTGCTTGTCTGGTGGGATTAGGGGAGGGAAATTGAGGGAGGGGATTTGTAGCCACAAACCCAGTGGCTACAGCTTGGTGTCATGAAAGCTGTAAAGCAGGACCACAGTCTCTCTGACAAATCGCACTTTGGCCTCCATGTTTCTCTGGAGTGGGTTTGCTGTAGACTAGTCCATCTTGCTTGCTTTCCTGCAGGTAGATGCCCCCGCCTCACCTGCTGCTTGTCTGTTCCATGCTCTGGGATGATTTCTTCATGTCTGTCTCTACCCACTGGGCCAGTTCAGCAGAGCTCTGATAGGCCCTCCCCCAACAGAAACCTTCCCGCCCCCGTCTTCATAGGGAAAGTCTAACCTCTGTAGCCTGACGGTCACGCTGACGGTGACCTTCCTGAAGCTGGCCTGGGGTCCAGCCTTCTCTCCTGCCGCCCCGGTTCATGTGCACGGGCTCACTCTTCTCCGGGAATCCAGGGTTGCCCATCTGTCCTCCCTGCCTGCCCCATCCGCCACCTCCACGGAGCTTTCCCTAACATCCCTGCCGCAAGCCCCCCTTCATCCCAGCCGCCACCTGCTGCTCTCTGCACGGCGTTATGAACACCTCACATCCTAGGAAACGGAAGCACTGTGTTGTGTGTCCCACACAGAAGGCATTCGGGATTTATCTCTTGGTTGGCGGGTCTAAAGTCAAAGATGACCTTTGACGAAGCAGAGCGGTGTTTTCAGTGTTAGCGGCGTTGGGCCTGTCCTCTCAAAGGGAACCGAGCAGGGGAGCTGGCGTGATCCGTGGCCCCTGCTCCGTGCTTGTCAGGAGGCACCGTCTGGCTGCCGGCCCCACCCTGCCAGGACCCTGCCGACCCCCATGCACTCTCCCTGGGATGCCTGGGAGGGGAGAAGCCCCCCAGCCAGTGCAGTCCCCCCTGCCGCGGCTCCTTCCACCCTCTCAATTGGGCTCCAGCCAGGAAAGGAACAACCACTCCAAGTATATAAAGCAGAGGGATTTTTGTTTAACAGTAGCTTAAACATTATATCTATCTATATATATAGCCCTATTTATATCTTTATCGTGAAATAATTTTAGATTTATTACAACGGTGCAAAAAATAGTACCAAGTATTTCCATACATTTGTCACCCAGCTTCCCCAATAATAACATCTTACACTTTCATAATACAATTATCCGAACTAAGAAATTAACATTGGCACACTGCTATTAACTAGAGACTTTATTTGGATTTCACCAGTTTTCCCACTGTCATTTTTCTGTTCCATGATCCAAATTTTCATTTAATTGTCACCTCCTTATTCTCCTCCAAACTGTGACAGTTTCTTGGTCTTTTCTTGTAGTTCATGACCTTGACGCTTTCGAAGAGTACTGGTCAGTTATTTTGTAGAATGTCCTTCCATTTGGGTTGCCTTATGTTTTCTCGTGATTGGATTGAGGTTATGCATTTTGGGGAAGAAGTTATGTGTCCTCTGTGCACTATATCAGGGAGCACAGTTTGCTCATATTTTATCACTGATGAAATTAACCTCGGTCACTTTGTTACGGTGGTATCTGATGGGTTTCTCCATCGTAAAGTTACTATTTTTCCTTTTGAAATGAATAAATATTTGTGGGGAGGTACTTTGAGACTGCAAATATCCAAACAGAGGGAAGTTAATCCAGGGAATTGGGTACCCAGGTGATGAAAGAGCTGAGAACTAAAGAATCCAGAGGCCAGCAACAAGAGACCTGTGGGGCTGAGGCACAAGGGTCAGAGTCCTGCAGCAGAGAGCCTGTCAGGTGAGGCCCAGAGCCACGAAGGAGACCCAGTCATGGCTGGTGATGCCACCTCCATCCTCCTGTCTCCCACCTGCCGAACCCAGCCGGAAGTCAGCTGACACAGGAGCCCGGGAACCACAGTCTGCAGGGCTCAGCCCCTCTGCATCTGAGAGCAGGAACGGGCAAGAAGTGGTCCTGAGGGCAGCTTGCCCAGGACTGGAACCCTACTTTGTCCAGTTCTGTCCAATATGGCGGCCACTAGCCACATGTGGCACTTGATCGCTCGAGTTGTGGCTCCTCCAGATTGAGAGGTGCTCCAAGTGCATTCCAAAGACTTAGGATGGCAAATAGAGGGCAAACTATCCCATTATTAATTTTTGCATTGATTACGTGTTGAAGTGCTAATATTTTAGATATACTGGGTTCAGTAAAATATATCACTAAAATTAATTTCAACTGTTTCTTTTTTTATTTTTTAAATCTTGGTACCAGAAAATTTAACAGTACATACATACTCCTATTTGTGACTCTCATTTCATTTCCATTGGACAGCCTTGCTCTAGAGTACATTTATACCCAGCTTATGTCATCAACATTGTAAAAAAAACTCCTTTCTGTGCAAAGGTCATGCCCCTGACCCATTGTCAGGAGGGTGTGTCCAATCAAGGTTTTAGAAAACCAGGACCGTGCTGGCCTGGAGCCATCTGCACTCACTCACTAATGTTTGTAACCAGGCTCAGGGAACACACAGAGACTGGGCTGTCTCTGCCTTTTATATATCATGCAGGGCGCCGGCTAAGGTCAATGTTCAGAATGTTAGCCTGAGGCCAGCTAACGTTCAAAGCAATAAAACCCCACAGTGTAGCTAGATAGCACTTCACAGAGGAGCCATACAAGACTACTGCTTGATATTGACACACTGTTCACAGTTTACAAAGTTCCTGCCTCTCGACCTGGCAGAGTGGCCCAGCATTGCTGTCCCCATTTTATGGAGAAGAAAATGCAGCCTGGGAGAACACGTGGATTTTGGTGGCTCTCAAACTCCTGGTGGATCGATTGGGGAGCTTGTCAAAATGCTGATACTCAGGCTCCAACCTGAGATTCTGATTCACTGGCTGGGGGTGGGGCCCAGGGAGCTCCTGGGAGTAGACTCTGGGTGATTCTCATGCAGGCGGTTGTCAGAATCCACTTTGGGGCACATCAGCCCTCTGAGCACCACCAGGGTGGGCACAACGGGACTAGGCTCGAGCTGGGATCCTGATTGCCAGTCTGGGGCTCTCCCCCAGTGCCAGGCTGTCCTGTCAGTGCACAGGTCCATTGTCTTTCGGAGCTGGGCATACAGGAGGATGCACACACACACACATGCCTCACCCCCAGCCCCAGCCATGCCGGTACACACCCTTGGACACTAGCCAGGTCAGGCAGTCAGCTGTGCTGCTGGTTTTCCAAAACTCAGAATAACCCTGTCCTGTCTGATTGACTTTGGAATGTAGCTAGCTCTTTGGCACTGTGGTGGTCTTAGGTGAGGAGGGAGGCATTTGCCTGGACCCTTCGGCAGGGAAGGGCTTGCCCCTGGAAACATCCGAGTTGGATTTTGTACTGGCAGAGCTTGATCTTCTGCAGAAAGGCAGAGCCACGCCCGGGGAGGCCAGACGGGGAGGGTGAGCCTGTGTGTCCTGCCATCACTGACGGCTCCTTTTCTCCCCTGCAGTGGACAGCGGACTGCAGCAAGCAGCTGGACAGCGGCTGCTCCTTCTCCCGAGGCCGAGCCCCCCCACAGCAGGTAGGGAACCAGTGCCACTTTCTGCCCGGGATCGGTCATGTGCCTTGTTTCTCTGGGTTCCTGGGCTGGCACATGATGGCCCTCCCGAGAGGTGGTGATAATGAGAGAGCAGGAAAATGGGAGGGCGAGGTGTGGCCTGCCTCTCTGGAAAGCTCTTCCCGAATACCCAGTCTACAGTCGAACTCTCCCTCTTGTGAACAACTGGAGTCATAAGGTTTCTTTTTGGCAACAGCATTGTTCATGATAATAAAGATCTGGAAACAGCCCAAATGTCCATTGAGAGCAGAATGGATGAAAGATTTGTGGGATATCTTTACAGTGGACTCATATATAGCAGTAAAATGAATGAACTGGGGGTTCACACATCGACATTGATGAATCTCACAAACAATGGGCTTCTAGGATGTTGGTACTGGTGGGGGCCCTTTGGCAACCACTTCAGACCCAGTCCTCAGAGGGCCTGGAAGGGCAGATTGTGGGATGCCACAGGCCTGTCCATTTTCCCCGATCTACCATCCGTGCAGGTGCCAGGCTGGAGCCTACTGCTTCTGTCCCGCCTGCTTGCCTGTGAGATGCCGAGTGGCCCCCTGTGTTGGCCGTGCGGCTGGGAAGGAAGGGAAGCAGCTGCTTGTCGAGGGCCATCACTGTGTGACCCTCAGCCCACCCTCCGTGCACCCCCCAGTTGTCCAGCTTTTCTCGCTGCTACCTCATCTCTGCTCATGGGATTAGAAGTCCCAAAAGAAGCATTCACGCCCAGCCCCAGCCTAGCTTCAGACCGCACCTGTCCAGAGAGATGCGAGGAGCCCCTCCAGGCTGTTGCATAGTGTGCCCCTGAGTTTAAAACAGCTGCGCTCACCCACTGCCCCCGGGACCACTTGCTGGTGTCTGACTTCAGTCGCATGGTGCGGAGTGAACCAGCTCTTCTCTACTCCATTCTGAGGGAAGAGGGTCCGCGGCCTCAGCTCGGGCATCTTTCTTGGCTGCAGGGCTGTGCCACACTGTGCTGTGGGGGCCCAACTGCCCTGGGAAGCTTTCTCACCTTGCCTGAGGTGTGTTGTCGGGTTAGGTAGGAGGCTGTGGTAAGAGCCCTGGTGGGGCAGGAGGAGTCCTGGGCTCTGATTTCTGCTCTGCACAAACTTGCTGGCAAGTCCCTTCCTCCTCAGGTCTCAGTTTCCTTGTGTGAAAGCCAGAAGGGGACTCGATGGCCTCTGAGGGTCCTTCTGCTCCTCCACACTATTTACAGCTGGGGAAACTGAGGCCCATTGGGGTGCACCGACTTGGCCAACCTGGGGCTTGAACCCAGGTCTCGGGTCTGCAGAGACCGGGCTGGCTGCTTGTCTCCTCCCCACCAGCACTTCTACCTTGCCTTGCTTTAGTAAGTGTCCTTCTGTGGAGGTCTCTTGTCCCTGCCACTGGACTGCCACCTCCCTGGCCAGGGAGCCAGTTTTATACTCCCCAAACCCCTTTAGTCCTTTGCCTAAGGCTTGGCACATCCTCCAATTTCTGCAAGTTATTCTGGGGTTTCCTATATGAAAATTCCTTTAACTCTTAAGCATCAAAGGTGGACTTGGATGTTGGGGGACAAGAACCTGAGAGAGGGTTCCAGGGAAGGGTTGAAATTCCTGCATGGGGGACAGTAGAGGCTTGTAAACTAGAGACTGAAATATCAGCTCTGTTATTTGGTTAGTAGGTGACTGCATCTGGAAATTTCCAGTGGAGAGTTCTTTTTTCTCCACCACCCCCCCACATCACTTTTTCCTGCCCCTTCTCCCTGTCCTTTCCCTCTGGTCCCGTTCTCCCATCACTCCTGATAGGGTTCCCAGGGGCCGAGAATGGGTTGTCCTTCCACTCGTCCTTCCCTTCCTCCCTCATCCTGGGTGACTGTTCAGAGCCTGCCTCACACCTGGAGGTGGGTGGTGGCGAGTTGGCCTGTGGGAGCACTCACCCTGGGTCTCACCTTGAATCTCCAATTTCCCTGCCTGAAGCAGGTGTCCTCTGACTCTCTCTGATAGAGGGATCCAGAGCCATCAGCACCGCTTAAGTGGCTGCATCACGAGAAAAGGCTGTCCTGGAGAGGCTTGCTTATGGAGGGAGGTGTTCTGGTTTGCTAATGCTGCTGGAATGCAAAACACCAGAAATGGATTGGCTTTTATAAAAGGGGGTTTATTTGGTTACACAGTTACAGTCTTAAGGCCATAAAGTGTCCAAGGTAACACATCAACAATCGGGTACCTTCACTGGAGGATGGCCAGTGGTGTCTGGAAAACCTCTGTTAGCTGGGAAGGCACATGGCTGGCGTCTGTTCCAGTGTTCTGGTGTCAAAATGGCTTTCTCCTAGCAGGTTCCTCTCTAGGCTGCAGATCCTTAAAGATGTCACTTGGTTGCTCTTGGGGCATTTTTCTTCTCTTAGCTTCTCTGGAACAAAAGTCTGCTTTCAATGGCTGTCTTCAAACTGTCTCTCATCTGCAGCTCCTCTCTCAGCCCCTGTGCATTTTTCGAAGTGTCCCTCTTGGCTGTAGCAAGCTTGCTTCTTCTGTCTGAGCATATATAGGGCCCTAGTAAACTAAACAAGGCCCATGCTGAATGGGAGGGACCACACCTCCAAGGAAATTATCCAATGAAAGATCTCGCCCACAGTTGAGTGATTACATCTCCACGGAAACATCTCATCAAAAGTCTCCAACCCAGTCAACACCAATACATTTCCTGCCCACACAAGACTGCATCAAAGATAATGGCATTTTGGGGGACACGATATATCCAAACCAGCACAGGAGCGCAGAACCAAGGGGCTGCCTGTTATGAGAGCATTTGCTGGGCCCAGCTCTGATGGATGCTGGCCCTCCCATCCTTTCAGGCTCCCTCAGCCTGGTCCACCTGCTGCAGAAGTGCAGGACTAGCTCTCCGAGACACCCATCAGCCCTGTGGCATGTCCATCTGGCCTCCTCACTGTCCCCGCTCATCCAGGCCGACACCCTCACACTAACTCGTATCATGGTCAGGGTGCTCCTAGCCCTTCCGCCAGCTTGTTGACCCTAGGACGGGAACCAGGGCTGGCTCTACATCTGTATTGCCCTTGGCCCAGGGCCTTGCACACAGCAGACTGCACTGAGTTGGCCCAGGCCCATCCCCAGTCCGTGGTGGTCATTCCCAAGGAGGCCCTTTTACTCCGGCCACACCAACCTTGCTGAGCATTCTGAGGGCCTCTGGGAGGATGGGGGATCTCAACTAACTCACAGGCAGCAGTGGGGGGAGTTAGTTTCACGGGGAAACTGAGGCTAAATCAAGACTGGGGTGGCTGGCTCCCCCTGATTCCCTCCACCTTGGCCACATCTTGCACAGGAAGTTAGGGTCCCAGGAGGACGCTGTGGTCCTGCTGTCCATCCAGGGGGCTCTGTGGGCTGAGTCCCAGACCATGCCTCCACACGATTATTTATTTACCTACAACAGGCTTCCCTCCTCATTTTGTGTTATTTTAATTCATGATAACAACAACAATAACAAATAAAATAAAACTCTGGCCTTCTCTGAACCCTTTTGGAGGGACCAAGTGGTGGCAGTCTTGGGTATGTTGCGTTCTGTGAGCTGGTGGGGCGGAGGCCTCGAGAGTCCAGAACAGGAAATGGGCTATGGAAGTCCAGGGAGGCCCGTCCACCTGCCAGCAGTTGAGAGTCAGCTGAATTTTGGATTATTTGGCATGCTGGAAACCACTTTTCTACAGCGCTTGATCATCACCTAGTCATTTAGATAGGATGTTGGAATAGTTACCAGCTTTTTATTGTAATAAGGGAAATACGTGGAGCTAATCAAGAGGAAGGCACCTGAAATAAGAGAGTGCAACAACAATGCATTTAGAAAACATTTCCAGGTGCTGGCAAGAGTGTTAGCATTCAAGAAAGAGTGCTTAAAACATATGAAAGGTTGTATGAGGTCAGGAGCAAGCACTTCTTTTCCGTTTGCACAGAAGTGCCAAGGACAGGAAATGAATGTGCACCACAGCAGCAGAGCCTCTAATTAGACCTTGAGAAGGACTTCCTGGCTGGAGGACTTATTGGTCCGCAGTGTTGGCTGTTAAGCAAGGTGGAGAAATCTGTGCTGGGAACCCGAGGAGCACGCCTCCTTATCTGCGGGTTCACATAAAGCCCTGGGAAAGATGTGGGTGTGTCAGAAATGACGTCTTTGACTCCTGGCTGGTGGCCCGTGATCCCACATTCCCTGGAATGATGACAGAAGGGCATCTTCCCTGCTCCATCATGATCCCCAGTAGCAAACTGAAGCACAAGGAGAGAGTGAAGAGAGCCTTGGTCCGAGGGTCAGCAGAACCAGATTTGACCCAGGTGTGGCCCTGATTCCAAGCACGTCTGCAGAATGAGGTGTTGAGCTACACAGAGTTCCCTGAGCCTCCCTAGAAATCCCTTTAATTGCTCACATTCTGTGCCTCCATGAAATGATCAGCTGGATCTAAATAGCTGCTAAGCGTAGCAGCAGGGCTGGCTTTTCCTGTTTCCTCCGCTGTCCCCCGCCCACCCGGACACCTGTGTCAACCTGCAGACCAGGCATATCGGTGCCAACATTGATGCTGATCCGAGGGATGACCCTGGAGGTGGAGGAGAAGATCCTCAGACACTCCAGGTGCCTCTGGCCTACAGAAAGGGTAGAAGGAGTTTCCTGCCAGTCATCTTGGTGCCCTCCAGTGAATTACAGTATTTGGTTCTGGACCAATTTTCAAAGTCATTAGCGCAAATGCCATCTTGGTAAAAGGGCCTAGATTTTTAAGTAGCTTCCATGGAAATGTAAAAAACATCATTTTTTTTTTTTACTTTTCATGATGCTACTCACCATTCAGTCAGTATTTTTTGAGCACCTGCTGTGAGCTCAGCAGACATACATGAGCTGGAGCCTCCTGGCCCTCTACTTGTTTGTGGAGGAGAGGTTAGTTAACAAGAAACAGGGTGAAGACATACAAGATAAATCCCTGTAGTGAGGTCCTGATCACAGGTACCCCAGCCACGGTGGCCCATGTGGGTAAGGAGAGGTCTTGAAGGACGTGGGTCTAGATCTGTGGCTTCAGGAATGGGCCGGATGTTGAACAGGTTCAAGGAAGAGGGAGGGCACAGTAGAGAGAGATGATGTCAGCAAAGGCTTGAAGTTGGGCATAGCTTTGGGATGTTAGGGCGACAGAAGAGAGCCCAGGTAGTGTGGAGGTTAGTGCTGAGTGTTACCAGCGTCTTGGGGACTGAGGATGGTGAATGTGGGAGTGTCTGTATGCTAAGGCTGGGATGTTGGAACTCCTGTCCAACCCAACCCCTCTTGTGTGCCTTCTTGTCTGTCTGATAATGTTCTCTGGTCATTTCATACAGGTAAAGTCTGTCTCCCTGTCTTTGTCAGGAAAGCCTAGGTAAGGCTGTAGTAACAAACAACCCCAAATCTCAGTAACTTAACACAACACATCAGGATGAAGCTTGATGGAGCAGTTAACTCAGACAACTTAAGTAGTTGTCTGAGAGTGGAAAAAGAGGTCTGGAGGAGCTCACATTGGCAATTCAATGCCTGAGCCCCTTGTTGACCAGTAGTCACAGGGTCCCATCCAGCCAGAAACACACTAAGAAGTATAATCCTACTAAGTGCCTGAAATGGGGAAAAAACAGAACTATTTGGTGACCGCTAGAATGACTGTCACATGCCCCAACTCTAGTAGAAGCTCACCAGAGGCTGGGGCTGACCTTTTCTTCGTCTCACCTCCATCAAATCTACAGCTAAGCATGACTCGAGTGAGCTCTAGAGACATGTGGGCTTCACATTATGAGGTCTCAGGATGGCAAGAAGCTCAGAAGTTACCTGATCCAACCCCCTCCCTGCAGTGTAGGAACCCCATCATGTGGCTATTGAGCTGCTGGACATTTCCAGTAATGGGGAGCTCACTGCTTCAGAAGCCATCCCAGGACAATTGTTGAGCAGCTCCATTTGATAAAAATGTCTTTCTGTGACTTTCTTATAATGCCAGCTGTTGGTTTCAGTTTTATTCCTTTGTCCCTAGCTGTTTAGTCTCTCCTGCAGCAGCCAACCATTGCAAGTCTTCTTTGAATGCTAAATATTCTCATTCCTGCAGCTATTTCTCTTTTGTCATGGTTAGTTCATTCCTCTGTGTATTAATTTGTTCTTTCATCCACTGATCCAGTCAGTGAATCATCACTGAGGGCCGCCAGTGTGTCAGGCACTGTTCTTTCATCCACTGATCCAGTCAGTGAATCATCACTGAGGGCCGCTAGTGTGTCAGGCACTATGCTAGGAACTGAGGATTGAGAGTCCTGGCTGAGCTGAGAAAGTCCAGTTTACACGGAGATTAGAGCAGGGAGGACAGACACGCCACGGCATTAAGAAGTCTGGACTATGATAAGATGATTCTTGGGTCCTGTCCTCTCCTGGGTATCCCCTTCTGGAAGCAATAATTGTTCACTCTAATTCCTGTCACTGTGCCTCCCAGAACTGAACACACTCCTGCTAGTGTGAGCTGAATATTGCAATCTCAGCTGCTCCCAACATGTGAGACTCCTCCCCCACCCCGAAAATGCCTTCCATCTCTATCCTCGAGGTGCCTTCTGGCTCCAGCTTACTTGGAGGAACAGGATTCAACACTTACCAAACAACATCAATAATTGACTTTTATAGGAAGAGCAGTTGGCAGCTCTTCCTTGAGCATCTGCTCTATATATAATGAGCTGTGTGGCTTGGTCTCTGCCCTCAGAGAACCTCCAGTCTGCTTAGAGAAATAGAGTCGTTCTCATGTGAAAAAGCAGTAACCCACAGCAGCATGTGAGCACAGGGAGAAGTAGACTGGTGTCTGCAGAGGGAACTTGCTTTCTGACAGGAGAGGGAAGATATACAGGCCTGTGGGAGGAGGTGCCATGTTGTTACGGAAATAGCGTTGGATTGGGGGTTAGGAGACATGGGTTTTAACATATCAGTAACTACATTAGATGCGCATGGTCTAAATATATTAATTAAAAGGCAGAGATTGGCAGGGTGGATTTAAAAACATGACCCAATTATGTGCTGTTGAAAGAAATTCACTTCAGGTATAATGATACGGACAAGTTGAAAATGATAGAAAAATAAGTATAATGCAAACATTAATCAAAGGAAAGCAGGAGTGTCTACATTATCAGAGAAGGCAGACTTCAAAGAAAAAAAAATTACTGGAGACAGAGAGGTACATCATATAATGATAAAAAGGTCAGAGCACCAAGAAGACATAGAAATCTCAATGTGTACCCACCAAAGAGCAAGGTTGCAAAGTATTTGAAGCAAAAACTGATAAAACTGAAAAGAGAAATAGACAAATCCAAAATTATAGTTGGAATATTCAGCAATATATAAAAAGAATTATACACCATGGCCAGTGGCATTTATTCCAGGGATGCAAGGCTGGTTCAATATTCAAAAATCAACCAATCTAATCCAGCATATTAATGGGCTATCAAAGAAAAATCACATGATAATATCAATTTATGCAGAAAAAGCATTTGACAGAAATCAATACCCATTCATGGTAAAAACTTTCAGAAAAATATGAATAGAGGGGAATTTCCTCAACTTGATAAAGAACATCTATTAAACACCAATAGCTCAGCTAGCATTATACTTTATGGTGAAATACTGAATGCTTTTTCCCTAAGACTGGGAACAAGGCAAGGATATCGGCTCTTACATGTTCTGTTCAACATGGGGCTGGAAGTTCTAACTAGTGAAATAAGGCAAAAAAAGAAAAAGCATACAGATGGAAAGGAAGAAATAAAACCGTTTGTATTTACAGATGACATGATCATTTACAAAGAAAGTTCCAAGGAATCTCAAAACAACTCCTAAAACTAAGATGAGAGTTCCATACAAAACCAATTGTGTTTCTAAATAATAGCTATGGACACACGGCTACCAAAATTAAAAGTACAATACCATTAAAAATCATTCAAGAAATGATATAGTTAAGTGTAAGTCTAACAAAACATGCACAGAACTTGTATGCTAAACACTACACAACTCTGATGAAAGAAATCAAAGATCTAAATAAATTGAGTAAATGGATTGGAAGACAACATAGAAAAATGTCAATTTTCCCCAAATTGATACAGTTTTAACACAATTCCTATCTAAACTCCATCAATATTTTTGTGGTTATAGAAAAGATTATTCAAAACTTTATATGAAAAGACAAAGAAATTAGACTAGCTAAAAACTTTTTAAAGAATAAAGTGGTAAGAATCAGTCTACCTGACTTCAAGACTTATTATATAGCCCCAGTAATCAGAACTGTATGATGCTGTTAGAGGAATAGACACAGATCAATGGAACAGAATAGAGAACCCAGAAATAGACCTGTACAAATATGCCCAATTAATTTTTGATAAAGGTACAAAAGCAGTTCACTGGAGGAAAGGCAGACTTTTCAACAAATGGTGCTGGAGCAATTGAACATCTGTAGGGAAAAAAGAAACCTTGACCTAAGTTTCACCCTTTGTACAAAAATGAACTCAAAATGGATTATGGACAAATGTAATTGGAAAATCATAAAATTTTTGGACAAAAACATGGGAGGAAATTTTGGGGCTCTATATCTAGGCAGAGGATTCTTAAACTTGACACCAAAAGCATGATCCATAAAAGGAAAAATTGATAAATTGGACCTAATTAAAATTAAAAGCTCTTGCTTTGTGAAAGACCCTGTAGCAAGGGGGAAAAGACTAGCTACAGAATGGGAATAGTATCTAGAATATATGAAGAACTCTCAAAACTCATCAGTAAAAACACAACCATTCATTTTTTAAATGGGCAAAATACATGAGGAGTCTTTTCACCAAGAGGATATATGGATAGCAGATAAACACATGAAAAGTTGCTCAACATCATTAGTCATTAGGGAAATGCAAATCAAAACTACAACATGATATCATTACGCACCTATCAGAATGACTAAAGCAAAAAAAGTAGTGACAATATCAAGTGCTGGAGGATGCCCAGATACTGGATCATACATATGTTGTCAATGGGAATGTAAAATGGTACAGCCATTCTGGAAACAGTTTGTCAGCTGCTTAACAGCATGCAACTACTGTATGCCCTATCAATTGCACTCCTGGGCATTTATCTCAGAGAAATGAAGGCTTATGTTCATGCAAAACTTGTACACAAATGTTTATATAGCTTATTCAACAGTCCAAAACTCGAAACAACCCAGGTGACCTTTGCCTAGTGAATGGTTAAGCAAACTGCAGTTCATCCATACCATGGCTTGCTAGTCACTAATAAAAAGAAACGAACTATTGATTGATACATCGACAACCTGGATGCATCTCCAGAGAGTTATGTTGAATGAACAAAAGTCAATCCCAAAAGGTTAACATACAGTTTGATTCCATTTATATAACATTCTTGTAATGGCCAAATGATAGAAACAGAGAATAGGTTAGTGGTTACCAGGGGTTAAGGAGAGGATGGGGGCAGGAGGAGGGGAGTGTGACCATAAGAGGATGATCTGTACTTGACTGTATAAATGTCAATATCCTGTTTGCAATATTATAGTGTAGTTCAGTAAGATATTTAGGAGAAACTGGGTAATGTGCCCAAGGGACCTCTCTGTATTATTTCTTACAATTGAATGTGAATCTACAATTATCTTAAAATGAAGTTTAATTTCAAGGAAAGTTCAGAACCTTTTGTTCCGTCAGAATCTTAGATGGAAATACCACATAGAAAACAGAAATGGGGCAGAACTGCTTGGTTGATTCAGGGCCTGGAGCCCACCTTCTCCCCCTCCCCACCCCCCATTGCTCTGGAGCACCTCTGCAGAATTTCCGGCTCACTCCCTGGATCAGATGATTCCTCAGAGCCTTTCCTGCCCTGGCCTCCTGTGGTTCTTAGACCGGCTCTCCCAGGGAGGAAATCCCTGGGGACTGGGGAGTTCAAGGAAGGCTTCCTAGTAGTGGGGTGAGGGAGCCTTGGAGGATGGAAAGGTGTTGGAAGGTGGAACCTTGATTTCCCCAACCTTCTAGAAGCTTTTCTCTGCACAGGCTGGGGTCAGTGGAGTGGATCCCCATTATTTCAGCAGACACTGGACAGGTAGTCAGCCGGAAGCAGCCCCTGGCATGGCCCACTCCAGGACAGGTTCCTGTAACATGGCCCATTTAAAACCTAAATCACAAACCCAGTTAACCCAAAGAGAGTGTTGTGGGCAGAAAGGTTTGGCTTAGGAGAAATGCATGCAGTTATCTGCTGCCATCCTTGTCTGTCACCTCTCCCTGGCCTTTGTGTCTTAGTTAGAAGACGAAGGTGGCACAGTTCAAGGGGCGGGATGGACAGACCCAGCAGTCCCAGAGTGACAGGAGTGGCCTCTCCTGTTCCTGAACTCAGCTCTGGTGCCACCCAAGAAACTGCACTGGTCTCTGCCCTGCCACTCTCCTGCCTCAAAGGCCCTTCTGTTGTGGGGGAATTAAAATGTTGGGGGTCTCTGCTCATTTCCACCAGCTCGTGGGGTGCTGTCCTTGGTGCTGATTTATTTTTTGGCCAATGCAGGACTGTTTCTCCTTGGACCCTGCCTTGCTGTACCACCTCCCTCTGCACTTGTCATCTCACTTCCCCTCTGATCAGGCAGGTGCAAGTCAGCCTCAGAGCCAGGTTTGGTTTGAGCCTAGAGGAGTTTCGGATCCAGCCTGTAGGAGATGACTTTGGGGGTTTTGGTCCCCAGACATTTTGTATGATGTAAAAAACTCTCATAGTGTTCTCATGTGTTGCACCATCCTCCTCAGGAATCACCAGTCAGGTCCAGATGCTCACATACAGATGGGGAAGCCCAGGTGCAAGAGCCTGGGTGACTGTGTGAGACCCCCAGAAGCAGGTGGCAGGTCCAGGCCTGGAATCCTGTTTCCCACTCTCTGTCTGAACCATGCGCTACTTCCAGGAAGTTTTCCCTGGAGTCTCCAGCAGCACTGCCCTCTCCCCCAAAGCCAGCAGCATGGGCAGCATGCCCCTCATCGTGGGACACTTGATTATGTGCCATAATTGTTCCTTCTGTTTCTGCAACTCCCCAGTTGGGCAGGGAGACCTGAGTGGGAGGCCTCAGGCCTCGTGTGGTCCTCACAACCTAGCACTGTGTTAATTCACGTACAAGGGTGACAGATTAGAATGAGGGCCGGGGAGTTGGGGAAGGTGTCCTTAGGGAGAAAGAAGAGAAGTTTTCCCATTGTTTTAAGGGGACCCTCCCACTTAGCTCCCCTGGGAACCCCATGTCCATGAAGCGAGGGAATCCACATTAGGGTCAGGCTTGCCTCTTGGTCCTTGTTGTGGGTTGAGTAGTGTCCCCTAAAATTCATGCCCACCTGTGTTTTAGTTTCCTAGGCTGCTCAAGCAAGTACCATGAAATGGGTTGGCTTAAACAATAGGAATTTATTAGTTTATGATTTTGAGGCTAAAGGAAAGTCTGAATCAAGGCATCATCAAGGCGATGCTTTCTTCCTGAAGATGTGTTCTGGGGCTGGCTGCTGGCGATCCTTGGCTTCTCTGTCACATGGCAGCGTCACTTGGTCTCTCCCTTTTCTTACAGGTTCCGTCAATGTCAAGCTTCCTGTGGCTTTCTCTCTCTCTGTCTGAATTTCATTCCTGTTGTAAAAGACTCCAGTCATAGGATGAAGCCCATCCTGATTGGCCTGGGCCACATCTTAACTGAAGTAGTCTCATCCAAAGGTCCTACTTACAATGGGTGCACACCCACAGGAATGGATTAAATTTAAGAACATGTTTTACTGGGGTGCATACAGCTTCAAACCACCCCAACCTGGAACCCCAGAATGTGGCCTTATTTGGAAATAGGGTCTTTGCAAATGTATTAGTTAAGGATTACGATGAGCTTGTACTGCCCTAAATCCAATGACTGGTATCTTTATAAGTAGAGTTGAGGACACACAGAGGCGTAGAGAAGAAGGCCACGTGGGGATGGAGGCAGGGACCGGACTGATGTGTCTATAAGCCCAGGAACACTGGGGATGGCCAGGAGCCGCTAGAAGTCAGGCAGAGTCAAGGAAGGATTCTTCTCCAGAGCCTTCAGAGGGAGCCTGGCCCTGCCAGCCCTTGATTTCAGGCCTCAAGGCTCCAGAACTGCAAGAGAATAGATTTCTGTTGTTTTAAGCCACTGTATTTTTGGGAATTTGTCACGGCAGCCCTGGGAAACTGATGGCCCTTATGACGGAATGGATGGAATGACATTCTGCAGGGAGAAGGGAAATGGAGTGGGGTCGTGAGCCCTTGAGGAACAGGACACTTCATTGCCTTTTCTCGCTGGTGCCCACACTGGGCCTGGGGCAGCCCAGTCGCTCACTCATGGTGCCACTGCTCTGGGGTTTCGGCTGGTGGCGTGGGGTCGTGGCAGAGGCCAGGGCAGAGAGCAGTCGCCCGGTGCAGCTGGCACAGTGGCAGATACTCTGGGGAGCTCTGGACTGCAGTGTCCTGGCCTTGTCTAGGTGGGCTTCACTTGTGACTCTCCCAATAACAGGGGTGGGGAAGAGAGAGGCCGCCCCTTCCTTGTTCAGCCAAGAATTGTCCATACACATACGTGCATGTGGACAAACAAGAATTGCTATGCAGTTGTGTATTAGTAAAGCGGAAACAGCAGCAAAGAACAGGGTGGTTTATTTTTAACGGCACCTGACTGATGGTTTCCTACTGTTCAGTGACTCTCTCGTTTCTTGATTCATTCACTCATGCCCAGAGGTCCTGTCCTTATACATACAACCCCATACTCCCTCTTTCCTCCACTACAATTTGCAAAGGTGTGCTCAGAGAACCCACATGTTTGTAGGCGATGGATATATACAGCCTCATGGAAACCTCCATGGTCAGGCCAGAACTTACCTCAATAGTTGACAGTATCATGTAGTGGGTAAGAGCCCAACATCAGGGCCACGCCACCTGGGTTCCCATCCTGGGAGCTAGCTCTGTGCCTCAGTTTCCTCATCAATAAGATGGCAGTGATGATACCTGCTGCCTCCTAGGGCTGTAATAACTATAAAGGACTCAGGTCGTGCCTGGCAAAAAGGGAGTTCTTTGTCCATATCTGCTGCAGTCACCCTCTCCTGGCTTCTGTCCTCTGCTGAGCTGGGGGGAGCTGTGCACCCAGTGGGACCCTCTTTGGGCCCCACTCAGAGGTGGCTTCACACTCCCAGCCCATTTTCTTTTGCACATGGTTTAAAGTACTCATTATCCCTCTGTGATCTGTTCTGAGAACAGCATGGCTCACCCGCACCTGGTACCCTCTAATTGCCAGTGACAGGGGCTGCCGTGAAGGATCCAGCAGCGTTTGTGCTGAAAACTATGAACAGAGAAGGGTGATTGTTTTTGTTAACCCTTCTCCCCACCTTGGCCTTTCAACAACCTGGGGGGCAGAGGCTGGGTGATCTTAGGGCTGAGGAGGGGGCTGTGCTCTGGGAAAAGCTGTGGTCACCAGGGCCAAGCGTGAAATTACAAACTGGGGACTGTTCTTTAAGAAGCAGTGAGGTTCTGATGGAGAGCTCTCAGAGCCTGCCCATGGAGCCCACACTAAAGCAAATATTTAATGCATTGTACTAGGTAGTAAGGCCAGGGGGGTGGGTCTAATTGAGGGAGAGAGTTAGCATAGAGAGTGTTAGGTGATTGTTTCCCAAAGAGGGGGTTCTGTGGAACCCTAGTCCTTCAGTTGACTCTGTGGAATAAAAATGGGGGTGGGGGTGGGTGGATTTTTGGCTAAATAAGTTTGGAAAGAGTCAATATGCATCTAAGATCAATAGGCACTGATAAGTTCTGCAATAAAGATTTATTTAACCATTTTTAACTCAGTGTGACCCAAACGTTTGGCTTGGGAGCCTTTTTGAATTTTTCTTTCCTGTGAAATTCTTTTTAACATCCAGAGGAACCAGGACCGTGCTTCTAAAAGCAGGTTCCGTGGGCCACCCCAGATGCACTAAATTTAAACTACCCACTCCCTCACCACTTGGGTGATCCGATGCACCAGGACGTTTGTGAGCCAGTGGATTAGCATTTCTAGAATGCCTTTGGGGAGTTCTGCAGTAGAACATCAAGAATGCCATCAGCCAGGTCACTGTGGAGGTCACAGACGCTGGCGACTGAGGAAACTGCAGGGTCCCAGCAGGGAGGCGGGGCTTGAGCTGGATCCCGACCGAGAGACTTCAGCAGGGTGTGTGCAAAGAGCACGTGCTTGTTCTCTCTGGTTCCAGGAGGAGTACAGTGGCCCAACGGGTCCGAGCATCTTCACAGGCAGGATGCTGTCCGAGCCACACAACCGCCCTGGGAATTACCTTGCATCTTCGTTTCCCAGGGCTGCTGTAACAAACCATCGCAAACCAGGTGCTTAAAACAACAGAAGTGGATTCTCTCGCAGCTCAGGGGGCCAGAGGTCCAAAATTGAGGTGTGGGCAGGGTTAGCTCCTCGTGGAGGCTCCAGAGGCTTCTTCCCCGGCTTCTGGCAACTCCAGCAACCCTCAGCATTCCTTGGCTTGGAGCCGTGACACTCCGGTGGCTGCCTCTGCCTTCGGGTGGCCTTCTCCCCTGTGTGTCCTCTTCTTTCCTTATAAAGACATCAGTCATGGGATTTAGGGTCTACCCCAGTCTAGTAGGATCTCATCTTAACTAATTACATCT
Organism: Choloepus didactylus; assembly: GCF_015220235.1. NCBI lineage: Eukaryota > Metazoa > Chordata > Mammalia > Pilosa > Megalonychidae > Choloepus > Choloepus didactylus. The sequence continues at coordinate 32,015,326 of NC_051322.1, read as the reverse complement.
GCAAAGGGCCTATTTCCAAAAAAGGCCACATTCTGAGCTTCTGGGTAGACATGACTTTGGGGGTCACTACTCAACCCTCTCTGCCCCGGTCTGCCCCACAGGTGCTGCTCAGGGAGGGCCTGGGGAGAGCCAAGCCCTGCTCTCCTGCTCTGTCCTCAGCCTGACAGCCACCTCTCTGCCTGGGTCCTCAGTGTGAGGGTGGGCTGGGGGTGGGTTGCCATGCGAGGCTCCTGGTGTGGAGTTCCTGCAGTCAGGTTGCAGTCTGCCTGTCTGTGGGTCTGTCCACCGCTTCTACCCCTCTTGCTTCTCTGACTTAACAACACCTGTGGACCAGGTGGTACGTGTGTGTGTTTTGGGGGTTGTGGGGTTTGAGGGTTGGTGGCCAGAACCCAGGAGGGTGTAACGTCCAGGTGTGTTTGTGGCTTCACGGGGTTTGACTGGATCTGAAGCCACGTGCAGTGTTGGGTGACTGGGTGGTCTGCTTCCACCAGGGATGGGCGTTTGAAGCCGTGGGGTTCTGGGTTCAGTTCAGTTGTTGGGGGCAGTGACTCTGGTGCCCATGGGCATTGCCTGGGCCACCACCTCAGCATCAACAAAGGACAACAAAGGAAGGCTCTGCTGGTAAGTCTTCCCACTCGGGGCTGAGACTCAAAGGAGAGGGAGTGTTGCTTCCAAATGCCAGGCCATTTCTCAGGCCCCCGTTGATGAAGGTCTGTGTGCAGTGATTATACATGCCTGTCACATTCCATTGCAACAGACTCGGAGGAAATGTCCAAACTCTTGTTTCGTGCTGCAGTTACTGGATCAAATGCACTACCACTAAGGCGGTCGTTGCCTGCAGCCTGGGAAATGCTTCTGCTGCACCAAGACTTTCATTGTGAACTTCTCCAGAGACCTACCCTCTCACCTATAGGACACGGCCTTCCTGGGGATCCCCTTCCTATTATATTCAGCACAGAGGGAGAGACCCAGTAGCTTCCCCTCTGCATCCCCACTTCAGTAGCCCCAAGAGTCCTCTTCCCTGCCCAGTGCTGTCACCTCTGCCCACCTCCCCCTCCCGGGCTGCTGAGTTGCCCAACTCGAGGGGGCACCATCCACATTATATTCTTTCCCGGAGGTGTGCCCCAGAGCACCCTAGGGTGATGCAAAGATGGGTTCTGGCTCATTGTTCTGCAAAGAGCTCAGGCTCCTGGCACTTCTGTCTCTCAGCCTGGAGAATCAGAGTCGAGTTGCCAGTGAGGAGGGACTGGAGGCAGGAGAAGGGTCAGGAAACTTTTCCATAATCACCCTGAGAACTAACAAAGCTGAACCCTGTGGAAGGGGAGAGGCGAGAACCGCTGTGTGGAGGGTCATGGGCACCGAGATGCACGGGCTGCCATGGGGGGGCCTGGGCGAGAGGGACTGGTGTGTGTTCCCGGGAGTGGGGGAGTGGAACGGGTGGTGAGGCGGGACGAGGACGGAGGGTGGTTTGAGGAGCAGGGTGTTTGCTGGGAGTGGTGTGGAGACCTCTGCACTTAAGAGCAGGATTCGAGTTGTAGATGTCTGTTCAGGACTGTGTCCTCCGGGTGGTTGTAAGGATGGGTGAGAGTTGTGTGGATTGTGGGTGCAGTCTGTAAACTTGGAAGCCCCGGGACGGTACCATGTGAAGGTGGCCTGACTGCTCTGGCTCTCCCGACAGACTGTAGGCCGGCTTTCTGGCTCATCTGCCCACTCACCAGCCGGGCCTTGCAGCCCCCCTCCCTGGCCTCTGTCCTCCACCTCCACATGGAGACAACAGCACCCACCACCGGGCTGTGCTGCAGATGCACAGAGAGGTGTTGAGTATCAACTCGTGCATTCAAAAGCCAGGGGCATTGCTGCCCAAAACTTGTGCTTCACTCTGCCCGTCTTTCCCACCTTCAGCCACTGGGGCCTGTCCCTGACCCCATGACTCTGGAGGCCCAGGGACTGAGGGGTCCCTGCCAGGGCTGCTGCTGCAGGAGAGGCCAAGGCCCGAGTTTGCTGCTTCCCTTAGCCTGCGGGAAATGCTCCTCTTCCAGGCTGTGCCTCTGGTATGTCACTGATGAGGCCCAGGAGGGTTAAGTGACCTGCCAAGGTCACACAGCTCCAGTGTTCTCTCATGACAGCTCCCTTGTTCCCTCCACCCCTGATCATATGCTTCCCCTGCCCTGTTAGCTCCCAGCCACCTCGTGTCTGTGAAGGTTGGAGCCCCTGAGCCCCTTCTGCTGGGAGGCTGGGCCACTTCACCTTTTCACCTGCGCCAGCCTATTTCCCTTTCCTTCAAATTAATTAAAAGCTGGAGCCCACCCTCGCTCTGCCGTCTCTAGGGAGAGAGGTCAGTTTCCTCCATGAGGGGTTGGAGAGCTGAGGCAGGCCGGGGAGGAGGCAGCTGGGGTGGAGAGCTTGCCTCCAAGCTCTGCCCCATTTTGAAGGAAATGAAGAGGACTAAAAGGAAAGCCTAAAACCCCAGACCATGTGGCTTCTTTGTCAAGATGCTGGGTTTTGCATGTTGGGGGAGGAAGAGGAGGGATCGTTGAGCCTGGAGTTCTGGTTCATTTCTAGCCTGGTACTCAGTGCTTTGTATGGAGGAGGCCCGCGGTAAATGCCAGATTCAAACACTCACACACATTTTCTCTTTTCCCCCAGGAGCTTAGCGTTGTCCATTTGTACTTGGCTTGGCAGGTGCTGGGGGGATGCTGGCCGTGTCCTTGAGTGGGATGGGCTGGCTTGGTGGGCCGTAGTGAGGACAGCAGGGGAAGTGCAGTCGGGGAGGTCAGAGACCACCAGCCTGAGCCAGCCTGGTCTGTGCTTGTCTTCCCATTACTCTCTTTGCAAGGCCCGGGAGACTCAGGCCCCCAGGTACTTTCTTTGTACGAAGTACAAAGGTTCAAAGGACATGAGAAGGGCACTGGGGAGTTGTCCGCTGGCTGTGGGAGGGAGGGACGTGGAGGTCTGTCCTCACCAAGGGAGTTTGTAGGCGAGGTGAATGGTTGATCACTGAGGAGCACCTGCAGGTCCCCCAGGAGGCCCTGATGAGGACCAAGAGTGGGTGATGTTGGAGACCACCAGCTCACCAGCTCTGGGGTCCCTCGATGCACATTCTCCAGCCCCACCATGCTCCCTGTGCAAACAGAAGGCCTTAGTGTTACCCAGAACGCCCGCTGTGTCCTGCTATGGTATCTTTCTACACACCATTCCCTCTGCTGGCCTGACCCTGTGAGTCCTTTAATCCCCTGCTCAGGGGTTCTTCCTGAGTCCTTCCCCGGCCTCAGGAGAATTGCCATGCTTTGGTCCTGCTGCAGCACCATGAAGCAGAGCACAGATCACGCTGTGCTGGATTGACTTACTGTGGGTGTGTCATCCCATATCATGATTTGAGGGTGGGGTTTCTGACTTCTTCACCTTTTATCCTCAGCATCAGCCCCAGCCTAGGCACTGGTAAGTGCGCAAAAGAAGATCAGCCAACATATGAGCAAGTAGAGCTGAGGGATGATGGGTCCAGGGACAGATTAGTCAGAGCCGATGCCCATGGAATCAGACCCAGCAGGAGGTCCTGAGTATGAGGACTGGGTCTGCACAACACACAGAGAGAAGAGGGTGCCGAAGTGTACAGCTCGATGGATCACCACAAACTGAACACTCCCGTGTAGCTGGCACCCAGATCAAGAAAACAAGCATTACCAGCCCCCCACAGGGGCCAGGGCCCCCTTCCAGAGTCTGTCAGATTTCCATCACCATACATTAGTTAGTTTGCCTGTTCTTGAACTTTTTACAAATCGTATCATGTAGTTGGTACTATTCTGTATCTGGATTCTTTTGCTCCAGATTGTGTTTGTGGAATTCGTTGGTGTCATTGCATATTGTTTGAGTTTGTTTATTCTCATCACTGGGTAGCATTCTAATATGCAGACATTCCACAGCTGGTTTATCTGGTCGGCTGTTGGTAAGCACTGGGGTGGTTTCCAGTTTGGGACTATTGTGAACAGTGCTGCTGTGACACCTTTGTGTGCATGTCTTTAGGTGAGTGTGTGTGCATGTTTCTGTTGTGTTTATACCTGAAAGTGAATTCCCGTGTCATAGAGCATGCCCATGCTTGGCTTTAGTGGATATGGAAATACCATTTTTAAAGGGCATGATGATGGAAAGCACACTGAAGGGATAAGGAGGGATGGATGGCATCAGGAGGGAAGGCAGGGGGTTGGAGGACTTGTCAAGAAAACCATCAGCCAAAGGGCAGAGAAACCAAATCTTAGATGCTGGATCAAGTGAAGAGTTTTCTGTCTGTGGGGGGAAGGGGGGTGATCATGTAGGAAGCATTGGGAGAGGGAGACCAGAGAGGGTTGGCTTGGTGAAAAATTCAGTCGCTGGTGTAGCCTTGGTCGTTGGCGGCTTCTCAGCTCTGTATAATGTTGAGGAGTGGGCTTAACTCCAAATGAAGTCAACCCCTCCACCCAGACTCCCCAGTGTGCTTGGCCCTGCAGAGCTCCTGCCTGGGAAGAAGCCACTGCCGTCAGGCTGGCGATGGTGGTGGCTTGTCAGCAGGTCGTACAGAGCCCCTGATGGGTGCAGAGGCTTGGAAGAGAAAGCCATGTGCTGGGGGCAGCTGAGGCCTGGATCGTTCCCGTTCCTGACTGCACACCTCTGTAAAACACTGTGGAAACGAGGGTCCTTGCCCGGGGGTGGGGGGTGGGTAGGAGGCCTCTGCAGAGTCCTCCTGACTCTTAGTGGGTGCCCCTGTTAGCTGGGACCCTCACCCCAGTGTGCCCAGGATGACTGGACGATGAGGGAAGGGAAGTCTCTGCAGCCCTCTCCAGGATCGGGCCCTCTTGTTTCCATGTCCTGGCTGAGCAAGTAATACGCCCTCTGCCACCTCCCGTCTCTTCCAGAACGGCAGCAAAGACCATTCTCTGGACATGCTGGGCACAGACATTTGGGCTGCCAACACCTTTGACTCCTTCAGGTAAGTGCCTCTTCCTCCCAGAAGATCCCAGAAAAGTTCTCATTTTCATTGACAGTTAATAAAGTTATTCATGCAAAAGTGTATATGACAGAACACTGCTCTTTTTTATTTTATTTGTACTTTTTGTCCTGGGATATGGGTTTTAAATGGACATTGTACCAGCTTCACTAAAATAAACAAGATATTTGTGTAAAAAAAAAAAAAACCCGGTGGAAGTTGACTTCTTTCTTCCCCACTGACTTGTGTTGTCTACCTCAGAGGTGCTATGTCACCGTTTTATTTCCCGTCCGATGCTCTAGTGTCATGTTTTTGGCCCCCTTTCTCTCTCCGGCCTCTCTCAGATGTAAGTGTGGAAACAAACCGTTTTGTGGGGCTGCTGCAGTGTAAGCGCCAGCCCCGCACCTGCGTTTTGTAAGCATGCATTGCCACGCAGCCGGTTTGAAGAGACATGGAGCCTCCTGCCCCACTGTCTGTGGGCACAGAGCTGATCCTCAGGGTTTATTCTGAGTGAGGGGTCCCTGTCTGGCCCCTGCCCTTGCCTGCCTCTTTCTGAGGATGCTTCCCTGCCCGGGCCCAGCCTGGGGTGCCTGGTCCCATCAGTTAACGGGGCTCGTCAACCCCTTCCTTGTTTTTCTCGCCCTCGCCCTCTAGTGGTGCCACCTGGGATCTGCAGCCTGAAAAGCTGGACTTCAGCCAGTTCCACCGGAAGCTCCGACACATGCCCAAGCAGCCCCTGCCACACATCGACCGTGAAGGGTAAGGGGCGGCTGGGAGGCAATGGCAGGTTAGGGTGGTGGGTGGTGGCTGCACCAGAGCACTTGAGGAGACAGAGGGTGGCCTTTCCCTTGGCAGGCAGACTCCCTGTAGCCCCAGATGCACACAGATGGCTGATGTGCCGGGAGGCTTTCCCTCTCGGCCCACAGCTGCAGACTCACCGGCCTACCTCTGGAATCCCTCCACCCTTCACAGCCCATGCTGCCCGCTTTCCTTCCCAACCATCCACAGTGAACCACAATCATCTAGTGCAGTGGTTCTCAAACTTGAGCATGCATTCAAATCACCTGGAGGCTGGTTAAAGCTCAGACCCGCTGGGCCTGAGCCTCGGGAGAAGCCTGAGAATTTGCATTTCCAGCAAGTTCCCTGGTGACGCTGACGTTGCTGGTTCAGGGACCACCCTTGGAGAACCAGTGGTCCAGGGCTAGATTCCTCTCTGGCGGGTGTGAGAGGAGAGCAGTTGTTGCGGGGGAGTTGCCTGGGAAAGGCCTTGGGACACAGATGGCATTTCCCTGGGCAGTGCCAGTCTCTCCTGTGCGTCTCCTGAGATCACAGAGATAGTGAAACCCGTGGGGAAACTGAGGCGCAAGGATAGACGTGATGGCACTGCCTTAACTGACTGAAGGAATCCCATGGGGAATGTGTGTTGAAGCCAAGCTTTCCAAATGTGTCTGCACCTGTTAACCCCAAAATAACTTCATTAACAAAAATACTTGGCCATAGCAATGGATTCCTATCCATGGGAGGGATGATCCCCCTCTGCAGAAGGGTGCTGCTCCTTCTGGGCCAGGCTTTCCGACCCACCAGGAGCCTGCCAGGTTTGCTGAGGGTCGCCTGGGGTCTCCCATAGACACGTGGCTGTGGCCAAATCCTGTCTCTCCTGGCTCCCTGAGGAGTCTGGGTGCGGTATCCTGTGGCCTCCTGGTGGCCAGGCCGGGAACTGCATCTCCTCCGAGTCCTGTCCTACTGGAGGGGGCCGGGAGGAGGCCTCCAGGCGCGCAGCTGTCACGCGGTATCCTGGGAAGCAGAGGACCACTCAGTTGCCAAGGCTTCCTGCAGCCTGTGTTTCCATGGAGGGACAAGAATCAGAGAAGGCTGTTGCCTTGGCAACCCTGTTGGCAGCAGTGACTCAGCTGGTCTGTAGCAACCTTCTGCCCTCAAACCTGCAGCCCTCCAGGGAATTCTGAGCTCCAAGCCAGGGTGGGCCTCGGGGCACAGGAGCCCTCCCTGCACACTGCTGCTGCGGGGAGGTGGAGAGGCCATGCCTGGGTGGTGCTGGGCCCTGGTCTGTGCTCAGTGAGCGGACGCTGCCTCTGAGGGGCACTGTGCCCACACGGCATGGGGGAGGGGCCCCAGCCATTCCAGGCCCCCCGTCGCCCTCCTCCCACTGCCCTGGCATGTGCAAAACACGGGATTTTCATAGGCCAGCCCGTCTCTGCCAGGCACATTTATGAGAAGATGATTGGACGTTTCTAGACTTTCTTCCTTGTCTGTATAAACCAGCACATTAACCAGGGGCCCAAGAGTTTTCTCTCCCCTCAGGGCTGTCCCACCCCAGTTCCTCCTGCCCAGACCTGAGCTGTCCTTCCATTCTCCCCTCTCCGGCTCCAGCTTGGCCCTTTACCCACCTTTCCGCCCCTCCCCACACCCTACTCAGCACAGTTCCCTGCTTGCAACACATTTTGTTCTTAGCTCCAGGCCTGGGCCTGTGACCCTCCCTGTGCCCGGGTGGAACCCTCCTCCAAACTCTCTGTGCTTGGCACCTCACAGCTCACCCAAGGCGTCTCCAGCAGAGAAGCCATCCTCCCTGCCTCGCCCAAGGCGCATCCAGACACTGCTCCTGGGTCCCTGTGGCGCCCCTGCTGGTCCCTGATGCTGCACTGCCCACCCCACAACTGGAGGGCTGGATTGCTGGGCAGATCCCTGACAGCAGGGCGGGGTCCAGTTCCTGCCTTGTTTACACCTGGGGCCAGCACTAGCCCAGAGCCTAGCACAGAAGTACCTGCTGAATGGAGACGTGAACGACTGATTGAGGGCTTAGGTCACGGCCTCACACCGCTCTTGCACCAAAGCCTTTGGGCTTCTCAGCCTCTGGATTCCAGGGCTCCTTGGTCTGTAGGACATTTATGATGCTCATCCAGGCTGCCCACCCTTCAGATGAGCTTAGGGCTTGTTCTGCTAAGAACTCTGAGCTGTCTGAGGGCAAGAACCACGTCTCATTTAATTCCAGTGATGCCAGGGGAGCTAGAAGTGGCTGAAAACATAGGAGATGCTTGGCAAATACTTGAACAAATGAACTCATTACTCTGAAATGTGGGAGCTGCATTAGTTCTGCAGTGGCAAATGCTGCCACCAACTTTTTGGGTGGCCCTCACCATACCTGGGTCAAAAATAATTAGTCAATAGCTATTGATAATAATAATTAACTAATAATACTTATCATGTGCTGGCCATGTGCCAGTCTCTGTTCTCAGCACTTCCTTTGTGTTACCTTGTTTTAAACTCACCACCTCCCGGGTTGGGGGTAGGAACTATCATCACCTCCACTCTGACGGATGAGGAAACTAGGACACTGGAATTGGGTAACTTGCCCGAGGCTGGGATTTGAACCCAGGCACTTTGACTCCAGAGCCTGTCATGGTCCCATCCCTCTTCCCTAACAATGACACTGATAATAGTGGGAGAAGTAGTACTGTGGGGAAATACAGCAGCCAACCTTTAGGTGGGGCTTACTACACACCTGGCACAGTTCTAAGCATTGAGATGAATGAATTAATTTGGTCCTCCAACCACCTTATGGTGTTAGGTACTATTATTATCTACACTTTATAAGTTAAGAAACTGAGGAACAGAGAGGTTAAGCAACTTGCCCGGGGTCACCCAGCTGGTAAGGGATGGAGCAGGGATTCAAACCCTAGAAGTCTGGTCTCAAAGTCTGTGCCCTTAAATATGCAAAAGCAGTGGACCTTTGGCCAGTGAATCGGGGATTGTCTGGCCTGAGGAGGGCCCCACAGAGGGCCCTCCGACAAAGCATGCAGTAATCTGGGGAGATGGGGGGCAGCTTGCTGGACTGGCCCAAAGTCAGGCCAATGAAGAAGAAAGCCCCACTCAGCCTGGGAGACCTTGAGAATTTGCTTCATTCTCATCTCTCTGTGCATTGATTTCCCCTTTGGCATAATAGGGCAAGACAGATGGGGTTTTGTAGAGTTGGGACAGGCTTTGAGGTATTCATTAGTGAGGATCTTGGCTTCTTTGCCAGGAAGTTTCCAGGAGAACACCGGTCCCTCGCTCACCTCCCCACTTGTTGGATACTGCATTAGTGGTCCCACCTACCCCACCCCCAGGTGCGTCCCAGCATTCCTGCCTGTTGTCCTCGTTGAAAGCCCTGTGTTGTCCGGCCTGGGGGAGGAGGGCCTGCTCCTCCAGTGCTGTCTCCTCTGGGTGCAATAGGCCGATTGCGCAGGCCTGAGGGAGGGCGGATCCCCAGGCCCCTCCTCTTTCCGCCTCAGTCTGGGACAGTATGCAGAAATGAACCGTTCTTTCAATGCCTTTCTGTCTTTTCTGGTTCAGGTGTGGAAAAGGGAAGCTGGAAGATGGGGAAGGGATCAACCTGAATGACATCGAGAAGGTCCTCCCTGCCTGGCAGGTAGGTGTAGGGGCAGAGTACCCCCAGACTCCCTTCGGCATCCCCAGCCCAGACAGTGGGCCAAGTCCATACCTTCCCACTCTCTTGGTCCAGTTAGGGGTATAGCCAGCTGGACGGCCATGACAGGTGGGGGGTCAGTGGGGCACCCACCGTGGTCCGGGGTGTCCCACTCTCTGTGTGTGTGGGCAGGGGGCCAGTCCATCTCGGCTGGTCATGAGGCCACCGGTGGCAGGCCTGACGTCCTCCAGTGCACTGGGGCACCTCAGCCAGCTTGGAGGTTTTTGCCCCTTGACCTGAAGCCTCTGAGGGGGAGGCACCTGCATTGTGTTCAGCTGGGACCTGAAAGGGCTGCTGGAGTTTCTAATGTGGTTATTTTAGGCTTTTGAAAAGTGGAGTTTCCTGCCAGCCTCCAGGTATCTGCTGTGCTTGCTGATTTTGTCATCAGTGGAGCTCCTTTCCCCGAATAGGGCCAGGCCCCCAGACAAAGAGGATTCACCCAGCAGAGATGGTGAATCCAGGTCTCTGGGAGACACAGTAGGAATCCAGCAGCTTCCAGGGATGGGGCTGGGCCCTCTGCAGGCAGCTGGGAGCAGCAGACACTCCCAAAGCAGCAGAGCTGCCACTGCTTGCAGCCTGCACCCACACCCCCCGCAGCCCCCTTTTCCTCCCTCTTTGCCAGTCTCTCCAGTCGTTTTACCGACTTCCCAGCTTCTCCACCCTTGTGCCGCTCCCATTCGGACTGTGCTGTGTTCATACCGTAGGCCTGTAATGAGGCTCCAGAGAGTGCAGGCTAAGGCCTCAGCAGTCGATTATGCTGTACCTTGGGCCATTTCTCTTCAGGCTTCTTTGGCTTGGGGTTTAGTGAGATTCTTGATTTTAGTTTAATGACATTTATTGAGATGTGGTTTTCATCAGGTTTGGAAAATTTTCAGCCATTATTTCTTTAAATATTTTTTGCCTCACCCTTTTTACCCACCCCGGGATTCCAATTATATGTATGTTATGCTGCTTTATATTTTCCCATGGCTCACCAAAACTCTGCTCATTTTTTAAGGTCTTTTTTCTCTGTGTGTATCTTCCATTTCTCTCTCTTCATGCTCAAGCTTCCTCCTATCTTCTTAAACTTAGAAGTATATTTATAATAGGTGTTTTAATGCCCTTGTCTATTCTATCATCTGTGTTATGTCTGGATCTGATTCACTAGATTGATTTTTCTCCTAGTTGTGGGTCATATTCTCCTGCTTCTTTGCATGTCTGGTAATTTTATATTAGATGCCAGATATTATGAATTTTTCATTGCTGGGCGCTAGATTTTACTATTATTGCTACTGCTACTACTACTATTCTTATTCTTGTTATTATTATTATTTGGTATACCTTTAAATATTTTAGGCTTCATTCTGGAACTCAGTTGCATTGCTCAGAAACAGTCTGATCTTTTCAAGTCTTGCCTTCCAGCTTTGTTAGGGTAGGACTCCTTTAGTCCAGGACAAATTTTGACCCAGTACTGAGTCAATATCCTTCTGGTGTCTCAACCCAATGTCCTGTACAGATGAAGGTCTTTCCACTCTGGCTGATGGGAACTCAAACTGTTTTCAGCCCTCTGTGATCTGCGGGGATTATTCCATCTATCCCTTTTGGGTAGCTGTTCCCCAGTGATGTAAGTTTCCTCACACATGTGCACAATTCAGGACTCAGCCAAAGACTCAGAGGTCTGCAGACTTTTGTATTTCTCTCTCTCTCTGCAGCTCTCCTCTCTGGTAACTCTGCCTTGCAAATTCTAGTCACCTTGGACTCCTTGAACTTTGAACTGTGCCTCCTTAAAGCTAGAGAAACAGCTCTGTTTAGACTCCTCTTGCTGTGTTGCCAACTGGACACTCTCCCCTCGTTACAAAGGGAAAAATGGTGACTTGATGATGTAGAAACCTGGCAGGCTTAACCGGGTCAACCAGGTGACCAAATTAACATCACCAGTGGTGGGTTGAGTGGCATTATGTGCTCCCTGATGGGCTGCGCATTTCTGGGGTTTTCCTGCCAAGAAAGCATGACCTGAGCCTGGTCATGAGGATACAAATATCCAGGGACATGAAAGGCAGGGAAAGGCTGAGGAACTCGTCTAGACTGGAGGAGACTGACGCGTGTACAGCTGAATGCAGCCTGTGAGCCTTGCTGGGACCCTGGCCCCGAGAGGAGATAGAGACTTCCTTGGGACATTTGGAGAAGTTGAATGGGGTCTGTGGTGGGACATTAGTATTGCTTCAATGTCAGTTTGCCAACTTGGAGGATTGTAGGGAAATGTGATTTTTTTTATTTCTGTAATTTTATTGAGATATATTCACACATTTTATACACCATCTGAAATATACAATCAGTGGCTCACGGTATCATCACATAGTTATGTATACACCACCATGATCAATTAGTAGTTAGATATTTTGAACAGATATAGCCACTGGATGCCTTCAAGCCTCTTATCTAAAAAAAGTCCCTCTTCCAGCAGCAGCTGAAAATTCCTACCATGGGTCACCCCTTTGGGCTGAGGCGCTGATCGCCTGTTCAGAAGCCAGTGGCTCCCTGGGAGAGGTAACTCTGGAAGTTATCATCATTGGCTGATTCCCCAGGAGAACTTGCCTCGCCCAAGAGGCCCTTCCTGATCTGGCTCCTGTCCACCTCTCTGACACTACCTTCTACCACTTTCTTCTTCACCCACTCCAGCCACTCGCTCCAGCCTTGCTGTTCTTGAAACACTGCAGATGCCTTCCCATCTTACAACTTTCTCACTTGCTCCTTCCTCCCACTGTAATGTTCAATGCCTGATATTCTCATAGCCAGTTCCTTCTCTCATCAGGTCTCAGCTCACATGTCACCTCCTCAAAAAAGTGGCACCATAAAACTTAGTGTCAGAAATGTTATTGTTTTTGAGAAATACGCACTAGAACGTTTGAGGGATGTGGGCATCATGTTGGCAGCTTGTTCTCAAACAGTTTAGAAAAAGATAAATGATAATAGGGATTAGATACATCGAGGGAGAGACAAGCAATGTGGTACCATGTTAACAGTTAGGGAATCTAGGTAAGGAGGATTCTTGCAATTTTTCTGTAAGTGTGAGAGAAAAAAGAATCAGTAGGGCCCAGGCCAGGGTGTGTGAGTCAAGGCATGTGAACTATTAGCTCAGGCAGTACCTGTGTGGCCGGATCGAGGTGAAAGTATCACGGCTAATGGAAAGCCAGCCTTGGTGTCAAAGATAAAGGGATATATTTCTCAGAAATGATTTCTTTATCACTATATTCCTAAATGCCTACAGCATTCATTATTGATAGAAAAAACACATTTGACACTGATTTAAGTGAGGAACCAAATACCCGCGGCCCCGGGTGAGATGCCAGCCCCTTGGTGGCCTTAGAGCCAGGAGCCTGGGCAGTGGGGCTGGAAAAGCAGCGGGTCTGACAGCTTTTCCCATTTGGTGATGGGCTCCAAGCTCCTCAGCGGGCAGAGAGGAGGGACTTCCGTTGCTATGCAGAAGGCGTGGGAGAGCTGGGCCGCTGGCTGGCTGGAGGCAGCGGAGGGCAGGGGTCAGGGCTTGGCACTGGGATCCGGGTGGCCTGGATGGAAGCACAGCCCTGCCAGGCAGGGAGGCTTGGGCTAGTTGCTTAACCTTGCTCTGCCTCAGTCCCTCCTGCATAAAATGAAGATAAAAACAGCATCTACCTCAAAGGGCCATTGGGAAGATTAAGAACGTTAATACATGCCTGGTTCTTGGAAGGGGCTTTGTAGGTGCTTGCGGTGATTCTTCTGCAGGACTTGATGCTGCAAGTTAAGCCCCGCCCCCCGTGATGGAACAGGCTCTGGGGGCTCCCTTTTGTTAGGGGGTGTTAGAAGAGGACCCCTTCTTGGCCCTCCGCACCCTCTCCTTTCTGGGGATGACTGTCCACCTGGGCAGGCCCTCTGGGGTGAGTTGTTCTTGGTGAAGAGGGGCGTTTCTGCTGGGGAGCAGCTCAGCTAATGAACCCCAGTTCATTGCTGTCCCGACAGCTGCTACACATGGTTACAGGGCCCCATTGTTTTCCTTTTCCTAAGTGTCATCCAGGCAGTGTAGAACATTCAGACAAGACACATTCTCGCTGTCTGCGCTGTGACGTCCTCCCTGTGGCCTCTGTTTACTGTCAGTGAAATGGGCTAAATTAGAGGTTTGCAAACTGCATCTGTGAAGCCCTCGGGTACCCTCAGGGGTCCTGCTGAGCGGGGGAGTGGGGAGACTGAAGAAGCAGCTCTAGGGATGTCTGCCCAGGCTCCCCCAGAACCGCTTAGCCAGTATGTGTAAATCAGTCTTTTATGAATGATTGGATTTGAGGAAAAGGTTCTGCTACTAAACAACTTTTGAAAATCATCGGACTAATGTCCCTTTCATGTTTCATACTCTCGGGTTCTCTCCCTTCCTTCAAGAGATAGTAAAACAGCACTCATTCTTGGTTTGCCAGGGCCTGTGTGTGATGCAAAGCTCTTAGGTGCTGCTGGGAGTGGAGATCTTCACCCCTTGTCTCCATTTTTGGTCAGGATCCACGTGGTAGAAGGGTGCTGATGTTGCCCCCCAACACCTCACACTCACCCCCCACAAACGTGCACATTTCACTACTCACACTTTGAACCTACTTTCTCCTCACAAAACTGTCAGCTGATACCTGCCCGAACCTTGGCTGCACAGCAGAAGTGCCCTGGGAGCTTTGTAAATCTACAGCTTGACCCCTGCATTAGTTATCCACTGCGGTGTAACAAATTGCTCCAAAACTCAGCAGCAGCTGGAAACAATAAGCATTTATTGTCATTAAATATAATTCCAGTATTTAGCTGGGTGACTGGCTCAGAGCCCCTCATGAAGGCAATCTATCGTCCAGAGCTGCGGTCATCGGAAGGCCCAAGTGGGGCTGGGGGAGCCCTTTCCCTGAAGGCTCACTCGCACGGCTGAAGGCGGGAGGCCTCTGTCCCAACCCAAGTGGACCTCTCCACAGGTTGTTTGAGTGTCCTCACAGTACGGCAGCTGGCTTCCCCCAGAGCGAGTGGTCCAAGTGTGAAAAAGAGAGTACAAGTGAGTGAGAGAGCACCCGAGGCAGAAACTGGAGTCCTTTATAACCTAAATTCAGAAGTGCCTTACCCTCACCTCTGCCGCGTGCTCCGTGTTTCTTACCAAACCACCCTGGTACAATATGAGAAGGGACTACATGAAGGTGCAATTACCAGGAGGCAGGTATCACTGGGGCCGTCTGGGAGGTGGCCACCACACCCACTGAAGCCAAATCTCTTGGCTGGGACCGAGGAGTCTATTTTTTAAAGCATCGCAGGAAATTCTGATGGTTAGCAAGAGATGAAAATCTGACGTTACAGCTGATCATGCTCATGGCTTGATCTCTCCTTGGGGTGTTTGCCTTCTGCACAGGAACCATTAGAACAAGGCCGACAGGCATCTTGGTCCCAAAGAACGGATCTCTGGTGGTAGAATTTGAGGTCCCCGTCCCACCATGGGATGATATTTCTGATTTTTCCTAGGGTTCTTCAAAGCCTCTTGTAGATGGCGCTGGCTGGTTCCAGGGTTCAGTTAGCCTAGCTATTGGCAGTTGGGGTGGGAAAATTCTTAATTGTATGGAACTGTCCAGTGCAGTGTAGGAGATTTACTGTCCACCAGTGAATGCCAGGGGTGGGGAGTGGGAGGGCAGTGCCTGTGACCAGCAGTAGTGCTCCGCACACCCCCAGGGAGCACTGTGCACCCAACTGAAGACCCAAATGGGAGGGAACACTCAACCCCATCCTGAGAGCCCCCACCCTTCCATGGGAATCAGAGAAGCAGTCTGGCTGCTACCAGCTCTGTCTCCCTAGCATCTCCTCACCCCACAGAGACCCAGGCCCCATCTCTGACCTCTCCTCCTCCCAGCCATCCTCCCCACCTCCTCCAGAGCATGCCAGGATGCTCCCTTTCTTCCCTTTTCAGACTTGGCAGATGGGAGCCCTTGTGACTTGAGCCTGCCCACCTGTCGGGCCTCTGTTCTGGGCTCACCCACCTGGCCTGGGCTCCAGCTGGACCCCTTTCCCCCAGTCTGCTCTTTCTGACAGGCAGTTCCCTCTGCCTGGAAATCCAGCTCACCTTTGTGTTGCCTGATGGACTCCTCGTCCTGGCTCAGAACCCCTCTGTGGAGATGAACAGGGCAGAGTGCAATAATCCATCCGCTGAGTCCCAGGCCCCTTTCTCACCCCCATGTGAGGGCTCCTGCCACACCGCACCTGCCTGGTTAACTGGCTGACTCCCCTCCTGGACTGGGGGCTTCTTGGGGCTGGGGCCATGTCCTATTTATCAGCACCTCATTCTTTAATGAATTATTGTCAAAGGATATCCCTTCAATATTCACCGTTGTGGCTGGCTGTGGATCACAGAGAGTGCCTGCAGAGCTTCCACATGAACCTGGTTATGCTCTTGTTGGTGTGATTTCTGTTAAATATCTTTTAAAAAAAAAGAGGATTTTTCCATCATCTCCTGTTTTGTGATATGATAGGCTATGGCATGGTATTGGTCAAACCCCCAGATCTCAGTGGCATCACATATGGACTTTTATTTCACACCTACTGAGTTTCCACTGAGGGTCCAGCTGCTCCCCAGTTCCTTTCCAGCGTGGTGGTTCCAGGGTCCAGTTGGCTTCTGTTCTGTGGCCCTACCATCTCAACCCCACGGCATCCAGGTGGCTGTGGCAGGGGCAAAGATAGGGCTGGAGGGTCATGCTCCAGATCTTAACTGCTCTGGCCCAAAAGTATCACTTCCACTCATAGCCCATTGGCCCACTCAACTGCAAAGGGGCTGGTAGGGGTGGGGGACACATGGCTATTTTGTGATCAGTATATGCCCCTGCCATGTCCTCCTCATTCCTTCACTTGCTTACTTAACTAATCTTCATGGGACAAACGCTTTGCTCAAGTTTTGTAGAGGGAGAGAATAGCATAAAATACAGTTCCCCCAAGCGTGTACAGTCTAGTAGAGGAAATGAGATGTGTACACAAGTTAAAATACTGCAAAGCTGAAAGGTGTAAATGCCCAAACAAACCCTGGGTACCTTACCTAGGTCAGAGTCCCCAATGGGTGAAATTTGGGTCCTTTCTCTGTATACCCTGTCTCCACCCCCAATCTTGCTGCAGTCCATGCAGAATGCAGCTTGGTTGAGAATGGAGCAGAGAGTCCCAGGGGCCGTCAGATTTAACACCTATTATAGATCTCTGAGGAGCTCTAGCTTATCTCACCCATCGAGGCACATGTCACAGTGATTAGTCCTGGGTGAGGTTGTGTCAAAGGTCAGATGCTGACACCTGGGTGCCTGGCCAAGCCCCCTTCAGCCAAAATCAAGGACCCTACCCCTGAGGCTCACACATGGTTGTATTTCCATGGCGGGCAATGCATACGGGTGAGTCTCATTTCGGAGCCCCTGTCATGGAGGCCCCATCACTGGGACTGCTGGGGATCAGGTCCCCGGAGCTTCCCAAGGACTTGGGGCAGACAGAGTGGGTACCCGAGCACACTTCTCCACCCATAAAAGGCATTTATGTAGTTAGTGAGGACCGATGTCAGTGATGTTACTTGTCCCCAAGGCCTGCCTCCCCCACAGCGGTGGCTGGAGGGAGAAGAGTAAGTGAGCTGGAACGGGTGATAGTCAGAGCTGGATTTTGCGTGGGCCCCGAAGACTTAGCAGCGAGTTGAGGCTAAATGCTACCCGAGAGCTCTGATCAGGGGAGGACAGCAGGAGGCTCTGAGCACAGTGACATGGATTCAGGGTGATGTCAGGCTTGGTTCCAGGGTGATAAAGCATTAGGGAAGGACAGAAGCTGAGACCCACACAGTTGAGCTTACAGTGGGGCCCTGGTAAATGGCCTCTGTGGGACCAGGTCCTGCCTGCATTTTGGCATCTCTTGTGAGCTGCGTATGGGTGGAGGGGGTTGGCCGCCTGCTCTTGTGGCAGTGGTTTGAACATTCCAGCTCCATCATTCGTAATCCTGCTCTGAGTGGAGCTCCCGGGCTCGCACGGCCCCCCCGTTAGGTCTGGCTGGTACTGAGGCTGTGCTGGGGCAGATGGCTGCATCACAGTCTGCTCCCACTAGAGGGCACCAGCGCATTTCTCTGGAGATTACACTGTCAGGCCTGGGCAGCGGGATGTGCAAATGTGTACTTGCCAAGCACACCTCCTTATTGGTGCTCAGTGTGCAGATTATCCTGAAAATGAGGCAGGCCAATGACTGGGCTCTTCCTTCCCACAATGAGATAGAGAGGATGAGGTGCTGCACGAGGCAGCCATGCAGAGGCATGGGAAAGCACCTGCTGGGCTGCCGTTCCTCCAGAACCCTTTGCTCTGAGTCCCCTGGGAGCACGTGGCTATGCCCAGGAGGGCAAACTCCAGAAACCTCATTCATCTGCACAGACAAGGAAGGATTGCTCTCCCACCGAGTTGGGGGTGCAGGTGACATCCCCACCCTGGACAGCTTCAGCAGCACCTGCAGGGGAGATACCAGATGACGTGGGGCTTGGGGAGTCAGCAATGTCGGCTTCTGCCCTGGGAAGGTTAGGAGGCTGGTGGGCCGTGCTAAGGAGGAAAGCTGGAGCTCCCTGAGCAAAGCCAAGTTCAACTCAGTCAGGTTTGACGTGAGACCAAGGAGGCAAATCTGAGTAGGTCCAGTGATTTTAGGCTTCTGGCCTCTCCCTGGCACGTCTCTCACTCCAACCTGCCCGCTGTCCGAGGTGTGCTGACCTAGGGGTGCCTTCTGCTCAGCACCTGCGGCCTTGTGTCTTCGGCATCCACGGAGGCCTCATGCCCCATGGCCTCCGGAGACAACTAACATTAGAAAGACAGTCTGCTGGGCCTGCTCTCCCCGTGTTATCCCCAGATATCCTGAGGTTACCCGTGTGCACCAGCCCAGCCACAGGGCCTCAGCACCCTGCAGAAATGATGGATCTTTATTCCTCACACTGCCCTGTCCACTTTGCATCTAACCCTCATTGAAAGACGTTGCTGTTGAATTATCCAGTGTCTTACACAAGGCTTTACGTTAAGGACATATTTTGATCATTTTTCCTGGAGTTCTTTGTCAGACAAACGTTATGTCTGCTGACTTGTCTGACAGTAGGCACTCCACAGCCCAACATATTCCTTCCCTTTGTGCCTTTCTGTCAGGAAATTTTGAATCTGAAGTCTGTCTGCATTGTTTAACTCTCTCTGCCCTGGTAAGGTCTGCTCCTCTGCTCCTCCAGTTACAGACCTGGTTCAGTAGCACATGAAGGCACGGCACTCACGTTCGACACCAAGTAACCAAGTCAGGTGGGATTTCTGGCCTCATGGATTGTACCCCACGGACTCTATATTGTGGGGCCCACAGGACCCAAGGAAAGTGAAGAGGGATTTCTGACCTTGTGAGAGCATGTCCAAGGGCCCAGGGAAAGGAGAACTCATGAGAAGTGCTGAAGGAGGGGACAGTGAGAGTGTGACTTGGGGTTAAGCCTCTCAGCCCCTGCTTGGCCCCAGACACTAGCAGGGTGAGAATCCCTCCAAGAAACCTGGGGGACAGATGAGCTTTCAGAATGAAAATGCCGGTTGGAGTGATGATCAGGTTTGCCAGCTGCCTCCCTGCTTAGAGGACCAAGTTGAGGAAGACGCAGGAGCCCGGCCCCCCAGCAGGGGGCACTCGTGCTGCTTGGCCGCAGGGTTGGCGGGAGATTGAAGCTGACAGCAGAGCTGCTGCAGCCCTGTCCCCAGCCCTCCAGATGGGAAGGAGTGACTTTATTGTTCCCTAGAGCAGTGTCTGCTCTGTTGCCAAGTCTGGAACTTCCAGGATATGCTAACTCACATGTGTAAGGATTATTAAAGTATTCTGAGGTGCCAAGGAACAAAGTCATGTGAAGACCAAGCCCCAGCCTGGACCTCTTCCTCAAGTGCTGCTTCATGTCCCCTCACGTCCTGTGGAGATTTGGTCTGGATTCACTCATCCAGTCCACACTGCTGACCAAGCCCCTTGCAGTGGACCAGGCATCGACTTAGCCATGAAGACTTCAGATGAAATGCAGGAGCCGGCCCCTTTCCAGTGGCTGGGACGCTGTGTTCTCCTCATGTCCCCTTAATGAGAATTCAGCAATCAATAATGCACCCATGACAAGATGAGTGAACAGTTACCGAGGGCTTCCAAGCTCCGGGACTGTGAGGCCTGCTTTCTCTCCATTCCTTGCCTTCCTCATCCTTCCGTCATCCCTGCCGAGTGCATGCTGTTATTGAGCTCGTCTACAGATGAGGATGTCTTTGGTCAGAGCTCACCTCTCAGTCAGGCCTTTTGAACACCTGTCCCAAGCCCTCTTTTTGCTTTATTTTTTAATCCATCCCACTCATCCCACACCTGCTTCCCTAACTCACTTTGGGTCTATACTCACCCACTAGAATGGAGGTTCCACCTGGGCTCATACACGGTGCTCATTCATTATTGATTGAATGAAGAGAGAAACCCCACCTTCCTCCTGTCCCAGAGGTGCGCACCCCCAGAGCCCCACCCGGAGCGTGTGCTCCCTCACACGTACTGAGCACTCGCGGAGCTGTGCCTTTGCCTGTGTCCTCTTCATTTAGCTCTAGCTGCTCTGCCGAGTGTGAGGTGAGAGTATAGTTATTTTCATCATCGTACAGATGAGAGAACTGAGATAAAGCACCTTGCCCCAAATCATACAGCTTTTAAATGGGGGGTCAGGATTAGAACTCAGGCCACCCGACTCCCCTGGCACCCCTTTTCTGCAAAAGGCTTTTCTCACTCCAGGCTGCCATAGTCGTGTACAGCAAGGTGGGGTGAAGGCCATTTCCTTAATAAGCAAGAACAAGAAAATGGATGTCTTTTTTTTTTTAATTGTTATTGCTGAAGGCACTAAACATGGAAGGGAGCAGGGAAAAGCCTTGGCTGATGCCTTTGAAAGGGGAAGAGGCTCCCGGTGGCCTCCACGGACCCAAGCTCCTGCCCAACAGCGCAGAGGACTTACCTAGGAGAGTGCCCCTGCCTCGCTAGCCATCCCCCCCACCCCAAGACGCTTCCTCCTTCGGGATAAAAATAGACGCTGATACAATAAAGGAGACCAGAAGTTCTTCACTCCATGGTTTCCTGTCAGAGGCCACCAGGTAGCAGGGCCCATTGGGAACAGGCAACGTGCTCCGTGAGGCGAGCCTATTTTTATTTTTGTTGTGTTTTTAGCCTTTTTTAAAGAAATTTTCATTTTGGTGGGGGTGGTGGTTATGACTTTTGTTGGTGATAACCAGGAAATTTCCTCGGGAAGAGGCGATTGGCAGGACCCGGGCTGGTTCCCACTGGGTCTTCTCCTGCACCCTCCGGGGGAGGCAGGGTGGGAAGAGGCAGGTAGCAAGTGCCTTCTGAGCTGGGGGGGGCTGGCTCCCAGGGGTCCAGAAAACATCTGCCTCTGTTATATGGTGGCCTCAGTTATCCAGAACATGACTTAGATCCAGCTCAGGGGCTGGCAATCCACCGTCCACACTCCTGGTCCAGCCTGCTGGCCTGTTTTTGCAAATAAAGCTCTTAGGACACCACCATGCCCATTTATTTGGCCATTGTCTGTGGCTACCACGGCAGAGTTGAGTAGTTGTGACATGGACCCTTGAGCCTGCAGAGCCTAAAATATGTACTCTCTGGCCCTTTACAGAAAACATTTGCCAAACACTGATCTAGGATATAAATAGAAAAAAGCCCTGAGAGTTAATGCAGGTGGAAAACATCCTATAGTTCATTCACTTTAGCCATCCCAGAGCCCTTCAGTTTTGCACACAGAGCATGGTGTAGTTCATTCGACATAATTCTCTTTTAGTGTCTATTTTTTTTTGGTTGTGGGAGGGAGTATGGTGGGGTGGAAGGGAAGGAGAGTCTGCTGGGCGTCCCCCCAGCTGCTTCTGAGACTGAGCGCGAGAAGAATCACCTGTCGTCAGACTGACAGAACGCTGTCCCCACTGGCTGCCTGGCTCACTGTGTTTGGAGCCTTCTTTTTCTTGCTTCCTTCCTCTTACCTGCGTGTCCTTCCCTCTCTCTTGCCTAAATCTTCCCCGTTTCACAGCCCAGTTCAAATTTTACCTCTTCCGTGAAACCACCCTGGAGAAATCAAACTACACCAGCCCCCCGAGATTTCTCCTTTCTTGGAAGTTCGGAGAACTTGATTCTGGGCCAGTTTTGAGGTTTTTTAGCTGTTTCTTGCCTCCCCCTTGTGTCTCTTCTTCCTGGAAGAAGTAGATCTTGAACTGGGCCTTGAGTAATGGCCAGGGAGGTGGATCTACAGACAGGAAAGAGACGTTCTGGCATGACAGGCTGGGAGGTGAATAAGCAGTGGTTCCAAAGAAAAGGTGGCTGCTGAGGGTGGGGGATCCCCAAGTCCTCAAGAGACGTTTCCACGAACAGAGCAGTCGGTAGAGGCCCTCGAGGCCTCTGAACTCAACCAAATAGAGACTCATGGAGTATTCCTGAGCAGGAAAATGCATGATGGAAGGTGGCTTTAGGGAGCCAAGGGCCTGACCTCCTGGAGACCTGGAGGGAATTCCTAGGATTGTTTGCAACTCCCCTTGGTGGCCAGGGAAGGATGCTTCCATGGTTTGTCAGGGACAGGCCAAGGTCCCTTGAAAACGGGACTTGCCGCAGTGGAGAGGTCATCTTTTGCACGCACCGCTTTGGGCCAGACCATCCCGAGAATCCTTTGCTGCAGACTAAGGACTTGCTCGGTGGGTGGGGGGTGGGGGGGTATTGAGACCAGTGATGAGGCATTTGGGGTGCCGTAGGCCCACCTCAGGCCAGATTGAAGGCTGTCTCCTTCAGGGCCTTGGCTGGGCCAAGGACAGATCACAGATCAAGAGCTACCAGCCCAGCTCTGCTGCTGCAGTGAGCTTGACCTTGGGATGGGGAGGCTGGCAGAGGCTCCAGGACCACGCTGCTGGGAGCAGGCCCTGTGCTGGCCGGCAGAGCCTGTCTATGGATGCTTAGAGGCTGGTCCACCCCCCGGCCCCTGCGTCACAGCTAGTTCCTGCCAGGAGAGGCCCCACAGCCCAAGGTGAGCGGGCCACCTGGCCTGCTGCCATCCTGTCCTGGGGCAGTGCCCAGGGGCTTTGGGCTGGTCCTGCAGAAACAGGTTCCCCCAGTGGCCCAGCACCTTTCGCTCCTTTGTGCTTTGCCAGTGGCAGGAGCAGCCGAGGCTGGGGGAAGGGGAAGGTGTTCCTAAGGGTGTGAAGCATCCATTCTTCCTTTATTAGCCACTGTGCCATTTCTGGTCGCGTTCTCCTTCCTGGCGGCGGCGGCAGGTTTGGGGGCGGAGAAGCCGGGTTATTTTCGTTCACCCCAGCTCCTGTCCCTGGGAGTGGCCGGTGGGGGAGCAGAGGCGGACGGGGCTACGTGCTCTCCAGCAGGCGCTTGTGCATGGGCCCCCTCCCCCGGGCGCGCTGACTCTCACTGGCTGGACGGGGTTTTTTCTAGCAGCTCAGAGGCCTGGCGGGAGGAAGCTTTCTTCTGGCCCAAGAACAATACTAGGGTCAGCCCGGGGACCTCCCTCCTACACCCTCTTCCTTCCATTGTGAGCTGCTGCACAATCCCAGGCCGCTCAGCCCTGCACAGTGGGGGGGACGGGCCCAGGAGAGATTAGCAATGTGTGCTTGTGCGACACCTCCAGGCGCCTGCCTCCTCCACTTCCCGGGCCGGCCAGGGGGTTCTGGGGGCAGCACATGGGCAAACAGGCCAAGCACATGGGAGTGGCCGTCCTGTCTCTGTGCTTTGCAGGGGGCTGCCAGCAGGGTGAAGCCACTGGCTGAATGGTACCGCCTCCCCCTACCCCCCATCGAATCCTAGCACGTCAGGGTTGGAGGGGATCTGGAACTTCTGCCAACTCCCCTTCCCTGTTATACAGACAAGGAAACTGAGACCCAGAAAGGTAAAGCTTTTACCAAATTTCTTATTGCTGATCGCTGGGTCCTTTGGGGAAACCCCAGACTTTATAGCCTATCTGTAAGGTCCTTTTCCCCCAGCCTCTGCTAGCCTTTCGGGCCTCTCTCCGGTCACTCCCCAGCTTCTTGGTGCTCCAGCCTTGGTGACTGATTGACAGGCCCCTGATCCAGCAGCACCGGCCCCTACCTTAAATGTCCCTTTCCTCACCTGCCTGCCTGCCACACACCTGTTTTTTAAAGACTACTCAAAGTAGTGAAGCCTTCCTTGAAAACCCACTTCCCCATGCCCTGCTGACTATTGGTTCCTTATGGGCTCCTGCAGCACATAATGCATGCCTGTAGGAGTGTCTCCCCCCACCACACACACACACACCAGATCCTGGGGATTGAAAATGTACCTTATTCCCTTTTGCAACCTTTAGAACAGTGGCTCTCAAAATGTGGTGCCCAGAGTAGCAGCCTTCATATCACCTGGGAACTTGGAAATGCAAATTCTAGGGCCCCAACTCTCTCCTCCTGAATCAAAACCTCTGGGGGTGGGCCCAGCAATCTGTTTCAGCACACCTTCCAGGTGGTTCTGATCCCAGCAGGTGCCTTAGGACCTTGCCCAGGGTCTGCTTTTGCAGGGAATTTGTTCTTAAGATTTCTTGATGATTCAGTCAGTAACTGACATCACCTTACCCTATCCCCTTCTATTACCTGCCTTAAATTTTTTTTTTATCATTACTTTGTTCAAATGGGTTCTCGCCCTATTTGACTACCAGGGATAAGGATTTGCAGAGCTGAGTGATTCAGGAGCACACCATCCCCCAGATTCTGCCACTGCCACGCCCACCTGGCCCTGGGGGTGCAGCCTTGGGGGAGCTGCAGTGGGTTAGGGTTCCTGCTGGCCGAAGGTGGAAGTCTCCGCAGTGACACCGTTTCCAAGGGGCCAGAGCCGCCCCCTGAGTTTGTGCAAGGAAGCAGCCTTTATTCACAGATGGTGAAAGCCCTGGGCCAACCCTGAGGGATGCTCACTTTATACCACACTGCTTTGGGGGGGGGGGGGGGTTGCGGAGCGGGGGGGGGGGGGTGGGCAGCAGTGGCCATGTAGGGGGTTTGCTCCCTGAGTGTGGAGCGGCTGTCAGCAGCAGGCAGTGGCCCAGAAGCATCCTTGGTGGCAGAGGGAACTGACCTGGGAATAAAACAACAAACACATACTTCTGTCTACAAAGGGAATAATCAAAAACTGATACCAAATAGACTATACATCATACTAGTAATGTTGTTGCTTGCATGCTCAACTGACTGTGGAAGTGCTAATTATTGGGTCGTGTCAGAAAGCAAGTCTGGTCTTTCTCTCTGAGGCTCAATGGTCTAACTTGTCCCCTAAAGTCCTTGGGACAGAGGGCCGAGGAGGACAGACAGGCTGTCACTCCTGCCTCTGGGCCTTGCTTTCCCCCTGAAATGGGAGTGTAGGATCCTGCTCTCCCTCTGGGTCCAACCTTGCACCCTCCTCACCCACTTCGGGGGCACTTGTAGAGGAAAGACCTAGTCTGATCGTTAAAGCATTGAATGTATTCTTGGGGTTATCTATTTGGCATCTCCACCCCAAGGGTTCAGGAGGAGGTGCTGCCTTAAACACCTCTGGGTGCTGCTGCTCCCGTCATCTGGTGGCCAGATGCAGCCCCCTTTCCTTCCTCTGCCCCCCCATCCCCAGGACTTTTCTCACTCCCCAGAGTTTATAAACCTCGAGGGGTTTCGTCATTCCTGATGGGGAATTTAATTGAGCTTTTTGCTGTTTGTTTCTTGGAGTGTTTCTTTTGGTTCCCAAGACGCCTCCTGGCGTGGCCAGGATCCAGGGAAAGGTAGCTGACTGGCCGCCTTGCCCTCTGCCGAGACAGGAGCGGCAGTGCCCGGGGTGCCGGCTCGGAGGACCTGGGCCGTGGGCTCCCGCGGTGCCGTCCGGAAGCCTGCCGTTCTGGGACCCACAAGTTCTGTGCTGGGGAGCACGCTGGCCTGGAATTGGGTTGCACTTCACGTGAGGCCCTGGGAGTGTCAGGTGGGGTGTAAGCTGGAGCGTCGTCTCCTAACTGGGAGGAGGGGCCCTTCCAGGCAGATCCTTCTGCCCCGTGGTTTGTGTCGTCGTCTCTGAAATGAGTGTGTTGGAGCAAATGATGTCACTAGCCTCTTGCACCGGTACATTCTGTGGTTCTAATTCGCTTATCTCAAACTCATTGGCATAAGGTGGTGCCACCATTGTAGCAGGTGGGATTCAGAAGAGAGACAGGAAAGGGTAGGCCAGAGAGAATCCATGAGGGAATTGGGCCCCAAAGATCAAATAATGTTAAAAGGCCTTTAGTAGAAAATAGCAGCTTTCTGCCCCATTCGTCAACGTACCAGCTCCATTCCTCAAAGAAGCCACTTTCTGTATTTTTTAAATTGTTTTATTTCCTGCTGTGCCACCATATTTCTAAACAACATTTTTAAGCCGCTCTTTTAAATTTTTAAATTTAACAATTTTAGGCATTATCTGCTGATTTCCTGTTAGTGTAGATGAGAATTTAGCTCTCTTGTACCCCTATCCTCTCAATGTAGTAGTAGCCATTTTTAGCTAAATTTATAATCAGATTATTACTTCATTACTGAATCCTACCTTACTTTTCTTTTATTAAAAAAAGGAGACTTACAAAAAAATTGCAAAAATAATGCAAAGAATTCCTGTATACCCTTCACCCAGCTTCCCCAAGTGTTAACATTTTAGCACGCTTGCTTTATAGTTTTCTCTCTCTGTGTTTTTTCTTAATGGCTTGAAGTAAGTTGCAGGCATGGTGCCATTTCACCCCTAAACACCTCAGTGTGTTTTCCTAAAAACCTCAGTTTAACTGTCAAAATCAGGAAACAAAATTGATAGAATTCTATTGTATCACCTATAGACCCTATTTAAACTCTGCCAATTGTACCACTAATATCCTTTCTGCTAAAGAAAAAAAAGGTCTTTGTTGTTCCTTTTTTTTTTTTCTTTTCTGGTTTAGAACCCAACATTAGATCCCACTTTGCTTTTAGTTGTCATTTCTCCTCGGTCTCCTCAGTCTCTGTCTTTAGTGACCTTGGCATTTTTGAAGAGTACAGGCTGGTTATTTTGTAGGGTGTTCCTTAATTTGAGTTTGTCTGATGTTTTCTCATGATTAAATTTTTGCGCTTTGGGAAGGAATGCCACCAAAGAGGTATTGTGTCCTTCTCAGTGCATCATTTCTGGAGACACGAGATGTCGATTTGGTGATGTAACATTGAGCATGTGGTTAAGGTTGTGGCTTCCAGGCTTTTCCACTACTTTTCCCTTTGTGACTAATGCGTATCTTGCAGAGAGACATTTGAAACACTGTAAATATACTGTTTCTGATAATACTTTTTACTCATTCATTTTAGCATTCATTGACGATTCTTGCCTAAAAGAGTTACCATCGTGCTGATTGGCAAATGGTGATTTTTCTAATTCCAGCTAATTTATTAGTTGGCTTTCTACTATAAGGAAGAGCTTTTATTTATTTATTCTTCCATTTATTTATTTGTTTGCTTTTTTGTTTGTTTTGACTAGTGGATTTTTATTTTATTCTATGAGTTATCATCCATTCTTAGTATTTATTTTGATGCTCAAATTGTTCCAGATTTGACCAATATGAGCCCCTTCAAACAGGCTTCTGTGTATTTTTGAAGTGTATCCATTATTCATGGAACACTTCCTTCATTTTGGCACAAATGTTTCCAGGGTCATCTTGTACTTTCTTTGGCCCAGCCCTGGAATCCATTTATCCAAGGGGCCCTGGTATGGTCTAGTGACCGGTTTGCCAGATCTGGGTGCTGGCTGCTCTCATTGCTACTGAACCAAGCTTTGCTTTTTTATTTACACTCCCTCTCTCCTGCCCTCTGTGTGCATGTATTCTCAGGTCTAGAGCTTCTTTTGTTTACTTCTCCAGAAAATAAACCTTTACTCTTTTGCCTGGGGATGGGGATCTAAGGGTAGTTGTGTGGCTGTGTAGGGTTGGGGGTGGGGGGGCTTGGGGATCCCCATGGAAGGACTTTCATCTGCTTTCGCTGTTTTGTCCCAGCACCCCAGCCTTGCATTTCAGGGTACTTGGTGCCTCCAAGCTCTGAGCTCATGGAGGTTTGCAGGGACAGTCGGCTCATTTCCCATCAGTATTCCTCTTTGCAAACATTTGGGTTGTACATTCCCCCACTCTGCTTTGTTCCCTGCTACTTCTCCATTCGTGTTCTGTGTTCCTGAAGTTTGTTGAAATCTCTTTTCTTTTGTGGGTTTAAAACTTTTTTATTAATGGAGAGGGGGAGCTGAAATAAATTCATGTGGTCAATCCACGATGTTGAGCCAGAAGTCTAATTTGGTTGGATTTAAAGAGTCAGAGAAACAGGGAGAGTGCTGAGGTGAGACTGAGCAGCAGCTGGAGCAGACGTGTGCGTCTGGGTGTTGGGGGGGTGGTGGGATAAAGTGGTCTGTCCTCTGCATCCAGGCAGGAGAACGGGCACATGCCGTCACTGGGGCTAAGTAAAGGCGGATATACCTGCATGCAAATAGTTTCTTTCCTCTCCTGTCGTTCAGAGAACTCCAGGTTTGAGAAACACACGCGTCCTGGCTTTACCAACCAGGAGGGCAGACTGAGCAGAGTAGGAACCCGCAGCCAGCTGTCTGAGGGTCCTTGGAAACATGTTCCAGGATCCAAGGAAAAGGCTTTTCTTCCTTCACCCATTTAGGATTCCAGCCACCCCCTACCTAGCATTGGACTTTACCCTTTCCAGGGGGGAAAGACTTCCCCAGCAAGCCTCCAAGGTCCTGAGAGCATCGTACCTTGTCCTACATCACAGCTGGGGCAGGGCTGGACACATGGTGGAGCCCAGGAAATCACAGAGCCATAGAGCAGTTGTAAAGCACCAGAGCAGTTGCGTGAGCCAGCTGTGTGCGAGGGGGAGAAGCAAAGCGGGCGGCCTCCTACAATTGCCATTGAAAACCCGCAGGGAAGTTGCAGGCTGCCTCTCTCTCTTGCTCGCTCTGCAGCCCCTCCATGCCAGCCTGCCCGAACCCTCCCCTTTGGCATTACTAGGAAATGTGACCCAGCCTCTCCCCAGTGGTAGACCGGCTCCAGGAGGCCTCACATAAAGTACAAGCTGTCCCTACTTTTTGCCAATTCACATTTCAAAAACCCATGCGTTCTGCAGTTCCTGAAAACCATTTGCCTCAAACTTCTGGTAGCTTTAATCTTCTTACTTGGGAGTTCCTGCTCATTTCTAGAAATGTTTAAATAAGAAGATGCCCCTGAGGGCAGGCAGGGCTGTTTTTCTGGCCTAACATGTTGCATCTCAGTGACAAAAGAGCAGCAACCCAAAGAGTTACCCGAGCTTGATGGAGGGGCTTTTCTGTGCCGGGCTCTGTCAGCTGCTCCTTGTCTGCAGGAAAAGAAGGCAAAGCCCTGAAGGGCAAGGATTCTGGGGACCCTTAGTACCTGGACACACTCTGTTTCCAGTCCATCTCTGGCCAGGATTTGCTCTGCTGGCAAGTTGTCACTTCAGGGCCTGATGTACCCGACAAAGCTGGGGAGTACTTGGGGTGGGGATGGTGGGGGAGAGAGGGTCAGGTAAGGGCAGGCTGTGGAGTAGGTGTCGCCAAGGTTGGCAACCCAGAGCAGCAGGAGGAGAGGACACCAGCCAGAGGCAACACTGGCGACTTTGCTGGTCGTTCACACTGGTGCTGGCGGGAGGAGCTGCCAGCATGGGTAGAGTCTAAATTTCCTCCCGGATGTGGCAACTTGAAGTACACCTAGTCAACACTCTAAACGAGGAGGGGACGCATTCTAAACAAATCATTCTAAACAAGGAACTAAGGCCCCGTCTGGGCAAAGGCCGAACCAGAGGTGTGCACAGCTAGTTCAGTGGCAGATTCCTGGCCCAGGATCCCTACGTCGCTGGTTCCCACACACCCTCAGTTTCTTTTATAATGAATTCTGATGATTGGTCCTTTTACAAATAAGGCTGACAGGACATCTGTTTAATAACTTATTCTAGAATTTCACAGGGATCAGCATCCAGAAGGTGTCTTTGAAAAGGTGTCATCACTAAAGTGTCTGCATTATAAAATGTTCTGTAGAAAGGAAAGTAGATAAATGGAAAGAAAATTACAGTCAGAGCTGCTTCTCTGCCATGCCCCCCACATGCAAAGCAGAACAGCAGGGCTGTGTAGGCCGCTAGCCCCCAAGCCCCGCTGCCCGAGGCCTGCTCCTCAGCCCTGCTGTGTCTGGGTCAGAGAGAGACTCTGAGGACATCTAGAAAGATGTAGTACAAATCAGGAGGCCTTCATGAACCCCGTGAAGGAGATTTCTCTGTCCTGTTATCTTGACACTCCATGTGGACAATTGGGTTGTGTTCTTCTCATTGGTCGCTGGGTCTAAATACTGTGCTGTCTGGTGGGCCTGTGAGTTCTTTAACCCGTAAAGGCTTTTGGAAAATGTTCTAGTACACGTCCCAGCTCCAGCACTAGCTAATATGGTGACTTTGTGCAAATTGGAAAGAGGTGCCCCTTCCTCAACACACTTGACTGCCTCTTACTGAAATTTTCACAGAAACTATTCAAATCTACGACACCAGGAGTGAGGGCCACCTTGTTGTAAAAAGCCTGGGTAAGGAGAGGTCTGTTCCTCATTTTAAGCAAATTTCTGTATATAGAATTCATTTTATAGTAGAGCCCAGACTTTGAGTTTAGAACTTTCCCAGCTGAAATTACCTCCATTAGGTGAGGTAATTTTTAGGAAGAAGTGGTGCCAAGGTCAGAGTGGTATAGCATGTTCTAGAATGTTATGCCAGAAAGGCACCAAAAAGTCCATCTATTCCAGTTGCTTTCTGAAGCCCAAACAACCTCCCTGTTCTTAGTATGTGGCTTCTGCTCCTCCCCAGTATGAAAAAGACAGACTGAATTTAGAGGCTGTTGTGAGAAGTCAGAGGGTCTCCAGGAGGGTCTCAGTGCAAAAGGTGGTTGATAGAAAAGAAAAGTAGCCACCAGATTCCCAAACTTCTTTGCAGTGGCGGGAAAGGCCCTGGTGGGTCACCCATTCACCTCTTTCTGGTGAAGGTCATCCACACAGCAGGTAGATTCCTTTTCTGGAAACGTCAAGTATATCTGGTAATGCCACAGTAGCATGTGATTCACTTTAAGGGCTTCATTGCAAAGGCCCTCGGCAAAGCTGGCGGTGGGAAGTGGTTGGCCGCACGGCAGGGTCTTCCTAGGCCAGGTCCATAGCCCCCGCCCCAGCGATGGCCCAGCCGGCATCGAGGCTGGTGGGGCAGTCGCCCCTCTTCCACGCTTCTCAACACACACGCAGTAAACCCTAAGAACTTATGAAAGGGTTCTCTAAATACCTTCAGGAATGTGGGGAGCAGTTGACTCTGGTTCTTAGCCTCTGACCTCTAGGGCTTCTCAGTGCCCTCTGGGGAACCATTTTTGGCGTCAATGGAGAAATATTTCCTTGGCAAGAAAAGAGAAGATGTTTCTTTATGTGGCCTTTCCTGGTGGCTAAAAAAAAAAAAAAAAAAAAAAAAAAGTAGACATTGTTTCCAGCAGACTGGTGTGTGGTGTGGTCAAGGAGGCACATCGGTCTGCCTCGGCGAGTTCTTCTCAGGGCACCCCAAAGGGCAGAAGCACCGCACAGCTGGCCTCAGGTTGGGCAGCCAGCACAGGGTGTCCCCAGTGGAGAAGAAAACCTAATTGGTTGAAGATACAGGGTCCGACACACCAGCCTGGGGATGGGGGGCTGAGGAGGAAGGCTGGCTGGGTCAGTGGGGAAGTTGGGCAGGGGGAGCCTCTCTCTGCTACAAGAGATGACCCTAAGACCTCAGAGCGTTTCAAAGAATCCAAAGGTAGTGACCAAGAACATTTTATTCTTTCAATCCTACCGGAAACGTGTGAAGTGGCAGCATCATTTCTGGCCAAGTTGAGATCTTATTTCAGGTCCCTGAAACTCCTTGGTGCTGTGACCCCCTTCTCAATCCCATAGGTATTTAAAAAAAAAACAAAACAAAAAAACTCTTGCCTGGACCCTACCACAGACAATTAAATCAGAATCTCTGGGCAATGGGTCCCGGGCATGGGTAATTTGTAAATCTCCGCAGGTGCAGCCCAGGGCCCAGAACTTCCACCGAAGGCACAAATGGTTTCTCTGCCCTACAAGGCATTTGCTTCATAGAAGAGCAAGTGGTTAGGCAGGGTTTGAGCCATACTTAGAAAACATCAGTGTGGTGGCCTCTCTCCAGGGCTGCACACCTGCCTGCCAGGAGACTCCGTCATTGTCTGGCTCTCCTACAAGAGCATAGGACTCCTCAGGAGCAGGCAGCGTGTCTTATTTGCCATCGTATCTCTCACAGAAGACCCTCTAGATGAGTTCCCCAATCCCCATCCTTACCCAAAAAGTGGTTGATTTTATTCTTAAATATTTATGGGCTCTCCTCCTGCCAGCCCCCTGCTGCCTTCCTAATTCCTAAATATGTCGTCTCTTTGGCTATCGTGATTGCCCCCTAACTGGTTTCCCCCATCTTTGGTTTAGATGCTGTGCTGGTTTGGATCTGTTATGTACCCCCAGAAAAGGCTATGTTCTTTGAAACCAGTCTTGTGGGTGCAGACCTGTTGTGGGTGGGACCTTTTGATTAGGTTGTTTCCATGGAGGTGTGGCCCCGCCCGTTTAAGGTGGGTCTTATTCCCTTTGCTAGAGTCCTCTATGAGAGGATCAAAGGCACAGGCATTTTGGAGAGCTCAGAGATGCTTAGAGAGAAAGTGCCCAGAGGCATTTTTGAAGACCACTGAAACCAGACCAGGAGAGAAGCTTAGAGATGAAATTCAGACTTTGGCCTGGAGAAGCTAAAAGAGAACCCCACAGACACTTAGAGAGAAACACCCCAGAAGAAACAGACAAAGACACACACGGTCTGAGAGAGAGAGCCATTGAACAGCAGATATTGCCATGTGCCTTCCCATTTGACAGAGGAACCCTAGGTGCCATCAGCCTTTCCTCAGAGAAGGTATCTAATTCTTGATGCCTTAATTTGGACATTTTCATGGCCTTGGGACTGTAAATTTGCAACCTAATAAATGCCCATTGAAAAAGCCAACCCATTTCTGGTATATTGCATTCTGGCAGCTTTAGCAAACCCAAACAGATGCACTGTGTGATGATTAGGTTCATGTGTCAACTTGGCCAGGTGATGTTGCCCAGGTGTCTGGTCAAGCAAGCACTGGTCTCACCATTACTGCAAGGACATTTGTGGCTGGTTAGTAAACCAGGAGGCTGGTTTATTAAGTCATCAGTCAATTGACTGCACCTGTTACTGATTAAATCAATGAAGGGCGTGTCTTCCACAATGAGAGAATTCAATGGGCTGAATTTAATCCAATCAGTTGAAGAATTTTAAGAGAGGAAGACAGAGGACCTTCACTACTTCAGCTAGCCAGTGTCTCCTGAGTTCATTGAACACCTTCATCGGAGTTGCCAGTTTGCTTCCTGTCCTACAGAATTTGGACTCTTGTATCCCCACGGTTGTGTGAGACACTTCTATAAAATCTTATATTTACCAATAGCTCTTGTTGGTTCTGTTTCCCTAGAGAACCCTAACTGATACACCCTGGAATCCATCCTCCACACAAACTCCAGCATGAGCTTAGAAGTGCACAGATCGAACTTTTTAACTAATTTGCTTAAGCCTTTCCTTGCCTCCCATGACATTCAAGACCCAGCACCTGGCAGGCAAGACTCCCCCAACCCAGCCCCTGCTTTTCTTTCCAGCCTTGGAGCCCTCATTTTCCCCATCTTGCCCTCCCTGTAGCAACCTCTAGACTCAATGACAGAAGGGCCAAGCCTGGCTGATTCACCGGGACCCAGTGCCTGGCACGGGGATGGGTGATGGCAAATTGTGACTAGGGGGTGCATCACAAGCTCACAGCTCTGGCGCACACCACAACATGTGCAGAACACAGAGGGCACCTTCTAGGTGTCAGAGCCTTCCCTCTCCCTTCCATGCTAGGCGACCTGCACAAGGGCCTTCTCTCCTCCATTCCCTATGTGTAGAATGGCTCCGAAGGCTGTTGTGAAAATCAAGCAAGATCACAACCAAGAAAGTACTTTGACAACTGTCAAGCACTCTTCAAGTCTCAGAGCTCCCACAGGGCATCGGTGCATCTGTGCTGGATCTGACAGCTCATTGGGGTCCACTGGGAGCCGTTCACCCACGTTCCACCATGCACGTGCTTGCAAGCAGGGCCAGCATATCGGCGGCAACACTGGTTTCTTTCCTCAGTATTTTTATAAAGGGAATTGAGTGAAGGAAACGTCTTGGAATAGACAATCTTCCTAAACTCCCCCAAAATAACTTCAGTGGAAACAATTGTGGTAATGTCCATTCTGCAGTTATTGTTTCAGTTCTACTACAACATGGGAAAATCTCCCGGCATTTCCAACTCGACTGGGAATCGACTTGACTTCCAGAGGCCTGGAAACAAAGAGATTGTCCTCCAGGGTTCTTCTGGTGTTCATGGCCCACTGGTCCTGAAGACAATCCCAGGGCTTGTGTACAGTTTAGCTTTTCCTCTCTCCTGCCCTTCAGGGGGCATGTTTGCTACAGGCCTTTGCATTTTCCCATAGGTGACTTGGGGTGGGGGTGGGGGTGGGGCGGTTATTACTGTAAGAGTTTATTATAAGTATCCTTAAGATTCTAGGTCTCCCTCCAGCCATTGTCCAGGCCAGTGTCCCAGCTCTGAGACCCTGGAGTCCTCAGTGGCTCCCTGCACCAGCCCAGGTCTGAGCGGTCACCCCTCTGAATGACCTTTCTCGCTGCTCCTTTCCTCTGTCCTCGCGCAGGTCCAGGCCTGGGTCGTCACCTCCCACCTGGTGCTCCTGCCTCTCTGCTGCTGCTCTTGCTAGTCTCTCCTCAAAGCTGTTGTCCCAGGACTTTTGCTCAGTCCCCCTTCGCATCCGTATGCAGCACGCAGCTCCCCGTGCGCCCGTGAGCCAGGCTGATGCCCTCACTGGGCATCTGTGGGCCCCTGGAATCTTTCTTAACTTCCCCATCCATTCCTGTCATCCAACACCCCCTAATTGTTGCCCCAAATTTTCCAGGACAGCCCTATTTTCCTGTCATTTTCAAAGTGTTCATTTCAGAATTGTTCATTGTGTGACTAACTGTGATTACATGTGATTTAATTGTTGTAATTTTGTAAAATTCCCTCTTTTAGACCACCTGTTCATATTTCTGGCTCACCAGACACAGAAACCAGTTTCCTTCTTGCCTCTGTAACCTGTCTTAAGATCCCTCCCCACCAACA
Organism: Choloepus didactylus; assembly: GCF_015220235.1. NCBI lineage: Eukaryota > Metazoa > Chordata > Mammalia > Pilosa > Megalonychidae > Choloepus > Choloepus didactylus. Next base: position 31,980,629 of record NC_051322.1, on the reverse strand, counting down.
CTCGGCTTCTAATTCTTCCATCCCTGAGTCTCTCTGTTGCCCCCACTTCCTCAAGAAGTCCTCCCTGATTACTCCATTGGAACTTCTAGAATCTTTCCTGTCTCAGAACATGGTTCGTATAGCCATGCTTGTGAAACTTTAACATGCATATAAATTATGCACGTTAAAAAATATCAGGCAGTTAGGTACTTTTTTGATGATCAGTCAGTGTTAATAATGCACATGCTTGCAGATCTGGTTAAAATTAATGCATGTATTGCCAGAAGGAACCCTCCCTAGATGTCAAGAGGGCAACACGAATGCTTGCCAGAGCATCGTGAAGGCTCCCTAGTGCCAGCCTAGGCTGAGGATGGCCTGTGTCACGTGATTTCAAGGGCTCTGGGCATGTTTCCTGCCCATCTCCAATACACGAGGTTGGGGGTGGGGGTGGTGGCACATCTACACCACTGGCTAGCTCATTCCAAAAAACTACACTGATTTTTTTTTCCCTTTTAGTCTTAGGCAGTGGTTCTCAATCTGGCCACCGTTCACCCTTTAGAGTCACTTGGGGAGCTTTTAGAATTCCCAGTGCCTGGGCTAGGCTCCAGACCGAGTCCCTGGAATGGGACCTGGGCATCAGGATGCTTTACAGCTCCCCAGGGGTCAGGGAGCAGCCAGGGCTGAGAGCCCCATGATCTAACGTTTTTATTGATTTAAATGTAAATATAATCCATTTATCCTCAAGTGGGGGTGGGGGTGAGGTTGAGTTTTCAGGTCCTCTCCTGAAAGTAGATTCAAACAGCGGTAGGGGAGAGAGGGTGAGGCTGCTGAGGGTCTATCAAGTGCAAGAAATCACCACCAGACCGAGGTGGAAGGACCCAGAGTGGAAGGCAGCCTGCTGCAAAATGCACTTTGCCTCCCAACAATTCTTCAGAGCAGGGGTTGGCAAACTATGGCCCGCAGGCCAAATCCAGCCTACCAGCCTGCTTTTCTAAATAAAGTTTTATTGGGTCACAGCCACACTTACTTGTGTATGATTGTTTGTGGCTTCTCTTGCTAGACAACCCCAAAGCCTCAAGTATTTATTATCTGGCTCTTTACAGAAAAAGTTTGCCGACCTCTGCTTTAGAAGGTTGACCCTGCATGTACTCCCTAACTACAGTTTGTGCATCAACACAGTGCTGGGGATTTTTAAAATCACCTTTCAGACTCTTTGTAAATTTTTAGTCACTCTTAAAGAGAGCACCCCATAGATGAGCTGAGGGTGGCTCCCTTCACGCAGCCCTTGGGGCGGCTGGTGCTGCAGGCTGCTGCCCTCCAGCCTCCAGCAGCCTCTTTGGGTTACCTCAGTGTGCCCTGCAGAGTCACTATCTTCTCAGGTGTCAAAACCTCAGAGACTTAAGGAGTTGGACCAACTGTGCTTGGCATGTGTTCTGATTTGCTAAAACTCGCCGGAATGCAATATAGCAGAAATGGATTGGCTTTTTCAATGGGGATTTATTAGGTTGCTTATTTACAGGTCTAAAGCCATGAAAATGTCCAAATTAAGGCATCGAGAGGTAGATACCTTCTCTGAGAAAAGGCCAATGGCATCTGGGGTTCCTCTGTCACATGAGAAGGCACGTGGCTGGCTCTGCTAAACCTTCTCTCCTGGATTTAGCTTCTGGTTTCCATGGCTTTCTCCAGATTGTCTCTGGGCTTCTATGGCAGCTTCTCTGTGCTCTCTCCAAAATGTCTCTGCCTTTTATCCTCTCATAGAGGACTCCAGCAAGGGGGTTAAGACCCACCTTGAATGGGCAGGGTCATATCTCCATGGAAATAACGTAATCAAAAGGTCCCACCCACAGTAGGTCTGCTCCCACGAGATTGGATTAAGAGAATATGACTTTTCTGGGGTACATAACATATTCAAACCTGAACAGCATGCTTCTGGCCAGAGAAGGAAGGTGACAGGTGAGGAGAAGCCACAGGAAGCAGAGGCTCTGGAAATGGAGAGGGGAGGGGTGGGAGGAGGGAGAGCTGTGCCTGATCAGAGGAAAAGGAGGCCGGGAGAGGAGAGGATGGCCAGCAAGTGCCTGGAGGCCAGGCTTGCTGAGTCCAAGCTCTCAGATTCCCCTCCATTCTTTCTTGAGCCATGCCCATGCTCCTGAAATGAGGTCAGATTGCTGCTACTACAGAGACATGGAGGGAAATAGATACTGAGTGGGTCCTCGAAGCTGCTGTTGCTTCCAATGACCACCCAATTAAATCCACCGGTAGAGGCTCTTCTTTGTGGCAGGGAGTCCTCAATGGCCCACATCCATTCAGCAAAAGGTCAGCCTGCTTTCTGGGAATGGAACAAGGAATTGAATTTCTGAAATGGTAGATTTTTAGATTTCACTTGTGAGAGAGGTACAACCAGTGCCCTTAAAGTACCTGGATTCACTTTAATAATTAATCCATTGGAGGCAGTTAATGCATTTTACCAAAGATATTTGGAGCAGGACTTAATAATTTCCTAGTACAGTTAAAACCTCAATTCTATACAGATTTTTTTCTGCATAGAGTAGCTTTCTAGGAACTCATCTATAGCTACTGATTTCTTCTTTTTGCATTACTGGAAACCTTCATAAGACCATGTTCCTTATATTTTTTAAATTTTTGGCAACTCATTCATCAGGAAGGTCCCTTATATTCCCATGGTGGTGATCATATTAATATTTGGCAGCATAGCTAATAATGCCTTAATTTGGAACGCGGCAGAGGAAAGAAGCAAGGTGTCCCAGCAGAGCCCAGTTGCAGCAGCCCTGTGATCTTAGGCTTTGCACGACTCTGATTGTCTATAGGGTGAACCCAAGGGAAACTGTGAGTGGGGTTAACCTTTTCATGTTTAACTGTTTGCTCATTTTCTCATTCCATCAACAAGTGTTTGCTGAGTACCAACTATTTGCACACCAATGTGTGAAGTACATTTTAATGGAAGCTGGGGGTCTGTTACCAGAGAAATGTCACCCCACTGACTTCTGGATGCTGGTTGCTCATGTAAGTGCTGGGTCTCAGATCATCTGTGAGCATGGCATTAGGATTCAATCCTGAGCATTGTGGGAGAAGTCAAAAGGCACAGGCTTTGGTGTTAAAGGACTCTTAACTCAGAACCTGCCTCCATAAATGATAGTCACTTATTGTCATTCTTATAGTTCGTAACCCATGCAGACATCATTTAGTTCCTTCTATGGTGAGGATACTATGAGCACCCTCCAAGAACACTGAATTGCTCACTCGTGGAAAGGAACAGAGCTACCTGGCAGGTCTGGAGAGGAAGGAAAGAGTTTGCAGGCAAGCTTCCCGTTAGGTCGGGGCAGCTCCTGTACATAGAAATGCCTTAAGGATGCCTTCCTCTTCTTGCAGGTTCTTTATTGCCTTGCCTCCCCTAGGGGCCTGAGAGGGAGCCGGTAGAACACTTGAAAATAGCCAAGGAGTATAACAAGGCGGGTGTTTTCCCTGTGACCAAGTTCTCTCCCACCAGTTTCCTCCCTCTTTACTCCTCCCTCAGCTATCAGTTTCTTCAATTAATTGCATGATATTGATTGAAAATTAAGATGCTAGTTTGGAGATAAAACTACGAGCTCCAACAGGGAGGACAGGGCCCTTAGGACTCCGCAGAGGCCCAGAGCCTTTGCCAAGGCGAAGGTCCTGGCCGTGATCCAGAACCCACCTTCACCCCTGGTCCTTCCACTCCAGGCAGAGAGTGCAAATCCAAGGCAAATGGCAGGGAGCCCCTACATTCTGTAGGGGCCACTGAGCTGGCCACAGTTTGGGCTGGCCCACCACTCTGCCTGGTGCAGGAGAAGCCTTGTTTCAAGTTCCTAAGGAGATCAAACCTACTTCCTTGGACCCTACTGCCATCCAGCCTGCCCTGTCAGGGTGGGGTCCTGAGCCTGCCTCCCTGGTCTCTGTCACTTGTGGAGTCCCTCCAGACACCACTCTTGGTCTGTCTGGCCCCAGCTCTGTGGACCTTCTCTGGCCACAAGCCCTTCCCCATTTGGGTTCAGCAGACGTGTATTCCAGGACAAGCCAGGTGCCTTCCTATGTGTCATCTCAATTGATTTACAGCACTTCATATAATCCTCACACCAAAAGGTGAGCAACCTGACTTGGCAGAAAGTTACACTTGTTACAAGCCTAGGGGGGCTGTGGGGTTAGCACTGGGCACCAAGGATCCACCTGACTTTGCTCCCATGCAGGCCAGTGAACAGCCCCCTTGGACCTTTGAGAACTTCCAGTCAGACCAAGGACTGGGAGATCCAGGCCCTGGGGTCACCTGTGGATGCTCGTGGTCTGCAGTGGATAGAATGGGGGTGGCCCGGAGTCATCAGTTATCTCAACTTTTCATCAAACAAACAGTCCTGGAGGTTGCACTATCTAAGGCACTGGGTTGGGCACCATGGGGCCTAGAGCAGTGAAGAAATGTGGCTCCCAGGCTCCCAAAAGTTTACAGCCTGGTTGGGGTGGCAAGCATGTAAGCATCAGCCTAGACAGGATGGAGTGCTACAAAGAGGTTTGTCCAGTGTGCTGTGTGGCCAAATGGATTAATTCTCATGGGAGAATTAGGTTTGGTGTTGCAGGGCCAGGGCATTTGAACTAAGTGGGCAAAGGCTGGTCAGGATTTCATGCATTAGCAAAGGTGTGTAAGATGTTCCAGGCAAAGGGATGAGTCTGAACAAGGAATGTGCCAATTCACGGGTGGGGTGGCAGACACAAGGGGACAGCAAGGAGGAGTGGCTGACCCTTAGAAGTCAGCCACTGACCATTTTCTAACTCCAAACGCCTGGCATCCTGGTGTCCTGGCTCCCAGCCCAGGTGCATGTCCATAAATAGAAGCTTCAAGCAGTTCTTGAGGCAGAGGGAGGGGACCATGATTACCTCTTGTCCTCCTGGTGGGCTGCTCCTGAAAGCTGACATGTGGGAGGGCTGTGAGAGCCTAAAGCATTGCCTTCTTCAAGTAAGTCAAAAGTCACCTCCCCAGTTGGGAAGGCTGTGATGCCACAGGAATACCAATAATGCCATTGAACCTGGCCCTCGAGCGGGTCACTCCAGCCCTGGCTCTGGTCCCTTGGGCCCAGCTCACACACTCTGACTGCCTTGGCTGATCGTGGTGTGTGCACAGAGCTGGGAGCTGTGTGACTTTGCAGGGCAGCCTCTACTCCTAGAGGCCAACTCTGCAGAAAATGTAGTCACCTTAAAAAAAAAAAAAAAAGAATGGAGCAAAACGCATCCCCTGAAAACGTCATGGATAAAGGGAATACCAGGTGTCCAATTTGCTAAAGCTGCCGGAATGCAATATACCAGAAATGGGTTGGCTTTTAACAGTGGGGATTTATTAAATTACAAGCTACAGTTCTAAGGCCATGAAAATGTCCAAATTGAGGCATCAAGAAGAAGACGTCTTCATGGAGGAAAGGCTGCTGGCATCCGGGCTTCCTCTGTCACATGGGAAGGCACATGGTGACATCGGCTCGTCCTTCTCTCCTGGGCTCTGGTTTCAATGTCTCTCTCTCAGCTCCTGTGGGTCCTTCTTGCTTTTCCTGGGGTGTTTTTTCTCTAAGTGTCTGGGGGTCCTCTCTTAGCTGCTCGGGGGCGTACTCTGGATTTCATCTCTTAGCTTCTCTCCTGGTTCTGGTTCCAATGGCTATCTCCAAAATGTCTCTCTGTGCTCACTGAGTTTCATCTGTCTTTTATCCTCTCATATCCTGGTGCATATAAAAGTTATGTTTATATTATATTGTAGCATAAGTGTGCAATAGCATTATATCTAAAAATCAATGTATATACATTAATTAAAAAATACTTTATTGCTTAAAAAAAAAAAAAAAAGAAAGGAAAAAAAAAAGACTCCAGCAAGGGGATTAAGATCCACCTTGAATGGGCAGGGTCACATCTCCGTGGAAACAACCTAACCAATAGGTCCCACCAAACAATAGGTCTGTCCCCACAAGAATGGATTCAAAGAACATAGTCTTTTCTGGGGTACATAACAGATCCAAACCAACATACCAGGTGCCTTCAGGGAGAATGACTAAAGGTGGCTTTCCTGGCCTCTTCTGTTTCAGCTGCTGGGTGAATCAGCTTACAGAGCTGCCCTCCCGAAAATCTCCTGTCACAGGAGACAGGCAGGCCGGAAGCTAATCCCAGGTGGGCTCTGTTGGCTCACTTGATATGTTCTTGGGGGGTGACTTTTGTGTTAGGAGCTGCAGCCCACTGAGGGCTAATGAACGGACACCTCTGGTCACTAACCAAGTATATTTTATTTGTCACCAGCCTAAGGAGGGGTAGGAGAGGGCGATGGCAGGGAATGGAGAAAGTCAATGAACAAATGATTGAAAAATCTCCTGCATGCACTTCGAAAACAAAACCAAACAAAAACGGGTTGTGCCTTAACTAAATGCCATTAACAAGAAGGCAAACAGACACGTGCCTTGGATAGACACGTGCACTTGACTTTCATACCTGCAGGTAGGTAGTGGTTGCTGCTGAGGCCCAGGACTCAGGCCAGCACAGGTAGAGAGGTCCTCGGGCTGGGCAAAGGGAAACACAGTGAATTCACAATCAATTGCCCACGAAGTTCAGAATTCTTGATTTGGGTACATATGCCCGTGCGGTGTTACATTTATATAAAGGTGTCACTTAAACTCTGTTGTAAAGAGCACATGAGCCCCATATGCTTTTTAAATCTTGTTTCTTTCTCTCCCCCACAGCATCTGAAGGTGAATTAGAGTCAGAGCAGCACAGGATTGGTGATTGAGCTCTGTAAAGGGCTTTCTATAGGTCAGTGGAATGAGTTTTTCATAGAGCTGAGGGTCCTCATAAAAGAACTCTCCTTTGTTTTAAAGGTGTGTCCTTTATGAAATGATGGTGACAGTAGATCGGATGTCCTTGGGCAAAGTAAAAAGCTGGCAAGCCTATATCAGTTCCCTGTATTTTTAATTTAAATTCTGATAATGAAATTCAAAATTTGGGGAACTGCTAATTTAGGCCATTTGTGTCTGATCCTGCCCAGTGGCTTTTCCTTGGGCTACAGACCAGAAACAGTGTCGTTTCCCTCAGCCACACAAGTCTCGTTCCTTGAACATCTTCACGGCTTTGTCTGCCTCAGCCCAGCAGGGAGCCAGGACCCCAGTCAGTGTCCCTCGTGAGGGGAGGGGAAAGTGTATGTCGGCCCACTTCCATTCTCATGTAAATGTCCCTGTGTCGGTGAGCAGTAGAAGCACCCACCAGAGCCTGGGTGGCTGTGTCCAGAACAGCCTCTGGGCACGTAACCTGGACAGGCCCTCAGCCACGTGGTCTCGTTTGGTCTCGGACATAGGGAAAGTCATCCCTTCCACTCCGCCTCTGCACACACACACACACACACACACACACACACACACCCAGACATACACATGTGCAGAGAAAGTCATGCCTTCCACACAGCCCCTCCACATGCACACACACCCAGACACACACGTGTACATGCACAGATACACACAGAGATCCACACCTACACACACAGATACACACAGAGGTCCACACCTACACACACAGATACATACAGAGATCTACACCTACACACACAGGTACACACAGATCCATGCCTACACACACAGATACATACACAGAGAAACGCAAAGATACACACAGAAGTCCTCGCCTACACACACAGATACAGATACACACACAGGTACACACGCAGCTGCAGACCCCTTGGGGATGGTTGATGTCATGGGCTCTCAGCCCAGAAATCGGCCGCATGCAAAAGTCCCGTGTGGTTTCAGGAGGTTCGTAGACCCCGTTAAAACCTGTCCGAGATACAAAGATGTTCTTCTAGAAAAATGCCCACTTCACTGTGGATCTAGCACCCAGTAATGCACCTAAAGCATAGGTTCTCCCAGAGCGGGCAGAGGCCAGGTGGGGTGCCCAGGGCTTGGGGCAGTCTCTGGGTTTCGTCCCTGCGTACTTTCATCTGTATTTTTATACTAGGAATCCAGCTAAGGAAGTGATTAAAAAATACAAATTAAAAGAAAAGCTTAGAAAACCACTAATTTTTAAAGGGGAGAGCCCCCTCCCCCACTTCTGAAGCAGGTCGGCTTCTCTGAAAGCCATGCAGCCTAGAGGTTCCAGGAATTTTGGAGACGTCACCTGTTTATCTCTGCTTGGACGTGACCCACACATCCTGGTCTCGCTCAAGACCTTGGTAGGATAACTTCTGAGAAGCTGTGTAAAAACATGACCCCCGGCAGGAGGAAGGCCTGTCTATTGTGACAAGTTTATTGTCAGAGGAACTGTACTCGGTGTTTCTATGGCCCTTTAAGTTGTCAAGTGCGTATGGCGCTTTCGTACAGTTGGCACCTCGGGCTGGCTCCCCTCCCCGGGCTGGAGGGGCCTGGCCCTGCCTCCGTGGGGCTTGGCTCCTGCTCCCCACGTTTACCCAGCAGTGGGTGGCAGCATCCGGTACTTCTGTGCCAGACCATGGTGACCTCCACTCCAGGTCACCTAGAATTTTCTGGAGATAAAGAAGCCATGTTTCCATTTATTTAATAAGCATTCTGGAGAGTGGCAGGAGTCTGCCAGGGTTAAGATGCAAGCTGGTGAAGAAGAGGAGGGGACCAGATTTCTAGGAGCCCAGGGCAGACAGCCACTGTCCAGGCCGCAGTGGCAGACAGGTGTGTCCGCAGGGCCTCCCTTTTCCAACTCCGGCATTTCATGGTTGTTTGCTACTGTAGATTAGGTATTGAGTGCTCTTTTTCTAGGTCTTCTGCCATCAGGAGGCTCCTCAGTACAACAGGAGGAAAGTTTTCGTGTATTTGTATAACATTTCTCTCTTGTCAAAGAGCCAATGTTGGAGAGAGAAAGATAACCAACCAAAGAGATAGTTAGGCCTGTGTAATTTTTATCAGACAGAGGTCCAGGTGAGGGATCAGAGGTCAAAAGTCACGGGTATCAGGGAAAGCTTCCTTGCGGCTAATGTGGGTTTGGGGTTCCAGGAAGATGCAGGCCATGGAATTGACTTCTGTGCTGCCTTTGTAAACCTGAACGAGGTAGATGAGAGGGCACCACGAGGGGACAGCAGCAGCCTGGGTCCCCTCACCCCACCCCCCGTGTGGACTGCAGGGCTGCGTGAGCCTGGCAGTGACTAACACCAGCCTCCAGAGAGAAGAAGCTGGAAGGGGAGAGGCAAGAGGGGGCTTGCTGACCAGCCACAGCGGGTCCTTCCCTGGGCCTGTGGCAGGCACACGCGGGGCAGACTTGGGGAGGGTGTTGGAACCACGCCCCGCAGACACCCAGCCCTCCATCTTCGGACCTGTGGGGTGTGCACTGGTCACTGGGGAGCCTGTCCCTGAGGGCAGATAGGTGGATGGATGGAAAGTTGGGGAGCTATATCACTCTTGTCAGAGTGTCAGCTCACCACGGCAACCAGGCACATGTGCCCTTCTTGCTTAGAGTGTTGGCTTTGCCCTCCACCTTCACCCCAAGACCCAAGATTTCTTTGTCATCTCAGGGCAAGGCCCTTGCACTCCCGACCTGCAAGTTTTCACTGCCTGGGATAACTGTTGTGGGGCCACCAGCTCTGGGCCTGCCCATAATCCCTTGAAAATACCCACTGCCCCAGGAGTGTCAGCCTCTGCCTGCCAGGATGGCTGAGTTTACATAACGTGTTTTTACAACCAGAGCACTGAGGTGCTGCTCTGCCGTGCTGCTTGTCACAGCAGCGCCGACCTCTGGGCATCTGTGTCTGTGTGTCCGTATGTGGGTGTGGGTGTCTGTCTCCCGTGCACTTTGCCTGTGCTGCCTGGGGAAGGAGTATTATCTTCCCTCCCTCTCTGCAGAGACTGGTTTATAGAAACCACTTGTCTCCCAGGCCCCGTTGGTTACCGACAGTGGTCAGAGGCTGGAGAGAGGGAGCCGTCCCTCCGAGTACACAGCTGAAGAGTGAGTGGTGGTCATCTAGAGGCACTGAGGAGGAGCAGGTCGGGCTGCTGGTGGTCCCAGGTGATGCACGGGGCAGCGCTGACCCAGTGGGCCAAACGCACGGGAATCAGCTGGAACACCAGAGGACCGGTTCTGCCCCTGGTGATGGAACTGCCCCTGGCCTGACAGCCACACAGGGCTCTCTCCAAGCACCGAGCAGAAGGATCTGTTGAGCAAACGTCACCAGATGCTCTTAGAGGGTAATCCTGACAAGCCTGATAGATTTCCTCCTCTCCACTAGAGGGGTATATCCTCTAGGAAAAGCAGGAGGGATCCCTGCTCTAACCCAGAATACCTCGCCCTGGCCAAGCCTGGAGACACTGGCAATTTCTTACGTACCAACTCACGTCCACCCCAGACTCCTTATTACTTGCTCCCGTCATTGGGTGCCCCCTGCCTAGGACATGCCACCCTTTCCAGCCCTATCTTAAGGGTAAGGTTCTAGGGCAGCTGCTTCCTGGAGATAATTGGGTGGGAGGAGAAGCCTGTTCATTGTGGCTGGAGTATTTTTTTAACACTTGATATTCCCTCTGCCTGGAATATATTGCTCCCAGATGTTTTTTCTACAGTTTTCTTGGAAATATAATTTACACAAATGAAATTCACCGTTTTAAAGAGTAACAGTTTACTTTTTGGTTTTTGGTGTTTCACACGGTTCTGCAACCATCACCACTTTTTATTCACCCTAAAAGAAGCCCCGTGTCTGTTAGCAGTCACTCCTCGTCCCCCCGCCTCACCCCAACCCCAGCAAACACTAATCTGTTTTCTGTTCTATAGATGTATCCATGCTAGTCATTGCCTATAAATGAAATCGTAGAACACGTGGCCTTTTGTGACTGACAGTTTCCCTGAGCATGTTGTCCTTACGGTTCACCCACACTGTGATGCGTCCGTACTTCATTCCTTTTTGTTGCTGTTTAATACTCCGTTGTGTAGATGCACCGCTTTTGTTTATCCATATTCATGTGTTGTTGGACATTTGGGTATTTTCCACTTTTTGGCTGTTGTGACAAGTCTTTGTGAGAAGATTTCAGTTCTCTGACTGGATCTGTGTCCTATAGTGACGGTGGCCGTGCCCTTCTGTGTTAGGGGCAGGTGTGGATCAGGCCTCACTCCTGACGTGGGAGGAGAGGCGAGTGCCTGCCGGGACGCACAGGAGAAGAGTCTGCACCGTGCCCAAGGCGGCTGGAGCTGGGCCTTCAAGGGATGTCAGCTGGGGATGACAGGGGAGGAAAAGTAGGGGTACCCTGACGGGTGAGCCTTGGAGGGCCCTGGATGCAGAGCAGGAGAGAAGGCTGCTGCAGGCAGGACCTGTGGGACCCTGTAAGCCAGGCTGGGGCCCGGAAACAGAGGCCTAAGGCATTGAGTATCTTTGTGGGTGACTCAGGCTAACGGTGTCACGGCCATCCAGGCTCAGGTGAAATTCTGTGGAGGGCAGGAGACGAAGGCTGCTCCCCAGCACACTGTCACCCCACCAGCCTGCTCTGCAGCCTTCTGTGCATTCTCAAGTAGTTCTGCGCAGTTCTCCAGGACTTGGCTTGTTTGTTTTGATTCCTAATTCATTTTTAGCCAGTTATTCCTGTCTAAAAGAGTGCTCTACACTCAGTACAGTGAAAAGTCGCCATGTAAATCCCCCGCGATGGGGAATCAGTGGAAATAGCTCAAGTGTCTACAGCAGGTGGGTGCTCATAGAGAGGCTGCAAATAACATGTGAAGTATGATCCCATTGTTTGTAGAAAAATAGCAGTGCATTTGATCACGTGTATGCCCAGGAAAAGGACTAGCTGGCCCTGCCAGGGGGTCAGGGTGGCTGTTTCGGGTGGGGGTCCATGTGTGTGCCTCGTGTGTGTCCTTGGCTGCCTGTCATTTCTGCATTGTCTGTAATATCCACGAAAGCAAAGGCACTGGCATTGGGATGTTCGGGACTTTTTCCTACTGAAATGAATGTCTAAACCAGTTAGGCCTGCTCTAGCTGTTGGGTCTCATCTCATGGCTGTGTACCCACTTTCCCCCTGGGTCGTGTGTGGCTCCACTCTGCCCTAATTAAAATGAGCCTGAATTGTTATTGGGATTATAAGGAATAGTGCTGTATTGCAGGTGAATTTGATTGAAAGGGGTTGTTTAAAGTCACCAATTAACACTACAAATATACATAAGTTCTTGCATGAACTACTGCAAATGTATGACACTTGTACAGAGAGTTAATAATAGAGTAGTGGATGTGGAAAAATGACCTGTTGCAAGCTATGGACTATATCCTTTCATCAACAAAAACAGATACACCACACCAATGCTAGGGGTCAATAATGGGGTGGGTAAGGGATATGGGGTGTTTTTAGTTTTCTTTTCTTTTCTTTTCTTTTCTTTTATCTATCTGTTACTTTTCTCTTTGGAGCAATGAAAATGGTCTAAAATTGAGTGTGATGATGATTGCACAACTAAATGATGACACCATGAGCCATTCATTTTATACTTTGGGTGGAATATATGGTATGTGACTATATCTCAATAAAAATCTGCAGATTAAAAAAAAAAAATAGCTAGCAGCAGGCTTGACTCTTAGTAAGGACAAACAAGGCTGTGCTGGCCCTCACTCAAGTGAGAGAAGGAAGAGGGAATCAGCAGAGAGCCTGATGGAGAAGTTCTGCTTGTGCTTTCTCTGGCCTGAGGCTGGCTGACCCCTGTGAGAGGCCCAAAATCAGCTGACAAAACAAAGCTTTGCATCCCTTGAGCCCTCTCCAGCCCAGGAACAATCCAGACCAGGGCTCTGGAGAACTGACCCCACCCATCAGGCTACCTGGGGCCCCAGCCTCAACTCCATCTCCAGGTGCATAAATGAGGACCCTCACAAGCTTCCCTGGGGCACATTACATCCAACTTGCAGGCACCAGAGCCTCTTCCTGCATAAAATGGAGTGCACTGTGTATTTACACAAGCTTTAATGGAGGACCTTCACTCAGCCACCATGTTCCTCAAACTTGAGCTGGTGGTTCACAGCTCAAGGGGCTGCCCACACTGTCCCCAAAACCAGGGCACCAGGCTGGGCCACATGCTTGCCAACAGATTAGCTGCTGAATCAGGCTGGCAGTGGTTCTTTAAAGCCATGAGCAAGAAGTAAGGATGGGGAAAGTTATGGCAGCAAGTCAGGAAGATGAGCTCAGCTCCTGCTTGGGCAGGCTCTTCATGGAAGGGGAAAGTGAACCAAGGGGGCTTTCCTCCTGCCTCAGAAGAGCCTGCACTCCCCCAGGCAGGGCATCGTCCTCTCCTCTCAGGCCCCATGAACTGCACATGCCACTGTGCTGTCAACAGCTCTAAAGTGGAGGGCTGGGAGGGAAGGTGACTGGCAGGAGAGGGGCAGCTCCAGCTCTTTGCTTGGACCAGTAGTTTTCCAACTTTAATGAGCACTGGAATCACCTGAAGGGCTTATGAAAGCACCCACTGCTGGGCCCCACCCCAGAGTGTCCGATTCAGTTGGCCTGGGGTGGGGGGACACTGAGAAGGTGCATTTCTAACAAGCTCCCCGTGATGCAAATGCTGGTTGGTAGGCCACACTGTAGAACCACTGCCCTAGACCCGCTCTGACAGTACAGGGGCCACTGGTCACACGAGACTATTGAGCATTTGAAATGTGACCCGTGTAAATTGAGATGTCCTATAATAATAAAATACACACCAGATTCTGAAGACTTAGTACAAAAAAAAAATGCAAAATATCTCATTAATAATGTTTTATATTGATTATATGTTGAAATGATAATATTTTAGATATATTGGTTTAAACAAAATATATTATTAAAACTAATTTGATCAGTTTCTTTTTACTTTATTAAATGAGGCTACAAGAAAATTTAAAATTACATAAGTGGTTGTGTCTGTGACTGACCTTATATTTCTATTGGACATTAAATTCCTATTTCTGTGTCACCTTCTCTTTCTATTTCTATGGCTCTAGAGACTAAGACAAAGTCTTGTTCTCATGGAGGTTACATTGTAGCGGGGGGAGACAGAGAAGAGCCAAATAAACAAGAAAAAAAAATAAATGTCAGATAGGAAGAAGGGTTATTAGGAAACTAAAGCAGGGAAAGGGAAAGAGAGGGCCAGGAGGGTGGTATTTTAGAGGGTGACAGTTGAGTGGAGGCTGAGCAAAGTGAGGCAGTGGGCCACATGGGGGTCTGGGGGGGTGGCAAGTGCAAAGGTCCCAAGGCAGGAACAGCTGGGCATGTCATGGAAGAGGAGACGGCCAGGGTGGCTAGATCGGAGTGCGCAAGGCCGTGGGTGGGGGGTGAGGTTGCGAGGTGGGCCAGCGGAGGGTCTGGATTCCACTCACTGACGGGGCACCACTGGAGTGGAAGGCAGGGAGGGGCATAATCTGACTTGCATCTTTAAAGGCTCACTCTGGCTGCTGTGTGGAGAAAGTTCAGGAGCCAGAGCGGAGAGGATGCAGGGAAATGAGTTAGGAGGCTGGGGCAGAGGCAGGGCACAAGGCTGACGGGATGGAGGGCTGAAGGGCAAACCGAGAAGGGCTTTGGACACAGATCACAGGTCAGGTTTTGAAGGGCTTGCTTTATTGAGGAGTGAGGGCCCTATACCCAGTGTTTGGGGGTGGGAGGTGGAAGGGGGCAAGGAACAGGGTAAGGGAAAGGATGGTCCTTGTATCACTCAGCCAGGGGAGAAGTGGTCGGGCCTGGGTGTGTGTGTGTATGTGCATGTGTGCGTGTGTGTGTGCACACTTCCAACCCATCTCTGGCCCACTTTGAGAAGCATGAAGATGTCTGAGGGTGCCAGGGGCTTTCCGGCCAGACTGCAGCCAGCCAGTTGTGGGCTGAGAAGGGGAAGCCGTCCTTGAGCCAGATTAGCTGGTGGCCAGTTATTCTCAGTGTCCTCTTCCTTCTCCTATCCCTGAGTCTTCAGCTGTTGAAATGTCCCAGTCTGACCTCAGCTGGATTGCAGGGACTGGATCCTCACAGAACAATACTAATACAGCAGGATGCCAGGATCATGGGGAAGATGGTAAAGTTGATGATGATGATGACGATAACAACACTGGAGACACTTATTGAGGCTTACTATATACCAGGCACTATTCTAAGTTCTTCAAATATTTTTAATTCATTTCACCTTCACGAGGATCCTATGAGGCTAACACTGTTACTGTATCCATTTTAGAGGTGTGAAAACTGAGGCACATAGAGGTTAGGTCTTTCATGCAAAGTCACACACCCATCAAGGGGAAGAGCCAGGATTTGAACCCTTGCAGCTCAGCTCCAAAGCCATGCTTTTAACTACTATGATATTCTGTATACATGTATATGCATTTACACACATCTATATGTATACATTAATTCTGTGGGATGGGTGGGTGGATGTATAGATGGACCCAGGTCATAGCAACGGCTTCATTAGATGCACTGGGCAGCTGCGGTGTGTCCCTGGGCCAGGTCCCCACCATTGCTGCCGGTGCAAGGCGGCGAGGCCAGAATCAGAGCCAGAGCCCAGGACTCCGGGGCCCGGTCGAGGAGCCTGGCATCTCCCGGGTTCCTGGAATGCCAAGCATTGCCAAGCAGCTCCCTCTGCCCGGCCTCCAAGCTGAGATCTGGATCACAGGCAGCAGCTCGGAAGGGAGCCGTGGCTTCCTGTCCATTGTCTGCTTGGGGCACACCCAGTGGGTTCCTGCAGTGACCCGAGGGGGCTGGGAGGGAAGGAGGGAGGGACGGGGGCCAGCCCAGAGCTTGGTCAGGGTGGAGAGAGGGGAAGCGAGAGAGGAAGACTTGGTGTTTTTCCTTGTTTGTGTTTTGTATTAAAGAAAGCAAATAATATCCTTTGAGAAAACCATTAAACAAAGCACATCCTAAGGCCCCAGAGGCCCATTGTGGCTGCAGAGAGTCCGGAATTCATTCATGCCTCTTTGGCCAGATTGTTATAGACAAGGACGGGGGGTGAGAGTAGGGGATGCTGTTAAAACATATTCTGAAATGTGTTGTTCTCTCCCTGGACTCAGTAAGGATCTAGGCCCAGGGTCCTCCTGAGCCTGTCGTCTTCCCCAAGACTGGCCAGTCCTGGCCCAGCCAGAGCTGCGGATGTCCCCCGGCCCTCTTCTCGGTTAGGGGCGACCTTGTGAAGGCAGCCCAGCTGGGCCTGCTATCGTGGGTTCCGTGTGTCCCCATAGAGGGAGCAGGGCAGCCAGCACCCCAGAACCATCTGGCTTTAATTCATTGTGGGACTTCTGTGGGCCTCAGTATCCCTGTCTGTACAGTGGGGGTGTCAGGCTGCACAGATTCCCACTGGCCACTCTGGGCAGCCCGGGCCCCTTTGCAAACCCGGGGCTCCATGACCTGCTGCCCTCTCAGCCACCCTTGGGTGGGGTGGGGGTCGGACTCAGGCTGTGGACTCAGTATCAGGGCCTCAGGGCCTGCCCTCAGTTGTCCCAGGCCCAAGCCAGACCCCCAGGCCTAGGTACCCCCTACCCCAGCCCAGACTGCCTGTAATGGAATGGCTGTTCTTGCCCCCATGCTCCCACCAGAACATTCTTTTGGTTGGTGAGCGGGGCGTGGGTTTGGTAAGAGCAGAGCCCACCATCAGCCCAGCCTCTGCACGTGTTCTCCCCAGGCCCGGCATTTGCAAGATTCACCCCGTGTTATGGGTGGAGGGTCTCTCCAGCTAGAAGTAATGATATAAGTAGTTACTGCCGTGAGGGTGCCAGTAAACAAAAGACAGAGTTTTCCCCAGTTTCGCCGTTAAGGTTTAAAGAGCTGTTCAGCTCTTTGAAGGTTTTCCCTAAAATACTTCTGAGGCAGATCCAGGGTAAGGATTGTACCAGGGAGCCTGGGCCAGGGGATGGAGACTGGGGCTCACCATGCTTTCCCTCTGCCCAGGCGCAGGGTGTACAGACTTCATCTCCTCGGCATCCCCCTTGCCCGGAGAGGGAGGCGGTAATATCCCCATTTTATTAGGAAACTTGACAGGTTAGGAAATTAGAGGCATAACTTTTCTTCGGTCATCTAACCGGTGAACATCAGTGCCTGCCCAGCTTTGTTGCTAATTCTCTGCCAGACCTTGAACTTGCTCGTTTACCTCTCTAGACTGAGCATTCTCATCTGTAATTTGCAGGGTTGCACATGACTTCCAGGGTCTGTTTTGTCCCTACTCTTCTTTGATGATGTATTTCCAGCATAACCACCTGGTGGGAAAGTCAGTGACTGTAGAACTTTCCATTTTTCAGCCTGGATTTGGTCATCAGAGTCTAGTCTCGCGGTGCTCTTGCTTTTTGTTTTTGGTTATAGAGGTTATAGTTAGTTCAGTCCAGAAGTTCTTTACGCTCTTTCAGCAGTTTCTAACGACCCCCTCATCTCTCCCACGATGCAGGGTTACCACCCGATGCCCCATGAAGCAGAGATCGCGCACACGAAGAAGCTGTTCCGAAGGAGGAGAAATGACCGGAGGTAGGAGAGGCTCTGCCGTGGGCCTTGGCGTCTCTTGTCCTCTGTCGGCTGCCTGTAGCTGGGTGGTTCCAGGCTGGGCTTTGCTGTTGCCCCGCTGAGCACGACTTGAGGCAGGGGGAGCAGGGTTGGTTACCGGTTGAGAGTCCCCCTCTGGGAGTGGCAGCTCCGCTTCTCTCGGTGGCCTAGGCAGTGGATACCTTCATGAGCCTGCTGTGGACCCCCATCCTCACCTCCTCTTCCTGGAGGGGAGCTCTGGGGGCGTGGGGGGCAGAGGGGAGGGGCAGAAGGACACGCCCAGGTTTTTCACTCCGCAAGGAGAAGCACTCTTCCCCCAACCTTCCAGCCACAATAGCCGCGTCCTTCAGGGGACTGAGACCGGCTCACTGCGTGTCCTGACGTGTGGCCTCCAGGAGGCTCCTGGAGCCTGTAATTCCAGGCTGTCTGTCTCTCCTTCTCCCTGGTCCTTGGGCGTCGTCCCTGTTCATGCTGGCCCTGCTGTGCCAGGCAACGCACACGTCTGCTACCACGCGTGCTGCTGTCCATGCGTGCCTAGAGTCGCTCCCTTAGACCCAGGCTGAGCTGGGCTCTCCCTGGAGTGTGGACAGCCGGACAGCCAGAGGCCAGGACGGGCAAGGGGGTGCCTGGGGAGGAAGGAGCACTGAGGCTGGGCATGCTGGAAATGTGGACATTTATTTTTTTTTCAAGGGCAAAAGCCCTTTTTTTTTTTTAATTTTAAATGCATCTTTTTATTGTGAGCTTTAACATATGTACATAATAGTGATAACTTTCAAGGTGCAATTTAACATCAAAGAATGTCGTGGGTCACAGTTCCATAACTTCAGCCATTTCCGTTATTGTAAAATATAACATACGTACAGAAAGGTGTCAACTCTCAATGTACAGCTCAACAAGCAGCTGTGTAGGTAATTTCAAAAATTGTAATGGATTACAGTTCCACAGTCTCAGTCTGTTCCCTGTTATGCAATACAAGGTATATACAGAAAGGTGAAGACCATCAAGGCACAAGTCAATGAGCAGCTATAGAGCAAATCCCAAAGGATGCTATGGCTTCAGTTCCACCTGTCATTTACCTCCTTCTAGCCATTCCGACACCCCAGCATCCAAAAAGATATATATATAATTGTATAAAGTTTCAGTATTCATAGACCTTTGTTAAATCTTTTTTGTTGCTACCCCTTCCTCTCACTTAATCTCTTTCTCCATCTTCGGGGGTGTCTAGGCAGTGAGCACCCTAACTTGTTCATATTGAAAGGGGGTGTTGACAGGATGGGGAAGGGGTCATATCTGATAGTTGATCTTAAAGAGGCTGTTGCCTCTAGGTTTTAGGACTTGTCTGGCACAGGAACAATCTGGTGGATTTAAGTTTCTGAAAGAAAAAACTTAGTGAATCTTTTATAGAATCTCAGGTAGGGACCTAGGTATTTGGAGACTACTTTTGGTAAGGGCATGGCATTCTGTGGCCGTTTGGGGTGTCTAGCAGGAGCTTGCATAAGAGAAACCGCCAGTATAGCCTCCTGACTCTATTTGGGATCTCTCAGCCACTGTGACCTCAGCTTTTTTTCCCCCTTTTGGTCAAGTAGGCATTTTCAATCCCTCACTGCGGGGGCTGGGCTCATTCCTGGGAGTCATGTCGCACACCACCAGGGAGAGTCATTCCCCGGGGAATCATGTCCCCTGTGAGGGGGGTGAGGTTAATGAATTTATTTGCCAAGTTGGGCTTAGAGAGAAAAAGGTCACCATCTGAGCAACAAAAGAGGCTCCCTGGAGGTGCATAAGGCGTAATTATAGGAGGGCTCAGCCTGCCATTTACAACGCTAAATTTCACAGTAGCAATCCTCAAGTCAAGGGCTTGATTTATTAAGTAGTGGGTTTCTAATTTCACTTAATATATATTCTATCCCAAGATAAATGGTCAGTTTCTTACAGTATATTCACTTAGTTGTACAATCATCATCACTCTCAACTTTAAACAATTATAACATAATACATCCTAGTGCTCTTATCAGTTGCTAATTATCATCCCTAGCATTAGTGCAGTCTTGGTAAGATATTCCTATTAAATATAGTCTTTAATATGTAACATATAGTTTTTCCATATATCATTCTGTTGTTAACCCTCTGCACCAGTGTCATACCTTGTAAGTATATCATTCTAACACTTATTTAGGTTTGTGGTGCTAATCTGTGGGTTACATGCCTTTAAACAACCATTTACAAACATGTTTGGCTTCAATGCATCACTGATACTTATAATCCCATTAATGAACCATAGTCACACCTGACCATTCCCATACCATTAAGTTCACCCTCATTCTCATATCTGTACATATTAGATTATCATTCCCCCTTCACTAGCTTCTGCCTATATCCAGGTCCCCTATATTCTACATTATAAGACACTTATTTAACATTTTTCATGGAGTTCACGTTAGTGGTAACTTACAATGTCTCTCCTTTTGTGTCTGGTATATTTTACTCAGCGTTATGTCTTCAAGGTTCATCCATGTTATATGTTTCACAACCTCATTCCTTCTTACTGCCGTGTAGTATTCCATCATATGTATATACCACATTTTGTTTAGCCACTCATCTGTTGAAGGACATTTGGATTGTTTCCATCTCTTGGCAATTGTGAACAATGCCACTGTGACCATTAGTGTGCAAATATCTGTTCATGTCACTGCTTTCAGATCTTTTGGGTGTGTACTGAGAAGTGAAATTGCTGGATCATAGGGTAACTCGATATCTTGTTTTCTGAGGAACTGCCAAACTGTCTTCCAGAGTGGCTGTACCATTATTTATTCCCACCAACAATGAATAAGAGTTCCAATTTCTCCATGTCCTCTTCAGCATTTGTAGTTTCCTGTTTGTTTAATGGCAGCCATTCTTATTGGTGTGAGATGATATCTCATTGTGGTCTCAATTTGCATCTCCCTAACAGCTAGTGAAGATGAACATTTTCTCATGTGTTTTTCAGCCATTCATATTTTCTCCTTGGAGAAATGTCTTTTCATATCTTTTGCACATTTTATAATTGGGCTGTTTGTACTATTGTTGTTGAATTGTAGGATTTCTTTATATATGCAAGATATTATTAGTCTCTTATCAGATATATGGTTTCCAAATATTTTCTTCCATTGCATTGGCTGCCTCTTCACCTTTTTTGACAAATTCCTTTGACGTACAGAAGCTTTTAATTTTAAGGAGTTCCCATTTATCTATTTTTCTCTTTTGTTGCTTGTGCTTTGAGTGTAAGGTCTAAAAAGCCACCTCCTATTACTAGGTCTTAAAGATGTTTCCCTACATTATCTTATGGGAATTCTATGGTACTGTCCCTTATATTAAAGTCTTTGATCCACTTTGAGTTAATTTTTGTATAGGACGTGAGGTAGGAGTCCTCTTTCATTCTCTTGGATATGGATATCCAGTTCTCCCATCCCCATTTGTTGAAAAGACTGTTCTATCCCGGTTCAGTGGATTTGGGAGCCTTATCAAAAATCAGTTGACCATAGATCCGGGGGTCTATTTCTGAATTCTCAATTTGATTCCATTGATCAATATATCTATCTTTGTGCCAATACTATGCTATTTTGACTACTGTGACTTTATAGTAGGCTTTAAAGTCAGGAAGTGTAAGTCCTTGCAGTTTTTCTTTTTTAGGATGCTTTTGGCAATTTGAGGCCCCTTTCCCTTCCAAATAAATTTGATAACTAGCTTCTCCAAGTCTGCAAACTAGTTTGTTGGAATTTTGATTGGTATTGCATTGAATCTGTAGATCAGTTTTGGTAGGATTGACATCTTAATGATATTTAGCCTTCCTGTCCATGAACGCAGAATATCTTTCCAACTCTTTAGGTCCCCTTTTATTTCTTTTAGTAAAGTTATATAATTTTATGTGTAGCGGTCTTTTACATCCTTGGTTAAGTTTATTCCTAGGTATTTGATTTTTTTAGTTGCTATTGTGAGTTGCTTCTTCTTGAGTGTCTCTTCAGTTAGGTCATTTCTAGTGTATAGGAACATTACTGACTTGATGTGTATTAATCTTGTATCCCGTCACTTTGCTGAATTTGTTATCTCAGATAGCTGTTTCGTTGATTCCTCAGGGTTTTCCAAATATAAGATCATATCATCTGAAAATAATGATAGCTTTACTTTTTCCTTTCCAGTTTTGATGCCTTTTATTTCTTTGTCTTGCCAGATTGTTCTGGCTAGAACTTCTAGCACAATGTTGGATAATAGTGGTGACAGTGGGCATCCTTGTCTCATTCCTGATCTTAGAGGGAAGGCTTTCAGTCTCTCACCATTGAGTACTATGCTGGCTGTGGGTTTTTCATATATGCCCTTTACATACTGAGGAGGTTTCCTTCAATTCCTAACTTTTGAAGTATTTTTATCAAAAAAGGATGCTGAATTTTGTCGAATGCTTTTTCTGCATCTATCGAAATGGTCATTTGATTTTTCCCTTTTGATTTGTTAATGTGTTTTATTACATTGATTGATTCTCTTATGTTGAACTACCCTTGCATTCCTGGGATGAACCTCACGTGGTCATGGTGTATGATTTTTTTAATGTGTCTTTGGATTCGATTTGCAAGTATTTTGTTGAGAATTTTTGCATCTGTATTTATTAGGGAGATTAGCCTGTAGTTTTCCTTTCTTGTAGCATCTTTATCTGGTTTTGGTATTGGAGTGGTGTTGGCTTCATAAAATGAGTTAGGTAGTGTTCCATTTTCTTCAAGTTTTTGAAAGAGTTTGAGTAAGAATGGTGTCAATTCTTTTTGGAAAGTTTCGTAGAATTCCCCTATGAAGCCATCTGGCCCTGGGCTTTTATTTGTAGGTAAATTTTTGATGGCTGATTGTATCTCTTTACTTGTGATTGGTTTGTTGAGGTCTTCTACTTCTTCTCTGGTCAGTCTACGTTGTTCATGTGTTTCCAGGAAATTATCCATTTCCTCTAGATTGTCTAGTTTGTTGCCATACAGTTTTTCATAGTACCCTCTTAGGATTTTAAAATTTTCTTTGGGATCTGCAGTAATGTCCCCATTGATTTATTATTTTGTTTATTTGGGTCTTCTCTTTTTTACTTTGTCAGTCTAGCTAAGGGTTTGTCAATCTTTTTGATCTTCTCAAAGAACCAACTTTTGGTTTTATTTATTCTCTCTATTGTTTTTTTTTTCTCTGTATCATTTATTTCTGCTTTAATTCTTGTTATTTCTTTTCTTCTACTTGCGTTAGGATTAGTTTGCTGGTCGTTTTCTAGCTTCTTCATTTGTTCCATTAGTTCTTTGATTTTAGCTCTTTCTTCCTTTTTAATGTATGCATTTAGATCTATAAATTTCCCCCTCAATACCACCTTTGCTGCTTCCATAAGTTTTGATATGTTGTGTTCCTGTTTTCATTTGTCTCTAGATATTTAGCAATTTCTCTTGCAATTTCTTCTTTGACCCACTGATTGTTTAGGAGTGTGTTGTTTAACCTCCAGATATTTGTGAATGTTCTAGATCTTTGATGGTTATTTACTTCTGATTGTTTTCCATGTTGGTCAGAGAATGTGCTTTGAATAATTTCAATCTCTTAAAATTTATTATTGAGGCTTGTTTTATGCCCTAGCATATGTTCTAGCCTGGAGAAAGTTCCATTAGCACTAGAGAAGAATGTGTATCCTGGTAATTTGGGATTTAATGCTCTGTATATGTCTGTTAAGTCTAATTTGTTTATCACATTATTTAGGTTCTCAGTTTCCTTACTGGTCCTCTGTCTGGTTGATCTATCTATAGGAGAGATTGATGTATTGAAGTCTCCCACAATTATTGTGGAAAATCTATTGCTTCCTTCAGTTTTGACAATGTTTATCTCATGTACTTTGGAGCACATTAATTGGGTGCATAAACATTTATGATTGTTATTTCTTCTTGGTGAATTGTCCCCTTTATTAGTATACATTGTCCTTCTTTGTCTCTTATAACATCCTTGCATTTAAAGTCTGTTTTATCTGAGATTAGTATTGCTACCCCTGCTTTCTTTTGGCTGTGGCTTACATGGAATATATTTTTCCATCCTTTTACTTTCAATCTTTTTGTGTCACTGGGTCAAGATGAGTGTCTTGTAAACAGCATATTTTTGGTTCAGCTATTTTAATCCATTCTGCCAATCTGTATCTTGTAATTGGGGAGTTTAATCCATTCACATTCAGTGTTGTTACTGTGAAGGCAGTTCTTGAATCAGCCGTCTTATCCTTTGGTTTTTATTTGTCAGATCTATTTTTTCCTCGATTTCCTCTAAGTTACCCTTACTTATACTCTTCAGTTCTGTGCTCTTCTCTAGGCATCTCTCTCCTTTCTTTTTTTCTCCACTGGTAGAGCTCCCTTTAGTATTTCTTATAGGACAGTTCTCTTGTTTACAAATTCTCTCAGCATTTGTTTGTCTGTGAAAATTTTTAGCTCCCCCTCAGTTTTGAAGGAGAGCTTTTCTGGATAAAGAATTCTTGACTGGCAGTATTTTTCTTTCAAAGTTTTAAATATGTCATACCACTGCCTTCTCGCCTCCATGGTACCTTTTGAGTAGTCACTACTTAGTCTTATTCTGTTTTCCTTGTATATGGTGAATTGCTTTTCTCTTGCTGCTTTTAGAACTTTTTCCTTCTCTTCAGCATTTGACAATCTAATCAGAATATGTTTTGGAGAGGGTTTATTTGGATTTATTCTATGTGGAGTTCTTTGGGCATCTTTGATTTGCATATTTATGTCATTTAGAAGAGTTGGGAAGTTTTCCTCAACAATGTCTTAGAATACTCTTCTTAGCCCTTTACTTTCCTCTTCACCTTCTGGAACACCAGTGATTCTTATATTTGTGAGCTTCATATTGTCCATCATTTCCCTGAGATCCATTTCAAATTTTTGAATTTTTTTCACCATTCGTTCTTTTGCGCTTTCGCATTCATCGTCCTGTATTTGTTCCTCTACGTCTTCACTTCTGCCTTATGTGTCTAAAGAATATTTTTAATTTGATCAACAGTATCTTTTATTTCCATAAGATCTGCTATTTTTTTGTTTACTCTTGCAAATTCTGCTTTATGCTCTTCTAGAGTCTTCTTCATGTCCTTTATATCTGGAGCCATGACATTGATGTTTGTGTGCACTTCTTTGATTAATTGCTCCAAGTTCTTTGTCTCCACTGACTTTTTAATTTGGATGTTTGGGTTATCCATATCTTCTGGTTTTTTCATATGCTTTACAATTTTCTTATCTTGATAGGGTTCTTTTAGATGTGCAGGATTAGTTGAATCTTTATAATTTGGCAGAGCTACAGCTTGGTGAAGTGCACGTTCCCTGATCTACCAGCAGATAGAGCTCTTGAGCCACCTCTTCCCCTCAAGCCAGTTCACCCCCAGCTTCATCTGTGCACTGAGAGGGGGTCCTAAGCATATGGAAGTCCAGTCAGTGCACCAATTTTCCATGTGCACTGGGGACTGCCAGCCCTGTGGGTGGGGGCCTGCCCTGCACAGTTTGGCAGGGAGTCCACTCCAGGACATAGTGGTCCCAGCCGTTCGCAGGGCTGTGGGTGGAGTGCTCTGGAAGTACACAACTGCGCTTCTCATCTTCCATCTTAAATGCCCCACAGTCCCTGTCTGCCATGCGCCCAAGAGTCCCTGGGATTGGGGGAGGGCTCCTGGCACTTCCGTGTGGCACAGTCACCTCTAGGCTGTGCACACCGCGGACTTCTGTGGAGGAAGAGTGGATGCTGTCACAAGCCCGCCAAATCCCAAATTCCCTCAAGGAAGCTCTTGGCCACGGGGTTGTGAAGGGGTGTCTCCCCAGTCGACTGCAAAGATGGCTGCACTCATCTGTCTGCTCCAACCGCCAGTCCCTGGCACGGAGGCTCTTGACCGCAGGTCTGCAAAGGGTTATCACCTGAGCCAAGTGCTGAGGAGGGTGCCCGGGGCATGGAAGGCTGGTCCCCTCCGCGCGCGTCAGCCGGCTCCAACAACCCATTCCCTGGTGGCGTTCCGGGCCGAACGCTCACCGGTCTTAAACTCAGCCCCTCGGTTTCTCCAAGTACACACTCACTATTGGTGTAGAAGTCCCTTCCCAGCTGGTGGAACCCTGGATCTGCTATTCTGGAGCACTTTCTGTCCTTTAATGTTTTTCATGGAGGAGAGTTTTGCTCTGTCTCTCCTAATCCACCATCTTCCTGGAAGCTGGACATTTATTTTTTTAAAAGACTTTCTTATCTGGAAAGGTCTTCAAAATATATTTTAAGTGGAAAAATCCAGGTGCAGAACAAAATTCGCCATTTGGCCATTTGTGTAAAAGGGGGGTGAAAGAGTATATTTTTTGCTTGAATAAGCGTAAATTATTTCCGGTTGGAAATACAAAACAAGAACAAAAAAAGAAAAGGCTTCTGCCTGGAAATGGGGTATCCCCAACATGGGGTGTTTCTCCTTAGGGAATTTCTTCTTAGGTAAAGGTTTTACTTTTATCTTGTGGTTTCACCTTCAGTGAGCAGAGAATATTCTCAGGGAGCCAAGAAACAGTCCAGCCAGCATCGCTTCCTCAGAGAATGAGCTGTGCCTCCTCCCTTCCCCAATGACAGCCCCCTGGGGACTGAGGGTTGTGGCTGAGTGGTGCCTGTGATCCTGCCCCCCTGGACGAGGGGTATTAGGTGGTGGCCACAGCTCTTGGGTGGGTGGAGGACTGGGCTCCCGGAATGCCTCGTAATCAGCTGGTGGATTTCTTGGGTCTGAAGACGTTTGCGGAGGACAGTAAATGCACAGCTTGCTGGGAGGGAGGCAGTCCTGGCTTAGACATCAGAACCGTGAGGTGCTTTGTGCAGCAGCAGCAAGAGGGAAGACTGTGCTAGCAGAGTTGGTCCAAGCCCTACTCCCGGACAGACCAGAAGCTGTGGAGTTGCATCGTGGGTGCTGCTCTTTTGCCAGGCAGCATCCTTGGCTCCCGGCTGGGGGAAGCAGTAGGGTGTACCCCTGTGGGAGGAATGGAGGTCCCAGGCTGAGTGTCTCTCCTCCTCTGCGCCTGCGGTCCTGATGGCAGAGGACCCCGAGAATGTGTGTCCCTGTGGTATTGGGAGTCCCTGCACTTCCGACTGGGCGGACACCTTCTGACCGGGGCAGTGGCAGCCGCCGCTCAGCGGCCAGGTCCACCGCATCTCCATGTCTGACAGGTCGCCTCGCTCAGCGGGAGTCCCCTGCGCACAGAGGCAGTGCCAGGCCTCCGGAAAGCAGCAGCCTGCCCAGGAATGTAGGAGAGGCGCACGACAGGCAAGGACAGGGAAGTGGAACTTCCGCTTAGCCGTGCTTGCGTTAACACCCAGTTTAGGTCAGCACCCCTTGAAGAGGATGTGGGCCTGGGACAGGGCCCAAAGCCAGGCAATAAAGATGATTAAAGGGATGGAAAATATGTCCTGCGAGGAAGGCTAAGGGGACAGGATCAGGGAAGAGGAGGCCAAAGGGAAAGAATGTTGATGCTGTTAATTTCATGAGAGATTTATGCAGCGGAAGGAGAGCCGTTGCCTCCACGTTCACAGGGACCCAATCCGGGGAAATAAGCTTAAATGGATGCAGGATTGCTTTCAGCTGGACCAAAGATGAACTCGAGGAATGAACTTCTTGGCCATCAGGGGGGCAGACTCTGCAACCCGGGGAGGGGAGTGAGGGCAGGCAGGCATATCGCAAGCAATTACTGGGCCCCAGCAGGTGTGCTCCGTCTTCATTCCCAATCTGGAATACAGTGGAATCCATCACTCACTAACATCCTGGAGAGGTTGTGGAGCCCCAGGCCACAGGGACTTTCAGAAGAGCAGGCAGCCTCTTGATGTAGGGACCTCAGTTGTCTGAACTCAGGGAGCCAGAACCAGGAGCCTCTTGGGTCCTTCTTGGTAGATCATGTGGCTCTGACATTTGAAGAGCAACTGCAGAATATTATCAGGACAGCATTAACCCTCACAGCTGATGATGGCTAGTAGTGGGCTTGCTAAGCCCCAAGGCTTTATATTTGACCTCGGTAGTTACAACTTTTGTATAGCAGGTTAACCTCCCTAATTATTCTGGGCTTAAACCGCCCTGACAGTGGCTTGCATTCCTTAGGCACACCAGGTGGCAGAAGGGCAGGGCACCAGAAGCGGTTTTGGTGGCCAAGGCATAGTCACCATCTATGTCGTCTCTGATTCCCCCTCCTTAACTCTCCTCCCCACTGTTAAGGGGAAAAACAGACACTGTTCCCCCATTTAACAGATGGAATCACTGAGGCCAGGGAGAGTACTCAGGTTTATTCAGCTTAGAAGTGGCAGACCTGAATTTGCCTAGACTGACTCCAAATCAGAGGCCCTTTTAATTCCAGAGCCTCAGGTGAAAGGCCCAGCAGGTTGCTGTTTGGTGCCTAGCAAGTGTGGCTATAATTTCACATGAAGGAAAGTGTCCAGCTCAATCCCCCGGGTCCTCTTCTTGGCCTGCCTTCAGGGTTCTGTGGCCTTCTATCTTCTTGCAGAGTGACCAGAGTCAGTTTCAAGTCACTGCAAACTCCGTGCAGCCCGGGCCTGTAGCTGAACCTGGGATTCTGGGATTCCCCGGGGCCTGGAGCAGGAGTTCTCAAACTGGGAGTTGGAACCCTATTCTTCACGCAAGTCTCACGTGGCCTCTTGGGAGTGTTAGGTGTGTGCTGTTACTGCTTTTGTTTTCCATTTAAGTCTAAGGATATTAGGAAGCTGAATAATAGAGTAAAGACGCATGCCCTGGATTAGACAGCTGGGCTGTGAGTCCCACCTCCTCCCATCACTCACTCGTGATCTTGGCAAGTGACTTCACACCGGGAAAGCGCTATTTCCTCCTTGGTAAAATGGGTGCACTAATTGAGAGGCATAAATGAGCTCATCCTTGCAGAACGCCTAGAACCGTCTCAGCGTCAGCCCCCTCTTCAGGTCAGATGGGGAACCGAGTTATCCTGGACGCATTTTAAGGAGAGGATGGAGTGTAGGTGAGGGTGGAGTGTAGATGCTGGTGGTGAGGGATGGGCTTTAGCTCCTTAGCCCAGAGGCCAGGCACCGGCATGGATTGTTCCTTCTCGGGTGTGAGCTTTCCAAGCTCTGCCCTCACTTCCAGGGCTCCCAGGCCCAAGCTGGCTGGGCAAGAGGCCATCTCCAGAGCAGTCTGCTGCAGAAAACCCATGTTCTGTGGGCAAGGTCAAGGGGGCCCTGGGATTTAAAGTTGAGTTGTGGGTGTCTGTTTTCCCATTTTACAGAAAAAAAAACTTACGGACAGTTCAAATATTTTCTCCTTTAAAATGTTCTCAAAACTTTGACAACCAGTACCATGTGTTTATTTTTGGAAGCTAGGGAAGGATGTTTGCAGATTTCAAACAAAATTATGCATTCTATATGAATTTACTTACGCACTCCTCAAGAGTGGGCTGCCTCCAGGTGCTCTGTCCCCAAACAAGCCGGAGACCTGCTGGTTGGAAGGGAGCCTGCTGAGGCTCGCCTCCCAGCCGCCCAAGCTCTGCCCACTGCAGGCAGGAGAGGGGAGTGGGATTCACCAGAGGGCCTGGCTTAGGGCCTGGCCAGCCCATGACTATCTGCTTGTGTTTACCTTGAGGGCAGTCTCTCATCCCCACAGGACACAGGGGGTCTCTCCACCCACCCCCCATCCAACCCATCCTCCACTTTATGGAATGAGCAAACCGAGGCAATGAACAGATGTCACCGTCTGTTTCCTGGGAAGCACCCTCTAGGATAGGGATCAGCAGACAAGACATGTATTAGGGAATGCTCTTGGGATCAATACCTGTAGAAGGGAAGGGAAGGAAGCAGGTTTGGGCAGAGAGGGAAGTTGAGCTGCAGTGCAGTGCAGTGCCGTCCTCACCTGTCCTCACCTGTCCCAGGGTGGTGAGGAGCTGGGCCTCATGTTAGACCCTGCAAGTGGTGGAAGCCTCAGCTTACCTTACAGGGAGTTCTGAAGTTGGGGTGACTCTAGAGTTGTCCCAAAATGGAATGAGGGGGGTGGGCCTTTAAACCCCCACATCCACTGGTCATTGGATGTGCACTGCCCTGGGGAAGGGGGCTGACAGCTGCGTGCTGCCTGCACAGCACTGCCGGCAGCTGGGGGAGTGGGCATGTTGTTCCCGACAGGGGCTCTGGGTGGCACAGCCCAGTGAACACCCCATGGAGCACTATTGAACTCTTCAGCTAGGATTTACTGAGCAGTGCTCTGAGCTATAGTCTGTGCTCTGAAGGTTACAAGGGAAGTGCAAGGCGCTGTCCCTGCTCCCAAGGACCTGATGGTAGAGCTTGCAAAGTGACACTCTCACTCCAGAATCAACCAGAAAGTTGTGCACAACTGTACAGCATCCAAGTGTTATCTTGCAGAGGTTCAGACAAAGAAGCGATCTTCGGGGATGATTACAGACGCTCCCGAAGGAGGTGGGGATAAACGTTGCTGTGAGACAGGAGGAGTCTTTGGAGAGGAGGTGGGAGGATGTCTGGTTGAGAGGAGCATGAAAGCTGCAGCTAAACAGGTGCCAGAGCCCAGGGATTTGCCGCCCTCCCCAGAAGTCACCCCCACACAGTCTCCCAGAAGCAGAGCCAGGTGGGTGGAGCAAAGGCTGCTGCTTTCCCCAACTGAACTAACTAGAAGACGAAAATCACAGAGCCCACTGGCTCCTGAGGACCCAGCCCCAGACTCTTCTAGAAGTCTCAGCAGACTCTGCAGGCTCCAGAGCCTGCCCCCCAACGATTAGAGAGAGGCCGCTCATGGAGGCACTAGTGGCCTATCCCACCAAAGCCCAGGCAGCCAGGGAGACAGGAGAGCCATTCTCCAAATTAATTTGTTTCATTAAGAGAGGTCTCAGAAGGGTTTGTTTACTCCACTTGCAAAGCAGATTTGAAAAGAAGGAGAGAATACTGTGGCCGGACCCAGCTAGTGATCTAGGCAGGGGAGCGAGCCGTCCTCACCTGTCCTCACCTGTCCTCACCTGTCCTCACCTGTCCCAGGGTGGTGAGGAGCTGGGCCTCATGTTAGACCCTGCAAGTGGTGTGAGGCCACGGCAGCTCCCACAGCTGAGCAGGACTGTGCCTTGGTGTCCTCCTATCGCTGAACCAACTAAGAATCCCGCCCCTCCCTCCCATTCCCTCCACCGACTAGATCCAAACTCACCGTGGGCCAGGCTCCTTCTCTGTGGACACGGTGTCAGCCATCAGATTGGACTTTGCAAATTCTCTGGGACATCATCAAAGTCACTGATAGAAATGAACAGGACATCTAGTGGTGATGGTCGTACAGGCTTGTGATTATACTAAAACCCACTGGATTGTATATTTTAAAAGTTTTGTGGCATGGAAAACATATAGCAAAAACCTTTTTTTGATGAACAGGATGGATGATGCGGCAAGCCCTGGGAATACCTCTTCGAGCTTGATGTTTGCATCAAGATTGTGTCAGGCTAGTAACCGTTTCAAAAAAGGTCGTGGATTTGGTCTGGACTTGACTTGGTCTGTATGAACCTTTTCTTCCAGACCATCTATCTGGGAATCTCTTTGGGATGTTTTTCCAATTTTTGAAAATTGGAGCTATACACACATAGCTCCAGTCTCCAGCACTTTGCCTGTTCTCCAGAATTCCTCAGACATGATCTGGGCCATTTATGACCTCACTTGAAGGGGTCTGTCTTAGTTTGCCAGGTCTGCTATGACAAGTACCACACATTGATTGCCTTAAATAACAAGAATTTATTGGTCCACAGTTTTAGGGGCTAGAAATCCAAAGTCAAGGCCTCGACAGGCCTTGCTTTCTCCCTGAGTCTGTAGTGTCCTGGTGCTGGCTTGCTGCGGTCCTTGGGGTTCCTTGGCTTGCATCTCTGCCTCCGTCCAAGGGCAGTGGCTCTCTCTTATGCCTGGTCCTCAGGTGTCCACTAACTTCTGGTGTCTACCTTTGATTATAAAGACTCTAGTAATGTGGATTAAGGCCCATCCTGATTCAATCTGGCCTCATCTGAATAGAATCTTTGAAGATCCTGTTCACAGATGAGTCCACCCCTGTACTCACCTTAACACTTGCAAGGTCCTTTTTTACAAATGGGTTCACACCCACAGGAACGTGGATTGAGACTTGAACGTGTTTTTTTGTGGGGGACAGTCCCCAGCAGTTTCTCTCATCTTGAGCAACGTCACCTCATCCCTTGTGCAGGAAGATGAGAACTCAGAGCCCTGGGCCGTCTCCTGTCCTCGCCTCCCCTGCCTCGGCTTTGTGTGGCTGCTCCAGCAGGCTCTGCCTTTTCTGGTCAACCTTATTCTTCCAGCAGAAGGCAAACCTGGGGGTAGGCGGGTCTCCTCTCACTCAGCTGCACCTCAATTTCCCATCACCTGCCTACCAGCAGCCCCGTGCTTCCCTCCTCCTTCTCACTCTACACGTGAAAATATAACTTGGGGATTGTCGCTAACATTTTTTAAGCCCCGCTCCTTGACCCTGCTCTGACAGTTCCATCCCATGCTTTGAGGGTCAGTGCTGGTGATGGGGGGCCCTCGTTCCATTCCTGAATCCACCCGACTTCTCCTTTTCCCTTCTGGACTCATGGGCGAGGCCCCTGTGGAATCTCTAGTGCCTCCTGAGACCCCTTGCTTTAGGCCACAGTGGCTTTCTGAAGCTTGCCATCCCCTCTAGCACCTCAGGACACACCATCAGTCATGGAGCTCTTCATCTACAAAAATGACTGCGTCCTAGATCGTGCCCACCAGGAACTGGTTCAGAGCCCGGAATCCATCCATCATTTGAACTCTCTCACATTCATTGTTTGGTTAGCCCTTTTGGAAGGCCTTGCTTTTTAAAACAGAGTAGAGAGATGCTGAAGGTAAAGGAAAATATTGTGAGTGATGGGATTTTAAGCCTCAGTAATTGATTTTATTTGTGTTGTAGGGGTAGGAGAGCCAGGGGGAAGAGAAGTGGGGAGCCAGAGACACCCCCTCCGCTGGTTGTCGCCCACCTGGGGTTGCCCTGAGCCCACTGTTGCTTTGTTCCTGGGATGACACCATCCCTGAAGCCCTCGAAAACTGTTCAGCCTTGCAGTGACTATCATTGTCACCCTGTCATCAGGAGATGGGGGCACAGAGAGGCAGATCCACACTCATTGCCTGCGGTTTGTCTTTCTATCCGAGCAAGGAAATTGCCCTCATTAAGTCCCTGCTAAAGATAGATAAGAAAATGGGGCAGGCAAACCCCCACCTGGCAGGCAGCCCTGTCAGTTTCTAAGCAAAATGAGTCAGACAGGGATTATTTTTAGGATCCTTCTCCTCCTCCCCCACGCCCACCCCCAGGCAGGCTCTTTGGGAGAGAAGAGCAGTTCGCTTCTTCAAGCCAGATGTCCGGGTCCAAATTTGATTGAAGCGGAGCCCTGAGAAGCTCCGAGAGGACCCCAGCCTTTGTACAAACCGTGGTGATCCAGATAATCCTGCAGCACGCAGCTGCCTCCCCCAGCGCTCCTGGGCAAAACAAGCTGCCAAAGGGGCTCCCCACCCAGGCTGGCCCACAGCTCCCCTATGTGTGATGCCCTCCGCTGCCCCTCTCTCCTGGGGCATGCTCCACACTCAGGACCTGCTCTCAGCACTCACCTCCAGGGGAGTGCAAGGCCCTGGGGTGCCCCTCCCAGAGAAGGCAAGTGTATCCCCTAGCCCAGGATCTGCATCCATGGGCGGTGCTAAAGAGGCTCAAGAGGTGGTATGCAGCTCATTCTGGTAGAACCCCGGGCACCAGGCCTTCCTACCCTGGCAGTGGGCACTTCCGAGTCCCGTGCCCACTGTTGCAGAGCAGAGCATTATTCTTCCTTGAGTGGTCCCTTCCCCTTTTCCCAGCCATTAGAATTCATTCAGACCCTGAAGCCCCAGAGAGAGAGAAGGGAGGCCTGGGGACATGCCTAGTGGCTGGCGGCCCCACTGGGCTACACCTGACATGGGAAGTAGAATGAACACCCCCAAGAATATAGTTGGTTTACTTAATTCTCTTCGGAGGCCTTTGTCTATCTGTTACTGAAAGGCTGGGCCTTTAGGGATTGGCTCACAAATGCTAAACCCCAACCCTTTATCCTCGCTCGCTGGCGCAGAGGGCAGCAGGCCACTCGGAGGGCCCAAGGGACCAGCCTCTGGCACTGAGTCCGCCCAGCCTTCCCTGGGGGCAGTGCGGTGGTTGGGTGCAGCTCAGGCCTCACCAGCCAGGAAACCCTGGGAAAGTAAAGGACCGCCCGAGCCTTGGCGTCCTCCTGCACCCCAGGACACGGATGTTCAGCCTGGGGCGATGCCTTTAGGGTGACAGGTGGAGCTGGGCTCTGTGTCTGCCTTCAGAAGACTGGAGTCCCCACCCCCTTCTGATGCGGATTTCTGGGACCCCCCTGCCCTGGGCAGCGTGCGGGGAAGGAAGGAACCCTGCTCAGGAGTTTGGGAGCCTGGGTTTTCATCCTGTGGTGCCCCCAAAGGAGTTCCATGACCCCTTTGGAGCCCCCAGTTTTCTCAGCTATAAAATGGGGTCCCTGATTCCAGCCCCAAAATGTCCCAGGGTAGTATTAGAAAGAGCACAGGACTGAAGATGGAAAAGGGAACACTCCTCAGGGAGGGGGAGACTCAACTGAGGGGCAGCCCAGAGGCTGGCTGGGGCTTGCAGGGCAATGAAGCTGCACCCCGTATCCTCATCCTCCCTGGTGGCAAGTTCCAGGAGGGCAGGGGACGTCTGCTTGGCCTCCAGGGCAGGGCCGCACCCTGGGCCCCACTCTGCCTGCCCAGCCCTCCCAGCCCCCTGGCCACTTAAGAGCAGGTGCTGGGTGGACCACCCGACTGAGAGGGCCGGCCGTGTACCCCCTTGCTCCAAGGGCCCTTTTCGCTGGACTCAGCGTCGGCCCAGCCCCAAAGTCATCCAGTGATTTAGCACACACTCACTCTGTTCCAGGCACTGTTGTGAGCCGTTTGCAGATAGTAGCTCATAATCTTCTCAACAACCCTATGTAGATTTCTCTGTTTGATGTGGGATCCGGCAAACCTGACTATTTAGGACCATGTTTTCTAATGGTTACAGGAGATACTCTTATCATCCATTTTACAGGTGAGGAAAGTAAGTTGCACAGAGAAGTGAAGTGATTTGTCCAAAGCCACAGAGCTGGAAAGTAGCGGAGCCGGAAGTCACCCCCAAGCAGCCCGGCCTCAGAGCCTGTGCTCTTAGCCATTATCTCTGCGGCAAACCTTCTCCTCTGTCCCCTCTTCCCCGTACCCACCTTCCCTCCTCTGGGTCCCTAACCTCATCTACACAACCCCCCTATTAACTATCTGGTTAACACATGCAAGGAGATGTTAAAGATGGTGTGGCCCTCTTAGTGGGGAGAGAGCTGCTATTTCAAGTGGATCGAGGGGAGTAATTCAGAGGAATAAAGGGTGAGATTTCAGACGGGGTTGCCACCCTCTGCCTTCTCAAGCCCTGCACCAGCTCAGCCATGCCCAGAGATCCTTCTCCTGTCTGGATGACTCACGAGTGGACATGTTTAGGGAGCCCCTGTGAGAGAGCAGGGTTCCCCAGGTTTCAAGGGTCCCGCTCGCTGAGAAGCCAGAGGGAGCATGCTCTGAGTTCAAATGGTGAGCAGCCCTCAGGGGCAGGGAATCCGACCCCGGAGAGAGTCCTCCACTGCCAGCCCCCACTCCCAGGAGGACAGGCCCGGGGTGTGAGGGTGCCATCCACTCCCCAGGGCTCCCCAGCAGTGACAGGGCACAGGTTTTAAAAATACAAGAAGCCTTCCTGCCTGGGTCAGCATTCACCCTGAGCTCCGGGAGTTATTTCTGAGTCTTCCCAGTAATTTAATTTTCGCCATTTATTCCAATGTGTGTGTTTTGGGGAGGCCGAGATGCCTCTGTTATGGTTGGGAGTATTTTGGGAGGCCCTGGTTTCCTTAAGTGATGCAGGGGCTCAATTAGGCACGACACCAGCAAACAGAAATAACATAACTCAGGAAGACAGGCCCTGGGTCCCAGAGGTGATACCAGCTCTTCTGCCCTGGGGGAAATGAAGAAGAAGGTGTCCCCTGGGCCCTACTCGGGGCATCTCTGAAGCAGCAGGTTGTGCCATTGTCTCCAGCTCCCTGAGCACTTGCAGGGTTCTAAACGCCCTTCGAAAAGTGGGCTGGATGGAGGTGCCCCTTTTTCGAAGTAGGCCCAGACAGGCAGACAGAGCCCGAGCACCAGGAGTAGACAGACCCGTGATGGGCCCTGTGGGTCCTGTTTGTAGAGGGACACTCAAACTCACCAGCAGTGTGTGGAGAGTTCAAAAGTTGCAGCTACCTACGCATTAGCATGATAGAGGTTTCTGGAGGAATTATTAGCAGCTTATAACCTTGCAGATAGGCCTTTAGAACACCCTGCCAGAACCGGCCTTACCCTGAGTCCCCCTACCAGTGCCCCCTGGAGGACATGGTCTGCTTATCCTGTCCCCTGCCCCTCTACCCGCCCTCCCCTCTGCTCACTGTGTCTCTGCTCACTGTGTCTCCATTCCCCAGGCTTCTCTCGGTGCCTTGACCAGGCCAAGCCTGCTCCTGCCCCTGCACTTGCTGCACTCTCTGCCCAAGACCTTTCTCAACCCCCACTTTCTCTTGCTGGCTCCTTCTTAGCTTGCAGATTCCACCTGTCCCCTTCCCACTCCCTCCACTGTCACTATTCAAGCCGTTTATTGCCCTCTCTTGATCTTCCCTGACCTTCCCTAACAGGAGTGGGCAGATCAGGCCTGACACAGACTGGGAGAGAGTTCCTGGGCTCACCTGGAGCAGGTGTGGCAGCTGAAGGATTTGGGGGGTGGGCAAGAGGCCTGAGAACATGGGGGCACTCATGCATTTGGGAGGGGGAGGAGGAGCCCAGTGTCCCAAGTAACCTCTAGAGGTAAACAGATGAGCCAAGGGCAAAAGCGGCTGCCCAGAGCCAGCTCCATGGTTCACCAGTCCCATAACCCACTGTGATTCAGGCTCCAGGGACATTTTTCCTAAAGAGCAGACCACCCACCCACCCTGCAGCTGGCTGGATTCCTCTGCTGCCACCCCATCCCCTCCCCAGGCTTGTCCACATCCTCTGTAACCCAGCGGCTCTTCAGCCATCACCATCACCTGGTGAGGTAAGGAATCTGTCAGACACCCCGCCCGCAGGAATACCACTGCCTTTGAGTTGTCTTAAACCCCCCTCTTTTCAGCTTCTAGGGGAGGTTCTCTATAGTACAGGATTCGGTGGACAGAGGATCCAATTTCAGGCTTGTTGCTTGTCAGGACTGACAACTGAACTCGGGGAAAATCAGGTATATGGATTTGAAACAAAAACGAGAGATGTTTTTAGAAAAGAAAACAGCATGGAGTGTTGTGCGTGTTTGGTCTGGTTGCCTGGTGGCTGCAGCAAACACATGTTCCAGGTTGGCTCGTGTGTCAGGGAGCAGATGGCGTGGCCTGGTCACCCTGAGCAGGAGGCCTGGCCCTGTGACCCACACGCTGCCGTGGCTCTAAGGAGCTGGGTATGGACTGGGTGGACAGAGAGAGGATGGGATTCTGACTTGGCCCCGATATTCCGGAGAAGCTCAGCCGGGAAGGGGGTAGGGAAGTGATCAGCAGGCCTCTCTGGGTGGGACCTGCAAAGGCCAGCTCCCTCCCAGGTCCCCTAATTCTGGTTCCCTTTGCATTGCCCCTCCAAGGTCAGCAGAGGAGCTTGGCAGCTCTTTCCTGGCCAGAGTTCTCATATTTTTAACTAGGATGCCTTATGCTGTGAGCAAAACTGGACTCGAGCAATTGGGAAAAACTAGCTCTGCCTCTTTTCCACCCCCTTTTGACAAGAGCTCCCATTTCCCACTACTCTCAAGTAACCCTTGTGCCCCAAGATTTATCTGACCTGCTTTCCATATAGTAGACGGGTGTCAGTGCTTGATCTGGCCTTAATGGGTAACCCTGGGCAGGTCACTCTGCATTTTAACTGGAGCCTTCAGTTATTACCCAAAAGAATTAAGAGAATGACATTGGTGCTAAAAAGCCAATGTGGGCAAGGTAGGAGGATGAGGGCGGAGTGGAGGGGTCATATTTTTTGAAGGCAGGTCTTTTAGCTCCTAAAAGCTGAAAACTATCCCTTTTTAGGCCAGCACTGTTTTTGCCTCTACCTTCCCCACCTGGAAGTCACATAAACGTGAGCCAGTGCAGGGCCCAGGCTCCAGCCCAATGGATAGACAGTCCTTTGAGCGTGCTGAGTCGTCTTCAGACTCGGTTTGAGTCCCGTTTCCTCCCATTACTAGCTGCCGTAGCTAAAAGTGAGGCATCTCTTCACCTCTCTGAGGCATGTTTCTCACCTACAAAACAGGACGTCTCCCTTGGAAGGCTGTTTTGTAGTTCAAATGAGATGATGCTCAAACACAGGCAAACTGCCAAGGGCTGCACAAACATGAAGACATCTTCCCTGTTTCTGTGTTTGTATTATACACACATCTGTGTTTATAGCTATGTCTGTGTATGTATGTATGTGTGTGTGACTGTTTTAGGGACTTTGCCAGTTCCTCCAAAGTTACTCTTTCCAATGACTGTTTGCTGGAAATGGAGCATGGCCTGGATGTTTGTGTTAGTAATCTGTTGGTGCGTAGCAAATGACCCCAATACTTAGCACTTAAAACAAGAAACATTTATTGTCTTGCACAGTTTCTGAGGGTCAGGAATCCAGGTGTAGCTTACCTGGGTGGTGGGGCGGTGGTTCCTTCTAGCTCAGGGTCTCTTCTGCAATCATAGCCGAGCTGTCGGCTGGAGTTGTAGTCATCTAAAGGCTCAACTGGGGCTGGAGGCTCTGCTCCTAAGCTCACTCACCAGGCTGTTGGAGGTCTCAGTTCCTCACTAGCTTTTTTTTTTAATGCAATTTTATTGAGGTATATTCACACGCCATATAATCCATCCAAAGCATATAATCAGTGGCTCACAGTATCATCATATTGTTGTGCATTCATCACCACAATTTTAGAACATTTTCAGTACTCCAAAATAAAAAAGTAAAAATAAACAAGAACATCCAAACCATCCCATACCCCTTATCCCCTATTATTTATATATATATATATTTTGCATTGTTTTATTATTCATCTGCCCATACACTGGGTAAAGGGAGTGTTAGTCACAAGGTTTTCACAATCCCATGGTCACATGATAAAAGCTATATAGTTATACAGTCATCATCAAGAATCAAGTCTATTGGATTACAGTTCAACAGATTCAGATATTGCCTTTTAGCTAATATGTAGTGTATTTAGTTTCTTATACACTAGAAACTAAAAAGAAATATGTCTATAATGCATAAAAATAACCTCCAGAATGACCTCTCGACTGTATTTGAAATCTCTCAGCCACTGAAACTTTATTTTGTTTCATTTCTTTTCCCCTTTTTGGTCAAAAAGGCTTTCTCAATCCCA
Source organism: Choloepus didactylus (assembly GCF_015220235.1). Lineage (NCBI taxonomy): Eukaryota > Metazoa > Chordata > Mammalia > Pilosa > Megalonychidae > Choloepus > Choloepus didactylus. The sequence continues at coordinate 31,941,773 of NC_051322.1, read as the reverse complement.
TGATTCCAGGGCCAGGCTTTTCCCTGGGAGTCATGTCCCACGTTGCCAGGAAGACTTATACCCCTGGAAGTTATGTCCCACATAGTGGAGAGGGTAGTGAGTTTATTTGCAGAGCTGGCTAAGAGAAAGAGGCGAATTGTGGTGTGTACATACAATGGAATATTGAATGGCTGCAAGAAGGAATGAAGTCGTGAGGCCTGCAACTAGATGAATGAACCTTGAGGACTTCATGTTGAGTGAAATAAGCCATAAATGAAAGGACAAATATTGTAGGCCTCACTAATGTAAACTAACTATAATGAGCAAATGCTGAGAATTAAATTTGAGAGCATAGGTTATCATGGGATAGAACGTGGACAGAGAATGGGCAATCGACTATGCAGGAGTGTGGAGTGTTTGATGAGGCTTGATGTAAAGGTTCGTAGACTGTAAGCTCCTCCTCCAGTCACATCTATTCCTGAGTTTTTTGACTGTTATTTAAGAGATATTCATTTGGAACAAAATTTGTATTCTCTGTAGCACCCTTTCGTTGCTAGCTTTTTGTCACAGGTGGGCCTCTTTACAGGGTGCTCCATGGCATGGCAGCTGGATTCTACCAGAGTGTGATCCAAGAGAGAGAAAGACAGACTGGCAGACAGAAACCAAGATAGGAGCTGCAGTATTTTTAAGAACTTAATCTCAGAAGTGACATACAATCACTTCTGCCATGTTCTGTTGGTCATGTAGACCAACCCTGGTCCTGTGTGGGAGGCGACTACATGAGGGTGTGAATCCCAGGCGGTGGGGCCATTGGTGGCTGCCTGGAAGCTGGCTGTCACAGCCCACCCTCTGTTCCCCAGCAACACACATCCCTCCTCCAGGCCAAATACACTCACCCTCTCCCAGTGTCTCATTTCATTACAGCAGCAGCTCAAAATCCAAAATCTCAACATCAAAATTAGGTCCAGGTGTGGATGCGGCTCCTTGGGTGTAGTTGCTAAGTACAGCTAGTTCCTCTCCATGTAAAGGCCTGTGAGTTTAAAGAGACAAGTTATCTACGCCACCGTGTACTCAACATACAGTGGTGGGACAGGCCTAGGATAACTGTCATAGACACTCCTGTTTGAGAAGTCATGCAGGAGGCCTTGGTCCAGAGCAGTTCTGAGATCCAGCCAGACAAAGACTAGAAGTTTGTTAATTAGAACTCAGTCCTACTCCTCCCCACCCTCTACCTTCAGGGTCTCCCAAGAGATGGCAGTCAAGCTGTCAGCCCAGTGGATACTCTGGTCTCTTGTTCTGCCTCGTTTTTCCATGTGTTTGTAGCTGAGCCATTTTCTCAGCCAGCTTCCTGCCAGTAGCCTTTCGGAGATGCAACAGACTCTTTGCATTTGGTGCCACCTCTGTCCCTTTCCATTTGAGCCGGCAGTGTTTCTGCTGATAGAATTCTTCGAAATTCTTGATCCGTCTTCTCTGAACCTTTTTAGGGTCTACTCCACTAAGTAGAAGCTCAGCCACAAATCTCTTCATGATAATCCCTTCTCCACTTTGGGCTTTTGCTGAGGAAGCCCTTAAACTTCTTGGAAGCCCTATTGTTTGATTGAGAAGATCTGAGATTCACACCCTTGAAATCTTCAGTGAGCTTTTTGTCTGACTGAATAGTACTGAGGCAGCACCTTTGATCTTCCTGAGATCTTGACAAAGGACTGTATGGCCTCACCCTCAGCTGCATCTTTGAACCGTGCTTTCCTGGGAGTGCCCTGGGTTTGATCTTTGCTCAAAAGTCATGTCTTAATTTTAGCATCATTTGCCCCCTGGCAAAACTGAGAATCTTCAAAAGTAACAAGTCCCGGCTCCTTTCTTTTTGTCATAGTCTTTCTTTTAGCTCGTCTCTCTCCTCTCACATTTTGCTACACCCAGCACAAGAAAACCCAGGCAGCATGTTCAGTTCTCTGGCTGGAAATCTCAGCCTGGTCCCCAGGTCATTAGGTGCATTTCGACTTCTCCCATACCTACCTGCAGGAGGCAGCGTTGCTAAACTTTCTGCTGCCACCCAGCCAGAGTCCTCCTTCCTCCTGTGCCCAGTACCACGTTTCTCACTTCCCTAAAAAGCCCTCACTAGCCATCTCCTCAAAGCCTGTATTTCTACCAACAGTCTCTTCATGGCGGTTTAGGATTTCACTAATACCGCAAAATCCTTCTGGTTCCTGCCCACTGCTCAGTTCCAAAGCCACTCCCACATTTTAGATTTTTGTTATGACATTACCCCACTTCCAAGTACCAGCATCTATTTTAGTTATCTCGGGCTGGGTAACAAATTATCCCAAAATGTAGCAGTTTACAACAGCAAGCATTTATCAACTGACGGTTTCCGAGGGTCAGGACTTCGGGAGCAGTTTGGCTGGGTGATCTGGCTCAGGGTCTCTCCCGAGGTAGCCGTCCAGCAGCTGGCCAGGGCCGCAGGCGTCTGAAGACTTGACCGACGGGAGGATCTGCTCCAGGCTTGCTGGCATGGTTGTTGGCAGGCCTCGGCTGCTCCCAGGCTGCCGGTGGAGGTGTCATTTCCGCGCACTGCGGGTCTCTCTGTAGGGTGCTCGTGACAGAGCGAGTGACCCAAGTGAAAGGGAGAGAGAGGGGAACCAAGATGGAGACGGCTGCCATTTTCCATTGGTCACAGAGACTAATCCTGGCGCAGTGTGGGAATGATGACGTGAGGGTGTGAACTCCAGGAGGTGGGGACCGCTGGGGGACGTCTTTACCTGTTTCTAATCCCTTCCTGTGACACTGCTTTTCCCCACTTTAAATGCCCTAGTGAAACCCACCCATAGCTTTGAAGGGATTGAGGTTTTAGGTGTTTACCCTCTTTTCTGGTTCAACCTCGCATATCTCTAAAAATGCCTTACTTATCTCACCTTCTTCTTTATGCTCCCTCCCTCCCTGCCCTGTTTCTCTCTACAGTGGTGCGTGAGTTAGAGGGTTTCCTCCCTGGGGCAGGTTTTAAGTCAGACGATGCTGTTGCCCGAGCATTGGAATGTCCTGTTCCCCGGAGGATTCAGGTAGTTCCAGAAAAAGGGCAGTTTCCAAGATACACACACACACACACACACACACACACACGTCTTCGAACAGAGTCCCTGGAAAGGAAGTGATAAAAACGTCCCCTTTGTCAACAGCTGCACAGTCAGTGCAGTAGCCACTAGCCCCATGTGGCCATTTAAGTTAATTTAAATTAAATTAAATTTTCAGTTCCTCGATCACAGGAGCCTCATTTCAAGCACTCGGGAGCCATAGGACAGTGCAGATAAAGAACGTTTCCAACATCACAGAAAGTTCTCTTAGAGAACACTGCTGTTCAGAGTCTCTCCAAGGGCCCCAGAGTGACACAGCCAGTCTGGGGGCGTCTGGGACAGGACACGCTGAGACAGAGAAGGGGGTGCTCACCAGGTCCCGTGCGTGGCCGTGGGATGGCGGCTCGGGAAACGTCTACTCCTTGTGGAGGACGGTGCCACCCAGTTGGGGGTCGGAAGCCCACAGTCCTGGAGGCAGGGAGGGCGTAGCTTGGGGTGGTCCCCAGGCCCCTCTGCAGGCCATCAGGACTCCTGAGGACTGTGGGGTACCCACCAGACCCGATGCAGGTGACACTGAGAGTCAAGCATAGAGCTGTAATTGTGAACAGTCCAGAGCAAATCCAGTCAAACGGAGAGACACCCAGAATTTCTGGAGAGTAGAGGGAACCCATTTGTTAGAAGTTTCTTCAAACAAAATCCTATATGGAAACTAAGTATGCAAAACTGATAAAAGAAAATGTTGTTAATCAGGTTGGAGGTGAAAGACTGCCTGTCCCACCACCATCTCTTCGTTCCCACTTAGGATAATAGTGATTATGGATGCTGCCTTTCACGGACTGCCTCCTATGTGGGGCATTCTGTCCAGATCTTTACACCGTTTCTGTAAAGGGCCAGATAGTAACTATTTTCAGCTTTGCAGGCCATACAGTCTCTGTCACAGCTACTCACCTCTGCCGTTGTAGCACAGAAACAGCCATAGATAAGACATAAATGAATGAGTGTGGCTGTGATCCAATAAAACTTTATTTACACAATTAGTGGTGGCTGGATTTGGCCCATGGGGGTACAGGCAGCTGCAGGAGACCTATTGGATGCTGCCGTGGGGGGTGTTCGGAGTCGGGGGACCAGGAGGTGGCCAGTGATGCCTAAATGGTGGCAGACAGAGCTTGGAAGTCCATAGGAGAAAACAGGGGACAACTGGCCCCTGCTGCCCTGAAGTTAAGGCAGGACCTGAGAAGGTGGCAGGGAAAGGAGGGCCACCAGAGCGATGCAACCGACAGGAGACAGAGCTCGCCTCAGCGAAGGGGCAGCCAGCCCAGACCCCCTGCTCTGCGTGGGAACTCTCCCCTGCTCCCAGGGGGCAGCACCATATCCAGCCTCCCCTTGCAGATGGGGCTGTTTTCCGAGCCCACAGCCTAAACCACGGCTAAAAGCGTCGCAGGCGTAACGGGGGCTCTCCGTTCCTGGATGACCCATCCTTCCCCAGTTCCTTCCTGGACACAAGGCGTCTCGTTCCTCCTCCTCTTGACCCTTTGGACTCCAACGTTGCCTCTTCTCCTGACAAATACAGCCCAGCCGGTGCAGCCTGCTCCCCTATGCCCCTGCACTGCAAATTCTGCCCCGCTGAGGGACAGGCTAGCCAGGTCCCAGCCAGGATCCCGTCTGCCGTGTAGGCAGGAGGCAGCTGCCCCCGACGTGAGCACCCCATCTGGGTGGTTTATTCCTCCCTGTGCCCTCGGGGGAGGCACACAGTGTACTCTCCAAAATTATTTGATCTACAAGTTATTAACGATGGTGCTGGTAGTATAATAGTAATAACTGATTTGAGAGGTGCTGGGAGCCCTGCTGCCCAGAGGTGCCGCCTTGCCTGAGTGTCCACCCATAGTGCGTGCCTTATTTGGGTGAAAACTTCATGTTGCCCATGGTTCTCTTCACAAACGTAGCTGCCCTGGGACAGGTAGCATCCCAAGGCACAGACACCTTGGTGACTGTCAAATGTTTTAATTGCAGGTAAGGGAGAGGGTCATGCACAGAGGCAGAACAGGGAGGTGGGGGAGGTGGGGGTGGAACTGAGGGTCGAGCTGAGCCACCTAGATGACAGCGCCTGGGATCTGTCTACCTGTCTGGGGAGGCACTGCCCCCACCTGCCACCCCACCCCAGCTCATGGAATCCCTCAGACCCACCCAGAGTCTGAGGCTGCAGCAGGATCAGCCAAGCCCTGCACTAGCCCTCTGCTCTCCTGGGGAAGCCTTTTCTGAGTGGGATCAGGAGAGAGGCTGTCGCAGGCCTGGAAGGAGCCTTGCCAAATCCTGTGGCTGGGGAGGAGTGACAGGCGCAGAGAGACTGGGGCAGGGAACCTGGTTCCTGACAGCCCTGGCAGCCAGACTGGAGTCGTGCCTTCTTCAGTGAATTGGTTTGGGTGGGCCTTTAGAAGGCGTCCAGGGGCCTGAGCTGGCCTGTCCCACCTCAGAGCAACTGGGGGTGTGGAGAAGGAAGAACATTTTCAGCCTGCCTGCAGTTTGTAGTTTTTTAAGAGCAGAGTGGGGCAGCATTGTGAAAGGCCTGTGCTTGGGGGCCCCTCCCAGCTCCACTGAGCCCAGCAGGCCCTCCAGCCCACTACTGCTGCTCCAGCCCCTGACACCCCAGAAGGGAGCATAACTAACATCCCTTCTCCAGGTCACCCAGACTAGATCTTGAAGCTAAACTTGTCAATGGTGAAGGCCTAACTTCCCATCCTAAGAATCTGTTCCAGTTTGCTAATGCTGCCATTATGCAAAATACCAGAAATGGATTGGCTTTTCTAAAGGAGGTTTATTTGGTTACAAATTTATAATCCTAAGGCCATGGAAGTGTCCAAACTAAAGCATCAACAAGAGGATACCTTCAATGAAGAATGGCCAATGGCATCTGGAACACCTCTGGCAGCTGGGAAGGAACGTGGCTGGCGTCTGTTGTTCCTCTGCTCCCTAGTTGTGTTTCAAAATGGCTTTCTCCAAAATATCTCTGGGCTTGTCTCTCTTAGCTTCTCTGGAGCAACCTCTGGGCTAGCATCACCAAACGTCTCCAAGCATCTCTAAGCACCTGCTCCCATGCGTGTCTCCAAAAGCTCTCTCAGCTGCTCTGAGCTCCTTCTGTCTATGAGCTCTCTTATAGGATCCCAGTATTTAAATAAGACCCACCTTGAATGAGTGGGGTCAAATCTCCATGGAAACATTCAATCAACAGGTCACACCCTAATCAGAAAGAGTAATAAATCTGCCCCCACAAGATTGCATGAAAGAAAATGGCTTTTGGGGAGACATAATATATCCAAACCAGTGCAGAATCCTTTGTGCATTTTAGCGGGGGTCTTAAATCTGATCGAAGTGGGTGGCATTTTGGGGTCCAATAAAAAGGGCATTTAGAAATAGAGCTGGACATCTCTTTCTGGGGCAAAGCCATTTTAGACATTGTAGCTGATCATCGTGGGTTCTTCTAACTCTCCCTGTGAGCATTGGCTCAAGTCCCAGGGGGACCACACATCAGGGGAAGGGGCTGGGCAGGCAGGAAGAGAGGTCTCCAGGCACTACCAATTCACTCCTGGGTAGGAGGCAGGGGTGACAGGCGAGGGCTGCCCCTTCTTCTGGCCATGACTGCCCACCAGAAGTGGGGCAGGGCCCACCCACAAGCATTGTAAAAGAGATGATGTCAGATTAACAACATTGAGATTATTTTAATCCCAGGCGTCATGGGATTAGCTTGCATCCTGTTTGTCATTGGGGATTCATCACCAGGGCAGCGTTCTGGGAGAGAAAGGAAAGGCTGCTGTCAGAGGCTGACACTCTTGGCAGTACTGGGCTCGCCTGCCTCGGTCCCCTGGGTGGTGGCGATCAGGACCTTTCACCAACCCCTGTACGGACAGATAAGTGGGGACCTGGTCAGGAAGGGAGTGTCCACTGAGGGCTCCTCGCAGGCCTCGGTCTGCACCAGGCATTGGAGGGGCCTGGTCAGAGAGAGAAAATTAAGATAAGCCAACCAATTCATACTTCTTATTACTTATGTATGTGTGTTTGCATTAACATGTGTGTTGTGTCTATGTTTATGCATATGTGCGTGTGTGTCTATGTTGCAGGCGTGTGTATGTGTATCTATATGTGTATTTGTGTGTGTGTGTGTGTGTGTGTGCGCACGCGTGCATGTTGCTAGGGTGTGTGTTTAGTGGTACAAAACAGATCTTAAGGCCCTAGGTCTTCAGAGAAAGGAAAGTTTTTTAGGGTCTGGAATAGCCTGGGGGGCTTCTTGGAGGAGGTAGAACTTGACCCGTCTCTTCATTGGGGCAGAGGGCAGAGGGAGAGCATGCCCGGTAAGAGACAGAGCAGAGGCAGAGGTCCGGAGGTGGGACTGGCCTGGTGTGGAGTCCAGGGACAGTGGTAGGCCGGCCTAACTGAGGAGCAGAACGCCTGCTGAGCCATGGAGGAGAGGGGGCAAGTTAGGGACTCAGGCCCTTGGCAGAGTTTGGACTTGGTGAGCCAAGCTGTGGTTGCTTCCGTAGATGTGCTGTGTGCAGTTGTCCGGCAGCAGGTGGGGAGAGGACTCTGCTGGAAGGATGGGGGGCAGCAGGTGCAAAGACCCTGCCTGGGTTGGGTGGGTATTTGGGGAGGTGGTGCAGAGGGCAAAGGTTTGTGTTGGAGACAAGGAGATGAGGTCAGAGGCTGATGGGAAGGTAGGGAGCAGAGAGCAGTTGAAAGGGGCCCCTGAACCGATTGGTGTCTTCTAGTGTCCCAGGCAGTGGAAACTCTCCACAAAGAGCCAGGGACTTTGGCCTTGGGACCCAGAGCCCAATCTCCATCCTTTCAGACTGGAGTTTTGGAATGCTTGCTAGTGATTGTTTCCCCAATCAAAATCAGTCGGGACCAAAGTCTGAGACATCCTCCCTACCTGGGGCACCTGGGTCTGGTGAGAAGAGGGGCGGAGTGTACTCCACCGCCCGTTCCCCCTGGGGGCCCCAGCCCATCCTCGGGGGCGGAGATGGTGAACGCCTAGTAAATGTTTGCAGAGCAAAGAGCAGATGGCCCCTGGGGGAGGGCTGGGCTGGCTGTCCTCCCGTATGTCATGGAAGGGGAGGAGCTGGAAAGGGCACGCCAGGGTGGTCTGGCTGTTGGGATGGCCTCATTCCTGGGAATGGTTGCCATGAAGCATTTTCCCTGGTTTCTCCGTAGCAGTGACTGTTCCTTCCCAGAATGTTAGGAAAACCAGCAATTACCAAGCCGTTTCTGGGTGGGAGCATTCAGACCTCCTCTTCTTTCTTCCAAGAAACACTGAGTCGATACAGAAAGCAGGCTCCTCTCCCACGGAAGGCAGCGCCAGCCTTCCCGCGCGGCCCCTGGGGGCTGTGGTTAATGAGTTGGGTGGTGATGCATTGCACGTCTGGGATTAGGAAGGTGAAGGGGGTTGGAAGGGTGCCTGTTCCTCTCCGGGCTCTTAGGCAAGCCGTCCCCCCGCTGCTCTTGCCTCATTCCAGGGCCACTCGGCAGATGCCACAGGGCCCCCTGGGTTTGGGGCTCTCTTCTTCCACCAGCTGCTCCGCACGGAAGTCAGAGCTGTGGATGGAAGCCGAGTGAGGGCTTCAGGCAGGAACGTGTGATGCTCGGCTAACGGAAGGGTGCCCCAGGCTGCCAATTTGGCATGGCTTACAGTCTTGCTCTTTTTTGTTCTTTCATTGATTTTTTCCTTTTGGCAGATTTATTTCCTGGCTTCTTGCCTTTACATTTGTGAGTTGTCGTGGGGGCGATGGGCAGAGAAGGAAAACCATATAGATGAAAGGGTGGCTCCAGATTTGAAATGTTCTCAGTGGAAGAAAGAATAAAAGCAACCCCGTGCATCAGGAGCTTTCTGGGCCTGCACTGTCACCGCCGGGAGAGCCTGTGGCCCAGACGGTCCTCCTTGGGAAGCTGGCATTGGTCCTGCCTCAAGCAGGAAGAGGGTAGGGAGCCTCCGGTGCAAGGCAGGCCATGCCTCGGAGGGCTTGGCTTCCTTATCCCTGGGGGAGCACTTGCTCCGCTGCCCCCCTGCCCAGGTGCCTGGGTCACCGGCGCATCCATTCGCACTCCCTGGCACTGCACCCGCTCGGCTTGCGGTTTCCCGCTGACCTCTGCTTTTCATGCTCTCTCCCACCTCCTGCTTGCAGCCCTGCCTCCACAGTCCACCACGTGGCTCTGAATCACCCCAGCCTCTTGCTGCCTGTGCGGGGAAGTCGGTGGTGGGCTCTGAGGCGGCTGCATGGTGAGGCGCTTGTCTTAATCACTTCCCCTAAGGGGGTTGGCTAGTGCCACTCCTGTGGCTTTGCCAGAAGCGGGTTCAAGGAAGCCCCTACATGTGGTCCTTTTAGAGACCCACAGTGTCCACATCAAGGCATAGGGATCATCTTGCTGAGGCTTCTCATTTTGCGGCAAGAGCAGGGCTCCCCAAGGTCAGACACTTGGCATTCGACTATAACCTAGGTTTCCAGCCCCTGCCTTATCCTTCTCCCAGCATATGACAAGGCCCGTCCTGTCTCTCCCCGAGAATTAGGGAGTTCTTGAAGTCAGCAGCCAACCCAGTGTGGGGACTCAAGCACCAAGCCTTAGGGGCTTCCCTTCCATCACTGGCCGAATAAAGGGAACAGGGTCAGCTGGCAAACCTGGATATCAGTCACCCCGTCTCTAAAGCCTCTACCCCTCCTGTGAGTGTCATCATCAGGGTCTATTAATTACTCCTCATACTCCCTAAAGCCAGTTGATAGACATGATTCCTTCTGTCGTAGGAACCTTCAAACCTGAGCAGAGGAAACTGTGGGGTGGAGTTGGCGCTGGCCAAAATGAGTTATTGAGGGAAGCTGGGTTTATGGGGGCACAGTTTGGACCCCCGAGTTGGAAGCCAGCCTGGCACACCTCCTCACCGTGGCATCTGGCACCTCTGTGAGGGACAGAGTCCCCACCTGATAAACACCTGGGGGAAGGATCTCGGTTAGCCTGGACGGTCCGTCGCTCACCTGTGGACACAGCGGGGTGGCCACAGGCAGCCTGGCCCGGCCCTGGCCCAGCCCTTCTTCGCTGTTTGGCTTGTGGACTAACCCGTCTGTCCCTCCTCAGTGTCGTCATGTTTAAAGAGGCAGAACAGTAATCCCTGGTCTCGCAGGTTAGCAGTGGGGGTGGAGTGGGTCCACGTTGTGGGGTGCTGTGCCCACAGTGTGATGGTTAACATTCCAAAATGGCGGCCTGGCGGGGGGCGGGCGGCAGAGGCCCCGAGAAGCTGGGAGACCTGTGGGGGACACAGGTGTGTCACGAGGTTGGGTTTCAGAGTTCACAAGCGACGTCGGTATAGCCCTTGGGTGGTCCAGATTAACTCCTGCTGATGTGGAGTCCGTTAGACCCAGCTGGTATGTTCACAAAATTCTTAGAGTGTGCATCCTGCATTCTAAGGGCTTTACAATTATCGGTGGGTATCGTCCGTACAACCACCCTTTGAGGTTGGCATTGTTATCTTCCCATTTTGCAGGTGGAAAAACTGAGGCAGAGAGGTTATGCAACTTGCCCAGGGTCACACTGCGAGCCAGAGCTAGGACCTAAATCCAGGCAGGCGACGCCACTGTCCTGCTCCAACAGTTCCCCTCCCTCCTCTCTCCCACTGTCCCAGCTCAGCCCCTCAGGACCTCTTTCTGATGCGTTAGCCAGTGACCCAGCTGCTCCCTGACCTGCCCACCCAACCCCAGCCTGTCCCCAAAGCCCAGCTCTTACCATCCACCTTCTGTCCTCTGAGCCCCTTGATGGCTTCCTCCATCCATAACCAAGATTCCTTGCCTTTCCCAATCATCAGCACCCAGAGCCCTCCAGGGCCTGGCCCCATCTCACTTGCCAGAATCCCCGCACTCACTGCCCATGCACCCTGGGCCTCCATCCTCGGACTCCCCCTGCTCTCTGACCCTGCCTGGGCCTTCCCTGCTGGGATGTCTTTCTCCCCAGAAGAAATCCCATCCATCCTGCAAGGCCCAGCTCCAGCCTTACCCAGACTCCGCCTTTGGGGTCAGGCAGGTCATTCATCCATGGCACTTTTCCACCTGGATGACCAGAGTTGCAGCAGCTTGTGGGGACAAGAAGCATTTTATATTCGTCTGTCAGGATGTCCTTTGGGCCTGCTTGACGGTCAGCCCTCTTCCTGTTCCTTATGTCTGCTTAGAAAGGGGCAACTCTGGCTTTGGAAGGAGGGGAGGGGGCTGCAGCTCCCTGCAGCTCTCTCTCACCCATGGTTAGCTCATTGGAAGTCTGCGGCAGCTAAAACCAGACCGTTAAACAGTTACCAACAGGTTATAGATATATTATATTAACTATTACAATATTAAAGCCCAAAGGGTCTCTAGAAATCATTTTCTCTAGCCCCCACCCCCACCCCTCAGCTAAATCCAGAAGAATCCCGTGGCTCTTCCCCAGCTTCCTACTTTCTAGCAGCTTAACCTCTGTGCCGTTTTTCTCAGCTATAAACTGAGGATAATGATGTTGTTTTCTATCTCCTAGAGTAGTTGCGATGATTGAATAAGTTCGTTTGTGTTCTTCGAACAGTGCCTTGCACTTAGAAAATACCTTACACATGCCATTCATTAGTATAGCTATCATCCTCGTTTGTCATCATCGTCATCATCATCATCATCATCATCCGTTGAGAACTGGGGCCCAGAGAGGTGTTTCCTTTAACCCACAGCTGGTAGCCGCAGGGCTGGAGCAGAGTCCGGTGGCCCATCTCTGCAACCAGGTTTCCCCCTGTTGCTTTGCCCTCCCTTCCCTTTAGCATGTGTAGCCAGGCAGTGGCTACCCAGGGGTCTGAAGTGCCACCTGGGCTCTCAGGCTGAAGTGAGTCCCAGGGCTCTGCCAGCACTGCCCCCCGACCCACTGTCCCTCTGCTGGCGTCACTTCCCTTCCTGGCCAGGGCCTGCGCTTGAGGCTGGACTGGGTTTCCCACCCAAAGGAAATGGGCTCCTGGGCTGTTTGGAAAGACCATTTCCCTCTGCCATCCCACCTCCCCCTCTCCTCCTTCCCGGCCATTCTTGGTGCAAGAAGGGACAGCGTCGTCCTCCTCCTGGGGAACGGGGAGCCGCTAAGTGCTGCTGGAACCAAAGGGCTCCTGCGGCCTAACCCCCTCCTCTGCCCCTGTGGAGCTCCCCTCCTCCCCCAGCTCAGGAACCCCTCCTCGGGGTCCACAGTAGGGACCTAAACATTCATTTCCAGTCGAGCCTGCTACTTGCTGATTGAGGCCAGGCACAGGACAGAGGACTAGGACGTGGTCCCTGCTGCTCTCCAGCAATGCCCTGTGGACACAGGCCATAAACACGGAGACATTTACCAGCCGGGGCACTCACTGCAGGCTGCGGTGACCACAGTTCTTTGAAGGAGGCGGCGCTTGAGCTCCCCGAGATCCACGAGATGTGTGAAGGCAGGGACCAGGGAGACGGTGCAGGTGCGGCGACAGGAGTGGGGCATGGACGTGCACCAAGGGGAGGAAGGGAGCCAGGCAGGTTGGAGGACGGTACCTGGACCTCCAGATGGCATTTTCAAGTCTCTGAGACCTCCCGAGGGGCAAGCTGGAGAGCACAAACCTTTCTGTATGCCATGCACAGGAGCTGCGCACCTGAGGCCCTGTGGAAGATGCTGAACTTGCCACAGGAATCCTAGGGAGACCAGAGGAGGCACCTTCTGGGGGTGAGCCTTCTGAGCTCACGTGCAGGGAGTGAGAGTGACGTGCCAAGTGTCCTGACTTCTGACAGCCACCATCTCCAGAGCTGAAGCAGTGACAGCAGCAGCTGCTGCAGCTACTTATTGAGCCCCTGCTCTGAGGCAGGCCACGTGACAGCTCAGTTAACTCAAAGAACCATATGCAATAGGCCTTATCATCACTGCACTCCCAACATACAAATGGGGAAACTGAGGCACCAATCCATAAGAGCCCGGTCCAGGGGCACACAGGTAGGAAGGGACCGTTCCAATTTGAGCCCAGGCCGGCTGGCTCCAGAGCCTGGCTCTGACCCCTCGGCATTGTTTCTCCTTTAGAACTGCGTGGCGTGAGGTCCTTCCGAGGTTGGGGAGTGAGCACCAGGGCTCAGGGGAGACCAGGGAGGCTCACCCCAGGCTCAGCCCCCAGGCCGATTTAGCACTCGGCAGCCCTGAGACGCTTTGGTGGTTTTGACCATTTTGCAGTTCGAAATTATTTTTATTCTTAGTCTGATATTTAATCTTTCCCCATAATGGACAGTTGGGTACAGGCAGGAAGCATTAAAGAACCCTGGTATTAAGAGGCTGGTTCTTGAGGAACATGAACATGGTCATTGTTCTGCAGTTGTGGGTTGAGGTGCTTTGCCCGGGTCCGGGGGTCCCACTCCTCTGGCTGGTGAGCGGCTGAGGCCACCTGCGCGCCACCCTGGGCTGTGCGGGCAGCGGGTCGGGCCCCGCATCACTCAGGTCTCGGGGAGTCAGGACCAGCCACACTCGCGATGTGTTATCTGGGTCGAAGCAATTGTAAGCACCTCCCAAAAGCTCTCCCTTAGAAACAAAGCAAGAAAATTACAAAAACGAACCAGTTGACTTTTAGACAACAACATAAAATTCAAGAATTCCAAGCAGTGGGCCACAAAATTAGTTTTTGGTTGTTTGTTTCTTTTTATGCCTTATATAGTCACACGTTAGCCCACATTTAGTGTAGGTCTGGTGCCAAAGCCACAATGTAACGGTAATATGTCGTTTTTAAATGTCTTTGTAGAAAATCATGCTTTTGCTTTCATAACTCATTTAAAATAAATGAAGGGGAAGGCATCACTCAATAAACAGGGAAAGGTCAGAATGTGCCTTTTTTTCCTGAGTGTTATTTGAGACCATGTTAAACATGAACCTTATAATTCAGTCCCAATAACATATCAACCTAAAACCCAGGTTTTACGTAAAATGACTTCTTTGTCCTATACCACCCAAAATAACAAAACATTTTTAAAATTCCTAAGGGCATTCACAAGATGATATATTCCTGTGAGAGAAGTTCTCAAGTCTAAAAAAATTGACCAAGGCTGCGCCTGCCTCACCAAACTGCCTCCGTTTCCACAAGCATACATATAAGAATAATAAAAATCTGTCCTTTTTCCCACTTGGTGAGGAGGTAGCTCTCCTGGTGGTGCCTCAGGCCCTCCCTGGCAGCAGGGTTTGGCTTTGAGAAGCTCAGCCTTGCACGTGTTCTCCAAAGTGGCAAAGTGACTTGTTTACCTGTGTCCCCAGGTTGTGGGAAAGTGTGGTTGGGGCAAGAATCCTGAGTTCCTCGAAGGACTCCCCATGGATGCTGTGTCTGGCTGGTGGGGCCACCCCTAGGGTGAAAAGCTCTCCATGTTTGTGACTCTTGCAACGTGGAGTAGGACCCCCTTTAGTCAGTTTGATTTTGTTTGATTTGCCTGGTGCATAAGAGATGGATATAAAAAGTATTGCTGCCCAGCCTTGGTTGAGTCCAGCTCTCTCCACTTCTCACCTTTTAACCAAATCTGACTCACTTTTTTTTTTTCTAATTCAGTTTTATTGAAATATATTCATATACCATACAATCATCCATGCAGCCGTTCACAGTACGATCATATAGTTATGCATTCATCACCATAATCTATTTCGGAACATTTTCCTTACATCAGAAAGAATCAGGATAAGAATAAAAAATAAAAGTAAAAAAAGAACACCCAAACCATCCCCCCCATCCCACCCTATTTGTCATTTAGTTTTTGTACTCATTTTCTACTAATCCAACCATACACTAGATAAAGGAAGTGTGATCCACAAGGTTTTCACAATCACACTGTCACCCCTTGTAATCTACATTGTTATACAATCATCTTCAGGAGTCCAGACTGCTGGGTTGGAGTTTGGTAGTTTCAGGTATTTACTTCTAGCTATTCCAATACATTAAAACCTAAGAGGTGTTATCTATATAGTGCATAAGAATGTCCACCAGAGTGACCTCTTGACTCCATTTGAAATCTCTCAGCCACTGAAACTATTTCATCTCATTTTGCATCCCCCTTTTGGTCAAGAAGATATTCTCAATCCCATGATGCCAGGTTCAGATTCATCCCTGGGAGTCATATCCTGCGTTGCCAGGGAGATTTACACCCCTGGAGTCAGGTCCCATGTAGGGGGGAGGGCAGTGAGTTCACCTGCCAAGGTGGCTCAGAGAGAGAGAGAGAGGGCCATGTCTGAGCAACAAAGAGGCACTCAGGGGGAGACTCTTAGGCACAATTATGTGCAGGTTTAGCCTCTCCTTTGCAGTAATGAGCTTCATAAGGGCAAGTCCCACGATACAGGGCTTGGCACATCAAACAACCAGTCCCAATGTTTGTGACAACATCAACACCAGTCCAGGTGAGGAAGTCCAACACTTCTGCACCTTCCCCCAGCTCCTTCGGGTAGGGGGTGGGGGGCTGTAAATATATTTTTCATTCTCTGCCCAAATTACTTTGGGATGTCCTACTCACTGTTAAAAACTTTTTATTTTGACAAAATTTCAGACTCACGGAAAAGTTGCAAGAATCATACAAAGTGTCCTCATAGATCCTTCCGTCAGATTTCCCCAAATAGTAACATTTTGCCACGTTTGCTTTATCCTTCTCTTTCCTATCCATGCTTTCTGACCCATTTGAAAATAAGTTGCAGAAATGATGCCCTGTTACCTCTAAGTATGTCACAGCGTATTTCTTGGAAGCAAAGACATTCTCTTTTCTAACCACAGTACAATGATTGCAATCAGGAAACTAACTTGGTCCAACAGTATTCTCTGACCTGCAGACCTTATTCCTATTTTTCCAGTGATCTGAGGTCATGGGGCCTGTTCAGTTGTCAGGCCTCTGTCATCTCCTTTGACCTGGAACAGTTCCCAGGAGCTCCTTTGTAGTGTATGAAAGTGCCTCTTTTTAAAGGAGAAGGCTGGTTATTTCTGTAGAAGGCCCCTCTGCGTGGTTTCCCTACTCCTTCCTCACGATCAGACTCGGGCTGCATGCACTTTAGTGGTGCTGTGTCATCTTCCAGGCATCCTACGAGGACGTTCTGCTCTGCTAACCCCACTGCTAGCGATGTCAACTTTGATCACTTGGTTAAGGTGGTGTCTGCCAAGTTTCTCCACCATAGAATTATGATTTTTCCCTTTGTAATTAAGAAATATTTGGTGGGGACATACTTTGAGACTATGCAAATATCCTGTTTTTCCTCAAACTTGCATCCACTCCCATCCACTGATGATTTTTGCCTGACAATTATTATGATGATGGTTGCCAAATTGTGCCTTTCTAATTCCGCCATTTCTTCTAAATTTACTAGTCGGCTTCCTACCATAAGGGAGAGTCTTGGGCTGATTGTAAAGTCACTGCTTTAAGCCTCAGGACTCCCACATGTGGGGGACAGGGGGAGCACGGCCTGGTCACCTGTCTGAATGCCTCTGAACATACATAGTGAATCTTGGTGGAGCAGGTGTTCAATGCGAAAGCGATCAGCATCCTGCTACAACCCCTCCTGCATTTTGGAAAATTCTGACCTCAGAGCCCATGTGCTGCAAAGCTGTGTCCCGAGATGGATGGGCTGGGTCAGGGTTCGTGACACGTGTGAAGCCGTTGAGTCCTTGAGTGGCCCCTCCTCGGCGGCAGCGTCCTGCCATAGACCTGTCAGCTCCACCAGCGCTGGCTGAAAAGTGGCCCAAGGGAAGCCCAACTCCAGCTGACTCCACTTCCACATCTCCTCCTCCCGGGATGGAGAAACAGCCCTTGGGGAGGAGCAGACCTGTTGGTAATGAAGTTGTGGGGGGCGAGGCTGTCCTGGGAGGGTGGCTGGGCGGCGAGGGCTAATGGAGAGAGGCTGGCAGCCCGCGGCATGTCCCCCAAGAGCCTGCACCCTTGGTGGGGCTCAGCTGCCCCCAAAGCAGAAGCAGCTCAAGCACTGAGCAGACCAGAACCTACCACCCCCACCTTCACAGAGGCCCCTCGGCTGGCCAGGAAGGTCTGTGGTGCTTGTGCTGCGGGCAGAGTTCATCCACTGCCCTTTGGTCATCCGTTTCAGCTCCAGCCCAGTACCCCAGCCCGCCCCTGGGGACCCGCACCCCACCCCCCTGGCTCCGGACTCTTCTCTTCTTCAGATGTGCCTCTAGTGTATCCTCTTCCTTAGGGTGCTTTGTCTGGGATTCCTAGTCAAACTTGCTGCGCTGATAAAATACCCCAGGTTAGCTAGAGTGTTCTAAATCCCTCTTCCTGTCCTCTCCCAAAACATGTGCATTGACTGAAATGAGAGTGCATGGTGGTGGTCTTGAATCAGGGGCTGGGACAGGCAGGCAGGGAGCTATTTGGTCACTCTGTCACCCAAACCTTGCATCCTCGACAGCTGCTTGTCACAAATAGGAGGGCTGGGCTTGCAAGGAGGGGTCAGGCATTAGGTGGGAGGGGAGCATTTTCAGCCAGGACTTCAGGTCAGTGCCTGGCAAAATGATGCTCGTAACCACACAGCAGGTGGAGCGAGGAGTCTTGTCATCTACAGATGCAGAGCCTGAGGACCTGGGAGAGGAGGGCTGGGCCCAGCCCCACCCTGATCCCTGGGCAGGGCCGCAGCTCCTCTGCTCTGCAGGGCTCCAGGGTGATTGTCTCCCTCCTGCTTCTCTGCCTCCATCCTGCCATGACCCTGGCAGGTGTTTCTGCTGTTCTCCTGCTCTAGAGTACTGCTCCCTGCTCTGCAGATCCTTCTGTCCACCCCTCCTCCAGGAAGCGTTCCCTCACCCCCCCTTCAGAACACTTCAGGCCCTGTGTCTAGCACCCTGCTCTCAGTTATGGTTTTTCGAGTGAATTTAGAAATTCTGCCACAAGATGCAAAGATCTTTGAGGATAGGAACCATACCTTACATGCTTCATAGCTGCCGCAGCCCCCTCCACATAACACATGTTTGGTGAACACATAACACACGTGTTTGATTATTGACTGATTTTAGGGTTGCAAAGTAAAACGCTCATCTTTGTGAGGTGCTACCCTGATTTCAGGAGAGAGCAAGCCTGAGAGGCAATATTCTAACTTTATTTCATTTATTAGTTGGATCAAATGTGGCTGTAAACGAATAAAGAGTAAACTAGTTGAGGAGGGAGCTGTGAATGGCCAGCCACTGGATGCTCTACGTCCCAGTCTCAGCAAGCTCCCCAGCAGGTCACGAGCTGGGATGTGTGGGAAACCCTGGCAGGGCGGCTCGAATGGAAGGGCTGCTAGCCGGGAGTGGCAGAGGTTTGCTGGGAGTCAGGTAAAGGCTTGCACTGGAGCTGGGTTGGGTAGCCGGCCACCCTGCGTGCAGAGGCTAGTGGCCATGTTCATTGTCCCAGAGGCTCTCCTGTTACCTTGGGGTCCTGGGGTCAATGCTCAATTCCATGCCAGGCCTCCGAGTGAAGCACTCGATTCGGAAAGTCTAGAAGAGGAGGACTTGCCTTGTTCCCGAGGCCTTTGCCCTTTCTGCCCTGCCCTCGCCAACTGCTGAGGTAATGGAGAAGGCAGCCCTCGCTGCCAGGCACGGGGTGGACTTGGGCAAGTTAAAATGCCCAGTTCTGCGTGTTTCCCAACTTTCCCTACTCTACTTATCTTAAGTAACAGCTAGAGTCTTCCTGGAAGAGCCAGTCCCTCTTTGTTCCTTGGGCAGCTGAAATGTGCGAAAGAGCAGGGGCCCCCGAGTCACAAGATCGGGGTTCACTTCCTGGTCCTGGAGGGGCCACTGCTCAGCCTCAGGGTGAACGGTTCTCCCCGGGTGGTTGTGAGGATTAAATGAGAACACGTGTACCTGACAGGTGATAACCACTCCGTGCATTTGTTTAATCTGAATTCAGTGGAGACTTGCACGTGGGTGAGCTGTATGTGATGACGATCAATTCAGTAGCATCTACTGTGCGTTGGGCCCTGTGCTGCTCACCGGCTTCTCTTCCTCTCCCCTTCACTCCTGCCCTGAGGGCGAGGGCTGGAGCAGGGAGCCCGGGGTGTGGGCCGGCAGGGGCGACGAAGGCAGAGCTCAGGTCCCTGGGAAAGGGGGATGAGGGGCCGAGTGGAAGGGGCCCCTGGGCCAGGCACCTCCCAGATGTAGGCCCACTTCATCCTCATCCCCTCAGCCGCTCCACGTGGTGGGCATTGCGAGGTCCATTTTATTGATAAGGAGACTGAGGCACAGAGATTAGTCCCCTTGTTCAAGGCCACCCAGGATTCCCAAGGTTGTCATTGCATCAGGCTGCTTCCCCACATGAGAACTCCTTGGAGGCTACTGAGATCCAGGAGGGCTTCCTGGATGAGGTGTGGTTGGAGAATGGGGGGTGGGGGGCTATACATAGGAATAGCTAACTGCTGGCCTGTGAGTGGGCCCATCCAGGGACAGGAGGGCACTGCATTCCCAGGCAGCCCCTCCATGGTAGGGCAGCTCTCCCTGGGAGAAAGGTCCTCCTTTAAGGGGTCCTGCCCTGTGTCTCTGGTCCCTCCTTCCACTGGCCACTTCTCCTTCCCCATATTTCAGAGTCTCAGCAGTTAGTCACACCTGGGGCCCAAGATTCAAAACACCCCTTGGGGGACTTTCTCACCATCCTCTTCCCCTTTGTTTCAATTTGAGGGCCATTCCATCTCAGGCAAATGGGGAAATCAGGATGGACAATGAAAAGGGCCAGTTCTTGGGTGGTTCTCTGAGGTCAGTCAACTTCAGGTAGGATAGCCCGGGGCCAGCTGAGGAGGCCCCTTGATCTTGTTGCTGAGCTCCGTTGTGGTGGACACCAGTGGCCAGGCATTAGCCTGGGGATAAAGGAATCCCGTGGAGACCCTTGGACAGTGTTTCCGCTGGGACAGTGGTGGTGGATGTTTAGCAGTGACTAGTTTCATGGTGGGAAACCGTGTCCAAAGTGCAGTTCTTAGAGGTCAGAATTAGAATGGAAGCCAGAGCAGGCATTCTGGAGGTTTCTTCCTTGACTCCTAACACTTGAAACAACCTCTGTTCCCCCTTGGCCTCAGTTCTCCCACCTGTACTATGGCTGAGCCATTACTCACCACTTCATCTGCCTATCTAGAGGATTTGTGCTGTATTGCTTGGAAAAAAAATACAGTGTAATATTATTACAGGCAAACAGAAATATAGCAGATAGCATTTACGTATATCAACTCCTTGAAAATAACAATCTTATGAAATAGGTACTGTGTTTGTCCCATTTTACAGGTAAAAAAAAAGAAACTAGGTCTCGGAGAGCTCAATGAACTAGCCCAAGGTTGCACAGCTAGAAGTGCAGAACTAGGATTTGAACTCTGAGAGTCTGGCTCTGAAATCCATACTTTGACCTCCTACAGTATGTTGCTTCTCAGCAAATACACTGGGAGCTTTTGTTGAGCACTTGCTGTATTCCAGGCAGCGAGGGGCTGTGAGAAAAGGCCTTGCTGGGGGGGTGGTGGGGGGGGGGTGAGTTCACAGCTGCAGCTGGGCCTCCTCAGTTCTTTAGGAGGTGTGGTCTGAGCTGGTAGAATCTCAAGGCTCCAGCAGTTGGGCTCACCAGATTTTGCTTCCTGCTGTTGATTCATGTGACCAGTCAGTTTAGCCACAGGTAGTAAGAGCTGGAAAAGCAGGGGTTGAGCATCCCAGCTGAGACTTACCCGGAACCTCCTTGGCAGGTCTTTGCCAGCCTCCAGAGTGAGCGCCCAGGTTGAGGCGCGCAGCTCTCACAGCTCGGGGGAAGCCCTGACTTGCCAGCAGGCTGCAGTGAGGGCACTGGCCGGGCCTCCGGGGCTGCAGGGCCTGGCTGGGCCGAGCGGAAGGGCGAGGGCCTTCCCCTGGAAAAGCTCAGGAACTTCTCGCTGGAGCCTGACAGCTCCCCCGGGCGGCTGTGCTCTTTCCATGACATCACACTGCCTCAGAACCTTTGAGGCCAAGGATTCTTGGAATGCCTGATTCACCCTGGAACAAAATAATACCTCAGGTTTATAATGTGCCTTTGTTCCCCGAAGGCTTTCCAGGCTTTATTTCACTGAGTCCTCAGACCAGCCTCGTGGTCCAGGCAGGAATGGGAGAGAAAGTGGGAACCTGCCCCGTGAAGTGCTTTGAGTGGGGACATGTGTCCCCATTCTACAGGTGGGAATGCTAAGACAAGGATTGGGTGGTTTGCCAAAGCCATCCAGCAGATTGGTGCTGGGCAAATGGGGCCAAGAGCCTTGGAATTCAGTGGGGCTGAGAGGAGGACCTGAGAAATGCCTTAGCAGTTGAGTGCATCTAGATCCCCATCTGATATCCCAAAATAAGACACTTCCTTATGGCCTTCTGCACTGCCCCCAAGAGGGAAGGTGGCAGGCTCCTGCAGTTCCTCCCCCCACCACCAGGGTGCAGCACTGAGGCCCGAGGAACCACCCTGAAGACTCAACCTGCCCCTGCCTTGCCTACCAAGCTGGAGCCACGGGAAACGGCAGACTGTGGTGGGGAAAGGATTGTTCCTGGCACAGATGGAAACTGGAGGGCCACATGTGGCTTCTGTGGTTTTCCCCAGACCCAGTGGAGCCAAGCCCCAAAGGCCAGACTTCCAAATCTCAACCCAGAACTCCTGTCCAGAGCCCTCCCAGGCTTCCCTCCCACATCCTCAGCTTCCCATTCCCAGTGGGCTCGGCTGAGCCTTCGGCGCTTGCTTCTGCAGGTCTGGTGCCTGCGCCCTGCCACACACACAGCCCAACTGCCAAGGCCTGGGGTCCTCTGGCTTTGTGTTTCAGTGGCTCAGCACTGGTGTACAGGCTGCCCTGGGCCCTCAACACCTTGAGGCAGGCAAGCATGGAATGCAGAGGTACACATTCTCAAGCTAAACTACCTAAGTTCAAACCCAAACTCTGCCTCTTCCAAGCTGGGTGGCCTCAGGCATGTTTCTCACCCTTTCTATGTCTTGCTGACCTCTCTGTATAATGGGGTGAACCGTCGTACCTCCCTCTTGTGGTTAAATGAAAGGCATACCCGGCACATTGTAAGTGCTTTGCATGTCAGCTCTTCTTTTACTTTTATTCCACATCCCTGTAATCTCTGTTCAGGCCCATTACCTCGGGGCAGCCACACAGGGCCCCACTGCTCTGGTGTCGCCATCTGCTTTGGAACAAGGGGCCCTGCGTTTTCCTTTTGTTCCAGGCCCCACTAATTATGTAGCAGGTCCTGCCTCCAGGCCTCCCAGACCAGCACAGGCCCCTGTGCTGCTCATGCCTTCCTTTCCCTCTTAGCTCTTGTCCGGGGTTGAAGATAGATACCTGTTTCTGTAATTAATGGATTCATGTCTGCCTCTTCAAGCAGATCCTGAGCAGCCCTATCAGGGTCATCGCCATGTTCCCGGGGCCTGCCATGATTCCGGGGTGGGGATGGGGGTTGCCCTGTGGGCCGGGAAAGCTGGGGAAGGCTCCCTGGGGCAAACCTGGGTGGAGCTGGACTTTGAAGCCTGGATAGGATTAGAGGAGTTGCTGAGACTCCTTGGAAAAAGCCAAACAGCTTTCTGTCACCACCTCCCCCAGCTTCCCTGGGCATGTTCTGGGAGTTGTGTGACCTTGGGCAAGCTCAGTGGCGTCTCTGACCTCAGGTGGAGCGGAATCTCAGAACATGTGTAATGGATGAAAGAATCAATGAACCAGCCTTCTCACTCATCATTCTTTCGTTCCCTCAGTCGTTCTGTAATTGGTGGAAAAAGTATGTTCTCTGCGTGTAGGGGCTGAGGTACCAGTCAGGTCCTCTAATTTCCATCCCAAAGCATCCCCTTGGACAGGTATTCATCTAGTTTCTACAGCTTTCAATCCATGGTGTGAAATACTAGAACTTACCTTTTTGTTGTTGTTGTTCTGCATTGGTTGGCAGAGATCTCAGTCCTGAATTATTTCCTTCCCAACCCTTATCAAAAAGAGCAGCATAATCTATTGGAACAGGGAGGCCTAAAGCTTGGCTAACCACTGGCAGCAACGGCAATGTTCCTGGTGCATGCTGGCACTCCTCCGTGGGGTCGAGAGGATTCGGTGAGGGGTGTGGGCCCGGCATGTAGGAAGCACTCAGGACACCGGTGCCAGTGCTGTTGTTACAGTTGTGATGATAACGATGAAGATGATGGTGGTGGTGGTGACAACAGTGATGACCTACAATGACAAGGCAGTTCAGTTGCCTGAGTCTCGGTAGAGATGCTCCCCTGTTCTGCTAAGGTCTCAGATGAGTAATTGTTAAATCCAGTCAGAGAGAGTCTTAGGCAGTACATTAGAGCAGAAACGCAGGCCTGAGTTCAAACGCCAGTGTTAACTAGCTGGGTAACCCTAGGGGAATAAAGCAACCTCTCTGAACCTCGATTATCTTGTCTGCAAAACTGTCATGCCTCCTCTCATGTCATCCTCATTGCCACACCCGAGGGGACTGGCACAGCTGGGGACAGAGAGGCATAATCCTCAGGCCACAAGTGAGTGCTTACACCAGGATTCCAGTGGGCTGCAGGGTCTTGTAGACAGACCTGGCAAGGAACATCCCAAGGAACAGACTCAGCATGCTTCGATCCTCTCATTCAGCTGTGGTGCAGAGTAGGAGCCCAGTTATCCCGAGCTGTCACAACCCTTTCCCCTGTGTTAAGCCAGTGTCCCATTTGCCCTCGGTTTGTGACCTGAAGAGGGAAAAAGTTGCCTCCCGTATACTCTGCCTTAAGTTTCCCAGTCATTGTGCAAACTGGTGGGAGGGTGTGGCTCCGGGCCCTGCGTGCCAACCCGAGCCGAGCAGCCCGTGGGCCGCCGAGAAGCCCCTTATGCTTGTGCTGCTGAGTGTCACCTCGAGCCTTGCTCTGTTGCTTGGTGGCTGGGTCGGGAGGACAGGGCCTGGCAGGGTGGGGGCAGGGTGGGCAGGAACGGAGGCAGCTAAGCTGGTAATAAGCAGTCATCACTTTTCCCCAAGGCAAGAAATATGAGCCCATGCATAGTTCTGAAACCACTTGCCCTAGGAATTTTGCTTTCAGAAATTTTTAAGCAGACCTACAAATTATGTGGTCAAGTGCCCCACATTGAGAGAACTGTGTAAGTCCGTGGCCCTTGGAACCTCTAGTTGGGAACGATTGTGAAAGAAGAAAATGAACAGGGAGATGTTTGTCTGCATTTGGACCACTGTTAAAACCATTTTTTAAAACAAAATCTGAAGTGATTCTCCCTACACCCACCTCCCAAAATGCAGCTGTGATGTTCTGAGAATTTTTTTTTTTAATAAAAGAGTCTCAGAGTAAAACAAGACGTCTGATTTCAGAACCCACAGAAGGAAGAATAAACTAAATGAGCAATGGAAAAAGTATAAACTGACGATTTTCATTCTCAAAAACAAAACGAAACATTATTTCCCTAACAGCAGGTGTTGCCAGTAGCAAAAACGGAATATTAATCTTCTCCCAAGCCACTTCCCCGAGAGAAACCTTTCCCAGAGAAAAGATGAGAGGAGGCGATAAACAGGCAGGGAGGTAGGGGTTTGCCCTTTTTGCTTGTAGCTTCAGAACTTCTTGTCTGGTCTGTCTGAAGCCTGGATCCACGCATCCTTGTATCGGAGACTAAAGGCAGCTTCCTGGCCGGGCTGCTGGGAGTCCAGGTGGCTCATCTCTGGCCCAGCCAAACCTAAACCCACAGATTTCGTGGGGAGCAGCCAGGCTGGCCCCCTGAACGAAGGTATCAACGAAACCCAGTGCCAGCAAACACAGAAGAGAGAAGAGCTGGTCTGGGCCAGCTCAACCAGAGATTGCTGACAAATATTTGTGAATGGCCAGAGCAGGAAGCCTGGGCCTCCAGTCTGGGGGCAGGAGCCCGGCCCCAAGTCTGCTCGATAGCCAGGGCCCCCTCAGCATCTTTGCAGGCATGGAACCAGGGCTCTCGTGTGTCCATCACACAGCAGGTCCCCACAGTAAATCAGCTCCTCTCTCCTGAGGGATGCATCTGAAGGCAAATGGGGAGGCTGACAGGAGGTGGCCTCTGGGTGCTGTGATTAGCTGCTGACTCAACACACTCCCCAGAGCTTCTAGAAGGCCCTCTGCCGTCGGGCCTCACCTCCTTGAGCCTCAGTTGGCTTATCTGTAAATTGGAAAGAAAGATTCCTGACTTCCTGCACGTAGAAGCCAGTCCCAGTGATTGCTTGCCCTGAGAGCTAAGCAGGGCCTTGGGCAGAAAGAAGAAAGAGGGACAAAAAAAAAAAGGCTTGATGTCCCTTGCCTGCAGTAGCATCTGACCTCTTCCCTGCCCCTCCAGGGCCCACCCAGCCAATCCCATCTCTGTTCAGCCCCATAGCAAGCCCACCTTCTTTCTAGTTCATCAATCTTGCCCACTTAGCAGGGAACCCTTGAGGGTGGACACCCTGCCTCCCCTTCCTGCCCACGGACGTCCCTTCTGTGCACTTGTTGATTGGGCAAAAGAGCCACCACCCATAAAGAGTGAGTCAGAAAATCCACGAGGGGCATTCTTAGTCATTGCTGTACTGACAGAGCTGGCTCCAAGGTCTTTCGAACAGAGAGGATGTGGAATTCCAGGCCCCAAAATTTCCAGCATGAATGAACAGCAGAAGCTCTGCAAGGCCTAGCTGATTTCATTCTGAGCTCCTGACTGCCAGCCATGTAGAAATTACCTCCTTCCCCTGTAGGTGGAGAGAAGTAATTGTTTTCTTTTTTTTCTTTTTTTTTTTGGGGGGGGGGGGCAGGGGTGGCAGAAGGGGGAAGAGAGGGAGAAATCCTTGATGGTAAGTGGGAAGCCAGACACAGATGCTGGGAAGGGCTTGGTCACCCATCCTTTGGGGGCATTCCTTGGGCCATACCTGCAGGCACCACAAAAATTCTAAATAAGGATGGCAGAAGTTGTGAGAATTGCATTATCTGCCAGGGAATTTCCAAGGTGCCTCTCTGAGCATAAAAATAACTCATATTCAAAGAACAAAGAGAGTGGAAGGAGAAAGGGCCAATTAGTTGGAGGTAATTGAAACATTAAAGTGGGGAGAACTCACAAAGAGTGGCAGGCACATGGTACCCAGGGGAGTCGTCGGAGGGGCGCAGCGTCTCTTCCAGACTCTCCCAGGTTGTGCTGGTTTGTGCTGCCGGGAATGTGGGCTGCAAGCGTCGGAACTGACCTGAGACTTGGTGCCTGGTTTAGGTCTGTGCAATCTGAAGACTAGTTGGAAATAGGATCACCGGGAGGAACCTGACTCAGTGACCCCACCACCACCACTGGTGGGGCCCAGCTCTCTGCTGGGTGTCTGTGGGTTCTGATGATCCCTGCTCAGCTGTCGGTGCAAACTGACCATCTTCCCCAGTCCTTAAAGTCCTAGGCCCACTGACAACCCTCGTTTTTAGAATGAGATCATTAGGGGGTGAAGCTGAACTTTTCAGGCATGCTAGTAGGGGATGGTGAATTTGGATGGAGGGGTGGCCTCTTCCACCTGAGCATCAGGACAGCACTGCTTCTGCACCGAGAATGTGCATCAGAATCTGAGAAGATCGAGCCTGGGCAACGACAATGAAAAGTCTCATGCAGGCCTCCAAAGGCGGGCCCAGGGCAGATCCCGTCTACAGGAGTCAGTTCAATGTACTAGGCTTCCAGAGATATTTTTATAATGACCCTTAAGGTATAAAAGGCAACCAAGTTAAACAGACAACCAAAACCCCCGAAGATTATAATTTAGACAATAACTGCTCTATTCCAGCCAAATACCTCAGAAAACACTGGCCCCATCCCCACTCATGCCAGCAAAGGTGAGGAGCCTAGACTTCCACTATCCCCAGGCTGTAATGAGGCACCCCAACACCTTCAGAGGGTGACAGTGACTCCCCCTCCCACAGCATCAGTGAA
The DNA here is from genome assembly GCF_015220235.1 of Choloepus didactylus. Taxonomy (NCBI): domain Eukaryota; kingdom Metazoa; phylum Chordata; class Mammalia; order Pilosa; family Megalonychidae; genus Choloepus; species Choloepus didactylus. The sequence goes on along the minus strand of NC_051322.1, from coordinate 31,914,885 downwards.
AACTACATGGGGAGCCTAGAACCCCAACTTCAGCCAGTGGTAATGGGGTCACCTCCCACCCTGGTGTCAGTGAAGGTGGCAATGAGCCCTTCCACCCCTCCCAGCAATAATGATGAGCCCCCCTCTGGTATCAAAGAAGGCCGGGTGAGGAACCCGAACTTCTCCCCGTTACCAGGCAGCAATGAGGCGGTACCCCTCTGCACTGCCAGAGTGGCGTCAGAGGAAGCCAGCTGAAAAAGAAGGTTTTATTAAGTACAAACTCTAACACAGTACCCCCAAATGTCCCAGTTTTGGTGGAAAATGCCTTGTCATACCAATACCCAGGAAGATTTTAAACAGAAAGAAAAAAAATGGCACTCAACAGATGCCAACACCAAGATGACAGAGAGGTTAGAATTATTGGGAAAAAAATGTTAAAATAAGCAAACCAAATCCAACAGCATATTGAATTATCTACCGTGACCAAGTGGGATTTATCCCTTGTATGCAAGGTTGACTTAACATAAGAAATTCAATTAATGTAAAACACCACATTAGCAGAATGAAGGGAAAAAAACACACAAGCTATCAATTGATGCAGAAAAGGCATTTGACAAAATACAGCACCCTTCCTTGATAAAAATGCTTAAAACACTAGGAATAGAAGGAAACTTCCTCAACACGATTAAGGGCATCTATGAAAAGCCCACAGCTAACATCCTACTTAATGGTGAAGACTGAAAACTTTCCCTCTGAGATCAGGAACAAGACAAGGATGCCCACTGTCACCACTGTTATTCAACATTGTTCTGGAAGTTCTTGCCAGTGCAGTTAAGCAAGAAAAAGAAATAAAAGCCATCCAAATTGGAAAGGAAGACGTAAGACTTACCGTATTTGCAGATAATATGATCCTATATACAGTACTCATTGGAAAATCCACAACAGAGCTCCTACAGCTAATAAATGAATTCAGCAAAGTGGCAGGGTACAAGAGCAACACCCAAAAATCAGTAGTGTTTCTATATACAAGCAATGAACAATTGGAAGAAAAAATGAAGAAAAATATTCCATTCACAATAGCAACCAAAAGAATCAAATATCTAAGAATAAATCTAACCAAGGATGTCAAGGACTTATACACAGAAAATTATAAAACCGTGCTAAAAGAAATTAAAGAAGAAATTAAATGGAAGGATATTCCTTGTTCACTGATTGGAAGACTTAATATTAATGTGATGATGTAAAGCCTACCCAAAGCAGTGTATAGATTCAATGCAATCCCAATCAAAATTCCAACAACCTTCTTTGCAGAATTGGAAAAGCCAATAATCAGACTTATATGGATGGGTAAGGAGCCCCAAATAGCTAAAGCTATCTTGAAAAAGATGAATGAAGTTGGAGGACTGATACTTCCCAATCTCAAAACTCATTACAAGGCCACAGTAGTAAAAACAGCATGATACTGGCACAAGGACAGCCATATAGACCAATGGAATTGATTTGAGAGCTCAGAAATCAACCCTAACATTTATGGCCAACTGATTTTTGACGAGACGGCAAACAGCACTTGTGGTTTGGAACTGTGTGTACCCCAGAAAATCATGTTCTTATAGCTAATCCAATCCTGTGAATGTAAACCTATTGTAAGTAGGACCTTTTGATGAGGTTACTTCAGTTAAGGCATGGCCCAGGGTGGGTGTTAATCCTCTTACTGGAGTCCTTTACAAATGGATTAATAAGGAGAGAGAGAGAGAGAAAGCCATGGAAGTAAGACGCTGAAAGCAACAAAACCTGGAAGAGAGGGGAGAGACCAGCAGACACTGGCATGTGCCTGGCCATGTGGCAGAGGAGTCCAGGGTCACCAGCGCCTGGTCTTCAGGAAGAAAGCATCACCTTGATGATGCCTTGATATGAACATTTTTCTCAGCCTCAAAACTGTAAGTTTATAAACTAATAATTTGTCACCAGCAAACCTGCCCCAAAAGAATGGCTATCGGACACTCTGCAAACAAAAAGGAAATTATAAAATAAGGAACATTGGAACACTGGGGAAGAAGAAAAGAGCACAGTAAGCAAAAATATGGGTAAATACACTAGGCTTTCTAGGCAATTTAATAGACTCCTCTTGAGTTTTTAAGATTATTGTTGATGGTTGAAGCAAAAATTGTAATACTTTCTGATGTGGTTCTAAATGTATATAGAGGAAATATTTAAGACAATTGTAAACAGGGGAGGATAAAAGGATGTAAAGAGAGGTAAGTTTCCTATACTTCACATGAACTGGTAAAATGGCAACAGCAGTAGAGTGTGACAATTTATATATGTATAAAGTAATACCGAGAACAACCACTAAGAAAGCTATACAAAGAGATACACTCCAAAGCACTAGGTATAAATCAAAGAGAATTCTAAACAACATAAAAGGCAGGAAAAAGAAAACAGACCAACAAGAAAACAAAAATTATAAAATGGAAGATATAAGCCCTTCCTTATGTATCAGTAAATAACTAAATGTAAATGGTTTAAATATACCAATTAAAAGACAAAGCATGCCAGGGTAGATTTAAAGACATGACCCAACAGGAAACTATAAGAAACTCACTTCAAATATGACAATATAAGCAGGTTGAAAGTAAAAGGATGGAAAAAGGTATCATGCAAACAGCAATCAAAAGGAAGCAGGAGTGGCTATGTTAACATCAAATAAAGTAGACTTTAAAGCAAAGAAAATTACCAGAGACTGAGCAGGGCATTATATAATGATAAGAAGTTAATCCACCAAGAAGGCTTAACAATTCTAAATGTGTATGAACCAAAGGACAGCGCTGCAAAATAAATGAAACAAAAACTGATAAAAATGAAAGTAGAAATAGACAAATCCAAAATTTTGTTGGAGATTTCAACACCCCTCTCTCAACAATTGATAGAACAACCAGGCAGAAAATCAGCAAGCATATAGAATAACTCAGCAACACCATCAACCAACAGGACCTAATTGACATTTATTGTACACTCCACCCAGCAACAGCAGAATGCACATGATTTTCAAGTGCCTATAGAACATACACCAGGATAGAACATATCCTGGACCATAAAACAAACCTCAACAAATGTAAAAGAATTGAAATTATACAGAATGTGTTCTCTGACCACAATGAGTCAAACCAGAAAGTAGTAACAGAAAGATCATAGGAGAATCTCCAAACACTCAGAAACTAAACAACACACTTCTATATAACCTGTGAGTCAAGAGGAGGTCTTAAAGGAATTTAAAAATACACTGAACTGAATGAAAACAAAAATAGTGTCTCACAATTTGTGGGATACAGCTAAAGCAGTGCCCAGAGGGAAATTTATAGTACTAAATGTATACATCAGAACAAAGGAGAGTTTCAAATCAATCATCTAAGCTCTCACACCAAGAACCTTTAAGAAGATCAAATTAAACAAAGAAGGCAGAAAGAAAGAAATAATAAAGATTAAAGCAGAGATCAATGAATGTGAAACAGAAAATCAAGAGAAAATCAATGAATGAAAGAGCTAGTTCTTTTAAAAGATCTATAAAGTTGGCACACCTCTAATTATGGCAAAGAAAAAGAAAGAGAAGACATAAACTACCATATGAGGAAAGAAACAGGGGATATCACTCAGACCCTGCAGCTGTTGAAAGGATCATAAGGCAATGCCATGTAAAAGTCTGCACACATAAATTTGATAACTTAGATGAAATGGACCAATTCTTCAAAAAACACAAACTATCACAGCTCACCCAATAAGGAAAAGATTATTTGAATAGCCTATGAGTTCTAAGGAAATTGAATTAATAATTTTAGAACTCTCCCAAACTAAAACTCCAGGCCATATGGTTTCACTGAAAAATTCCAACAAATGTTAAAAAAAAAAAAATAACACCAGTTCTACACAATCTCTTCCACAAAACAGAAGAATGGTGAACACTCCCTAGTTCATTTTGTGAAGCTAGTATTACCAGCTTCATACTCATTTCCAAAACCAAAGACAGTACAAAAAAAAGAAAACCACAGACCAATATCCTTTATGAATATAGATACAGAAGTTCTTTACAAAACATTAGCAAATAGAATTCAGTAATATATAAAAAGAATTTGTGACCAAAGGATGCAAGGCTGATTCAGTATTTTAATTTAGAATATACTTTTCTAATATCTATCAGTGCAGTTCACCATAGTAACAGGGCAAAGAAGAAAAATCACAAATAATATCAACTGATGCAGAAAAAATCACTTGGCAAAATTCAACACCCATTCATGATAAAAACTCAGAAAAGGAATAAAGAGGAACTTCCTTAATGTGATAAAGAGCTTCTACAAAAACTTACAACAAACATCATACTAAATGGTGAAAGACTGACTGCTTGCTTCCTAAGAAACAAAGCAAGGATGTTCACTCTCATCACTCTTGATCAGTATAATGCTAGAAGTCTAGCCAATGCAATAAGGCAAGGAAAGGATATAAAAAGCATACAGATAACAAAGGAAGAAATAAAACAGTCCCTATTTGCAGATGACAAGATTGTCTATGTAGAAAATATCAAGGAATTAATTAAAAACTAGAGCAAATAAGTAAATTCAGCAAGGTTGCAAGATACAAGATAAATAGACAAAAAAAAAATTGTATTCCTATATAGGTAGCAATGAACACAAGGACACAAATTTAAAATTCAGTATATTTGCAAATGCTCCAAAAACAATTTATAGAATATATTCTCAAAACTCAGCAATAAAAAACAATCTAATTAGAAAATGAGCAAGGCTCAAAGAGACATTTCTCTAAAGAGGATATACAGATGGCAAATGAACACATGAAAATATTTTCAGCATCATTAGCCATTAGGGGAATGCAAATTAAAACCACAATGAGATAACATTACACACCTATTAGGATATATAAAATAAAATATAGTGACAACACCAAATGCAGTGAGGATGCAGAGAAACTGGATCATACATACATTGCTGATGGGAATGTAAAATGTTTTGGTACAGCCACTCTGGAAAATAGTTTGGCAGTTTCTTAAAAATTAAATGTGCAACTACCGTACAATCCAGCAATTGCATTCTCGGGCATTTATCCCAGAGAAATGAAAAGTTATGTTCACACAAAAACCTGTATGTGAACGTCCATAGCAGTTTTATTCATAATAGCCCGTAACTGGAAACAACCCAGATGTCCTTCAACAGGTAAATGGTTAAACAAACTGGTACATCCTTAACATGAAATACTACTCAGCAATCCAAAGGAATGAACTATTGATACATATATCTACCTGGATAAATCTCCAGGGAATTATGCTGAGTGAAAACAGCTAATTGCAAAAGCTTACATACTGTATGATTCTACTTACAAAACATTCTTGAAATGACAAAATTATAGGACAGATAGTGGTTGCCAGGGGTTAGAGAGGAAGTAGGAATGGGAGGGAAGTGGGTGTGGCTATGAAAGGCAACACAAGAGGCCCTTCTCGTGGTGGAACTGTTCTGTATCTTGACTGTATCAATGCCAATATCCTGGTTGTGATCTTGTACTCGAGTTTGCAAGATGTTACCCAGGGGGGAAACTGGGTAAAGGGATTTCTCTGTACACAACTGCATGTGAGTCTATAAATATCTCAAAATTAAAAGTTTAATTAAAAAAAAAAAAAACACTTTCAATTAGAAAACACATTTTAAAAAGAAGGTAAAAAAGTCCTCATTCCATCTCCCAGAGATCACCACTGTTAACATTTTGGCACATATCCTTCCAGATTTTTCCATATATATAAATACAGCTTGTCTTAAAAAAATGACACCATGCTTCACATATTACGTATTATGTTATAACATGAAGTTTCTTCCATCGACAAGAATGAACCCTTTTGCCATGTCCTTAATTACTCCACATTCAGTTTTTCACTGTTATAAACACTGCTGTGTTGAACATCTTTGTACTTATATCCTTGTGCATATTCTTGATTATTTCCTTTGGATAAATTACCACAAGCAGAATTGCAAGGTCAAATGGTTCATGTTCTGGAAGCTTTTGAAACAGATTGTCAAATTTCCCTCCAGAAAGATTATACCAATTTCTACTCATAATATGTGGCACATCGAGTGTTGTATGTTACCATTTGTGTAGAAACAAAAACAATACTTGACACCTTTCCCTCATGTAGCAATTTTAATTCACTTCTGAAATTCTTACCAGTAAGTGGAAAACTTTTCAATTAAAAAAATCTCATTAATTTTAATGGGAAAAAATTAGGATGAGATTAGCCCCAACCAAAGATATCCCCAAATTTTCACAGATAAGAAAGCTACTTATTGTTCAATGAAATCAAGTAATGTAAGTAATGAACAATAATTTGAAAGTAAATAAATACACTGTGTTCATAAAATGCAGTGCATGACCGTCTGTGGTATCCACTGGAGGGACGGTTGCAAGGAGGGTATCGGGCTCATTCTGGAGAAGGTAAAGTCTCTGCAAATTTTTTCACTAACTTTACAACTTTCGAGGCGCTCATGGTTATCTTTCAGTCCAACTGCACGTCAAATCAAGTTAAGGCACAGAAAATACCTGGAGAGTGAAATAAAGGTCAAACATGGGAGTAGGCCGCATGATGGGGAAGAGTCATGATGAAGGCTCCTTCCCACCCCACCCCCACACCCCACCCCCACTTCCCTTCAGTCCACACATCAAACCCCTGGAGTTTGGTCTGTGATACACAACTCAAATTTGTTCCATATGGCATTCTCTGCTCAGAAATTGTTGTGTCAGGTAGATCGGTGAGTCTGTCTTTGCCTAAAACCATAATGTTGAAATATCACTTCTTAGAGCATATTTCTTTAGTGGGCTTGGGAGGTGGGGGAGTCAATGTTAAAAAAAATAAAGGAGTGGCTTGAAAAGCGATGTAACTTGTCAAGAGCCATTATAATGAAAAGTCATTGAGGGGGCAGCTTGTGTTCCAAGAGGCTGGTCTGTGTCAGCATCTTGGCTTGAAGGTGCGCAGAAATATGTCTGGAAGAGTCACGAAATAGTAACAGTTGCTTCAGGGGGATATAATTCAGTGGCCGGGGACAGAGGTGAGATGGTTCGTGTATTATCTTTTGTCTTTTAAATTTTGTTCCCTATGCATGTATTCATGAATATTTTAATAAGTGAGCAAAATACTTCCTTTAAGTAAAGGATTGAAGTAAATCCTGTACAGTAACAGGGACCTGTCTGCCTGTCTGTCTTATTCTGTGCCATCTCCCCAGATTCTCTTCAGAATCTGGCACACAGTAGGTGCCCAATAAATGTTTGTTAAAAGAATGGGCGAATGGCCACACCCAGGAATTCCTGTTGTGATGTGCGGACGCAGGACTCTGAGCAGCCCACCCCGTGTGTCCCACTCCCTGACCCCTCCCTGTCTCTTCCTTTGGCTTGCAGACGGCAGCAGAGACCCCCAGGAGGAAACAAGCCCCAACAGCACGGTGACCACCAGCCAGGCAGTGCCAAACACAGCAGAGACCACCAGAAATCCTACCAGGGGGGCTCAGCACCCCACCCCTCAGGGAGGCCCACCCACCACGGCTACAGCCAGAACCGGCGCTGGCACCACGGCAACACGAAGCCCCCGCCCGGTGACAAGGGGGAGGCAGGCGCCCACCGCAATGCCAAAGAGACCGTGGCCACTGAGAGCCCCAAACTTGAGGATGCCCCAGGGGATGCCGGGCACAGCAGCCTCGAGACCCCCTGCAGCCCCCACTCCCCAGCCCCAGCGGCTTCCGAGAGGCTCCCCCCACTGCAGCCAGGGGGTCCGGAGGCCGAGACAAAGCGTAAAGACAGTATTGTCCCCGAGCGCGTCGGGGAGCGGCCCAAAATTACCCTGCTCCAGTCTTCCAAAGACAGACTGCGGCGAAGGCTGAAAGAAAAGGTACCGGTAATTGCATTTTCGTTGTTCTCTTGCACCCGGGAGGACAGCTGAGAGGTAGGCACTTTGGAGGGTGGGCTCGGGTGCAGCCTCACCGGTTTAAGGGCCTAGGGAGCTGTGCGGAGGGTAGCAGGGACTTTGGTGGACACCACGGCTTCACGTACCATCGGCCCGCAAAGGCAGGCCTGAGGTCAGGGCTGGCCACCCTAGGCCAGCTCTGCAGGAGTCCCTCCAGCATATTCTGGCCCCTTCATACCAGCTCCTCACCTCCTGGCTCCCCAAGAGGCCCCGGGTGGGTACTTGACTCCGAGGTCCGGCCTGTGAGGTGGGAAAGAAAGGGGCACATGCCTGGGGGGTGATGGAGGGATGCAGGGAAGGTCTGATCCTTCCCTTGAGCATTTCCTGGGGTCACATATCACCTTGTTAGTGCTAAGGGCTTTTAGGGGAAACATCAAGCTTGTGAAAGGACTGATGCTTCTCCCTGAGGTAAGTACCAGGCAGGCCCTGGTCCCCAGGATTGAGAGCAGAGGTGAGTTGTGCAGAGTGGGAGCAGGCTGGCTCAGCCTTGCTGCTCCCTGCCTTCATCCTGGGACAATGCCTCCCATGGGGAGATATCCCATATCCCTGGATGGGACCCGACTCAGGGACTCAGATTCACCTTCCTCGGAGAGGTAGATAAGTTTGAGGGGGTTTGGGGAGAAGAAGCAGGACATTCAGGGGTTTGGTCCTTACTTAAGATTAAATTCTCAGCCAAAGGACCAGTTGGCCTTGGAACTCAACCCCCAAATGGTGGGGCTCAGGGAAAGCTGTGGATCTTCTAGTCTACCTTCACATTGCCAGTGAGGAAACAGGCCCTGAGGGGTAAAACCACTTGCCCAAAGCCAAGCAGCTACCACGCAACTAGAGGCAGAGAGCAGGGGCTGGAACCTCGGTCAGTTGCCTCCCAGCCCAGTGCTCCCATTGTTGAGAGCAGAAGGGTCATTCTAGGACCCTCACCCCAGCAGGTAAGCATCATCATATTCTTGACCATCGATGTATTGTGTTTGAGTAAATACTTTTGAGACTGTCAGATGCCACTTTGTTCCTGTTCCAGCCTCTGGTCTGTCCCAGTTGCAATGAAACCTCATGAAGGTGTAGGGTTTTTTGTCTGAAATTTCCCTCCTAGAGATGGCACCCATTTTAGTGGCACCTGGGAGGATTCCTCGGTCTTTGTGTACAGAGGCCAGCACAGGGCTGTGTTCCCATAGAACCCACATCCGGAGAACACAACCGTCCTTGGGCTCTAGGAGCTGAGGGCTGGAGGCCAGGGTGGCTGCTCCTTGGGCCGTCTCAACCCAACATAGCAGGCCTTTGGGCTGCCACCCTCCTTCCTGACCTGATCATCCTACCCTCATAGTCTCTGTGGTGCAATTTCCTATGCGTTATCCAATTTCATCTTTTATAAACCTCATTAAATCATGTCTAGATTAAGACATTTGATGGACAAATAAAAAAACAACCTAACAAAAAAAAAAGCGATGTATGGGAGAATCCTGTGTAAGAGCCGGGGATCACAGAGGGATCAGCCTGGTACCGTAGGGGCCAAGGAAAGGTCAGCAGAGAGCCTGTGGGGCCTCCTGGGTCCTTGGCACAGGTAAGCGTTTCTGAAGGGTCCAACCTCAGGTGCAAGACAGGTAGGACAGGGTCCTTTCTGGGGTCTCCTGCCCCCCACCCCCAGGCTCCTCCTGGCAGAAAGCTTGGTTTCACTCAGGCACGGCCTGGTTTGTCTCCCGCGCCCCCAGGACGACGTGGCGGTGGAGACGCCCAGCCCACAGCAAAACAAGATGGACAAGCTGATCGAGATCCTGAACAGCATGAGGAACAACAGCAGCGACGTGGACGCCAAGCTCGGCACCTTCATGGAGGAGGCCCAGAGCTCCACCAACTCCGAGGAGATGCTGGGGGAGATCGTGAGGACCATCTACCAGAAGGCCGTGTCAGACCGCAGCTTCGCCTTCACGGCTGCCAAGCTCTGCGACAAGATGGCGCTGTTCATGGTGGAGGGGACCAAGTTCCGGAGCCTGCTGCTCAACATGCTGCAGGTACCCGGGCTCTCCGCGCCAGGGGCTGGGGCACGACAGGCAGCGGGCTGCAAATCCTGACCACGGTTGAACTTCCACCAAGTTCCACACTTGGCCAATTAGTGATAGAAAATGAGAAGGCACTCCGGGGGCAAGGGGCGATGGAGGGTTTGCGCGTGTTTGTGTGAGTGCTCCATGGTTACGATGGAGCAATATAATTTTATAGCTGCTCTGTGTTTAACCAGCCATTCCCTCTGTCTGTTTCCATGATAAGAGGGCTGTCTCTTGGTCTTTACTGGGCTTGTGCTTTGACCTCTCCATCATCTGAGGAGCCGCGGACTTGCTGTGGGCTCCCTGTGGGCTTCCTCCTTTCCTCCCCCTTCCCAGGCCGTCGCACACCTTTGAGGTTGTGCAGTTGTCATAGCTGGGGCTGCGATGGGTTTGAGCAATGACTCTGAAGATGACTTTGAGGAATCCAAGTGGGTGCAAGAAAGGGACAGTGTGTCTGCTTATACGCTGTGCTTCCTGAAACCACTTTCGGGGCAGAGGAAAAGCTTGCAAACCCAAGATTGTCTTGTTCTTGGTACTCTCCCACTCAAAATCCCTTCACCCCCCGAAAGCTTAACTCCCTCCCTCCCACTCCTCCCTCCACTGATGTCAGTGTCCGGGGATGGTTTAAGCAGTGTGAGCACATGATGGGTGTGGGAGGTGATGGCTGTGGGTGTGGGTTGAGTGTGTGTGTGTGTGTGTGTGATGGCTGTGGGGGTGGGTGGGTGTGTGTGTGACAGCTGTGGGTGTGGGATGGATGTGTGTGTGTATGTGTGTGTGATGGCTGTGGGGGTGTGTGTGTGTGATGGCTGTGGGGGTGTGTGTGTGTGATGGCTGTGGGGGTGGGATGGATGTGTGTTGTGATGGCTGTGGGTGTGAACTGGGTGTGTGTGAGATGGCTGTGGGGGTGTGAAGGGTGTGGGCGCGTGCACTTAGACTGAGCCCAGCATAGTTTCCTTCACAGTGCAGAGCTGAGGGTGAATATCTGCTCTTCTCTCATGGGTGGGAGCCTGTGGATTGGTGGCCCCAGAGCCAGTGGCATCAGGGAGAGGTGGCAGGGGCACCCCACGGCCGTTCTGGGAGACTCTTGTCTGTAGCAGAGTCACCTCTCTTCCTGCTTGTACCTTAGAGACTCGTTAAGCTACAAATTTGAGTTTTTAGTCAAGATTTAATAAGAAGGTGACTTGGAAGTTATGAAGTGAGGGAAGAATTACAGAGCTGGAAGGGTGTCCTTCAGGTTTGTTTTAACTAGGGTGACCGTGCAATTTATCTCCCAAACCAGGACACTTCTGAGTGTCAAAGGGGGCTCTATTGGTAATGACGCCTTGACCACAGGCCCAAACCCAGACTGTCCCGAGTAAACCAGGGCTTATTGCCCCCTAATCCTACCCATCCCGGGCACACGTTTTGCTGCCTTCTCCCTGCAAGCTGCAGGGAAGGAGCTGCTGTGTCCCCTCGGCTGCTGCCCACGGGGCTCCATCCCTGCCTGTCCTTTCCTCCTCGGGGTGAGCCTTGTTTACTGCCATGTGAGTCCTCCCCATGGCCGGGGTGCTGCCCTCCAGCTTCAGGCCCCGATCGGGTTCCCGTTCCTGGATCGCCCGCACTCCCCTGGTGACGAATTCCCACATTACCTGAGGGATTTGCACATAGGCATGTTCCTCGTGGGCCGGAATGTCCTGGGAGCACGAGGGTGACGGACGGGGAGCAGTCTGCCTGCCACCAACTGCCCGGCACCGGGGAGTCAGGGACAGGAGCAGCCTTTGGCCTTGGCTTTCATTTTCTTTTCAGAGAAAGGCCAGGGTGGGGCAAGACTTCTCGACAATGGCTGCCAACTCCCAATAACCCGGCCCGAGCCGGTGGTGGACAGATTCTCAGGGCATGGCTGGGGGCACCAGCCGGAGAGAGCCGCAGGCTGCAGCCCACCCCACAGTCCAGAGTCAGGCATTTCCTCCACGGCCTGTGATGAGAGCACGCTGCTCCCGTGTCGGTGGAGCCTCGGTCCTGGGAAACACTCAGCCGTAAGAGGGGCTCCAGCCCTGTCCCCACCTCTCCACCACCACCAAGCGCACTGGCATAGGAGCAGCTCTAAGATGTCCTGGCAGGAAGGGAGCCTGTTTGGTTGTGTTTAACTCAATGAAGGCCTCTTTTGTTCACTGGTTAATAACTCCTTATGGAAAATTCTGATTATTAAACACACCAAATCTAAGACAAGGCACGCTGAATGCTAAATGTGCTGGCGGAAGGCTGCCCCCTGGGCCCCTTATGGACGCACATGAGTAGAAGGCCCCAAGGGAGCCAACAGCACATACCTGATTTGGCCTCCTTGGGCCCAGCAGCTCCTCTCTGCAGCCGAGGAGGTGGCAAGTTGGAGCAGGGCTTCTTGGACAGCATAGTTCATGGTCACTCACCATCCCAGCCCCAAGAGAAACAAGAAAAGAGAGAAGTGGGTACAGCTTGTGAAACCCTGCTTTCCTTCTTAATACCCACAGGGCTGTCATTTTTCACCTGCTCTATTTTCTGGAAAACCTGACTTGTCCTCTCCTGGCAGACAGACCTAGGCCAGCCAGCCAGTGGAACCTTCCCTTCCTTTCCCCCTCTGAGTTCATGCTCAGTTCTAGCCCCTCAAGGCCCACTTGGTCCAGTTCCCTAGCCAGACCCCAGTTGGGTTTGGCAGCCTCTGAGGCACCCCTCATGTGGCCAAGTTTGGCTGCCACCTCCACGCGCAGGTTCTGAGACCCAGCTTAGGGTGCTGGCTGCAAAGGGCCCAGGGTGTGAAGTGCCCCATGGGCACCTCCCAACAGCTGTCTTTGGTCACTGCCCTCCCTGTCGACTGCTCTTGCTGCCTGGAATTCAGGAGCATGGGAGGAGAAGAGCAGGCTCTGATGTGGTGGGCACTCTGTGGCAAAGGCCCGGGGGCTTCCTGCCAAGCTGGGGTGCAGCCCCCATAGAGTGGGGGGGGGGGGTGAAATGTCCTTTAACCTTTCCTAGCCAGTCAACATTCCTGTGTCCAGGAAACCAGAAGCACGGCCCTCAGGAGCCTTGACAGAGACCCTGGGGTCCCAGTGGACCCCTGTCACCAATCCCACAGCTCAAAAATGGTCTTCAGTCTTTCCATTCAAACCAGTCTTTGCCTGAGATTTGGTCTTTTCTTAGTAGTGTTCTTGTAAAGAAAATTCTAGCTATTGAACAGACATTTCTTGAATATCTATTATGTACCAAATATGTAGTCTTTGTTAGATCAGTGCTTCTTAAATTTTAATGTGCACATGAATTGCTGGGTTAAATGCAGTAGGTCCGGGGTAGGGCCTGATATATTCTGCATTGCTAACCAGCTCCTGGGTGATGCAGACGTTGCTGGTCCAGGGACATGACTTGAGTAACAACACACTGGAGGACTGATGGTTAGCAGATGATGGGTTGGTTTTGTATTTGGGCACACTGAGGCACAGTCTTGTCATTGTGATTGTCAGAAGTGGGGATGCAGCCTGGGAACACTGAGTTTCAGACACCAGCTTTTCTCTCGTTCAGCGGTTCTCAACGGGGCTGTACATCAGAATCCCATGGGGAGCTTTTAAAACATACCAGTCCAGGGGCCCCACCTCAGACCAGTTGAATTAGATTCTCCAGGCATGAGCTCTGGTCATCCTTTTTTTAAAAAAAGATCCACAGGTGACTTTAAGGGGCAGCCAGTGTTGAGGACCGCTATTAGGGAGACGTTTCAGAGACACCAAGACTGCATATCCATTGCCATTTCTGAACCACAGCCGGCTGACCCTGTCCCTCCAAGAACTAGTCAAGACATGCACCCCAAGTAGCAGGCCCTTTCCAAGCAACCTGGAGGACTCAGAGCATGAGCTGGATGGTGAGCACTAAAGTGCAGGCCATCTGCTGCAGAGGCAGTCCCTTTACCTCATCCAGCCTCAATTTCCCTTCAGTGCAGTGAGGCAGCTGGACTAGGCCATCCCAGGAGCCCTTTCTTGCCCTTCCTCGCCATCCTTCTGAGCGTCTTCCTCAGTGGATCTCCGTGCTGACCAAGCCAGCCCGGCATGCGATCGGAGCTGCTCTCTCTCTTCTGCTGCCTCATTTCTCTCTGCCCTTTGCTTCTCCTCTGGCTGCAGCTCTCTCCTTTCCTGTTTCCTTTTTTCTTGGCCTCAGATATTAGGCAAAGCAGCCATCACATGTTTTAGGAAAAGGGCTGCCCTTTCAACCCACACTGCCAAGCTGTGCCAGGGACGGGCCTCCCCAGAAGGCGCACCACTCAGCCTGCTTCCCCAGCCCTCCCTGCTGAGGTCCCCAGAGCCTGCACGTTTCCAGGCTCCGCACTGTACATATGTCTGTTGATGCCTTCTGACTTCCAGGAGAACGTGGGCTGCACAGAAGTAACCAAAACACTCCCTTGATCCTCAGCAGGGAAATGTGCTTCTGTCCTGGTTGGGGTGGGGTGGAGGGCTCCCGTTCCACTGAGAGGTGAAGAATAAACGCCTCTCTTTTTATGGGACCTCTGGAATGACAGGAATCCGAGGCCTGAGCCCCTCCATCCAGCCCCGTGTGGCCCTGTCACCGCCCCAGTCCTTCTGCTTGGTCCCAGGAGTGCTCCTTTGCTGAGATAGGCTTGGGTTGTACAAGTTCAAACCCTCCTCTGTTGAAATGTGTGCCCTGTTTAGCTGAGAGGTGTCTGTATCTGAGCTATGCAGAGCAAAGTATTATTAGAGCAGGCATCAGTGTGTCTGTAACCAAACCCAGCTCTCCCTAGCAACCATCGCCAACAACACATCTAACAGAAGGATGTGATACCTTTTTTTGGAAAAAAAAAAAATGTATACACACACACACACACACATACATACACACACACTCATCTCAGACAAGTCATTAAACACAGCAGGGCTATTGTGAAAAGACAAGGCAAAAGTCAGAATTTCTGGCATGTGATCAGCACCTTTTAAAAGACAGCCTCTTAAAAAGCTGACCTCCAGCTAGAGAACGGATAATCTTATCAGAGTTTGAGGTGGAGGGGCAACCATTAAGTATTGTATTTGGGGCTTTTGATTCATAGAAACTCAATTGGGTGGTGGCAGGGGCTTTGCGAGGCCTCTTTGAGGTCTTTGGGAGTGATTTTCGCTGTGGCTTTTGGCCCCAGAAAGGGCACACAGGACTTTCAGGTCTGGCTGCCCCCATCAGTCCATCTTCAGAGCTTGTGTGAGACATCTCTGTCCCACTCTTATCCCTGTTTCTGTCATCCCACCCACCCAAACACACACACAGCCCTCATTCTGGTCCCATGTTTGTGGGTTGGGAAGAAGAATGAGTCCATTCCTCCAACTCTGTACATAAAGGGAAAACCTCCTTCTCTCCTGGTTATTTCTAGGTTTCAGGAAAGTCCAAAGTTGTTCCTTTTTCCAAACAGTCCAGCATTCCTAACCCCTGTCTTTTCAGAGGCTGGGAGGAGGGAGCTAGCGCTGACTGCTGGTGCTCTAACCAGCTCTAAGCCTCAAGCTCCTCAAGGGCAGGAATCCGTTCCCAGCCCCTGGCCTCGTGCCTTGGGCAGAGCGGATGCCCCGAGGTGTCCGTGGAGGGCGGAATGGTGCCCTCAGGCTGGGTACCAAGGCTCCCGGGGCTTGGATGGGCTCCCCACCTCTCTGAACTGTTTCCTGGGTGTGAACGTGGAGGTTCTGATCTCCCCTCCGAGGCAGGTTCCAGGGCAGGAATCCTTCCCTGCATTTCCAGGAGAAGAAAGTGTTCTGTGAGGCTTGAACACTTGCCCAGAGTCACGGGGCTGTCTGCAGGCAGTCGGTCCCAGTGCCCCAAACTCCCCATCCCCATGCCACGCCCCAAAGAGGGTAGAAGGGTCAGAATCTTAGGAAAATCAAGGATCTGTCTTATGAAGCCGTTGGTGGGGATTTCAAAACCCGCTCTTCTAGAATAATCCCACTGCTTGTCCAGTGGCCTCTGAGTCACTGAGCTCTCTGGGCCTCTGGAAGGCCAAGGGCGCCCCAGGAAACACCTCCACTTCTCCATTTGCCGTTGTCCAGATTGGCCACCCAGGCTGTGGCTGGTGAGGTTCAGCTCTCCTCCTCGCCCCCGCCCTGGCCCTCTTCTCAGACCTCCGCCCTCCGCTCTGCACACCCATGGCTGAGCCCCTGTGCACTCCAGGCATGTAAACTAATTTTAATGTTGGCCCAAGCCAGACATCCCCAGGGATAGAGCACATTGTTCCATGCATTCCAAAGTCCGAGCAAAAGCCCTGGACTGGCTTCACACCCCAGCTCCCCTCCATCGGTTGCTAGAAATCAGGGGAGGTGAAGCAAAGGGCTTAGAGGGCCATACATGCAGCTCTGCCCCAGGGCAGATTGTGGTGAGGGGTTCAGAGGCCTACAGAAGGTCTCTTTTTTTTCCAAAGATTGCTGCCCTGCCTAACAGCTCAGACAGGTGGGGAGCCCATCAAAGCCAGCGTCTGTGCCACGCTGACGGCTAGGCCCTGCGAGGGGTGCAGGGCTGGCACACTCATGCCCCTGAGTAGGGGACCCAGCAGCCCTCCGCAGGCTTGCCCAGTGTCGTGGAAGCTGATTTCACAGGAGCTGCAGCCTCTGCTGCAGGCGGCACAAGTCTGTGGCAGGTACGGGCTACCAGGACAGGGACAAACCATGCCCGGCTTGCACCTAACACTCTTAGCCCTTGACTGGAACAGAGGGGCAGGGGCCGGGCTGCCTCACTGCCAGGCTTGTTGCCCACGCTTGCATTTTACCTTTTTGCTTCCAATCTTCATTTCCTCCTCTTGACAAACATTTATTGAGCAGCTGCTACATACCCCACACCATGGCAGATCCTGTGCAGTGTAGACTTATTTAATTTGCCCACCCCTCTGAAGCACTTAAGTATTTTGCTGGAGGACTAGCTGGGATGGCTCAAAGTCAGTATTTAGACCAATATTTAGCTCTGGCTGTTCAATTTTTATTTATTTTTATTTTTTTGTCAAGGGAGCTTCTGCAAGTGCTAATCTAAGGTTCCAACCTCTGTGGGACTATGGGATGCCCAGTGGGGGCAGGAGCAGCCAGTGAGCTGGGAACAAAAAAGCATTTTGATTTTTGAATCTGAAAATAAGCAGAGGAGAGAAAATGGTCATGGGCCCTCAGTCCCTTCTGGAAGGAGCCCAGGCCAGCAGCCTGCCCAGTCGCCGTCTCACCGGGCAGGAGTGGCGGAGCGGCAGCAGTCTTCCCCACCCCGTCTAGAGGCTATGGCTAATTCTTTTTTAAAATCACCAAGCCGCACTTGAGAAAGCCCACGTTGGCTTTCTAAGCGAGAACATGACCTTTGCAGCCCTCACAGGCAGTTCATAGCAGGCCTGGGCGGGGAATCTAGAGGTCAGCAGGGGCTGGGGTCCTGGGATAAGAGTCACCATTTCCCGTGAAAATGCGCCTGCATGCTGAGAGCATGGGTGGTGGAGGAGAGTGGCAAAGGGGAGAGCAAGGTAGCAGTACAACTTCACCCCTCAGGTGGGCTGGGCAGTCTGGACTGAGCAGGCCGTGTCGCTTTCTCGATTCTCATTTCTGTAGCGTGGATTTATTGCCCGGAGGCAGGCAAGCCCAGGCCTAGGAACCCAGCACGGATCCTGAGCATTTACCAGCCTGCACCTCAGTTTCTGTTCTGGAAAAGAAGCTCAGGTTGAGTTAGAGATTGAAGGAGAGGAGGCCCGCACGGCCCCAGCTCAGCCAAGCCCGGGATGGCCACTCTGTCATCTTGGGTTCCTGCATGAACAAGGAGCCCTTGCCAACGTTATCTCTTGACCTTGCGTTATAGATTCCCCAAGGCCACCCTCTCCCCGGGTCTGAGGGCAGTGTCTCTGTCCATGCCAATCAAGTATGCAGCAGTGAAGGCAGGTAATGGGCACTGGTGGGCCAATTGGTCTTGGGGGCATGGGCACAGGGTTCAACAGTTCCTCCCTTCCTTCTAGTGAGACCTGCCTCCTCCAGGAAGCCTTCCCAGACCATCCCACTCCAGGGACCTCATCCTCCTCTGACCCTTTAAATCTACTGTGCTGTGCCCTTCATGGAATCTTCCAGTCCCTTATTTAAGTTTGTTTATCTGAGACTTATGTCCCCAGGCATCTTGGGGGACAAAGCCTGGGAACATGCCATCTGCTTCCCCCTGCCATCCCAGCACACAGTAGTTGTTTAGCAAGTGCCAGTTGGCTGGTTCAGTGGGGAGGAATGCGCACTGGGTTGCGGGTGCAGGAAGCGTGCAGGCTGCCATGGAACCAGAGGTGGGGGCCTCTGGACCAGGGGAGCATTACCCAGGTCAGGGAATTATTTCGCCATCACCCGTGTCCCTTGCCAGGCCATGTCCTCTTCCCTGTACACCCTGACCCCCACCGGGGCTTCGTTTTCCTTGCTAAATCCCCTGATAGAACCCAGCCAGGCGCTTCCCCGTCTGAAGTTGTCCCGCCGAAGCAGGCCCTGCAGATAAGTGGGTTATTGGAGAAGGCCAGCTCCGGTGTCCTGGGCCTCAGCGAGTCACCCCTGGCTGGCTGGCAGCTCACCCCTAGCACCTCTTCCTCCTCCCTCCCCAGAGCCAGGCAGGCAGGAGACAGCAGATCTGTTCCCACAGCTCAGTGAGTGGCCGGCCCCCTGCCGCCACTGGGAATCTGAGCTATGCTAAGCCACTCCAGATTGCCAACATCTCTGCCGGGCATAGCCAGACCAGACCGGGAGCCTCTACCTGCTGCGGCCGCTGCTGGAAAGCTGGCACCGCCTGAGCCAATGGAAAAAATCTCCCTGTGGGTTATGTAACTGCTCGCCGCCCTGTCCCTGGCTCCCCAGGGACGCTCCCAGCCGCCGCTGGGCAGGAAGGGGACGGCAGAGGGTCACTCCTTCAAAGGGAAGAGAATGGTCTCGAGTTCTGGCCCGAGGTCCTTCTCTGGACACAGGCTGTGCCAGGCCTCACCGTGTCACTTAGCAAATGAAGTGTCCTAGTTTCCTAGGGCTGCTGGGACAAAGCACCACAAACTAGGTTTGTATTCTCTCACAGTGCTGGAGGCCAGGATCAAGGAGTTGTCAGGGCCCTGTTCCCTCAGAATCCCGAAGGGCAGGAGCCTTCCCGGCCTCTTCTGGTGTGTAGTGGTGGCCAGCCACCCTGGGCATCCCTCGGCTGGTGGCTGCCCGGCTCCCGGCTCCACCTCCACCTTCACCTGGCCTTCTCCCCAGGCATCTCCCCGTGTCCTGCCTGCAAGGACACCATCGGGGTGAATTAGAGCCCACCCTCATCCAGACTGGCCTCATTTTATTTCTTCACGTCTTCAAAGACCCCATTTCCGACTCAGGTCACGTTCTTGAGACCAGCGGTCAGGACATGAGTGTATCTTCTGGGGGACACAAGAGAAGACCTGGTGAGGGAGCCGGGCCTGGCAGGGGAGGAGGGGCGAGAGGTTAGAAGAGGGACGGTCAGACCCTCAACCCAGCCGCAGCCCCCTCCCCATAACCTAGACACCCCTCTTCAGCATGAAGAAGTTAGAATGGCCATTGTTCAAATACCCCTAAGCCTGAGAAAATGATCAAATGAGAGGGAGGAGTTGTAACAGCAGTTAGGATTTAACAATTGATTATAAGACTGCTGAATCATATAATTATATAGATATTTCTTTTTGGTTTCTAGTGTATTAGAACAGCCAGAAGGAAAGACCTGAAATTGTGGAACTGTAACTCATACTCTACTTTGAAATTTGCTCTGTAACTACCTGTTAAACTGTATTTTGAAATATGTTATATTTCACTATAAAAAATGTTTAAAAAAAAAAAGAAGAAGAAGAGAGGGAAGGGCTTTCCTGGTGGGGGAAATACAATGAGCCAGGACCTCGAGGAGCAGTGTAAGCAAGGGACAGCGAGGACATTGCCTCACCTGGAATCAAGGTATTGGCTGGTTGTTGAAGGACATCTGTACGACAGAGCAGGTAGGCAAAAGGGTTTGGACTCAATGTTGGTTCTTGAGCTGATGAATCCCAGGATGAATTAAAAGTCATGGAATAAGAGAGATCTAAAGACGGACCTGGAGATGACCAGTCTGGCCCAGTTATATTATAGATGAGCAGCTAGAGGCCTGGGCAGGGTAACCTTTAGGAAGATGTTGCATTGGGGAGTGCTCACATCAGAGGACCAGGGGCTTTAGGTGACCACATGGTCTGTTGCATAGAATGAGCATAGCCAGGATTCGAGCATCTGCCCCTCGAAGATCTAGGCCACGGTGACAGGCCTCTTCCCCATCCCCACTCAGGAGCCTGCTCCCCGGCTCTTGGCACACGGGACAGTAACATGCCAGCCACCACCCACAAACCAGAGGCCAGACACCGGGGCTGCTTCCCACGGGACAGTCAGGCTGGCATGGGAGTTCCCTTTCCTTTCACAAGTGGGCTCCGGAGCTTCTAGAAGGGTCAGTTGGTGGGCGTCTTTGAACCAGAGCCCCCCGGGTGAGCAGGCCTCCCCAGCCAAGGACCTCAGCCAGGTGCCCCCCAGCCTGGCCCTGCCTCCCCCTTGCCCTGCAGTGGCTGTGCTCTGGAGGCCTGGCATGAGTGGGAGTGACTTCTCAGGAAGTTAGGGAGGAGGGAGAGGGAGGGGGTGACAGGACGGCTCTTTCAGCAGCCAGCAAGAATGCCACACTTGCCTTGAACTCGCTGCTCCGAAGGAGGATTTACACCCGCAGCTTTCAGTGCAGCCAGGTTCTATCTCCTCTAGATAAATAAAAGGACCCTTTCAATAGTCAGAGGGCTTCTAGCTCCTCTCCAGATGGCCACTGGGAGGCCACACAGCAGGTAGCCCAGGGCAGAGTGGGGTACAAGCTAGAGGAGAGGGGCAGTTTACCTGTGCCTCGGTTGCTCCAGGGTCAACGGGCATGATGTGAGTGAGCCAGACCTGTGTTAGGCCTGGTTGCTAGCTTCCTCTTACCTCTAGACCTTTCCCTGTTTGATTACCCTCAACCGGGAAGCAGAGGACTGAATTGTATCTCCTTTTGAGGTCACCTTCCAGCCCAGGAACTCTTGGAGTGCCCTCAAGACCATTGGCACAGGGGATCTGCCTTGTGCCAACACAGCAGGACCTGCCCTTGAGCCCAAAGTTCATAGACAGGGCTCCCCACACACCCAGGGTCTCCATCCCTCACTGCCTCATGCCCAGAACTCAGGTTTAAGGTTCTTTGGGAGGGTACCGGGGCCCGGAGTTCTGAGTTTCCCAGGAGAAACAGCCCCAGCCCCTTCCTGGCCCCATCTCAACTCCAGTTCCAGCTGGCAGTTTCCAGGCAGAGGACAGGCTGCCTCACTGGGGGAGCCGGGAGCAACTTGCAGGGAGTATCTTAACTTACCCCTTCAGTGGCCCTTCCAGATCCCCAGGACTGGGGTCAGTTTGCAGTGTGAGAGAACTGCAGGCCACTTTGAAACATGGGGACAAAGGTGCTCAGGCAAGAGCTGTCCCCTCCTGGGCCACCAAAATAAACACCCCTCTGGCCACCCAGCCCTCCCTCTTGGGGATGCTTTCTGCCCCCCAAATCATTCCCAGCAGAGGACTAGGCATACTCTAGAAAAGTGTTGTCCCTGCTGTGTGTTTGCATCCCTGGGCCCCTTGCACCTGGACCCATGAGCAGAGAGGGTTGAGCACCCCCAGGCACCAGGCAGTGATCCCCCCCTCCCTTACTGCAGCTCCTCTGCTGAGCGGGGCTGACACCAAAGGAGTGGGGAGCTTAGGTGGTACTGGGGATGGCCGGACTCCAGCTAACACTTATGAATACCTTTCTATAATTGGAGCAAGTGCATTCTTGAGCAGCTGCATGTGAATCAGAGCTCCCCACCCTTACTGAACTCACGCTCACCATTGACGCCCATTACACGGCAGCCTTGCATTACTCTGGATGTTAAAAAAAAAACAAAAAACAAACAAACAAACAAAAAAACCCTGATTAGGGGAGTGGGATCTATAAAGTGGGGCTGGAAGCAGAGTCACCTGGAATTCAGCCTGCCAGGCCCCAGAGATGTCCTTCAGTGACTTACTACTGTGTGGTCTAAGAAATATTTGAAGCAGCCAAATGAGTCTGGCACGTAGCATCCAGTCCTGGTGCTGGCCCAATTCCATGGGACAGATCCCGCCGTCAGGCTGCCTGCTGCCTCCTACCCTTCTGTTAATGGTGCAAGTTATCACACCTGTCTCCCATACCGCCTTCCTCCACAGGCATCGTCAGTGTTGAAGTCATTCAGAACACATCGCATCTTGTCTGTGTACTCCTAAAGCTCCTTCTCCAAGAACAACTTAAGAATTTCATGAAAGCCTGCTTCCCTTTTCCCCTTGATGAATTCCCTTCATTCACGGTCCCTAGTACAGGCCTGAGATGCAGACGCAGACCTTCTTCTGCAAGGCCAGGGGCCGGGAAGAGCACAGGACTTGGGGTTCAGATGCTGCCCTGAGGGGTCGCCCTGGGATCCAGCCACAAGGAACGCTCCCGTTAGGCCTGCTTGTTCCCCCATGCTTGACATTCATGCGTGAGACATTTAGAATCCTGCTGGAGCAGCAAGACCAGCAGGGCCAGAGAGCAGCCTAGGAAAGTTGGAGAAGGGATCAAGTCCTTTTAGTGTGGGAGGTTGGAGAGGAATTCCTGGAGGAGGCAGGCATGACAGCAGCAGCAGGTTTGGGTGGCCAGAAGAGAGGAGGAGGAAAGAGCCAAAGCACAGGCTAAAATTTCTGTCTTAGGAGTAGCACACTCCCCCGCTAGCCCAGGGCAGGAGGCAGGCAGGCAGCCTCCTTGGGCACCCAAGCCAGCCTGCCCGGGGGCTCTGGGCCCAGGCATTTCACCAAGGTTGATGGCGTGGCATCAGGGGCCTGGCATCCAAAACCGGAGACCCTCCATGACAAGGAGAGAGTGAGGCTGCAGATGCCCCATCTCAGCAGGACCCACTCAGCCCCTCTTTATGGACCCGGTCCTCTCCATGAGCCACCTGCAGAGGGGTGTCCGCACACGTACTCCAGCACAGACGCAGCGGTGTTGTGACAGTAATTTTCCCTGTCCTGGGCCAGCCACATAGCCCTGCAGAGAACCGAAGCAGGCTGGAGAGGTGGGCAGGGCAGCTGAGCAATGCACAGCTCTTACCTCCCCTCTTCTGCAGAAACCCCTCCCGCCACCCCCAGCACCTGTTTTCAGGCCGGCCTCGGGGCAGAGCCGGAGATGAGCGCCCCAAAGCACCAGCCTCTGACCCTCTGTGTCCCCAGGAGGAAGACGAAGGCCCTGGGGAGGTGTGCTCTGCCGGGCTCAGGTCTTCCCGTGTGGCATCCTGCCCCTCTGTCTGCCTCCCAGCCCTTAGAGAGTGGGGTGGTAAAAGTTGCTTGGGGATGAGATTGGGGGTGGAAAAGAAGATAGGGGGTGCTGTGCAGCCTGTAGCTGTTTAGGAAGAAGTGCCCTGGGTTCCTGCCCCAACCCTGCCCTTCTCTAGCTGCATGATTGACCCTTCTAGTGGCTTCCTCACCAGAAACAAGGGGGCTGGAAGTGCTTTCCAGATCTTTGTTAAGGCATGTTGGCTGTGGGCATGCACGGGGAGCCTGTTAGATGCATGACGTGAAGGACAGACCCCAACTCTGATACTCCCCACCCGGCCTGGTCTCCAGTCCTGCAGATTGCCTGGCCTGCCCCTCCGTCCCCTCCTGGACCCGTCCACCATGCACTGTCCACTGGGTCTGTGGCCTTCTGCTCGGCTCCTGTGTCCCCGCCGCGGGCTGGGCAGAGCGGCCTGCAGGGGGCACCAGCGCACAAGGCCGGCTTGGCCTGCCTGCAGCCGCCGCTTCCAGCCCGGCTCTCCCCGGGCCTGGAACAGCCCTGGGCCCTAGTCCTCAGAAACTCGCCTTGTACCAACCAGACTTTAGGTCCTTCGTGAGTGGCATCAGCTCCGGGGGCCAGCCCATGAGACCCAGCCCCCTTGTCTATGGGGAAGAAGTGTCACTCCCACACCCCACTCCCTCCCGAGACGCCCCCCTCCCAGGCTGAACTTCCTGTGCTGTCCCGGGTGGCTGGGACCACTCGCTCTGACCCCTACTCTGTGCTCCTCAGCACCCCGTCTTCTGTCCCAGCATCTGTCACCTGTAGCCCACAAACGTTAGTCACCCAAGAATTAACCCAGAATCTGCCATGTTTGTGCTCCAGGCTAGGGGTTGGGAGTATGGGGGTCCATAGACAGATGCAGCCCAGCCCCTAAGAAGCTGGCAGTCCAGAGAGGGGTCAGAACTTAAATCCAGTGGCCCCATGAGCACATAGGGACAAACTGGGGCTGGTGCTGTAATTGTCCTCTACCTGCTGCGGTGGCCATGGTCAGGAAGCAGGCCGCAGCCTCAGCTGGCTCCAGCATGCGGGCCACCCCCTCCCCAGGTCGCAGCCTAGCAAGCACTGCCCTCCACACGGGCCTGGGCCCCAGAACGGAGGCGTCTCAGGTCACAGGCGGTGGGCAGCCAGGGGCCATGGTGTTTCCATGCCCCCGGCTTGGTGCCCCCGTGCCTGCAGCCTCTGCAGTCGTGACTGTAAGTTTTATGAAAACTTCTGGTGGGATTCCTCCTGCCGTTTTTCAACAGTCACCTTTGTTGGGATGTTCCTAACATGGAGGGCAAACAGGGTACAGGGCCCCCGAATCCTGGCTGTTTGTGAACTTAGCAGAAGACTGAATCAGGCCAGGCCTCCGTCTCCTCTAAGGAACTTATGGCAATGGGTAGAAAAATGGAGTCATTTCTTGTTTTAAGTATTTACTTATTTTCGCTTATTCACTCAGACATGTTCACTGTTCAAAAGGACACAACATGAAGCAGTCAGGGAGCACAGGCCCCAGCTCTGCAGGAGCACCGAGGAAGAAGAGAATGGGTCAGCCATGAGCTAACCTCCAAGTGCTCAATCCCCCAGCAAGACGCCTTGAGAAAGCAACAGGCATTTCCTGTTGGTGGTCAGTGTTCCGTCTGTCTACATGGGTGGACCCTTGCTGGCGTGGCTTGGTTTCTGCTACGGGTCCTCCCCTGTGCTGCAGCCTAGAGGCTGGCGACAGCAGGCCAGCTGGGGAGTCCAGGGCCCAGTGTGTCCCTACTTGTCATGGGGGTCACTGACCTGAATTATAACTCCTCCCAGGACTGCCAGCTTCTTAGGGGCTGGGCTGTGTCCATCTGTGGACCCTCGTACCCCCAGCCCCTAGTCTGGCACCTGCACACGGTAGATCCTCAGGCAGAGCCTCAAGAGAGGGCCTCAGAGCACAGAGAGCCCGGGCAGCTGGGTGGTCCAGGCTCTGAGCAGATACGCAGAAGGGACAGTTCTTGGTGGAACTTGGACAGTCAGTTGCTAATTTCTACTCCTGAACCGAGGAGGCACCCTCCAAAAGTCATCCACAGTGAGGTGGTAAAACAGGAAGCCAGGGGAGGTGGGGTTCAGGGGACACTTGTAGGCCTGAGATTGAGTGCTAGACCTCACGAATCACTAGCAGGCACCCTGCACATCCGTCAGACTCTTGTGAGCTAGGTGCTAATAGATCCCTTTTACACAGGGGAAAGAAAGTTCCAGAGAACTGGGGAAATACGGCAAAGCCATACAGCTGGTTTGTGACAGGAGCAGAACTCGACCCGAGTCCCCTGGCACCCCGTGACCTTGCCCCCTCGGAGGACGCTGCCTCTGTGGGTCAGAGTGTATTTGTGGGTGGGTGGGGCGGGTGGCACCAGGTATAGGCAGACGACAGGTGGGAAAGCGAGATAAAGAAGGCACTGCCGAGGTGAATTTGTTCAGAGCTCCTCCCAGAGACTGAACTTTGGCAGGGCGCCTCCCCTCTGTCATCTTATGCGCCAGAGTATTTGGAGACCAGGGTTCAGCAGGGGGCTTAGGGTCTGCTACTTCCTTCTTGTGTGTCTAGGGGTTCCTCCCCTGTTCTAGGCTGTATTCACGCAGCAAGATGGCTTTTCATTCTCCCCGGCCAGTCTCGGCTTCTCCTCTGCGTCCTTCCCACCGGCTGATTTCTAGCCCATCACCTTCATGCTTCAGGAGAAAATGCAAAGAGAAGAAAACTCCATTCGATATGTTTTGCTCCCACTTTGCAGCCGGGGTGGCTGGAGGCTGCAGCTCTGGGTTACAATGGGGTGTGGAGAGTGGGTGCCCCCGGTGCACTGTTGTTTGGGCATCCGGAGCACCCCGCTGTACACAAACCGCTTGGTCAGGTGACAGGTAGGGGCTCCAGAACCAGACACCCCTAAGAAGCAGATCTTGTCTTGGATGAACCCCACTTTTCCAATTCAGATATAGGTCAGAGGAAGAGGGTGGTCCCCTCCTCACCGTCCACCAAGCTTGAAAGACCAGGACCTCAGGCTGCAAATTGAAAACAAGAGAGAAAGCGCCTGCATGCTGCCTGTTTTCTAAGGCTCTAAATTATTAAGAAGTGTGAGGACCCTGGGGTGTGAGCTGAGGCAGCCCAGAGTTGCTCAATACCCAAGGAGCCCTTCTAAGGTTTCCCCGGCACACAGCCCAGAGTGTCACCCCGGATAAACAGCCATGTTGTAAAAAGCCTTCTTCGCCGCTGCTGCCATGCTTTTCTCTTTTTTTTTTTAAACTCTTCCCCTACCGCTTGATTTATCATGCTCTCTTTACATCTCAGTGGCTTAAGTAGCCCAGGGCTTAACACTGGGAAGGTTGGAAACTGGGTCTGCAGGAGAGGGAGAGACACTTACTACCCTGCCCGCTGCACCAGCTTCCCTGCTCTCCGGCTCTCCTCTTGTTGCAAACCTGGTGAGGCCACACAGACACTTATAAAGGGAATGCTCTGCACATGGGAAGCATAAAATACATCTCCATGGTGTATGGGCACACTGCAGCACACCCCTCCACTCCCTCTCCCTCCAGCCTGGACAGAAGGCGCAGCGTTGTCGGGGCTGACGGGCATGAGGGCCCCATAGGGGCGAGATTCTCAGAGGCCAGTGCAGCCTAACAGGCATACACGGAGCAGCCTCTCTGTACCTGGGGCCATGGAAGAGCTGGGCAGGGCCTGAGGAGGGAGAGAGGTGCAGGTGGGCTCTGAAACACTGTCTGTCCCCGCGACCCTTTCCCCAGCCCCCCCCCACCCGCCTTCCTGGCTAGCACACCTGTTCCATCTCAGGCCACCAAGACTCACCAGCCCCGTACGTCTGCTGGGGGAGTCACAGAAGGCGAGGACCCCCTCACCCCCGCCCCAACCCCTGCCTTCATGGAGCTTCTGGCTTTGCAAAACACTCCCCACACCCCACCCTCACCCCCACTCCTGTTGTCAGGTTCTCAAATGACCCCAAAGGGCTTGCTTGCAAAAGTTTGTTCCCTGGACTTTGTTTTTTTTCCCCATCTGTTCTACCCTCCTAGTGCCTCGTGGCTCCCGCCCCAGCGCCAGCCCCCTGTCTGTCCCTGCAAACACAAGTCAGCTGTGTATGCAGACAAAGCCTTGCGTCTCCACAGGGGCCGAGCCGCAGAAGGGACATTTCCAGGGAACTCTGGGGGCGGCGGCTGGGAGGGCAGAGGCAACTGTCTGATTAGCAGGGACCCGGCGTCACCGTCTAGGGCAGAGAGGGCGCTGGGGACTTGGCCGGGCCCCAGGGGCCCTGCCTGTGGGTGGTGACTGGGAGAGGCAGCCAGCCTGGGAGAAATGTGCTGTTTGAGAAGTGTAGGAAACGGGCTGGAGAGGAGAGATAACAGGCCGTCCTCCGGGTGTCTGTGTGTCTGCGTCTGCCGGCCAGGGTGGCTGGAGCCAGGCGGTCTGAGGCCGTATCTGGTGAGATTTTTGTTCTGGGTTGTGAAAGTGACCTGTGGAGCCAGCAGCAGGGTTCAGGGCCTGGGAGAGAAGACACGTGGCCCTTCCCCCTCCTCCCCCTGGTCTTGTGTCCGTCTCCCTTCCTTCCCCCTTTCCCAAGAATAGGAAATGAGGGAGCCAGAGGGCATGGTGAGAGGAAACATTCTGAGTGCAGTGGAAATTGGTAAAAGGCCTGGATTTCAGTCTCGATTATAACCCTAATTTGACATATGAACTTGGAAACCACCCCTAATATTTCTGGCTCTCAGTTTCATTGGCCGTAAAATGGGGATTATTTATATCTGCCCTGCATATCTTGCAGGGTGGTTGGGGAGATCTTATGAAATAATGATGTGAAAATAGTTTGTAGACTGTAATGTGCCACATAAATGTAAAGAGTTGTAATATTGTAACTTTTTATCTCCCTGTGTTAGGGGAGCAGCTCAAGTTAGCACAGAGACTTGCAGCTCCAGGGGTTTTCGTGGGAGCCAGTGGGAGGTCCAGGCCCAGCCAGGGGAGGGGTCCTTACAGAATCCTGGACCCCAGGCAGGAGGGGAAGACACAGAGAGTCAGGGGCCTTCTCAGGTGGGGTGTCAGTCACGGGGTGGCTGGCTCAGGTGGAGGGAGGCCATCCGATTGGGCATGCACTTTACCAGGGAGGGGGGAGTTAGGAGAAGCCCCTCCCGCATCAGGGTCTCAAGGCCCTTCCTGTCCCGGAGGACAGAGGCAATACCGCTTTCCTTTCCTAAGTCTCCACTGCCCAAGGAAGCCGGGTCACCCTACCCCCGCAACCCCCACCCCATCCTGACCTGGAAATCAGCCTTCTCTGGTGTGGAAACTGCAGGAAGGAGCTGGCAGAGGTGACAGGACTGCGAGGCTGAGAAGCTGAGCTATTTAAAGCGTGCGGCACCAAGGGGGCTCGAGTACCACCCACCCCCAGGCCCTCCAGCACGCAGCAGTCCCTTCCTGGCCCAGATCCCAGGCCCTCCAGGCACCCAGGGGGTCGCAGGTCAGGCGCCAGGGGCTCTGGGGAGCTGCAGGTTGACAGGGCCTGGGGCAGGCAGGGGAAGGCGGTTTGGGTTCCCTCCTCTGAGCCTCCGGGCTGAGTTGGCCAGGCCACACAGACTCTTTGGCTCCTCGCACCTTATAAACGGGGCTGGGTACGCGTGTGGAGCTTAGAGGTGGAATGCACGGGTGCCCGCAGCCCAGGGCAGCTGCCCCTCTCCCCCCATCCCTGTCCCCGTTGGCCACTAGACTCAGAGAGCCAGAGCCAGGCTGCAGCAGCACCGGGATGTGGGGAGCTTTGCTGGTAGGCCCTTTTCTCCTCACCCAGTCCTACCCTCCCATCCACACCCCAGATTACAGAGGTTTCCTTCCTCTATCCCCAATTAGTGTTTGCCTGCCCTGTGCCATAACCCATTAGCAAGGGGTACAGTATATTGTCCTTCCTCCCCTCCAGAGGCCAGCATCTTAACCCAGAAGAGCCACACAGCGGACCACACAGGCCACAAACCTGGTATACACTGTGGGCACCACCCACGTGGCTCATGTATGGATTGACACGGGTGTTAGCCAACTGCCCTTGCTGGGAAAGGCTCTCCATTATTCTGAGATTATATCCTTCCTACTATCCTGGCATTACAATGACCTTTCTCTTATGAAATGATGGATGAAAGATTTGTTAAGATGTCCTTAGCAAAATAGAATGTTAGCAACTCTCAAATTTTGCCAGTCCAAGAAATCCTGGAGTCCAGGCCTTGTGCCCTGGTTGGTCCAAAGCAGCACAGTTCAGCTGGGCACCCAGCTGTCCAGGACCCAGAGGGGCTAGGTGGGCCCTGGGGCCCGAGGGACGAAAGGCCTGCTGGGTGGAAGGAATCGACAGGAGGCATGGTGAGTGGGGTGCAGCCCGGGGAGCTAGCGATGGGGCACTCTTGACCCCGGGGCCTGCGTGTCTCAACCCAATGGTGACTTGCAGCCTCACAGCTTGGGTGCTCTGTTCTCAGCTGGAGAGCCTTCCTCCCACATGGCTGGGAATTCAGTGGCCCTGCTGCCTGCCGCAGGCTGCCGCTGTCTCCCGACATGCCTGGAAAACCCAGAGAACATGCACGGTCTGCTTTCTGTCAACCCCTGCCATTTGGCTGAGCCTCAGAGGCACCCAGCCAGCACCCACTCCACCAGCCTTACAAGAGTGAGCTGTTTCCCACGCACTTAACGGCGCTGCTCTCTCCTCTCTCGCGCCCTCTGTCCGCCTCGCGTGGCTCCCGTGTGCGGTGCCGATGACACCTCACCTAGCCAGCTTCGTTCATTTATCTGCCGAGCACCTACTGTGTGCCAGGCAGTGTGCGAGTGCAAACATGGATGAGACCCTCATAACTGATGGGGGAGATGGACAGGTAAACCAGTAACTACAGAACCGGGTGACAAGTGCTGTGGTAGAGGCCCAGCCAGATGGCTCTGGGACCTTGAGGAGAAAGAACCAGCCACTTGGGTGGTCGGAGGAGGAGACGACAGGGAGTCTTGGTGGATGGTTCGGGAGCTGCCAAGTGAAGTGCACGGAAGAGTATTTTCCGGGTGAACCAATGAGCAAAGGCAAGAAGCAGGAAAGCAGAGTGTGCAGAGCAAAGGGGAGCGCTTGTTGCTGGAGGGGTGGGGGGCGGAGCCAGGTTGGGAGGGGCTCTCTGTCCTCCCAGGGGTCGACGCTAGACCCTTTGGGGTGCATTGAAGTTTCATAGGGAGGGAGCTGTTGCCTCAAGATTGGAATCTTAGCCCCTCCCCCTGCAACAGGGAGGAAGACTGGGCGAGGACCAAGTTTGGAGCAGGGAGTCCTACTGCGGTGGGAGCCTCCTGGGGAGTCCACTCAGGTGGCAGCAGTGGGACCTGAGGATCAGGGAGTGATCTGAGTGGTTGACTCAGAGGGAACAGCTGAATGCAAGAAGTGGGAAAGAGGGAAGTGGCAAGTTTTCCGGCTTGGATGCCACCAAGGACCTTTTCCTTTCCCGTGCAGCTGCACCGTGAGCCCAGGGCTCTCAGCAGAGGGGATGCACTCTTCCCTCTACGTGCAAACAGTCTCTCCCCTACCTGCTCAGGGCAACCCACGCCAACACCTTCCCCATCCTCCCTGGGAAACAAACCCCAAACAGGCTGGCCCTCGGCCTCAGCTCTGCTGAATGTGTAAGCATCAGGTTTTGTTTCTGGCAAAAACAGACACTGAGGTCCAGGCTGAATTTCTTTTTTTCCTTTCTCTTTTCTTTCCTTTCTCTTTTCTTTCCTACCCTTTTCCCTCCCTTTCTCTCCCCCTCCCTCCCTTCCTTCTCTTCTCTCTCTGCTCCCTCCCTCCCTCCTTTGCTCCCATTTTTTAATGAAAGGCACTCATAGAAAGGTAAAAGGAGCCATACAGACTACTGAAGTTTCTTACTCATACAGGTTCCAACCTAAACTAAGCTTGGGTTACCCATAAGTGACTACAAAGTTAGAAAAATAAATTGCAGAAAGTGAAGAATGAAGACTTACATGGGATGCCCTTTCACAAAATAGTCCGATGGCCTCAGTGGACTGTGTGCCCCTTTCCCCACCACGTCCCCACTGCCTGCTCTCTGGGGACCTCCTTGCATCCCGAGGCTGAACGAGTATTTCCTTCCTTGCATACATCAGCCATCCTGCAGAAACCTGCCCACCTGCAGAGAGTTCCTATTTTCCTCTAAAATGAGCAGAGGAACCTGGCCCAACCATGAGACCATCAAGGGAGCTAAAGGCTTTCAGAAGTGAGAATCACCAAAGACTAAACCAGGGGAAGGAACTCGGGGGTTCCTAAGAGACTGCTGGGAGTCAGAACCTGGCTATGACCTCAGCTTGGCCATGAACAAGCTTGTGACCTCAATGGCATCAACACCTGCCGGTCACCAGGCTTCCACTATGTACCTTGGCTGCACGTGGGGAGCTTTTAAAACCTCCACTGCCCAGGTCTCACCCAGAATCAGCAGACCAGACAGAGAGAAGGAAGTCGCTGGCCGAACAGTCTCCCCTTCCCTGGTGTTTGGCAGGAGGCCTGCAGGGGAGGCCATTGCTGCCGTGTGGACCTGGCACCTCTTGGCAAACACCCTGAGGGCCTCCTGGGCCCAGCAGTGAGCAGTGTGATGAGCCTGCACTTGGACCCCCCTTCCTGCCTGGGTCCGAATTCCAGCTCTGCCACTCACAAGCTGTGCAACTTTGGGCACGTGAGCTAATCTTTCTCATTGTGTGATGGGGGTGAGAATAGAGTTGTTGCTGCTGTTGAATGAGACCGTGCACGCAAGGAGCTTAATGCGGTGCCCGGTACCTGGCAGGCACTCGATAAATCCCAGTGCTCTATTACTGGTATCATCAGGCCCTTGCTCAGGGCTGAGCAGAAACCAGATGGGCCAGGACCTGAGTCGATGGGAGATGACCGTCTTCATCCAGGGCTTCCTCCTTTGGCCTTATGCGCTCCTCAGCTATAAGCTTGTGACCCCTGGGCACAGAGTCCAAGCCCAGGACACTGGGGACAGAGGGCAGC
Source organism: Choloepus didactylus (assembly GCF_015220235.1). Taxonomy (NCBI): domain Eukaryota; kingdom Metazoa; phylum Chordata; class Mammalia; order Pilosa; family Megalonychidae; genus Choloepus; species Choloepus didactylus. The sequence goes on along the minus strand of NC_051322.1, from coordinate 31,882,555 downwards.
AGGGGCCCTAGGCCCAGCTCTTCTCCCTCCCCGACCCAGTGGGCCTTCCCTCTCCCTCTACCACAGTCACTGCCGCCTTCACCTCTCCCCTGGTCACCTCTGAGCCCATAAAAACCTTCTGCTTGGGGGCAGGGGGTGGGCTGGGTGACCTCTGGGGCTCCTGCCCTCCTGGCACTGCAGTACATCTCCTCCTCTTGCCCGGTCACTCATTCTGTGTCCTGCTGAGGACCACCACCCTTCCATAGGGCTCAGCCGGCAGCCGGGAAGGGGCCCCAGGGCTGGAACTTTGTCTGGGGCGTCAGCACCATTGAGGCAGGGGCGGGGCTGGGTCAGGACGACAGCAGAGCCTTTCACTGCTCTCTGGGAACAGCTGTGAGGGGTGCAAGAGGGGACAGATGACTAGGAGCCACCCCCCTTCCTTACTGTTAGTGAGGGGTGGGCAGAGGAGGGGGCTCACCAAGGCTGCCTGTGACCACATTGTTTCACATCCTAAGAATCCAAAGAAAGAAAGAAAGAAAGGGGAAGAAAGTGAAGAAGGAAGGAAGGAGACATGTATCTCTCAGAAGAGAAAAACCATGAGGCACCAAGGGCTTCTCCCAAGTAATTTCTTAAATTACCTGTTGCAGGTTGGTTTTACACTCAGGAAAGCGCAGCCCACCTCTCGCCCAAGCTGCTTGTGCTTTGCAAGCCTTCACCCCTGCTGCCCTAACCCAGATACTGTGACGAGGGCCCCCGAAAAGCCCCAGCTCTCGGCCTCCGAGGTCTTCCCCTGGTTGGGTCCTGGGGAAAGGGGGCAGCCGTGTGCATGTGTGTGCACGCGCGTGTGTGTGTGAGCCTGTGTGGCCACATTATGCATTCCGTCTCCCAGACAGCACTGTCTGGCTGCGCCCTGTCTGCTCCTTTTCCAAAGGACAGTTTGCAGTTTAGATGAACGGTTCCCGGCAATAAATGGTGTTCTCTCTGCTCCTACCCCCAGCCCTGCACAGCTTCCCTGAGCCCTGAGCAGAGCAGAAAAGCATGGCAAAGACTGCCAGCCGGCCACAGTGCTGGGCTGGGAGCCTGGCAGTCGGGGGCATCAGAGTTTCTCTCTCTATCATCTCCTGGGGTGGCAGGGGCCTGGGTCTCAGCAGAGGTGAGGTGGAGCCAGACCCTTCTTGGCTCTGTAAAGTACTGCAAGGAAGAGCATCTCTTCCGACCTTGAGCCAGGGGCTCCCCCTTTCCAACATCTCCAAGTGATAACTCCCAAAGGGGACAACTGGATGGCTGACCCTCTGACCTCTAGTTTGGGAGGAGGAAAAAAACTTATTACTATAATTTTTTGTCCCTTTCGAAAAAGGAGGGAAAGGACCCAGTAACAGCAGTACCCTAAGCTGAGATCCTGCTCAGGGACTGGGGCACGCCGGCTTTGGGGACAGAGCCTCATTCTGGGGACCTCATGTGTAAAATACAGCTGTGGCCCCTGGTGAGGGGCAGGCTGCAGTGCTTTGGGCCAGGATTCGGGATGCTTGAGTTCTGGGTCCCACTCTTACCCTTTGGGGGACTTTAGGTGAGCCCTTTCTCTTCTCTGGCCTCAGTTTCCTCACCTGTAAATAATAGCCTAAGGCGACTGAGGGTCTTTCGTTACCAACACTGAATCCTATGACCCTGATCCTCCCAGTTCACCGGGCCATCCCTGGCCACGCCTGGAGCAGTTACCCCTGCCGGGCCACGCTCCTGCCTGTCCAGTGGCTGCACTGCCGGAAAGGCTCTTGGGGCGGAAGGAGGCCGGGGAGCATGTGGACAGGGACAGCCGGGAGGCACAGCGACCGCCTTTGTAGATAAGAGTCCCAAGTCTGGGAGACGCGGAGTCATGAGAGCCATGGGGACAGAACCCAGACACCATCTCCAGAACAGTGAAACTCCAGGATCAGCCTTGGAAAGGTCACTGTGGAAAAAATAAGAGGAAGCCCTTGTATTTCTTTACCAGGTGGGGGTGAACTCATCACTTCCCTGGAGACGCAGGCCCACAGTGGACACAGATGCCGGGAAGGCGGAGATAACATGCAGGCATGGCTTCACAGGGAGCCTGAGGGAGGCTGCTCACCGACGGCCAGCAGAACCCTGTGCCCACCCCCACAGCCAGCCCTTCAGGCCTGGGGAGACCCTGAGCAGATGAGGAGGGCTCCTGCCGTGCGGAGCAAGGGGGAGAGGTGGCAAGAGTGCATGTGTGCAGATGGCACAGGGTGGCCGCTGGGAGACGTGGAGTCCCACAGGACCCACACGGGGTGCAGACCCTTGTCCTGTCTTAGCACAGTCCCTCCCCACCTCCCACCACTGTGCCTGCAGCTCCCACCTTAGCAGGGAGGACTGAGAAGCCCCAAATCGTTTTCTTTGGGTTTGGGGAGATATTAGCTGATTTTTCCCTCCTACAGTATGGTTGTCAGTAGCATGAAATAGGGAGTCAGACAGACCTGGGTTCAAATCCCAGCTGTACCACTTACTAGTCATGTGATTTGGGATTTTAGATGGGTTTCTTAATCTCTCTAATTCCCACTGGGGATGTGGGAATGATAACAAGTACTCCATGCGGTTGCCATGGGGATTAAATGAGGTAACGTATGTCACATGGTCGGTACACAGGAAGCATCCGTGATGCCAGTAGATATCTAACTGGACTTCGCCTGGGGTAATAGTGAAGGGAGTTTGTGTTTCTATCTGATTCACCGGGATCGTACTGATACTGTGGGTATCAGTACGTGCAGCTCCCAGGAAGTACAATCAAGAGAAAATCAGGGCTGCCCCATGTTCATGGATCAGAAGACTCCGTATTGTTTGGATGTCAGTTCTTCACGAGTTGATCTCTAGCTTCAGTGTCATCCCAGTCAAAATCCCAGCAACCTTTTCAGTAGAAATCGACAAACTGATTCTAAAATGTAGACGAAGTGCAGAGGACCGAGGATCTCCAAAGCAGTCTTCAGAAAGAAGAGCCAAGTTGGAAGCATCAACCAAGGGCTGGTTTCAGCTCCCAGGAAGGTGAAGGCTCTGAGAGGAGACAAGACATCGTGAGAGACCACACGCTCAGTTCCTGGGAGTGTAAGGTGGTGGCAACACGGACAGACGCTGGAGCCAGCTTTGCCGGGGACCAGCCTATGAGCCTGGGCAGGGTGCTTTTCACCTCTCTGTGCCCCAGATTTCTTGTCTGTAAAATGGGGATCACAGCACCAGGACCCAGGGCTCTTGTGGGGATTAGATGAGCTAATGCACTGATAAGATAAAGCCAAGAGAATACCCAGATCCTCTTGTTTGCTTGGGTTGAATTAGAGCTTCTAATCTGGTGGGAAAAATAAGCCACAAGCAAATGGTCATGGGGGCGAGGGCCGTGTGACCAGTGCAGTCAGTAAAGCTAGAGGGATTCAGGGGGAGAGGCTTTCTGCTGGGTTGGCAGGAGACTGTGCCATCGAAGAAGCAAAGCCAGGTTTAGTTCAATATTAAACTCTCCGCTAGATGCTAGGGAGGGGACGGAAATGGGATACACTCTGGGTTCCTGCATTGAGGACCTACGTCCCAGGGAGGTGGGCCTTGAAGGGTGAATGCACTTGCCCAAGGGTGAGACGCTGCCGTTGGTGAGGACGGAGGCTCTGGGAGCCCAGCCCCTCTTTTTCTGAGACCCAGATCGGGGAAGCAGGTTGCCCAGGCTTGCTGGGCCGAAGGTGCAAGGTAGAGGAAGTTTCAAGCAGAACGCGGGTGTGAACACAGGTCTGAGAACAAGACGGTGTTGGTTGGGGCCTCGTGAGAAGAAGGCTGTTTCTTGAGCCCAGAGTTCAAGGGGGCCATGTGGGTAGGTGACGGCCGTCAGGCATGAGTCACCCGGGGCAGGCTGCCAAGCCTGACAGGACGCCCCACAGAGCCCCTTGGCCCCAGCCCAGCTCAGCACCCCCTCCCTACCCCCGGACACACGGACCCCACCAGGCCTGGAGACATTTCCTGAAAGACCAAGAAAGCGCCAGGAGCTGGGGGGGCTGCCTCGGCCCGCCGGGGGCTCAGGGCCAGGTCTCTCACCACAAAGCTGATGTGTGAGGGGAGGACGTGACCGGCAGCTTTCATTCTCAGATGCCGGGGATTTCAGAGGAATTCAGCCAGCTCCGGCTCTGAAGTTCCCACTTCAGACCCCGCCCGGCTGGAGCCACGGGCGCCTCCGCCACCACCCTGAAAATCAGAGAAGCACGTCATAGGCCACGTCTGTGCAGGAGAACACGTCCTCCTGGTGGCCTCTGTGCGCCGGCCCTCCACCTGATCTTCCCAAATGCACATTCCCCTTCAGGGAGCCACGGGCACTCCTCTAACCTGTGAGGGGTCGTCCGCCCAGGAGAGTGCCAGCTCGTGTGACCAGCGTCCCAGGAATGCCCGTCCGAGTCTGTGAGTGCCTGAGCAGACCTGGGGAGAAAGGGCAGGTGCTGTGCAAGCCCTGCATAGCGGCTCAAACCAAAAGAGGGGGACACCCGTGTCCAGATCACTTCGTGGGGCTCCTATATCGCTGTCCGGTCAGGTGGTGAGTGCCACAGGAGAAGGCCTCGCTCTGGACAGATGAGGAAACTGAGGCCCCAGAGTGCATGGGATTTGTCCGAGGCCCTACAGTAAGATAGAGGCTGAACAAGGATCTAGTTCTCTTCAAACCTTGATTGCAGTTTTACTTCATTTTCTTCCTTCTGTAAGAAAAAGGCAAACTCTGGACAGGCAGGCAGGGGCACAAGAAGGACCACCAGACACCAGAGGAAAGGGGAGGGTGGCCGTGTCCGAGTCAGGCTCCCTGCCCCTCCCCATGCTGAGGAGGCGTCTACTAACGAGAAACGGGGGGCAGTGGGGGGGGGTGCAGGCTACGGCCCATCACCGCTAAACCTCTTGACATTTCATGGGAAAGTAGTGTCATTTTATCATCTCGTTCTTTGGTGACACTTAAGTTTCAGCTTCCGGGAAAGTGGTGGAGAGGGTAGGATAGACATGTAGGGCTGCCCTTGCTCCCTGCAGCTTTATATAACTCAGACCTTTCCCACCCAGCCATTGACAACTCTGGCTTCTGTAGCTGGTGCCAATAAGATTAAGTATGTAGCACCCATGATTTTTTGTGCTCAGTATTTCTGACAAAGTGTTTCCTCCCTCCATAGCGATAGCTCGGTAAACAGACTGCCCTGGAGAGGAAAGGCATGTTGTGTGCCCACAGGCTCCAGTGACAGCTCTGGTGCCCCCTTTTTCTTTTTCTTTTGAATAATCAGCCTGGCTGAAGTTCATCTCCATTTATCTGCTTTTCCCTAAAAGTTGTTCCCAAATACTTCACTGAGGTAACCAGGTAAATGCCCAAACGAGACAAATGGAGTAGGTCAAAGTGTCAGCCCACCCAAGTTTTATTAGATTTCAGGGCCATTAGGTCCAGCCAGGCCCCCAGGTAAAGGGGGAAGGTCTTCTGAGAAGGACACAGGGACTGTGTTGGTTAAACCAGCCTTGCAGATAAGAATCCTGGCAACGTCTCCCGGCCACTCATGCCCACACAGTGCTAGCAGTAGGACACCCAAAGTTAAGCAAAATTGAGTGGGAGCATCCCCCTCTGCTCCTACTCTCCTTACCTTCTCTCCTTTCTCCACAGAAGATTCCATCCCCTTGTCCATCTTTCCAGAGGAGAGGGTGGTACCTGTACCAATTCAAGATCCTCTGGACCTGCTAGTGGCCCAAGGGTGACTTTCAGCCCCCCAAGAAAGTGCCACAAGAGGACCCTCCATTGCGTACCCCACTCTGGCCCCCAGCTTGGTTCCTGCTTCTCATACTTCCTGCCTGGAGATATGCAGACAATCCCAAACAGATTTTTTTGTAGCTTCTTCAATAGATTTATTCCCCATAGCCAGCCATAAAGTTGAAGACAAGGTTGAGCTTTTGAACAGCCACACTGGGCAAGGAGTCAGCAAGCATTCCAGCACAGCATGATGGGAAGACAGTAGGAGAGCCAGATCCAGACCACCAGAGACTCAGGAGCTAAGACTCTCAGGCAGTCTCCCACCCAGCACATCCAGTTTCCCCAGGTTAGGGGAAGGGTCTTGCTGGTCAGGAAGGGGTGGGCTTTGGCCAGTGCTCCCTTGGCTTTCCAACAACAAACACAGACTTTGAATGACTTAGGGGGTCAACCTTTCAAGAACCAATTGCTTGGGGTGGCAGGTAGAGAGAAAACTTGGAAACAGAGGAAAGTTTGAGGACAGTCTTCCCAGAATAGCTTTAAAAATGGGACAGCTTTACAACCCACCTAGGATGATTGAAAGCAGGTGGGATTGAACTAGATGCTCGCTGGAGATGCCTGTCAGACCAGAGTTTGCTGTAACTCTGTGGGTTTCCTGATTGTTCACCAGATCTCAAGATACAGCTTGGGATGTTCCTTCCCCCAAGGCTCCTTGTATATATTGCATTAGATTCAGAGCCTGACAGAGTGTAAGCCCACAAACATTTGTGGACGGATGGATGGAGTATAGACAGATGGGAAGATAGGTGGATGGATAGTGTATACATGGCTGGACAGATAGATGGATGATGTAGACTCCAAATTAACCAACCAGAATCTTGCATGGGGATCCATGACAGAGAATACAGAAATCACAAGGACTTAATGTTGTCTTCACGTCCTGTGCTATGGATGTTGGTTTCACCTTAGGAATAAACCATATTTTAGAAGCAGGTGGTGTTATTCCTGGCCAGGTATTTTGATCCTCCAGCGGCAAGGTTACCTTTTCCTTGAACAATGGAGTGTCAAACCAGGACTGGGTTGCTGGAGGGAGGCCATCAGATCAGGGATGCTGTCCTGAGGGCTGTTCTCCTGGCACCCCCTTACCTCTGCGCCCTGCTAATGGGCCATAGCTTCTCCTAATCCTGTTTCTGCAGGGCCATTGGCTCGCACACATACAGTTGCCTGAGGTTATCGTAACTTGCAGTTGTTGAGAAATGGACCCTGCACTAGCTCCCACAGATGCAAGCAGCAAAGGCCTGTGCATCACCTTCTCAGCCCCACAGGACTGTTTTAAGGAAGCTCCCAGATAAAGGAAGCCTGCAGTGACTCCTTCAGTTTAATGAAGATGCCATGCCTGTTGGGAAACAATCACAGCTTAGTTTTACACTTTTAATCAAGCTTCTTAAAATGGTTTCTAAAGGGGGTCCCGCATTCCCTGGACTCTTTTAGGTCTGTGGATCCTGTTTTCCCCAGGAGTTTGATACCCCTGCAGGGATGACTGGCCTCCTTCCTCTGGCTCCCCAGCAAGAGGCTCAGCACCTAGCTGCACTCACCTTCTTTAGGTCACCAACCTGATGGAATTGGACGTCAAGCTCTTGGTGGGGAAGAATTTAAGACCATTAAGTGAAATCCTCTCTCTCTCTGTGAGGGTTTAATGTTTATGGAAAGTAGGACTTTTTTCCCCACCGTGAGCCTTGGAAAGCTGTCGGCATCCTTGCGCCAAGCCAGTTGCCATCCCTGTGTGCTGGCAGTTACGGGGACTGCAGGCATAGAGCAGAGGAGGGAAACAGCCTCTGAAAGGCCAGCTTTGAAATTGGCAGAGATTGCTGCCACTCTGCATTATTTTAGCTTTTGGTTCTGCGAAGGTCAGTGTGCAGGAAGAAGGGACTAGCTGGAGGTGGTGAGAACAGAAAGCTGTTTATCAACATGGATATTCCTACAAGGAAGCAGCCATCTGAACTTCTGTTAATCCCCCCATGCAACCTGCACCCCACCCCACCCCACCCCCAGAACACATGCACCCACAGCCACCGCAAGGCGAGCCAGGGCGGAAGGGCCTGGAACACCTTGCTTATTTTACACAGTTGGGGCTTCTGGAACGTTTGTCGGCATATTCCTACCTTAAATTCCCCAGGGAGGGAGGGACCTGGGCAGTTGGAATTGTTTCCCCTAACCTTGTTGACTGATAAAAGTCTGGGTTAGGGACCTACAATTTCCTTAGGAGTGTCCATTGTACTGCTCGAGCCTTTCAGGAGTCAGAGGTGCCCGGCCCGGAGCTAAAAGGCCATGTCAGCTGTCTGCACTGACAGCATACTCCCCCACCTGGGTCCCCAACAGCCTGGCCGCCGTCTCCCAGGGACTCTAAGGCCCCCTGTTATCAGCCCATAGATGATTTCCCGTAGTCCTACTCCACAGAGGCATCTAAACTACCCCTAATTTTCCTTCCTTCAAACCCCACTTAAACCCTATTTTTCTGAGGGAAGAGTATATTTCTATCAGTTGAACTGTGCTAGTTGACGTTGTACCCTATGGTTTGACTGGGAAGCTTCCAGAGAAACAGAATTATCCTAAAGGCGTGGTGCCAGCGGGGTGATCTCCGGCGCTGTGGCATGCTGGGGTGGGGGCGTTCCAAGGCAGAAGAGAGCCTTCCGGGGCCCCTCTGCCCACTCCCCTGAGCCTGTGCTCTCTGGGCCTGCAGCTGCCTCTCCCCCCAGCATGGGAATCAGGCCTTGGGGTCTCACAGAATCTGTAAGGAGTAGCAGGGCACATCTTAGGAACCCATTTTCCAGATGGGGCTCAGTGGGGTGAAGTGAATCACCCAAGATCCCATAGTGCTCTCTGCACTCCCCTTGGGTGTTTGCTAAGAAAGCAGAGCCGGTGGGCCAGAAAGTGGGACCACTCCAGCTCGCCACCCTTCTGGACTGCAGGCAGAGCATCCACGTCAGCAGATAACACCTCTGCGTGCAAGGGTGACGGGGGTAAGAAGGTGCCAGACACAATTGCTACCACCAGCTTCCTGTCCTTCCTCTCAGCAGACTTGTGAACAAGCTGGCATGATTTTCATCTGGGGGCATTGTCATAGGAGCTGTTTGTCAGCGTCATCTGGTAAATGCAGCTGAATTATCTGTTGTCCAAGACGTCCCCAAATATGTAGTGTTAAGAGTGCTAAGCTGTACACATTTAAAAATGCAGTCAAACTGATGAAAGGTAATTATCTAATGGTACCGACATCACAACCTAAGCACAGGACTGTTAGTTCCAGAGGCCACGCTTTATTTTTACTTTCTCAGGTTTTGGGTTCTTCACACATAAGGGCTCACTCTTTTTTTTTTTTTTAAAGAAAAAAAAAAAAAAACCATGATTCTGTCTCTGTAATCCACAAAGGGGAAATGGCTGCTGATTAAACACTGGGTGCAGCTTTTATACACTGGGTGGGGGTTGTTGATCGATTTAGCACGAGTTCCGTTGAGTCCAATGAAATAGGTGCTTGGTACACAGCTGAGTGTCCTCTGCAGTCCCCAGATGGCTCCTAAAGAAAGCTTTAAGGGTCCCCCTCACGGGCCTTACGTTATCGTTCCCTCACTGGGTGTGTTTCCCAGTGTTACTCAAGAGCCTCTGAGTCTTGCTGTGTCCTAAGAAGTTGCTCCATGGGGATGTGCAAAGTTGTCACCCCAGGCAGTGATCCTCAACTGGGGGCAGTTTTGCCCCCAGCTGACATTTGGCAATGTCCGGAGATACTTCTGATTTTCACAACTGAGGAGGGGGATGTGCTACTGGCATCTAAAGGGTTGAGGCCAGGGATGTTGCTAAATATTTTGTAATGCACAGACACCCCCCACCCCACCCCACCCCAGAAAAAAAAATGTCAATAGTGCTGAGATTAGGGAAACCTGTTCTAGCAGATGGAGCCTCTTCCCGCCTCCCAGTATGTCATTTTACAGGAGATGCCTGGGTCAGAAAGGCTATGGTGGGCAGGGAAAGTGCACAGTGCCAGCCAACAGCCTTTGGTCATGTGGGTCAGTTTAGGAAGCAGCTACTGAGCCATCCACTCAAGGTCAGGACCAAACCGTACTTTAAGGGGCTAAAAGATGAGCAAGGTGTGGTCTCTACAGAACCACCCAGCTTTGTAGAACACTGTCAGTTCACAAAGTGATTTTATACCCATTGCCTCATTCAATCTTCACAACAGCTCTTGGGTCTGACAGGGCAGGTATGATCAGCCCCAAGGTCACATAGCTCATAATGGCAGATATTCTGGTCTTTCTACTGGGATCATTTTTTAGTTAAGTTCAGCACATCCTTTTCTGGGCTCAAAGCTTCCTTTCCTTTCTTGGTTGAGCTGGATCCCCTGTTGGTGGGGGAATCAGTCCTTTCTTCCATCCACCTTAATGAAACCTACATAAGGACAGAACGAGCTTCCCATCTGAGCATCTATGCTTTTCTTGAAGGAGCCTCCCGTCATAGCCCATAGCCATCAGAATCATCTCGTTTTCATACCCTGTCTGACCTTTTGCCAAAGCCAACCTCAGATACAGCAGGGAAGTTACCCATTTGATAAGGGGCCCAGAGGCCACCTCTCACTGTGCCCCAACAATAACTCCCACCCGGGACTGCCATAGCCTCCTTCATTCAGTTTCTCCAACAGATGCTTACTAAGGGCCTTCCATGTCCCAGACACTGGGTATAGATGGGTGAATAAAATAGACACCGTTCCTCTGCCTCATGGCATCTGCAGTCCCAGAGGAAGAGGCAGTCACTGAGCACATAAACCAACAAGTGTGCAATTACCGATTGTGATGTGTGCTATGAAGAAGAGCAAACAAGATACAGTTGTAGATAGTAACAAGAGTGGAGGTTCTACTTCAAGCAGGATAGAGGCCTCTGGGAAGAGAAGACGAGTAAGCCAAGACCCGAAGGATGAGAATATGAACCAGCTTTTCTAAGGCCAGAGAAAGAAGGGAGGGGGGCACCTCAGTACGTGCAGAGACAATTCTACCCATATTTCATGGCTAGCATTTGCATCATCAGACATATCTTGAATGCAACAGGAGTCCCCAAACTGCTGTTTTATACCCAGCTCTACTTCCTGCCAGATGCATGAAAAAGACAAAGAGTAAGATACCTAAGAGGCATACAGTCTAGCCAAGGAAATAAAATATGCCCACAAAACTATGCTAACCAGAACATGAGCTTGCAGTGGAGGTCTCCCCCACCCCACCGCCAGCTCTGACCAGCCCCCCTCTTCCCTCTACCCTTAGTCACCACTTTTCTCCCTCCTCTCTGAAGAGACACCATCACCCTGGCCTGGCTCTAATGCCCATCACACACTGGCCAAGGAGTGGGAGGTTCGATGAGCTATCCCATCACATCTGAGATGGTTTCCACACACAACCTGTGTCCTTGGGCCCTAATTTGGGAAGGCCTAGGAAGTAGGAGAGACAAAGATCCATTAAATATTTACCTTGGACAGGTGACTTCCATTCCTCATTATATTTAACCCTGTTGTCCTTTCTTGGATGGGGAATGTGAGACTGGGAGTCCTGGGCCTTGCCAAGGTCTTGGGGCTGGGTGAGATTCACATCAGACACCCTCATCCAGGCCTGCCTGGCTTTCAAGCCCATTGTGTGTACTTTCAACTCACCAGTAGTTTTTATACTTTTTAGCAGCAGAGTTATTTTTTCCAAACTCTGTTTCAGGGCATATCCTCAACCATGCAAAATGGACCCAGCAGAGGGGTTTTCTCTGAGATTAAGGAACTCAGTGTCCTGCCCCCCATGACCTCCCCTCACCCATCCCTATGGATAGCCACCTAGTGTGTGGCCTGATGCTTAGATCTCATCGAGAGGGACTGAGGACTTCCTTCAGGACCACCCCCACCCCTGCAGCACTGAGCACAGAGCAGTCATCACGAAGCCCAGATGGGTAGGCTCATGTGGAATGGCAGTAGAGGGGCAGACATCTTCCGTCCATGTCTTGGCAGCAAATAACAGACATGACGATAGCTTCCATGTCCATATCACATACTGTCTCCAGACGCAGGGCATGAGCCAGTGTCCCCAGTTCACAGATGCATATTTAGGCCTCCCAACCCCCTTGGACTTTGTGCCCTCCTCTCTCCTGTCTCCCCACCCACGCTGTTCCTCCATATACACTCATAGCTGTCGTTTAACCGTTGTCCAGTAAACCTTCTGGGATACAGCTTGATGAAAGATGTGAGCACCCAATTACAGCTGCCCTGAAGGATAATGCCCCACAAATGTTCAAGTGACTTTTGAAGACCATCTGTGGAGTTCAAAGTCACTGGTGGATTTAGGCTTCAGCTGAGTCATTCTGGAATCCCCATTTTAGGCCAAATCTTTTCATGAACATTTCAAGGGGTTTTCTCAAAATCTATAAATAGTTTAATAACGCCTACGTAATCATCTATTTTTAATGCTGGCCTTCCGGACAGTTTCAGCAGTAATCGGGTTGCATGTTGAAAATAGGATTTCACAAAGTCATTTCTCCAGTTTCCTGGAGTGTGGTCGGTAGGCCTGGCCTGGACAGCATGGCATGTTGACTTGACACTCTTGGTAGACCCTGGTTCTCGGGAACCCTGGGAGCAGACTCTAGGAAGTGCCAAAACGCTGGGTAAGCCAAATCCTGGCCTCAGCTCCCCCTTTCCTCATGTGGGAAACCCTCAAAAGGACACTGCTTCGTGCTTTGGTTTCTCACGTTGTAAATGCAGACAGAGTGACCCTTCCTGTTTGTGGCAGGCTCTTAGCTTTTCCTGAGAGTTTTCACTCAGTCTGTTTCATCATCCCATCACCTCCTTGACCCTGCAATGCAGTTTGAATGGTCCCTTCCCGTTTTACAGATGAGAACACAGAGGCACAGCGGTACGCTTGGGGATATGCCCTGAAACCGAGTTTGGACTGACAGTTACACGGTGCCTTGCCCAAACCAGACTTGTTGCCCCTTTGTTTCACAGTCGGCCTGCTCCTCGGGCTGAGGCCCCGGTGAGCACGTGCCCTCTGCCCCACCGCGTGGAGAACTCTGTCTTGTGGATAGGGTCTGCCTGTGCCTCCAAGCCCTTCGGCCTCCCTCCTAAGCAGGATGGCAGCTGGGCAGGGAAGAATCCTAATTCTGGGCCCTCTCCTCTGGGGGCCCCGGAAGGAAGTGCAGTCCTTCAACAGGACACCGTGGGAGTTAGAATCAGAGACCTAGGTTCCCAGCCCAGGAACCGTGGTCAGTGCAGTAGAGCAGGTGAAACTTCTGGAAAGTACCTGGAAAATTAAAGTGCTATAGAAATGCATGCTGGTACTATCACATCAAGTCGGCCAGGCAGCCGACAGCCAGACCAGGAGCGCCAGCACCACCGTCGTCTCCTGAATGTCTGTGTGCAGAAGGTTGCCCTCAGGTCTGTGGACTTCAGCTCCCCTACTCACCTGTAACCGGCAAGTGGTACAAGTCCCTTCCCTGGACCATGTGAGTCCTGGGACACCTGACTTTGAGAAATCTCTGCTTATCCACTAGAATTCCTCATCTGTCTGCCAAATCCAGCCCTCTCTTCCCACTCAGGCAGAAAGAAAAACTTCTCCCTCTTCTGAGGGCTTTTCAAGGCCATGGCCACAGCTGGCACTTCCTCCCCCTTGCCTGAGAAGGAGGCTTCACACCTGCAGAGGTGTCAGACAGAATTCCCACTGAATCAGCCCAGCTGCTCGGCTTCTCCCCACTGCACCCCAGCGCCTCCTCCCCCTCCACCTCCCACGGAGCAGCCGAGCTGAGCCTACCTGACCCAATTTTGCCACAGAAATATTCAGGGTGCCTACCCCCTGGGAAGCTTGGAGAATGTCTCTAGAACCATCTAGATTCATCAGGAAGTGGCTGGTGGCAGTTGCCAGCCACAGTGTGTGCCCTTCGCCTGGAGCCAAGTGCCCAGGAAAAAGCACTCAGCCGGCGTCGTGAATGGTCAGTCACAAAGAGTGGCTTGTAATAGTAGTTAAAGACCAGCCTTTGGGGAGTGATTGGCATGTTTGTTGATTGGAGCAGATTCAAGATCATCCCCATAATATCACCCTCTCTTCATGCTTTCGGGTGGGGCAGAAGAGCTGCTGTCACCACCACCATGCGGGAAATTGGACATGATGCTCAGCAGAATCGGGGCATGTGTGAAAGCCGCCCTCGCGGTACCAGGCCCGCCTCTGTGGGCAGCTGTTGTCTTTGTGATCTGGGGTCTGCCACAGGGTCCCACCCGACCTCAGCCGCAGAATTGGTCACGTGACTTGAGGCTGGTGTTCAGGAAGCTTATCTCCGTGTCCACAGCGGTAGGCCTGAGGGAGGGGCAGGTGACAGGCAGGGCCGGACGGAGTCCTCCCTTGAGCTTTGACAGTTGAACCTTAGGAGAGAAGGGGTCTGTCTTCCTTTTGGCTCATGAGTTGCTATGATAGAGACTTGGGGCTGCTGACAGCCATCTTTGCCATCACAAGGGGAGAACCCGTGTGGGGCAGGAGAGAAAGTGGTCAACATGCGAGTCAAAGTGGAGGCACGCAGAGGTAAGGGCAGGGAAGGAGGACAGACTGGCCTTGTTATCTGAGCCCTGCGGACCCAGCTGCTTCCTTGGACCCCTTCTGTGTAAGCCAATCCAGGCCCCGTGTACTCATGCTAGTGGGAGAGGGTTTCTGTCACTTGCAACCGAAAATCCTAAGGAACAGTGCCGGGGGCAGAGCAGAGTGAAGCAGTGGAGGAGCCAGGGCTCCCAGTGGTGGTGATCTTGGGTGTCATGTGGGTGGGACCTGGGTCATGGGCCAGGAGGGTGAGAACACTCAGAACACCCGGACTGAGAAAGGATATGCCTGAATGCAGGGAGTGGTCCGGGGCCCAGTGGGCATCAGAACTCCGACAAGCCAGCTGTCCTGGGGTGGAAGCTGCAGCCGCCTGCTCACCCAGTCCTTGGAGGGCACCTCCTCCCTCTGGACAGGAGAGGGGAGCCGCAGCTGACTATTGCTGGAGCCTGAAGAGACCTGCAGGTCAGATTCTTGCTATTCCCGAGGCACAATGCAGCAAAGGCCCCCGGGGCCAGGTCTCAGAAACCAACGGGATGAGCCAAGACTGGCAACTGTGGGCAGATGTGGCCTCAATGGCCAGTGTGAGTGCAGCCTGGCAGGTGCCTCTTGGCTGGGGCTGCACACACAGCCTGCCAGGAGGAGGGGGGTGGCCAGGTCTGGGGCGAGCTTTGGTGGATGGAGCAACTCAGGTACAACCACCAGGAAGTCTCGCTACCACTTCTAAGCACCTATTGTGTGCCATGTACACTGCGCATGTCACTCACAGAAGCCTAGGAAGTCTGCCTGACCAGGCCAGAGTGACGCCAAGACTGGGAGATCCTTCCATGATGCCCCCCTGAGTTGGGGGTGGTGAGAGGCAGGGCCCCTGGACCACAGCACGGGATAGGACAGAGGTGCTTTCTCCCTGCTCCTCCTCTGCCAGCTCCTTGCCCTGCTGGAAGCACTGCTCACCCCAGACTTAGTCCACCCTCTGATTCTGCCCCATCCCCCTCCGCCCCATTCCCCTTCCTCCTGCCTGGGACCCGGGAATCCCTTATTCCATCATAGAGGAGGGGCCTGTGGATTTCACTAGTTTTCTTTGGTCCCAAGTCACAGACACCAACTTGAGGTTTCACAGAACCCAAAGGTCCCAAGAAAGGACAGGAGATGTTATATTCAGGGACCCTCTCTTGGGCAGGGGTTACCTGGGTTGTTATAGTGTCTCCGTGCTCCACCCTCCAGTCCAGCCCCACGCTTGGGGACTCCCCTCGCTCTGATGGGAGCAGGGGTAAAGGAAGGTCTGCACTGCCTTCTCTGGGGTGAGGGCTCCTTATGGTGGGGACAGGGCAGGGCTGGGCCTTCCAGGAGCAGCCCAAGGCCATTATAGGTGGGCAGGGGGCTTTAGCAGTGGGGGGGACTGAAGAGGAAAGCCTTCTGGATGGGCCAGGCAGCCCATCTGGCTGAAGGGGAGGCTTGGGGCTGGGGAAGAGCTCAACTGAAATTGCAGGTGACCCCACACCATTAAATGGCAGCTCTGCCACTGAACATAGAAACTTCACCATAAGGCCAAAATGTTATCCCCAGAAATGAAACATGCCATGAGGTGGCCCTGCAGTGGGAGCAGGCCCCATCCTCTGTAGATTGTCAACGCCTAGAGTAGGGGTGGCAAGGAGTAGGTGGGGAGGAAATAGCCAGTGAGTGAAATGACAGCCACAGATGAAAGAACAAGTGAGTCAGGCAAGCACATCAGTGCTCTCTTCTTAGTCTCAGATTCAGAAAGGAGAACAGTCGGAGCCTGGACCCTTTGAATAGGTTGGCCTCTTAGAGAAGAGAAGCGCGGCCACGTTTACCCATCCAGCCCACAAATGTTCACTGGGCACCTGCTCTGAGCCAGGCACTGACCTTGGAGACATGGCAGTGAATGAGACAGAAAAGTACAGGATTCCTGCTCATGAAACTTTCTTTCTAATAAATGAATAGGTCATCTGCAAATGCAGGACTTCACAGCATGATGTGGGCTCGGACAAAAAGAAGGTGGGCTCGGGGGCTGGTGAGTCATGGGGGCTGCTACTTTGGAGGCCTCCCCAGGAGCTGACGTTGGAGCAGAGGGCTGCAGAAAATGAACATTTGAGCCAAATAAAAATTAGAACACCTTTTATTTGAAAAGCACTTTCCTCTTTCCAATATAAAGAACTCTGTCAACACTTTCTCAAGCCCCCTCCCCAGTTACATGGGAGAAGAATGCCCTTTGGTGCTGGGCTCTGAGTATCCCCCCGGCTCGTCCCTCCCACATCTCAGCCGAACTTCTCAAGGGAAAAGAAACTTCCCACCAGCAGTAAATAAAAGTGCACCTTCTCCCCACTGGGGAGACGGCAACCATGGCCACCTCTCTGGAGAGCAATAAATCAGAGTCACTGGGGAGACAGCACTCGGATGAGCCCATTTCCCTTGGTCATTTGTTTTAAAAGAGAGTAATTGTGGTGAGTGTGCAGAGATTGGGGGCTGCCCATCTACTTCAGGACCTTTAAAAACACACTGCGCTCCTTGTGCTTTAACCCCTGGCTTCTCTCAGCAGCCGCGTGTCCCCGCGGTGGCTGCCGGCCGGCTGGGTGGGAGTGTTTTTCCCCCTGTGCTCGTCCGCAGCTGTTTTTGGCTTGGCCACTGGGTTCCCCACCATGCCAGGGTTCATGTGGGTTTCCAGAGCAGGGAAGAATTTCCCAGAATGCCTTGAGAAACCTGAGACACTGAATGGCTTTCAGGGCTTATTGATGTGGTCGGTGCAGGAAATAGCAGTACGTCAATAAATAGTTTTAGGCAGGAAACGGGGCCCAAATGGTAGCCTTAACGTTTGGGGAAAGGCACTAGGGGTTGCTGGGATGGAGCCTGCCAGTCAGATGAGAACCTGGAGCCAAACACCAGGCTTTGAAATGGCTGCCACGAAAGGAGGCCCCTCACTGGTTCTGGGTGGATGAGGCTAGGGTTGGGAGCAGAGCTGGAGACCCGGGGAATGGCTGGTTTGGGTTGCCGGACAGGGGCTCGTTGTTCCAGAGGAAAAGCCGGCAATCTACGCCGTGTGTGCTGAGAGGAGACACATAGGCTGGGTTGTGGAGGCTCCTGGGCTGGGCCTGTGGACAACCCACTTCCCCTCCCTTCTTGTGAGAATTGCTTTTGGCTGGCAGGTCCGCCCAAGAGTTCCACTGTCCCACTCAAAAAAAATTAAGGAAAAGGGTCATAACCTGCCAATTTCTTTTTAAATAACTGCTTTTTCTGTTTTAAAAAGAAGCTTTCACAAAAAATCAGGGAAATAAAATAGTGAAAAGTAAAAAATAAATTCATCCATAATTCCACTGTGGAGAAATAACTAATATTATTGATACTGTGAATATTTCTCTTTTTCCCTTAAAAAATTAATTCATGGAGAAGTTTGTATAGTGCACACAATTTTGTTTGTGCTTTTTTAACTTGACATTCTGTAAGCGTTTTCCCATGTAATTACAAAATGTTCATAAACATAATTTTAAATGGGTACATGGATCATCATTTACTTACCCATTCCCCTATTGTTGGATGTTTAGGTTATCGAATTTTTGTGCATTTATTTTGCCTGTTATTTTCAGTTATTTCCATTTGATAATTATCCAGAAGTGCAATTACTGCATCAAACTATAAGAATAGTTTTAAGGCTTATTTTAAGGTTTTCCAGAAAAGTGGTACCAATTTACGCTGCCTGCTGTGAGACTGTCTGTCTCACTGCATCTTCACCCGCATTGACAATTATATTTTTTTAAGCTTATCTAATTTAGTAGGTGAAGAAAAATGGTCTTTGCATTCATTTGATTGCTATTGAGATTTAATTTGTTTTCATATATTTATTACAATTTATATGTTTTGATATATGAATTATCTTTTAATGCCCTTTCCCCACTTATCCATAAGGGATTTAATACTTTTATTACAAATTTGAGTGAGGTGTTTCTACATTAAGATCATTATCTTTTGTCAACATTTATTGCAGTTTTTTTCCCAGCTATCGATTGTTTGCAATATTTTGATGCATTCCTCTGTTGTTTTAATGTGGAAAGCCCTTCTTTATCCTGAAATTTGATGAATACTCAATTTCATTTTCTTTAGGTTTTTATGGTTTTTCTCCCCTCCCCAATGATTTACCTCTTTATTCCATCTGGAATTTATTTTAGGGCCCAGTGTGAAGTTAGACTCTAAATTATTTTTCCCCTGATACTTAGACAGCTGTCCCTGCACTATAGCATGAATGAATAATGCTTCCTTTCCTGCTGATTTGTTGTCCTTCCGGGATCGTGTGATAAACCCTTACAGATGCCAAACTTGTTTCTAGGCTGTCTGATCTAGCTGTCCATTCTATGTCAGTTCCACACTCTTAATTATTAAAGCTTTAGGATAGGTTAAAAGTAATACAATTCTTTCTAGTTTTGTTTTGTTTTGTTTTTAGCTATTTCTCCCATTAGTCTTTCAAATTACTTTTAGAATCATTTTTTCAACACTCCACCTCCAGCAACAAAAAATTCATGTTGTGTTACTGAGTACAAATCGGTGTTAAACCTGTGCATTATTTCAGGGAGAATTACTGTCTTTATAATATTGGTTCTCCATTAAGGAATACTATGTTTCTTCACTTCTTCAAGATTCTATTTCATTTTGTAGTTTTCTTCATAGAAATCTTATGCATGTCTTAATAATGCCATTTAAATTTTATTTGCTAAATAGATGCACTTTGCATCAAAATAACTCATTGGTTCCTCCTATCATAAAAGAAAGCTGTTGGTTTTTGTATGTTAATTTTGTATATAAAGAAATACTCTTATTAAGAAAATAATTACCAGAATCTCATAATCTCATATTAATGATAATTTTTTAGAAGGTTCCTTTGGGTGTGTACATATATATATATATAAAATCATGTCAGATCATTTTATCTTCTCCCTTCCAAGGGTCATGGATGTTGCTGCTGTTTTTTTCTAATCAGCCTATTGATATAATCTATTATATTTATAGATTTCCTAATAATAAATCATGCTTGCCTTCCTGGGATAAAATCTACTTGGTTATAATGGATATATTTGTTAGTATTTCATTTAGGACTTTCATATCTGCTCACATTAGAGAGATTAGCCCATAGACTTCCTTATTTGTAATGTACCATCATTATGAGATTTTGGTAATAAGGAACTGGGAAAGCTTATCTTTTTCTATGTTCCGGATCAATTTACATAACAGAGCAATTAATCTTTTTTTTTTTTTTTTACATTTGAGTGAACTTGCCTATAAAATTCATAAGCTCAGAGATCTCCTTATAATAGGTAATTGTTTCATAACTTTTCATTTTCTTTTATGATTTTTAGTCTTTTAGTAAAGTTTGGTGATATTTCATTTCTTTTAAAGAAAAATAACCTACTTCATTTTTGTTTTCAAAATCATCAGCATAAACTAATTTTTTGTTATACTTTTTATCTATTCCATATCTATTATCATATATTGCTCTTATTTCTAGTTTTATTACCATTTCTTTTTTTTTTGATTATTATTTATAATTTCCTTCCTCGGTTTTCTGCTTAATTTCTGGTTTGATCTGTATTTCTTCCTTTCTTATATTTCCTTAGTTGTTGGTGGTTTTCTAATTCTTTGAGTTATGTTTAAATCCACATTGTCTGATAGAAATATAATGCAATCCACGTAGGTAATTTTAAATTTAATCATATATTTTACTTAACCCAATACATGCAACATTTCAACATGTAATCAATATTTTTAAGATATGAGACATTTTACATTCTTTTTTCGGCGCTAAGTCTTCAAAAACCAGTGTGTCTTTTACACTCACGGCACATCTCAGTTCCTACGTTTCAAGTGCTCAGTAGCCACATGTGGCGAGTGGCTTCTGTGTTGGACAACATAGGTTAGGGTGATACAGTTTATTCCTTTTTCTAATAGCCAAAATAGGTAAGACAATAAATTTACCCCTCAGTATGGCTTTGAGCACATGCCACAAGTTTCACAGTTTATTTCCTAAATCACCTATTATCATATATTTAATAACATCTTTATTCTATCTTCCTTTAGGAAAGTATCTTATAAATATCCAGATAATTTGCTATTCTTTTAATTGTTGTAATTTTTGGGTCCCAGTATGTAGCTGGTACAATTTCTGTGTTTTGGAATTTATAGTGGAATCACTGCTTGCTGGGAGATTCCTGTCAATTTTGTCTTATTAATTACATTACTTAACTCATCTAAGTAATTTATTTTTTGTTTAATCAGCAGTAGAATGCTAGTGGTTTCATTTCCCAATATAATTCTTTCTTTCAGTTTTTCTTATGTTTCCAGTGGCTTTTGTTTTATATTTTTGAGTCTGTATATATTTTGATACCTATTTATTCTAAATTAGATTTTTATTTATATAAATAACTTTTTAAGCTTACGTACTTTTTTTTTTACCTTTTTTCAGGTATCTTTTTTCTTCCTTATTAGAGAAGTTGTGGGTTTACAGAACAATCATGCATGAATTACGGGGTTCCCATACACCACCCCACCACCAGCACCTTGCATTGGTGTGAAACATCTGTCACAATTGGTGATAGCACATTTTTATAATTGTACTATTAACTGAGGTCCGTGGTTTAACCTAGCGTTCATTGTTTGTGTAGTATAATTCCATGGAGTTTTTGTTTTTGTTACCATATATACAATCTAACATGTCCCCTTTTAATCACATTCAGATATGTATTTTAGTGCTGTTAATTGTATTCATAATGTTGTGCTACCCTCATCGCCATCCATTACCAAACATTTACACCATTCCAAATAGGAACTCTGTAATTTCCCATTCCTTAGCCCCACCCCATCCCCTGGTAACCTAAATTCTAGATTTTGTCTCTATAAGTTTGCTTATTCTAATTATTTCAAATCTATGAGATCACGTAATTTTTATCCTTTTGCGTCTGGCTTATTTCACTCAACATGGTGTCTTCGGGGTTCACCCATGCAGTCACATGTATCGGAACTTCATAGTATCTCATTGTATGTATATAGCACATATTATTTATCCATTCACCGGTGATGGACACTTGCACTGCTTCCATCTTTTGGCAATTGTGAATAATGCCACTATGAACATCAATGTGCAAATATCTGTTTGAGCCCCTACTTTCAGTTCTTTGAGGTATTTACCAAATAGTGGGATTGCCAGGTCATATGGCAGTTCTATACTTAGCTCTCTGAGGAACCCCCAAACTGTCTTCCATAGCAGCTACTCTATTTACGCTGCCACCCACAATGAATGTGTGTTCCTGTTTCTCCTCTTTCTCTCCAACATTTGTTATATTCTGTTTTTTTAATAGCAGCCATTCTATTGGGTGTGAAATGGTATCTCATCATGGTTTTGATTTGCATTTCCCTGATGGCTAATGATGTTAAACGTCTTTTCGTGTATTTTCTAGCCATTTGTATATCTTATTTGGAGAGATGACTATTCAAGTATTTTGCCCATTTTTAAATTGGGTTGTTTGTCTTTTTGTTGATAAGTTGAAGGATTTCTTTATATATTCTGGATATTAAGCCTTTATTGAATATGTGGTTTCCAAATATTTTCTACCATTCTGTCCTTTTACTTTCATGATAAAGTCCTTTGAGGCACAAAAGTTTTTTACTTTGATGAGGTCCCATTTATCTCTTTTTTCTTTTGTTCCTTGAGCTTTGGGTGTAAAGTCTAAGAAACCATTGCCTAACACAAGGTCCTGAAAATGCTTTCCTACATTTTCTTCTAGGTGTTTGATAGTTATGGCTGTTGATATTTAGGTCTTTGATCCATTTATGGTTGTTTTTGTATATGGTGTGAGGTAGGGATCCTCCTTTTTTTGGCAAATGGAGATCCAGTTTTCCCAGCACCATTTGTTGAAGAGACTATTCTTTCCCAATTGAGTGGTCTTTACCTCTTTGTCAAAAATCACTTGGCCATAAATATGAGGGTTGATTTTTGAGCTCTCAATTCATTTCCATTGGTGTATATATCTGTCCTTGTGCCAATAACATGCTGTTTTGATTACTGTGGCTTTGTAATAGGTTTTAAGATGTGGAAGTGTGAATCCTCCAAAATCATTCTACTTTTGCAATTTGGCTTTAGCTATTCAGGGCCCCTTACCCTTCCATGTATATTTGATGATTGGCTTTTCCATTTCTGTAAAGAAGGTTGTTGGAATTTTGGTTGGGATTGCATTGAATCTATAAATTGCTTTGAGTAGGATTGCCATTTTAATGATATTTAGTCTTACAATCCATGAACACAGAATGTCCTTCCATTTATTTGGGTCTTCCTTGATTTCTTTAAGCAATGTTTTCTATGTACAAGTTCTTTACATCCTTGGTTGGATTTATTCCTAGATATTTGATTCCTTTAGTTGCTATTGTGAATGGATTTTTTTCCCTTGATTTCTTCTTCCAGTTCATTGCTTATATATAGAAACACTACTGATTTGGGGGTGTTGATCTTATACCCTGCCACTTTGCTGAATTCACTTATAAGATCTAGGAGCTTTGTTGTGGGTTTTTCAGGATTTTCTGTATATAGGATCATATCATCTGCAAATAAGGAAGTTTTACTTCTACCTTTCCAAGTTTTGTGACTTTTATTTCTTTTCTTGCCTAATTGCTCTGGCAAGAACTTCCAGTACAATGTTGAATAATAGTGGTGACAATGGGCATCCTTTTCTTGTTCCTGATCTTAGAGTGAAAGTAGCTTAATGATTTTTATCTTGAAAACTACTCTGATTTTATTATTGCTTTAATTTTCTTTTTATTTGCCTACAATTATTTTATTCATTTATTTTCTATAATCTGTTTCTAATGCTTACTTTCAATATTTTTTTAAAGCCTACTTTAACTTATATTTCTCTGATTACCAAACTTGAGAAAGAAACAATACCCTATGAATCCTTATGGTCTAAATTATGAAATTCTGTTTGTTTTATGTTCTTCTGTTCCCCTCCCACCAGCGTGTACCAGTCTTCAGTAATTTAATCTTGGATTCTTTAATCATTACTATAATGAAATTTTAATCACTTAAAAATTTAATATCATTTCTTTCAAGGACGATTTCTGGCTTTGGATTCAATCTTCTAACCAAAATTGTAATTATATATTTGACTTAACTTCTTACATCTACCTGATGTCAGTTTTCACTTCTGGCCTTTCTATTTTGTGATTTCCTCAGAGTTGTTATAAATCGTGCATGCATCCAAGTAGTTTTAATTTTTTAAAACATAGGCATAGCAGTGGGACTTTTTTAAACATTTATTTCTATGAGTTGTCTTTCTCTTGCTTTCATTCATAGCTGAGTCTGTTCTTTCCCCTCAAACCTATGAAGATGTTGCCTCAATGTCTCTGAATTTCAAAATCAATGCAGAAGTATAAGGTTGACCAAATTCTTGTTCCTTTGTAAGAAACCTGGTTTTTCCCTTCAAAGATTTTTTTTTTTTCCTTTTCCTTGAAGTTAAAGAAAAAGTTCCCCTGCTAAGTATAAGTGGTGAGGCTCTGGAATACAGTGTACCCTTTTAACCTGAAGAGTCTACTGGGTTTTTGTTGTTGTTGTTGTTGCTTTTCAGCTTAAGAAACCTTTTCTCTCTGGTCTCCTTGTTCCAGGTATTCTGGTATCCTTTTTGAAAACCTCTATAATTCACAGGTTAGATGTCCACTCTTATTCTTTTTTCTTCTTTCCTTTTTCTGCCTGTTTTGCTTTGTCTTCATCTTTCTGGATGTTCTTCACATTGGTCTTCTGTATTACTTTTTCTACAGTATCCATTCTATCCTTTACTGCCTCCAATCCACATTTTCATTTTGCTGTGGGACTCTTAGTTCCTGTTGGTTTTCTCCTAATCCCAGTTCCCATCAGACTTCATCTCAGCCTAAAGTTGGGTTTAGCTAACCATGATCCCTTCCTTGGAATGCCTTCTCACCTGTCCCAGAATCCACACACCGCCATTCTTCTTACAGACATTAAAGCTCACATGTTTTGTATTTAGGTTTTTCCTTTTGTTTATTTTTGGTTTATTGCAGTTATACATTTTCAGAATTATATATTTCCATTTCCTCTTCAAGATAATGCGCCCCTATTCTGTTATGTATGCTTTTCCCATTGACACCACATTGTTTTTCTCCCCTCCTTGCCCTTGAGCAAGGAAAGCTGTGTCTGGTGGATCATCCCTGGAATTATATTACTCAATGTCTGCTGAGGTAACAGTCGAAGAGCCTCCCTCACAGCCCTAAAGCTGGTGGGCGGCTTCACATGCACATCCCCAAACCCAATTTCCAATTTTGAGCAGGTTTCAGTCTTCTACTGAGCTTTCCTGGCCCAAAACAGAATCCTCTCTTGATGCCATTGGTTAATTATCAGGAGGAAACTAAGTCAGGCTGTAGTTTTTTGTTTTTTTTTTTAATTGCCTTTGTTACATTTAATAGAAGCATATTACAATGTTACTATTGATCATATATATTTTTCCCCCAATACCATCCCCTTCCCAACACTCTGCATGGTTGACATTCATTTGTTCTCCCACATGCAAGAACCGTTTTATATTTGTACATTTAGTCACAATCATTGTCCACTCCAGTTTTTGCTAAGTTAAACAGTTTTATCTTCTGTCTTTACCTCATCAGGCTATAGTTCTTTGATCAGAGGCAATCAGTTTTTAAGAACTCCAGTCCCTGGTATGCACTCACCCCAAGACTTTTCTACCCCACAAAGGGCTTTACCAATGGTGCCACCTTCTAGGGACACAGCAAAACCTGGCCTGGCCTCCCTCTCCGCTGGCACCACCGTTTACCTCCAATAACAACCGGAAGAGCAGAGCGGAGGGGGCTGCCTGGGAACGGGGGCAGGGGAGGTCGCTAGTGGTTATAGACTCTTTGTCTACCCGCCAGGGGCAGACAGGAAGGGGCTGACACTTCAAGCTACCTCCCCATCTCACCCCCGCCTTTGTTCTTCTGGATCCGGGAGCTCAGCTGCCCTGGGCAACTCCAGAGTTTCTTGGAAGCAGCGGTTTAGTTAATAGTTCTACCTCCCGGCTCTGGTGAGGAGGCTGCTGGTGCACTGTTACCTTCCTTCTCAGTGTTGTGGGGCTTTGTTCTTCTGTATGTCTTCGTGGGTATTTTATGGGACATGGGGAAAGGTCAAGTCGGGCCTTGACGGAGGACCACCATTTTAACTCCCAAGTTGGCGCTTTATAAAGGCCTGAAGCGGTGGTTTTCAACCATGATTGCACCTTGGAATCACCTGGGAAGCTTTCAGAACTAACCTGTGCCAGGCCCCAGCCCTGACCAATTACACCAGGCTGTCTTGGGTGGAGTCCAAGCATCAGTATTTTATACACTGTCCCATGTGACTGCAGGGTGCCACCGGGACAGAGAAACTTAGTCCAGAGCAGAGAGCAATGGAAGGGGCTTCTGTTCTCTGTCAAGTTCTAGTACTGTGTGATCTTGGGCAAGCCTTTTAATCTCACCTACCTGTTTCCCCTGAATATGAATGAAAATGGTAATGCCTGACCCCACCCCTGCCCTGAGCACTTAGGATACTTTGGGATAAAGAGAGGTTAATGAGGGCGGAGCTGCCAAAAGATGTGTGTCTTCAAGGACAGCCCTCTGGGGATCCTGGCAGGCTCTGTGTGGCAGGCAGAGCCCCTCATTCATTCACAGATACCCCGGGAGGCTGCCTGCTCCAGGCCCTGTGCTAGGGAGGAGATGCAAAACCACTGACCGCTGCTGGACGCCCACCCAGGAGGGGCCCCTGTCTAAGCCCAGGGGACCTCCCAAGGGTCCCCACCCTGCTCAGACTCTGGGGGTGGGGTGGGGGGAGACAAAGGACAGAAACGGTGGTTGTTCCCAGGTAGAGAGTGGGAAGTGATGGGAACGCAGGAGGCCCGAGGGCTCTGGTGTGAAGCCTGTGAGCTCTGTGGGCACAAGAGGACTTCCTAGGAACGGTCTGGGCTAATGGCTTTGTGGAAGAGCAGCCATGGAGAGTGACAAGGAGCTTGAGCTCTGATGTTTTACTTTGCCAATTTGAAAACAGCTGTCAGAAAGAAAAGGGAAAGAAAAAAGCTTGGTCTCCAGAGCAGGCAAACCTGGGTTCAAATCCCAACTCTGCCATTGCCACCAAGCCATGGGCAAGTTGCGTAACTTCTTTGGCCTCAGATTCGCCGTCTGTCAAGTGGGGGCAATGAGACGACCTGCTTCCTAGGGTCATCGTGACAGTGAAATGTGATTTGCAGTTAAGGCCCTTGGCTCGCTGCCTAGCTCACGGGTTGTAGCTGCCGCTGCTATTGTTTTATATATATATACATATATATTTATTTTCTAATTGATGAGACTCTGATAGGTATAAGCTGTGACCTCACCTCATTAAAAGCTGAAACTGGAGGGATCTTGGGGATCTTCTCATCCAACCCCTGATTTGCCAGCTGAGAAGGGTGAGGCCCCATCTACCCCTCTAGATAACACTTTCTTCACATACAGGGATAGACATAAACCAAGTGGTTTCTAAGGGCCTTCCACCTCTGGAGATTCTGAGATTCTGACATTGAGGAGAGTGCTCAGCCTCCATAAGCAGTGGAGCGTGGTCCTGGGCTGTGGGAATGGCCGGGGTCATATTTTACAACCTGCTCCCTCACATGTTCTATTTCTTTTGGTGGCAGAGTCACCCAGACCCAGAATCTTGGCATGATCTTTGAGTCTTCCTTTTCCATCACCTCTTACAACCTACCACTTAGCAAGTACTGTTACATTGACAGTGCATCTTCTATCAATCCTATAGGAGGCAGCTATTGCTGCATAACAAACAACCACAACATTCTCAGTGCCACACAACAGGAAGCATTTATTTAGGTTATGTGTGTACATTTAGTTAGCGGTTGGCTGCTCTAGGCTTAGTCTTGGATGGGGCCCTCCTCCACATCCCTTTCACCCTCCCCCTGGAACTGCAAGGTCAGCTCAAGGATGATCTTCTCATGATAACGAAAGATGCAGAACTACTTGAGGTCTCTGAAGGCCTAGAATGGGAACTGGCACCCCGTCACTTCTGCCTGGTTCTCTTGGCCAAAGCAAGTCACATGGCCAAATCCAAAGGCTCACTTTAGTGGAGGTTGTAGAAAAGAGTGATTATTTCTGGACATAATCTAATCTGCCCCAGAGTCTTTCAATTGTCAGATAAATCAGGTTTTTATGCCTGGACTTCTGCAGGGGCCTCCTTCCTAGTGTCCACACATCCACCATATTAACCTTTCTAAAGAGCACAGGTATGATGGTAGCACATCATGCCCCTCAGAACCTTCCCTCCCGGCCACCTGAAACCCAGCTCCTTAGCTGCTTTCAGGAGTCTTTCCCAAGCCCCAACCTTCTTCCCCAACCCTGTGTCCGATTCTTCCTCTCTACCTCATGGAAGCTGGAGCCAGGCTAGTTTCCCAATGCCCGTGTCATCCTCCCTGGGCCTTCACCCTTGTCATTCTCTCCACCTGAAATACTCCCATGCTCCCGTGTCAGAATCCTAGCCTCTTTCATATGCCTGATTTCCAGTTGGCAGTAATAACTCCTGCCTCTGCACTCCCATTGTCCCTGTCTTAGACCCTCTGATGGCTTTTAGGCCTCTCTCTTAGATCACAGTAACGAGTGAGCATGTCTCATCCTAGCCCCTAGCGCCATGCATGGCACACAGTGTGGCAATAATACTTCTAAGGAGGAAGAATGAGTGAATGCATGAATGAATGCCTCCAATCTCCCTACTGGTGTCCAGGCCCCTTGCAGGCAGAGGCCATAGCTGTGCCTCCAGCCCACTGCTAGGGCCCAGATGGGGCTCAGCCTCTAATTTCTGACCATGCTGTGGGGCTATGCTTTGGTTACCCTCTCTGAGTGAAGGGCATGATTTGGGGGGCATCAAGAGGAGGCAGTTTGACCACAGGGAGTTGAACTGGGTGCAGGAGTAGGTCTGGGAATGGTATCATCTCCCCACCCACCCCACCCCACCTCAGCATTGTGGTCAGTGAGCTGAGGATGAGGGGCCCCGCTAAGAAAGGCAACCTCCAGCAGGTCTGGGCAATGCCCAAAGGAGGGGCAGCTGTGCCCTGGATCTGGGGACACTTGTGGCCACAGGTGAGCCCATGGCACTCATGCTTCCACCACAGGTCCCCCCAGGCCCGGCCCCATTTAAAACCTGGGGTTTGCCTGTACCCCTGACATGGGTGGCACGGCCCTCCCCTCCCCGGCGAGCTGACCCGGTCTCTGTGCCTCCGCAGAAGGACTTCACGGCACGGGTGGAGCTGCAGCGGCAGGACGTGGAGCGCTGGCTGGGCTTCATCACGTTCCTGTGCGAGGTCTTCGGCACCATGCGCAGCAGCACCGGCGAGCCCTTCCGCGTGCTCGTGTGCCCCATCTACACCTGCCTCAGGGAGGTAAGAGCCGGGAGCTCCGGCACGCCAGGCCACGCCGGGGCGCAGTCACTTGGCAAGCGGTCAGTGGTCAGCCCTTCCCTGGGGAGAGGTGCAACTCCCCGAGGCTTCTGTTTCCCAAAGCAAGGTTTTTGTTTATTGCATTCCCCCAAAAGGAAAGTATTGTTGACTCAGACTTCAGTGATTCCTAAGTGGGAACTCGACTGCAGAGAGGAGGCCACCAGTATCATTTGAATGAATCTTTGGATTAAGTTGCTTTTTCATTGAATTATTTCTTTAAAAACAAACATATTTTCTTCTACATTTCACCTGAAAAAGAAATAAACAAGATTAACCAAACACTTTTATAAAGCAAGAACACAGTGGAGTGCTTGCCCTGCCAGGGTCACTCTGGCTGCTCTTGAGGGCCAGGATGGGAAGGGGACAGAGGTGGATGCTGGGTGCCCAGCGAGGAGGCTCTTGGTCCAGGGGTCATCTGATGAGAGGGTGGTGGCTCAAAGTAGAGCTGGGACAGTGAGGAGAGGCAGGAGTGTTTGGATTCTAGTTATATGTTTGGGTTAGAACCAATGGGACTTGCATAGAGATGTGGGGAAGGGAAGACGTGATGCGGGCTCCCCTGGTGGCATTATTTTCCAGGCTGGGGAACACTGGAAGAGAAACAGATAGAGTGGGGTGAAAGTCGGGTGTCGGTTTTCAGCACGGTACATCTGAGTGGCCTGTTGGAGCTGCCCCGTGGTGCTTAGGTGGAAGTATCGAGAGATCCTGGAAAGGTCAACACTGGAGGCGTGCAACTGAAATGTCCAAAGTGGCTGAAATGTCGGCATGTACCTGGTGTGAAGGGCTGAGGAATGGATGA
This sequence comes from Choloepus didactylus, assembly GCF_015220235.1. NCBI lineage: Eukaryota > Metazoa > Chordata > Mammalia > Pilosa > Megalonychidae > Choloepus > Choloepus didactylus. Next base: position 31,852,975 of record NC_051322.1, on the reverse strand, counting down.
AATCGCCAGGGGAGAGGGAGTAGATGCAGGAGAGGAGAGGAGCCAGCTGAGGAGGCTGGGGGAGAGTGGCCAAGGAGGCAGGAGGCTCAAGGCTCCAAGAAGGCTCTGAGAAGAAGGCTCTGGGAGAAGGCTTGAGGAGAAGGCTCGAAGAGAGCATTTGAGAAGCATCACAGTGGACCTTCAGCGAGGGCCTATGCCAGCCTCACCCCACAGGTAGCACCCCCCTCCCGTCCTCAGCAGCCCTCTGCAGTGGGTACCAGGATGCAGGAGTGGCAGCCTCTGGGGAATGCAGCTAAGTGCTAAAAAGGAGCAGGACAGAGAAGCATCCTGGATTTGGCAACAGGGAGGTCCCTGCAGACCGTGGTTTCAGTGGAGGAAGCCCTGAAGCCAAACTGGAATGCAGCGAGGAGTTAATGGAGGTGAGGACGTGTGTGTGTGTGTGTGTGTGTGTGTGTGTGTGTGTGTGTGTGTCTGCAGACCGTGGTTTCAGTGGAGGAAGCCCTGAAGCCAAACTGGAATGCAGCGAGGAGTTAATGGAGGTGAGGACGTCTGTGTGTGTGTGTGTGTGTGTGTGTGTGTGTACGTCTGTGTGTGTGTGTGTGTGTGTGTGTGTGTGTGTGTGTGTCTGCAGACCGTGGTTTCAGTGGAGGAAGCCCTGAAGCCAAACTGGAATGCAGCGAGGAGTTAATGGAGGTGAGGACGTGTGTGTGTGTGTGTGTGTGTGTGTGTGTGTGTGTGTGTGTGTGTGTGTGGATGAGTCTTACGGAGAAGTTTTCATATAAAGGCAGCAGAGAAAGGAAAGTTTTTGGCTTAAGGGGATGGGGTGGGGACTAGGGACATTTTTGTGTTTTTGTAAGCAAGGAGATAACAGAGCAATTTACGAGGAGGGAGAGGTGCATTTTAAAGTATTTTTGAAGCACCCGTTTATGAGAAAATGGCATGCTCATTCCAGAACGCCTGGGTGCTCACCAAGCAGAGGCCACAGGCCCATCTCGGGCACTTGGAAAACCCGAACACCTCTGCCACTCTGCACAGCCAAACTAGGTTTCTTAACAAAGGCTCCTGAATTCAGACTCTTCATAGATTCAGACAATAGCCTCTCCCAACTTTACTTCTCTCTCAAGGTGTCTTAAGGCCGGCTTTGCCTTTTTTTATGCCTCTGGGATGATTCTATGGCAGCCCTCTTGGAGGCAGGGGGCTGGCCCAGATGGCCTCTGGGGTCCTCCCGTCCCTGCCTGCTATTGCCCTGCGCCCCCTGACAACCTCCCACAAGACTGTTCTAGGGCAGTGACCTGAATTGCCCCAACATGTTCACTTTCCGTGATCGGGACACCTCCTGGTGTTGCTGTCACCTGCTCCGCTAGCAGGAAGCAGGGCGATAGCTGAGCACTGGCCCTGGCTGCTGGGACATTTCTAACACCGCCTGAGATAGTGCAAACTCTCTGGTGTGAGATCCAAAGATGCCAGGAAGTCTGACAAGAAACAAAGAGCTTCCCCCCAGTGCACACTTGTTTAATGCATTAAACTTTTCAAGGCTCATGGTAAACTTAGAGGGTAAGTAAATCATCTGTGTCTTTTTTGTAAAAGAAGGAAGCATAGACCTAGGGTGCCCAGCCACAAGCCTGAGGCCACAGGGTGAGGTGGCTAAAGAGAATCATTCCCAGGCCAGGCTTCTGCCTGGGTTCAAACCCCAGCTCCACCATTTTCAGCCAAGTGATGTTGGGAGAGTTTAACCACTCTGACCTTTGGTTTTCTCAACTGCAAAAGGAGATTTGCAGTCTCACTGTTTTCTCTGCAGAGGTTTGGGGAGGGTGACAAGGCATGAAGATGTGCTGACCACATGGAGTTCCCAGGGACACACAGTGGGTCCATGCTAGGGCTGATCCAGAATTCCTGAACTCCTGATCCAGGGCTCTTTCCAGTACAGAACACAGCTGCCCTAAAATGGGGTCCCGAGAAAAGACGGGAATATAGAAGAGGACCCTAGCGATCTTATGAATCCCTTTGGAGAGCTTTCCCAGCTCCTGAGACCCTGGAATTTTTAGTCAGTTGCTGCCTCTCCTGCTTTATCACATGTACACACTCACACCCAGTCCTGACTAACTTCTCCAGAGCAGGTCAAGCTAGCTCTTGGCAGTTTCTAGAAGCCAAAGACACTGCTATTGCCTCTCTCCATGCTGGAAAGTTGAAGCTTTTTCCTAGGGCCATGCAGACAGCTGATTACAAATTTACAATTCCCTCTCTGCCCTGGGATCCTCCTGAATCTCAGAACCACCCCCAGGCCCACATTTCCAGCTGCCCACCAGACCCATCCCAGGTCAGGCCCCAGACCCCTCCAAACCGAGCTGGCCCCAGCTGGACTCCACAGCCCTCCTGCCCCTTCCAGGTCCTCACAGGGGTCCAGAGCGCCCCTCCTGCAGGCCAGGCAGCAGCCCCAGCACACTGTGCCACCCACTCCATCCCGCTTTGACCCCCCCCTTGCCATCCTACCACCCCCACGACACCCCCTTCCTTGCTGACTCTGAGTCAAACTCAAACGCACTGGCCATTTTGGGGTGAAGAGTTGAGTTTAAAACAAGCATAAGGAGAAGCTACAAAGTGGCCCCCAGCCCCAGGCCCTGACGCTGAGGTCACCTTCATTCCTGGGCCCAGGAGGATACCCTGCTCTCTGTGGCCCGCCCCACCCTGGCCCACCTGGGCATTTGCTTCTATACCCCGACCTAGGTGAATTAACCCTTCTCAACCCTGAGGGTCATCCCCAAGTCTCCCTCCTCCTGGCCTGACACTCCTCCAGGCTGGCTCAGAGTCCCCTCTTCTGTGAAGCCCCCTGCCCCACAGTGGGGCACAGGTTGGGCAGTGCACCCCCTGCTTGCAGCCCTGCCCACCTCCATCCTCCCCACACTGCCCTGTATCTAGTAACAGTAATGGCACCTTTAGACGGCACTGCCCACAGCACGTTATGTGTTCATTTCTCTTTTAACTCAGACAAAACTCTGGGGCCAGGAGGGCAGGGAGGTCAGGTGACTTGTCCACGGCCATGCAGCCAGAAGGTAGCAGAGTCAAGATTTGAATCCGCATCTGGCCTTGTGGGCAGAGCATGTCCTTGGTCCCTACCCTTGCACCTGCTTCACGGCGGGGGCCCAACGGACATTCACAGAATTGATTCCGTTTTGCCTCAAATAGCACGCCAATCAGAGATCCTTCTTGGAGGGATGGATAGGAATAATTTTCAGTGAGCCCATTTATTGTTTAAGAGCAAATGGTTTCTGCCAAGATGGTTTTCAAAGTGCTTGAAAAGTGTTGGTCCGGCCCTCAGGCTCCAGTTCGTCGCTTTCAGAGGACACCCTCGTCCTGCCCAGGTCCTCAGCTGGACTGCGTGTGAGGGGTCCGCCCCCAGGGGCTGTGCAATTCATGTTTGTGACCTGAGCTCAGGGGGTCACCATCACCCCATCTCCTGAGATCCACCTGCCAGGCTCTGGGTCTGGCTCCTCCAGCATTCCTGCCCCTCCCACCCCCTCCACACCCCGTTTTCTGATCTCGCAGCCCTCTGCCTCCTCCACTCGTATCAATTCTGTGACCCAGCGGTGTTTGTGCTAAGCAACTTTGGGCAGTCACTGAATGCTTCTTTCTGGGCCCCTTCCAGAGCTTCCCTGAAAATTCCTCTGGCAGGGGATGCTGGAGGCTCTGTTAACCTCTTCGCACCTTTCACCATGGAGCAGACTTTCCCCTTGCTGCCCTGCTTTCTCCACTTCCTCTCATCCTCCTGGCGCCCTCCCCTGCACATCCCACCTCCCATCTCTCCACTCCCAGCCCACCCTTCCCCATATTGCCCACCCTCCTCTCCGGCAGCCAGAGTGGGGTTAAAGAGGAAGGGAGGGAGTGTAGGTCAGGAATCCCTCATCCTTCCGCTCCCCCTTCTGACTCCCACCAGCCTCTCCCCTGATTGCCTGTCCTTCCCTCCAGGCTCCAGAAACCCCAGCGGCCCCTCCAGGCACTTTCCAGGGGCAGGGCGGGGAGGGGGCAGGCGGCATCCCGCTGGGGTAAGAGCTGACTGGGCTCCTGGAGGGCCGGCGGGCGCTGGCTCCAGGAGAACACAGGTCAGCAAGTCAGGCTTCTCAGGAAATGAAATTGCTCCGTGCAACAGGGAGAGAGCCACTTTTTAAAATTTTTGCGTGAGCGTGCATTCAATTGCTCACATTGTTTTGGCTCCGGGGGAAATCTGACCTCGGAAAAGGCCGAGATGAAGTGGGTGTGGGTGGAGATCCTCTGCTATTTTGCAGGGCTAACAGAGTCAAGCAGAACATTCTTCAGAGGGACCATTCCTCCTTTCCCAGGAAGCTGGAGAGGGAGCTGCATTTGGCTGCCCACCTAGGGACAGGGCAGGGTCCACTTTGGCCAGAAGAGGCCAAGGCAACTGCCCAGTGGCAGCGAGGGACTCAGACAAGGAGCATGAGAAATTGTCCTCCATGCAGCTCAGGGCTTCTACCCTGCACCTTGGAGAGCTTTTAAAAAATTACAAATTCCCAGATGCCTCCTTCAACCAGTTAAATCAAACTTTCTGGTGATGGGTCTGATAAAAAAATTGTAAAAAGCTACTTAAGCTCCTTATGATTGCGGTGTGCAGCCAAGGTTACATAAGGCAGAACCATCTCTTCTTGGGGCTTCTAGTGAGTATTCATTGGCAAGCCAAGGAACCCTGTGGGAAGGGCACAGCCCTAACAACCAGAGAGACCTGAGTTTAAATTCCAGCTCTCCCACTTACTAGCTGTGGGGCTTTAATCTAATTCTTTAATCTCTCCAAACCTCAGTTTCCTTAACTGTAGTGCAGGAACATACTCCCCCTGTAGGCTTGTTTCTAAGCTTACCGTAAGCGATGTTAGTTTATAGCAAGTGGCCCGTGACTGCCATCAGGAAGCTGTCATATTGTGTACTACTGTTCAGTGCCCCCTGTGTTGCAGGCAATGCTCAGAAAAGTGTTACATCAGAGGCAGCCCCATAAGGTCTGTTCTCCTCAACTGGGCATCCCAGGCTCCCCACAATCAAACTCAACCCTGCCTTTCCCGGGGAACCTCTCATCAGCCCTCTATGGCTCCAGCCAAATGCTCCAATTACATTTCCACCAAAGGCCTCTGGCACTCCTCCAGCCTGGAGCCCACCCTCTCTCTTCCTTGCTGCCGGACTCTTGCCCACCTTCAAGGCCTGGCTCACTGCCCATCTCCTCCAGGAACTCTTCCCCCGTCAACCCAGCCCACCCAGATTTCCCCCTCCTGTGATGTAGAACCAGTGTCTACTCGGGGCTATTGGCACCTGTGTTCTGGACGTGTCTTTTGCTAGATGGTTGTCTTAGTGCCTTATGACCTCTTCTTGGCTGCTTTTAAATCATATCCATCTTTCATTGGTATCCAGAGGCATTTTGCACAGGACTCTGTGCTCATTCAATAGCAGTGATTTGATTTGAGACAATGCTACTTTCTTACTGGACTGCAAAGTTTCCTAGTAGTACTAGAAGGAGGAAGTCTAAGTTGGGATGCTCCCCAAGGAGGAGTTTACAATCCACTTGACCACCCCCTCCACAGAAATAAAACAGACATGAACACTTACGATGGATTGTGTGCTGGATGCATATAGAGGGGGTTCCCAGGCTGTGGGTTGCTGCTGGGGGGTGAAGGGTATGCTCCTGGCAGGGTTTGACCCTGAGCTAAAGCTTAAGGGGAAGTGGGCTTTGGACAGGCATTGGGGGAAAGGGAAAGGCTTCCAGGAAGAAGAGGTTGGGCCAAGGCACAGGAGCTGAAATGAACATGGCCAGTCTGTAACAGCCTGGTAAAGAGAGAGCTGGTGGGTGAGTTATGAGTGGGCTCTGACTCCAGGAAGAGACATTTGGTGAATGCAGGATGACACTGAGAATCTCTGAAAGTTTTTAAGCTAGAGAGCAATACCATGGAAGGCATAAAAGAGAGTTCAGTTTATTCATTCAACAAACATGAAAAAAATGCTATTCATATTGAACTGAAAAGTCTTCTAGACACGTGCTGAGATTACAAAGTCAAATAAATCTGGGCACTCCCTAGGTAGACAGACCTATGGGTAACTCAGTAGAACTGTGATAAAAAAATAAGGCCTGGGAGTGGGAAGGGGTATTGTGGGAGAGCAGAAGTCAGATGAGACAAATAGATCTGCTCCAGAGGGGTGTCTTAGCAGAGAACGAACGACTCCTCAACTCATTGTCTAATTTTTTTCTTACCGTAACAGTTCAACAAAAACGTTAAGCGGAAAGTGAAGGGCTAGAATGAAGCTCGAAAAATCTCATGATTTTTCTCATGAACAGTTTATTCCAGCCCTAATCTTAGGCACAGACCCTGCCTGGAATGTCCCTCCCAGACTGTAGACTTCTTGGGGCAGGTACACAGCCCCTGGGCCCTGGTTTAGCATCTGAGTCCCTCCAGGTCCAGCAGCTGCCGCTATGAATACCCCAGCTTAAGCAAACATTCCTGTAACCACCGCCAAAATAACTCCCCACCAGTTTTGTTCCCTCCAGAGCTTTCCTTCCCCTCTTTCACGTGGCAGAGGCAGAGAAGTTCCCCAATGGTGGGATGCTGCGGACCTGCTCGCCCCCACCTCACCCTCACCCCCCTACACTAAGGCAGCCCCAACAGATGGTGCCTGGGATCCCTGTCCTCCTCGGAACAAAACTCAGGCCCCCCACCCCCACCTCTCCCAGACCCTCTCCCCAACCCCCATCCTTAACTGCTCTGCTTCCTTAGCCAGGCTTGGCAAATTGAAATGTGAAATTCGAAGCCAGTGTTTCCCTTAGCAACCACAGGAACACAGGATCTGATAGAGAGCCTTGAGTTATAAAAATACCAGCTTCCACCAGACACTGGTTTCCAAAGGGAAACCAGTCCCCAAGCCAGAACCGTTTTTAAACAGTCTTAAAACTCAAGAGATTTCCAAACCGATCTCAACATGGCTTCGGGCAGACGGCTCTTTAATTCTCGTTTGGAAGGCGGTAGTGCATTTTCTCCAGAATACAGAGATTCAGAAAGGATGTGGCTCACTTGAGAATTAACTAGTCTTGTAAAGGATGTATAGATTGAAGCCGTTTTTTTTTCCTTAAAAAAACATCAAATGTTTGGCATTGGTAAAAGTTAGAAGGAACTGCCGAATCCCCAATGAACTGCAGTCCCTCCATTTGCCCTCCCAGGGGCTCCTTAGCTCCCTCTCAAGTTCATCTCCCCTTGGTTGAAAACAATAGCAATTAACTTAACCACTTTGTACCGGGAATTCTAGGTGTAGGGCCGCAGGTAGGAAAGCAAGAGGTGGAGTTGCCCAAACTTTTCTGCTCAGGCCCAAAAAGGAAAATCCTGCGTGCCTTCAGCCCCGTCTCTCCCCTCCCCACAGACAACCCCTTAGACGGCAGCCCTGCGCGGGGCCCGAGAGCGCCCTCACCTCCGCGCGCCCTGCAGGGGGCGCCCGGCCTAGCGGGGTTGGGAGGAGCTCTTCCCGGGGGCGGGGGCGCCTCCCGCGCCGGCCTCCAGCCCCGCCTCCCGGCCCTAGGCGGATTTGCCCTCCCCGCCTCCCTCCCCCTCTGCGCTCTCCTCCTCCTTCCTCTTATCTCCTGGGGCCATGCCTTGTAATTTTGAAAAATATTCTAACTCGGTAATTAATGTCTGAACTTCAAGAGGCCCCTGCTTTCTGCAGAGCCGCGCTGCAAACAGCCCGGGGGCGGGGGGGGGGAGTTGAAGGCCTGGGCGGGGGTGGGGGTGCAGATTTTTTTTTTAAGTGTTGAATATTCTGAAATGCACTGAAGAGGATAAAATTGTATTGTGTGTACAAGATTACATACACATATACAGATGCATCTTTTTAGATTTTTGAATCCTTTGGGTTAAACACACACACACTGGGATTGGGGGATGAGGCTTACAGGAGCAGCCGTGTCCCAGTAAGCTGATGGCAGAGTCTACTCAGCAAACTTGGAGCACAGGGGAGACAGCCTGGGGCACTTTCTGGCGGGAGAAAGAGAGAGGAAAAGAAACCGTGCCCTGTGGGGGTAAAAAATAGCCATTGGTATCTTCAAATAACCCTCAGGTCAAAAACAAAACAGAAAAAACAGTTTGCTTGGTCCCCACCCACAGCTGGGGTGTATGTGGCCACACTGCATCCCAGCCTGGCCCCCTCCCTGCCCCCCACTCCAGTGCCTCCCCACGGCCTGTCCTCCTCCCTCATCCCCAGTCCAGGCCCTGCCCAGCCGTCGTGCATCCAGTACCCCTGCATCCAGCAATTTGGGGGCCAAGGCGGCTGCCTCGGGAGAACAGCATGCTGTCTAGTGGGGAGGGAAGGCGCGGAAACCGTGCTTAGCGTGAGGTGAGAGCTCCTCAGAACACGGAGCACACCCAACTCTCTCCATCTCACGGAGCACATCCAACTCTCTCCATCTCCCATGCTGGTCGTTTTCTTTAACTTGCTCCAGTCCTTGTCAGGACCTACCGTTTAAACTGAGCAGTTGATTACACCCCTTTCACTGCTCTTCCCACTGGCAGATGTAAAGAACGTTTAGGCAGCACTTATTTACATGTCAGGGCCAGACACAGATAGGAACCGCTTTTCTCCTCTTTGCTGCCATCTCAAAACCTAGTTGGAATCTGGTTCCCAATTGGCTGCTCCTTCGTCATTTCCCACCAGCACGAATCGTTAGGTTCCAGGTGGCCTGGGCCAGGCCCTGTAAGAAGCCACCAGAACCAGCCCTTTCTTGTAGCCGGGAAGAGTGTGGTGCTGGGGAATGAAGGCAGACTTCAGAGCCAGACAGACTCGGGCATTTGCCCTCTCGGGCCCTCGGGATTCTTGTCGGGATGAGGAGTAAACGTACGTAACTTGGTAGATTTGCTCCATCCAGATTTGGAGACTCTGTAGCTCCCTGTGTGGTGGACACCACACAAACAAAAAACGAAGATATGAGAAAAGGAGATTGTATAAATTTAAGTGCTTCTCAATGAGAAAAAATGTAAAGGAACAGGGTTACTTAAGTCTCAGGCCTTGGTCCTCATGGTCCCCTCTGCCGAGAACGCCCCTCCCTCCTTCTGGGGGTCCTTCAAGGTGCCCCTTCTCAGAGGGGCCTCCGGGGCTACGCCCACCCCACCCACCACCTTTCTTTTTCTTAGCCGCTATGGTATCTGTCTCTACCTTATAACTTTGTGAATCTGATTGTTTTCTGTCTCCCCAACTAGAAGGGAAACTCTGGACAGGCAGGGAATTTGTCTGTTCTGTCTGCAACTATATCCCCAGTGCCTAGAGCAGTGCCTGGCATGCCGTGGGTACTTGCAGAATAAATTAATGAAATACAGTGTCTAGACTGAGCGAGGCAGGAGACAATAGCCAGCCCTTCTACAGTTACTCCTGGAAGAGGTCCCAGAGGAGGTTAAATCCAGAATCCTGGAAGAGATAGGGTGAGCGAGCGGGGTGGGCCTGGGCTGGGGGCGGTGGTCCCCGGGGATGAGCTCAAGATGGCAGAGGGGAAGAGACATGCTCTGGGACATCCTTGCCTCCCAACTCCCCGCCAAATCAAACTCAAAAGACGCCGTCCGCTGGGAGTGAACCCGCGAGGAAACCGCTCCCGGCCCGGTGACGCAGACTGTATCCTGTCCCGTCTTACGCTCGGTTAAGGGTGGCACGAGTCTTCCTGGCTTTCTGGCCCGAAGTCTGTCAGACTTCACAGGGCATTTAATTCGTCTGTCTCAGAATCCCACGAGCTGCAATGATCAGAAGTAAGAGTGGGCTCCTGGCAAAGCCTGGCAGGTTGCGAGCCCATGGCAAGTTCGTGAAGAAGCCCGCTGTGTGCTGTGCCGGCTGCCAAGGGATGGGGTGGGTGGCTGGAGATGCAGGGGAGTAGCAGGGCCTTCCTCTCCTGCCACCCCATGGGGACGAGAGTGGGGAAGTAGGAGGTATAGGGAGCAAGAGAAGCGGCGAGGGTCAGGAATGAAGCCAGAGCACAGCCCAGGGGGTGCAGGGGAGAATGGAATGGGTGGGAGAGGATGCCCCACACAGTCACAAACCTGGGGGATGACAGAAACCTCTTAGCCCTTAATAATTACAGCAAACACTCACAGCAAACACTATGAAACGTGTCCAGTGGCAAATAACGTGAGTTGCGTTTTGTAATTTTTAATTTTCTGGTGGCCAGATTTTAAAAAAGGAAAAAGGAACAGGTAAAATTAATGTCAATACTATACTTTCTGCAACTCAATATATCCAAATAGTTATGATTTCAGCAGGGACTCAATATTAAAAAAAACAGCATTATCAGTGAGACAGTTTTAAAAATTGTTATTCTAGTACCCATATACCACCTAACATTTCCCCTTTTAACCACATTCAGATATATAATTCAGTGCTAATGTTGTATTACCATTACCACTGTCCATTATCAAAACATTTCCATTGTTCCCAATGGAAACTGTACATTTTAAGCCTCAATTCCCTATTTCCTATCCCCATCCCCATCCCCTGGCAACTTACATTGTAGATTTTGGCTCTTTGAGTTTACTTATTCTAATTATTTCACATCAGTGAGATCATACAATATTTGTCCTTTTGTGATGTGTTCAAGGTTCATTCACGCAGTTGCATTCATTCCTTTTTACAGCTGAATGATATTCCATCATATGTATAATACCACATTTTGTTTACTCATTCATTGGTTGATGAACACTTGCATTGCTTCCATCTTTTGGTAATTGTGAATAATGCTGCTATGAACATTGGTGTGCAAATATCTGTTCAAGTCTCTGCTTTCAGTTCTTTGGAGTATATAACTAGAAATGAGATTGCCAGGTCATTTGGTAATTCAGAGGAATCAACAAATTGTCTTCCACTGCAGCTGCACTATTTTACATTCCCATCAGCAGTGAATGAGTGTTTCTATTTCTCCATATCCTCTCCAACACTTGTAATGTTACATTTTTTTTTAAATAGTAGCCATTCTAGTGGGTCTGAAATAGTATCTCATTATGGTTTTAATTTGCATTTCCCTAATGGCTAATGATGTTGAGCATTTTTTCATGTGCTTTTTGGCCATTTGTATATCTTCTTTGGAGACGTCTATTCAAGTCTTTTGCCCATTTTTAAATCAGGTTGTCTTTTTGTTGTTGAGTTAAAGCATTTCTTTATATATTCTGGATAGTAAACTCTTTTTGGGTATGTGGTTTTCAAATATTTTCTCACATTCTGTAGGTTGTCGTTTTACTTTCATGACAAAGCCCTCTGGTTTGCAAAAGTTTTTAATTTTGACGAAGTCCCACTTGTCTGTTTTTCCTTTTGTTGCCTGAGCTTGGGGTATTAAGTCTAAGAAACCATTGCCTAACACAAGGTCCTGAAGATACTGTCCTGTGTTTCCTCTAGGAGCTTGATAGTTCTGGCTCTTATATTTAGGTCTATGATCCTCAATGAGACATTTTTTTACACTTACATCACCTCTCAATTTGGACTACCACATTTCCAGTGCTGAAGAGCCACATATGGCTGGTGGTTATTGTCCTGGACAGCACAAGTCTAGAGTCTAACTTCTGGAATCCTCCAACTTTTGGAAGAATTCTGGGTCTCCAGAGTTTCAAAAGCATTTTTAATAGGTGTTCTCTCTGAGCACCCAGCAGTAAGGGAGAGCAGGGGAAACTAAAGCCCTAAAGCCCACAGCCAGTGTGCTAGGCGGTAGTGGGTGGTTGGCTGGAGCTCCCTGGCAGGGTCTGCAAAAGGCAAAAAGGTGGGAAGAGTGAAAGAAGGGACAGAAAAGGTAAGAAATAAGAAAAAAAAGGACATGGCAGGGTCGGGGCAGTGGACAATGTGACAGGGATAAGAACAGAATCCGCAGACAGGAAGGAGCTTTGCTGGGCAGGGGCAGGCAGCTTCCAGCTCCGCCTCACCAGGGCAAAACAGAAGTCGTGGCCCGACGCATAGAAGGCACAATTAGCTCATCCTTTCATTGCCCTTCTGATTACACGTTGTTCTCGGGACTACCATTTCTGTAATTAAGACCTCCTCCCTTACTCAGAGGTATTGAAACATAAAAGTATTTGCTGAATCTGGCTTCCCAGAGTTAAAAGCCAGACTTAGGAAATGCAAACACACATTCAGTAACTAATTATCCCTTAATTAAGGCAGAAGCCCTGCTTGAAACAATTAGCTCTGGGAATTGAACAGTGGGTACAACTCCACTTTTTGCTAATTGTTCTTTCCTGATAGCCGGGATGTGACCAGTGGTTGGGAGTACAGGGCTGAGGGAACGATTTAGTCCGCTTTTTGTCCGTCTGGACTGGACATGCACTGCTCGGTTTGGGACTGTTAGTCAGAGGAGACTTTGGAGACGCATTCTGAGGGTGTGGGGAAGGGCAAGGAGGATGTGGTTTGGGCAAGGGGAGTCGAGAGGCTGCCCCAGGCTTGGACGCGGGCCATGGGAAGTCTCAGAAGCTGCTGCTGGCCACACTGAGATGGCTTGCCTGGCTGGAGCTGAGGGCGTGGGCCAGGGATTAGCTGACTGGAAAGCAATTAGATGAGGTGGGGCTGGCTGGGAAAATACCTGGAATCCCATGACCAGAGTTGAGACTTGCTCAGGGAACACCGCAGGCGGGAGGCCCCGTGGGGTCTTGGGGATAGGAGGTGCCAGTTGCTGAGGGTGGCTGCCCCAGGCCCTGTGGGCTCGGAGCCTTTAGCCTCTTGCTGCAGGAGAGAGATGGATTAGGGGGTGTGAGGAGCCGGGAAGAGGCCCTTTGTTTCCTGCAGTCACCGTTTCCTCTTTCTAACCATCTCCCCCACTTCTGCATGTCCCCTCCTCCAACCCCCTCAGACACTTAGGTCTCCCCTGGGATCTGCCCCAGCCCTCAATAACCTCCCCCTTTCCTAGACTGGGTGTACAAGGTGTTACGATTCCAGGAGAAGTGGGAAGAGAAAAATGTGTGCCCCAAAGGATAAAACTGTGCTGGGTTTTTTGGAAGGGTAGGGTCAGTGACTGAGCCCTCTGAGAAGGTGGTGCAAGAGATGAGCCTTCTCCCCAGGAAATGCCCACTGCATTAAAGCCTGCAGTCATCCCGGAAGCCTGTCCTGGGTGGCTTCCCAGGTACCCTGCTCTGGAAGTGGAATTTTGAGTTTTGATACAGGCAAGTGGGGCCTTCCAGAAAACCCTCAGAGGGATTGTGTAAGGCTCCAACTGCTGCCCCAACCCAGTTAGGGACTCCCACAGATTCCAAAAGCCCCTGACAGCTCACTTTTTCTTCCCCAGAAAGAATCCCTGCTCAAGGGCATCTCTCCCTCTCCTTTTTCCTTCCCCTCCCCTCCTTTCCCTCCTCCAGTCTCTGTATCCCTCCCCTCACCCCGAGTCATAAGTGCAAATTCTGGGGCCTCACTCCAATCCTACTGAAATTCTGGGGCCAGACCCAGCAATATGTGTTAACAAGCCCTGCAGGTGACTTTGAAGCACACTGAGGTTTGAGAACTGCTGCTGTAGGGGAGAGTTTGCTGCTGGTGGGTGCTGCCTGTGGAGGACACTCACTGAGTGGTACTGATCTAGTCTGGCCTCCCAGCCCCATTTTACGGAGGACAAAACTGCGACCCAGAGGTTTGTCGTGTATATACATAGCTCTGACATGTGCACCCCAGGATGCAGGGCTGACTGGTTTTTCTATCTCTAGCTGCCTTCAGAGATCTGCCCTGCCAGCTCACATGGCCCAAGGCTCTAGACGACACACAGGAAGTGTGTGTGTGTCCTCTGCAGTCTCAAAGATGGCAGGACTCCAGTGAGTCACTTCCCGCGAGCGCTAGCCGTCAGGGTGTCCTCAGTCAGTCAGCTGGCCAGCCCATGGCGCTCTCTGGGGAAACTCCCTGCCATGTTCAGAGATCTGCAGAGACAAATGGGCTGAACAGAGCTTGGAAGTCAGACTTAATGTTATTTCAAATCACACACTGTTGGTACTGGCTGAAACCTGAGGCAAGCTGCTTAACCTCGCTGAGCCTCCATGTCCGTCAGTAAAATGGGGAAACAGCCCCCACCTCTGCAGGGTTGCTGGGAGGATTAGTGATAAATCTGTCAAGTGTCCAGCACATGGGAGAGAGCTTACATGGTGTCTTTACTGGCTGTGCTGGCCTTATGTCCTAACCATGGAGCTACCTGGCTGTAGCCTAAAGAGACGCAGAAAAAGTCCACATGATCCTTCTGGCCGACACACAAGACCCGTGGTTGTGTCGATGTCCTTACAGAGGCCATCACTGGCACATGCTCTTGTGACATTTCCAATGATTTAGATTGGGGTCGTAAGGCCCATGTCAGAGGTTTGTAACTGTGGCCCATGGGTGGCCTTCAGGAGCTGGGAACCCACTGAAATTGTATGACAATGTCTGTGAACCTGGGTAGATACGCATTTTTCTGGGAGAGGTGCCAGAGCTTTTACCAGATCCTCAAAGGGGTCCATGTTCCCAAAAATAGTTAAAAGTCACAGACCTGTAAACACAATGCATGTAAGAGCATCAAAATATTGAGACAGATTCCTGGATTTGGAAATCAGCTCCCTGGCCCCAATGTATGGCCTTGGGCACGTTGGGGATCATTCAGATCTGAATTTCCATTTCCTCAGCCCTAAGAATTATGACTGGCACAGCTGTGCTGCCAATTCCCAGAATCAGATTATGTGCTACATAGGAAAACCCTGCGGAGAGCAGACCTGAGCACGTGGGGCTCTCAGGGTGCCCCTGGTGAACGAGGGGGCCTCGGAGGGAGCCACAGGGCAGGGTCAGCATGTTTCCTTCAAATTTTGACACCTGAAAGGTTTAAGATGGGCAAAAGTAAGCTATGGCTAGGGGTGGGGGTTAGTGAAAGGGAGGAGCAAATGGGGCCTCTGGGGTGCTACTGAGGTTCTATTTCTTGTTTGGGTGTTGGTAACAAGTGTATCCCTTCGTGAAAATTCATCTAACTGTATTCTTAGGATTTGTGCATGTTTTTGCATATGTTATACTTCAACAGAGTTTTCTCAAAAATGCTAAAATGAGAAAAGTAGAAATATAATATACAATCACCCCCTTGGGGGGGATTTTTCTACAGAAATATAATTTTGCAATAAAGGTAACCCATATCTTGAAGAAAGAGTAATTTGTATATAAACACAAATAATAGAGTAAGTTTTTCTAAAAATCCTCCCCCACCACCGATAATGTCTTTCTTTTCTTTTATAGATTCTAGGGTTCCAGTCTTGATTAAGAAGGTTTCTACCACTGAAAATTTCTTGAGTGTTTTTTTTTTTTAATGTTCTCAATAGTGTTTATGTTCTAGAGTATACCTAAAATCACCTCGATTTTCCTGAGGAAATTTTACTTTTATATTTTTACATGTGTTTTTAAATTCGAGAGGAATCCAGTTTAATTTTCTTTTGGTTGCATAGCTAATTGTGTTGACATCATTAACAAAATATTTAATTTTATGGGCATCTTCCTTCTTAACCCACACTGCTATCTCAGTCTGCTTACATAACATTTGCTTTCTTTACCTTGCGGCCCACAGGCTGTCTCGGGGCTTCTTCGCACTGGGATGGCCCTGTCTTGTCCCAGCCTACTTTGGGTAGCCCGTCTGCCAGCGCAGTGGCTCTGCTCAGCACACCCCTGATTCCAGAGTGTTCCTGACCCATCACCTCTCGCCTTCCCAAGGCTGCACTCCTGGGGTTTTTCCTCTCCCTCCTGCCTCACATAGCTCCCCTCTCCATTGGTTTGTTCTCCTCAGCCCACCAAACCCATCTGAAGGGGCAAAACCTGCCCCTGAACCCAAGGTCCCCTCCAGGAAACCCCCATTTCTCCATTGGAGGTTCATGGATTTTGAGCCCCTCCAGTGGCTTCCTGGAGGGTTGAAATCCTAC
The DNA here is from genome assembly GCF_015220235.1 of Choloepus didactylus. NCBI lineage: Eukaryota > Metazoa > Chordata > Mammalia > Pilosa > Megalonychidae > Choloepus > Choloepus didactylus. Next base: position 31,837,094 of record NC_051322.1, on the reverse strand, counting down.
TTCTGCCACTCAAGGGGCTTGTGAACTTAGGGAAGTCACTGAGCTGCCTGTGCTTCCTTCTGTGTGGATTAAATGTGGTAACCCAAGCAAAGGGCTACAAGCGAGGTGAGTGGATGTGAGCTGTTGTCCAGTGGCACGTCCCACACCCGGCCACCCCGCCCTGTCCTCTTGGCTGGCTTCTCCCCTCATCCTTCGGGTCTGCTCTGCGTAGAATCCTGGCCTGCCTTGCTGTCTAAAGGAGGCACCCCTACAGTGGTCTCCCTCACAGCCACCTGTGTGCCCCTCCTTAGTGCTGACCAGAGAGGGTATTTGTTGCTTTGTTGTCACTCACTCACCCAACTGTAAGCTCCTCCAGGGCAGGAACCATGTCCGTCTGGTCTCCAGGCCTCTAGGATCCCCACATGTTACACATTTGCTGCAGAAAGGCTCTTGTGCACGCTCCCCGCCCTGCCGAGGACACGTTGCTTGGAGCCCCCATTCCAAGGCCTGCCTGCCAACTTCAGAACTTCTCCATCTTCAGGCCCTGTCTTCCCTCCACCCAAAGAGGCTGGCTCCCCCTTTGCTTCGGAACGTTCAAAATCCCATTAACAAAGTCAAATGTGATTGCATGGTTTCCCTTGTGGGCTCCTGGGCAGAGGTGCCCCATTAGGCAGGCCCTCTGATCATGGCCAGCAGCCCCTCAGGGTCCCACGTGCAGAGCCTGGTCTTTTCCAAGAGTGCTGCAGGTCACCCAGTCGCCTCGGGGGAGCCCATCCCACCACTTCTATCACTGCTACCATGTAGCTGACCTAAGATGTGGACCGTGGGCCGTGCGGGCCCTCGGCCCTCTCACACACCAGCTCCAAATGTCCGAGCAGGCACGAGGGACCAGTGAGGACCCCCAGCACCCCAGCACTCAGTCCTCTGGTTCCCCACACCCCACCAGGTTGTCCCAGGCTGCCGAAGTGTCTGATTCACCCACACAGGCAGGGACAGTTGTGTACGGGGAGTGGTATCTCAAGTGTGGATTAGCCAGGCCCTCTTCCTCCTCCCCTCTCCTCCTGCCTGGTGGCGGCACAGCCAACAAGGAGTCAGGAAATCCAGGTTCTGGTCTCAGCTCTGCCACCGACCAGCTGCGTGGCCCAGCCTTCGGTTTCCTCACGGGGACAACACAGATCTGACCATGTGGCTGCTTAGTTTGCATCACCCACCATTGCCCTTGTGTGAGGTTCTGGGACCCTGGGAGAGCCTTGGAAATTGTCATGTACTGCTCTTCGTCCTGACCCATGTTTGGGTCTTTTCTGCTTCTCGTCACAGTAGCGACAGCGGAAGAACAGGAAGTGGTGCAGTGAAGGCTTGGGTAGCGAAGCGTGCACTGGCAGGCCTGGGGACAAGGAGCCAGGCCCCTGGAGGCTGTGGCTGCCAAGAGTCTGGGGACCTTGTCTTGTTCCTCCTAACTCTGGCCCAATATGTGAGCTCTCAGACCTCAGAAGGAGGAGGAGCCGCCCTGCCTGCACGGGGTGCTGGGAGGGGTGACGGCCCAAGGCCCACCCAGCCCTAAGCCCAGGGCCTGGCTTGCGGTCGATGTTAACTTACCTTTTCCCATTTAGGTTGCGATGCTCAGGGAAGGCAGAGATCCCCATGAGCTGGGGTGCTTTAGAAAGGAGTGGGGGCTAGAGCTGGGCTTTGGAGGTTGGCCTGGGTTTGGGTGGGGACTGTGACAGCAGATGTGGATGCTGTGGGCCCGGCTGACGGGGGAGCCTTGGCTGAATGCAGGGCAGTCCCGAGTGATTTTGGCAGAAGTGATTTTGGCTAAGAAGGAGGTCCCAGTCATGTATGGAGGCTCTGCTGCTACCACTGACCTTTTCCAAAGTGGTTTCCACTCTGTGCTGCAGAAACACTCAAAACCATCTTAAGTTAATGCGGGTATCCCCAGCCCTACAGAGCCCTGATATGGAAGAGGTGAGGAGGGCCCAGCTCTGTTTCTGAGGCAAAGCAGGGCTAAGAACCACCTGCTATCCCCACATGTTGCCTCTCTGCTCACCATACCTGCTGCCCCTCCAGGTGCCCCTCCCCGCCTCCCACAGCCTGTCCCAGCACCCCCCCACTCCCCACCCACCCCCCAGGTGGCTGAGCCACTGCAAGCCTGAGCCACCCCACAGCCACGCGCTTCCTGCTAGTAGGAAGGTCATGAATAACTTCCTGACGAGGTGGGCAGGGGTGTGGGACTTGTCTCTTGAACTCTGATTTGGCTTTGCTGCCAAATGCCAGGCAGGGTGGTGCATTGCAGAAGAGGGACTTTCAAAAATGTCATCATCCCCAGGGTTTTATTTTACTTTGGAAAATAGAAGGACTGACTTTTTCTCTTCTTTTCCCAAACTTTCCCTCCATGACTGTCCCTCAAATATAAAGAGTTCTCCATTACCTGGGTGTGGATTCTCTGCAGCAACTTAAAAAACAAAAACAAACAAACAAAAAACCCCTGCTTGTTTCTCCTGCTCATCTCCCCCTCCCGGGGTACATCAGCCCCCCTCAGCTGTTGGGGTGGGGGGACCTCAGGGACAAGAGCCTACAATTAACCTTTGTCCCAGAGGAAATGCCTATTGGAAGGCAGATGGGCCACAGCCAACGAAATCTGCAGGAGAGGTTTCTAAGCCAGATAGTCCATCTGGAACAGAGTGTGCTGGCTGCCCAGGGCTGGAGTGAGCTCTCATCTGGAGAAATTCTCCCCTGGGTCCTTGCACAAGCAGGCAGGCAGGCATCACTTAGGTGTTAGAAGGAAATAGAAGGAAATAAGACTGATTCTTGTATGTCCCCTTGAAATAAGTCTTCTTTCTGGTCATAGTTCCATAGTGCACATTTGGATGGGTGTCAAGGTTTACATGTTAGCCACAGCCTTGGCCTCTCTCAGGGTGAATGTCCACAGAGTATAGCACGGGCGTCTTCACCCTGGGACTATGTCTGCCTTTAAGGCCTTCCCCCACACCGCATTTGGTGGCTGCCTGACCGGAAGCACGGAGAAGACGTGCAACCATAGCTGGTGGGGGCCGGAAGTGGGGCTGGAAGTGTTAGTCACAGGCAGATCCCCAGGGCAGCAGCTGCCCCAAACTTGACCTGCACAGACTCTAGATCCGTGCCTCCAGGTCTGGGCTCATCCACCTGAACCTTCCCCTGGCCGGCCCACGGACCCCTCAAACTCCCAGCATCCTAAGGGAACCATCTCCTGTTCCCCAAACCTGTTCCTCCTCCCAGAGAAGGTTCCAGCATCCCCGGCCTGGCCAGCCTCTCTTTCTCACCACCAACCTCACTCAGGCAGCCCCCAGAGCCCAGTGTAGCAGCTCTTACAGATTGCTTGGGTCTGCCCCGCACCCCCCCTTCCAACTGGGCTCAGCCCCTTCCCCATGCTCATCCCTCACCTGCTCACCTTGCTCTGTCCACCCCAGGCTCACAGGGCTCTACCTGGAATGTTCTTCCTTCCCTCCTCCTCCTGATTCCACTCTTTCCCTGAACCCCCCACCCTCACCCCAACCCCTCAGAACTCCGTTCTCCATGGCATGCAGCTCACTTAGTAAGAAGAGCTAACTTGATCAAGCTCAGCTTTCTCGGTGCCAGACACTATTCTATTTCACATAGATTCTCATTTAGTCCTCTGAATCGCCCTCTGCGGGGGGAAACATTACTATCTCCAATGAGGAAACTGAGGCCTGGAGAGGTTACCTGTGCACCCTGACTAGCAAGGGGCCAAGGTGGGGTTACAATCCAGGCGTTCTCACCTGACAGCCGGATCCCATCACCCCCTGGCTTCCCCACTAGGCAAGGAGAGGGCTTGTGCCTCCTTGTTGAATGAGTGATGAAAGCGCTGTTACTGCCCTTTCAGACTCCCTAGGGGCTGAGGGTGCTGGGCCCCGGACTCCAGGCCTGTATGTCATGGGAGGCAGAACGCTGCATGCCAGGAACAGAGACGCCCTTCTGATGGCCTTGCCCCGGCCCACACATGCTTTCCTTCGAATCTTCTCTGCGGACCTCAGAGGGCTGGCCAGGCACAAGGTCCTAGGCAGCAGTGTGAAGGAAATTAGCCTAGGAGACCCTGACCTGGGCCTACCTCTAGGCAGAGCCAAATAGTTGGCCCAGGGCTTTCTGCTAAGGAGGTCAGGGAAGGCTTCTCGGAGGAGGAGGGCCTTGTGGGCGAACAGCCACGGTGGGAAAAGGCATGCCTGGCAGAGAGAAAGGCAGAGGAGAGGAGGCAGAGAAGGACAAGATGTGTTCACAGACCTGTGAGCAGATGGGTTTGGCCATTGCGGAGACTGGTGAAGTGGAGGGAAGGGCAGATAGGGCCCCAGGGAGTGGCCTGAGGGCGAGGCCAAGCACATTAGCCTCCTGCGGCCTGGTCAGTTGATACACAATATTGACTCCCATGCTCATTCATCCGAAAAGATCATCTCAGTTTAGAAAAAGAGTGGCCCATTATTAAAATGCATATTCTGCTAAGGGTAAGGCTCTAAAACCAAACAAACTTCCAGGTGTCAATTAAACACTCTTATCTCTAGCCTTTGAGTTGGCAGAGTCCTTAGCAAATCCCTTCAGAGTCCCTAGGCAGCCCCGGGCCCTTTGCTCAGCCCAGGCCTGTCTGCCCCCTGTTGGGTGGCTGCTGCCTGAGAGTACAAATGCTAATTACACCTTTAGCACAGTCCTATTATTCTCTGCACATTAACAGAGCTTAATTGTCCTGGGCCCAGCTGTCCCTGCCCAGTTGGTCCTTGGTTACTGCCTCATGCCCAGCCCCCCCACAGAACCCGCCGAGCTCTGTCACCAAAGGACGGACTCCAGCTCAGTGTCTGCGATGTGGCTTCAAGCTCTACCCCCCCCAGAAGGCTGGCACTGCCACCTGGGAACCGGCCACCGCAGGCGTGTATTCCTAAGTGCAGCGTACAGAGCTCATCCTGCAGGAGAGGACACGGTTGAAGTAAAGGTGTCTTTAGTATGCCATGCTTCAGTGTTCCAGCCACGGTGCCTGCTCCCCAACTCCTCAAGGCTCCTTGCTGGTTACTTATGCCCCCCCTCACCACCACCACATACCCTGTATATCTGAGCTTGGTAACAACTCCCCGCCATTTGGAGAAACACCTGGTTAGCTTGGGTGTTCCATGAAGAACTTTCTAAGAAACTTCTTTCCCAGGCTCAGGGGATGGTGGGTTGGTGCAGCCCTGCAGATGACACTGTGCCCTGGTCAGTGAGCTGGTGGGGCCAGTGGGCTGGAGTGGCCCTTGGGCTCTGGGCCTTCACTGTCCAGCCTGGGGCTCCTCCCTCTGAGGCAGGGGGTGGGGGGTGCTCTCTGTAGCAGTGCCCTCCTGGAGGTTCCTCTGAGACTGCAGAGAAGTCAGCCACTGCCCACAGCTGCCTCCCACCACCCTTGTTTCTCGTTACAGTTTTTTGTCTGTGCAAGGAAGCATCTTGCACTCCCAGGAGGTGTTCCGTCTTGCCCACTATTTTCCGATGAATTTAATAAAGAGGGAAGGCAGGAGGCAGGGGCGAGTGAAGGGAGGGGCCGCGGGCAGCCCTCCCTGTCCCAGCTCAGCGACTCGGGTGGCTGGACCGCGGCTTGCTGCCCCAGGGGAGCTTACCCAGAGGAGGGAAGGACTGTTTCGCAAGCAAGGCCGGGCATTCTGAGCTGGCCTGTCAGCCCCTGGCATGCGGCGCGGCCTCTTAGGAAATCAAGGAGACGCTTTGTCTGCCTTCCAGCAGGCGCCACTTCTCTCTTTCCACTGCTTTGCTCAATTCGGGGAGCTGGCTCCAGGGCCAGGCTGGTGGGTGGGCAGACAGGCCGGGCACCCTCTGCCTCAGGCCTGGTGCCCGGGAAGTGCCCACTCTTGCCTCGGCTCGTGTTATCACGGGGGCCAGCCTGAGCCCCAGAGCGGCACTGATAAGGCCGGCAGGGGCGCCTGTCGTGCCACCTCGGGTGGTAAGACAGGGTGACGCTCAGGGAAGGACTCCAGACTGTTTCCTTGTCGGGCTGAGCTCACGCCCTTATCTCCTTTCCTGCCAGGCGAGGACTCCTCAATTCTCACACACAAAAGAAAACCCCACCCAAGACACACAGACCCTACATACTTGGAGGTGGAGGTTTTGCCTCTGGTTTAATTCAGTCTACGTGGTCATCAGTCAGGGGATCGATATGTGTGCATTGTGCTAATATTATAATAGCATATATTTAGTCCCGAAAGGGGGGCTGGTTGGGAGAAGAGGACGTCCCAGAGACGGAGCCACCTTGGGGGCTGCCTTGAAAGTTCCTTGGAGTTGTCAGTCATCTGAGATGCTTCTCAACTGAGAAAGAAACAGGGTGTGGGCCAAAGGCCAATCCCAGGGTGCAGGCTGTAGGGAGGGGCTGCTATGGAGTGAGGAGAACAATCATGGTGGAGGGGTGCACAGCCCCTCATCTGTTCATCTTGCAGCCTTCGCCCAGTTCAAAGGCTGCTCACTTTAGGACTGGGAGCAGCTCCCACGCCTTGCAAGTCCCACCTCTTTCCCAGGCTTACTGTCCCACCTCAGAAGAGCACGGCGGGGTGGCAGTGGGGGCCTTCATTCTGACCTGCTGCTGGGCTGCACTTCTTGGAGGCAGGGGACTGGCCTAGTTGACCCCTCAAGGTCTTGTTCCAGCCTAGCTGTCCCTGATTCTACGAGGCTAGTTGCTATGGGAACTATAACTTTGAATTTCCTGGCTCTGGGGCTGTGAAAATCACAACCTGAACCTTCCGTTGATGTGGGTTTCTCGATTAATTTCCTGTTTGATTGTTTACTTTAGAGAGCGGAAAATGCCTTTGCAGGCAGCTAAGTTGGCTCCGTGGAGACTCTTATCGCACCCCTCCCCCTGTAGCCAGCGGGGTCAAGTCCGGGCCTCGGGTGGGCCGGGAGGGGTGGGGGGTGGGAGTTTGGGGCAGGGGCCCCGGGTGGGAGGAGGCCCAGCTATGAGCCATGGCGGCTCCAGCCACCCGGCCCTCCCCTTCTCCCAGTGCCTGCCTGGGGTTCCAGGCTGGTGGGTGCCCCGGGAAAACCTGTGGGTTCAGAGCCCCCCCCCCGGGGGGGGATCTGCCCACCCACCCCAAGCCCCCTTCTCATAGAGCTGTTTTGTGTTGACTCAGATGCAAAACACAGCCGTTCCTCCAGAGGAGTGGTCCCGAAGGGTGGGGTGAGGGGGATGAAAGTCGGGGGGTGCCACCTGCCCCCACCACACCCCTGTGCCTCTCTGGCCAGGTGCTCCTGGCTGTGCTGTCATGGGAAGCCTGGAGAGCAGCTGCTTTTCTAGGTGTTTCTCCTCAAACTGCTCTTCCCACGGCCCTGCAGCTCCAGCACAGAGCAGTGGACATCTGTGCCTATGACCATCATCCCACTGGTTCCGGCTCCCTCCTGGGCAGTGGTTGGCGCTGGCAGCTCAGGTGAGGCCCTGGGGGCAGAGCCTGCCTGAACCCTGTAGAGATGGGCAGGAGCTCTCATCCCAGCCTGGAAATAGGGACCCAGAGGCCCGGGGTGGTGAGTGGCAATAGGCCACAGGTCTTCCAACAGGCTAATGCAGAGCCACAACTGGGCCTAGTCCCTGGACTCCCACCCCAGGGCCCCTTGCAAGGGGAAACGGGCGAGCAGAGAGATCAGACTGCTTGCCTGATCCATAGGCAGCTGGCCAGGTGGGGCTGGGGGCTGGGAAGGGCTCCCAACCCCTCGGCCTTACTCCCTTGGTCTGGGTGGCTAACAATGTAAGGTAAGGACACTTTCATGAGTGAAAGGAGTGCTATTAATAACCTCTTAGGGGTGCTAGGTAAAAACCGGACCATCCTGGGCAGTCGCAGGACGTCTGCTCACCCCGCCTCTTGCTGACCTCTCCCTGTTTGCCTTATTTCCGAGGGACTTACTCCTGGGGCAGTAGCTCAGTTATTTTGAGTTTGGAGTCAGACTCACAGGTTAAATCCTGTTTCTCCACTTACATTTGTGTCCTGGGAGAGGTCACTTCGCCTCTCTGTGCCTTGGTTTCCACACCTACAAAATCATTAGAACGGCAACTAAATCAGATAAATTGCTATGAGGATAAAATGAATTAATGATGGACAAAAAGCTCAGCGTGTGGCACCTGGAGTCCGCAAAGAATGTGAGCAGGGTCATGAGTGAGAGACCAGAAGGGGCTGATCCGCCTCCAGGTGGCCTCTCTCGAAAGGTAAAATCTCAGGGCTGCCACAGGCATTTTCTGCTGACCTTTTAGGGAACACAACAAACCACAGAGAGGACAGGCAGAGCCTCTAGAAGGGACGAGAAGGACACTGAAGGAGAAGCTGGAAGGTGTTGACAGCAAGCTCCAGCTTCCCTGGTGTTTCAAAAACCCGACCCAGGGCCCTGGGGATGCCTGGCTGTGGGCAGACTGTGATCAGAACTGTCCCCCATCCTGCCCAGGCCACTGTCCGGGGCTTGGCCCCCAGGAGGAACCGCTGGAGCTGCGGCTCCTGTCCTCGGGCTCCAGTGTCTGCAGGAGGGTTCAGTGTCTGCTCTGAGCCCCAGATTACATTTCCACCCCCGGGGACCAGCTGTGGGCTGGAGCAGTCCCGTGTGACACTTACTGTCGCCACTTTGTACGGAGAGGTTTGCAAGCTCTGCAGGAAGGAGGCTAATTATTCCCTCTGGGGCGCCGGGTCTGCAGTTAGGGTGCCGCCTGCCCGCCTGCCTGCCCGCCCCAGTCAGGAGGGCAGGCAGCCAGGCCACAGGGCCCAGGCTCGGCCAGGAGCCCAGGTCAGAACCGTGAACCTCCTTGACTTCCTGCCCTGGTGCCGTACCAGCGCTCCTTATTAGGCTTGTGGAAAAGTGGCACTTGGGGCAAATTCCCTCTCCTAGTGATGCCTGACATACAGGCGGACACAGTATGCTCGTAAGAAGTCGTGAACATAAAACACCACTAATTCCCTAGCTGCACTGACAGTCTGGGCAGTACAAGCATTTCCGAACTTGCCCATGTCCCCAGCCACCCTCGTCCCTTCTTCCCTTTTCAGAGGAGAGAGATCTCTTCTCATTTTAGGCTAATCTCTGGGCTTGATCTCTCCTCTCCTCTGACTCTCCGCTCCTCTCTTGCTCTCCACCCACTCTCCTCCTGCCTGCCTTAAACATACGCAAGTCTCCTTACTTTAGGAGCTATCCCCTTGACCCACTGACAGTTTCTTCCTCTTAGCATCCTACCCTTCTTCTCTTCCATAGGCAAGTCCCAAAAGAGCTCGGCAGGAAGAGATGGGTGCAGAGACAGAAAGAGAGAGGAGAAATAACAGAAACCCCAGAGAAAGAAATGGTTTTTCTACTTCCTGACTTCCTGACTCTGCAACCCCACAGTGCCCGTTTTCCACCCTGCCTTGCCGCTGCACTGAAGTCGTCCTGGCCAAGGTCACAGTGCCTCCTAATCACCAGATCCAGGAGACCCTGGTCATTGTTCGTCCTGCTTGACCCCTCTGAGCGTTTGACCCTGTTGGCCTGCTGCTTCTTGGAACTCTCTTAGCTTCCGTGAGGCCACTTCCTCCCGTTCTGCTTAGCTCTCGGACTGTCCTTCTTTTCCTCCTCTGGCGGCTCATCCTCCTCTACCACCCGATGGATGTTGCTGTTTCCAGGCTCGGAGCATTTGCTCTCGTCTCTTCTCATTCCTCATGTTCTCCCAGGTCCTCTCCCCCACTGATGATGGCAGGGGACAGACTCCCCCTCTGCATCTTCACTCATCATCCCCAAGCACCATGGACTCTAATTCTGACACTGAACTCATGTGCTTCTCCCAAACCAATTCCTCCTGCCTTCCCAGTCTCATTAATGGTGCCACAATTAATCCAGCTGACCAAGCCCCAAATCTGGGAGTCATCACCCTCCACATTGTCCCTTTATCACCCTCACTTCTGCCTCCTAAATATATCTCCCCACTGCACCTGCCTCAATTCAAGCCTCTACCATTTCTCTCAGCAGCCTCCTCCTGGTCTCCCTGCCGTCAGGCCCACCGCTGTGCAAAGGGGATCTTTCTAAAATACAAGTATTATCTTGTTACTCTCCAGTTTAAAATTTTTCAGTGACTCTCCAGTCCCTTAGGATAAAATCCAAACTCAGCAGCATGACTTCTAAAGCCTTCATATGTAGCCCTTGTCTTCTTTATCATCATATTCTCTCACTACCGCTCTCCTCCTGGCACCATTTGTTTTAGCCATCTTGAAATACTTGTTGATTACCAGTGCACTCTGCTATTTCATATATTTTGCTTTTACACAGACTTTGTATACTAAATGGCTGGAGTGTTCTCCACCACCACTGTCCCATCCTGTGCTGCAAACCCATCCACCTCACAAGTGTCTCTTGATGCCCCCCTACTAGCTACAAGTTACAAGTCTTATTCTTCTTGTTATCTCTGTACTTACATAGTGTTCAGTACATGGTAGGTTTTCCATAAATGTTGAAAGGATAGGTAGATGGATGGATAGATGGGTAAGTAGGTGACTGGGTAGATGGATGGATGGGTGGATGGAATGTTGGATACATGGATGTGTGAGTCGATAGAAGGATGGAGGGATGAATGGATGCATGATGGATTGATGGATGCAGAGCTGGTTGAATAGATGGGTTAGTGGAACATTATGTAAGTGGGTATGGGGATGGGTAGGTGAACAGGTGGGTTGACGAATGGATAGATGGTAGTGAATGCAGGTAAAGAATAGTTAAAGGCATTCCAGTGTTGCGATGGCCAAAGTTTATTATTGTCACCAGTCAACAGAATTAAGAGCTCCAGCCAGCAAGATGAGGATTGGCTAATTTTGGAGAAATTAAAAATCATTCTCCAAAGGAAAAGAGGCTGACCTGGGAGTCTTGAGCACCTTCAGATTTGCTGGCTAATTTGTGCAAACCACTTAACTACTGAGCCTCAGTTTCTCTGTCTGTTAAATAGAAATAATTATGCCTGCAGCCTATCCTTGTCTCCACAAGTGGGTCATGGTGGGAAATGAGATGACACTTACAAAGCTTGTTGAGGTCTTCAGGGAAGAGATATGTTTATCAAGATATATGTTTAATAACAATAACAACTTCCATCTGAATCAAGCTTTGCACTTTTCACTGATCTCTCACATACATTATCTCCTTTGACTCTCAAAACAATTCTCGTCAGGTATTATCATCCCCATTCTCAGGTGAGGAAGCCCAGGTGCAGAGTGATTAAGTGATGTGCCTGGAGTTACGCTTAGTGAGAAGCAGGCCTTCCAGCTCCGAGTCGGCTGCACGTCCCTGATGACAGCCTTTCTCGAGTGGATTATCTTCCTCCCTACCTCCCAGAACCAAGAACCAGTCATAATTGACCCTCTTCTCAGTGACTCAGGTGATTACCCTGGTGTCAGTTCCTGTGCTGTCCTCTGGACTTAGTTGTAGATGCTGATCTGGATCCGGCAGGGGTGCGGGATAGATGGGCCCTGACATGTCAGTGAACACACCTGAGATGCAGGTGGGCATGTGCAGCCTGCCACCCCACATGCCACACATCAGGCCATCTCATGCAGCCAGGCCTCGTTCTTCTCCCTCTCCCCTTTCCCTCCACTGTCAGCGTCTGTGCTCCTCACAGGAGCTGGGGCTTCCTCAGCCACTGCAGGCGTCCACCTCCACTCTCTGGACTGCGACTTCATGCTTCAGCTCTTCCTGCCTCAGACCTGGCCCTTCTTTAGACCCAGCCACCAATCAGAGCTCTCCAACCTTGCTCTCCAGCAAACCAGCCAACCACACGTGCTCTGTAGTCTCCAGGTTTTGCTTCCTGGTTGCTGTTCCCCAGCCCACCTCCAACACAGCCCAAAAAAGGGACGCTCCTAAAGGCAGGTTCTGAACTGAGGTCTTATTGTAGCTGCAGCAGGCTGCTTGGGTGAGTCCTACCCTGGTTAAATCCCGAGTTGTGTGAGCTGAGGCAGTGTGGGGGCTGGTGGCCCATCTCAGGTTGGTGGTGACCCCTCTCTAGGCAGGCAGGAAGTTGTGATCTCCAGCCTCACGTCACTCCTCCCCGGGAAGGCGGCTCTGCAGGCCCTCCCGTCAGCACCCTCCTCCCCTCCCCGCGGGGTGGCATCCGAAGCAGCTGGCCTGGTGACCTCCCGAGCTTACCTTGGGCAGCCTGCCCGTGCCCTCTGGACCTTCCCTAGAGGACTCTGGGATGTTCCCACCATGCCGCTTTTTTTCTCTGGCTGCTGCCAGGCCTCCCACAGCCGACTTGGAGCACCTTGGCCTCTCCCCAAGGGAGGATATGATGGGTGTGCCCACAATAAGTCTCCAGGAGAGACAATAGGACAGGAATGCATTAGCTTCCGAACAAACACTGTGCAGGCTCACACAATCGCCTTGGATTCTCGTCCAAGAAACACATTTCACTGTTGGAGGGCGCGGGTGCCCCGGCCCGCCCACATCCCTTTCTGTTCCAGAGACGTTGAAGAGTGGGCTGTTCGCCCTCAGCCCTGGGGCCCTCAGCCCCAGGTTGCCAGCCTTGCCTCCCCCGCTGGCCCAGCTCTTCTCCCAGAGGGTGGTGGCCGCGAAGGGGGACAGCCTTGCCCAGCCAGAGAAAGGCCCCAACCACCCAGAGAGCGCTGCTTCTGCCATTACTTTTTTTCCTTTTTCATTGTGGTAATATATAAATAGAACATAATATTTCCCATTTCAATCACTTCCATTCTCTGCCCCCATCCCCACCCCTGGTAACCCATCATCTACTCTCTGTCTCTATAAATTTGCATATTCTAGTTATTTCAGGTAAGTGAGATCATACACTATTTGTTCATTTGTGTCTAGCTTTGTTCACTTAATATGAGGTCTTCAGGGTTTATCCAATCATCTGTTGTCAGACGCTTGGGTTGCTTTCACCTTCTGGCTGTTGTAAATAATGCTGCCGTGATCCTTGTGTACAGATATCCGTCCAAGTCTCTGCTTTCTGTTCTTTTGGGTATATGTTCAGAAATGGAATTGCCGGGTCATGTCTATGTTTAACTTTTTGAGGAACCCTGCCATTACTCTGTGACTCTTACTTGAGTTAAATAAAGCCTTGTCTCCAGAAGATCCCAGATAGAACATAAGTAAACAAAAGGGCTATCCGTGCCCCCCCCCCCACATGCCAACAGGGATTAGTCTGTTCAAAATCTAGCCATCCCTTAGGAAAGCAGAGAGCCCGAAGAAAGGGAACACAGAACAGACCAATTCTGACCAAAAAGGAAGAGTGGACACTGCCCAGAAAGACAAGTCCAGGAAGGATTCCCGCGAAGCCGTCAATCACCCAGGGCTTCGGGACCTCAAAGCGGGTGCTGGAAGGGGTGCGTGCCTTGGGAGGAAGCACCTACAGAGCTGGGTCCAGGGCTGACCTGGGAGAGGCAGGTCAGCCTCGTGTTACAACACCAAGAACAGCAGGTTGGAACTTCCTGGTCATAGACCCAGAACTGGGAAGGTTTCCTTACTGGTACAATGGGGAAGTTGAGTCAAATGCTCTCTTCAGCCCCTCCAGCTTTAAGGGTCTGAGAGTCCACTCTCAAAAGCTGGCAACGAGAGGCTGAGTCAACGTTTGAGAGACAACAGGACCTGCCGCCACTGATTCCCTTCCCTTCCCTTAGCTTCTCTCTGCATTTCAGCAACTGTGATGGAAACACGAAGTGAAAAGCTCCCAGCCCTCCCTGACTTCCTTGAGAAAGCCCAGCAGGCTGTTTGCAAGACAGCCTATCACACGATATGATTTTTGGCTGGACACACACTTTCCCAAACAACCAAGCAAAAGCTGAGGCTAGAAGAGATGCTCAGGGTGAGACCCCGCCCAAGCTGTGTTAGAGGGCCCGCTCAGGCCGCACCCCAGAGCCCCCCACACCCCGCCCAGAGGAAGCTGCGGTTATGGGGTGGTGGGCACAGCCCCTGGGGACATGCCAAGGGGAAAGGAGTAGGGGGTGATTAGAAAGTCATCCAGTCACAAAAGATGAGGCAAGAGAGGAGAAAGAATGGAAAGAAAATGGCATCTCCCTGCAATTAAGAGTCTTCCAGTCACCAAGGAGCAGAAGGCAGGAAGGCGGGCCTTGGGCCATAGAAGAAATGAGAGACACCTGCTTATCAGGGCAAAGCGTTCCCTGACAAGGAAATCAGGGCTCAAGGAGGCTTTCCCTGCAGCCCTGCTGTAAGGCCGAGGACACCTACCTTGGAGAGAGGAGCAATTACATTTCAGACCACCTAGCACTTGTCAGGCCCTGCTTTTCATGGCATTTCCCATGATGTCACCCCTTTGGTCCCTAAATCTCACAAACTGGCAGACCCCAGGTGTAACCACAGCCCCCTAAGTAGCTGGTCTCAGGTCAGGACATGGCCCAGGTTCCCATCATCATCTGTCAACTCACCATCTAGAAGAATTTGTCGAGCACCTACCGTGCATCAGCCGACATGCTGGATGTGTCCTGAGCCGACCCCGTCTTCCTTCCCATAAGCTCCTGGGTTCGGCCTACTCTCCTCATCCTGCCCAGCTGCCACCTCCAGGGGTCCCTTCACACAGATACCCCTCTTCCCCATTTCCTGTGCTTCCTACCAGCAATTTTTATTCTAAATATTTTGCCTGTAAGCACTATGGGAAACATATATGAGGGAACAGATTTTTCATCAGAAAAAAATTCCATCAAGATCTTACAGTCCCTAACTTCCCTTTTTCTCCCAACCTCCATCCCAGACAGGGGCAGGACCCTCCTGAGCCCCTGGGACCAGCCCCTCCCATCGGAGGCAGGGCTGGACACAGAAGACCCTGCTGCAGGACAGCCTTCCCCCAGCGGCCCCGCGCCCGCCCCACCACTGGCTTGGTGGAAACCTCTCGGCTCTCCTTTAGGATCTGCAGCCCTGGCCCTGGGAGACACCCTCCCACACGGCACCTGTGGGAGGAGAGCTTTCCTGTCTCTGTTACCTTCACCTCCCCAAGGAGCCAAAACATAACTACACAAGATGACTCCAGAAGTAGACACCAGGGTGGAAGAGGAAGGGCACCTGTGTGCTGAGAAAGTAACCCCAGCAGGCAGAACTTAGAGGGTTGTCACTGCAGAGTCCAAAACTCTATGGGTTTGGGCTAAGAAGCCAGTGGAGCACAAGGCAGGTATCAGGAGCTTGAAAAGAGGGATCTGAAGCCAGGGCCAGCCCCAAAGGGCCTTTTGGCAGACTCAGTTTGGTCCTCCTTCAAACAGATGTTCCTTCAATCTTGCTGACCACTTTTCAGAGGAGAAGTTGAGGGCTGAAAGAGAGAAGCGCCAAGAAGGTGCAGGAAGCAATTCTGCTTGGACCCCAGGCCCGCAGCCCCACCCGGCAAAGCCAAAGCCACCCGCAGGATGTCTCCCAGCACAGAGCAATAGAACGTACTCCTTGGCAGTCTCCACCACCTTCACCCCAGGAAGCTTTTAGAAGTAATCATACAGCACTCATATTATAATCCCAACAACATGTAGATCAGTATGCACAGTGGCTCCTCATTTGCCCTACCTCTTCACACGGTTTCAGTGGCAGGAGTGGTCTTAGAGTGCCCCAGCCCACCTGAGTGGGAGCCAGGCCATTGGACACCCAGCTCAGTCTTGTGAAGTCTGACTCTACCAACCTCCGTGGTCAGCCTCACCTCGCTGCAGCCTGTATATATGACTTGGGGGTCCCTCACCGAGCCCCAAGAGCCCTCCTTCTCTTCCCAGTGGGAGGGGAATGTTTGTATTGGCAGATCTTCCTGAGTTGATCTCAAATCTGCACGGCCCTACTGTTGCCTTTTACATGCATGCAGCCGGTGATGAAAGAGAAGTTGCCAGCCAAGCCCGTGGTCAGCCCTCCACACGGGCCCAGCCTGGGCAGGTCTGTTTGACAGCCGGGACAGGCAGGAGTGGGGGGTTGGGGTTCTCTGCCTCTCTGTGAGTCTCTTCAGCAGGGTGGGATGGGAAGGGCATGGGCCCATGCTGGCAAAAGCTTCCTGGATCTCCCGGGAATGTTGTCCTCCCTGATGGGTCCCCCATTCAGCCTTTAGGAGTGAAAGATTATTTTCCTAGAGTCCGCCTTCTGCTTTTGGGGTAAATCCTTTTCATTGTTTCATGTATGTGTTATAAAATACATAGAACAGAAGATTTACCGTTTTAACCATTTCAGTGACATTTATTACATTCACAATGTGCAACCCTCGCCACTGTCTAGTCCCGGAACATTTTCATCACCAGGACATGAAACCCCGTACCCATTAGTGCTCACTCCCTATTCCTCTCTCCTCCCAGCCCCTGGCAGTCTCTAATCTGCTTTCTGTCTCCTCTGTCTCTATGGATTTTCTTATTCTGGACATTTTCTAGAAATGGAATCATACAATAGGTGGCCTTTTGGGACTGGCTTCTTTCTCTTCGCATTATGTTTTCAAGGTTCTTCCGTGTTGTGGTATGTGTCTGCTTCATTCTTCTTTATTGCCATGTAATACTCTCGTGTGGCTTTTGTTCGTCCAGCCACCAGTCGCTGGGCGTCTGGGTTGCTTCCACCTTTCCACCATTGGGAATAGTGCTACTATGAACACCTTGTCCAAGTTTTTGTTTGAACCCCTGCTTTTAATTCTTTTGGATATATGCCTATGTCTTATTGTCTAGGGCTGCCGTAACGACATGCTACAAATGAGGTGCCTTATAGCAACGGAAATTTATTGCCTCACAGTTCTGGAAACTAGAAGTCCAAAATCTCAGTGCCAGCAATCCATGGTGTAACTGGAGTGCTGCTTCCGTCACATAGCTGGGCTTTCTCTCTGTCTCCTACTGATCAGATTCAAATTTCCTCTCCTTGGAAGGACCCCAGTCATACTGGATTAGAACCCACATGAATCCAGTCTGGCCTTGTCTTAACTAATCCTGTCTTGAGAGAGCCTGTTTCCAAATAGGGTCATCTTCAGGAGACCAAAGGTTAGGACTTGAACATATTTTTTTGAAAGACACAATGCAATCCCTAACAGCATAGAAATAGAATTGCTGGGTCATATAGTGACTCTATGTTTGACTGATTGAAGAACTACCAAACTGTTTTCCACAGCCAATGGCCGCACCATATAAGGATTCCAATTTCTCTGTATCTTCACCAAATCTTGTGATTTCTGTTTTTTAAATAACTATCCTAGTGGGTATCTCATTGTGGTTTTGATTTGCATTTCCCTAATGACTCATGATACCGAGAATCTTTACATGTGCTTGTTGCCCATTCATGTGTCTTCTTTGGAGAAATGTCTGTTCAAGTCCTTCGCCCATATTTTAATTGGATTGTTTGTCTTTTTGTTGTTGCATTGTAAGAGTTCTTAATTGTCTTTATTTGCCAGGCTGCTATGACAAATACCACACAATGGGTTGGCTCAACAACAGAAATTTATTGTTATTGTCTCATGATTTCCAAGGCTGAAAGTTCAAAAACAAAGCATCGACAAGGCCATGCTTTCTCTTTGAAGTCTGTACGTGCTTGTGCTGGCTTGCCACAGTCCTGGTTCCTTGGCTGCACCTCTGCCTCTCATCGATTGGCACTTTCTCTCTCTCTCTTTATGTCGGTTCTTCCAGTTTCCACTGACCTCTGACTTCTTCCTGCGTGGCCTTCTATGACTCCTGAGCTCCAGTTTCTTCTCTTTATAAAGCCTTCAGTAATATGGATTAAGACCCACCCTGATTCAGAGGGCTGCAGCTTAACTAATAATAACATCTTCAAAATCTTCAGAAGGTCCTATTTACAAATAAGCTCACACCCTCAGAAATGCACATTCAGATTAAGAACATGTCTTTGTCAAGTCACCACATTTATAGACTCATAGCAGTTATATGATCTGTAAATATTATTTCCCATTCTGTGGATTATCTTTTCTCTCTCTTGATGGTAGCTTTTGATACACAAAAGTTTTTAATTTTGATGAAATCTAATTTATCTGTTTTCTTCTTTGTTGCTTATGCTTTGGAGTCATATATAAGAGACCATTGCCAAATCCAAAGTCATGAAGATTCACCCCTTTGTTTTCTTCTAAGATTTTTATTGTTTTAGCTCTTATATTTAGGTCTTTGCTGCATTTTGAGTTAATTTTTGTATGTGGTATGAGGTAGGGGTCCAGCTTTATTTTTTTGCATGTGGGTATCCAGTTTTCCCAGCACCATTTGTTGAAGAGACTGTTCTTTTCCCACTGAATGGTCTTGGCATCCTTGTCAAAAGTCAATTGACCATGGATATATGGGTTTATTTCTGGGCTGTCAGTTCTATTCCATTGCTCTGTATGTCTGTCCTTGTGCCAGGACCCACTGTTTACATTACTGTAGCTTTGTAGTAAGTTTTGAAATTAGGAAGTGTGTATCCTCCGACTGTGTTCTTTTTTTTCAAGATTGTTTTAACTGTTCTGTTTGTTTAGTTTTTAATTCTTATTTTATTTGCTTTCTGAAGATTTAATACTTATGATATAACATTCAAAAGAGGTGAAAACTCACTCTCCTACCCATGTCCCAAAAAGAAACACCGAGACCAGGCAGGCAGGGTACCTACCCCAGCCCCATACCTCAGGGGGTCCCACACTTTGGAGTGTCTTCCTTGAAATTTTCTAAGCTCCCCTCCAGTGCCTGGGACCAGCCAGGACTGGCAGTGAAGTCTGAAAAGGCCATTCCAAGCCTTGCCTTCGTCCTGTGTGAGCCCTGTTCCCCGTTTCCTCCAGGGCACTCTCTGACCCTCAACCCCCCAGATTCCACAAGAATCTCCAGTACTTGTGCCCATGAGGTCATCCCCATCCTTGGTTCCATTGGGGCTGTCACTCCCAATGGCCAGGGTGGTATTCATTTCCCAGGACCACATTATACTGGGCTCCCAGCAAGGGGCTAACATCCCTATTTTGAGTGACTCCCATTGTTTATATAGAGGGGCCCCTAAAAGAAATACTTGCCCCAGAGTCTACATTCCCCAAGCAGCCTTGACCTCAGCCACTCAATTCTCCTCCCCAGAAGCAACCAATATTACCAACTTTTTTTTTAACCTTCCCAAGACAATTTATGCAAGTAAAATGGTGGCAATCAGACAAATTATCCTGTCTTGTTTTGTTTTAAATTAATGACCTTGGAGCTCTTTCCATAAAGCCTTCTAGTTCTTTTATAAAGGCTGCATTGTACTCCATTGTATAGACACATCATGATCTATTTAACCAGTCCCCCAGTTGGTAGATGTTTGAGTTACTTTTAATCCTTTGCTCTAACAGTAGTACCTGTGTCAGATCTCACATGTGTGAGCATGTGTAGGATAAATTCCTAGAAGTGGAATTGCTGGATGGGAGCATATGTGCACTTGTAACATTGATAGTTATCACACCGCCACTTATAGAGTTATGCCCACGTACACCTGCACAAGCATTGTGTTTGCAGACATAGCAATTGTAGTGTTGTGCCTTGTTCCCTCTGGAGAGAGAGCACCTCATGGGGTGGAACCCTCCCTACCCCTCCCACTCCCCTTTTCAGATGCATGTGTGCCAGGGTGACTTGCAGCTGAGCTGCCTTTCAGGGTCAGCCCTTGCCCCCTTGCAGCCTCTCCCAGCCGGATGGGTTTTCTCTCCACCTCCCAAAGCATATCCCTTCAGAGCAAATGTTTACCAAGTGCTGGGTGTGTGCCAGACAGCATGCCAGGTGCTGGGGATGGCAGTGGGCAGCACAGAGGCCCTGCCCTCAGGGAGCATTGCCTTCTGGTGGGGGAGACGGACGATAAACAAACAGGCAGGCAGTGTGTCAGCGATCGATGCAGCGAGGCGGGTCAGGATGATCAGTCCCACCATGGGCGGGGCAAGGGAGGCCCCCCAGCGTGGGTGATATTGGGCAAAGACCTAAAGGCCGTGAGGGAGTGAGGGCTGCAGCTATTGGGGGTGAGCGTGCCAAGGCCAGGAGTCAGGAGCGTGCGAGTGTGTCACGCAAGCACTTAGAGGGCCACCAACACCTGTTCCTTTGCACACCCCATGTGTGAGCAGTCCGGGTCCCACTTTGGCTCATTTGTTCCAAAATGATTCCTTGCCTGCGTGTCTGCTGCAAGCCCAGGTCTCTGCCCAGTTCTGACCGATAAAAAGCGGAACGGGGATGGTCCCTCCGAGCATCTCCGGCCCGTGGAGCCCATGCTGCCCTCTCCTCAGGACCCCTGTGTCCCTGGCAGCCGGCTCAGGCTGTGGGCAGGTAGCAGGGGCCGCCGTGGACATTCAGCTCTCCCGAAGTGGGCGCTTGTTGCTGCGGCCGGATGGGCCCCTGGCCTGGGTGCACAGGGAAGGGGAAGAGGAAAGGCCGTGTGGAATTTTGATTTCGAGCCAGCACTTGCGAACGGTGCCCCTGGATGTGCATGACCTCACCTCTCCTACTTGACCAAGTCAAGCCAAGGCCACAAACCTTGACGAGGAGGCCCACCCCACCCTCCCTTAAAAGATTAAAAAAAAAAAGTAGAAAGCATACATCGCATGAACCAGCATCCAGTGGACACCTTCTATTGCCAGGCTTTGTGCTGGGTGTTAGAGGGGCAGCAGAAATGAATGTGGCCCAGTCCCTGCCTTTAGGCAGCCAACAGTGCACAATGGAAAATATCTTTTCACTTGGTGACGTCCTGAGTGGGTGGTAGAGCCAGGGAGCGCTCTAGGAGTGAGGGTGGGAGGGGGCTCCATGGGCCGGGGGTTCCGGAAGGTTCCCAGGAGATGGTGGGAAGAGAGCTGGGCCTTGACGGTGCGGAGAGTGTGGAGAGCAGCCTCCCCAGAACGGAGGCCTCCTATGGGATGGGGAAGTTGGTAGAACACGCACACCAGCTGTGGAGTTGGGGCCTTCGTCCCAGGGAGGGGAGGTTGGTGAAACATTGGGCTTTGGATCCCAGGAGGTGCCCGAAGTAGAAGTTGTGAATCCTCCCCGAGCCTTCTTGCCTCCCACACCCCACCCAGAGGCACAGGTGTGCAAACCTGACTCTCGTCACAGCCTCCCCCACTGCTGTGCCTCCAGCTTGGTCTCCCGTTGTCCACCCTTACCCCCTGCGCCCCCACAGCAGGCAGAGCTGGCCACGTAGCGCATAAGCCAGGCCCTGTCCTGCCTTTGCACAGAGCCCTGCAGTGGCTTCCGTGTTGCTCAGAGTAATCTGGAGTCTTACCCTTGCCTTCAGGGTCTCCCCCACCTCACCTCTCACAGCTCTCCCCTCTGCTCTAGTCCCACTTTGGGCTGCCCTCCATGCCCTCCTTCCACTGGCCCAGCCTGCCCTCTGTGCTGTTTTCACCCAGCATCTCCCCATGCCTCGTTCCTGATCACCCTAGCCACCACCCAGCGCCCCTGACACTCTTACCCAGTTTCATTTTCATCACAGCACTTATCCCCACTGGGTTCATTCTCTGCATCTCCAGCCTCCCTGCAGCAGGACCGTGTCTTTGTTCCATGCTGTGAACAGGGCAGGGCCGGAAGCAGGTGCTCAACAAATATTTGGGACATAAATGACCCACCAATATATATTTTTTTCTTTTTTGGTAGCTCTGTGCTGCTTCTGAAGTGCCACCCTAGTGTCACTTGCCATTTGGTTTTGGAGCTCTAGCATCTGTGTGGGACTGGGGAGGCCATGTTGATGTCAGACAGTCTAAAAAATGGTCTTTGCGTCTATGAAAGTTGAGGGGAAGATATGCTCATGTTTCACATAGAATTTAACTTTTATTTTCATTCATTCAACAAATATTTATTGAGCACCTACTGCATATAGTTCAAAGACTTATGTAGATGAAATGTCCATTTGTGAAGTGACTTAAGCATTATTAGGGATGCTTGAGTTGTGGGTTGGGAGTTCAGTCTGGCTTGCCTGGGACCCTGGGGCTCAGCGATGGTGCCACACAAGCCGTGGGACTCCGGCAGCTGCTGATTTGCCTCGTGACAGAGTCCCCTCTGCGTCCAGCATTTCCTGAGCAGGACATGGTGGAAGATCCCCCTAGGTCTTCAGAAGGGGCGGGAGGGCTTCTGGGAGGGAGAGACACGTCAGAAGGCCAGGCAGTCCTCCACAGGTGGAACAGCCAGGCTTCATCTTTGGAGAACTGGAAATGTTCCAGATGCATGTCCCAGAAAAATGAGCAGAGCCTGGTGACTCCTTGGCAGTGGGGGGGCAAGAGAAAAGGAAAAGTCCACAGTTCTCAGCTGGGAAGTAAGGGGGAGCTGCTTTGAGGCAAAGATAATGTCCCCGTGTCCCCGGAGAGAACAAAACAGGGGTGGAAAAGTCCGGGCTGCATGAGGGCAACGGCCAAGACTCACAACCCAAGAGCTGTAACGGTCAAAGGGGCAAGAGTGAGGCGAGCAGAGGTCTCAGGATAAATATTTGGGGAACAAACAAAATGGGGGAACGCCTACACTTGGGGTTGGAGGAGAAGCATTAGCTAACAAAGGAACAGCAGAAGGAGCGCTGAGCGGGATTTGCAGGGCACAGAACACTAGTGCTTCCCTGATGCCATCCCCTGAGTTCCAAGCAGTCAAGTGGTCAACACGCCACATGCTCCTGGGGATTCAAGATACAATTAATCAAAACAATAAAAAATCTAAAAATGGAAAATAACAAGGGTTATCAAGGTTGTGGAGAAATCAGAACCCTCAAACATTGCTGGTAGGAATGGATAACTGTGTTGCTGCTGTGACAAACCTCTGGCCAGTCCTCAAAAAGCTAAACAATACCCTGTGACCCAGCAATCCCACTCCCAGCCAGCTACCCAAGAGAACTGAAAACACATGTTCACACAAAATTCGTACCTAACTATTCATAGCTGCACTATTCATGATAAACAAAAGGTGGAAACCACCCAGCATCCACCAGCCAATGAATGATGAACAAAATGTGCTGTATTGTTCAATGGAGTACTATGCAACTGTAAAAAGGAATGAAGTTCTGATACATGACATGGCATAGATGAACCTTGAAATAATTATGCAAAGTGAAATAAGCCTGGCCCAAAAAGGCAAATATTGTTTGAGTCCACTTATATGAAACATCTAAAATAAGCAAATTCACAGTGATGGAAAGGAGACTAGTGGCGGCCAGGGGCTGTGGGAGAGGCAAATTGGGACTGGCTGCTAATGATACGGGGTTTCTTTTTGGAGTGATGGAAATGTTCTGGATTTAGATCATGGTGAAGTCTGTGCAATATAGTGAGTGTACGTGAAACCATGGAATTAAACACGTTAATGCTTTGAATTTTTATTACGGGAATTGTATTTCAATTTTTAAGAGAGACAGAGATTGAGAGAATGAAGACAAGGCAGGTAGAGGGAAGCCAGGACGGGACATGGCCAGAGCTGGGGATGAGTGGCCTGGCCCAGGCCTCAGTTAGAAAGCAATTCCCACCTTTAGGGAAGTCGACACAGTCATGGTTTTGAAAGTTTAAGCGGCTGATCGGGGGGAGATGACTGTTTGATTGCTGAAGTCCTCCTGTAGTCAGGGTCGGGGAGCACCTGGGTTGATGACCGCGCCTCCTGGCTCGTAGGGCGTCACCAACAGGGACATCTTTGAGCTCATTTCATTTCCCTGGGGATTCTCGCTGACCAGTTGTTACCAGCCTATGAGCCAAGCACACTCGCCTCTGCCTTCAAACCCAGCTGCCGCCCTTCTCTGCGCTCGCCTCCCATTTCAGCCTCTGACCTGCCCAGAGTCCACACTGCGTCGTCGCCGCTGTCCTCCAGCTGCCCAGATCCCGTCAGAGGGGCCGCTGGCTTCTGCACGGTTTTGCCTCTGCTCTCCGACCTTGTCGCTCTCGCCCAGCCCTGGGAGGCCTTGGTTCACCAGCTGCATCGGGGCTGGGTGTGGAATGAGGGCAGGGCAGGGCGGGCACTGCCGAGGGCTGGGCTTGAGGGCCGTCCCTCAGCCGGGTCCCTGTCCCCTCTCCTTTCACAGCTCTTGCAATCTCAGGATGTGAAGGAAGATGCTGTCCTTTGCTGTTCTATGGAGGTAAGTGGTGGGGCGTAGACGTCGCTGGGCTCAGACACAATGCATCCCTCTCCCTTTAAAGATTGTGGGGTGCCGGGGTGGGTGGATATATCCACAAGTGCAGGGAAAGAGTCACCAAGCAGGGCCAGAGGGCTGGCTTCACGAGTAGACAGGGACTTCTGCATCCAGAACTGTCAACTCTAAACCAGAATAAATGCTGACGTGAGACCATCTGAGCACTGAATGGAAAGAGAGAGGACTTCTGGTTCTCCAGAGGGAAGGACAGATTGTCTGCTTTCTCTGCCCCAAAGACCACCTACTCTTGGATCAGGCTGTCCATACAGATGACTCCAGCTGGCCCCTGCCCCGGACATCTCTCTTTGCTTTGGTGTTAGGGGGCTTGGGGAAGATGACTGGTGCTTGAGCCCTCCACATTGGCACTGCCCACTCCCTGTCCCCAAGGTGCTGCCCCTGCCCAGTGACACCTCCTCTGGGATCTCCCTTCAGAGGCTTTGCTTTGGCCCCGTCATTGGGGCAAATCTTTGTCCTCAGATAATAGCCCAGAGCCATTCAGAAGAAGTGTGAAGAGGAGAGGGGCTCCCAGCACGAGAACACCAGGACACGTCAGGTGCTCAGGAGCAGGGCTCTCCAGGTCTGCCCTGGCTGCAAAGAGTGTTCCCAAGGAGCCAGAGACTGGAAGTTCCTGGAGCCCCACAGCAGCCATGGGTGCATGGGACAGTCACTCAGCCTTCTAGTTCATTCCGTGGGCTTCAGCTCTACCCAGCGTGGGCTGGGAGCTGGAGGAGACTGGGAGAAGGAGAAAGTGGAGGGCCTGCCCTCAGACAGCTTCTGGTCTAGTTAAGACTAGATCACACACACAGTGGATAGCAGTGTATAGAGTAAGCGGGTGCAGAGCAAGCCAGCGTGGGCTGCAGAGGGGCGGAAGGCTTTGTGAAAAAGGGAGAGCCTTGGAAAATGGGTGAGCCAAGGCTGGGGCACAGAGATGGGGACGGAGATGATGTGGCAAGGACTTGCAGAGGCTGCTGACCAAGGTGTTGCTGATTCAGAAAGACTGGGGCTCCTTCCCATCAGGGGTTTTTCGTGGTCATCGGGGGCCTCTCAGGAGGGCAGGCCCTCTGGTGGACCTTCTGCCCCAGGTCATATTTCTCTCCTTCCCCTCTGTGTCACAAGTATGGGCAGAGGTCAGCTCTGGGGGCTGGTGGGTGGGGCAGAAGAGATGGGAAGAGGAAAATAGGAGACTTCATCCTGGCTCTCAGGTTCCACGTGGACTTACCCAAGTAATAATAACCTAAGCTTATTTCCAGAGAGACACCCTAGCAAGTGAAAATCAACACAGTGCTATCAGATCACCAAAGGGAGCAGATCATGGAGCCATCTTGTAGGGTGGGCATTAGTCAGGGAAGGCTTCCTGTAGGAGGCGGTCTCTTGGATGAGGGGGAGAATGGCCTGTTCTTGGTGAGGACCTGTTTGAGCCCTGGGCACAGGTGATCTTCTGGTCCCTTTTGTTCCTTCTTGTGGATTGGTGTTTTAATGTGGGATCTCACAGTTGCATACTTCCATCCTCAAGCCTTCCTGTCCTCTTTCCCTAACCCGTGGCCCAATCTGTACATTCCTAAGACAACTCAACTATTTCCTGTCCCTGTCCCTGTCCCAGTCCACCTAACAGAGGTGGACTAGGAGCCCAAGTCCTTTCCTAACTCCTGCTTCTCTGGCCGCAGCTACAGAGCACAGGCCGGCTGCTGGAGGAGCAGCTGCCTGAGATGATGACGGAGCTCCTAGCCAGTGCCCGCGACAAGATGCTGTGCCCCTCGGAGTCGATGCTGACCCGGTCGCTGCTCCTGGAGGTCATCGAGCTCCACGCCAACAGCTGGAACCCACTGACGCCCCCCATCACGCAGTACTACAACAGAACCATCCAGAAACTGACAGCCTGACAGCCAGGGGGACTGGCAGGCATCCCGCGGGCAGCTGGGGCCCTGGTGCACAGGGCCAGATGGACAGGCGGGAGGACAGGGGTGGTCCTGGTGGGAGAAAGAAGTGGGGAGGACGGCAGGCAGAATCGGCAGCCAGTCTGCAGCCAGGCAGGGGAAAGGACGAAACCCCTAAGAGGAGCCCCCCACCCACCCAAATCCGAGCCCAGCCCCCAGCCCCGAGCATGCGTCTGCTCACACCAATAGGAAAGCATGCTCCTTTCCATGGTGGTCCCGGCTCTGGCCCATCCTCACTCCTGCTTCCCCCACTCTCCCTCCCACAAAACGCGCCCTCCGCAGGGGCTTTGTGTAAGGGGTTGCAGCTCCCTGACTCCTCAGAGGCCGTGGCAGCCTCTCACGCTGGGGCTCCGCTTGGGTCCGAGAGGACCTCAGAAGGCTGGAAAGTGGGTCGGAGACGGGCTCGCATTGTTCCCGCGTTCTGTCGGCCGCCGTCGCCAACTGGCAGGAGGCGACGTGCAGCAGATGTTTGGGGACGACAAAGGCAGGCACGGTCCCCACCAGCCGCCCGTAATTGACGGTCTTTGTCAGCCACAGTCGAGCTGGGGGCGAGCTGGGGGCGAGTCGTGTCGCCGGTAGCCTTCACGCTCCACCCTCCCGGCTTCTCTCCCTCCTCTCCTCGGCCCCTCCCCCAGCCTCGGGCCTAGGGGGTCGGGAGCAGGGAGGGGAGAGGGAGTTTGCAGTTATATTTGCACTCTTTTGTTTTATTGTGTTTTGTTTTTCAAAAGTTGGTTGCTTTGAAGTCTTTTCTCAATGAAAAGAGCCCGTGATGTGAGTAAGGCGAGGACCCCCTGATTAGTGGGAGATCAAACCCGGGCCCCCTCTGGGAGGAATCTAGCCACAGACGGCGTGCCAGTAGCCAATTAGGGTAATTGGAAACTTCTGCCCTGGCGGGGGTCCCCGCTGGGTTCTTGTGTTCCCCAGCCACTGGCCTGCAGCGCCTCAGCTCTCTCGTTTTAGTCTCTCTCTCTCTCAAAGGGCTGATACTGTCACCACTGGAGCTGCATTAAACCCTGTCCTGGCCCCAGGGTCTGGTGGCAAACAGGGCCCAGAATGAGGCTGGAACATTAAAACCAAAATGCCAGGTGATCCTTCCCAGCTCCCCACGTAGGCCTCCCTGGCCCCAAGCACTTACTGGGGAGAAGAGGGGCCGGGGCAGCCTGGCTCCCCGGGATTCGCGGTTTAGCTGCATGGGCCTTGTCAGCTGCCCTGGCTGCACGCGGGCCGGGTGCTCTGGCGTGGGCTCTGGGGACTGTGGGCCTATGTTGTTGGGGAGGGAGTGAATTCGTGGCGTCACGATGGGGACATTTGTAGCTAGCTAGATAGACAGGGTCATCAGACGGAACTTCCCGGGCTGGAAACGAGGCTGGGATGTCTTAGAAGGACATGTCCTGGGGAGCAGCCCTCTTCTGCAGGTGAGAGGGGAAGACACAGTTCGGGTTCCGGGAGGCTGGCTTTGGGATCGTTACTAGTGTCCACACAGCTCCATCTCTAGGGTCTGGAGCTCACATTCTGAAAAGGACCCAGAAAATGGCATCAGAGCCCATCTGCTTCCTCATTTGTGGCCAGTTACTCTGCAGGTCATCTTGGAGGCCCCTCCTGGAGATGACGGATGGGGAGGCCCCCCTTTATGGATTCTGAGTCTAGGAGAGCAGGCAAGGTGGGGTGGGCAGAAGGCTCCCAGTGCTCGCTGGCTTTCCCACTAGCCATATCCCGGGGCTGCCCGTCCCCAGAAAGAGCCTGTTGGGGACATGGTCTGGGAGGCAAAGGTTTACCTGAAACAGGGATCAGCAGCCTCTGCCAAGAAGCCCGTGCTGCCCCCGGCCCTGGCCTCCGCCCTCCCTGGCTCTCCTGAGCCTCCCTCCCTGCCTTCCCTCCTCTGCCCGCACCTGGGGCCCAGGATCCCAGCGGCCCCACAGGAGGCCGTGAGGGAAGAGTAGGGATGCTGTGGGGATGCTCAGAGAGGGACACCAGGGAAATCAAGCTCCTGCGTGCTCCGCCAGCCCAGCCCACAGCAGCCGCTCACTTGCAGCCTCAGCGAGCCGGGCCTGAGCCTGGGCCTGGGGCCGGCTTCCCTCCCTGGTGGTGTGTGCATGCGTGTGTGCCTCGGTGCGTGCCTGCATCTGCTGGGAAAGAAGCAGGCCCCAGGAAGAAGGGAGAGGCCCAGGAGCAGGGGCTCCGATCAAAGAGGAGGCAAGGGAGCAGGGTCTCCCAGACCCATTTTGGGACTCAGAGAAGGGATTGGGGGGGCTCCAGATCACTGTGTGCGGACGGGTCCGGTGTTCCCTGGAGAAGCGAGGCGGGTCTCAGAGCAGCACGTGGAACCCAGGGTCCCCTCCTAACGGCCCCCCTCCTTGACTGTTAGAACTAGAGTGTGGAAGAAGCAAGATATAAATATGTACACATATATAAATATATTTTTAATTACGTGTCGTGTCAACGGTGGCTCCAGACATACGATTTGCCTAGTTTATTTTGTTGCTCGAAAGTGCTTCCTGGCCAATGCGAATAACAATTTAAGCTGTTTTTCTAAACGTAGTTGCTGCTACTTTTTCAGACATGGAGGGAAAACATTAAAAAAAAAATTTTTTTTTTTTAAGGAAACAACAGTAAAGCCGAAAATCTGAGCCGCTGAGGCAGCCTCCCTTGGGGGGCGACTCAGACAGGAACTGGGGAGCAGAAACGGGAGCCTCCCAGACCTCTGCCCCCTGCCAGGCCGACCCCCCTCTGCTGAGTGAGGCGGGCCGTGGCCAGGCTGACCGCTGAATGTATTCGGTGGGAAGCAGAGCTGGAGATGGCGTTTCTAAGGCTCGTGTTGTTTTCCCTCTTCGCCCGCGGTTTTCTTGGCGCATTGGAGAGGCAAAGTCCAGCCATCTGATGTTGATCCTGTTTCCGTCCCCCCTGCCAGTTGGGACGCCTTAGTCATTGTTTTCCTCTAGGACGGCCCCTCGCCGCAGCCCTGCTCCCCACAGCCTCGGGGCTTGGCCTGAGCTCTGGGACCGCGGCCCCAGCAAGGCTCCCCACCTCCCCTGGATGAGGCCAGGACCCCCACCATCCTGCACTGGGAATGTGCACCCCCAAACCCCAGTGTCCGTCTGTTTGTCCTTCCTTAACACTCTGTAAACCTTTAAAGTTTGGGGATCGTCCTGTCCACCCATGTAAATGTAAACGTTTGGCTGAGTCGGTATTTATTCTAATTTTTATTTTATTTTATTTTCTCTGGGGTGGGAGGTGTGAGACATGAGCCACTGCTCCTGGCCTGAGCAGCTTCAGGGACGGGGGCTGGACAGCCAGGCCACCACCAGCAGCAGCCCCGGAGACCCAGGTCTCTGAGAACCCAAGTCCGAGCCGGTTATCTGGCATCAGAACCGGCCTGTGTTCCGCGTGCAGTGGGCTCCTGGGGTATGCCCATGGGAATCGTGTCCCTCGGCTGCCGGCGCTCTGTTGGGCAACCTCTGACTGGGCTTTGAGGACGCAGGTCAGAGAGAAGACAGCGCTGCTGTCTGGACACTCGGACAGAAGGGCTGCCCACCTCGCCTGAGCCACCTGCCAACAGGATGCCGGGCCTACCTCCCCGGGGCAGGGGCCTGGGGCCTCCCGCCAAAGCTGCAGCCGGGTCCTGCTCAGGCGACCACCCTCCCTCCCTCCCCTCTGTGTGTCCTGCTTTCCAGCTGAACCCAAACTCCAAGTGGGTTTAAAAAAAAATAAACACCACCAAAAGACAAAACTGCCCTGAATCTGTTTTCTTGGCATGCTCAGCAAAGGAAATCTCTCCCACAGGTTTTTGTGCCTCAGCTGGTGTGTGGCAGGGCCTCAGAGGAGCCCCTGCCCAGGCAGTGAGCTGATGAGAAGATTCCCCACAGTTTAGCCAGGGTGGGGAGCAGGTCTGGGGCTTGGGGGAGTTTGGGAAGGGGTGGTCCAGGATTACATGGGGAAAGGAAACTTATGTCACCTAAAACTGGGCACTGTGGCCCATCCCAGGCATAGGATAGGATGAGGCCAGTCCTGGAGAAAATGCTTCCAAACTGCAGGTTTAGTTTGCTGCATATTTAGTCACCCAAACCTACCCCTTCCCCAGAAATGTCCCTGTGGCATTTGGCAATGACTCCTTTTAGGAAGGCTGAGACTCGGGCCAAGCGGCTTCTAGACAGCAAGCGTCTGTCCAGTCTTGGTTGGTCAAACAAGTCTTTCATCAAAGGGTCCCAAAAGGTCCCAGTGATTTATTTTCCTGTGATGACATGTCTCTTGTTTTGCACAATCCCTCCTATGGTGAGTCCTTGGGGACACTGCCTCCTGGTAACAGCTCCTCCTTGGGGATCCCTTCTGGCTAGAACTTGCCAGTCTTTCGGTTCCTCGGGGTGACAACTAAAGCAGCCACCCTCTCCATGCTTCCTGGCCTGGCCGAGGCAGCAACCGGGCAGCCCAGGGGCCTGCTGAGGTCTGCTCACTGCCCGTTACTGAGTCACACCCCACCGTGACACTGCACAGGGACACCCAGAAGTACACAGATTGGGTGGAAGGAGATCACACTTTAATTAAACAACTGCTCACATTTGTGAAACCAAGGTTTTTTTACTAAAATGCAAAAGAGTAGAAACAGAAATTGTAGGTCAAAATGAAAGGTGTCTGAAGGTAGAAAAGAGGGTGGGGAAGGGAGAATTTTACCAAGCATTATTCACCCTAAGGGAGAGGAGATTTTCCTGGGTGCTTTAGTCCTGGTTCCAGAAGGCTCCAAAGCACTAAATACTAAGAAATACATCATCCAAATAATGTGTTTCAACCCTGCATTTCACCATCTCTGCTGTCATGGATCCATTTGAAGATGGGTTGCATTTATCTTGGGGTATATAGGCGGGGCTTAAGAGGGAGAAAGAAGATTTTATTTTTGGATGAATAAGCTGGAAAATACACCCACACAACGTATAAGTGCCCTTTAAGCACCTAGGCAAAGGTGGCAGAAAGAGAAGGGATTGAGAAGGTGAAAGGAAAAGATAAGGTCAGCTCTTTTTCAGTGCTCTCTCATTCCCATAGGTCCCCGTGCTTACGGGCCGTCCATAAATTGTCTCAGCTGGTCCAACAAAGTAGGCAAACGAGTGTTTTAAATTCCCACTTCCCATGCGAGACTTAGAAAGGCAGCATGGCTGACCCAGAGCCGAAAGCCGGTCAGTTAAAGAGCAGGGGCCAGGGTGCGAGCCAAGTGCCCTCTCCACTGGCCCAGAAGGCAAGTGTGTCCTTCTGTCTGTCTGCTGCAGAGCACTGCCCCTGGCACTCCCGCCAGCCAGCCAGAGGAGGAGCGGCCAGCGGCCTGCTGAGACTGCCATGGGCCGGCTACCCAGCGTTTCTTCTGTGCTGGGGAAACTGGGAGCGTGATGAAATAGCACAAGCCAAAGGATTTCACTGGGTGGGGATGGGGAGGAAATGGGGCAGTGTTGCAAAGCTTGGTGCTGTAATATGTGCAAACTGTCCCGTTGGATTTCAGGTTCACCCCAGCCCGTGGTTCTCAAGGGGATGGAGGAGCGGCCCCACTATGGGGCATGTCAAGAGGTGGGGGTCAATCTCCAATTTGCTTGGGAACTTTTCAAACGACATATCAAAATGGGACACGCACACACACCAACATTTTCAGAATTCTGGCCTTAGGGAGCCCCTCTTCTTACTGGCTTGTGTGTGCTGTACCTTCGGTGGGGTGCCGTACCCTCAGTAGGGTGCCGGAGAAGGGATGGTGGAGAGCCTCCGTCCACCTCTCCAGGCACACAGCACAGCAATGACCACAGAGAACTGTTAGAGCAATGCAGAATTCCTCCCTGGCAACAGCAGGCCCTGTAGCTGCACCCCTCACCATAGTTTGCAGTGTTGGGGTTTGCCCTCTTGACTGGAATGAGGCTGTTCAGGACATTTGCAACGGCTGGAAGAGGATCCTGTGAGTCGCTATTGTGGGCTCAGGGCCCCATTCTGACACTCACAGGCCCTGGGTACTTTTGCCTTTACAGGCCCCTTCCTCCATTAAGAAAAAACATGTATAAAAAAATTGTATTTTATGAGTACATTGGGGTAAAGATGAATATATTAATATTACTCATCAAAGCACTTTCTTTGACCTGAAAGTTCATTTTTAAACTCTGATTTTAAAAGAAACTAAAACATCTTCGTGGGCCCCTGTAGTCCTCTGGTCCCTAGGAGCCTTGCCTGGTGGTCAGGCCGCCTTGCATGGACGTCTCACCTGAGCAAGGAGCCCCTCCTCTCCCTGCTGCCCTCCTGACCCCCAGGAGGCCCAGGGCAGGGGGCACGTCTAAAGGGCAGCTCGCACCTTGCACGCTGTCTCCCCAGGGACGCAGTTGGCCCACACTGGGTGCAGCTGCAGTAGCCGCCTCTGCCCCTGTCTGGAGGAAAGCCGGGCAGCCGGGTTCACCTTGCCAAGGAGACTCAGGCCCTGGAGAGCCCAGGTGGTCACCCAGCTCTCCCTTTCACAGCCCTTCACCCACATTGTCTGATTCTAGTCTCAACGTAGACCTCCAAATGAGGTGACTAGAATCCTTCGACCCATTTTACATCTGGGGAAACTGAGGCTGAGAGAACTCTACTGTAGGTTTAAATGGCGCATTGCAGTTTTCAAGCAGATGATCTCGTTTGATCCTCACAACAGCCCTGCCAGGGACAGATGCTTTGCACCCCGTTTTAAGACAGGAGACAGGCTCAGAGAGGCAGAGTGACGACCCGTGTCACGGACTAGGGGGCAGAGGCCAGGCCATTGCTGCCTTCGTCCTGAGACAAGCCTGGGCTCCTGTCACCGAGTGCCCCCACCCGGTCCTTGTCAGGGCTAGGCCTCCTCCTACCCCCACCAGCCTCTGCCTCATCTGGTCCCCATCCCTTAGCACCCACCGTGCACCCCAGGCGATGTCCTAGGCACTATGGCACTGTGTCCCCTCATCCACACCTGTCCCTCTGAGGGTGGTTGGCCTGCTTTACAGGTGAGCTCAGGTGGTGCAGCCAGGGTCTCTCAGCGACCTGAAGCAAAGCTGACTCTGAGGATGGTGCCTCAGCCACCGTGCTCCCCGCCTCCAAGCCATGTCACCCCACCCTGGGCCCTTTGGGTGTGCTTCACCTCTTTGTGGGTCCCGCCTGCTCTCTGACGGCTGTCAGGAAACAAGCAAAGGAGAAGGAAGACACCACATCTGCTGGAACCCACAGACAGCCACCAACCAGCCTGGCCCCAATTCGGGGCATGTCTTGGTACAACACCCCTGCCCAGGGCATCCACTGTGCTGCAGAGACAGTAGCACCTGGCTCGGACCCTCCCGTGGTGACAGCCTCACTCTCCAGGGACCCTCCCATTACTAACCACGACCTAGTGAGGAGGGACAACTGCTCCCCAACCCTTCCCAGGACAAGCCAGATGAAAACCAAATGCCTACCGAGGCTAGAGGTAATGAGGGATGTCTTTGGTGGGGAGTGAGGCAAACTAGAAAGCTTCAAACAAATGTATTCTATTGCATTTCCCTAAAAAAATCAGAAGTTTTATTAAAGCCTTGAAAATCCTGTTTTAAAGATACCTATATACATACACAGAATCTTACAATTCTGCAAACTAAAATCTTACTTCTTGTCTTATAGACTGCTTAACCAGTGGAGGTTTCGGATAAACGCTGTGTCAACCCCAATAATCTCCCGTGTGATTCTGTGCCTCTTGGGGGAAATGTCAGTGAAAAGTGTGCAAAGGGCTTCTGCAAGACTTTCCTTCTGAGCAGCGCAGATGAGGCCTTTCACAAGAGCCCACAGCCTCTTTCTTCAATGCAGTGGAGTCTTCTCCCTGCACAGCAGGCCTGCTCAGGGGGCCCTGGGGTAGGCCAGGGTTCTGGGAGCCTCTTCCTGTCCCCTTTCCCACACCAGACCTGGCTGCCTAGCAGACACAAGGCCCTCAGGCCACTCCTCACCTCCAGCTCCCAGGGGCAAGCAGGGGGCTCAGCTCAGGCTCCTGGACTCCCTGGCGACCCAGCAGAATATATATATATATAGGGACACAGGCCTCAAATGACACAGAATGGGAGGGAGAGGACTCACAGCCTGGTTGCAGAGTCAAGGTCTGTCCCATTTGAGCAGGGCCAGGAGTGGGCACCGCTAGGGGCTCAGCTCAGAGAAAAAGGGGGAGCCTCAGGGCTGAAGAAGGGGAGGTGGGCACATAGCCTGGGGGTATGGGCGCTCAGGGCTGTGCTGATTAACTATTGCCATGCAACCCTGTGGAAGCAACAAGCTTAAATCCCAGAGACGTGCAACAGATGCTCTCAGCTCTTGCTCACAGGTCTGTGGATGGGTTGGGGTTTGGGTGATCTGGGATGGCTGGTTGGGGACTCAAGCCCAGTCTCTGGGCATCCCAAGGCCTCCCTTTATGGTGAGAGAGAGCAGGCCTCAGCATGCAGGGAGTCATAGAGGTTAGAGATACAGGTAGGCACCTTTGCTTGGTGCCACCTCCTCCAGGAAGCCCTCCCTGACCTGCCCCCCCCCCCCAGTTGGGGTTACAGGATCCCCCTACATACTCCCACAGCTCTCAGGGCCACTCCTGCATGGCTGTGCTGGCTGTATAGGGCCATCAGCGTGTAGGTAGCAGATGCCCACGGACCACAAGCTTGACCTTGTCCCTTCTGCATCTCCAGCGCTGCACCCAGAGGGGCAGCCAGAGCCTTGACTAGCCCAGACAGGGCCTCCGTGCCCACTGGAGAAAGCACCTTTCCCTCAGAGGCACACAGCCCTCCCCCATGGCCCCCTCG
Source organism: Choloepus didactylus (assembly GCF_015220235.1). Lineage (NCBI taxonomy): Eukaryota > Metazoa > Chordata > Mammalia > Pilosa > Megalonychidae > Choloepus > Choloepus didactylus. The sequence continues at coordinate 31,802,428 of NC_051322.1, read as the reverse complement.
GCCGGGCACCCTTAGGTGGGACACAACCTGGGTACATGGGGGTTCTCAGGGGTGTGCGTATGTGTGCACACGTGAACCTGTGCTGAGGTTTGGAAACCCCAGGCTGACTGGCCTCTGAGCAGTGGGGGGTGGGAAGCAGAGGCGTGCAGGCCCCACTTCCAGTTTCCTCCTGGACACAGGGCGTCCTCAGAGGGGGCCCCAGTGGCTGGGCCCTCACCACACCTGGCAATGGATGCTGCGGGCCCCGCGATGTTCAAGGGACAGGCCGTGGGTCCTGCTCACCAGAGGCCTTCCTTCCCTCAGGCTCATTTGTTAGGTGGTGGAGGGGAGGGTGTCCGGACAGACCGAAGTGGGGAACGTGGGGAGGAAAATGTGTCCGAGGGGCCAAGGGAGACACCTGGAGAGGCTGCGACTAGGAGGGAGGGGCCGGGAAGACAGACGGGGGTCCACAACAGGAGGAAGAATGTGTTGGAAGCCACAGCGGCCCAACAGCGGAGACCCCCATCGCTGGCCGTGTTCAAGCAGAAGCTGTGCCGCCCCCTCGGGAACGGTGCCAGAGGCGTCTCTCCTTAGGGGCAGGGCGAGGACCCCTTTAATTCTGAGGGTCTGTGAAAGGAAAGGCCTCCGGGGGCAGCTCCCTTCCAGGCACAGGACTTGCCCTCCATTCCCTGGAAATCACTCAATCCCTTAGGCTGTCAGGATGTGGACGGGAATTTAGAGCCCATCCAGTCCCCCTCCCATTTTACAGGTGAGGAAACCGAGGCCTCTCCCCAGAGGGGAGGACTTGCCTCAGGTCACAGTGGTAACCGCTGCCATTCATGGGCGAGTCTTAAACCAGGGATGAACTACCTCTCCATCATCTCACCACAACGCCCCGAGGGGTGTCGTCTCTATTGTACAGAGGGGTTCACTGCCCCAGGTCACAGCTAGGAGGAGGAGGGGCCGGCTTTCTAACAGGTCCCCTCTGCCTCCAGAGCCCTTGCTGGTGACCCTGAACCCCAGGGCCCCCTCCCCAGAGACCAGATCCGATAAGGCCACTGAGAAATGTGGACAGCCCCTTCTAGTGATGTCTGCTGGGATAAGCTTAGTGACCCTGGGCAAGTCCCTCAGGCTCTCTGAGCCCCGAGTTTCTGCTGTTGAAAATGGGGACACTGGCATCTACGTCCTGCTCTGGTTGGGAGATTTGGATGACTAGCGCATGTCCTCCGGGTCCTCATCCAGCGACAGCGCTCCTCCCTAACCACCAGGTTCTCCAGTCCTGTGTGGCTCTTATTCTTTCGGGTCCAGGTGAGCCCTAAAGCGGGCCTGTCTTCCCGATGGTCCCCTCTAGGACTCGGGGGTCAGGGGATGGGTTGGTTGAACTTCTGAGCTCTTTTGAAGATGGGACTTGGGACAATGGCTTGGCCACACCACTGAGGGGGTGACAGGTGAGCAGACCTGTCCCCCACATGCAGCTTCCTCCCAGCCACCCACAGCCGACCTGGGAACCTTCTGTGAGCCAGAGGAAAGACCCCGCCCCCGTTGCTGGCAAAGCAAGTCCGTGCACCCAGCCCTTCCCATGCACCCACTGTGCGCCAGGCCTGTGCTGGGCATGAGGATACTGTGGGGAGCATGGCAGCGGAGGCTGGTTGTGAACAAGGAACCACCATGAGATGTGTGGGTTAATCCCTGGGGCAGCTGGGGGCCCGTCTCCTGGTGTGAACTGATGGGGTCCCCCTACCCCGGACACTTGAGGTCAGCCTCAGCGTGGACCTGCAGTGTGACGTGAGCACAACATGAGGTCAGGAGAGGTGGGGTTCTCTGCAGGAGAAAATGGGAGTCCTGGGAGGCTCCTTGTTAAAAGAGAAATTAAGGAAGATTAACCTTTCTGCAAGAGGCAAAACGGATTAAAGGGAAAGAAAAGGTGAGAAACAGCAGGAAAACCAGCTCATTATCCAGGGAGGCAGCAGCTCTGTGGGGAAGTGGGGGCTGAACCAGAGTCTGAGTTCTGGTTTTCACACACGTCCATACCCCCGTCACAGACGCCTAGCAGTGTCCAGAATGTGGGGGTTACACATAAATTCATCTTCTGTAGCTGTAACTTATCTCTCTAAATAGCAAGACTTTTTTTTTTTTAATTTTTGGTAGAAATCTTTCTACAGTGGATCATGCACAACCCTGATTTCTCAAATAGAGGGCACTGTGCTTCCCCCTTTCTGGATGACTCGGGGGTCTTTTCCACAACATTAATTAATAGACTAGACTATAACCCAGGTTAGCCTCAGGGACTATCGAGGTATATCCAGACAGCTTTGCTTTTTAAATTACTGCATCTTCATTTTACAGTTTTTCTGCCTCCTCCGTCATCATGAAGATCTCCTCACCACTGTCAGTGTACCTGCTGTGGCCTAAGATAGTAGACCATCACGCTGGTCTTATTTGTCAAATAAGAGCCAAGAGGCTCTGACTGAGGGCCTCAGGTCATTTTTATAAGCAAAGAGCATGAAGCTTACTGGATCAGTGGATGTTTTAAATAATCGTTTCTTCTGCAGAGGAACCAATTTTGCTTGCTTTCTGTGTTCTGATCACTTCCAAGAGCGTTGGCTCCACCAGATGAGTGAGGATTTGCTGAACTAGAATTAAATCTGTATGAGTTCATGTGATTCTCCTGGTGGCCCTGTGAGACCGACAGGGTGTGTCTTATCCTCAGTTTCCGGGGAGGCCAGCTGAGCTTGGAGGGCTGGGGTGAGCCGAGATCAGATAGTGAATTGGGAAGACTCTTCTGACCAGTGGCGAGGGCACTTTGCCTTGAGGCCACACCACATCTTCCACCCTAAGAGCTGCAGAAACAGAAGCCAGAGGCCTCTGGGGCTTGTGGAAAGAGCACTGGATTGGGAGTCAGCAGATCAGATTCTTGTCCTGGTTCCACATTAACCAGCTAGGAGTCTTTCGAAGGGTTTCTTCTGTAGGCCTCAGTTTCCCCATCTATAAAAGAAGAATGAGTATATTAGACCATTTTTAAGGTGTCCTCTCCATGACTCTTGAGATGACTTTGCCCATTAGGGAAAGGGAGAGCAAGAAAGAAGTAGGTTAATGGTTGCTCTGCCTTCCCAGGTGCCCCAAATTCCCCCATTCCCCTGCTCTGCTCTCCCTCACGGCACACCCCGCACCCAATCCATTTTATATCTGGGCTGACCCCCCAGGAAACTTGTAAATTTCTGATTAGTCAACTAAGATTCTACAGGTCTTGCGGAAAAGGCATGATAATAATGCCAACCTCCAGACGCAGAGCTCTTTCCAGGAGCAAAGATCGCGGGTTGGTGGCCACTGGGAGGGAGAGAACGCAGCCCAGTGGGGCTGAGCTGGGAGTGAAACCAACATCTCTGGACTCCAGAATCCACAATTCTTTAGCCACTTTTGTCTTTGGCACCTGCCACCTGTTTGCAGGGCCATAGCCTCCCTGCTTTAAGCCACTCCTCTCCTGACCTGGTGCTAAGAGATCCCAGGCTGCAAGGACATTCCCTCTAAGGGCAGCAGGTGAGTCCTGCCACTCCAGTGTGAACCTGTTGGAGGCATTCTCATCTGGGAGGGACCAGGAGGGAAGGCAAAAGTTGTAACTGGCTGGAGACCCCCGTGGGGTGCCCCCTGCCCTACCCCACCAGCTGGACAGGCTTCCCAGCCTCGGCTTCCCTGCCTGCCCGTGGGCCCCTTCCCAGTCTGGGTGGGGGCAGCAAAGCCTTCTCCAGACCCCTGGTGGCCCGTGGTCTGCTGGCTGAAGGCCCCATGCAGTTTTCCAGAGACCCCAGCCCTCCTTTTCTGCAGTGACTCTGCCCGGCTGGGACCCGAGCTCGCCCACTTTCCTGGGCTGCTGCCCTATTGATTCCTTTGGCTCCTTTTCTGCTGGGGATATCAGTTTAGCAGGTTCCCGGGATGGCTGTGTTTTAACCTCTCACCCTGGTCTAGACTCCATCAGCTCCCGCTGTCCCTCAGCCAGGAAGAGATGGAGGGCCCTGGGTCTCTCGGGCAGGCTCTGGAGCCAGCGGATTTCCAGGAACAGATGCTGGGATCGCCCGGCGTCTCCACGGCCCCGCCAACCTGCCTCCCTCCAAACTGGCCCGGTGAATTATTAAAGATGCAATTTCCTCTCATCTTTCCAGTAAAATCGCTCCCTGCCATGATCCACTGCATTCCTGTCATTGGCAGGGCAGGGGCCTCGGCAGGACCCTCACTTGCCCCACCCTTCCACATGCCTGGGCCCTCCTAGGAGGTAGGGGTGGAGCTGACCCCTTCCTATGAGAGTCCAGGGAGCCCAGGAACCTTGGGAAATCAGGGTAGGGTGGAGGAGACTTGGAATCATAGAAAATTGGAGACTGCTGTTTCACAGCTGGAAGAAAAGAAGCCCAGAGAGGGACAGCAACCAGCCCAGGGCAGCACAGCACACAGCACAGCTGGAGCTGGAACCCAGGCCTTGGCCTCCCAGCCAAGGGCTTCCCCTTCTGCAGCAGAGTAGCCTTGGGAGTCCCAGGGTCTCCCTTCAGAATGACCCTCCAACACCTCCCAGGACAGAGAGCTGGTCAACTCCTCGCAATCGATTAGGTCTCCGGGTGGGATTTATGGCTTTGGTTTCATTTACCGTCCAGTCCCCATCCCTCTTGTCAGCATTCATTGTTTCAGCTTTCCCTGTTCACTATTGGTGATGATCACAGAGGGGCCATCCAGCAGGCAGCTCTATGTCATCGTGGACAAGCCTTTGGCACCGTGTGGTCTTGTGCCCAAAGCTCTCCTTCTCAAAGCCTTGTTCCAAATCTTTCTCCTCCAAAACCCCCTCCTAATTTACCCCAAAGAGTCCAAAAGGCTTCTACCTGCTCTTTTGCTCCCATCTGAGCTCTGCTCTGAAGAGGAACTTGGAAAATATTTTGGGGTCTTCAGCAGCGCACCCAGTCCCCAAATGCCCTGGGGCCTCCAGATGAACACATCCCAGGGGTCAAGGCCGAGGTCTGCCCAGGCACAGTCCCCTCAGACCCAAGAGGGGCCCTCGAGGCTCCCAGGTGCTGGTGGGGGCTGCCAGCCCCCTCCCCACTTGGCCACAGCCCCTTCAGGATGGGCCATGGTGAGAGAGTCAGGGCTCAGAGAGCCTCTTCAGAAAAAAGGGGCCTCCAAGAACAGGTGTGGAAAAGCCTGCAGGAGGTGGAAATCCTTACTGGCCACCATCCCATGGAGGGAACGGTGTCGTGGGCCTTGTTAAGGTCTTTTCCAGACCCTGATTCAGGCTGCGGTTCAGGTAGTTGCCCCCTGCCTACATCTTGCTCCAGCCGAGGCCCAGCCTGGCTGTGACACCTCCCACCCCACACCCCCTTTGCAAATGCACGGTCCTGGGGTCCCCCAGCTCCTCTCCCCAAGTCCTCCTTGCTCCCCTCCAGTCTCTGAGACAGGAGAAGACCACAGGCCCAGAGGAGTCTCGGAGATCGCTCTGTGTTCAGGCTCTTCATCCTGAAATTGGGCACCCGGCCCCGGCTGACCCCTCCGAGGTCTAGGGTTGACACTCACCCTGGCTGTTAGTCATCTGCACGTGCCGACCCAGCTAACCGGTCTCGAGCACTTCCCGTGTGCTGGAGACCCCTTCATACGCTGCCGTCCATTCAGTGTGTGAACCGTCATCCTCACAGCAGCCTGGGTGTCAGGGACTGTCACCCCCATTTTACAGACGGGGAAATTGAGGCTCAGAGGAGGAAAGCCGTGGAACATCCCCTTAGCCCTCCCATTTGCTCCTCACAAGCAGGGGCCCCATGGGTGCCATGCTCCACCCGTACCCAGTCCAGGGCTAGGCCCTTCAATGTGGGCCAGGTTACTGACAGCAAGGGGGCTGCTGCAGGAGAGCCGCTGTGAGTTCCCCAGGTTCAAACCCCAGTTCCACCACTCACCGGGCAAGGGGCATCATTTTGGGCAAATTCTCTGGGCCTTTGTTTTCTCATCTGTAAACAGGGGTTGATGACAGTAATAGTAGCAACTACTTCAGAGGGTTGTTATCAAATTTAAATGAGCTACCCATGTGTACAAGTCTGGAAAATGAAGATGAATCTACAGTGACAGAAAACAAATCAGTTGCCTGGGGATGGGAAGGGAGGGGTGGGAGGGAGGGAGCACAAAGTGTTCTGAGGAAACCTTGAGGGGTAATAGATTTGCTCATTATCTTGATGATATATGTCAGAACTTATCAGATTGTATACTTTAAAAAATGTGTGATTTGTTGTATACAGATTATTCTGCAAGAACACTTCCTAAAAAGACTACGCGAGCTAACAGTGAGTGGGCAGGTCCCGGGCACATGGCGGCAACTTCTACAAACATTACCTGTCCCCCCTGCCCCCCCATCTCCTCCCTCCATGCCAGACCCTTGGGTGCTTCCTCTAGGAGCCCAGGAAGTGTGGCTGAAACCCTGAAGCTCACCCTGCCAAGGGCTTTGCCTTCTCTTTTTAGCTCCTCGGGGTTCCCCGAAGCTGGCCCAGGCTGGAGGCCGCCAACTCACCCTTGCCAACCACGGGACCACACCACACCCACTGTTAAACTCTTGAAATTCTTTGGTGGCAACTGCTAAATATTGCCTGGCCCCCACCCCGGCAGAGCCCCTCACCCTCACCACAGCTGCCCACCTTGGTCATTAAAGGGGCTGGCTGGACAGCATGGACGGTACTGTTCTACGCATCACCCCTGTGTACAGGTCACTGCCCCCCATGGCCAGCAGCACTGCTGGGGCGACGGTGGTTGGAGCAGGACCCTCCCAAAGTCCAGGCACAGCCCTGGGCCCCGCAGTAATGTCACTGTCCTCGAGCCCAGCCCAGCAGGAAAAGCCAGCAGCTGGGAGCATGGGGGACTGTCCGAGATACCCCTGCCCGGGGCTTCCAGGGAGCGGCATCCTCCCCCACCCCCCACCCCTCTAGGAGCCACTGTGGAGTGGGGGAAGGGCTCTGGGCTGGGGGTCGGAGGGTGCGCGGTAAGGGGGCATCACATCATTCCTGGACATGGATTATCATTTGCTTTTCTTGGTTTTCCTGAAGCATTTCCCCCTTCTTTAACTCTACCTGTGTTAAAGTCAGGGGTAAGGAGGGCCCAGACCCTGACTCTTTCTCAGAAGCCAAGCCCAGGGTCAGGGCTGGGCTGGGGTGGGGGGAGGGGCAGCTGGTGGGGGGGGGTGGGGGGGGTGGGCAGCAGGATTCCAGCCAGGGGCCAGGGCCCCCCTGAGTACCTCCTCTTCCCAAGGGCATCTGGCTGGTGTAGAGAACTCTCCGTTGCCCCCTGCTATCTTTTAGGGGCTAGTTGAGCTCGGTACAGAGCACAGTATGTTTAAAGGATGGGTGGGCCTTGAGCGGCAGGGAGCCCAGGGCCTACAGGGCAACTGCGGGAGAAGCAGCCAGCCTCCCAGCCCACCCTCAGCACCTCCACAGGCTAACCCTCCCAGCCTTCCTCATCCGGCCCCAGCCGGGCCCCGCGGCCTTTCGACCCAGCCCTGCCTCGGCCATCGCTCCCTCTCCAGGGCTCTTGCACCCCTTGATTTGCCATTTTATGCTCGGCCCTGGGGAGAGCCAGAGGCCCGTGCCTTCCTCAGGACCCCACGTGCCCACATGGCCCCGGGGCTGGCGGAGGCCTCGGCTGGCTCACAGCAGGTAAGTGAGGCCGCGGAGTGCAGGAAAAGTGACCTTGTCGGGAGTGGCCGAGAAAGCCAGGGCCAGGAAGCCACCTGGTCGCCTCACAAAGTGTGAGGAGGCAACAGGGGTTCAGGGTCAGGCCCCAGGTCTGCAGGAGCCCCTGAGCCTGTGTGAATGGTGTGAGTGTAAGTGTGAGTGTGAGTGTGTGAGAGAGAAAATGAATGTGCAGAGAGTGTGAGAATGTGCTTATTTGTGAGGGCGTGAATGTGTGTGTGTGTTTGTGCCCAGGCCAGAGGTCAAGTGTCTGAGCCTGATGCCTTCCTTCTCCTCAAGGAGCCCAAAACGGAGTGGGGTCAGGTCGGGGAGCAGGAGGAAAGACCACACCCTAGCTCCATCCTAGCCCCTCCTCCAGGGACCCCCTCTTCCCCCAGCTCCCCTCTGCTCACCCAGCCTGGTGGGCACACAGGCCGAAGTGCCCTCCCGCGTTGCACTGACCCTGAACCTGCCTTTGTCCAACTCTGGAACCTCAAGCCAGCGTCTGCCCCCTCAAATCCATTCCTTCTTGAGAAAATGAGGCGGCTGCGTAGAACAGTGGTTTTAAAATGGGGTTCGGAATAAGTGCTTCATTGCCAGCACCTTCAGTTTTACCTATTTTTCATATGGGAATGATGGCCACGACTAAAGAGGCCTTCCTGCTTTAGAAAAGCTCAAAAACCACTGCCTGGGATATTTTTTAACCCCCTTAGAAATCTCCGATTCTGAGAGATAGTTCTGCAGGTGGACGTGCTGACTGCTGGGCTAGGCGGGAACTGCCCCCAGGCCCCAGGCCGGGGAGTCCTGGGCCAAGCTGCCAGGGGAGGAGCTGCCGCGGAATGCCTCTTCCCTCCTTGGGAGGTCCTGGGGCTCCCTCCTTTTCCCTCAACCAGAGCCCGGTGTCTCCATGTCCTCCTTCTCCCATGGGCTGCCACGTGGTGAGCTGGGGCCTGGGAATTCCCACCTCACCCCACCCCACACCCTTGCCTCAGAGGGCCGTTAGGTGCCTCAGAACCCAGGCTATGCAAATATGTCGCTCAGCCAGTGGGACGGCTTTCCTGCAAGGGCCAAACAAGGGGCGGCACCCTCTGCTAGTCACAGTCCTTGGGCGAGTGACCCCCACACACACCTGGGGGTTGGGGGGGGAGGGCTGGGGAGCTCGCAGCACTGCCACATGTCTGCCCTGCTGAGGCGGGAGAGAGGGCCCCCCTGCTGACCCGGCCACTCCTCAAGTCATTCCCCAACAATGCGGCAATGTCGGGGGGCAGACAAGCCATTCCCGGGTTCTGTTAGCCTTTTGGGGGGGGTCCTAGACCTTTCTGAGAATCTGAGAAAAATAACCACACCCTTGGCAAATTCTATCACAACTTCAGAAGCCTCATACGTCCATCCCTTCAGCATATGTGGGTCCCTCCACTCCAATTAGGAGCACCAGAGTCACGGGTATGAAGGCAGCCCGAAATTATTTTCAGTGGCAGGGAACTCAGCTAGAATCCCAACACACAGAAGGTGCTGGAAAGCCCGCTGGTGAATTAGCGCACTCCCCACGTCACAGCAAGGTGTCGTGGCAAGAATGGGGGACCAGGAAGCGAGAACCTGGGTTCCTCCAGAGACGTTGTGAACTGAGGCTTTGTTTACTCAGTCAACACTTGTCATCACCTCCCTGCTTTGGGCCAGGCACTGTATGAGGTAAAGGGCCCATGGGGAGGAATAAAACACACACACACACACACACACACACACACACACACACACGTAATCTGCCCACATGCTGGTTATAGTCTGGGGAGTACAAAGCATTGACAAGTAAATCCATAAATACATATGTACTTTTCAAAGTGGGCAGGGATTCTGTTTTCTCATCTGTAAAATGAAGATAACCATAGCTGTTTGCTGGTGTTTCTATGAGGAAGAAATGAGACAGCCCGTGTTGAAGACAGAACCCTGAGCCTGGCACAGAAGGGCTCGATGTACCCAGGAGTGTGCCCAGGAGGCAGAGAGAAGCTTGCTCCACCCGGGGTGGCAGAGGCTTTGCAGAAACCAGAGCACCATCATCCTACCCACCTGGCCTACAAAGCAGCCAGCCTAGAGGCTGAGAACAGCTTTAGGCAGCAGCCAAGCCCAGCAGGGCCGTAGGGAGGGGAGAGGACTCCACGCAGGCCGAGGCTGGCCCCTTGGGGGTCGGCCTGAAGCAGCAGGCTAGAATCATGTCCTTGCAGGGGTCGGCTCCCAGGGCGGTACAGACTTCCACTTCTGGCACTAGTGGAAGGGCTTAGACCACACCAGTTTCCCACCAAGAACAACTGAAAAACATTGGATAAATATATTCTTTGGAATGTGGTTGTGTTTAAAAGGAGGCCAAGGACCTGGAGAGAAGGGAAATTCAGAGAAGTGGGCCCAGCATTTGGCCCCATTTTTAACTGTGAAGATGAGAATTTGAACAGAAAGCAGGGACTGAGTTTTTTGCAATCTCATGGGATTAGGTGAGGGAAAAAGGTGGGAGGTGGGGGTGGGGCTAGTTCAAGCACCTCCAAAGATCTTTTTTAATTTTTCTTTTTTTGAAATATAAGCTTTCAGTTGGAACCCTTGAAGAGCGAATCAGAAATAGATCAGCCTTCACAGAGATTAAAAGCCAGCTTCAAATAAATTTAATCCCCGATTGACTTGAGGTGAGCTGCCTTATCCTAATTCCCTTCCAGAAACAAAAGTAAATCCTCTCTGGCTCATCCAGATTCTCAAATTATCACTACAATTTTTTCATATACAATGTCTGGCAGTCAATAAAACTTAGCAAGCACACTAGGCAACAAGATCATATGAATGAAAACCAAGAAGGAAAAAAAAGACAATCCAACAGATCCACAAGAGATCCAGATATTGGTGTTTAAAGTAACAGACTTTAAAATAATTGTGATAGTATGTTCAAAAAAGTAGACAAAACAGAGCATTTAAGTGGAAACTTAAGAAGGATCAAATGGAAATTCTAGAAATGAAAAATACAATAATCAAAATTAAGAATGCAATGGATGGACTTGATGCAGAGTAGACACAGCTAATAGAGGATTACAGAACTGGAAAATAGGTCTGAAAAAAATAGTGAGAATTGAAGTACATAAGAAAATTTGCTAGGAAATAAAGTCAGTGCATGAGAAGAAAATTTCATTTAAAAATCCCTAAATTTGTACATGGTTTTGTGTGCACAGTGCTGTATAGTAGTGTAGGGGCTGTGTGTGTGTGTGTGTGTGTGTGTGTGTGTGTGTAATATATATAAGGGATTGTATGTAATAAAGTCTACATTGGTAGAATGTACTTAGTGTGCTTCAGTTACATAAAAGATAAGGAGTTAGAAGCTTCATCCATTAAACGTGAATTTGATGAGACTCCGTGGTGTATCAAACAGGGTGACTGAATGAGCTTTGGCGCTTGCTGCCTGGGTCTGAAGCTTGCCTCTGTCGCTTACAAGTGTCGACCTTGGCCCAAATCACATTGCCTGTCTGAGGCTGTTTCATCATCTATAAAAACAGTGAAGTGTTGTCATGAGCATTAAAGGAGATGGTGTACATGCATAGCACATGTGAACACTTAATTAAATGATAGAGGGACAAATGGTCTTGTTTGGGTCATTAGTAGCTGGTTCTTCTCTTGTGTGTCTGCCCAGCACAGGAGCTGTTATCCCACAGAAGTAGCTCCATTCCCCTCTCCCACCTCAGTGAGGCACATCTTTCGGCTTCCTTATCCCATCTAGGGAAGCGTCAGATGTAATCATGTAACATAGCAAGTCCTTAATGGAATGTTTGCTTTCTGAAGGAACAGTGCAGGGCAGGGGGCACGGGGCAATGCTTAACCAATACAAATGGCCGATGGTGGCATTTCAGGCACAGGCAGACCCTTTGGGAGGGGATTCTTCTTTATGCTCCTTAACCCTAGCACACAGGTGATCCATCTCCCAATCCCCACTTGTGGTGCTCACCCCGCCAACCACTCTGGTCAGCCACTGGCCCTCTTCCAGTTCCTTGACCTGCCAATCCCTTTTCCACTGCAAGGCCTTTGTGCATGCTGTTCAGCGGGCCTTGGATGCTGGTCCACATCCTACTCCTGCTCATCCTTCAGGTCTCGGCTCAGACATCGCCTCCTCAGAGGCCAGCCCTGACACCCTGTCTCCATGTGGCCCTGGTTACTCAGTCCTTCCCCTTGCCTGTTTCCTTCTTGGCATGGCCACACCAAGCAGTCACTTGATTTGTTCCTTATCTCTTGCCTATAAATTGCCTCTGCTGCCTAAAGCAGTTCCTATAGAGCCCCGAATATTATAATCACAGCTTGTTAGAGACTGGAAGGGCCAACACACGGTGAGTCACTCACAAAGTGTCCATGGAGCGTGCACCCGGGGCCAGGCACTGTGAGGACACCTGGGCGACAGGAGGGTCTGAGCAGACACCGACATGCCCAAACCAAACTCACCAGGTGTGCTGAGCACCACTGAGGGAAACACAAGTGTAAAAGGGACAGGGAGGGCAGAAGAGAGAAGGGGAGATGCTATTCCACGTGGGGAGCCACCAAGGCGTCCCTGGTCAGGTGGCGTTTAAGCGAAGCACTGAAGGAAGGGCTGGCCCCCGCCGGCGGGAATCTGGGCGCCCAGCCCTCCCAGAGCATCGGAAGGGGGCTTGTTAGGCTTGGCCAAGGAGGAGAACGTGCTTGTGCTTATTTGGTTGCCAAAGCAAATTACCTCTTGTGATTTGATGAAATCCTCTGACCCACAATCTCACTTAGGAACTCGGCCACAGAATAAATAATGTACACATATCTATATATAAGGATATTGACTAAATATGGAAAAATGAAAAAAACGGAAATAACAAATGTTTTACATTAGGGAAGGGGGTAAGTAAATTAAGAACATCCATTCAATGGAATACTGTGCAGTTATTTAAAAGACTTAGAAGAATATTCAAAGATAAAGGAAAACGTTCATAATTATTGTCATAATCTATGTCTACTCAAGTGCCATTTTGTGTAGAAAAAAAGCATACAGAAAACTGAATGCATAAATACCAAAATGTTATTAAATATACCTAACTATCCCTAATGCATATTTTCTTTTCTTTTACTTTACTGTTTCAAAGATTTTTGTATTGCATCAATACCATATTAATGTTGTAATTTAAAAAGTTATTAAATAAACCAAACTGTCTTAATACATAGTTCTTTATGCATTGAATAGGCATTTACTGAGTTCTGACCTTAGGCCTGTCACTCTGATGGTAACTTTCTAGTGACAATGAACAAGTAAATAATGAACCAACCAGACGACTCTCACTTTGCTCAGGAGGGGTAGAGAGGCTCCCACCAGCTCCCATTGGCAGGAGGAAGGCAGAGAAATTGCAGGGAAGTTTGTAGAAGAGAAGGATGTCCTGCTTCCCTTTCCTGGGTGAAGTACAAGGCAAGATCATCAACGGAGAGCAGGCAGGGGTGAGAGGTTTGAGGAAAGCAGAGGGCAGGAAGTCTTGAGGGTCAGCAAATAACCCCCAAAGCATGCAGACTCCCTGGCAGCGATGAGCTCCCCCGGTGGGGGTCTGTGCTCACCCACTGAAGAGAACCCCATCAGCCCAGCTGTAGAATCTGGCAAATTCCAGCTCCCGGGGAAACAGAGAAGGTAAATAGTTGGGTTCAACTAAGGTTGGGATTCTCCAGATAGTTCAAGAGAGGGAGAGAGGAGCCAAAAGTGATTAAGCCACCAATGGTGAAGTCAAAAACTTGTTGGGGTTGAGGGAGAGTGGGGAAAGTTGGAGAGCCCGGAGAGAGGGGGGCAGAGAGAGAGAGAGAGGCTTGAGTTCGGGTTGCAGAGGTGGTGTGATTTCGGTGCTGGGGAGGGACAGGGTGTGGCCCTCGGACTGCCTGGGGAGGAGACCATGGCTGGAGGCGAGGTGGTCAAGGACCTGAGATGTGGATGATGGTCACCCACCTGGAGAAGTCACAAGACTGGCAACAGAGCCACATCCCCAGGAAAGAAAGTGAGGGACCAGGAAGCCAGCAGGTAGTGGCAAGGAGGAGGCAGAGAGTGGATGACCCAGAGGGGCGAGCTTCAAAAAGAAGGAGGAGGGAGGGGAGATGGTTGGAAGTGGCAGTGGAAGCAAGAATGGTGCTTCCCACCTGCTGGTTCTGAGAAAGATGCCGAGAGAGAGAAACCAGCCTCCCGTGGAGAGGGCTATAGGGAAAGCACGGTTGGCAAGGCAAGCAAGGGGACAGGGACAGTCATATAAGAGCCTGAGGTTACGGACAAGTTGGCAATCACTGATCTGGAATTAGGGACTGGGCAGGGTGGGAGGCTGGGTCAGACCAGGAATGTCGGAATGGAGTGAGAATCTGGGGATGGTGGATATTCCAGAGCACTGGACTCTGTTAGACACAAGGAAAAGGGGATGTGAGGAAATCTGACAGAATAACCCCAAATGGTGTCTAAGGAACGCAGCTGGAGTTCAGAGCCAGAGCAGAGCAGAGGTCAGTGGGGGTGGGGCTGCTGGTGGGTGGGGAGCCTGGCCACTTCTGCTGGCTCTTTTGGGGCTCAATCTCCAAGTACTTTCCAGGTAGCTGGGTGCACGCCCAGCACAGGGAGAAGAGCCACAAGTCCTTCGGGGCCCCCTCGATCAATGGAGAACTTGAGTCCTGCAGCAGACTCAGGGAGTGCCGCTTCATGGCATGGAACCCAGGACCCCCAGCTCAGGGGGAGGGGACAGGGTGCGTGGGGCCTTCTCGCCTCTCTCCAGGGGTGCTGCTAGCCACGCAGCAGGCTGGGCATGGCGGTCCTGACTCACTGGCCCCAGATGCTGTTCCTCTGTCCCAAGCATTCCAGGGTGTTTCAATGCAGTGCCGAACTTGTTAAAGGAGTAAATTTAGCTTTTATGGGGAGCAGCAGCCAGGCTTGGTCAGGGAGGCCGAGGTGGAGCCAGGGACTCCACGGCAACCCCAGCCTGGGAAGACACCTCCTGGCCCCGGGCTCCTCTGCCACTTCCTCACCTGCCACCACCTTCCCTTGCCACTTCTTAACAGTGAAACTTGGACAGGATAAGATGAGAGAGAGAGGAAACTGCTCATGTCTCATCTCTGGGCCTCCTCAGTAAAATGGGTAAAAGGCCCTCAGAGGGGTGTTGTGGAGCCCTCAAGAAATGTCTGTCCTTCACTTACCCTAAAAGGCAGACTGGGCAAGAGCAGTCTGAGGCTCTCCACAGAGCAGGGACGGAAGGCCGAGGCGGTGTCACTGGAAACAGCTTCTCTCGGGGAAGAAGCCTAAGGGGACCTGAGGGCAGCAGGTGAGGAGGCTGCACTGCTTGCTGCTGTTGTGACTCCGGAGCCACCCGGTGTTGAGCATGAGGGGGCAGCTAGAGGAGGAGCCCTGAGAGCTCCAGGATGATAGAGCCGCTGCAGGGGAGTGGGAGTCTCCAAGGAGCACCCAGAGTCACAGCCCTCACTTCTACTGCCTGATGGTGTGGCCAAGTGTGTCTTGGTGGTGATTGAAGAGAAACCCAAAGGACCAGGCCCTCTGTCTTCCCAGCGGCTAGTCAAGATCCTCAGACGTCATCTCCCTTGAGATCCTTGCTTGTATGAGGGACAGAGGAAAGGGGATGAAGAGTAGATAGGGAGGCAATTCTGATCCCCCAGAAAGGTAGAGGGAGCGGAGGTTGGTGGGAGCACCCAGGCAAGGCCGCAGGGGCACCCTCTAAGCAAAATCGGCCATCTGAGGGGCCTGGGCCCCCAGCAATGGGCCTGCTTGAGGACCCCCACCAGGCAGGATCCCCACCAGGCTGGGGGCTGTGCATGGGAAGGAGCCTCTGCGCACAGTGACGCTGGGAATTCAGTGCTGGGCCTCGGTCATCCCCGCTCCCAAAGCCAGAGGACTGTGAGTTGCTGGAGTCAGGAGGCAGGAATCCAACCCCTATCTCCCCATGGGGCCACAAGCAAACAGGTCAGCCTCTCTAGGCCTCAGTTTCCTTGACAATGAAACACCTGCCTCCAAGGGAAGTAGAGAGAAGTTCATTGCAACTAGTGGGGGCAACTAGCAAGGGCCTAGTGTATCCTAGTACTTGGCTAGTTCCCCTTAGCCCTGAGCATGGCACAGGGGTTCTCAACTAGGGAAAGGCACCAGGGGCCCACGGTGCACTGCCACTGGCCAGGGGACACACAGCCCTCTCTCTCATTCTCTCATTTCTTCTCCTCCTTCCTTTCTGCCCCTCCTCACCATTTCCAGTCAGGGCATACCTGAGACTTGTACTCACCTCCTCTGGGAAGCTCTCTCCCACCTCCTGTCACCCCTTGGGTCAGTCAGAACCACCCAATGCAGCACTGAAATGTTCTAAACAGCCTCATCCCTGCTGGGCGTGGAGCTCCCAGGAGGCCCATCTTGCCATCTGCCTCCCCTGGCATTGGCTGAGTGCACAGAAGTCCCCAGACTGATTGGAAATTCCCCAGAATGCCAGCCAGCCCTTGGGCACTGTCTGCTGCTGTGGGGGCAGGAAGAGACCATGCATGTGTCCTGACGCTATTAATTAAGCCTCTCATCAGCCTCCTGAGACTGGGTCTTTGCACACATGACACCTGGGAGCAGGTGAGCAGGGACTGGGAGACTGAGGCCTGGGTGCCTAACCCAGCAAACAGCATCGCCAGGCTGGGGACATCAGCCTCAAGGACTCAACCAAGGGCACAGAGCTTGGGGGAGGTGGCCCCAGCCTCTCTAAGTGTCTGTCCTGCCTGAATTGGTGGAAGGGGCTGGGTTTCTGGTCACAGGGCCCAACTTTCAGGATGAGGGGAACTGGGGAAAGAGGAGCTGAGAACTCCTACACCAGCCTTCCCTTTCCCAGGAGGATAGGACAGCATCCAGGCATGGTGTTCCTGGAGAAGGGGGGACCTGGAGAGCACCCCCCAACCTCTCCCAGGAGGAGCAGCAGGCCTGGCCTTTTTGCTTTTCAGTTAGCTTTCACTTCTGTCACCACATAGGCCCTGCAATTTTCCTGGGAGAAGCACAGGGAAAACACTGTTGTTCACACATACAGATAAGGATAACAAAGCCCAGAGAGGGGAAGGGTTTTGCCCAAAGTCACAAAGCAAGTTACCAGCAATCTGCACCCAAACTCTGAATCCAAGTCTCCTTCCACTGCCCCACTGCCTGCTGGGAAACTCTCTCCCCATCCCTGTGACCTTGTCCCAGTGACTTTTCCTTTCCGCACATCAGTTTTCTCATCTGTACAGGGGAAACAGCAATATTTTCCCTGTCTTTCTCCCAGGAGTGTCACAGAGGTGTTGTGAGGCTGGCATCAAGAAGCACTTCTAGAGATGGGCACCATGGCTCTTCCCAGAAAGAAGCTTCTTTCTGCCCCAGTTGTCCTGAGAACTGCTAGCCCATCCTGGTGCCTGGCTCTGGACTAGGCCCATAGCTGTTCTGCTGCAACCCCAGCAGCAAGCCCAGGGCTCGGGGCCCAGGTGAGCACCCAGGGTGTGCGTCCACCATGGAGCTGTACTCAGAGATGCTAAAACAACACCGCACAGAGCGTGCATGTTGGAAGAAAATCAAGTCCCATCTAACCCCATGTCCTGTGCTCACTTAAGGAGGGCCTCTGCTCCATTCCCAAGGACCCCAGGATCCCTGCCCACGCAGGCTCCTCCATTCTTTCTAACACACACACACCCCTGGGCCCCCTAACCCGTGAGGCCGGCCAGGTAGGAATGAGTTCATCTCCAATCTCAGGGCTTCTGCCATCAGCCACCTGCACCTCTCTGAAAACAGAATTTTGTTTCTGAAGGTGACCTGGACTTGGAGAAAAGCTAACAGTGTCTCCCCAGCTGTGCAACCTTGGGCAATCACTTGCCCTCTCTGAGCACAACAGTCATGTCTATAAGGTCTCTAACAACTCTGAGTCGTGTGCTGTAAAGAGGAGCTGGGGGCTTGGTTTGGGATGCCTGCGGGGCTCAGCGAGGCCTTTCCAGATGCCTGAAAGCCAGTTACCTCCCCTGCAAAGCGAGGAGGGGTGGTGTGAGCTGCTCTCTGAGGCTCTGGGATGCGGGCATTCCAAACCCCAAGCAAGCGCAGCAAAGCCACAAGATACCTTTGAGCAGCAGAGGCGAGGCCGCTGCAGCTGGAGGGATGGGGAGGGGGGAGATGGGAGCTGGCCAGGATTTGGAGGCAGATGGCTCATTGCGGGACTCTCCTGGCAGGAGCAAGTCTGGCCTGAGAACGGCCTCACTCGCCAGCTCCCTCCCCCTTTCGCTGGGGCTGAGCCTCCCGAGGGAGGGACTCCGCCATCTGACCCCCTCGCTCCCTCAGGCTGGCGCAGACACATCGCCAAGTCGGCTCCCAGGCCAGCCGGGCTGGGCCCATCCATTACAGCACCCTCCCCGCTCTCCCGGCTCTCCTAACTGTGGGTTCGCTCGATGCGCCCACCCCTATCCCCTGCCCCTGGTTCTGCCCTACAAAAGTCCGGGCCTGCGACGCCCACAGCCACGGCCTCTTCCCTCCACCCCGGGAAATGTGAGCCCCAAAGAGTCATACCGGTTTGATTCCTGGACCCTCCTTGACTTTCCCCATGGTTTTTTTTGTTTGTTTGTTTTTTAAAAAGATGACTTTGTTCACTGCAAAATATCTACCAGGCTAGTTGCCTGTGGCCAGCTCTGGGCTGCTCCAGCAGGGTTAACACAGGGCCAGGTAAGCCCACCTCCCGTGTGGGCTGGTTTGGGAGCCTTGACCCGGCTAAGGCTGCTTTCGCTGCCGCCCTCCCTTTCCTTGGCCACTGCTTAACCCTGGGAGGTCCCGGGCACCTGCCGGCCCCTCCCTCCCCACCCTGCTGGCAGCTCCTGCTCCCAGATAGCCTAGCTGTGAGCTAGGGCCCTGCCTTGTCTGGGTTTCTCCAGTGCCTGGCCCCAGTCACTTCCTGTTGAATGAATGAATGAGTACATGAATGAATGGAGACATTTGCATTTAAGCAGTTTGGGCACATTGCCTAGGCTATAACAGAGGGACTGGATTAAACCCTGAATCAAAGAAATGAAACACCAGGGAGCTGGAGTGGACAGGACTGGCTGGCCACTGAGATATCGCGGGGTGAGGGGCGGTGGCATGCCTGGGCAAGAGGCGCTCGGTTTCTAGGCACTCAGTGCCAGACCTAAACCATCTTGCAGTTGGATACCAGGCATGTCTCACAGAAGTTCTGAGCCTGTGTGGAATGTGCAGCCTGTGGAACAATCCAGGCAGTGCGTTCATCTCTCAGGGGACATAGGGACCATTTCAGCATGTCCTACCGTGATTTCATTTTATCCTACTGGTAACACTGTGGGGCAGGCCACACTGTCCCCATTTTACAGATGAAGAAAGTGAGACTCTGAAAATTTCCTCACTCTAAAAGCACTTGCTTAGAGCTAGGTTTGAACCCAGGTCCTGTATTGCTCCAGAGCCCTTCCTCTTTCTTCTGTACCTCACTGCCCTTTGCCACAAATAGAGTCCTTCTATCCATAGGTCCTCCTGGGACCCTGGAGGGCAGTAAGAGATGGCCACAGGGTCTGTGATTACTCTCCAGATGAGATCTGAAAGGGGCCAAGTTTTCTGAGCAGCCCACCCAACGCTGTCTCCACTGTGGTAGGCTGCAAGACCTGGGCTCTTCCCAATCTGGTGCACGGAAAATCCTTGGGGGAAGTTAGGAGCCCTGGGTTCTCATCTCAGCCTGGCTGCCAGTGGCCCCACTAAGCTTCCATCTCCGCTGTTTCTCGAACCTCCCACACACATGCACAAAGGCTTTGCCCAGTCGGCGGGCCATGGTTGCCCACACTTGGGCCCACTACGTGGCAAAGAAGTGTCTTCTGGCACCAAAGGACCCCTCCTGGACCAGAGTCTCAGCCCGGTGAGCCTGCAGGTGAAGTGCTCCGAGGGAAGGCCCGGGCCTGAGCCCTCAGGTCTCTAGGATTCTGGAAAGTTCATTTCTCTCAGGCCAGTCCTGAACAGCCAATCCTGAGCGTTTGACCTTCATCGCGTTTCTTCATTTCTTGACAATTTCCGGAGCACCTGCTCTGCTCAAGGCTTTTGGGCAGGGAGGCCTCGAGCTGGGGTTCTGCCTCCTTAAGTCCCCAGGGGACAGTGTGAGCTGCACTGAGGAGCAAGACTGCCAGGCTTCAAACCCCAGCTCTGTGATACTTGGGGAGGCCACCTCATCTGTGAAGCTATTAATAATATTTCATTTTGGATTTAAGTGGTTTAAAAAGATTAAATAAGATCATGAACAGCAAGTGTTTTGCATCATGCTTGGTGGATGGTAAGTGGTCAATAAAACTCAGTCCCTATATGTGAGCACAGCATGTGAGCGGGCCCTCGATCAACCATGCTTCAGGGCCCAGCAGGGGCAGAAATGGTGCTGGAAGGACCTGGCCACTGTGTCCGTGGAGCGTGCTGAGGGGACCTGGGAGGACAGCCTCTCGGAAAGGCACAGCTGGGAGCTCTCACCGGTCAGCCCTGACTCTGAATCCCCTGCTGGACCCCTGGCTGAGGCATGGGATCTCCCTGGGACCCCCGCCAGACTGCTGCTGCCTCAGGAGCACACCTCAACCCCACCTCACCTGGCCAGACACTCTAAGTGAGGCAGAGACCCATGTGAGCACACACACATGCACACACACACGCACACAGAGTTGGGGAGGCCTGTGAGGAGGTGGCTCTGGGTCTGGCAGGGTGTGTGCATGCGCCCCCTTCGATGGGCTGGGGAGAATGCCAGCGTGGTCATGGTGGAGGGTAAGAACACACTTCCAGGCGGCTCTGCCAGCCCTCGCCGTGTTCCAGCTTGTTGACACAGTGATGGCATAATTACAGTTTCAATCGCAGATTAATAAGTCATTTTTGCAAATGAGGAGACAGGTCTGCACTGGAAAGGGCCCCAAAGGGCCTGTCGCCTCTGCTATCTGAGGCTGCTGGCCGGCGTTTGATGTTTTCTGCCGAGTTGAGACTTTTCTAAGGACCAGCCTAACAACCACCGCCACCAAGGTAATAATATCTTTGCCTGCCCCGATGGCCTCCCGATGGCAAAAGATGATGATGGACTTAGCTTCAGAGAAGGTATCTGCTTGTGTGAGTGTGTGTGGTGTGCATGTGTGTGTGTAAGAAGTACTTGTGTCGTTCAAGACTTGGGTGCCTGCAAGGGTGCTGGTACTTGTTTGTGAGCGTCTGCTGTGTCCGTGTGTGCATGTGTGTAGATATTTGGGAGTGAGTGTGCTCGCATGTGGCCTTAGCAGTGCTGAGAGGGATCTGCCCCCCAGGGAGAGCCCCCCACCCCGCCCTACCCTTCTCCCCCAGGGGACTGAGCCAGACGACCGGAAGTCCCCCAAGGCACCACTGAAGGGAGCTGTGGGGTTCAGCCCAGGCCCAGCTGGCCCTCCTGGGGCTCCCAGCTAGGGCTGAGAACACATGGCACGGCCCTGCTCTGAGAGGAGTTGGTGAGGAGCTAACAATAACAAGTGACAATGGCAGCTTCTTCCCTGTGTTCAACTATCTTCTTTTCTTTTCTCTTCTATCTCCGTGATCTCATTTGATCCTCACATCTGCCCTGAAGGAGGAGGGCAGGCCTCGTGGCCTCCACTGGCCCCAGGTGGAAACAGAGGCTGGGGAAGGAGGGAGCTGCTGGAGGTGGCACAGGGCGGATGATGGAGTAGCTGTGGTCAGAGGCTCAGGTGCCTGCTTTACACCTGGGTGTAGAGAGGCCCAGTGGGGGCTGGAGGCCCCGCCCTCTGTGACGGCCTCAAGGCCGGCATTGGGGTTCCACCAGACCCACTGCCCTCTCGGCTGCCTGGGCCCCAGAGCAAGGGGCTGGAGGGTCAGAAGCTGCTTCACATTTTCCAAATTCCCTTTGAAGTCAAAGGGATGTCTGTGCCCCTGTGAATTGCAGCGTGACTGCTGCCTGGGCACTGAAAGCTGGACAGTCTCGGGCAGGCTCGGGGCCTCTCTGGGCCTGGTCCTCCACCCGTTTCCCTGTAGACCAGGCACACACCTGTGGCCTGCTGAGGCCACACAGGCCTGAACCTGACCCCCTCGCAGGACAGTGATGTGGTGATCTCATGCCCCACAGTCTAGCCCGACCCCGACGGTTTCAACAACCTGGGCAAGAGCAGAGAACCCAAGAGGGGGCGAGTGGTCAAGATTTTGGCGAGGAGGAGGGGTTCACATGGGCTTGGCTTCCTGCTGCTGACCCTGTCCGGTCCCCATCGGGCAGACTTGGCACTGCCTCTGGGCTCCTCATGACCCTGCGTGTCTGAGGGTCAGGCCTGACGTTTGCTTGACTGGCAAAGATGCCGCCATGTCCGACTCCACGGAGTTCAAAGTAGTTGGAGGCATCTGACCATGTGGTCAGATGGTCCCATTTCTCAGCTGGGGAGACTGGGTCAGGGCCCAGCCTGAGACGGGGCTTCTGTGGCTGCCTCACTGCTGCTGGGGGTATTGCCCTGTGGAGCCCCTGCTCTGGGCTCTGCCTGAAGACCCACCCAAGAGCCCCTTCCTGGGTGTCAGGCCCCTTCTTTCCCCTGAGCAGAGCACGTGTGGTTTGAGTTCCACACAACCTCTGCTCAACACCCTTTAGGGACTCCAGAATAAAGAGACGCTGTGTCTTTAGCCTGCTACTCAAGGCCCTTCACAAGCTGAACCTAACCCACCCCTCCAACCACATCCCACCCCGGGAATTGACCTTCGGGCCTGGGCTTGAGCAGTGCCCCCCCACCCCCATGAATGCCCCTCTTCCTCCTCCTCTGTCCGGTCGGAAGCTTGGCCAGCTTCCAAATCCCTGCTCAAGCTCCTGTTGCAGGAAGCACCCAGCAGGGGCCTGCCATGTAGCAGGCACTTGGGCATTCCCCGAGTGAACAAATGAGTGACTGGGTGAGGGAATAAATGCCTGCCCATTGGCCCTGGCCTGAGCTGATGCCTCTCTCCTGAACCCTTGAGGAACAACTTAAAGTATCTGAGCTTTGCTCTGAGTAAGCTTTAGGCCCCAGGAAGCCAGGTGGGGCTGAGTTGCCCCCTCCCTGTCTCCAGGGCCCTGGAACATCCCAGCGCACCCACTGGAAGCCCCAGATCTACTTTCTTGTTAATGGACTTGAAAATAGAGAGGAGTTGGTTGAGCCCATGATGGGAAATTTTTAAAATGCAATCTCTCTGCCTTTTCAACCTAGACCCTCCACTCAAGTAACCAAGAACAGTAGGCACGTTCTATCTTTGTCTTCCAGTTTTCATTCATTTTTTTTGTTTTGTTTTTGCCTCTGTCACCTTTATGTAATAATAACAATAAACCGTTCTAAGTACATTGCATGTGCTATCTCATCAGAGCCTTATGTACCCCTTCAAGCCAGTAGTTCTCAACTGGGGCCAATTTTGTGCCCGGCGACATCTGACAATGTCTGGAGACATTTTTGGCTGTCACAACTCAGGGGATCCAATGGATAGAGGCCAGAGATATTGCTAAATGCACTGCAATGCCAGGACAGCTCCCCTCAAACAAACAATTATCCAGCCCAAAATGTCAGTAGTGTAGGGGCTGAGAAACTTGGCTCTGAGCCTTAGAATCTAAGGTAAGGTCTACGATCATCTTCCCGTATTACCAGGTAGGAAACGGAGGCTCTGAGAAGTTAAGTAACTTGCTCAAGGTCGCACATCTGGTCAGCAGGTAGTTTTAATGCAACCAGGTGCCACAGTCCACACTTCTGGCCACCACACTCTTCACCTCGTGGGGGTCTCCCTTCAGTCCCGTGGTCAGGACCCCTTCCTTGTGGACAGGACCCACAGAACTGAAGCCTCCTCCCAAACAGAGAGAGGAGTGGCCCCCTCAGGCCCAGATGAGGGTCCCAGAGACCTAAGCCCCATTCCACAGCCCCTGAGAACCTGGGATGTCTATACCAAGCCTACCACAGGCCTGCCCAAACTCAACTCTCTTCTCGGAACCAGTCCCAGCCCCATCTGTGGTGCCCGGCACCTCATGTGCAGGGCCCAGGATGGAGGAGAAAGGGGCCAGGCGAGAAGTCACACTGCCTCCCACATCCCCACCTGCAGGCCCAGGGCCCTGAACACACAGGGGCCTCAGTCAGCCCTCTCTGGTTTGGCCTATGACGTGTGCAGGCGGGGACCAAGGTTCTGGTATAGACAGGGATGACTGCTGAACAGACGTGAGGCCAGGGACGCCCGGCGGCCCCCAGGCACCACAGAGACTGGGCTGGAGAGGAAGCGGTGGTTGGAATGAGGAACCTGCTAGGGCCTTCCAGACAGCAGGGCGGAAGAAGAGGCCCTGTGCAGAGGGAGGGAGATGCTAGGCTCAGCACCCAGTCTTCTGCTTGGCCAGACATCCAGCCTCTCTCCCACTTGTGAGCTGGCCAGGGCCAGGGGCCCAGGTTGGGCCAGATGCAGGAAAAAGCCAGCTGGCGCAGTGAGAAACCCCCTACTCACCGGCTGATCTCTTCGGGGGGGGGGGAGGTGGCAGGGAGGGAGGCACCACTCCCCTCCCAACCTGATGGGCAGGATCTTGCACAATCCAAGGGTCCCCAAGAGATCCTGCAACCCATCACCTCTCTGCTGGAGGGATACAGCGTAAAGGGAAGGGAAAGATGGAAGGAGGAGGCACAAGTCAAAACCAAGAAGAGACCCCCGAGGGGATGTGAAATTGAGAAGTCACAAGATGAAAACCCACAGAGAAGGAAGCCAAACCCAGGGCTAGGGAGTAAGGCTGTCAGCAGGCAGCCCGGGGCCTCCACTGGGCCCCACCTTTAGCCCATCCCAGGCTAGGGGTCACCTTTCTGCCAAGGCTGCCCATTTCCAGGGAGTAGCTCCCTCAGGCCTCCCTGGAGTCTGGCTTGGCCTCACAGCCACCCAGAGGGGCCAGGGCTGCTTCCCTCCCACTGGTCCTCCCACTGCTTTGAGATAACTCACCACACCCAAGTCCTCTCCTGATGTTAAAGAGCTCCCTTCCGCCTCTGCAGGAGGCCCTTTTAGGACATGCTTAAAGGTAGGCGGGAGGCAGGGAGAGCCATAATAAAGAGTACATCTATTACACTTTACAAAGATTATCACATTTATTGCCATGTCCCCAGCACTTCAAACAGTGCCGAGCACAATAAGCTTTTGTTTCAAATTAATGGGCACTCCAATAAGGGATGCCCTAACATTATTCCCATTTTACAGATGCACAAACTGAGGCACAGAGCGGTCATGTCACTTGCCCAGAATCACACAGCAGCCTTATTTAAAAGCCCATACTCTTTACCCACTCCTCGTTTTTCCTGGCACGCTGGGTTTTTTTCTTTTGTAGCACTTGTCAAAATTTGTAATTTTATATTTTTAGATCCACAAGATGGTAAGCATTTTGAGGGCAAACAAGTCTCAACCAATTGCCACTTCTCCGTATAGTTAAACAAATATTTATTGAATCTATTAGAAGCCAGGCCTGTATGTGTAAGGGTGAGTGAAAATATTTAATACAGGGCTTGACTCATGGTGGGCGATCAATAGATATTTGTTGTTCAGATGGATGGATGGATGGGTGGAAGGAAAGGTGAGTGGATGGGTGGCTGCGTAGATGGGTGGGGGCATGGGTGGAATAGGGGTGGGGGGCTCTAGGTGAAGGCTGACTGGGCCTGGTCTCAGCCTCCTGTCCCCCTCCACCCCCACCATCTTCAGGCCTATCACACGCTGAGACCCACACTTCCTGCACAACCCCTTCTCTCCTTCTCCATCAAGGCTGTCCAAACCTTCCCAGCCTTCAAAATCCTGCCAGGACCCCCTCCAGGGAGTCTTCCTACACTACGTGGTCTGCTCCTCTCCCACACTCCTTCTGATGAAGAACCCTATTCTGCGTAGTATTTGATGGGCGGCCCATATCATCACCAGGCATTCCCCACTGGCTGTTCCCCTTTGGATATCCAGACCCAGAGCTCTGGCAAGGCGGGGGCTTTGGCTCCCTCCTCCTCTGCTGTCCCCAGGGGCCAGTCAGTGGCAGGCCCTGGGTGAAGCCCAGGAGCACCCAATGCTTTGGACAGACGGGTTGGGGTCGTGGCCTCTCCCTTGGCAAAGACAGAGGACCCAGGTAAAAGGCTTGCAAGGGGCACTGGCAGGGGGAAATCCTTGGCAACTCAGCTCCATGGCAACCGCCAGCCCTGAGCCTGGAGGAGCTGGGCCATAGCCTGACCCCCTGGCCAGTCTGGGGCGGGGCCGGCAGCGGGGAGGGCAGGCCAGCAGCAGCAGGGGCTGGAGCAGGGCCTCCCTCCCCACCCCAGCCCGGGCCGACCAGCCCCCGGGCAGGCTGGAGGCCTGTTTGCCTTGGCCCTCGGCCAGGGCCGCCCCGCCAGTGAGTAATGCGTGAGGACCGCCTGGCTCCAGTTCAAGGGAAACGGGCTGGAGACAGGGCCTCCTCGGCTGCAGCGGGGCTAGGTCCCGGGGGCGGCTTCCCAGAAAGAGCCTGCCTCAGGGCCACGGCCAGGCCCCCACTCCCACTCCCCTTTCACCCTCTCCCCTCTGCCCTCCTCCTCCATAGAGACCAAGGAAAGGCAGATCTTGAGCCCCCAGGAAAAGACCCTCAAGCTTAGCCCAGGTCCGCAGCTATGCACCCTCAATAGCTGGCCTTCACTGGTCTGTTCAACCCACATTTTCTGAGCACTTACAGTATAGGGCAAAGGGAGTTCATAGGATTTCAGGGGGTGGAGTAAGTAGCAGCGGGGAGAGGAAGCTGCAGAGGAGCTGGGAGCTACTGGAAGCACCAGTACTGGAGGAAGCCCACACCCCAAGGCTCTGGACAAAGACACTGAGGCCCAGGGAAAAGAAGTAGCTTGCCCAAGCCACCCAGTGTTCATTCCAGCACTGGGCTAAGAACCCAGGCCTCCTGACCATGGGGGCCTCAGCCCCTGACCGTGGGGCCCAGCACCCTGTTGCTCTGAAGGGTGACCTTGATTTGCAAACTGCATCACTCTCATGCTGAAGGGACCCTCCCCCCCCCACACACACACATACACACACACTTCCCCAGGACATTTCTGTTGAGACGCTGGGTCCTCCTGGGGCAGTCCAAGGGCCTCTGTCACTTTACACTTTGCTCCTGCTGAGTGGTCTCTGCCTGCCAAGGACCAGAGCAACCATGCGAACGGGAAGGACACGATCATCCCCACCACCCAACAAGGCAGAGGTTCCCAGTCCTCCTCTCCCCTTGGGGATGGCTTTGCACCCAGCCATGCCCCCTCTGCTCACCCAGGCAGACCCTGGTTGGTCTTCCAAGTTGTGAACTATAGAAAATCATTCTGACTAAGGTAAGCACACACACGAAAAAGTCATGGTAGGATTCTGGGTAGTCTCAGAGCTGAAGCGCAGGCCAAAGAACCAGGCCCACAGGCTCCACGGCAAACTACACCCAGCACTGGCCACTTGGGAACCACACTGGCCCCACTGCCGAGCCCCGGATGAGTGGCTCGTCCCTCCCCCATTCACATCAGCACTGGACACCAAACGCTGGGCCCTGCTTTGGCCCCACAGTCCCTGCTGCCCCCCAGAAAGAGGGTGTGGCCACAGCCCACCACTGGAGTGAGTTGCCTGCATCCCTACTTCTCTGTCCCCAGGCTCCAGACTCCAGGAGGAAGCGGGAGCATCCAATCGGCCAATCCCAGGTCACATGCCGGCTCTGGGCCAGGGGGAAGCTGGGAAAGCAGCTCTCCTGCTCTTCAGTCTTTCACCATGACTCAAGTAAGGAGAATTCCCCAAACCAGGTAGACAGCCCAGATGGCATGCGGGCAAATCAACAATAAAAAACACCCTCTTGAGTGCATTGCCCCACCTCCAATCCTGTCCCATCCCATGCCCTTCCCAGACTACTAAAAGCAAAAAACGGCAGGGGGAAAAATACAATGCACACCAAGCAAATGAAAGAAGCTAGGCAATTTTCCACTCCAGGAATGCCAAAAGTTGGCTAAGAAAATAAATGCAAACATAGTACACTACATGACTCAACAGTGAAAAATATTGGTGTAGCTCTAATGATGTAGTATTGACTACTGATGAGAAGGGAAGTAGTGGGAAGGTGCAAGAGAGCTAAATCCCCAATCAGAAAGTTCCTGGAAAACTAATCAATAATATCTAAAATTAATGTATCAAGAAGTAGCCAAATAAGAACACTATTTAGAGATATGGTGATACAATCACATTTCTAATGCAAGTTACACCTGAAAAGTATCATTGAAGAAATTGAGAAGGGTTTTAACTTTTTTACTTAATATATTTCTGTACCTTTTGAATGTTTGATGATGAATATATATTATTTTTTAAATATTTTAAACCAATAAAACATAAAAAGTACCAGGGGACAAAAAGAAGTATAGTGATAAATACCAAAAGAAGCAGCAGGAAGAGTTGTTTCTGGGGAGTGATATTGGGGGGAAGAGAAAAAGGACAGTGGACTGCTCTTTTTCGTTATAAGCCTTTTGGTAGTATTTGACTTTAAATTTTGTGCATCAATTATTTTGAAAAAAAAAATCAGTTAAGAATGAATGGACCCAAGGATTAACAAACCATGAGAAAAAATAGGCAAAGGACATGAACAAGAAATTCTTAAAAAAAAAACAACCAAAAAAACTAATGTCCCCCAATCACACGGAAAAAAAAATTCACCCTTACTAATGATGAAAGAAAACATCAGAAGTAGCTACGCTATTTGTGAACCTGGAAAGATGTTCCCATTATATTGTTAAGT
This sequence comes from Choloepus didactylus, assembly GCF_015220235.1. Lineage (NCBI taxonomy): Eukaryota > Metazoa > Chordata > Mammalia > Pilosa > Megalonychidae > Choloepus > Choloepus didactylus. Next base: position 31,774,053 of record NC_051322.1, on the reverse strand, counting down.
GTGTCTGTGAAGGGGGAAGCAGACAGTTTACGAAACAGTATTATACTTTATTTTATCGCATTTTCAATATTCATTCCACAAATTTTCTTAAAGCATCTACTATGCAGTAAGCACTTAAAAATGTACAGAAAAAAGTCTGGAATAAGATGTGTGCAGGTGTTAACAGGTTCTAGTGACGGCTTTTTTTTTTTTTTTAGTACTTTTAATTCTTTTTCCTTTTTTTTTTTTTTTGTTTATCTAGTTTCTAATTTTTAAATAATGAACATAGCCTGCTAAAGGGATAAATACAATAGAAAAACAAACAGATTATCTATTTTGGCAACCCCAAAATAAAAAAATAAAACAACAAATACTGGTTTGGATAAGCACCCAGTTATTAACCTGTTCAGACACTGACATGTCCCCTGCAGAGGGACCCCAAATGCAGCTGCCCCTGGGTGTCCAGAGCCGAGAGCTTCAAGAAGGGGGTAGTGACACACTAGGCTACTTACCCTTCACTGGTCACTGGGTGAGAAAAAGTCAGGATGGAAAGAGGGGCTGCCCTGGGAAAAGGGTGCAGTCACAGCCTTCCTTCCTGGGCACACCAAGCGATGCTCTGCCCCCCGCTCTGGGCTCCCTTGCACGGCCCCTCTCTGCGATGCAGCTCTCTCCATGCCGTGGCGGCTGTTTGCTCATCTGGTTCTACCACTATGCCAGTGACTGAGTCTTTCAATAAATATTCATTGACAAGTCCTGTGAGGGCAGAGACAGTATAATGTCCATTCTTGTACTTCAATGCCCAATATTGTCAGGCACATAGTAGGTTCTCAAATGAACAATTGAAATTGAGCAGAGGCTTGTGGGATATTGTGGGCAGGGGCTTAGGGGCTTAACCGTATGTGTGTGAGCCTCCAACATGTAAATGGATACTAATAACTCCACACAAGGGTGTTAAAAGGGTTAAAATAAGGGATGCATGTAAATCACTCAGCACAGAGCCTGGAACTTGGTAAATGCTCAAGAAATAATAGCCACTAATAGTAGTAGTAGTAGTAGTAATAGTTGTTTTTTTAAAAGATTTTTATTGTGCTAACATATATAATGCAAAATTTGCCATTTTAAGCAATTTTAAGTTACAATTCAGTGGCATTAATTACATTCACAGTGTTGTGCAAACCATCACCACCATCTATTACCAAAACTTTTTTATCATTCCAGACAAAAACTGCACCCATTGAGCAATAACTCCGTATTCCCCTCCCCCTAGCCCCTGGTAACGTCTAATCTACTTTGTCTCTGTGAAGTTGCTTCTTTTAGATATTTCATATAAGTAGAATTATACAATATTTCTCCTTTTGTATCTGCCTTGTTTCTTTAGCATGTTTTCAAGGTTCATACATGTAAGCATGTTTCAGAACTTCATTCTTTTTATGGTTGAATAATATTCCATTATGTATTAAATATGTAAACCATATTTTGTTTATCCATTCATTTGCTTGTAGACATTTGAGTTGTTTCCACTTTTTGGCTATTTTGAATAATGCTACAATGAACATTGGTGTGCAAGTATCTGTTTAAGTCCCTGTTTTCAATTCTTTTGTAAATATACCAAAGAGTGGATTTGTCAGGTCATATAGTAATTCTGTATCTAACTTTTTGAGGAACTACCAAACTGTTTTCCACAGTAGTTGTTCCATTTTACATTTCTACCAGCATGCAAGAGGGTTCCAATTTCTCCACATCCTTGCCAACACTTGGTATTTTCATTTTTCAACAATAGCTATCTTAGTGGGTAAAAAGTAGTATCTCATGGTTTTGATTTGCATTTCCCTAATGGCTAATGATGTTGAGCATCTTTTCATGTGCTTATTGGACATTTGTATATCTTCTTTGGAGAAATATCTATTCAAGTCCTTTGTCCTTTTTTTAAATTGGGTTGTTTATCTTTTTGTGGTTCAGTTGTAGGAGTTCTTTATATATTCTGGATATTAAATTCTTATCAAGTATAGGTTCCCAAATATTTTCTCCCATTCTGTAGATTGTCTTTTCACTTTCTGAATAATGTCCTTTGGAGCACAAAAGTTTTTTTTTTATCTTTTTATGATGCACAGAAGTTTTTAATTTTGATGAAATCCAGTGTATCTATTTTTTCTTTTGTTGTTTGTGCTTCTGGTATGATATTTAAGAATCCTTTGTCAAATCCAAGGTCATTAAGATTTTTTCCTGTTTTCTTCTGAAGAGTTTTTTTTTTTTTTTTTTTAAACTCTTATATTTAGCTCATTGTACTTTTTGAGTTAATTTTGTATGTGGTGTGAGGTAGGGGCCCAACTTCATTCTTTTACATGAGGAAATCAATTTTCCCAGCACCATTTATTGAAGAGACACTTCTTTTGCTAGTTAATGGACTTGGAAACCTTGTCAAAAATCAATTGACCATAGATGTGTGGGTCAATTTCTGGACTTTCAATTCTATTCAATTGGTCTGTATGTTGATCTTAATGCCAATACCACACTGTTTGATTAAAGTAGCTTTGTAGTCACTTATGAAATTAAGAAATGTGAGTCCTTCAACTTTGTTCTTTTTTCTCAAAACTTTTTTTGGTTATTCAGGGCCCCTTATACTACCATATCAATTTTTATAGGGATTGCATTGAATCTGTAGATTTCTTTGGGTATTATTACCATCTTAATATCAAGTCTTCCATCTCATGAACTCAAGATGTCTTTCCATTTATTTAGGTCTTCTTTAATTTCTTTCAGCAATGCTTTATGGTTTTCAGTATAGAAGTCTTTTATCCCCTTGATTAAATTTATTCCTTGGTATTTTATTCTTTTAGATGCTATTGTAAATGGAATTGTTTTCTTAATTTCTTTTTCAGATTGTCCATTGCTAGTATACAGAAACCCAACTGGTTTTTGTGTGGTGATCTTGTACCCTGCAACTTTGCTGAAGTGTTAGCTCTGGTGGCTTTCTTCAGCAACACCTTTTAAGAAATGGACTTTTACTAAAGTATAGCACAAACAGAAAACTGCATCAATAATATGCGTAAAACTCAATGAATTTTCACAAACTGAACACCCCCCAAAAACCAGCCCCTAGATCAAGAAACAGAACATCAGTCCCCAGAAATTCCTTTCATGACTCCTTCCTGACTTCTAACACCACAGATTTATTTTGCCTGTTTCTGAACTTTACATAAATGAAGTCATACCATGTGTATTGTTTTGTGTCTGGCTTCTTTCACTCGACAGTATGATTATGAGGTCCATCCTATTGTTGTGTGTAGTTGTAGTTCTTTCCTCCCCTTTGCTCCATGATATTCCATGGCTTCGATAAATAAGCAACATTGGAAAAAAAATCCATTCTGCTTTTGATGGACATTTGGGTTGTTTCCATTTTTGGGTTATTACAAATAGTGCTGCTATGAATATTATTGTGCATGTGTTTTGGTGACTTTCTGTATGCATTTCCAAGGCAGGTATGGTTATCTTAACTTTAGTAGCTGCTGCCAGTTTTCCAAAATGGTTAGACCAATTTATACCCCCAACATCATTGCAAGAGGGTTCCAGTTGCTGCACACCTTCATTATCATTCAGTAGTAAGTGGCATATCTTTTTTTTTTAATTCATTTTATTGAGATATATTCACATACCATGCAGTCATACAAAACAAAGCATACATTCAATTGTTCACAGTACCATTACATAGTTGTGCATTCATCACCAAAATCAATCCTGACATTTGCATTACCACACACAAAAAAATAACAAGAATAATAATTAAAGTGAAAAAGAGCAATTAAAGTAAAAAAGAACACTGGGTGCCTTTGTTTGTTTTCCTTCCCCCATTTTTCTACTCATCCATCCATAAACTAGACAAAGGGGAATGTGGTCCATATGGCTTTCACAATCACATTGTCACCCCTCATAAGCTACATTTTTATACAATCGTCTTCAAGATTCATTGGTTCTGGGTTGTAGTTTGATAGTTTCAAGTATTTACTGCTAGCTACTCCAATTCACTAGAACCTAAAAAGTGTTGTCTATGTTGTGTGTAAGAGTGCCCACCAGAGTGACCTCTTGGCTCCTTTTGGAATCTCTCTGCCACTGAAGCTTATTTCATTTCCTTTCACATCCCCCTTTTGGTCAAGAAGATATTCTCCATCCCATGATGCCGGGTCTACATTCCTCCCCGGGGATCATATTCCACGTAAGTGGCATATCTCTTAAATGAAAACTAGCACCTTTTAAATTCAGCTCCAATACTAGACAACCGTGAGAACGAATTATCTACAGAACTGTCCATGATGTATCATCACATGACATGAGTGAGTTGCAGGCCAATATGTATAACATGACTCCACTCATGAAAATTGTGTGTGGCCATGTGAAGAAGTAGAGGCCAAATTCAGGAAGCGGGGTGAGGTGGGTAGCAAACCCTCCACAGCAGTCACCTCTGGGGAATGGCGTTGGAAGACAGAATTTTTAAATGATGATGAGTTAGGGGTAATTTTTACTTTTGATTTTGTGTTTTTCAGTATTTTTTAAAATTAAAAAAAAAAAAAAAGAGCCTTTTATAAATCAAACTCTTCACCCCTTACCCCCATTGCCACCACCACTCACCATTCCATTACCTAGAGCCGGTAGTCCGACCCTGCCTTTCCTGTTATCTCTTGGCATTCTCTCCTGCTCCGGGACAGGGCCTCTGGGACAAGTCCCGTGGGCACTTCAGTTTCCCTGGCTGCATTGCATATTAGAAAATTTGGTGCTGATGACACAAGAGCCATCCACAGCAAAGATTACAGCCTCCGACAGGACCGGACAGCCTGACCTCGGGGCAGAAGCCAGGGAAGCTGCTAGCATCTCCAGGCTCCCAAGGGGGCTCAGGACTCAGCAAGGGCTGTGGAGTTAGGCAGGCCTGGGCTCAGATGCAGCTCCACCATTCTTAGCTGTAAGGCTGTGGGCAATGTGATCTCCTCTCTGGTCTTCCATTCTCTCCCCTCTAAAATGGGATAACGATAGTACTTTCCTCAGAGAGTTCCAAAGAGGACTGAGGCCACACAAAGCACCTTGCCAAGTGCCTGACACACAGTCAGCCTCTGATCGATGCCAGCTGCTGTTATCACGATCACAGTGGTCATCGCTGCTGCCACCACCCCAAGAGGCAGAGTTTTGCACTCACCTGTTGGGGATGGGATACAAGAAGGACTTTTTATTTTCATAAATATTGTGACACAAGTGCACACCCAGTTGTCTTGGAGCGAACTGGATTCACCCGGAACTTGAATGCCTATGTTTTAGATGGAGAGTTGAATAGTCATTCAACATTTATCCATTCAAGGGATATCTTTGAGTACTGTGAGCTGGGCACTGTTCTAGATTCTGAGGATATGGTAGTGACCCCAGCAAATTCCTTGCCTTCACAGAGCTTGCATTCTTCTAGGGGATCCAGACAATAAACAAACCAACAGAGATATATAAAAAAAGTCAAACATATATATTATTCAATACATGGGATGTCAAACCATGTGATTAAGAAAATAAAGCACTGGGGTTACTTCCTTCTTTTGGCAATTGTGAATAATGCTGCTATGAGCACTAGAGTGCAACCCAAGTGTCCATCAACTCATGAATGGATAAACAAAATGTGGTATATACACACAATGGAATATTATTCAGCCATAAAAAGTTCAGATACATGAGACAGCATGGATGAAACTTGAAGATGTTGAGTGAAATAAGCCAAACACAAAAGGACAAATATTGTGTGATCTCCTTGATGTGAAATAATTAGGATAAGCAAGTTCATAGAGTCAGAAACTAGAATACAGGTTACCAGGGGTTGGGGTGAGGGTAGGAATGGGTAGTTGGTGTTTAACTGGTACAGAATTTCTGTTTTGGGTGATAGAATGTTTTTGGAAACGTATAGTGGTGATGGTAGCACAACAATGTGAACATAATTAATAGCACTGAACTATATATTTGAATGTAGTTAAAAGGGGAAATTTCAGTTTGCATATATGTTGACTAAAAATTAAAAGAAAAAAAAACATAGAACTGGACGACACAAACAGTGAACCCTAATGCAAACCATGGGCCACAGTTAATTGTACAGTTAAAATAATATTCTTTCATCAAAAGTAACAAACGTACCACACCAATGCAAGGTGCTAATAATAGGAGACCAGTGTGGGAACGCCGTATTTTCTGCATGATTTTTCTGTAAACCTACAACTTCTCTAAAAAAAAAGAAAAGAAAAATAAAGCAGGATGAGAGGAGAGATGTGCCAGGAATGCTGTCTGACCCTTGTCTTAGATGTGTTAAGTTGAACCACAGCCCTGTGTCTGGAACTTTCTCTCTCCTTGGCTGAGTGAGGAAGCCTGGGTGGGGACTGGTCTTGGCTGGCTCCAAGTTGACCCTGGCCTGGGCTGGAGCTGGAGCGTGCTCCTGTGGAGATGGGTGGGTTTGAGGTGGAGGATGGAGACGGCTGCAAGTAGCTCGTAGCAGATGAGGAGCAGGCAGGGCAGATTTGTCATGAGAGAGCAGCTGTGGAGCACATGGGGACACTGGGTCCTGGAGGGTGCCTCGAAGGGCTCTGCTGGAGGAAGTGCTCCAGTTCAGGTCAACTATAACAGGTCATCACCAGGCACCTCCATGAGCCCTGAACTGGCCTTTGTCCTATGAAGGATTCAAAAAAGTGTGAGGGTGGGTGCCTGACCTCAAGGAGCTCCCAGTCATGCTGGAGATACAAGACCAAGCACCATAAAAAGAAGAAAGAAGACTGATTACATTGAGACAGGCAACCCCCAGAAGTCCGTGTGGCAACACAGAAAAGCTTCATGTTCACAGTCTGCTGAGGGTCTGGTGGTGTTCCAGGGCAGGACTCTGGCTATTTCCATCTTATGTCTCCATCATCTCAAAACACAACTTCCAGGCTTCTGTGGCAGAGGAAGAGAGAGTGCTGCATCACGGCACGCCAGGTCCACTGCTCTAGCCCAGAGGTGACACGCTGTACTTCTGCTCACAGCCTATTGGCCAGAATTGGCCACAGACGGCTGGGGAGGCTGGGAGGTGCGGGGGCAAGTGGGTGGGAAAGAAATGTCTCTGCCACAGGCCATCACTACCAGGAGCTGGGCAGGCTGTGAGGGGGAAGTGGAATTTGAAACAGGTATTGGACAAGTGCCACGTTTTGGATGAAAGAGTCTACAGCTCAGTGGCTGCAAAGCGCTAGGTGGACTTGAGGAGAAGCGCCAGGTTTGGCTTTGCCCACTCCTGGATGGGCAACTTGGGCAAGTCACTGATCTCAAATCTTTAAGCATCAGTTTCTCCTAAAATGCGGGTAGTGAGAGCTCCCATCTCCCACTTCAATGGAAGAATGTGTGTAAAAGAGCTTTCTGGACTGTTGAGAATTATTTAAATGCACATTTAATATTGTTATCAATGAAATACCTTTATGTTCCTTAGGGTACAACGCAGCCTAAGACACACATTCTGTTTCTTCTTCCAGCCTCTCTGTTTCTTGCCTCTGATTCCCTCTCATGATTTCCCACCAAACTTCCCACAGCAGAAGAGAAACTGGCCAGGACCTGGGGCCAGTAAAGCCATACGCTTGAAATGTCTTACTTTTCTCAACAAGTCGTGTGAATTTTGCATTCTACTACATAATATGCATGGGCCTGTCTTTTTTTTTGATACATTTTCTTTTTAAATTAGAGAAGTTGTGTGTTTTCAGAACAATCATGCATAAAATACTGGATTCCTATATACCACCCTACCACCAACACCCTGCATTAGTGTGGATCATTTGTTACAATTGATGAGAGCACATTTTTATAATTGTACTATTAATTAAAGTTCATGGTTTATTTCTGATAATTTGACCTGTGATAAACCTGGTCTTCCGAACATCCCTAACTTACAGGCATCCATCTTGCAATACCCATATGTGCCAATGACAGATCATGGCCAAGGGAACATGGGCCTGTCTTTTGATAAAAATAATCACATTCCTTCTCCCCCCAAAGCTTCTACTAAAGTGGCAGCCCCAGGAAGATGCCCCAGGCATATTTTCTGCTTCCCCGGCCCCTGGCTCTGTGACCTTGGGAGCACCTGGGAGCTGGGGACACAGCTCTCCAGTGACATCGGGGCCGTCCCATCAGCCCCACAGAGGCTCCCTGCAAAGAGACCCCCAACTCCCCCAGGTCTCCATGGCTCTGATGGGCTTTACATAGGCCCCGCTGTGAGCCGGCCTGCCCCCGCCCCCAGCCCCAGCTAGTAAATCGTCCCTGAATTAATCAAAGTGCTTGCACTGGTCCGTACTCACCAGGGGCCTCCTTCAGCGGCCACTTTGTGTTCAGTAGATTAATTGCAGCTGGGGGAGGGGAGGGAATCCATTTTTAGAAAATCATTACTTTCAGAAGGAGAGGGGGCCTTCTGCAGGGGGGAAAACTGCTGAGCTGGCAACTCAGGCTGCTGCTGGAGCCGCCAGGAAACCTGGGGCTGTGTAGGCTGCTCCCAGCTCAGCAGGGAAGGCGGCGGGCACCACGTGGGGCTGGAGCCGGGTGGGTGGTGCCCCTGCTCTCCGCTTGGTTCCCCGAGTCCGGGGCTCCCCAAGATTCTAGCCCTCCAGCCTGGGCTGCTGCTGATCTTTTCTTCCTGCTATGGCCTGAACTCCCCTGTTGGCTGGTGTTCTGAGCAGGAAGGGGCCACCCCAACATTATCAATTGATAAACTTGACGGTCTTCTCTCAGCCCCGCTTCCTGTATGACACCCTGAGTCCACTGTCAGCTCCCGTCTGCTGTTCCAGGGAAGAAAGAAGGCTGGGGACCCTTAATCCGGGCTGCCTTGAACTGAGCATCTTATAGATTGATCCACAGGAAATCACAATTTTTGTAGGTCAAAATAGATATCAGCATCCTACATGGCTTAATTTAATTATCCAATCCTTTACATATATGGTCTCACCAGTCCCAAAACTGGCCCCACGAGGCAGGTATAATGCCCATTTTATGTTTCAGAAATTGAGGTTCAGAGAGGTTGAGTGACTTGCCCAAATCAGGACCCAAACCCAGGCCTATCTGACTCCAAAGCCCATGCTCATTTTCCTCACCATGAGTCACATCCTATTTCATGTCAGACCCCCACTTGCCCCCAACAAACGTAGCCACCATCAAGAGCTGTGCTTTTCGTTGTTGGATCACAGCTTATAGAAAAGTCTTTTGCAGGCTGAGCACTGGGGCTTCGCTGACACATCAGGAAGTCTGTGTTTGCTGGGGACTTGGGTGCAAATCCAACCCCCCACCATGGGCTGGGCAGGGGGGGCTCTTGGGCACTTCACTCACCTATTGGAAGGTGTGGTTCCCCCTGAATCAAATAACGTCTGCCTTGCTGCCAGGGAAAGGCCCTTGGTGAGCTGGGCCAGTGTATGAATATCAGCTGTTTCTATTACTCAGCAATCAGATCAGCTCGGTCCTTCCAAAACAGAACTTGTTTTAGAAAAAACATACCCAACATAGTCATCCCTTAACCTAGCCCTGCTCATAAAGATTAGATAGCACAGAGGTTAGGAAATCGGACTCCGCCACTTACCAGCTGGGAGATCTTGGGCAACTAAACCTCTTTGAATCTCAGTTTCTTCATCTGTAGAATGGGAGTGATGATAGTAGCACCCACTTTTAGGGTGGCTACAAAGATTACATAAGACTATCCCAATGTAAAGTGCCTGGAACACTGCCTAGCACTTAGAACTATTATTATTATTACTATTATTATTATTTTATTCCTAGCCCAAGCTAAGCCCACTCTTCTGCCTCTCCTTCCCTTGTTCATGGGACAAGCCCAGTCTGAGCATGGTGCCAGGGCAGTGGATCCTAACTGGAGCCACTGCTGATATCCCAGAGCTCCAGAAAGACAGAATCCTCCACCACCAATAGTCCTTTAGGGTGGACATTTTGAAAAGAGGGGAAGCTTCCTGGAGAAGTTGTGGTCTGAGCTGCATTCTGAAGTAGAAAAGACAGCCAATCGAAGAAGGGGCTGGAAAGCCCTTGTGATGGAAACACGTAAGTGAGGTGTGCTGAGGGAACTGTAAGTCACCCTGCGTGCCTGGGACAAAGGGTCCATGTGTGTGGAGGTGGGCGGTTAAAAGGTGAGTTTGGCTGAGGCGAATGAAAGCCATTTGGCCTGGGGTTCAGAAGACAGGGAGAGGCTAGAAGGCGCTGAACTTAAATCATTCTAGCCGGGATGGAGAAAAGGAATCCACATGAGAGAACTTGGCACTTCACAATTATTGAATGAGGTGGAGTGGACAGGGTCTGTTTTTTTATTCCATGACTGGGGACCAGGAGCAAGTTTCTGTTGGAGCAGCTGAGGCCACCATAGGTGGGGGTGGGTGAGGCCACCAGAGCAATGTCACTGCCCAGGGAGAGGCTGTGTCTGAGAAGAACCCTGTAAGAGACCCCGAAATTTGAGGGGCAAACTGAGAAGGAGCAGCCCGAGAGAAAGGAGCACCAAGCAGACTTTCATCCAATGGGGACGCCTTCTCCCGCCTTCACGCATCTAAACGCCACCTGGACAGAGGCCCGCCATGTCGGGGACCCCCACCCCCACCCCATTTCTAGGCTCCCCCTGAGTGATCACCTTATTCTGCCTTGTGCTGCTGGCAACCATCTCAGCTGGAGCACCTTGTCCTCCAGCATCCCTCGAGGGCATCCCTCTGTGCCCCCAATTCAGTTCTGGGTACCCCAAAGGTACTGAATGGTTGCCTGTGGGGTGACGGTCTCTCTGGCAAGGTGATGGAAGTGTCGGCTGCCAGCCAATGTGTGCTTCGAGCAAGTGATGGCCAAACATCCCCTAAGCATTCCTCTTTCCCTGCCAACCCGGAGTCAGCTGCCCCACCAGGATCCACACAGCCCCGTCACCCCACCCCCAGCCTCCTGAGGTGGCAAGGTATGTCCAGGGTAACAGAATGGGACACAAAGTTGTCTCTGCCACAGCGTCTGCCTCCAGAATCCAGAGGCCTTGCCCAGGCAGCAGGGTCGGTCCAAGGGGGGTGGCCCAGATTCTCCCGATGCTGTGGAGTTGTGGGACCACCCAGGATTCCTCCAAGTGGACATTTCTACAGATCATGGACCGTAAGAGCCAGTCAACCCAGGCTCAGATCCTTGGGCAAGCCATTTAACCTCTCAAAACTGCCAGTTTTGCAGAAGGTCCTAGCGAGGATTAATAATTCCCTTAAATGCTTTGTATCTACCATCGTGCCTGGCCCCTGGTTAAGCATTCAATTGGTAGCTATTATTATTATTAAAGAGCTCCTGGCATGCTGATGCAAGTTGAAACAAACGAAAATGACTTTGACAGCTCTAATGTAACACCTCCCATCCCCACCCCTCCTCCGCCACTACCACCCTGGAGTTAATTAGAACCCTCCTTGGGTGTTTTCCAGACATGGGATTTTACACTTCCTCTGGGTTATAGAACTGGAACAAATGGTGCTGGGTTTCGGTTCAACTGAGAAGCAAAAAGCTGCTTCGAGGGGTAGTGAGCTCCCCGTCAACTCAGGTGTCCACACTGGCGCAGATGACCACTTGGCAGTAATGCTCTGGTTCATAAATCGAAATGTATTAAAATCCCTTGCTACACAATTACATCAGAATTCCATTTAATGAAATGGTGGTGCTGGAAGGCTGTAGTGCTTTGTGTCATTATTTGCCAAAATTAAAAGTTGACCATCTTACGTTGTCTCTCCAAAGAGGTTTTTGGAAATTGTACCAGTTTGTAACAGCAAAATTTTACAAACCCCCCTTGGGACGGTGGGGGGAGGGCAAGCCTGAAATATGACCCCTTCTGGATCTGAGGTTTGAGAGCCCCCAACATCGACAGCTGTGTGAGCCCACTGTTCGGTGTCCACCTCTCATGCAAGATTCCCTGCATCTAAAACCTGGCTCTACTGAGCTAATATCCCAGGGTGGCTGATGCAGGGGCAGTACTGCAGAGATGCTACCAACAATCCCCCAAATGCCATTGGGGGCTGGGCCAGGCTAGAAGAGTTCCAGCCAGAGAGCAGCTGCGGGCACTACAGAGTACTCGGGAGGGACCCAGGGGCCAGCCCGGGCCCTCTGACCACCCTCATTTCCCAGGAGGCTCAGCACTCATGGAACCTGTTCTGGAATCCAGCCTGGGCAAGGCACAGCAGGCTCAGGACTTCATGCTGAGTGAGGAGATCGCAAGCAGGAACCATAGCCAGGTCCGTGGGGCTAAACCTGCCCAACCCAGCCCCCAACCCAGCCCCCTACCCAACCACCTCGACGACTTCAGCAGCTTTGAAAAGCTACCTGCCTTTGTAACACAGGGCTCCCTGAGGTTGTCCCCCATCGCAAATTGAGGACACCCAGCCGCTACTGCCCAGGGTAACTGGCCAGAGCAGGGGGAAGCTGTCTGGGTAGTCACAGCAACTTCATCTTCCCAGAGAACGGGGAAGAACCGCCACCTGCAGAAGACCGGGTGCTGCTGTGGGTGCCCCCCTTTGGCGGCCCACCTCCCTGTCCTCCAGGGAATGGAGACCCCACCTCCACCAAACTCCCTCAATACCCCTCCCAGCTCCCCTCCAACCGGAAGACAAAGGAGCTGGAGGACAACGTGGAATCAAGTATGCATTTTAAAAATTGTTTAATGGAACATAAACTCCTTTAGAAAAACATTCAGCTAGGTGATAACACCCATAGAAAAAAACACCAATCTTGTGTTTATCTTTTTTAATTTGGCATTTGTTATTTGCATTTATATTAAAGCAAAGTGCATCTTTCTTTATTTTTCTTGTTTATACACATTGCACAATACATAAATAATGATGCTTATAAAACGTCTTTATATTTACAAGTAATAATATATTTATATATAACATAAAATACATTTTTTTCTTTAATAAATCTCAGGGTTTTTTTTCTCAGGAGTCCTTTCTCTCTCAAAGCACTACAATGCTAAATTTCCAATGAGAATGCTTCTCTTGTTCATTTAAACCTTTGTAGTTAGAAAAATAGCTTATGTTAAAGTCTAAACATGCTCATTGAGCTAAGAACAGTGTCGAAGTATCATACGAGTGTATGAGTTGTAGAAGAAATGAAAGAACAGTTAGGTGTCAGCCTCGGGGGTACCTTGGGTTATGATGGACCAGGTCCTTCTTGGTGGGAAGGGGGGCCACCGAGAAGTGTCCCCCCGGGGAAGTGTCCCTCGCTGGTCTAACAGCAGGGCACAACACGCAGGCTGTGGAGGGGAGCAAAGTGCTGAGCTGGTTTTCTAAGTCTGGGAAAAACCTGAAGTCGCTGGGGTCGGAGAGAGGCTGAAGGGGCAGAGAGGGTGGTGGGTGAGCAATACTGTGACAGGGCTGCCCTGGCAGCCCACGGGAGCCCCTCTCAGAGAGATCCAGGAGCAGGTGGCAGGAGGGGGGCGCGGCAAAGGTGAAAACCACTGGTTCTGGTTGGGACTCTAGCCAGGTAGCTTCTAGGAAGCCTGTGGACAGGCCCGTGTCCGAGAAGGGGGGAGGCAGGGCGGGGGCTTCCCCAGGCTGGGGGCAGAGCCTGGCTTCCAGCAGCTGTCGGGACACCCGCTGCCAGCTCGCCCAGGTTCTGACTCTGCCCACCAAGCACGTTCAAAGGGCAAGAGAGACACAGCTTGGGACCACAAACCTCTCAGCTGGAGACATCCATAAGGAACACAAAGAGGATGCCGTTTCCCCCATCTGCCGTTCACACACGTAGGTGCACACACAAGCACACACTCGCAGCACACACACTCACTCATCACATGTATACTTCTGACAAGTGAAATGATGACCCCCAAGTTAAGGACTACTCCCCAATCATACACTATGTTTGGTGGTTGTCTCATTTTTGCTTGTCCTTTCACCATGGGGTGTCCTGCCAACCGTACCCCCTCCTCCCCCAAAAAACCAACAATTCTTTTCATAAGCTATTTCTCAAAGAACAAAACAAAAAAAAACACAAACAAGAACGAGGGGGGAGAAAAAAAAAAGACCAAAGAGTCTGCACGAAGAGCAAGCACTCAGGAGGAAAATACTAGCAGCAAAGTAGTTTGAATTGTGGCCTGCTCGGCTCAAGCTCCGTCCTCTTCCCACGTGGCTACCGGCTGTTGAAGATGACCTCCAGCCAGCACGGGCAGCTGCTGATGAACTGGCGGGTGTAGCACTGGCCCCAGCCCTTCACGAAGCTGATCTGCACCGTGAAGCCAGTCCACGGCTGCTGCATGAACTCGTGGTCGTTGGGCCGCTGCAGGCTGTACGCTTTCTCGTAGTCAAAAGCCTTGATGGAGAAACCGGGGAACACCTTGTGTACCAACAGCGTCCTGGAGTCCGGGTTGTCCAGTGTGGCTGACTTGATGAAGATGGGGTAACTGCTGCGGTTGTACACCCACACGCCGTCCACTTCCCGTGTCAGCTGGATGCCGCAGCCGATTTTGCTCCGCACCTTCTGCACCAGCTGACTCTTGTTGTCCGAATTGAGCTGTCCGAGGCAAAAGCCATTCCCCTGAGGTAGATCATAGAAGATGTCCAGGGAGGGCTCCTGGACGCAGTAGAGCCTCCCCACTCTTGTCTTCTCCTCCCAGTATGCCACCACGCACCAGTGTGACCGATCCCCAGGCTCCAGAAGAAGTTGGGAATCTACAAGACAAAATGGTGCGACATTTTGATGGGAACTGGCATCATCCTTTTTCTCCTGGAATCAAGACACACACACACACACACACACACCCCATAACCAGCAACTTTCTCAATACCAGGCAGGAGGTGATGGTGGTGGTGCCAGGAGACCCTGGTCTACCTAGGAGGAGAGCCCCGCCCTGCCTGTAAGCGTGAGGCTCACCGGGTGCCCCTTCCCTCCACTCCACCCCACAGGGCACAGCACCTGGTCAAAGAGAGCCCCAGCCCCGCAGCGCACAGGAGCCAGAGGACTCTTAGTATCTGGGCTGCTCCTAGTTTTAGGGCTAGAAAGGGCCTTAGACATGGCATGGAATCACAGATCTCGAAACCGGAACCTTGAAGGCTGGTCACTCCAAGCCCCTGTCATCCTCACAAGAAAACTGGGACCCAGAAAGTCTGTTGGTTGGGAAGCAACAGACCTAGAGCCCAGGTCTCCTGAATCTGGGTCTACCCAGTAGGCAGTCCCTGTGCATTGGCATCCAGCTCTCAAACCAGTGCCCACATCATAAGGAAGCCTGGTGGGGTAAAAATGGGATGATTCAGGGCAAAAACATCTATCTTCCTCATAGAAAAATGACTCTCCGTTTGTCAGCAGCAGCTCCGGACACAATGGATGAATTCATGTCACCGTGCCAAGTCACAACGTGCAGGCTGGTGTCACCCCAGACACCTTGACAGCTTCCTCCAGCCTCAATGCAAGATGAGCAGCCCCCAACCCCACCTCAGAAGACCCCCACCCCTCTCCGTTCCCAGAAGCACACCAGGATGTGGTTCTCCCTGGGCATCCTGCCCCGAAGCCCCAAAGCCCTACCCCAGCTCTCCTGGACCCGGGACTTCCCACAGGCAGCCTGGGCGAGGGGCCTGGGAAGGTGATTTTCTTAATCAGGCACGCTTGGGCTTTCAAAAGGGGACCCCGTGGGGGAAGAGGGAGCCACGGCTGTCACTCCGACTCCCCCCAAGGCTGGAGCCGGTGGGGTGGGCCTCAGGCCGGGAGCCATAAATCTCCCTGGCCCAGGCTGGCTGCAGGAACGCTGTGGTTTGTGGCGGCAGGGTGGAGACCGGAAGTCTTGTATTTGTTAACAAAAATGGGGAAAAGCAAGGGGAAAAAGAAGGGGGGAAAGCCCAGCCATGGAGGCCTCACCCTGCCCTCCCTGCAGCGCTTCCTTCTCACTCTCTGGTGAGGTTGAGCGGGAGGTGTTTTTTGTTTTTTGGAACCACTGGGCTAGGAGTCGGTGACGACGGCTGTACCATGCAGGGCCGGGAGGGGAGGGCTCGAGGGCCGCCACGTCCTGCTGCCCAGGGCAGCACTGCACATCAGCTCCTTCCAAAATGACCGACATGTCAGGACCTGGGAATCAGTCGGTTCCATTAACTTTTTTTTTTTTTTCCCAAAGCAGCAGCCAGTCTTGGGTTGAGGAGTCCCGGGAACGAATCTAAATAAATGCAAACCCTGCGGCTGGAGACACGCCGGCCCACGGAGGTGGCCCACGGAGGCTGCCACGACCACACGCTCATGAGTGACCGTCCTCCACAGACACCCCAACTGGCCTCCCCGAATGCCGGCCCCAGACATCTACACAAAAGGGGAAGCTGATGGCTCCTTCCTTACCCTTGCTCCCCACCCTGCTGAAAATCAATACCAGAAAGCCAGCCTGGCTCCCCTCCACGTGTCCCTATAAAACACTCGTGTGAGTCCACGAGTGTGAGCACATGCGTGAGTGTGTTCTGCGAGTGTGTGCGTGTAAGCACGTGTGTGTGTGCACGCGCACATGCTGAAACACATGGAAAAACAGGAGAGGGACTCCAAGCAGAAGGTGACTCATCGGGCATTAACTTGTTTCTGCAAAGCATCCATCAACTGCTAATAAACTCGCCAGCGCTGGCAATCTTTGAACTGTTCTGCCGAGAGCTCCGTTCCGAAAGCTACACCGAAGACCCACGACATCCTGTGAATGAGCGTATTTTGGGCACGCGAAGGGGCTGGGGAGGAGAAAGTCCTCTTCTGGGTGATGCAGGGCCTTTTGGGGAGGAGGGTGTTTTGAACTGTAAGAAGCTCTCACTTGTGACCTAAACTCACCACAAGCCTGGCTGGGAAAAGATTTGGGGAGTCTAAGGGGGTGAGGACAGAGGTTCAGGGGACCCTCAGTGGAGCCTCACAGTACTTTGTTTCATGCAGCTCAGGCCACTGAAACCTGGCAGGACTAGCAGAGGGGAGGGGGCAGGGCCAGCTGCTCCCATGCCAGGCCCCCCTCCATCCCTGCCTCTGGAAGGGGTGGGGGCTGCATCTGCAGGGGCTGGGGCCTGAGATCGGCTCAACTCCTCCCAGCGGCACATGGGGGGAGAAAGGGGGGCGTTCTGGCCAGTTTCTTTCATCCGTGCAGCCCGCCAGTCCACCCAGCAATCTGCTGCCAGACGTCCCCTGGAAAAAGCCCCTTTTCTGTTGAGGTTAATGGCCCAGCCCAGATAAATGGCAGCATGTGGGTGTCCCTGTGTGAGAACAAGGCCCTGGAAAGCCCCCTCTGTGCCCAATCTACCACAGCAAGACCCCTGCCTGCCTTAGATGGTCCCCAGCAGTCACCCCCCTACTTGATGTGGGGGCCCCCTCTCCTCACCCTTCCCTGGTCACTTTTTGAACTCAAAAACCTACTCTCCAGCAAAACCATTAGCAACACTGAAGGACCCCTTAAGGCACACCCTAGTGTTCACAACATACCTTCTGGGGGCCCAGGACAATGGCCCCCCTTTTTGCCCTCAACTCCCCACCATGTGGGCTCAGAGAAAATACACCTGAGCTGGAGAAACGGCTCACAAGTCTCCCCATAGGGCCTGTGTGGACGCTGAGTCCTGGGGGCTTCCCAAGACACCCCACGAGAGGCCGTGAAGCCCCACACCCAAGTCTCATGACTACAAGGACTGAGGAGTCACGGAAACCCAACATTGGCTTATCACCATGGCTTATCAACCTCCAAAGGCCAAGACTGCCGTCATCTGCTCATTTCCCTCAACATTATAACCTTTTCCAGTGTTTTCAATAGCTTTTCCTGCTCCCCAGAAAACTGTACAAGGTCTTGTTTTTGAAACTTTATGGGTTCCCATTTTAAAGCATCCAAAAAAAAGCTGTGTTGTAAAAAGCAAACTAATCAGATGCCTGAGCACACTTTTTTTTTTTTTTTTTAATTACAGTTTAGGGAATTTGGGGAGCGACACAAGAAAAATGCTGAATCTGCCTAAAATTCATTTAAGGTGTTTTTCCCTCCCCCTTCCCCATTTCCCTTAAAAGCATAAAACCTTCCCTTTAAAAGGGAAGGGGAGGTGGGTGTTGAGAAGGGGACGGATTTCGCCTTGTGTCTGCACTTGTGTCGGGGGGACTCCGCAACAAGGAGCTCACTGCCTTACGAAGAGGTATTTAAATCAGCCAGGTCATGAATGAGCAGACCCTTCCAGAAGACCGAGGCCCATGAATGAACCTCGCCCTGGGATCCCAACGGCACAGGGTAACCAGACCTCAAGGCCACAGGCAAGGGATGTCCCCCCTTCTCATTTTCAGCTTGAAGGTGTGAGATGAGAAAGAGGAGAACTGAGGGGAAGGAGGAGAGGCCGAGCAGAGTCCTCAGGGGAGCCCCCTCTGGGCTCCAGCCTTTGAAGTCAGCCATGAGGCCAGAGGCAGGGCCGTTCTGAAAACTCTGGGTGGGATTCTGAGAACACGGGCGTGCCCGAGGGGGGGTCATCTGCACCTGGCTGTCTGTATCCACCTGCACAAATGTGGTGCTGATGTCGCCAAGATGCTGACCTTTCAGGACAGGGACACACTTGGGAAACGAAGCCAGCACTGATGGAGCCATCACAGCTGGCATCCACTGGGGGTAAACGTACCCAACAGCCAGGGTGCAGAAGGGGCCGGAGTGAAAGATGGGGAGGGGGGCACCAGCCCGCAGTCACAGCTGCCAGCCGCTGGAATTAATAGGGTTCTTTCTCTGCCAAAGTCCAAAGGTTGGACCAGCCTGTGAGCCCCCTTCCCCAGTGGTCCAGCAGGGCAGAAGACAGGACGGAGAAGTCAGGACAGGAGCCCGGGCAGAAGGGTTGCCCCCCAAAGCCTCTCCGAGCCGATGAGGGCAAAGGAAGGGCAGAAACATGCACACAGGAGGCTTAAACCCAACAGCCCTGAAACGCAAACATCGCCACACCCTGCCTGGCAGCCGGTCCAGGGTCCTCCCCCCTCCTCAGGACCCAGGCGCCACCAAGGGTTGCCTCATCCTGCCTGTCCTTCCCTACATCAGGCATCTCAAAGGTCAACTGCACCAGTCAACTCCGCTCCCCACCCTGCGCAGGAAACTGGCGGGGTGAGACCAGCGGCCCACTCCCAGCCGAGGGCTCGCTGTCTACCAAGAGAAAGCGGGACCCAGTGCCAGTGTACCCAATCTGTTCTCATCCTGGATACTCTCCAGGATCCTTGTCGGTCTCTTGTTTCCAAGAGGCAAATGACCAAAAAAATAAAACAAGCACATCAAACTTGTCGAGGCGAGTTCTGGGGTCAGCTCTGGACTCCCATGCGGACAAGTTCATCCAGAACATCAAAAGGTCATCCCAAGGTCTGCCTGATTCATTAAGCAACTAAGTAAGGCAGGGCAGAGCCAGTCACCGTCAGGGCTCAAACAGACCCAGCCCGTTCCAGGTTAACTCTCGTCTACCCAGGAAACCTAATTTCTTGGACCCAACCTGTTCCCACCCCAAGCTCTTTCACCGAGTGGATCAATGAATTCTAGCCGGCAGAAGGCCAGGCTGGGAAAGGTGGATGTTTCTTTTCTCAAGGTTCTGTAATGTCTCCACTAAGGAGACTCCCCAGCCCAGCCAGTGGGGAGCTTTAGGTGTCCTTCAAAGGCTGCTGTGCAACTGTGGGTCCCAGGGCCCTGCCAGCTCGAATCTCGACCCTCGGGGAGTTCTGGCCCTGGCATCACAGGATGGTCGTGAGGATCTGAACACAAGCGGCCTCAGCACAGGCTACTTGGTTTTCAGCAGGTCCCTTCTCTTAGATTCTCCCGCTGCTCTGAAAACTCTGCCCAATTATCCCTGTTGTCCCATCTCCCCTGATGGGAGAATAGTGCCCTGCCAATGCCTAGACTTAATGAGCATTTACTAAGTACCAGGCCCTGTTCTAAGTGGCTTGTCACCGCCCCATAAGGGCACATGCTATCACCATTCTTTTGAGGTGCTCGTCACTTGCCAAAGAGTAGATTCATGCCCAGAATACTGTCTGGATAGGCAGCCGCCCTGGGCCTCTAAAGCCACTGGTCCCCAGGGGTTCCTTTCCAAATGCTTGAGGGAAAAACAAGTGTCCTTCAGAACACACTTTGGAAAGACAACGCCTACTTTTGGAACTGAGTGTGGGGTCCGGCACCAAGAAGCAGAAAAGAGGAATGGCTTCTTTGCCAGCAAGTTGCTTGGGGACCTTGGCCAAGTGAGACCTCCCGTAGTCTCAGAGTGACCTGCCCATAAATAAAATGAAGGGGGATGGAGTAAAATGGCCCCAGGGCTCCTTACAGCCCTCACCATGTCTGGTTCGCTCTGTGCTTCACATGTGCTACATCAGTATGAAACAATGCTGGTTGCATTATTATTTTTTTTTTTTACTATCTTCCAGAGGCTAAGAAAATCACTCTGGGGAGCAGGGCACATTTTTGCATTTAATTTGCAGCAAAAAAAAAAAAAAAAAAAAAAAATCAAAAGGGAAAGGAGGTTAGAGTCAGGTTTTGCTATGTACGTCTCGAAACAAACATCAGGAAAAAATGGGTCCCTAAAGGGCCTCCCCTTTATCATCATACTTCCCGTGTCTGCACAGGCTTGGCTCCTTGGCTGCCTCCTGCCTTACCCACCTCCCTCTGCAACTTCTCCTGAGAGTTTGCCTTTGGCAGTGCCTGGTGGGAAATCAGCTGCAGATCCTGCTAGTCAAGAAGACCAATGCGTGTCTGTGCCCTTACAGCCACATTTGGATGAGTAATCAATTACTAAAACTAAAACTAACTACCCTGTTCTCTGAACTGGCCCCGCCCACCTCTGGGCACCACTGAAACATCCAAGTCTGAAGCCCCCCGTCCAGGGTTCCCTTCTAAGGGCAGTATCTCACCATCAGAGAACATAACTGAGGGTAGCATGGGGCGGGGGTGGGAGGGAACATCACAAATCAAAAGCTCCTGTCTGTCTCGCCAGTCGGGCTGATGCGGCTTCCTGTGCCCCAGCGCTCAGCCATGCAAATTACAGCGTGCACCCGGCGGCCTGCCTGTGTCTGCGGAGGCCCGCTCTGCCCGTGCTCCCCGTGCAGCCTCAGAGGAAGGGTGGGGACTCCCAGGCCAGCCAACTCCATTCATAATATTGACAGTAAATGCGCCTCTCTGGCTGTTCAGTGCACATCCAGCCTAATTACTCCCCAAGTTGGAATGTCAAGACTCTTCCATTCCATTAGGCCTTATAAAGTTCCCACCATCACCCCCAAGTACCCCAGAAGCTCTCTTGAGCAAGGGTGTCCCTGCTAGTACATGCTGCCAGCTCACCTGCACATAGCACCCCAGACGTGCAAGCATTCTCTGCTCACCTGCCTCTCCCAGGGGTGACCTTGGACACCCTCTTCCTGTCCCTTCCTGAGAAGACAGCATGAGGGTCATGGTGAATCTCCAACCACACCCACCCACCTGCCACGCTGAGGGAGTTCGGAGATCCCCCAAATTCCCCATCTGGATTCTCAGCTGGGGAGCTAGCACTGAATGGTAAGACACACACAAACACCCCACTCACTGGCATACACAGATCCAACCAAAGAGCCTTCTCACAAACCACCCCAAAGCCCCCCATTTTCTTCTTTTTATTGACCACTTGTAAGTTTGGTACCTACATGTGAAAGCTCGGTAAAAAAGTTAGTAAAAATTGATGCACAATAAGCCAATATCCTGAAAGGACAAAAACCCCAGAGGTACAGGCCAGGTTTTGCCTTGTTTTGCAGGTCTGGGGGCTCTGTATGTGCAAGAAAGGCCCTCTGGCAAGCTATTTTTACTGTGGGCCCCATTTAATAAAGCCCTGTGCTACCCTCACCTCCTCTTCCCTGGAAGGTATTAAGACCAAAAGGCAGGCCCTGCCCGGCCCCCACCCCACGGCTCCCCCTCAATTCTAGTTTTTCTAGAGAGTAGGAAAACTGTCCGAAGACATGGAAAAACACAGTGAGAAACAAAAGTCCTTTTCATCTTGCCCCTCCCCCAGCTCCCATGTTCCACAACAATTATGAAAACTGTTTGGACGGGATGGCATTTTGAACATTTACTGCATTCCGGCCAATAAATTCCAGCCCAGGATCTGATGGAAAAGCCTCCATCTCTGCAAGCTTCTTTGCTCCCCCACCCCCACTCTCTCCCGTCCTCATTCCTTCTGCCTTTCTTTACAACCCATCACCGTGGCCAGGCCAGCCCAGGCCACACTGTACACTCCCGGGGAAAAACAAGAGGAGGACAGACTGGAGACAGTGTGCAGACTGGAAAAGTTAATCATTACTTCTGTCTGCCTCCCTAATCTAATCTCTCTGGCTGTGACACACTCACTGTTCAGCCATCCCAGCCCTTTCACCCCCAAAGCACCCAGGACCTCCTGGGCTCTCCCACACCCCACTCCCCCACACCCCCAGCCCCCACCTTCCAACTAGGAGGTCAAGACAATGAAAGCGGCATGAGGGGTTTCCCCCAGCCTGGGCCTGGAATTGCAAGGCCCGGGAGGGAACATAAATCACCAGCTGCTCAGCTGCTGAGTGCCCCACATTTTAGAGCACCATTGCCTCTGACGAACACGGGCTTCGAATGTGGCTTGCATTACTGCAGGGTGCCAGCGCCACCCCCGTGCCTAAGGACAGCCGCAGTCTCTACCTCCATCTCACTGGCCCACCCCCAGTTCAGCTGCATCCAAGAGGCCTGGGTGGGCAGTGCAGTTCCCTGTCCCATGGGATCAGGTCTACACGGAAGCTCCAGGCAAGGAGGCCTTGCCTCCCCTAATGCTGTCTTGCCCTCCCAAGCACAGGGTTTCTGGATGGGGGATTCCACGGGTGGGCTTCCACAAGGCTCTGGGGCCCCTGAAGTGTATGCTGACCGTGGTGTGTGTATGCATTTTTCTGGGGAAAGACTTCTCAGGTTTCACTCATTCTTGAATGAGTTTCCAAGCTGAGAAACAGAAAAAAATTGCTTCCATTTTCCTTCAAAATGGAAGCAGCCATCAGCCATCCCCACCACTTCACCAACAGGGATCTCATCCCCACACCTGCGCGATCAAGGAACCAAAGACCACAAACCCCAGGATGACAGAACCTGCAAGGAGCTTGAAGGTCAAGTCCAACCCCCTACTTTGCAGGTAAGAAAACTGAGGTTCAGGAATGGAAAATGGCTCCCCCAGGGCCACGCAGCCAGCCCCACGCTCAGCCCAGGGGAGCAAACCAGCCTCTCGGGACATGGACCTGGAGGATGCTTTCCCTCCCACTGTCTCTCTGCCAGGCATCCTGCAAACACCGAGGCAGGGAGGCTTTGCAGCTACGGAGATGCCTCCAGGCCCCCACTCCAGGCTTTTCCCCAGGAAGTACCCCCAAGTGGGGTTTTAATTGTGACCACACTGAGCTGGAGGAGGGGCCCATCTGTTTTTAAGAACGGTGCTGTTCTATTTCATAAATTTATGTAACTAGTATTCCATTTTGCTTCAGTAGGTTTAAAATGTACAAAAAGAGTTTGGCTTTTTTAAGAAGAAACATGAATATATGTAATTAAGATGTTGGGATTGCAGTAATTTTTAAAAGTAAACTATTCTAATGTTGTTTGGGATATATATGTGTATATATATTTACATATACATAAGTTATGTGTATACACACATATATATATAAATTAAGGGGGGGAAAAAAAAAAAGAACTGTGCCATGTACCCAGAAGACAGTAAGAGCTCCACCTGTGCCCTGCGCTCTCTCTGGGGGTGACAGTGCTGGCTAAGAGGATGATGAGAACTGTGGCTGACGAGGCTCCCCAGAGCTTTCTGAGCTGGGCCACTTTTTTATGACCCCCTCTTGCCTCAAGAGCCACTTGGCCTCCTGGGGAAGGGGACATGGCCAGGGGACTGGGAGCAAGGACAGCTGGGAAAGGGCGATGGACAATAACTTAACCTCCAGGCGACTTCACAGTGAGCCAGCCCAGAAAATGCAAGGAGGCCAGTCTGCAGAGAGCTCAGTTGTAACTTGTTCTCGCAGATTGTTTGCTCCTGTTGAGTGACCATCTCGGATGATGCTCTGTACACCCCCAGATCAAAAAGTCAAAACGCAATACAGAAACGAGCAAGCACATGAGCCACCAACAGTCAATGTTCTGGTTCGCTGAGTTGCCTTCTGTCTGAAAGACAGTACAGGCCCAGCTCTGCGAGATGACATTGGAATTGGGACCAGTCCTTCCTTTGTGCCCTAGATCAAACCCCAAGCCAAACTGGCGCTCGTGGCCTTGTCTTGCTGGTGGGACTCCACAGAGGAGCACGAGGACTCCTTATGGGCTCCACCAGGTACTGGAGCCACCCACTGGCATTGCGGGAACAGACGAGGGCAGAATGAACGTGAAGAAGAAACACCTGGGTGCTTGTATATTAGATTACTTCATGTCAAATCCACCTCAGGGCTGGGTCATGCAGATTTATACACTAGAAAGCAAGGGTATCATCCCCACAGTCTTTAGGAGAACGAAGCCCACTCAAGTTACAAAGGGAAAGTAAAAATCCTGGGCCCTGAAGACATCTCACCTCCCCTCTGGCTGTCAAGACATTTCAGTAGTGTGGCTCCACCTGCCCCCGCCCCCCACCCACCAATCCCACCACCTGGCTGAAGTCCCAGGTGAGGCTCATCACCTCGGCTCTGGGCACCCAGATGTGACCAGGATCCGGATGGTTGATTATAACTGTACCTCTAGCTGTCATTCCAGTCATCTTACAACCCACTAACCAGGACTGAGAGGGACATCCGTTTATCTACAAGCCATGTTTATCTTACCTCTCAACAGACCACACAACCAAAGCCCAGGCCAAGGCAAGTGGCAGCAGAGCCCTGCCTCCCTTGTGTGCTCGACAACCACCCGGGGGGCCATCGCTGTGCCTCTGCATCTCACGGTGCCTCACTCCATCACTCAGCACCCCCAGAGTCCAGGGAGGGACCCGGCTCCTTACATCCTGTAGAAACTCCCCACAAGCAGCCCCCTGGCTGACTCCAGATGGGGCCGTCTCCCATTCAAGACCCTTCCACCTCATGGAATCAATACCACCTCCAGACTAAACCGCTGGGTCTGCTAATCAGGGTCCAGGAACTGCATCCTCAGTGCTTAGCCCAGGGCCTGGCCTAATAAATACTTGCTAAATGAATGAACCATACACATTGGCTTCTTCCGAAGTAGCTGACCCACCCAGCGTCATGCCTGGTAGAAGGCAAGTGTGAGCTCACCTGGGAGGGGAGCATGCCATCCAGGCTGGGGTCAGATGGAAAGGCCAAGCCCTTGTCCTGGGCTCCCTGCGGGGGAGGGAAGACAGAAGCCCGTCCTGGGGGCAGCCACCTCACAGCCAGCCACAGCAGACCCCACAACCCTAGAGATATTTCCAAGCCAGGTGCCAGCTCAGCAACCCGAGGGCACATCACCTGCCCACAGCACCCTGCTTTGGCATCCTGCTCTGTTTGGACAAGTTACCCTCACCAAGTGTTCAACAATGCTTTTACACACCCTAAGGCTCTTGTTGTGTTATGAAAACAAAACACACCAGGAAAAAAATAGTGAGGGGTGGGGAGTGGGGGGTGGAATACAGGCAAGCCACACACAAGCCTCTTTCTTTCTGGTCTCCATGCTAAAGATGGCTTCTTGGCAGCCCCAGGACGGGGGAGAACAGGAGGGGTGGGGGCACCGTCCCATGCGTGGAGAACACAAAACAGTGACATCGTCCAAGGGAGGACTTGGATACCCAGAGATGAGTAAATGGAAACTGTTTTCATACCCGGGACACCACCACCTTCTTATCCAAACCACTGTGGGGCTGTGGTGAGCCCCTCTTCCTAGGGGAAGTTTCTGGAGACCTATGGGCCACATCATCCCCTCCCCACAGGACAGAGGGGGTGCTGGGCTAACTGCAGGCTGAGCTCAGCACAGCTGTGCCAGGGAGCACCAAGCCAGCTTCCTCACAGCTCCTCAGGGCCCTGGAAAGTTAAGGAATATCTGCACAGTGGGAGAAGACGGATCAGTGGTTTGAAACTGGAGGCATCCCCGAGTTCAAGCCTGCCCACACAGGGAGGGGCAATGTTGGCCTGCAAAGGCTCAGGGAGTGAGTAAATTCCTACCTGCCCCCCATGAAAAAAAAAAGTAATTTTTTTTTTGCAAGTTAAAACTAAGCTAATGGCACTGGGTGGGGCCCAGTGTTGAAGGCTGTGCAGCCAAACCAAAATTAGCTTCCAGCCAAGAGTTGCTTGGCCTCACCATTTGGGGAAGGAAGCTGAAAAAGTCATGAAAGATTCTTTAGTAAACCGGGAAATAAGGCTGCAGTTAACGTTTCAACTGAAGGTGACCCTTCTGGTAAAATATTTTTTTAAATAATAAAAATAACATAAAGTTCTCAAACAGCCTCTTTTTTTAAAGAAAATGGCCTAAAAGTTCTCGTGAGAGTGGAAGGGAAGAGGGGGGACAACAAAAACAAGTCTAGCCTCCTCTCCACCGCTACCTTCCATGAACAACTTTTTTCTGGAGTTCTTCTCATAAAAGGAATGATGCAATTTCCTGTCTTGTCCCAATATTTCCTGTTAACTTACAAGGTGAAAGTTATCACCATGTTTTAAACAATTGCCTTAAACTCCACAGAAAGTTCCTTTCCCCACCCAGTGCCCTGTCTCTATCACTAAACCTCCCATCTTAGAATATGGAGACCATCATTTTCTACAGCTATGAAAAGAGTTGGAAGAGTTTTGGAAATGGTCAGTGTTGATGGAGAACAACATTGTAAATGTAATTAATGCCACTGGATTCTATGTTTAAAAAAAATGGTTACATTGGCAAATTTGTTACATTACCACAATTAAATTGAAAAAAAAAAAAAGAGTTGGTTTCAAAAGCCTTAGTCTCCCTATAGCAGACACTGACTCTCCAACTGCAGCTTCCAGGAGAACACAATCAGGGACCCTGATGCCCAGGAGACCCCGTGGGGAGAAGCGGAAAGGGCTGGGGGGCGGCCAAGCCCCCAAACGAGCCAACGTATTTAGGCAGAAGGTGTTGGGACCAAATGAATGTTGCTTTCTTGGTGTGTTAACCACTAAACTGAGAACTGTGCCTCAGCAGTTAATAATATCTTCCCGCTGAAAATAGCCCAGAGAGGAAGCCTCTCTGTGACAGTAGGCACCCAGCCAGACGCCGGCTGGCCATTCAATACCGAGCGCGAGAGATGGCACCGCTAGTGGTGACCTCCCCGTGGCCACGCTGTACAGTATCCTTTCCTGAGGTTCCCACAAAGGGAGGAATCTGGCGTGTTCATCGCCTCCTCCGCAGCCCTGTAACCACAGAGAAGACTGCACAGGGCCCTGGGGGCTCTGTCGATGGCATCATGGGCCAGGGAAATGTAACATCACCCAGCAGGTGTCAGCTGGACCCTGGCTTCGGGAGCTAGTCCTTGCAAAAGCTCCAGTTAGCAGCCACTGGGCCCCCCTGGGCCGGACAGGACAGGGGGAAAAAACAGCATCTGATGCAGAGTGGGAGCAAGCACGTTTACCTCCCCTGGCAGAAAGGTCGGGCTTGGAAAAGTAACCAGAGGGACCTCTTCTTCCTCTCATTTCTGCAACCCACATGGAAAAGGAAGGGTTGAGAAACTAACTCTGCAATGAGTATGCTTCTTCAGGTAAAACAAGCCAGAGGCTTCCAACTACATTTTCCCACCCACTGGAGACCTGAGAGGGGCTTTGGAGACAAGTGTTCACATCAGCAGATCCCAGGCATCTAACAGAAGCCTCTCCATTTTTCTTTTCTGCAGCTGTTCTTCAATAGATTATCCAAATATTTGCATGTATTTAAAAGCTACCATGGGTCACTTTTTGGTGGGTGTTAACACGCATATAACCTAAAATTTACCATTTGGTACTTCACAATGTTGTCACCATCACCAGAACATTTTCGTCACCCCAAAAAGAAACCCCATATCATGGGTCCCCTTTACAATGTCATTCACAACGGCAAAGCAAAATGGAGGAAGGTGCACGGTTCAGTACTGTTTTCCCTCAAATGTTTCTGAAAATCAAGCAAGAATCTCGGTTAAGAAGAACTCAATAAGAAAGAGACTCAAATTGTTCACTATGGGAGCATATATGGAATCCCAGGAAAATCCTGCACCTCACCTCCACCAAGAGAAACCACCAGCAGGAACACAGGCCCCTTTCATTCCTATACCAGAATTCCCGAACGTTTTTGCATGTTGCAAACAACTGGGGAACTTCAACAAATACTATGCTTGGGTCCCACTGACAAGAGATTTTGGCAAGACCCCGAGTGATTCTGAAGTGCAGGCCAGTCTGGGAACCACTGCCCTATACCTGCTTTTCTCCTACCAGGTTAAGACACTTGCTTTCAAAGTGCTGCTCCAGCTTCAAGGCCTAGCCTAAATGAAAACATACCAGCCTTGGATCAGAATATTGCAAGGAGCAATATCATGGTACCATAAAAGCAACAATAAAGAAGCAAAGGAAGCCAAATCAGAATCCTCTGGCATTTCCTCCCCTTTCACTGCCCCACTGGCTCGAAGCGTGCCCTGGCGGTCCCACACATCCAGAAGTCCACCCAGCCACGACCAGGGTCTGCTAAGGGAAGGCCCAAGTGCGGGAAGGGGGTCCCGTGAGCTGGACGGCAGCCAGAAGCTACAGGGAAACTGGCTCTCCCTTGCCCCCAACCCCCTCCATCAACCAGTCCTGTTCTACCTCAGTGAGAACGCAGGTGGCAGCTGCCCATCTAGTCTGGTCGGTGGAGCAGCCTGAATTTGCTCCCGACTCAAAATGCTGTCCACTGCCCTTTGACCCCTGCCTGCCTGCCTCGTTCTTTCCAGGATAAAATTGGTTTTATCAGAGAGCCTTTCTCCAGGGATGAGTGCACAAGCTCAGGCATTGCAGAAGAGGCGGGGAGACAGCCTGAGCTGCTGTCCTCAGCTGGTCTTTGCCAGCAAGTGGGTGTGTATCAGGTGAGCCAGCCCTAGCTCCAAGTCACTGCGCTGACCTTTACAGAGACCCAGGCTGGCACTTTTCACCATGGCCTTGGGAGGGGCTAGGGTAGATCGCTCCTGGTCACGTGTTGTTCTGTCTGACTACATCCCCCTCCCCCCAAAGCCCATGCTTTCCCTTAGCCACTTGGATGAACTGCCAGCTTGGCTGCGAGCTCACGTCTCTGGCAGCAGAGGCTTGTTCCCAGAGGCAGGGGCAGGAGACATGAAAAACCCAGCAACAGGCACTCAGGCCCAGAGTCCCAGTTCACTGACACAATTTCAAGCCAGACAAAAGAATCGTTCACATGCAGCTGAATAACTTTTCTTAAAGCAGAGTGGAGAGATCTTTCCTAAGCCACTTGGTTTAAGCCCAAGGTGACAGCAGACTTAGCCAGGGCTGCGTTTTCAGGTGACACAGATATTTTTGAAGGCTTTCTTCTATGGCAAACACACAAACCAGCAGGGGTCAACGAGGAGGAGGAGAGTGGACGCTGACCTGGACATGCCCATCTCCAGACTTGGGAACCAGAAGCCACTACTGAGTCTTAAGACCTTAGCAAAGGGGTTGGCCACCCTTGGATTGGTGGGATGGTGTCTCTCCAAGAAGTACAGCTTTGCATAGCCAAGAGATGGGGTTCCCTCAAACCCCAAAAGGCACATCAGTACTTCTGTCTCCCTTGCCTTCCACCTCCCTCGTTGAGATCCATGGTGGCATGACTTTTGAAGTTTAAACAGCTACAAATCCTTGCTCTACCCTCCAATCCCTGCTCTAGCCAGGGAGGTCCCAAAGCCTGAGGCCCAGCTAGCGGCAGGCACTGTAGGAAGGGGAGGCTGGAGGATGGGTATGCAGTTGAATAACCTACAACTCCTGAGTGAGGTGGTGCTGCCTCAACCCACCTAAACCAGCACAGTACATGGGCTAAATTAAAGCCCCCCAGAAACCCCAGATGAGGCTGCAAAGAGACTTTAACACATGCTTTTAATTATCAGTGACACTGAAAAGCTCTTGGGGCAAATCCTTTCTATTTCCACCACTGAGCAGAATCCAAAAGCTTCCTGTCTATGTCAGATCTCTCCAGGTGGGTCTTCCTGGGCCATGGCACATTTGGGTCCAAGCAGCAGCAAGGGCCTGTTCTGGAGTTCCATGCCTTTCAAGAGGCAGCCACACCCAGAGAGCTTAACTAAGGCTGCCAAATCACAATTCAGAATCAATCCACAAACACTGTTCCCCAAAGTCCATACCCTCATGGAGCCACTGCCCCTGATGTCACCTGACCCCATATGAGAGGGACCCCAGCCGATCCCAGAGCCTTCCTGGGGGCATCTGCATGCTCGTGTGTCTCTGCACGGGACCATCTATCTGTACGTCTGCAGCATACACAGTCACACATGCCTGTGCGCATGTCGAGCAAGCAATCCATCTGTCTCAGAGGTTCGGCTGTCAGAAATGAAAGTACAATCTCCTGGCTCCAAGTCACTGCCTTCTAAAAATGTCCCGTTTTCCCATTCTGAGGACACCTGCAGTGACGGGGTGTGTCCCACTGCAAGCCCCAAAAGAGTGTGCCCCCGGCCTCACTGGCCAGAACCAGAATCCCAGCCTGCAGCCAGCGGCCCCAGGGCTCCTGCCGCCCACCCCCCATTCCTTCCTGCTCCTTTTCCAGGGCACCCCAGCATTTCCAGAGGGGGCATTCCTCTGAGCACACCCCCACCCCCACCCGAGGCACCACATTTTCACATTCGGCTTTTTTTTCCTTTCCCTTCTTCCCTTGCCAAAAGAATCAAGCCCTGGCTCCCGCTCCCGACCTTCCTCCCACCCTAAACTGAGCCCCATTCATTAAGCCAAGGCAGGACAGGAAGGAAAACAGCACACAGGGCCTGTGAAAGAGACACTCAGAGAGGTTATTTCAAGGGGGGGGGAGGGGGGAGAGAACCCTTGCAGGCATTTTCACTGCTCCCCGCCTTGACGCCATGCTTGCACCCTCGCCCCCCCCCCCCCGCAAAGCCAGCACTGGCTCCCACCTTCCAGCTCTGCTAACCCCTTCCCCTATCCGGCAGGGCTCAGCCACCACAGCCGTCTCTGGGGCCACTGGCCTCACCCTCTGCCAGGCAGACACACCCAGCTTCTCCTCCTGCCCCTCAATGGAAAGATCAACTTCTTAAAAGGAGGAGATCTGGGCTTTCGACATTTGCAAAACCCTCTGCCCTGGACCCGGGCCACTAAAATCTTCTCAGGGGCATTCTTGCAACAAAAGGTGTAGACCTAGGTTTTCTCCGTGCCCATCGCTTTCCCTCCAGACATCCCCGACCCAGGGACACCAACCCCCAAAAACAGTTTCCTCAACCACCATCCGCCCTGCCTCCCTCCCCCCCAGCATGTTAACCTTACAATGCTCCAACTCCCCACGGAAAGAAGAAAGAGCTCAAACTTTGAAGCTTTGGGAATTAGTAAATCAAGAGCTGAAATTCAAAACAAATGCTCTTTTATGTGGAGGTTCTGTTTTGGGGGGGGTTCTTTATTTTTTATGCAGTTTGGCTAAACCACGCAGTCCCTTCAGACACACCACGCCTTCCTTGCAGCTCATTAATCGAAATGGCTGCAATTACCTTGGTGGAGGGGGGAGTAGTTAATAATTGTTTTATCTCCAGTTTCTCTCTAGGACTGGAACAAAAAGCCCACCTATCTCAGAAGGGGCTGTCCGGGTCACACTGTTTACCTCTCAGCCTGATGTCGTCATTTCCTCCAAGAGAGGAGACAGACAAGATGTTATCAAGAAGACAAACCTTCCGAAAAAGCGACCACTTCCCTTGCTTATTTCATGTGGTTCAGCGGGGCCAGGGCTCCTCCCTGCACCCTCAGGATTTAAAAAATACAGCTATCTAACAACATCCTGCCTGTGTTCTTTTGCACAGACCCTTTCCTCCCCTTGGCCTTCTTTCTTTTGGAACTCACTCAGCCTTAGAAAGCACAGAAGCCGTTTCACATGCTGCTGCATCTTCTCCCTCCCCAAAGCTCGGGGCCACCCCCACCCACCCCCATACACCCTCTTCTCTAGATCCTTCTTTTTCCTGCTCAGTTCTCATTAGGAGCTTCGAGTAAACAATACTCTCTTTCTCAGATAATAGTCCTGAGTATATATTGCGCTGAAATAAAAACAAACAAGGGTCTCCCTAAAGACATTCTTAGCAAGCTCAGTTCCTGGAGAGGGCTGGGGAGGGAAATGTCTCGAATGAACTGAGCCCGGGCCATGTGCGGCAGCAATGCCTGACAAATTCGTAAGGTCACCTCACCAAGAGGGTGCACCACAGTTCCCCCTAAGAAAATTTTACAGCTTCCACCTGAGCTGCCATGACCCCACGCTCATGTCCCAAAGGCAAGCAGTTCCAAATGTTCTGTACTCTAATTGAGTTTTCTTTTTCTGTATTACTTCCACTCTTGCTTCAGCTAGTTCTTAGAAAATCCAGTGATGATATACTGCAGTGGGAAAACAGGTGGAGAGAGATGTCATTGGAAAAAACTAAAAATGCCTCCCACTTACATTGCCAATGAGTTTCTCTGCTTATCGCCTTCCTCTCAAATCCCTCAGGGACAGCGATGCCCACCTCATCCAACCCCACAAGCCACCCGAGGGACACTAGCATCTCAGGCCCTCCCTTCCACATCCCGGCCCTGAGGAGCAGGTAGAGCTCCTGCTGTCCACAGTGTTCACCACTCTGCTGCTCCATCCCCAGACTTGTGCTACAGAATCCCGCAGCTTAAAGGACAGCTTCTCTGAACTCCCAGCTGACACCTGGGATCTGCCTTCAACAAGGTCTCCAAGGGTGGAACCAGCCCCATCGACGCACTATGCACATAGGGAACGGGCAAAAAAAAATTCAAAAAGAGAGCTTAAACTTCCATTCTGATGACACTGAAGTCACTGAAGTGGAAGCCCCCAAGCCAAGCTGCTTGAACACAACCACACAACACTTCATGGCACAAAACCAGCCCCCCACTGGCCCCCGTTTCCCCATCTATCGGCCAGGCCCAGAGTTCTGACGTGTAAAGGACTGCAAGAGCACCAGCCAAAAGGCACCAGAGCCACCGAGGATCCATCCAATTTAACATGCATTAAATGAGAATTCATTCCAGACCACCGGGGGTGGCAGAAGGCTGCCCCCACTCCACCAGTCTCCAGTGATTTCAAGGTACCCTGGAACCACAAGGAAAGTAAGAGAAAACGTCTTACCTGAAAGCCCCCCAGGGGCCAGATAATTCGTTCCCCCTGTTTCAGCGGAGGAAGGCACAGCATCTGGACAGTCTGCTGTGGGTTTGAAAAAGGGAGATGAATAAATAAATGCATAAATAAATAAATGAAAACACCAAGATTAATTTTTAAGCACATTCTAAACAGCATTAGAGAGACCACACATTCCATAGGGCTGACTCGAAGCCACGATGCTGATTAATGTCTGCTGGGGCTTCGCCCCCCATCCCAAGGC
Source organism: Choloepus didactylus (assembly GCF_015220235.1). Lineage (NCBI taxonomy): Eukaryota > Metazoa > Chordata > Mammalia > Pilosa > Megalonychidae > Choloepus > Choloepus didactylus. The sequence goes on along the minus strand of NC_051322.1, from coordinate 31,740,631 downwards.
AGACCCAGCCACCCTGTCACTGTCTGGGCTCCGGGCGGCCAGTTAATCACTAGTTGAGTAAGGCACAGTCACCAGCTGGCTGGAATTCCTTTCATTACAAGTCCCCCATTGAGGAAACCAGGTAGTTCCCAAGGTCAAAGGTGGTTTGGGCTCAACTTTCTAAACCGTGGCTGCTCCCCCCTCCCCAACTCCCTCCAATCTTTAGCAAAGAAAATCACGGGAAAAGCCTCCGTGCTTGGATCCAGTGGCCTCTCTGCAGCTCCCATAGCCAGGTATCTGCTCTCATCTTTTTCTTTTTTTTAATTTTTACACTTTTCACTTTGAAATACTTTCAAGCTTACAGGACAGTTACAAAAATAAAACAAACCCCATACAGAGAACTCCAACATGCTCCTACCCCCCACAAAACCACATCTACCAATTTTAACATTCTGCTCCATTTGCCATATCATTCTGTCCAGCTATTCATCAATCAATCTGTCTGTCTATTTATCAATCCATTTTCTGGACACTTGAGTTCATCTACATCATGCTCCTTGAACACCTAATACTTCCATGTACATTTCCTAAGAACAAGGATATTCACGTAACCACCTTAAGTGCAATTATCAAGTTCAAGAAATGTAACATTAATGGAAAGGCTACAAACTCTATTACAGTTTTTTTCATATGTCCCAATAATTGCGCTTATCTTTTTAAAGACAGATTTTCCAGTTCTTTAGGAACTTTCTGTCTCAAGACTGGTGCTGGGCTGAGGGGTTTCTTTTTCCTTTTTAATTGAGGTGCATCTTAAATACAGCAAAGCATACAAATCTGAAGTAAGAGTCGATGAGTTTTACTCATGTGGACACCTGTGTAACCAACGCCAGGTCAAGACAGTACATTCTCAGGGCCCCGGCAGGCTTGGAGCTGGAGGGAAGACATTCTACCTCCTTGTTTCAGGCCAGTCCAAACCCCCATCTTTGGAAGCCTTCCCAGACAACCCCAAACCTGCAAATTCCTTTCTGGCACCCAGCACTTGGCGTTTTCTTCCACAGTCTTTACTGATATTTTGCACTCAGGTCCTGTCTGCCCGAACCAGAACCTAAGCTTCTCTCCAGCTTCTCTGGCACTCTCAGGAGCTCAGGCATGGGGGCTGGCATGTCAACAAGGATAAGGGGCAGTTCCAGCTCAGAAACAGACTCACAACCTCCCTCCAAACAAGTAAAACAGAATATAGTGCCCATGAACCACACCTAATTCGCCCTATGAAACAAAAATACACAAGACTCCATCAGCTTATCATTCACCACTCCCAATGCCAAGCCTACTGAAGTCCACACAGAGCCTGGCTCCAGAAAGGTGACCCAGCACAGCAGCAAACACACCAGCTTGGACAGTGCAGAATGCATCCCAGGGCCCCTCGAGGATGTTCCTGGGCTGCACGTTGCCAATTTCCAACCGGAAGGACTGGGCCATGCAGGCAAGCATGGCGGCCAAACCAAAGACCAGTCTGAGGCAAGGAGCTGTGGGAGCCTGTCAGAGGCAGCACCTGCCTCCACTTTCTGATAAACAGAAGGCATGGGACAAAGTCTGGCCTTCAGAGAGCCCCAAACCACCCCTGAGCTGCTGCTGCCTGCCCTCTGTAATCCAGGGTCTCTCCCTCTAATGCATTCCCTTAACACTCTCTCTGGGACTGGAAGAATAACTTTTCAAGAACTCTCCTAAACAGCAATAAGGAGGGGGAGAGGGAGGAGTGGCAGCAAGCAGGGGAGAGAGAAGACTGTATGTGTAATCTCGTTTCATCAGGGTAAAGTATAATTCCTAACAGGAATATACAGTTTTACAGGATATACTTAATCAAATGGAAAACAATAGAGAGAGGCAGGAAGTGGCGTTACTTGTTAAATGGTGTATATAGCCCGCACTTTCAAAACTACTTTGATGGCCTTCACTGAGTTCTTGAGATAGGCTTCTCAACCCTGCCGGCCACCCACCCCCAAACGGAAGATACCCCCACATTAAACAGGATGACTTATCCACGCCTACTCCCCACTGGGCTCTGGCTGGCTGAATCCCAGGTGCAAGGTGTGTTTCAAAGCAAAAGCCCAGCATCTCAGAGCAGAGCTGGGGCCATAGACAGGGTGTCAGCCTGTCTCAGATCAAAGGTAAGCCAACTCCACACTGGCAACCACAAGCGTTTTTATGAAACGGTGCTCTGCCCTTCTGCAGTGCCTTTGATCTCAGGAGGGAATTACAAACATTAATTAGGCCTGCCTACTACCCCTGTGAAGTAGCAAAGTATACCTGTTCGACATGCATTCAGGTAAACTGAGGCGTCACTGACTAGCCCAAGAGGCCACCCAGTGAGGGCCTTGAATAATCCGCCTGGAGTGAGGTGGGCCACACTCCAGAGTCCAGCTCCTATCCCAGGGCTCTCCCTCCCCCACCAGGTGCCAGGTGAGACAAGGACAGAGACGAGACAGTCTTAAGTATCCAAATTAGCCTCAAGATGCTGTCAGGATGGTAAAGGTCAAAGGGGCCACGCCTGAGCCCCTCATCCACAGAAAAGAGCCCAAAAGATAGATTTCAAAGTCAAGATTGCAACTTCTGGCCATGCTTCTCCCTCCCCAAAACCAGGCTGGGGGACCTCAGAAGCTCTAGGCCATTCCCAGCTCTTACCACCACTAAATATTATCAAACACCTAGTGAGTGTTAGGTTCTGTGGAAGAAAAAAAACTCCTTCTCTTCTCCCCGCAGCTCCAACAGAAGCCATAAAAATCCAAGACCATGGAGCATTCAAAGTATGGACTGCTGAGAATTGGCACAAGCAGAGGGAGTTGGGAGTCCCACTAAGTTTCTCTTCCTAAGAGAATGTTTTCTGGAAAGCCAGGCTATTCCGATCAATTTCTGAGTCTCCCAAGCATTGCTGAGGGCAGAGGGGACTCCTCACCCCAATACACCCTGAGTCCCAAGTGCCCAGGCTCTGCCTCAGGTAGTTCATCCAACCCGGAACTCAAATGAACCCTTGACCACTGGATTGGACTCATCAGATTTTTAAAACTGGTACAGCCTCAGGGCTGTAGAATGAATGAATGAACCAATGAATGACTGACTTAATGAATCATCTAATCTAACACTTTCATCAGCTGGATTTAAAACAAGGCCTGGAAAAGTTAAGTGAGTGATCTTGAGTTAAGAAGCAAACACAAGGCAAGATCTCCAGTCAAGATGCCAGACTTCGTTATGACGCTTTGGAGACTCCATCTGCCACTGGGCACTGGCCACCACCTGGATTCCCTGGCCCAAGCCAGCAGAGCTCAGCCAGCAACACCCTCCACACCATTCTTCAAGCCTTTCAGACCATCATATCCAGAGAACACAGAAAGCAGAGTCCACACAGCAACCCCCTGCCCAGCCTGACCTGCATACCCCCTCCATAAACTGCAATCTATTTTCCAGGGTATGTTCTTATTCCTTATGAGATGAGGGCTCTTCCTGACTTCTGACAGCCATGAGTTACAGCCTCTAGGTTCAGCCATACCTAACTATCCTTCCCCGAGGATCCTGCTAGCCTAGGACAACCCAGCACCCAAGTACACAAAGGCCAGGCCCTCCCAGAGGCTGCAGTGGTGTGACTTTAACCACAACAAAGTGGCACTCCCAGTCTTGAGCCTTCAAGTTCCTCCAAAGGCTGCAGGGATACCAGGTCCCAGCCCCCTTCCTCCTACCTAGCCCCTTCCCAAGCTGCAGACTTCACGGAAAGGATTGCCTTAGCTAGGCCAGCAGTTAGGATTTTAACAGTTGTCCACTGTAAAATCTTATGCCTGGTTCACATCTAGTAACGCAAGACCAAAAAATTCAGCTTGGGGCTTAGAAACTTAAGAATGTGAGTGGCCTTCTAAATTCTCAGGCAGCTCACTCCCCATACACAGGGCAGGGGTGAAAAACCTGGGGCAGCAGGACCCATCTGGGTGTCTGCCCTCAACACCAACAAAACCAGTCCCAGACCTGTCCTGGGACCCCCTCCCCCAGCCCCACCCACTCTTTGTCCCTAGGGTCCCTCCAGTCCAGGACCTGGCTGCCTGACAATGCATCAAGACAATCCCTTTCAAGGCCGCTTGGTCTGTTCCAGCCCCCGTGGTCCTCCACAACTATGCCTTTTCTCATTTCTTTTTGTTTTAAACAAAACGTTTTGGGTGAGTAACCAGCTGTTTGAATTTCCGATTGGCAGGTTAATCACTTCCTATTGACTGATCCGGAGAACTTTTCTCCCCCTTGGAAATGGCACATTCCTGTCTTTGTGGCTTCTCTGTTTACACACATTTTGCTACCTAATGTCAACACTTGCTAATGAATAAATATATCACTCCACACACCGAAAATGAGGTCTGGCTTGGCAGAACTACTGTTTAAATCCCACGAAAAGATTTATCCCAGTATCTTTGCAGGAAACCCAGTAGAATGCGGCCCTTCGTTTCTTTTTAGGCGGTTTCTGGGAACACAGCCTTTACCCCTGGAGCCAAGGTGACTGTTCCATCTCTTTTAAGGAAAACCTTCTAATTTAAAGACTACTAAAGGAAAAACAAATACAGGGCAGAGATGGCCCCTTGGAGAACTAACGTCATGAAAGATTTTTGAACCTTTTAAGCCAAAATCCCAGTCTAGTTACATTTCTTTCAGAAAACAGAGATTGGTACATTCTAGTCAACGTTTGTTACAAATACAGAGAGCTGGCTATCTCCTCATTAATGACCATTTATCTGGTGTTTTGTAAATCGAAAGCAAAATATCACATGCTTTGCAGGCCACTTATTAGACAGGCACTGAGGCAAGCAGCAACGCCTTCCCAGCTTGAGGGAGCCGGTGGAGTTCCGGGAGGCCTGGCTGTGCAGCACAGGCTTCGGTTACACCGTTCATTAAAGTATTTAATTTATGACAACGCCCCAGCAACACTTTTAATTAGTGGGGGGAAAAGCCCAACACCCAGAACTCATGAGACAGAAGGGCTTGTAGAATTCCAGGAGCTAAATGGTACCCAACCCTTCACTTTTCCTTCTCCCAGAAGCCTGGCAAAATTAAAATGTCACAAGCTTTACATTTTTCAGACACCACTATACAGGCACAAAGGCAAAAGTTATAATCCATGCTTTCAGCAAATAAATCTCCCACGGTCAGAAGGGGCTCCAGGAAACTGGGGCTCCTCTCTGTTGTCAGCTCTAAGTCCCAGCTTTGCTGACCCTCTCCCCCTCCACTGTTCCTACTTAGGGTGAGCCCTCCTGCTGCCAGCCAGAAGTTGAATGCAGACAACCGCAAGTGGGCTGGTGCCAGGCTCCAATGGGCTTCTGCCTTGGCCTGGTGCCATCTGGTTACAAAGAAACAGGCAGGCAGAACTATGCTAAAAACTTTTATGGCCCCTACCAAGAATTCTGAGAGAGGAGGAGAAAGCTGACTTGTAAGTGACTGGACCTGGGAGGAAAAAGGTCTTAAAAATCTTCTAAATCCTCACTCCAAATCAGTCCTCACTGTACCTTTTAAAAGTGTCTTGCCCTGCATCTATTTACCCAACCTTCCCACAGAGTCTCCTGGCACTCACAAAGTAAAGACTTTGAATTTTCCCATCAACATATCTTATTTGGCTCCCAAGACATTTCTGTATGGATCAAAGCTTCCATGTGTTAAAGCTGAGCCAACTTCAGTCACGGAGGGCAGATACATGGAAAAGGAACAAAATATAATGCATAACTAGGAAACGTCTTCATAAATTAAAAAATCCAGCCACAACAAAAACTCAGAAAAACCCAGCAAACTTCCAATAGAGGAAACTGACAAGCTTGGAGGAAGACCAGCACCTCCTCAGATCACTGCCTAGGCTTAAAACCTGGTTTCTAGAGGCTCCCTGTCTAACTTAAAACAGTGAGGATATTTTTTAAATCCTCTACTCACCAGTTTGTTTGAGAAAATCCATCGGGTATCTGGAGTAAGGAGGAGGGGGAGACTCTGGAATTAAAAAAGTAAGAGAAAATAAAGGCCGAGCCATGAGAAAGAGAGATAGAAACTTATGATAACAGAGGCATTCTTTAAGCCCAACTGTTTGTCTTAGCTGTGGGGGTTGGAGGCTGGGCCGCGAGGCGGTGATTGCCTTGATATTTAGCTGTCAGATAAACAAAAGAGGCCGCCTGGCGCCAGCCTCGGCGCTGCGCTCCTCCACGTCTGCGGCGGTCGCCGCCGCGGTCCGCGGGCCCGGCTGGAAACTACCGGCTCGGCCCGGGCCGCGCGCTTCACCGTTCACCGGCCGGGAGGGGGGTGGGCTACAAGTCCCCCACCCCCAGCCCCCAGCCCCCGCTCCCACTGCTCCCCGCCCGGGTCCGCCCCCAAAGGGCGCGATTCACCCCCGCCCCGGCCGCTCCGCTCGAGACTCGCGCGGGGGGCTAAGGGGGCGTGGGATTCCCTTTCACCAGCCCCAACTTTCCTGGTGAACTTGAGCGGGGCTGCCTAGTGGCACTCGGCTCCGCCGGCCTCGGGCGCACCTCGCCTTCCCACCCCCAGCCCCGAGCACACAGGCCTGGAGAAAAGGGAAGGGATGGAAGAAGCTGGGAGGATAGAGGGAAATGGGCTCAGGGTCTTAGCCCCGAAGCCCAGTCCAGGCCCCAGCGCTGTAAGCGGCGGCAACGACACGCAGGCGCCGGAGCACACAGTCCTCCAGACAAGTCTACGCTGTTCTGAGCTGGAAAAAGGAAAAAGCAGGGGAGACCTAACTTCTCCGGGCCGCTTTTCTTTTCACTCTGCAGCTGGCAAAGTTGAGGGTGGGTATCAAGCTCGGCCTCCCATCCTAACCCTCTTTGCCCCAAAGCCTCAAAGCGGTGCTGCCAGAGCTGTATCCGGGCCACTTGTGCCTGACGTGACTCTCTGTATTTACTAAAAGAGAAGACACTTTCCAGCCTTTACAACTCCTGCTTCTCCCAACCTTCCTTGGCGGGCTTGGACCAAATCCAACTCGGCCACACACCTCAACGTCTTTCCGGGGGGGGGGGGGGGGAGGCGTGACCCCCCCCCCTTTTCTCTGCATCCCCCTGCTGATCCGGAAATGAGGGTACCTAGTTTTTAACCGCGTGTCTGTGCAATGTGTGTAAGAGCAGTCTTCATAGCCCCCCTCGGGGCAACAGACGAGAAAAACTGGAAGGGAACCCCAGGGAATGTCCCTCGAGTCTCCCCTCCACTCGCGCGTTCCTTTTCTTTTTCCCAGGTCTCCTCCCAGGAAGGGATGTACACTTCCCCCTGGAGTGTTGACAACGGTGGGTGGGGTGGGGGGTGGCTTTCCTTCTACCACTGAGCGCGGGGGAGGTGAGGAGGGTGGGTGCAGAACAACTTCTTACCTAGTTCGCAGAGTCGGCTAAGGTGATGGGGGTTGCAGCACACCAGCTCGGGGTTGATCTTCCCGTAAGATTCACAGCAACACAGCCTCTTGACTTCCGAGGAATGCCTGAGATCCGGCCACCTGAACACTTTGCACAGCAGGAGGGGGAGTGAATAGGACGAGGGCGACTGCGCGGGCTGTGCGCTGGCGGGTGTCCCCGGGCCCAACCTGCAGTCCAGGCGGCCGGGCAGCAGGAGGCACGCGGTGCGGGTACCGCCGCGGGACTCCACGGCCTGGAGCAGCAGCTCCAGCTGCCGCTCCTTCAGTTTCTTGAGCACCGAGTGCGTGAGCGCCTTCAGATCCGCCTCGGCGCCCCCGGCCGCGCCGGCGCCCGCGGCTGGGGGATGGGAATGGTGGTGACCTTTGGCACCTCTGACCGCCTTGCCCATGCAGCAGCCAGCCCTGCCCGCGCCGCCGCCTCCGGCCCCATGCGCCCGTCCGTCCGTCGCCCCTTCCCCCCGCGGCTCTCCACCTCCCCCCGCGCCCTCCTCCTCGTCCTCGCCGCCGGGCGCACGGCTCCTCCAGAGACGCCGGACGAGCGCCGATCGTTTGGTCCTGAACATGCGGGGCGAGGAGGCGAGGAGAAAAGTCGTTTGCCGGCTAAAGAGCGAACATGACCTCCGCACACCATGAAGAAGTCGGGCGCCGAGTTGGGGCAGCAGGCGCAGGCGACAGGAGCAGCAGCAGGAGCCCGGGCAGGAGCGGCGGCGGCCCGAGGGGCGCTCCGTGGCATGCGCCAGTCTCCCGGAGGCCGGGGCGCGCGCGGGGACCGGGGGGCGCCCGCCGGGGCTCAGGGGCCTGCGCTTCGGCTGCCCCACCCCGCGAGGCCCGCGCCCTGCGCGGCTCTCGGGCCCCGGCGCGCCCCGGACAAACGCGGCCGCCGCTTCCCTGGGGGCGGCCGAGCCTGCCCCGGTCGGCGCCTCCACCAAAAGACGCCCCCCCGCAGCGGCTCCCGAGTGTCGGGCTCGCCAGCCTCGACTTCCTACATGGAAGATCCGCGGGGGCAAAAAACGAAAGGCGTTCGGCAGGGGCGGTGGAGGGAGGAAAAAAGGCTCTTTCCCCCTAGCTAAGCAACTTAATTTGGGGGTGGGGAGAAGCAGGCGATTTAAAAAAAAAAAAGCAGGCACGCGATTTATTTTTTTCCTCTATATCCTTAGTAACCGGATCTCCTCGAATTCCGTGCACACGAAGACTCGGGGGAGGGGGCCGAGTGGACTTCACCCCGCATGAGATGTCCGGCGAAATAAGGAGGCTCTCTCAAAAATCTAAGAACCAAATATGCAAAGCCAAAAAAGAAAACACAACCTTCTCACATCCCGGAGGTCTGGGGGCGTCCGGCTGCAGCTAGGGTTTAAAAAAAGAAAATGTTTACAAAGTGGAACAAGATGTTTGAGGGGTGGAAAAACGTATCCACGAGTTACATTCCCCCCCTTTTTTCTTGCAGATCCCCTCTGGTCTTCTCCTTTTCTTATGCCAAAAAAAAAAAAAAAAAAATCTGTATGTATTTTTTTAATCCACAGAAAGCTTTGGCTTGGCTGCTTCAATCCTCCGCATCTGGGTATTTTAGGCGAGTCTCTGGTCTTGCCTCCAGCTCTCTTGGGGGCCCCGGTTCTCGGCGGGGACTTCCTAAGGGCTGGCGGGGACGCAGGGGCAGAAGATGCTGCGGCTGCCGCTGAACCCCGGAGGAGGGCGGCGCGGCGGCGGCGGGCCCCTGGCGGGTCGGCGCGCTCTCGCTCTCCCGGGCGCAAGCGGCTCGCTAGTGCTCGGGCCGCCGGCGCCCCTTCCTCTGGCAGCGGCTGCCAGCCGGGGCTCCCCGCATGGGCTGCTCGCCCCGACCCGGCAGCGGCGGCAGGAGGCGCCGAGGTCCTCTCGCCGCCTTCTCCGCCGAGGCTCTCCTCGTCGCGCCCCGGAGCCTCCTTGTCCCCCGTCCGCCCTCTCCTGGCGTTCGGGTCCTTCTGCCGCCGCCGGGGACTCGCCGCGCAGCACTCAGGAGCTCCGGGGTCGAGTGCTCAAGGGCTCGGCGCCGGCGGGCTGGCTCCGTCTCGGTCAGCTCTCTCCCGCGCGGCGAGCAGACCGAGCACGGCGCCCGGCTGGCTCGTCTGGCGCGGCTCGGGGACAGGCTCCTCCGTCTGCCGAGCGAAGAGAGCGAGTGTGCCCGGGGCTCGCCGCCTCCCGCTAGGCCTCCCGCCCCCGCCCCCTTCCCTCCCCCTTCCTCCCCCGCCCCCAGCCGCCGCCGCCGCCACCGCCACCGCCTCCCCCCGCCTCCCCCCCACCCCCCGGCCCTCTGCTCGGCTGGTTCCACTGCGCAGTGGCGCGCCCGGCTCCGGCCTCGTCACGTGGCCGTCTAGACACCCTGTCGCTTTAAAAAAAAAAGCGATTGTGTTTCGCAAACAACAGATCGGGTTTCTAAAAGCTATTTCTCCCCCCCACCCCCCGCCATCGCCACCCCTCTTCGGTCTGCGAAGGGGGACTGATGGGGGACGGAGAAAGGTGGGGAGCAGAGGCTCCCAGAATCAACTGAGATCCTGCCCGAGCGGAGGAGAAACGCGAAAAGCCGGGAGCACCAAGCGGGCTTCGCCGGCGAGTCTTGGAGCGGAACAAGCCGGTGGGTGGCTCGATCTAGACCCAGCCCGCCGAGCTGCGCCCTAGCTCTTCATTCATTCGTTTTGTTTTAAAGGCCCTGGCGGTGGATCTCTTGGCCGCGCTGGAGGGAAGGGGGAGGAGAGCTCTGCCTTCGCTTAAAAGACGTTCTCAGCGGACCGGACCGAGGCCCTGGGAAGTGTGTGCTAGCGGGAACAGCCGGGCCGCCAAGGGCGGGGGGGCGGCGCGAGTGTGACCTCAGCGGCGGCCGCGCGCTCCCTCCCACCCTCTCCCGCTCCGGGCTCCGGTTTCTGGGACTGCCTGGAGAAGTGTGTCTTGTGCACAGCTCTGGAATGCATTTGGCCGGCTGACGAGCTGCGAGGGGCAGCATCGTGGCGGGAGAAGGGAGAGAGCAGGGCTCGGCCTCCCGCAGCCGGCAGGTTTTCCCCGGGGCCCGGAAGGCTGCCGCCTGGCCACCCCGCCTCCCGGCGCAGGAAGGTTACCCTCGGAGCGGACCTGCCGGGGGCACGCAAATGCCAGCGGGCCCTTTCTGCGCCCTCCTGGGCCTTGTACCGTTCAAGGTGCTTCGTGTCAGAGAGTTTATCCCCTGACCCAAGGCTCAGGAGAAGCATACACCTAGCTGGCAGGTTTCTGCGCGGAAATGGGTAAGGAACTGGTAGAGGAAAGGACCAGAACGCGTTCACAGCGTGAAAGCTGATGGTACTAAGAAACGTAATGATTTAAATATCTGCGCATTATTCGAAACGAGGCCTCGGGTCGACATGGTGATTTAACTTCACATACATATTTTATGCAATAAAATACGATTTCTTAAAAAAGTTTCAAATTGTGAGATGTGGACAACAATGAAACTCAAAGGGCGATTTTAGACATCTTTAGAAAATGTGAAATGCACTATTTTCATCTCTTCGTCTAGATTATAAATTCTTAAAAGGTTCAGGTTAGTCTTAGACTGCTTTATAAGGCAGGTTCCCTCCCCTCCAGCAACTTTAAAGGTGTCTGATGTGCAACAGATGCTTAAAAAATATTTAGGAATCAACACTTGGAGTTGGGTAGGACTTTAAGGGGCATTTGGGCCACTTTCTCCTCTTCCTCCAAAAAGCGCCTTTGGAAACAAATGAGAGAGGGGATCAGCAACATAAGTTACATGGTCAGGTCATCTCAGGCAAGGGAGGGGCTGAAGCTTACCAGCCTAGAAGACAGCAAATGCTAAGGGAAACGTGTAGGAAGGGGCAGAAGCTGGCACTTCCCATGTTTATTTTGTAAGGCTTCATAGGCTACAGTTGTATAAAATTGTAATTTTGTTATACATTTTTTAAATGCTGCTTATTGAAAAGGGCACTGAAACCTGGTGATGTGTAAAACTCTCTAAAGAACATCCTAGGAAAGACAGCAGCCAAGAAAGCCCTGGAGGAAATGGAGAGGGGAGAGATTTGCTTGGGCATGATCCCATCATCATAGACAGCTAAAGCCAGAAAAGACAGAAATGGGAATTTTTAGGTGTCTGGGAAATGTCGAATATACTCATCTAAGAAGGGCTTAGGAAGAGTCCTAGACCAGAAGTCAGAAAATCTGATTCCTGCTCTAGGCTCTGCCACTCACTCACTGGTTAAGCAACTTGCACTACTAATGATCCTCATGGTAGGAGAGAGTTGGCCAGGGTAGAAAAGCTTTCTGGGCAAGGTTCCTGCCCTCTTGGGGTACCATTCCCTCTCTCACCTCTGGACCTCACTGGAAGATAATTTGCTTTTTGAGAGGGCCTGGGCTGGGCCGAAAAATGACAGGGAGAACCTAAATAAACCGAGAAAGCAACTGTCATACATTCTAATTAAGTTTCTTGACTAAAAAGAGAACCTTCAGGATCTTTTGGAAACTTGGCAGTGGTGCCAAGTCTCTGATGAGAGGCCCAAGCGCACACAGGGCCGGTAGGGTTAGTGAGTGTTTCAGGAGTTGAATCTGACGTCACAGCTTGTCTGGGTGGAACATGCATAAACTTGCAGAGCTGTGTTCCCATATAGTGTAATTGTGGGTGTTTTAATTCAGGCGTCACTCCTATCTTGCTCTCTCTATATAGCTTGGTTCCTCCATTTTACTACCCTGGGTAGAAGATCGGTGGGATTCCAGGCAAGTAGCTACAATGGTTGGTGCTGCTTTATAGCTCCCAGGTATTGCCTGAATCAGTTAACATCTCAAGCTTTCCTGCAACCAGCCCCACCCCATCCTATTCTTATTCCTTTCCTTTCCCAGAAAGAAGCCGGGCGGTAGAGGATCCTCTGGCTGGCTGGGGTTCCTAGACAGGAGGTTCCTTCCTTTCCCTTCCACAGGCACAAATGTGTATTACAAGCAAGCATACCATTTCAGACTCCTGATCCTTCAAAAAAAAAAAGTTTAAGAGTTCCCTAAACTATTGTGAATGAGTTTGATTCTAATCATTTGCTGGCAGGGAATATGGAATAAAATATCTCATTTGCAATTGTTTATTTCCTGTTGTGGCTTCTATTTTCATCTTTTAGTCACTTTGGTGATAGTAATCAAACCCTAATCATGGTGCAGCCACAAGTCACAGAGACCAAAATAACTTGCAGCAGAACTATGACAAACAAAGACAGAGTCAGCTTAAGACCTGGCTACTTAATCACGGGCCGGTGAGGACCTGGAAGGCCACGGGGATGTCACTTGGCTGACCCGCTGGCTGGACACCCACGCAGAGAGCAAACCCTAGGAAAGTTGCTCCAAAACCCCTGGTCTCCGAGCAGCCAGCACCCACTCTCCCACCCCAGCCCACCCCTCCTCAAACACATGAGGAAGGATGAGCAACGTGCCCAGGAAGCAGCAGCAGAAACAGGTGGAAACAGCAACTGCCAGGGGGGAGAGGAAGACGGTCAGAAGAGGCTTGACTTGAGAAAGAAGGAGAAAGGCAAGAAAGAGGATCTCCCCAACTCCTGACCCCTAGAAACAACCCTAAGCAGAAGCTGAAAATCTCCTGTCTAGAGAAGACAGGCTTCTTCCTTTCTGGTTTTCAGTGGTTTGGGGAAGGGCAGAGGGAGGCCCCAAGGCACATGTGGGTGTGTATTGGTGATGGCAAGGGTGAGGCAGGGATGAAGATTTTTTTTCTTTCTTGCAGAAGCCAAAAGAAGAAACAACTGCAAAGGCCAAAAAAGTGTTGGAAAATATCAACATTTCTTGTGCAATCATCCCCTGAAAAATATGAGTGAGCCCCAAACCATCCCTACCTGGCAATAATACAAATGAAAGCAATGGTTTATGAAAGGAAGGCAGCATGAGAGAGGCCGCTGTGGCAATCAGCACTTCTTGACTTATCTTAGAAGAATGAGAACATCGTGAATGAAAATGCATCTAATTCACAATCAAATAAAGGTGCTAGAAGTCCTGACTCATCAAATATTCTTGTATTACAAACATGTGGTCAGCTGATCCATGACATTTGCCAGGTGGCTGTCCCAAGCACTCAACTAGGTACTGGGGTGGGGGTGGGGGTGGGAGCAAGAATAAGATGAAATGACCTTTGTTAAGGAAGAGATGGAAGAAACATCCAGAAAAAGTAAAGAGCAAGAACAGCAAAGACATTGAAATGTATAGTCACACACAGATGCAGTTTCCTCTAGGGAAGGAAATTGGGTAGCTGAGAAACAGGGCTGGGTGGGAAACGTCCCTGTATATAACTTTTTATAACCTTTGAATTTTGAACTATGTGAATGTGTTACTTATTTCAAAAATAAATAGATGTAGAATTTTCTATACTCCCTGCCTACCTTTCTCATTTCCTGAAAGTCGCTGTTCTGATGTCCTTGTAGAAAAGGACGAGTTGGCAAGGTCCCATGTGGGAGCGAGGCTGCCGTAGACAGCTTCTTTCTTTTTGTAGGCAGTTACTACTGGAAGGCTGATGACAACAGAGGCCAATGTCTCATCCCAGACGGCAAGGGTGGAGGCTGCCTCGTCATGACCCTGGCAAGAGTCAGCGAGGAAACATGCCAGTCCCCATTGAAAGTCATTCTAGATATCAGTCAAGTGCAAGTCCTAACCCGGGATGGACAGCTTAATAAGTATTGACGTCGAGACAACAGAGGCACAGGAAGGTGCCTGCCCAATCTGAGAAAATGAGAGCTTTGCTTTTGGGAACTAGCATTGTGTTCATGTGATTCCCAATCAATTTAGCCAGCATTGATTCAGAGCTGACGTGGTGCCAGGCACCAGGCAAGACCTTTCAGGGCTGTGACTGTGAGGGTTGAACAGCCTTTGCCCTCAAGAAGTGCCTAATCCAGGAGAGGGCTAGAAGTATGAGAACAACCAACCTCACAAAATGTGATTGATGCTACTCTAGCAGCAAGAAGGGAGGCACTTGCTCAGGAGAACAGAAAGGGAGGTAATGTATTCTGTCTGGGAGGGGTCCCCAAAGGTTTCCTGAAGGAAGAAATATTTTGGACTAGATCGAGTGAATTTTCTAGCAGGATAGAGCTGCTCATAGCACCCATAGTCCTATTTAAAAGGAAAGCACATGAGCAAAAGAAAGAAAAATTCTTTTGGTTTCCTGTCAACTTCAAGCTCTTTAAAACTCAAGCCTTGCTTGTCATTTTAAGTATATGACTTTATATCTAAACACTGGGCTTCAGGAAGTCAGTGATGAGAGGAGGGCCCTGAGCTGGGTGGTTGGGGAGAGCATACCCCACAGAAGGAAGTCTTCTTTGTAGAAAGAAATTGCGGGAACAACACTAGATCATCTATAGTTACAGAAAAGTTTCTCCTCCAATAACTGGTGGAAGAAAAAATCTCCTGATCTCTACTCCTGCAAGTCAGATATCACTTGTGTCAAACTGGTTTGTGTCAGGAAATGATGGCAGTTTTAACACAAGCAGAAGGGAAGTGCCTTGAGCCGTGAAACTTGCCTGTGATGGTTCAGTAACGGGGGTATTAGATAATACTCTCAAATGCCAACAACAAGAAATTATTATTCATCATTACAGTATAGAGAGATATACAGTTTGGCTGATTCCCACAGACATTACAAAAATTGATTTTCAAGACAGCAAAGCGGGGAAATAAATGTTGAGCCTGACACAGGGGCACCCCAATTCACCCCGATAGGATTTCTCATAGTCCTTGCTGCCGGCAGCTCTTCAGCAGAACCTGGAGCCAAATGTCAATGGACTCCAAGCTCCCAGTCTTGTTGGATACAAAATCTATCTGAGGTGGTTCAACCTCCACTGTTTGCTGATTTTTTTTTTTCTCATTTTTATCTTTCCCATTCCCCTGCCCAAAGTGTGATGTTGAGGCTGAGTGCTGCTGGTGAGTATTGGTTGGGATCTGAGCCGATGAGGCATTCTGGCAGCGGTAATTCAGAATTGGGCAACCTGCAGAAGGGGTGAAGAATGCTTCATTTCCAGAAGGCTTCATCTCCAGCAGGGAGTCATTACTAGAAAAAAGGAGTCATAGGACTACACAAGCTGCCTCTGGCACGTTCTGGGCGCCACCTAAGAAGCCCCGGCCCGTGAGGAACGGCCAAGGCATTTCTACTAGTGAGGACGTAGGGGTGGGGTGGGCAGAAGGGACCCTCAGCACAGTTTGTTTGTTGTTTTTAGCAGTTTTATTCACACACCTTAGAACCCATCTCGGCCCAGTTTCAGGATTAACTGTATATGCTATTACTAGTGCCAAGACCCTAAGAAAGTCTGTTTCCATCGTCTGCCTGCCTTCCTCATACAACAGTCCAGGGAATTGACATGGGCTTGTGAGCCAGCCCCAGTGTTAGTCTCCACGAACAAAGTCCTCCCCACGAGGTTGCTGGAGAGAGGCCTTGATACAACCTGCGCACAAATGCTATGTAAAGCAGGTGTTACACAGATGCTAACCACATTATTATCGTGGATTCTGAGGTCCCACACGCCCACTAAACTAATTTTGCTTGACCTTCTGAGCCTAGGAAATGAATTTTTAGAGGAGACGATTAGCCAAGTGATGGGGTAATGAAGAAAGAAATCACTATTTCCAATGGCAGGTTTTATTTGTGTGGATTTTATGAGGACCATTTGGAACCCTGTCACAGAGGTAAGGCCAGCATCCGAGTTTACTGAATGAGAGGGGGGATAAGTGAGAGAACAATAAAAGGGTTTCTGGTTCTTTTCTAGCATTACCATGAGTCATAAATATTTTCCTGTGTCCTGGAAATAACTCTGCTGGTAAAGATGACAAGCGACAGGGAAGTGAGGACAGGCTCTTTTCCACTGGGAAGGAGGCACCCACAGGCAGGCTGCAGCCCTGAGTTTGGTCTTGGCACCCCCCACACCCACTCCTAAACATTTATTTTGAGGGTCTTCAAGGTCGGTGGAATATGATGTCATTTACCATTGCTGGAGCCTGGTGGACCAGTCAAAAATAAGGAAAAATGCAGTAAAATGAAGCTAGAGCTAGAAGGGATTTTAAAGGTTACTTGGTGCAGAGATGCTTCATTTCCACTCCAAACACCAGAACCCAGCATCCATGACCAAGTATGTACAATGCAGTGCGTTTTTATAAAAGCTAATTTATCCATATTTTTAATTTGCTTTTTGTATTTTTATTTATTTTTGAATAGCTAATACATGATCAGGGGGACACAATCCAAAAGGTACAAAAAGTCAGGAAAAGAAAAGTAAGACTTCCTTCCTTTCCAGCGCCCAGCCACGTGGTTCCTCTCCCCAGAGGCAGCCACCGTTGCAGCCAGTGATGCAGAAAGGTGTGCAAGTTAAAGGCTGGCATCTGCCCTGATCTCCAGTCTCAAATATCCAACTGCCTACTTTACATCTCCCCCGGAGGTCTCAAAGGCACCTTACACCCATTAAGTCCCACACAGATCATCTTCTTCCCAGAATCTGCTGCTCCCCCAGAGCTCCACCCTTGGAAAGGTGCCACACCCCACCCCCTTCCATCCCCTGGCCCTATGGATCACCAGGGCAGCAATCTCTCCCTCACCCCATATCCAAACCATCCCCAAATCCTGCCACTGCTATCTTTGAAATATCTCTCAATCCCTCTATGTTTTTCCAAGTGCACCTACCACCCATACAAGCCACCAGCATCTCTTTTAGGGACCAGTTGATAGACTGGCCTCCCATCACTTTCCCGAGTTCTGCTCTGACCTCACTCGAATTCATCCTGTCTCCCCCTGCTGCCAGACAGTGGGGCTCAGTGCTGATCTGATCACATGAGCACACAAGGGTGTTTTGGTCTACAAGGCCCTGAGTGGCCTGACGCCCCTTCCCTCCCCTCCCTCACTGGCTCAGTGACCTTCCTCCCACCCCAGGGCTGGGCACTTGGTATTCCTCAGCTTGAAATGCAACTCTCCTTCTCTCTAGGCTCTTCCAGGCTTCCAACCTCTGTGATTAGGTCAACTCCCCCAACTGCTCCCTCCATCACCATGCACCCCCAGAGTGCCAGGAACCTCCCTTTTATAGCATTTACAACACCTTAAGCCCACTCAGGTGAACTCACTACCCTCCCCAGTACTTGGACCTGACTCCCAGGGGTGTGAAACCCTCTGGCAAAGTGGGAAGTGACTCCTGGAGATGAGCCTGGACCCAGCACTGTGGGATTGAGAGAATCTTATTGACCAAAAGGGGGAAGAGAGATAAAAAAAATAAGGTTCCAGTGGCTGAGAGATTACAAATGGAGTTGAGCGGTCACTCTGGAGGGCATTCTTATGTGCTATTATAGAGATCACTTTTAGTTTTTAATGTGTTGGAATGGCTAGAGGGAAATTCCTAAAGCTGTCAAACTGCAACCCAGTGGCCTTGATTCTTGAAGATGATTGTATAACTATGCAGCTTGCACAGTGTGACTGTGTGATTGTGAAAACTTTGTGGCTCGCACTCCCTTCATCCAGTGTGTGGACAGATGAGTGGAAAAATGGGGACAAAAATTAGATGAAGAATAGGGTGGGATGGAGGGGATGGAACGATTTAGGTGTTCTTTTTTGCTTTTATTTCTAACTTGGAGTAAGAAAAACGTTCAAAAATTGATTCTGGTGATGAAGGCACAACTGTATAATGGTGCTGTGAATAACTGATTGTACACTGTGGATGACGGTAGGGTATGTGAATATATCTCAATTAAACTGTATTAAAAAAGTAAATGAACAGTGGGGGGAGGACGGTAATGGGATGTTTTGGATGTGCTTTTTTATTTTAATCTTTATTTTGTGTTTTGGATAATGAAAATGTTCAAAGTTTGCTTGTGGTGATGAATGCACAACTATGTGATGATACTGTGAACTGACTGTACACTTTGAATGATTGTATGTTATGTGACTATATCTCAATAAAGTTGCATTAAAAAAAAGAAAGGAAAAAAAAAACAAGGCCAACTCTCCCTAGCTGGCTGACCCAATGCTTTGCACAGACTGGGTGCTCTGTGAATGAATGCCTGAATGAAACAAGTGAATGAATGATTGAGTCTGTTCACTCTGACCTCTCTTCTGGGACTCTAATGGCACTCATGATCTGCACCTCCTAGTTCACAAGAGTGTACTTGCCCTTTATATTTCAGTCCCCCTGAGTACGTATTGAGGTTAAATGCAATAACATTTGTGACAGAAGGTTGTAAAGAAGGGGCTACAGAATTGTGATACAAGAAGAAATGCCAACATCAGGCCTACCTCTACCCAGTGCAGGATTCTTTTGTACCCAAACCCTAAGAGCGTCCACTTATGCTGACTGGTTCACCAGTAAACCTTCCATTTGTGGAATCACTGCTGGATAAATTTGTATAGAAAATTGTTTTTATTTCATTTCATAGATCTCTCTCTATATATATAATATTATATATATGTATATATATGGCTCATGTCTATTTTTCTTTTTTCTTTGAAAGGACAGGAGCATATTAAATAAAATTTGATGTTGATGATGAAAAAACTCTCAGACACTACAATAATCTGAAATTGACCATTTATTTAAAATTGTAAAAACACACTAATCTAACTTTTTTAAAAAGAAAAGAGAAACTCCCATTCAATGCTGAAAGAGGGTGGGGAAAGCAAGTATGAGCTAAGCTGTTGGCTGGCTCTGACCTTCCCAGAGGGGCTCCAGCCTCCCTTGGTTGTGCTTTGACATCAAACAGCTCCTGATGCAAATGAAGAGCGGTTTAGTAGCAGGCTCTGGCTGGATTTAGAGATCCATCCCCACTCTGAGGGAGCAGCCCACCCTCCTGCAGGCTCTGAGGTCTCCCCACCCTCATGTCCCAGCCCAGCTTTTCCCTCTCCCTGGCTCCTGGGTCTCAGGGGACATCAGCTCTACCTTCTGGGAGGCCCCTGTGTGCCCACCATTGCTTATCCAAGTCGACTTCTGCTGGGGCGGTCTGTCAAGCCAGAGACATTTAATGAGGACCTACTCTACAAGTAGCAAGTCCCTCCCTTGTGGTGCCGGGGAGGGGGACACACCCAGTCCACTTCACACCACTCGCCCCTTGCTGTGGCTGGAGAAGCTCACTAGCAGCCAGATTCTGCACCAGACCCCTGCCCCCAACATGCCTTCCAGGAATCACACCCACCCTGAACCCCAGCCGACGCCTCCCCATGTTCTCCATTAGCCAGAGAGGAACATGGACGTGGAGGAGGAGCAGGGTAAATCCCATCCCAGCAAGGAAAATGCAGGTCCAAGAAGGAACTCAAATGTGTGTTTTCTTCCTCTGACGCGGGTGATGGACTGGGGCGGCTGGGTGGGGGGTGGGGGTGGAGGTGATACTTTCATTTTCCAAGAGAACGTGCTCCGTGACTCCAGGATTTCCCTGCCCTCTCTGTCTCCCACAGACTTCCAGTCCAATGCACAATCCCTCGGGATTTTCTTGACACTTCACAGGATCTGGCCAGGGTTATACCACCTCGGCTGCATTCTTCAATCAGTATTTACCGAGGGTGCCTATCAGGTGCCTGGCAAGCACTGTGTATTGCATGTGGTTAAAATATCTATTCCTCTTCCACTCCAAGAATGTACATTCATGGACAACTTAGGGACATTGACATGCCAAGTAAAAGAACAACACATTCTAACAACATCAAGAATGGGCTGGGAGTTGTGGGGAGACCAAGAAGCAGAACATGGGGGTCGGGAGAAAGGAGTTTGAGTCCTGGGGTCACAAATTGGCTATGCAACCTCCAGCAGGTGACCAATGCAATTGGCACTATCATCCGACCTGTCTCCTGGTGCTGCGGATGTTGGAGAAATGAAAGGAGATCATGTAGGTGACTCTCCTTGAACAGTTAAAATATTGTACAAATGCCACTTGTTTGCTCTCAAAATCAAATCTTTGATGCCTTTCTTGTTAGGCACAGAAATTGAATCTGGTTTAGAAGAATGGAACCTTAGGAGGTCAAAATCTGATAAAGACCAGTTGTGACATGAGTTTAGGTTCTGAGGCTCTGATCCAAACTACAGATAAGCCCCTTTACCCTTTGATGAATACCAAATATGCTCATCTTCAGTTATATGTATGTATATGTGTTATAGACACACACACACACACACACACACACACACACACACACATATTAGGAAGGAGAGAAGACAGGGGAGCCCCTTTGAGGGGTCCCTTTACAATAACTTGATGCTGCATGTCTGTAAATGCAGTAAATTCTTGTACAGGTACAATATAAATAAATCAGACTGTGATAATACAGAGGAGGTGCCCAAACTTCAGAATTTTAATTTCATACATCCCTGGTGGACATGTAAGTTGGTGTGATCTTTCTGGACAGCCATAGACTATTTGAATCAAGAACTTAAAAAACTTTCTCTAGTTTCTGACCTTCTAGGAATGTATTCAAAGAACACAATCAGAGAAGGAGGCAAGGATGTTTGTACGAGGATTTGATGTGTCTCATTTTAGAAAAACTGGAAACAACCCAAGTGCAAAGTAATAGTGGAATGAGCAAATAGTTTACATAGTATCTGTGTTAGGAAACACCATGCAACCATTAAAAAGCCTGCTTTTGAAGAATATATAATGACATGACAATATATTCATGATAAGCAGGATTCAAAACTGTCTATCCAAAGTGATTTCAATTTTAGACATATGCATACCAGTATATTTGCAAGGAAAAAAGATCACAAGGACACCAACCAGTGGTTATCTTTGGGTGGTAGGGATTATAGAGGTATTCTTATGTTCTTCCTCATATGTTTCCTAATGTTCTATGATGAACATGAATTAATTATTTTTGTATAGGAAAAATGATAAATCAACTTAAAAAAGATTGTAGAGCTTCCGGAGTGTCTCCTGATCCCAGCTTGATCTGGGTATGTTCAGGAAGCCATTAGCATCAAGGCAGTATTCCACAGTGTATGCTTCCAACGAGCTTTCCTGGCGATGGCTCGGATCTGCCATATATGCTGGTTGTCCGCAAAGAACCCAGGGCACAGCGTGGACACTGTGATAAATGTTTGTGATTAGGTGACTATGGCCTAAAATAGTTTATCCTGCTTTGGGACATCTGCAGCAGCTTTGTTGAAACTTTAGGCAGTTGCCTGTGTCAGATGTACTAAAGAAACAGAAGGTCTGATGTGTATTTCATACTTGAAGAGGATGTGGTTGATAAGTATGATTCATGTGGGTTTAGCTAAAATATCCAAAACATAGTTTTCATTACATATTATACAGAGGCATTAGACATTAACCAATTGAAACTAAAAAATATAATTGAAGATGAGATCCCATTTTCAATGACAACCAAAAAGATCAAATACTTAGGAAAATCATTCAAAAAACCTGTCCAAACTCTAAATAACACCTGAATAATTGAAAAGACAGACACTGTTCATGGGAAGACACTATGTTCTAAAGATGCCAATCCTTCTCAAATAAATGTATTATTTAACTTGATCCCAATAAAAATGCCAATAGGATTTAAGCAAGGGCTGGGGTAGGGGGACTGGATAGGTTGATAGGCTAAGCCTAAAGTTTAAGTGAAAGGTAAATGCTAGGAAAACTTTGAAAAAGAAGAATGAAGGACAGGGACTAGGTCTATCAAATATTAAAAAGACACTATAAAGCTTTAGTAACTAAAATTGTTTCTTACTGACACATTCGTTAGTAGAGAGATTCATGGAACAGAACTAAGAGGACAGAAGTCAGTTTAAATAAGTATTTCTTTTTCCAAAGAACCAACTTCCAACCTTGATAATTTTCTATTATATGTTTGTTTTTTATTTTGTTTATTTCTGCTCTTTTCTTTATGATTTCCTTCCTTCTTTCTTTCGGTTTCATGTGCTATTGTCTTTTTCTAACTCAAGAGATACATACTTTCTAGCCTTTCTTCTTTTGTAGTATACGAATGGCTACATTTCTCTTCAAGTATAACTTTAGCTGCAGCCCACCAGTTTGTTTTTTCCTGAGAGATAGTGGGAGAAAAAAGCAACTGCTTTTGTTTATTCCTAAACACTTATTTAAAAATTATACTACTAACTATATAGTCCATAGTTTTACATTAGGGTTCACTCTTTGTATTGTACAGGTCCATGATTTTCTACAGTTTGGGTATCTTATATTTTTTTTATGATTAAGCTCAAAATATTTTCTGCTTTCCATTTGACCCAGAGGTTATTTATAAGACTATTGCTTAGTTTCCAAATATTTGGAGATTTTCTAGCTATATTTTGCAATTTTAATGTCAAGATGGCCAGCGAACTTACCTGAATGATTTCAAATATATATTTAGCATTAGGTTTATATGAAAGAAGGTATTTCAAATCAGTTGGAAAAAATGGATATTCAGTAAAAGCCATGGGACAACTTGATGGGCAAGTGGACCAAAAAGAATATTGGTTATCTTCTTCATTCCATATAAGAAAGTAAATTTCAGACAGATCAAAGATTTAAGTATAAAAAATAAAGCCATAAAAATAGAAGAACACAAGGAAAATTTCTTTTAGAATTTCAGAGTAGGGGAAACTTTTTCTAAACCTAGAAGACTTGAAACAGTGATAGATTTAGACTGCACAAAACACTGAACTGGCTCTTACAAGTTGGATGAGAGGGCAAGAGTGCAGAGATCCTGCACCGGTGAGGGTTTAGGACTGGGGGGCAGTGGGGGAGGGCGGGTCGCAGGGAGCTTCAGGGTCTGTATCTGGGTCTCAGATGTTCAGTTGGACTTACACAGATAGACAGGAAGTGGAGGAAAGTGTACAAATCCTGGGAAGTGGAGAGAGAGGCAAGCATCTTACCATGTTAGAAAAGCATCTGGATTATCATAGCTTTGTCCTAGACTTGCCAGGAGATCTGGAGCCTGTAACTCAGTCTTATTCCACGGCCATCTCATTTAATGCAAGTTCCAGGACCCTTACCAGATGTGTGAGGGGTCAGCACTGGGTTTTTGGTGATAAATGTCATCCACACTGAGCACGTTGTGGTAGCCAGGAGACTGGGTGGTGGCATCCAGATCTAGATGCCACCACTCAACCAGCCCTGTAACCTTGGACACATTACCGGTCCTCACTGGGTATCATTTCCCTCAGCGATCAGGAAAGGAGCAGCATGAGAGGCACAAACTCTGGGGCCACGTTACCTGGATTCCAATCCTGGCTCTGCCCCTTACTAGCAATGGCGCCCTCAATGCCTCGGTATTCACGTCTGTTAAATGGGGATAACAAAGGTACCTTATTCTTATTAATGAAATTTGCCTGTTTTGGAAAAGGCTGAATCTTATTCCAGGAGGTAGATGACTTCATTTAATGTTAAAGATGAAATTCTAGAGCCTGAAACAAGAGATCCTGGAAGGTCTCTTTCCTCAGGAATTATGGTCTAGAGATGAGAAGGACATTAGCATTGATGGATAAAAGAGGTCATTCAGCTTGCTTGAAGCCTTTCAGGGACTGTGAATTCCCTGCTTTCAAGGAAGCATGTTCTTCCTTTGCCAGGCTTTGTAGTTAGAAGCTGAAATTTGCCTGCTTATAAATTCCACCCTCGATCCGACTTCTGACCACACCAGCCACGTAACAGATATAACCCACCTCTACCTGCCTGTGCTTCTTGAAGACTTACCACATCCTACTTCACTTTTTCTACTATGGACTAAACCTGCCCTGTCCCGTCAGGTGAGCGTCCCACGACAGGATTGCCAGATGCCTGGTCATCGTGGTCAACCCCCTATGGAGAACCTCAACCGGTCAACATTCCTCTTGAAATCTGGTATCCAGATCACAGCGTTTGGGGTCTGGCATGTCCTAGGCATGAGTGGGAAGGATGGAAGGGAGAAAGGAAGGGAGGGGGTAAGGAGTTCGATTAACACCATGGTACACTAGAACTATCATCTCCCTTTATCTATTACACTGTAGTTTTATTAATACAGCCTTGGATTATATTAGTTCTTTCAAGAGGAACCTACAGAACCTGTTGACTTGGGGGTGCAGGCATGCCTCCCCAAGCCCCTTCCTTCCCTGGGGGGACAAGTCTGCAGGACCCACTGCCTGATGTCCACACCCTCTGGGAGCTACCAAAGAAGGGAGCACCAGAGAAAGCAAACACTCTAATCCTGGGGGGTGGGGGTGGTGGGGAAGAAGCTTGCCAGCGACAGATTCAAAAGGTCCTGCCTCTCCTGATAGAGCGAGGCTTATTGGGGTGTTCATTAGTGCTGCTTAACAAATATTTCTGGTCACGTGTCCAGGCAAAAGGTAGAAACGCATTCTCCCACCCCCTTGAAGTTAAGCGTAGTAATGTGACTTACTTTAACCAATGAACTGTGAGCTCAAGAGTCCCTCACAAATCACCCTTTCCCCTTTTCCTGCCTTGGGCAATCCAACAGCCACAGAGGAGCCTCCCTCAGTGGCCAGGACTCAGAGCAGAAACCCTAGTCACCCCGTGATGGACATGGAGTGGGAGTGAGAAATAAACCTTGTTGCTTTACCAGTGAATAAAACTGGGCGTCGATCTCTGCCTGCCAGTCAGACTTAATTGCAGGCATCTCGGGAAGTTACTGCAACATGACCCTCTGTCTCACAGAAACCAGTGCAGATGGAGCCACAGGAGCCCCGAGATAGAGGCTCAGCTCCTGCCTTTCTGGGTGATCCTGGGAAAGTCACTTGGCCACCCCGAGGCTCATTTTCTTATCTCTGAAAAGAGGATTTAGCTAGACGATTGCTGGCTAAGCTTCTTTAAACCTCTCAGGTCACACAAAAAGACAATCTTTATGCAAGATGTTATCATTGGGGGAAACTGGGTGAAGGGTACACAGGAACTCTGTATCTTTTCTTATGACAGCATGTGAATCTACAATGACCTAAAAAACACAAGTTCTCAAAGCTGAGCCCAGTTCTCAAAGCACTGGTTGTGAGTTTGGTGGCATAATTCTTCAGGAGAAAGAAACCCTCCCAAAACCTTATGGGATTTCCTGGGTGCCGGGCAATTTGCCTGTGTCCCCCAATCTTTCCCCCTCAGCAGGACTCCAGTCCACCCATCCCCGGACCCTAGCCCACCCTGGCTGGACAAGGCCGAGTTGGAAGTTGTGGTGGAAAAGTCCCTAGAGATCCAGCAATAGGGACTCTCCTTCACCGCCAGTGGGAAAGCAACATGGCACAGCCACTTTGGAAGACGGTTTTTCAGTTTCTTACAAAGGTCAACATAGGCTTACCATATGATCCAGCAATCACACCACAGGGTATTTACCCAAATGAATTGAAAACGGATGTCCACACAAAAACTTGCACGCAAATGTTTATTGCCGCTTTACTTATAATTGCCAAAAATTTAAAGCAACCAAGATATTCTTTAATAGGTGATTGGATAAACACACCGTGGTACATCTGCAACATGAAATATTATTCAGTGATAAAAAGAAATGATCTATCAAGCCGTGGAGAAATCTGGAAGAATCTTAAATGAATATTGCTAAGTGAAAGATGTCAGTCTGAAAGGCTACATACTGTGAGATTTCAACTAGATGACATTCCAGAAAAGGTAAAACTACAGAGACAGTCGAAAGATCACTGGTTGCCAGGGGTTCAGGGATGAACAGATGGACCAGGTGGAGCCCAGAGCGTTTTTAGGGCAGTGAAACTGTTCTATGTGAAAATGTAACGGTGGAGACATAGCCTTTGAACATTACAGAATGGTATAACACAAAGCAGGAACCCCAATGCAAAGTATGGACTTGCGTTAATAATAAGGTATTGGTGTTGATTCAACAATTGTAACAAACATACCACACATACACAAGATGTTAGTAAAAGAGGAAACTGTGGGGGAGGGGAGAGGCAAGACGGAGTACATGGGAACTTTGTACTTTCCGTGCAATTTTTCTGTAAACCTAAAACCACCCTAAAAAAATAAAAAGTAAGTCACTGGAGACCTATATCAATCCACAACAATGACAAACCAAGGGTTCCCATTCTCCTGGTTAACTTAGCCACAAAAAATAAATATTTAAAAATATAAAAATACAAAAATGGAATGTCAGAATGTGTTTGTTTGCCAGGCGAAAACGTTCAGACAGTTGTGTTTTTTTGAATGCTGGAATGGCACGAAAGAAAATATGAAACAAATAAATAAGTAAACTTTTTTTAAGGAAGCGTAACTCATGGTTCCCGTGATGGTTGGTTGGGTCCAGACCAGCAGAGGACACTACTGAGGCAAGAACCTTCAGGGAGCCCAGGAGCCCACCCCTCTGGGCCTCAGTGTGCTCTTTGCTAGACCACGTGTCCCGTGAACGGCCCTTTGAGGTCAGGGTGGGAGGCAGAGCCACAGGTGGAATCTGACCTTCCTTTGTCAATCTGTTACAGACACCAGACTGAAACCTGTCACAGCCACCAGGACTTCCCCACGCCTTCATTTTCCAGGCACAAACCCCCAGGGATCTAAGCACACAATGGAATCTGAGGAATCTGGCAAATCAAGACCATTCTCACTTAATGACAGAGTGACATTCTTAGCTGATCTACAGACACTAATTATCCCTGACCACAGCAGTCAGGATAACAGAGTGTAAACTGAGGCACGGGTGAAGGCAGTTTGGTCTCCCATCACACAGGCTGGTGCCGCCCTGCCTTGCAGTTCCCTCCCAGAGCTGTGCCTGTGCCCAGTCCCGTAGGCTGGGAAAGGAGTTTGCACTGCTTCCGCTAAGTGTCCAGTGGGAAAACCCTAGGGAATTAGGGCTCTGGGGGGCCTGCTCCACCAGCTATGTGCCCTTGGGCAAGCCATTTGACCCTTTTAGATTTCATCTCTTAGAGGAGGCAAGAAGGGTCTCTCCCAGATCTAAAGTTTAATGCTTGAAACAAATTTATTTTATATGATTTATAAACATTTTATTGATGATAACTTACAAAAAAGTGCCCGGATCATAAGTATACAGCTTGATGAACTTTCACAAACAAAACATGCCTATATAACCAGCTCCCAGATGAGAAAAACAGAGCTTCACCAGTACCTGGAAGCCCTGCCCTCCTGCCATCCCTGTCACCCCTCACCAAGGGTACCCACTATTCTGCTTCCTAACACCAGTGATTACTTTTGCCTGGTTTTGAGCTTTATACAAACAGGATCGACCACATTTTCAAATGCACTTTGTTCTTAAGCAACTAAAAATTGAAGTTTACAGGTAGAGGAATTTCAGGAAGGAGTTGTTTTTGGTTTGGCCAACTGCAAGCTGCTTTAAATTCACTTTATGTGGACCATGAAGTGAAAAACCAAATTATTTCACTATGCCAGATCAACTCACCAACTTGGTCCCAGCAGTTTCTCTCTCAGGCATCCCTTGGGCTGCACTGCTGGTCCTTTCCCCTTCTCCCTGAACAGCAAAATACTGTGACTCTAAGACCCAAGACTGTTTTTCAAATAGACTTTTTATTTTAAAATAGTTTTAGATTTACAGAAAAGTTGTAAAGATAGTATAGAGTTCTGTATACTTGCAACTCAATTTCCCTTATTGTTAACATCCGAAGTTACTACGACACATTGTTACAACATAGCAACTAACGTTGATGTATTACTATTAACTAAAATCCACATTTTATTCAGATTCCACTAGTTTTTCACTACTGTTCTTTCTCAGTCCCAGGAGCCATCCAGGACACCAAATTGCACTTAGTACTTATGTCCCCTTAGGCTTCTCTAGCCTGTGACAGTTTCTCAGACTTTGTTTTTGACGACCTTAACAATTTGGAGGACTACTGGTTGGGTATATTTTGTAGAATGTTCCTCCCTTGGGATAGTCTGACGTTCTTCTCATGGTTAGACTGGGGTTGAGGGTTTTGGAGACGACCACAGAGGTAACCCTTCTCCACGCATCGTATCCAGGGCACAACACTTTCAACATCACTTACCATGATGATCCTGACCTCGATCACTGAGCTGAGGTAGCGCTTGCCAGGTTTCTCCACTGTAAACTTACTCCCTGCCCCCTTTCCCAAACTCTACCCTTTGGAAACAAGTCCTTGCTGCAGCCCACACTCAAGGGAACAGGAAATTAGGCTCCACTTCCTTGAAGAGAAGAGTAGCTACATAAACTATTTGGAAGTCTTCTGTAAAGGAGATTTGTCTCTTCTCCCCGTTTTTAACGTATACAGTATTTGTTTCAGTATGGATTCATTCGTGGATATTTATTTTATGCTTCGCATTAAAATCCAACCTATATTATTTCTTTGGTGCTTCAATTGTTCCAGCTTTGGCCATTGGGAGCACTTTGGGGTTAGTCCCCCGTGTCCCGCTGACATGCAGGCATCCTTTTGTTCTTTGAGCACTTCCTTACTTTCTGGCACCACAAGATGAGTCAGGCTCAGCTGTAGTATTTCCTGCCCCACTCCTAGAATCCAGTCTTTTCTCCAAAGAGCAGACTGGCTGGTTTTGACCTATCTTTTCCCCATCAGATGCAAGCAGTCTTCCTTGTGGGAGATAACCTAGCCTTCTTATCTGGTGTGAGCCAGTCATTTGCAAAATACTTCAAATCTAGTTTGG
Source organism: Choloepus didactylus (assembly GCF_015220235.1). NCBI lineage: Eukaryota > Metazoa > Chordata > Mammalia > Pilosa > Megalonychidae > Choloepus > Choloepus didactylus. The sequence continues at coordinate 31,711,704 of NC_051322.1, read as the reverse complement.
TGCTTTGTGGTGGTTTCACCCAATTTTGGTTTCTTGCAAGGGTTAAAAGAGCTGTGTCTTCAGCTTCATGCCTACATTCCCTTCTCCCGAAGGGTTTTCAGTTTGCTTGAAGCCACTTTCCTCACTCACTTTACCTAGGCTGTGATGTAGACCCACCCCAGTGAGTCAGGCTACAGAACTGGGAGAATAAATTAGAGGCTCTCTTCCTGCAAGGCCTCTCAACTGTCTGCCTGGAAAACTGCTATATAAAGATAGGTAAGTAGCCAGCTCCACACACACAGACGTAAACACACTCACACATACACACAGCCACATACCGAAAGGGAGAACGCCACAGAGGGATGGCGAGGGGCATTTGCTCTGAGAGTTACTGTTCAAAGGGGAAAAACAGGGAGGCACTTGGGCAATCCAGAAATGCAGGTCTGAACTGGCCTGGGGTTTTAGCAAAGGAGGAGTAAGTTCTTCAGAACAGGACCAATTAAAACCTTTTAAAGTAATTGTTCCCCTGCCTTCTTTCAAAGTTGAGCACTAATCGCCTTCTTTTCTATTCTTTCCACCATTCCATCACTTTAAATTAAACCCCTTGCTTCTCTCCACTGCCTCCCACCTATCACGGAAATGCTGATGTACGTTTGTTGCTGGGAAGCGGCAGGGGACCTGACGCTTGGCTTAACACAGAATCACTGGGGGCTTTGTCCCACTGTCACATGCACCCCTGCCCCACCCCCACCTGGCAGAGCAGAGGGGAGGGGGCAGGGAAAGATGCCAGTCAGGTCCCCAGAGCACATGAGCAGATTATAAAGTTTCCTGTCCCCATTACTCAACCTCTGGGAGCCTGGTGGTAGGGTGGGCAGGGCCTCCCTGGGACAGGGCCATAAAACTTTTATGACTACCCAAATGGAACGCATCAAGTTCCACCTTCATTCTTCTTTCCATCAAAAGTTCCTCTTGGGCCCTCGGTGTACCCCCACCCCTACCCCACATGTCCCTCTGGGGAAGAAAAGTACAAAAGTCTGACGGTTGTGAAGTGATGTGGGAAATAAAGTTCTCAGTGGTGTTTCCCCCATGGTGAGTGAAAAGGCACTATATAATTAATGCAACTGCAGAGACCTTGAAGGTTACCCTGACCTTGTCTGAGTGATAAATAAACTGGAGTTTGACACACAGCACACCATTCAGAAAAGCAAACTGCTTTCCTCTTTTTTATTTTTAATCTCATTTCCACTTGGCCTCCTTATAGTATCAAAGTGCTTTAAGGAGGGAAAAAACCAGGTCTCTTAATCATCTGCACAGCTGTCCAGTCACTCCTTGCGGGGAGGGGTCTGACTGGCCTGACCCACCGGCTTCTCTCTGCTACCCCCGCAGAGGTGCAGCGAGCGCCCCAGCTGCTCAGCCAGTTGGTGGCAGGGCTGTGACGGCGACCGAGGCCTCCCGACGCCACTCTGCGTCTAGGCGCTTCCCATAATGGAAGGCTTCGCTCCATTAAGTTATTTTAGGGATTCCACAAGCCCACCACCATCTCCCAAAAGTGGAAAATTTATATAAACGAGTCAAAATAAGGCAACAGTTTCTTAATAAGTATGTTTGGAGTTATCCTCTGGACTAAACCGAGCCTGAATCAGGAGAGGAGATGGGGACTTAAGAGGTTCCAGGGTTCTTCTCTATACAGCAAGATTATTTTTAAAATTTTGACGCGTTCAACTCCAGTAAGTTCAGCGGTCTACACCCCCACACCACCCCCTCAGGTTACTCAGGGCGCTGGTTCCGCCCGGCCCTCCCCGCCGCGTCACCTCTCAGTGACCCCGGCCCCCCTCCATCCACGCGGCCCCCACCCGCGGCCAACTCCCAAGTCCCCTCCCCCAGCTCGGTGGCCAGGAGACCAGGCGACCGGGGAGGGGCTGAGGGATGGGGGCACCGGGATCCCGCCACGGCCCGGGCGGCCGGATAGGAGGCAGGGGAGGGCTTGGAGAGGCGAGGAGGGGAAAAAGGGGGAAGGGAAGCCTCCCGGGGTGGAAGGGCGGTACTCGGAGTAAACGAAGCCGCCAGGGTTGGGGTGGTGGTGGGATTCTCCCGGAGGCCTTCTGGGGAGGGAAGGTGAGGTGCAAGGCGGCAATGCTCGCCGTTCCTTTACAATAGCTGCAAGGAACATCCCGGAACCGGGTTGGGGAAGTAGAGCTTCCACCCCCCTCCCGAGCTGCGGAGGTCCGAGGCCCCAGTCGCCGGTGCCGAGTCAGACGCCGGGTGTGCGCGGTCCGTGACTCAGCCGGGTGGCGGCGGCGGCGGCGGCGACGCTAGATCGGGGAAGCAGGGAGACGGGCTCGGCGCGCGCCCGGGAAACTGGGAGCGCGGGGGGCGGCGCGGGCGCGCGGACTGGGGCCAGTGCGGCAGCCGGGCCGGGAGGGGAGGGGTGCGCGCGGCCGGCCCCCGGCCAGCAGGGGGTGGGGGGGGCAGCGGGAGCGCGCGCGCAGCCCAGGCGCCGGGCGTTGGTTAGGGCCCGGCCGTGCGCCGTCTGCCCGGCGCCGCGCTCCGTGTGCCCGCGCCGCCTCCCGGGGCGCCGCGCGGGTGGCGCAGGTAGAAGCTGGGGCGGCGGCGGGGGACACCCCAGGGCACGGGTTCCAACTGCCTACCGGGCAGGGGACGGGCTGGCGGGCGGCACCCGGGAGCCGGAGCAGGGCGAAGGAGGTGCTCGCGGGGCGGGAGGAGCGCGGGGGTGGGGGGTGGCTGGGGGCGGGGACCGGGCAGAGACTCTCCCGAGCCACCTCCTCCCCCCATCGCGGGCTGCCGAGCCCCTGCGGCTGCGCTCTCTGCGCAATGTGAGGAAGTGGGGGCGCCCCCGCCAGGCGCCAAGGCGTGGTGGCCCGAGCCAGGCGCGCCCGCGGCGGGGACTCGGGCTGGGCGGGGCGCGGGCCGCACAGCCGCGGCGGCGGACCTGTAAACCCTAATGACAGCAATCTTGCCCGTCTGCGCCGCTGACTCACGGGTGACCCAGCCTCCAGTCACCCGGCGGCCTCCCTCCTGCCCTCTGGCCTCAGTTTCCCCGGCTGCGGAACAATAAGGCCACTGTGTCGTTATTCATTCCTCAGAGCCCATTCACACAGGGAGCACCGCCGCCTCCCCGGGGAGGGGACCGAGGCGTCGAGCTTTTAATTATCCCTGGTGGGGTCGGGGGCAGGGAAGAGCGAGCTGTGCTGGATAATTGAATACAGGGACTCTTCCCAAATCAGCTTAAGCTCTTTATTTTAAACCTTTCTTCCCACTTCCTCATATTTAAGTTTTACCCCTTCCTCTCTACTCAGATGGGACTGCTTGAAAAGCAATGAACTGGCTCACCACCTCGGTCTGGGAATTTATGCTTTTTACAAATATTGCGTGTTTATTCAATTTACTTGCAACAAACTTAAGCGGCTGCTATGGGTCAGGCTAGGTACATATATTGTACAGAAGATACAGCAGAGGACCCGGGCCAGTTCCCTGAGGCTCAGCCTGCCAGAGAAGGCACATTGAAACAACAGTCTCACTGGTTTGATCCTTGTGTAGGAATAAAAAAGAATCAAACTGCTGGTACACACAGCAATGGATGAATCGCAATGCATTATGCTGAGCGAAAGAAGCCAGACACAAAAGAATACACACTGCATGACTTCCTTTACATAAAACTCGAGAAAAGACTGATCTAAGCCACAGTCCACCAAAAGCAAATAATCACTTGTCAGGGGGTGAGGTAGGGAAGTCAGTGAGGGTGAGACAGGAGGTGGGGGGAGGAGGGGAATGTTTGGGTGATGGAAATATCCCATATCTTGATGAAGGTGGTTACCAGGGTTTTTACACTTGATAAAAATTCATTAAACTGTAAACTTCAAACAGGTGCATTTTATTGTATGTCATATCCACCTCAGTGAAGTGGAGGTACGCAGCACAGTGCATATATATCCCTTTTAGGCTGAGGTCATCAGGGTCGTGGAAGGGCATCGGAGGCTTGGGCAAAGTCACATGGCTAGTCAGACTTCTGCATCATTCTTAACATTTTAGGATGGGTTGTGAGAAATAACAAAATATTTTACTGATATCGCTTTGGGGAGGGAAAGGGATTGAAGGAAGGGATTGAAGGAGACATGTTAACTTGTTGAGGCTTCATAGGAAAAGCTTTTAGCTGTTATTTATTGAAACCTTACAACAAGGCTCTAATGTCACTTATTGTTCAAAAGAGATGAAGTGACTTGCGCAGGGTCACTAAGCTTATCCCAGCAGACATCACTAGAAGGGGCTGTCCACATTTCTCAGTGGCCTTATCGGATCTGGTCTCTGGGGAGGGGGCCCTGGGGTTCAGGGTCACCAGCAAGGGCTCTGGAGGCAGAGGGGACCTGTTAGAAAGCCAGCCCCTCCTCCTCCTAGCTGTGACCTGGGGCAGTGAACCCCTCTGTACAATAGAGACGACACCCCTCGGGGCGTTGTGGTGAGATGATGGAGAGGTAGTTCATCCCTGGTTTAAGACTCGCCCATGAATGGCAGCGGTTACCACTGTGACCTGAGGCAAGTCCTCCCCACCGGGGAGAGGCCTCGGTTTCCTCACCTGTAAAATGGGAGGGGGACTGGATGGGCTCTAAATTCCCGTCCACATCCTGACAGCCTAAGGGACTGAGTGATTTCCAGGGAATGGAGGGCAAGTCCTGTGCCTGGAAGGGAGCTGCCCCCGGGGGGCCTTTCCTTTCACAGACCCCCAGAATTAAAGGGGTCCTCGCCCTGCCCCTAAGGAGAGACGCCTCTGGCACCGTTCCCGAGGGGGCGGCACAGCTTCTACTTGAACACGGCCAGCGACGGGGGTCTCCACTGTTGGGCGGCTGTGGCTTCCAATACATTCTTCCTCCTGTTGTGGACCCCCGTCTGTCTTCCCGGCCCCTCCCTCCTAGTCGCAGCCTCTCCTCATCAGGTGTCTCCCTTGGCCCCTCGGACACATTTTCCTCCCCACGTTCCCCGCTTCGGTCTGTCCGGACACCCTCCCCCTCACCACCTAAAAAATGAGCCCAAGGGAAGGAAGGCTCTGGTGAGCAGGACCCACGGCCTGTCCCTGGAACATCGCGGGGCCCGCAGCAGCCACTGCCAGGTGTGGTGAGGGCCCAGCCACTGGGGCCCCCTCTGAGGACGCCCTGTGTCCAGGAGGAAACTGGAAGTGGGGCCTGCACGCCTCTGCTTCCCACCCCCCACTGCTCAGAGGCCAGTCAGCCTGGGGTTTCCAAACCTCAGCACAGGTTTACGCGTGCACACAGATGCACACCCCTGAGAACCCCCGTGTACCCAGGTTGTGTCCCACCTAAGGGTGCCCGGCCGAGGGGGCCATGGGGGAGGGCTGTGCACTCTGAGGGAAGGGTGCCTTCTCCAGTGGGCACGGAGGCCCTATCTGGGCTAGTCAAGGCTCTGGCTGCCCCTCGACAGCACAGCACCCCTCCCACCCTCGCCTACCTCCAGGCCCCTTGAGACTGTTAGATTCAGGACCCCTCGGCAGACCCTCACCAGGTGGGGTCTCCCCAAGCCCCCTCCACTGCTTTGAGTGTCCCACCTCCAGGACCTGGCTTAGCCCCTGCTCAGGTTTTCCTCCCCAACCCCTCTGTCACTTCATCACCTGGACTACACTGCCACAGTTCACCCAGTTATCCCTCACCCCTTTATTTGGTCCCTGCTTGGGCCAGGACCTGGGCACAGCGCTGGAGATGCAGAAGGGACAAGGTCAAGCTCATGGTCAGTGGGCATCTGCTACCTATGCTCATGGCCCCACCTAGCTGTGCAGGAGTGTCCTTGAGAGCTGTGGGGGCACAGAAGGGGGACCTGTAATCCCAACTGGGGGACAGATCAGGGAGGGCTTCCTAGAGGAGGTGGCAGTAAGCAAAGGTGCACACCTACACTTCTAAGCTCTGTGAGTCTCTACATGCTGAGCTCTGTCCCTCACCAAAAAGGAGGCCTTGGAGTGGCCAGGAAACTGGGCGTGAGTCCCCAGCTTTGGGAAGGGGTTTCAGACTCAGCCTCAATGTCCTTATCTGTGAAATGAGAATTTCACCATATCCTTGCAAGAGACTAGTTGAGGTGGCCCAGTGAGGTGGGCTCTGGAGCCTGGCTGACTGCCTTCAAATCCCAGCCTCGTCACCAGGAGCTATTTAAAGTGGGCAAAGTCCACCTATCTCTCACTGACTCAGTTTCCTCATCTGTAATATGGGAATCATAACAGTAATTCATCTTAGAGTTATTGTAAGGGTTTAAAGCATGTAGGTTTGGAATGGGTTTAGGACAGTGCTTGTAGTGAGCCTGTCACATGCACAGAATAAATGTGCGTGCCCTTGGTACATAGTAGGGCCTGAACAATTATGCCAGGAGCTACAGGCTGCCCCTTCCTCCCTCCAGACCTTGATGTCTGTATCGTTAATGGCAGTTAACCGCCCCTGAAGGGAGAGATGCCCGGGCTGGGCCGGAGCCCTGGTCACTGGGCCTCCTGGAGCCCCACAGCAGGGCCTTAGTCTGTGGAGGAAGCGGCAGCGAGGAGGAGGCACGGCTGGGGATCGATGGGTGGGCGGCAGCGTGCTGGTCCTGCGCTGTGTCTTCCCTGTTGGCACCGCCACGGGCAAGATGGCAATGCCACTTGCTGCCCTCACCTCTCCCTTCCGGAACATGGGCTCACTTGGGCTTGGAGCACATTTCCATTATTCCTTGCTATCTCCTCTTTGGTTTCCTGCCTCTCAAAATAAATATGGATATAAATAGGGTTCTTTTGGTCCAGGGGATTGGTCTACTGGGGTCACTCCCCACCACAAGCGGTCTTTTCTCTGCAGTGGGGACAGAGACCTCCTCTCCATGCCCATGGGCCACACCCTGGCCCGACTGCCTCTCCCCTTTCTTCTGTGACTACAGGCACCCACAGCCCACCTCACCTCCCCATTTCCCTTTCTTTCCCATCCCCACCTGCCTGGGAAACTCTATCTCACTGGTCACTGTCCAGCCAGAAGTCACCTCTTCCTTGTGTGTCTCTTGGCCTCACACAGAGCTCTCCACTCCCTATTGGGGTTCCCTGGGCTTTTACTCACGGAGATTTGATTGTTTAGTTGTCTCCTTCCCCAGCTGAGCATAATTTCCTTGTCTCACCCCATTCCTGGAACATACCAGGTGCTCGAGAAATGCTTGTTGAGTTGACTGAACAGCAGAGTCTTGCCCTGAGCCAATGAATCAAAACCTTCAGCCTGAAATGTTCAACCCTGAACTCAGATATTATTTTTTTTACTGATTCATTATTTAAATACATTCTTTTAACCCCCAAAGTCCCCAGTGAACCAGTTTGAGTTGAAACCAAATCTGTACATTTTCTAAAACCATTGTTCTAGAGTAAAATTAGAACTAATGTCTTCCAAGCTGAAAATTTCCCAAGGCGAAGAATAGAAAGGTCTATAGGTTCGTTGTTCCTTGGGGTTCCCTTTCTGCACCCCCTGTCACATGTCAGACCCCTCTTGGCTCTGAGGCCACGGTTCTCACCCTCTGTGAAGCTTGTCCTTCTCTCTTGATTTACTGTTACAAGGAGCCTGGCAGCCAGGTCTGATTATCCCCCTTTTACAGATGGAGACAGGATGGGTGAGGTGAGGCACCTGTCAAGATAACACAGGCAGGGACCTGGGGCCGGGTCTGCTCCTGCAGCCCAGCTCTGATACACTCGACTTTTTGCCTCTACGGTAGGAAAAACACCTGCCAACCAATTCCCCTAGGATGTCACCATAAAAAGGCTTATGGTATTAGTCCTTTCTGGGGTATTTGCAGACAACTCTTAGGGAAGAGTTGTCTGTAAAAAGAGCTCACTATTTACAGTCCTGGTTTTTCACTGCATCTTCTAAAGTATAAGCTCTCGGTGAAGAAGCACCTGCCATTGGCTTTGCATTCCTTCTGGGATCCTCAGGTGCAGGGCCCACACTTGGAGATTCTTATTCAGTAAATCTAGTGGGGAGGGTGAGTGGGGAGCTGCCTTTTTAACAAGTCAGGGAGGTGAGGCTGTTTGAGAACAATTGCCATATAGCAGGGAGCACCCGGTAGGCAATCAGGATTTACTTATGAAAGGAAGGCAAATTAGAGGAGGGAAGGGCGGGTTGTTCACCAAAGTATTTCATGAAGAGATAATCTTTTCCTGCCGGGCACAGAGTGGGTGCTCACTAACTGTTGCATGTACAGGGAATGAATACCTGTGGTAGTCCAGGTAACCAGAGCAGGTTGCAGCTTCTCTGTGCAGCCTGACAGGACCATGTCGAGCCCCTTCAGGTTGTCGTGCTATCTAGAAACGGTAGCCACCAGCCACTTGTGGCTATTTAAATTTAAATACAATACCACCAATACAAAGCTATGTTCAAAGCTATGTTCAATTTTGAATATGAATCTTTCTTAAATCTATCGCATGTTCCCCCAGCAGAGTTGAATGCTTTCTTGGTGGCTTGTGGTCCCCTATGTGAACCCTCTGATTTCCTTGGGCTATGACACCCATGACTTCAGAGCTCTATTTAGGTGAGCTCCCCCTGCCCCCACCCCCCTGGACCAAGTAGTCCAGGCAGCTGAGTTTTGATCATTTTTTTCTTTTAACAGTTCTTTTTCCACCTTGCACCTTTTATTCATCCATGGGTTTGGAGTTCCACTCATACAGGCAGATACAGTTGTATATAAAGTACGAGTTAATAGGTTTTGACTAAAGACTCACCAACAAATAAAGAGCTTGAATTTCAGAGCATGGGCTTTTTGACATCTATTTTGGATGCTCAGAAACCTTTTCATTTAAATTCTGGTTCTCTAGGGTATTTCAAATACTTGAAACTAGTTGACTTCTTACCTATCACTTGTTTTAAACACAGTTACCAAAGAGATTAAAGTAGTTCCTGCCCCCAAATCTTATTTTAAACTACACAGGAACAGACCTGAGGCTGTCTCCAGTACCTTCTACTACTCCTTTTCTTCTTTTCTTTTTCCCGCCCCCCAAACCAAGGACTTTGAGGTTCTCCTTCTGCACGAGCCACCAAATCCTGACTTTGAGACCATTGGAAAGAGCTTTAGGGAACAGTTGGCTAACCCCAAACCCCGTGGGCACCCAGCCAGGGGCCACCCCTGTCCTCCAATTCCCAGGCTTCTCTCATTCAGTCACATCGCTGCATTCCCAGAATCAGCGTTGTTAAAGAAGAACGTGAGGAAAACACTCCCTAACTTAACAGAGGAACTCTCCGAGGGTGGAATGTCGCGGACCCGGTCTGAGAGGCTTGGGAAGCAAACAACACAAAGCCCACTGTGCGGCAGCCCAGCCCGACCCTCAGAGGCTGCAGCCGCTGGCCGTGGGGGACCCGGCTTCTCCAGCGCAGGTCGCTCCGGAGAGAACCCAGGCCCAAAGCCCTCCAGCCCCAGGCTTGCTCCTCCCCTTGGAAGATAAGAATCCACCAGTTGTTTTCTTCCTGGACGTTGAGTGGGAGAGGGGAGGGAGCATAAATTCACACCCCCAACACACATACTCTGGAGCCCACCAGGTGCCCAGTCTGAGGGAGGTCTGGACGAAGAGTGGGGAGGGTAACTGGGGTCACATTCTTGCAGCCTGCCCTTGGGGTTAGGACTTCTGCTACCCCAAGAGCACTGTCCAAATGCTCTGACCTGTAACTGTAAAAGTTGAGATTATGGGTCCCGAGGCCTGTGCGGTTTCCCGGCGCCATTCTCCCACTTCTATTTGGCTGCCCACCCTCTCCCTGGGTGGCACCTCACCCCTTCTTTCCCCGGGTTCCTCAAATTCTCTACCTTACCCCCTTGGGCAGTTCCCCCCCAGCCCCCAGATGCCCAGCCTGTGAGCACCTGTTGTATTTTGAACGGGAGGTTGGGCTTGGCTCTGCATTGTTTGTGGCCCCGAGTATTTTTCTGACGTGTCCCCATGGTCTCGTTCCCTTTGATTTTCCCGGTGGGCTCCTTGCCAGGGCCTACAGAGCTGCAGCCACCCCTTCCACCCCCAGAGGCTCCCGGCCCTCCCACCACGTGGGGCAGATGGACTGGGCCTGATGGCGCTCAGCAGGCCCCAGAACAGCCCGATCCTGAGAGAGCTGGGCTGTACTCCTGCAGAGGCTAGGATGGTTTTTAAGGAGACATGAGGTAAAAGCCTGAGAGCTCAGGTAAGGACCTGACCCCACATAATATTTTACACAAACAACACAACACAACTTCTGGCTCCCATTGAAAATAAATTGACCTTTCTGCAGTTCTTTTTTCCTTCTTCAAACCAAATATGCTCTCTTTTGTTTTTCCTCCTCCGCACCGGAAACTCTACTTATGATTTTTAAATGGTCTTAACTGGGGAGAGGAAGTTGATTGGCTGGGGAGAGAATTCCAAGCTCAGTCCACATCCCAGAGGACCGAGAGTCAATAGACACTCCGGGCGGCAGGAGACAGGACAAGCCACGAAGTATTTATTTTCTGTGGCTTTGCTCAGGGCTCTGCAGACAGAGCTTTTATTGAATCTGGCCCTGAAACTGCTGGGATTAGGACTTGATTGGCTACTCAGAGAGAAATAAGTGTTCTCAGAAAAAAAAAAGTTGCCATCTCCTGCCCCCTCTTGCCCTCCCTTTCTTTCCCCCTTTTCTACCCCTCCCCGTGGTGGTTTCCGTGTTTTAAAGTTTTCCAAAATTTGCTCGTACTGAGGAAGAGAGTTATGTTTTTCTGAAAATCCCAACACGCCCATCCCGGCTCCACTGTAACGGTGGCTGGCGTCGGTCTCGGGGGCTCCGGGGAGGGGCCGCCGCACACCCGGTGCGCTGCGCGGACAGCCTGGCCTCGCTCCATGTGCCCGGCCTCACGGCGCGGCGGGCAGCCGTGGGGGCATCCCAGCTTTCTTCTACCGCAGGGGGAGCCTCCAACGTGGTCAACGCCGGCTGCCCGTGTGGCGCCTGTACCTGAGGGAGATGCACAGGGCCCGAAGGCCAAGGGCCTGAGCCAGACAGCCTGAGATCGGAATCAGGCAGGGCCATGCGCCCTCCTGGGGTTCTGGAGTTCCTGCTGGGCCTGGGAAGTAGGTTACCAAGCACCTCCGGGGTTCCCGGGCTAATGCCAACCACAGGCTCTGTCTGTGCCCCGAGGAGGCTCTGGCCTGGCCCGGATCTCAGTGTCTCAAGGAGGCCCTCAGGGGCCGTGGGTGACGATGGGTCCCGGCCCCAGAGCAGCACCCAGAAGAGTACACCAGGACCTGATCTGAGGCACCGAGGGGCCGAGACAGACGGCAGCGCCAGCCCCCAGCCTGCCCTCAGCCTGTTTGCCCACTGCTCTCTGCCAGCTTATGGTCTGCAGTGTGGTTGCCTGGGGCACAGCGGGCTGACTGCCGCAGCACGATCTTTTGCTTATTCATTCAAGAAACAACTACAAACAAATACAACATCTACTAGAGGAGCAGAGCTTTGGGGTCCCCCGGGGGGAGTGGTGTGGTGGCTGATCCCCTGGGGTGCGGGCAAGCTGGAGAAAGAACACACTCAGTGAAGGAATGAGAGACCACCACCCAAATGCCTTTACTGTGCTTTGGCCGGAGATTCAGACTGCAGGGTCCCCCCATGCACAGGTCAGCTTCTGCTGGCAGGGAGAGGGATGGCATCTCTGGAGAAGATGCTTGAGCAAAGGAAATGGGGCTAGGGTTAGTACTGCATCTGCAGGGCAGGGGAAGGAGACGGCCCTGGCACGCCGGGTGGGCCAATAACATGAAAACTCTTGGACACAGGCTCTGGCATCAGTCCAGAGATTTGTTGTATGGACAAAACCCGGCAGTGTTGGGTCTGGCCATTTGTTCATTTGTTTCGTTGTTCCAAACTCGAAAAACAGTCTGTGTCGTGGGAGGAGGAGCCGGCTTATCACTGGGGTTTATTGTGGGGCTATTAATAATGAGGGGGGCCCCTGCTCCAGGGTGCAGGAGATAATCTGGGGCCGGCCAGCCCAGTCCCTGGAGCGCCTTCCTCCTGGCCCTACCAAATTCCTCAGAGCCCAGTGGATAAGATTAGCGGTTTCTACTTCCCAAAGGCCCTGGCCTCCTTGGAATTCTTATCCAGCTCCAGGCTTCTTCAACTCTGTGAGAGCTGAGCCAGCCCCTGAGGGTTGGAAGCTCAAAGACCCAGAGGAGGGGCCAGGGCAGGCAGGGGAGTAGCCCCTATCCAGGGGTGACTGGGCCTGAGTCCTTGGAGCCACTTTGCAAAGCCTCCTGCCCCCTCTCCCCTCCCGGGCCACTATTGCTCTCTGTTTCCATGATCCTAAACACAGCAATAAAGGCGAAGGCCTGGCTGCCCACTCCTACAGCCACAGGCAGGAAGGAGAGACGGGCAGGGAAGCCAGGCCTGGACACAGCCTGAGAGGCCTGCCCTGTCCCATGAGCCTCCTGGGGCTACGTCCTAGCTCTCCCCGCCCTGCCTACCAGGTGTCAGGAGCCTTGGGTTCTAGAGCTGACTGACAGCCACGTGCTTTGTGACCTTGGGAAAGTCACTCACCCTCTCTGTGCCTAATGCTCTCATTTCCCACTCTAGGAGGAGATTAGATTAGTCTGTCTCCACAGAACCTGTTATGATAAGGCCAGGGAGAGGTCAGCAGGTTACTCCAGGGTCCAGTCCTTCAGGGTGGTGTGGGAGTTCTCTCACGGAGGGGTGCTGGGGACACCCTGCCCCAAGACTGCATGGGATCCTGGTCCTCCCTGCAGTTCCCAGACAAGACCATTTCATTCCTGAGTCCTAGGAGCTCTCCTCCAAGAACGAGGGCCACCATGGTGACTTGGGCCCTCCCCCAACCCTGCCAAGCCTGCTGACCTCTGCTCCTAGCAAAATCCCAGCTCTGAACTCGGTAACCCCTGTGGGCTGCCCTTCCTCTGTGGTCTGAGTTAACCCAAGGGCAGAGGAAGGCTGAGAAGCTGCAGACCACCCTCCACCTTCCAGATGCTGGAGAGGGGCTTCAGGGTGGAGAGGGGGGACAGACCTTTGTGTGATCAGCAGCTGAGGGTGGCCTGGGATGACCAATCCACAGCCCATCCAGTGAGGAGATGCTGGGGTGGCCTGGAGGCCTCCCAGATGGGAAGGGGAAGGAGGGGTCTGGGTGGACTCGGCTGGCATCAGGTCACCAGGCTGGAGTGGGGATGGGGGTGGGCTTTGAGGATTAGCCGGAGAAGGAAAGAGCCACACTGGGGAGAAGAGGCCAACCTTGCAGCCTGGCCAGCTGTATCCTGCCAAGTTCAGCCTCCTCTTTTGCTCCTACCTAAAACAGGACTGACCTACGGCATGGATTGAGCCCCACACCTGGTTCTCCTCTTCAAGACCTGTGGTTTCAACCCTGGATGCAGTCTGGAATCTCCTGGAGAGCTTGGAAAACCACTGATGCCGGAACCCACCACTGAGATTCCAATTTAATTGGCCTGCAGTGTGACCTGGCTGTAGGGACTAACCTGCCTCCAGGTGAAGGGCGCCTTCTCCAGCCTCCCTGCAGCTCCTGCCCAGGGACACATTACTCACTGGGATGACAGTTGACACACATGGCCTCTCCTACAGTGAGGGGCTGACTGCTATACGCTGGCCACCCTGAGCAGGCATCTTCACTCCCACCTGCCACTTAGCCACAAGTTCAAGTCAGGCATGTGGGGGGCATCTTGGGTGGGTTGCCCTCCACCACTGTCCAGAACTAGCTGGACAGTGCCCCCACCCCCACCCAGACAACCGAGGTCCCGGCAGGAGCAGTGAGGGTGGTGATGGGCAGCAGGGGCTGGAAAGGGCCAGTTGTGCAGGTCAGGCTGGCCTGGGGTGTGCATTTCTCCACTGAACAGGCCTTGCTGTGGTCTCCAGCCTCCTCCTTATCACTAAGTCCGGGGGAATCATCTCAGGCCTTTTCAAACGGTGATGTCGAAGTGGTGGGCTGTCCCCTCCTCTGGCTCCTGCCTGGGCCCTGAGTCTCCTCTCGAAGGACTCCTCTGTCTCCCCTCGAAGTACTCCTCTGTCTCCCCTCGAAGGACTCCTCTGTCTCCCCTGCTACTTGCCCCCAAGTGTGGGTTCTCCTGGGGCCTGTCCTTGGTCCTGTCCTAGCACCACACTCTCTCAGGAGGAACTTCATCCAAACATGCCCTCTTTGCCCCAAGGACCCCAACTCGTCTCCTTCTGGGTTTCAGACCCCTGTATCCAACACTTACTGAAACTCCCCCCAGAGGCCCCTCAAACACCCCAAATCACCCCATCCATACCCCTAAACTGCTCTTCCTCCAGTCTTCCCTGTCTCAGCAATGACTGTCCCAGCCCGTGAAATGCTTCAACCTTGACATTGACTCCTTCCTGCCCCTGCTCCCAACTGAGCCCACTTGGCTGATTTACCACCGATGTCTCCATTCTGTTTCTCCGTCTCTCTCCACCAGCCTGGTTCAGGCCACCATCGTTTCTCACTGCTGCAATAATCTGAGTTTCCCAAGTCCTCTCTCGTCCTCCCTTCAAACCTTTCTCCACACGGCAACCACAGGGAAGTTTGAAACATGAGAGAATGGATATGTCACTTCTTGACCCATCAGCTCTCCGTGGCCCCCCATTGCTCTTAGGACAATGTCCTCTCAAAGGAAGTTGACTCTTCCTCCATCCTGGCCCCTGTCTGCCTTTATCTCCTCCCTCTGCTCCCTCCTCCCACCCTACCCCACTCCACATTCCAGCTGTTCAGTCTTCTTAGAGTTCCCCAGTGGACCATGGTTTATACCTCTGGAATGGCCTTCCCCTTTTTATGCAGTGAACTCCTATCCATCCCTCAAAACATCACTTCAGTGCTACTTCCCCTGGGAAGCCTTCCAAGACTTCTTGGTCTGTGTGCAGAAGTGAGCTGGAGTGTGTCTTGATGTTTCACAGTGGGGAGACACCTGCTCTGGATTTCACAGTGGTGACTCTTTAAATTTCCGCATCGCACAGGGAACGTGTAGCCCTGCAGAGGGACTGCAGAGCGTTCAGATGAGGGAGAGATGGTCACAAAGCCCCTGCATGGTGTGGGGCTTATTGTGGGGTGCTGATCAGACTTTTGCAGGTCACTGGCAGAAGCTGCAGTGTGAACTTCACCCACGTCCTAGGTGAGCGTTTGGTCAGGAGAGTTCTGGGATGGGAAGCAGAGGTCCGCCACCAGGGAGCCTGCGGGGCTGATGGTCGCCCCCTGCGTATTGCTAGGGGTTGGAGCCACATGGGGGTATTGTTTGTCAAAACCCAGTGAATGGACACTTAAGATCTGAGCATTTTATTGAATATGTATTTTATATAAAAAGAAAAAGCATTGAAAACAAACACAAATTATCTGCATGCTCAAGTTTAGGGGGAAATGAACTGATGTCTGCAATTTACTTTGAAATGTGTCATGAAAAGTGCAATGGGCAGAGAGGGAAGGATAGACAGACATGTAGTAAAGCAAGTACACTAACAAATTAGTGGTGGAACCGAGGTGGTGGGTAAACAGGTCTTCACTGTAAACTTCTTTCAACATTGCTGTATGTTAGAAAAATTTAAAAACAACTTTGTAATAAAATGCTGGGTGGGGGCTGGGCTGGGAGGACGTAGAGGCAGACCTCTGTCAGAGAGCTGGTACCTCTCCTAGGACTCTTGGGGGCCCTGAGACCCCCTGCATGGTGAGCTCCCTGGGGCAGGGACCATGCCTGATTTTTCGTTGCTTCCCCCACATCTGGCACGGTGCCTGGCACGTGGTGGGGGCTGGGAACTGTTTGCTGGGTTAAGGAAAACGATCCACCAGGTGCTTTGACTGTACATGAGCCAAAGGTGACTCCAGCCTCTGCCAGCTGCCCACAGAGACCCCTTAACATTGCCTCCTGGGTGGGGATAGTTAGGGCTCAGAGTCCCGTTGTCCTCAGATGGGAGGGGGCTCCCTGGCCTGGTATTCCGAGTGCTCCAGAGCCCCCCACCCACCTCTCCAGCATTCTTCCTGCGGCTCCCAAAGAGAGCCATCTGCCCAGGCAGCCCTGGCCCCTGCCTTGCATTTCCCAGCCTCTGTGCTTTTGCCCATCAGTGCTCCTGCCTGGAATGCCTTCCCTACTCTGCCGACCCATCTGAGCTGACACCAGCCTTCAAAGCCTTCACCTCCAGGAAGCCATCCTGGCCAGCATAGCAACTCTCAGCTTTGACTCCTCCGACACTCATTGGCCTTCTGCTCGCCTAGTCCTGATCAAACAGTTTTATTCATTAATTATTAAGCACTTCCAGTGACTCCCTTCTTGTGTGTCCAGCTGATCTCCTGGGGTCCCTCCCCAGGGTTCAGCACAGGGTCTGGCAGGGCAGGTACCCAGGCGAGCTGGGTGACAGATCAGTGAAACTTCAGGGCCAAAACTGCAGTCCTGGGCCCAGAGTGGAAGCCATTTTTATGAATGAAACATCTGAAATTGAAACCTGCCAACATGAAGACAGAAGCCAGGCTGCACATTGCTGACCGGCCCTTCAGCAACCAGTGTGGATCCTAGAAGCTGAACGTCCCAGTTCTGTCTTCTCCAGAGCCTCATCCTTACCTTCTCCCCGACCTGGATGGGGTCTCACATTTGCCCCGCTCCCCCATCCCTTCCCAAGCTGCTGTCTGTAAAATGATCTTTCTATATTTACTTAAACTTCTATTTAAAGAGGAATTCCTCACAATTACTCAGCCGCAGAGAGCTGACACTGTTTGGCTCTGTTTATTTAGTTTCTCCTAGTGATTGGCAAAATGTCCTCAGTGGCTTTAAAAAGCAGATATAGACGAATGACCTGTTGATCATAAAATAAAGTATGATGTTCTTTTCTGTCCTCATGGGAGATGGCATGTGGAGGGGACGTGCCTCACCACCCATCCATGGAAATGCTAACTCCAAGCATTTCTGAGGTTGTGTTGATGAGGCGGTTTTGTGATTTTTGAAAAGAACGCATGTCATCCGGACGTGAATATGTGTGTGCATATAGTGTGACAGTTTGGCACACACAGCTTTAAAACAGCTCCCATGTTGAAAACACGCCCATTCTCACAACTTCACAAACAGCAAAGGGCAGACAGATGCCAACAAAGGGCTGAAGCAGGGATTAATACATCTATTTTTTCTTCAAAAATGTTTAATTGATACTTGGTTTTTGTCCAGCAGTGAACTAAAATAGTAAGTTATTTATGTAGAAATAATTCCCAAGGCTCTCCCCTCCCTTCTCCATAACCCCTCTACTCCTCTCCTACCTCACCCCCGACACAATGACCTTAGGGAACATCCAGGAAAAACCCCCGCTATGACAAACCCAGAGAGAAGGGTTGTGCTGACTATCACTTGGCAATCTGGGGATTTTCAGGGGCACGGTGCTGTGCCGTGTGCGCTCCAGTTAGCCCCGACACTTTGAAAAGCATGTTGAACTGTTGAGCGTGGGAGGCAGGGACCGTCATCACACCTCCCAAAAGGTGACCCCGACTAGACTATCCCACTGCTGCCTCTTGCTTTCTGTGGAGCCCCCAACAAGTATCGCCCCCCACCCCAACTCCTCCAGGACCTGGGGGATTCCTAGCTCCTTACCCCATTGCCCACCCCTTCCAGGACGCTTTCCCCAGCCAGCCAGCCCTTCTGCTGCTGGCTCCTCTGTGTGACCGAAGCCTTCAGAGCCCTCCACCACCTTTCACTGAGTGCTTTTCCGATAGCTTTGTGTGTGCGTTTGAGCTCTGCAGCCAGACTCTGCCCCTTCGAGGGGTTCTGTACCTGTACCTAGAGCTCCTGCAATGTCCCCATATCTAGATACAGTGGGGACACGCACACAGCAGGTGGTGACAGCATGGGCTTTTTCCTCAATTCTCTGGTCTGTGTTAACATGGATCAGTTCTGGAACCCAAGAGATACGGGTTGTCGACTGAGGACTCTTCCTGGAAACCTTGCTTCTGCTAGGCCCACGTAGAGGCTGGCGGCAGAAGCCACCCAACCCCATGGGCACGACTTCCCTTGCGGAAGCCACCAGAGCTTCACCTCAGGGTGGGCGAGCAGACTGGAAAGCAGAACCTGGGGCAGACGGCAGAGCTGGACTGCAGAGCCACCTTCCTGTCCACCACTGGCTCCTCTGCTCCAGGAATGGCTGGCAGGGCCTCCTCTGGGTTCCAGGTTATTCTAGAGTTTATGACTGATCCATCCTTCACTTCTTCCTCACTCGATGGCCTTGCTTCTCAGAAAACCAAGGGACCATTTCAACAAAAAAGGTTGGGTGAATGAAGATACCATATCTGGGGACCTCCCCCATTCCTAAAGCAAGCCATCCTCAGACAGCCACAGGGCCCAACAAGCAGCCCAAGCAGCCCACGGGGACACCCTTCCAAGCCCAGCCCCATCGCCCCTCCGTGGTGTAGGCAGTCCTTTCATCACCCAGTTCCTCTGAAGTCCTGCTCAGATGCAAATGTTGATAGACACACTAAACAATTTTCAGCTGTGAAAACCTTAGCTTGAATTAGTAGTTATCCAACAAACATTTATTGAGCACCTGCTATCTTCCAGGAGCTCCGCTCAAGGGGCACTAAACAGGGCAGGTGGATTGCAACTTTCACAGAGTGTACAGTCTAGTCCAAGGGTTCCCAAACTTTAGGTGCATCGGAAGCCCCTCAAGGGCTGGTTAAGACACAGAATCCTGGGCCCTGTCCTCACAGTTTCGGATTCAGTAGGTCTGAGGTGGGACCTGAGAGTTTGCATGTCTAAGTTTCCAGGTGATTCTGACGCTGCTGGTCTGGGGGCCACACTTTGAGAACCCCTGGTCTAGCAAATTCCCCTAGGGCAGGTGATTTTGAAGGAGAAAAGATTAGTGGTCCAGAAAGAACAAAGGGCCCATGAGCGATCAGCAGCACATGAGCCTGGAGGTTTCATCTGAAGAGCCACTGGGCTAGATGTGCACTAAGATCCTTGGTAGGTCTTATTATGTGAGGATGGGTGACTTGGTGATTTGGCACGTGGCAGAAGGATGGCCTTTTGGGAAGTGGGCTGTGAGCACAGGCCCAGGGGCTGGAACTGAGGACACACAGGGGTTGGGCAGGTGCTGGAGAGGAGGAGGCTCTGAGGCTGCCTCTGCTTCCCCAGCTTGTCTCGGCTTCAGTGTCCTCCCAAGCAGCCCCCCACCCTGATACCCCTGCAGTCTGGAGGGGGCGAGGAGGGCGGGCCGGGGCCAGCGAGACCTGGGAGCCTGCACCGCCCAGGGCACCTACAGTTTTAGAATCTGGAGAGCAGATGCCTCTGCTTGCTAAGCAACTCATGAAACAAACAGTTTGCTTCAGGGCTTTCTTTTTTGAAGCTGACTTTTTTGTCTGGGTGGGGAGATATGTGTACAGATAAGCTTCTCACAGTGATGACATCACAAGAATAATAAAAATGACATTTTGCACGCTGTCTTTCATCCCTGAGGCACATTCTTCAAAACAATCGCAGGTTAGTTCCCCTATTGACCAACTCCAGGGGTGGGGATGGGAGCAGGACAGGGTGCCCCTTACACCCAGGAGGCTTTGCCAGCAACTTCGGAGGGGTTTGGGGCAAGTCGCCTTAACTCTCAGAGCCTCAGTTTCCTCATCTTATACATGGGTCAAGCTAAGAGGTTTTTAAGGTCCCTTTCAGTCCCCAATTATATACATGAAATGGATTTTAACCGGGCGTTTGATCAAAGCTTTGTTCAGTGGAATCTCCATTGCAGCCATGCTTCTTATAGCTGAATCTGACCTGGGCACGCATAAGGAGGACTTTTCCTTTGGATATGGTTAAACGTCAGGGGCTGCCCCAGAGGTCTCCTTGTGAAAAATAAGACAGAATAATTCATCAAAATTAGGTGCAGGGACTTGGCAGGGCCCAGGCCACGAGGCCCCACGAGGCCCCTGGAGGCTCCAGCGTCCTCAGCTCCACAGTAAATCCGCCTCTGTCTGCGGTTAAAGGCCCACGGCCGTTCTGGGGAAAGCTCAGTATCCGGGGTGCCAGAGGCCCTCGAGGCCGTCGCGGGCTTGAGCCGGCATTTCGCAAACCTGCGTGTCTCCCAGCCCATCCCGCCCGGCCCGGCGGTGTTTTGGCCCCGACACCGTGGTTGCCAGGCAACTGTCTATCCTATAGGAATTCACACTCGTTCTTCTAGGCAGACGCACATTTAATTCCAGACCAAGAGTGCCCCGCGGGGCGGGCGTCACCGGCCTGCGCCCTCACAGAAATAGCCCCAAGTGTTGAGTCCAAAGTAGCCGAAGGAACTGATACTCACATTTGATCTTATTCCCCGAAAATAGCTGGGTCCTGTTTACGGGGCTGCTCGGAGAGCCAGCTCCCACGCCCGGCCCGCTCTCGGCTTCCTCCCTGCTGCCCGGGGCCGGCTGGCTGTGGCCATGACCGAGACGATCTCGGTGACTCAGGGACACGGGCATGACGGAACAGCCCAGGCGTTCGGGTGGGTGGGTGGCGGGGGTGGAGGACGTGCGACAGTCTTGAATTCCAGGCGGGACCCTTGGTCCCTGCCTGCCTGTTCTTGACCAAGGCCAGGTGTGGCCGCAGCTGGGGGTGGGGACTGGGGAGGGCGTCCGGGCCCCCCGCCGGGTGAGCCAGGCCCTACCATCCCCTCCAGGCAGCGGACCCAGCTCCCTCTGCCAAGGGCTGGTGCTCGGGGCCATGGTGCTCTGCCTTGGAGCCACTCTGGAATCACCTGGGGAGCTTGGAATCACCTTGGAATCACCCTGGAATCACCTTGGAATCACTTGGGGATCTGACGTAACCATGAGAATCTCACGTGCAGCCAAGGCTGAGAGCCAAGGGGCTCCTGCCCAGAGTTCCCTCCCTGACCAGCTGCTGAGCTTTTCCCTTTTGGCAGGCGGCTCCGAGGGCCCAGCACCCCTGACGGTCCGAGGCCCTCCCCTGCACGGGGCAGCACTGCTCGTCCTGCCAGGAGACAGCATTCCTCTGGCTCCCAGACCCTCAGCCCGGCGGTGAGGTCTCAGCCGTGGGCCTGCAGTATGTCCTGCCCAGGGCCAGGCCCCCAGTGTGGGTGCAGGGACAGGATCCCCTAGTGTGCTGGGGAGCAGCCAGACCCCTGGAGAAGCGGCTGGATGCTGGACAGGGCTGAGCCGGAGAGGTGGGGTCTCCATGGAGTGAGGGGCTGGACATAGGATATAGTTGCCGGGCTTGGGAAATATAATAAAGGCCTTGTGTCTATTGTCAAAAATAGGGCAGTCAGCTCACAAACAAGCAAACATATGCTAACCATGAAAATAAGCTTTGACAGTTTGTTCATGGGCTGGTTTTTTAAGTACAGTATGGAGCTGGTTGAATAATTAAGCAGCACGAAACAATCAATCACACTGCCTGTAATAAAATTCAGACCATCCTATTGAGATAAAAATCAAATCAACATCATACCTACTAAATAATTCAAAAAAGAAGACT
The DNA here is from genome assembly GCF_015220235.1 of Choloepus didactylus. Lineage (NCBI taxonomy): Eukaryota > Metazoa > Chordata > Mammalia > Pilosa > Megalonychidae > Choloepus > Choloepus didactylus. Next base: position 31,690,319 of record NC_051322.1, on the reverse strand, counting down.
GCAACAATAGTAAATTGTTAAAAAAGAGTTGGTTGTCTGGGTCCTTCCCCGAGGTCCCCCCTGTACCCCCAGCACCCCACTACTCCTCACTTGGAGCCATATGGGCTCCTCACCAAATACAAGGAGAAGCCGCAGGTGCAGGGACCATCCTCCAGGCAAGAATGACCTAGATCTTGGGTCCTGGGAAGAGGAGCGGACTGGGGGCTTCTCTGTGGCATCTGGCCTCCCACACCCCCAATGGCAGCAACAGGGTTCCAGGGCCACCGCTTGTGGCAGGGGAGTTCAGGGAGAGCCCCTGTCTTCGGGGCACACAGGGCTTTGCTGCCGCAGCTGGCCTGACCCAGAGTCCCTGCCCGCGAGCATCCTGGCGCTGGCAGCAGCAGGTTGAAGTCCTCGGCCCCCCTTTGCCCCCGTGCTCACCCCCCAATTCCTCAGCCTGCCTCAGTCACACCCAGGCTTGGCTGCTGTCCCTTCTTCTTTGCACCTTCACCTTCCATCTCCCTGAGCCCAGTAGGGACAGCTTCAATCACAGTGATGTGGGGAGAGGACTTTTGTTCCCAAGTGGAGATGGGAAGGTCAGAGCCCCAGATCGGGAGTCTGGAACGTCAGCAGGTCACTCCACCTCTCTAGTCTCAGCTTCTCCTTCTTTAAAGTGGGGGTGATTCCCAATATCCTGCCTGGCGCCAAAGGCTGAGCTGCCGAGGTGGGTGGGCTGCAGCCCTGAGCCGGATGCCGCAGGGGCTGCAGGGGCTGCAGCAGGCACAGACCCTGGGCCGGCCCTTAGTACCCGCTCTTGAATTCAAGACCCAGGCGAGTTCCCGAGGTGTCGCTCCCAGTGCACCTGGGGGGCCTGGGCCCAGCCCTCCTTTGTTCAGTAACCTGCCCCATGGTCCTAGGTAGTCACTAGCTGTCTTGGGCCTCAGTTTTCCTCACCTACAAAGTGAGACTAATGACACTTCTCTCATTTAACTCAACTTCAATATAAAAACTTCTTTGGTCTATTTAAAAACTACTTGTATAATATGAGATAAATGTTGGTTGTGAAAGTTTCAACCATTTGCAAAGCATAGAGTGAGCTGCCTTCTTCCCTTCCTAGGGCTGCACTCAAGCACCCCCTCCATGTGGCCTGCATCCACGGCTTACTCACGTGCATCTATTCTGGGGTGTTGCTTTAATCTGTTCTGTGATTTTCTTTCCTCGCTGAACACTGTACCTTGGAGACTTTTCCATGGCTGTACATATGGGTCTCCTCGTTCTTTTTCAAAGGCAAATGTTATTCCAGACTTTGAAAATATGACAAGTTATTCCGCCAGCCCCTTTTTATGATGGAAAAGCACCTTGAAAAGAACAGAGCTCTCAGGAAACACACGAGATCCCAGGATGGGGTTGAACAAGGTAGAGGGAGAAGAAGGAGTGGTCTGGACTTTTCATGAATTTGGTTGCCTCTGAGAGCTGTTGTCATAAATAATTAGATCTGTGAAGACTCCAGGCTCTGTCCAGGAAGGGCTCAGAGTCTCCAGGTCCGGTGGTGCCTCAGGCTGTTGCAAAGGGCACGATGCCCACAGGGTCAGAGCCCTGGGCCCAAGGGGAAAAGTCAGGCTGGACCCTAGAGGCAGGGGCCCTGAACTGGCCTGGAGAACTGGGCTGGTGGGCTGGGCAGGGACAGCCGGGGCCTGGTGAAGCAAGGGGTGACTCGCGTTCCCCTCCCTTGCCTTCAGGCCCCTGCATCTGGGGTCCAGCCTGACTTTCCCCTGTCGGACCCAGGGCTCTGACCCAGTGGGCATCATGCCCTTTGCCACAGCCTGAGGCGCTGCCGGACCTGAAGACTCTCTGAGCCCTTCCTGGGCAGAGCTTGGTGCCTTCGTGGGATAAATGAGAAGAATGGGCTCAGGGCTGGGCTTTCTCAGGGCCTGAAATGTGGGCATTTTAGTTGAATCTGAACCCAGCCCTGCTGAGACCTGAAGTCTGCTCCCTCATCCCATTCCCACCCAGTCTCCTGGGCTGGGGGTGGGCAGAGGCCAGCTTAAAAGGGAGGCAGGAAAGGGGTGGACATTGATCAGACAGTTTGTGGGGTAACCACCTGCCACACCCATTACACTCCTGACCCGCTGTCAGAAGGTCACACGTATAAAGCATTGTTTGTAGGGGCAGGATTTTATTCTAGGGAACTAGTTAGCAACTTATGGCAGAGTAAATGAGATTAAGGTGCTTAACCTTACTGGGCCTCGGTGTCTTCTCCTGTAAGTGGTGATGACAATGCCTAGTGCTCAGCTTGGTGTGAGGAGTAAATGAGTCAATGCATGTGAAGGACTAGGAACAGTTCTGGGATCTGGAAACGACTCACTGGACGATGGACCCACAGAGCAACCTTAAGAGGGGAGACTGGAGACAGTGGGTAGAGGGATGGTTTCCCAAGGTGTTCCGGTTTGCTAATGCTGCTGTTATGCAAAATACCATAAAAGGATTGGCTTTTATAAAGGGGGTTTATTTGGTTACAAAGTTACAGTCTTCAGGCCATAGTGTGTCCAAGGTAAGTCATCAACAATCGGGTACCTTCACTAGAGGATGGCCATTGGCGTCAGGAAAACCTCTGTTAACTCAGAAGGCATGTGCCTGGTGTCTGCTTGCTCCCAGGTTGTGTTTCAAAATGGTGTTCTCCAAAATGTTGCTCTTGGGGTGTTTTGTCCTCTCTTAGCTGCAGCTGCTCTTCAAAATGTCACTCTCAGTTACTCTGAGGTCCTTCTGTCTGTGAACTCCTTTATAGGAATCCAGTGATCCAATTAACACCCACCCTGAGTGGGTGGGGTAATACCTCCATGGAAATTATCCAGTCAAACATTTCACTCATAGTTGATTGAGTCACATCTCAATCAACTATGAATTGATTGAACACTCAATCAAAGAATTCCAATCTAATCCACACTAATACGTCTGCCCCACAAGATTGCATCAAAGAACATAGGGTTTTCTGGGGGACATAATACATCCAAACTGACACATACCTCGTATGGGCAGGGTAGTAGAAGCCAGCACAGTCAGGCGGAGCACCCCAGGGCTGGCGACAAGGAGCCACCACCTGCCCAGCCTGAAAGAGGGAGAGGGAGAGTCTGTGGCCAGGGAGAGGGTCAGAGAGCAGGGAGCGGGCATCCAACGGGAGCTGTGGCCTCTGGTGGAGGGACACGGCCATTGTGAAACCTCAGCTGTGGGGAGGAGTGGGGGTGAGTACTTGGACCTCTCTTCCTTTATCCTCCCATCTCCCGGCTGAAGCCGGCAGCAGCGGGGCAGGGGTGCAGCCCTGGCTGAAGCCACACGGGGAAAGATGGAGGGTCGATCTGGAAGGGCAAGCAGATTCATCATCTCGATTGTCGCCACCATCATCGTCATCACATCTACTCCATGGGAGCAGTGCCTGATGGGAGATTTTGCTTCAGATAAGAAAGGATCTCCAGGACATATTGAGAATAAGAAGCAAACTATAGATCCACACTCACAGTAAGACCCATTTATACAGCAAAAGAAACCCCACGCTATGTACGTTTATGCATGTAAACACACAGGGGAACCTGGAGGGGCCACGCCAAGCCTTTGAAGTAGTGACTCTGGGAGGGTCTGGGGAGGGGAGATGGACATGTTCTCTGACTCCTGATGTTTCTGTATCATCTTAATCACATACCATTAGAATCTATTCATGATTATTTGTTTAATTTAAAAATAAAAAACTGAACAAAAACAAGGAGCAGACTGGCAGGCATCCTCCAACTACTCGGAGACTTTCTTCCAAGAAGCCTTGACACCTGGGAGGGTCTGAAAACCTGGATTTGGTCAAGTGCCACCTCCTAGCCCCTTCACAGCTGCCCTGCGCTGCAGGGCCCTCTGCAGGAAAATGGGACTCACAAGATTTTTTTCTTCCTGTAGCATGTGCTTGTGAAGAACAGAAGAATGAGAAGATACCTGTCTGCAGAAACATCCTGCAGTAACTGCAGTGCATACTCTGTGTCCTGTCGGGGTGCCCCTGAACCCACTGCAAGGGCAGGGGGAGAGCCGTCATTTCTCCATGGCCCTGACCGTGCCTGGAAGGAGCCCGGCCCAGAGCTGGTGCTCAAGAGAAGCTTGAACGAATGCATGATGGGGTCAGCTGTGAGCCCAAAAGAAGGACGTGAACCCAAACGACCCCTGTGTTACTGAACCCAAGGGTCACCCTCAGTCCTTGCCTTACGGGTCCATCAATGGCATCGACACGGGTCATCCCCGCTCCTTGAATCCCTTTCTTCGCCTCCTTTGCAGACACTCCTGCCTTCCCTGCCGCTGCCTCCTCTTCCCCTGACCTGGTGAGTCGGGCCCAGAGTTCAGCCCGCAAGTGCACTCGGCTCTCCCGCGGTGACCTCACCAAGCTCAACCGTTTGCTGAGAGCGTCCACGTTCATTCTCCTGCCCAGGACTTGCTCCTGAACTCGGGGCCCTGACGTCCAATGGACTTATCAGACTCAACACAGCAAACCTGAACTCTTGAATCCCCCTCCAAAACTGCTGTCCCTAAGGGGCTCCCTGTCTGGGTTAATGGCAGCTCCATCCTTCTATTGCTCAGCTGAAAACCTTGCAGTCATCTTCAACCTCTCTCTTTTTCTCATGGCCGACATCCAGCCCATCAGGAAACCCCATGGACTCTGCCTTCTGGATACACACCAGAATCCGGTGGCTTCTCATCCCTCTTGTCACCACGGTAATCTCACCTGCCCTTGTTCCCTACAGTCTAATTTCAACCCAGCAGCCAGAGGAGTCTTTAAAAATGTAAGCCGTATCACTCCTCTCCACAAAACCCGAAACCCTCCAATGGCCCCCTCTTTTACCCGAAGTAAAATCCAAAGACTGTCTCAAATCCACGACAGTGGTTCTCAAAATAAGGTCCCCAGACTTGTCACAAGGACATCACCTGAAACCTGATAGGAATGCAGATTTGCAGCCCCCACCCCAGACCTACTGAACCAGAAACTCTGGGGCGGGGGAGCAGCCGTCTGTGTTTCCCAAGCCTTCCAGGGGATTCTAATGAGGCTCACTCAAGTTTGAGCACCACTGGTTTACAGTGACCTGGTGATCTGCCCCTGCCACCACGACCACCTCATCACCTCTCCCCTCCCTATTAATTACATCACTGCAGCCAAATGGGTTCCCTTGCTGATCCCTAAGCCCTGCAGACCCTCATGGCCTGGGCCTTGGCCCTGGCTGTCCCCTCTGTCCATGTCTGCACTGCTCACTCTCTTACCTCCATCCTATCTTGGTTCAAACGTCGCTTTCTCAGCGAGTCTTTCCCTTCCCACCCTATTTAAAATTGCATCTCTATTTTTCATGACAGCACTCATTATCATCTAGTATTTCATACAGCTTATTTATGGTGCTTATTGCTCACGGACTAACTTCTCCCACTAGCGTGTCCGCTCCATTTGGGCAGGGATCTTGATTCTTGTGTTCCTGGATGTGTCCTGAGTGCCACGGTGGCTCCTGTCTCAGAGCAGGCCCTCAGCAAGTGCTTCCTGAATGAATGAAGGTCCACATAACCCCAAAGACATCAGTCGTCATTTATTGGGCAAATATTGTGTTCTGACTTCATGTCAAATGTCAGCTCTAATCCCCTCAAACTCCTTGCGAGGTACATAGCATGAGCTCCATTTTATGGACAGAGAACTGGACTCAAAGAGAGGTTAAGCATTTTGCCAAAAGTTGCCCAGTGAGAGGGGGTGGTATTTAGTGTCTTTCTGATTTTGAAGCCTCTGCTTTTTCCCTGATACCAGGAGGCCGCTCCCCACCCCACCCCCTCCCTGCAAAGGGCGCCTGAAGCCCCCAGCACGAGGTGACACACAGCCTCATGACCCGGACAAACCCATCCTTGGAGAAACACACAGTCAAAGACAACACAGGACCCAGCCGGCGGGACCGATCCATCCAAGGGTGAGAGCACAAAGAAAGCTCCGGAATTTCTCAGCGCAACGCCTGGCTCCTCGGCGTCTGCCGCGGTGAGGGGGCTGGGGAGCGGGTGGGCTGGCGTGGCGGGCAGGACGCCATCCAGCTTTCTCTAGCTTCTCAGGCAGCCCTTTAGAGAATGCGCCCCTTCACCCAGTCTCCAAGCAACCGCCTTCTGCAGCGGGCGGGAAACTCGGGGAAACGATCCATTAATGATACGTTAGGAAACCCTTACTGAAAATAATTACACCCTCCTTGGAGTGCGACGTGTCAAAACACGCTTGGAGGATTCATCAGTTCAGGCGGAGCCCCAAGGCTAGACCCTTCCTTCCAGCCCCCACCTCCCACACCCTCCTGCCCCCGCCAGCCCACTCCCCCCCTCCCGCTCACTGTAGCTCCCCCTTCCTCCAGCCCCTCTCTCCCCTCCGGCCCCCTCCTTCCAACCCCCTCCCTCTCACTCACTCCTTTCCTCAACCTGACATTTCTACCACTGTCTACACCCCCGCTTCCCTAAATGAGATTGGAAAAATGGGGGGGGGGCACCCACAAAATCCACACCCCGTCTCTCTTATAAACCACATTACTTATAAGGTTCAGGGGATGAACAGCATGTTTTCAGAATAAAACTCCAGAAGCACCTAGAAGGTTTCAAATCGGGCTTCCCTGGGAAACCCAGGGTGGATGTCTTCATAGCTGGGTGCTTGAAACCTGATCCCTGTGGCCAGGATTGCAGAACCAGGTAGACCCAGGCTCCAACCTCTGTGTGACCTCAGTCCAGTCACCTTACCTCTCTGGGCTTCAGTTTCCTAATATGTAAGATGGCCATGACAATTTTGAAAAGTTGTGAAAACCAAATGACATCTAGCTGATGGACATGTTACCTGGTACATGGTAGGCGTGTAATATAGGACAAACATGACTTAATAGTGAAAAATGAAAAGTAGTGAACAAGTTTGGAGAAGAAGAGATCCCAGTGGGCTGGAATACTTGTCAAGAGTTGGGCCTGAAAGCACCTGGAAGACTTGGAAAGTCAGGGGACAGGGACAGTCTTCCAGGCCGGAGGGTGGGGGATCTGATAGAGGGAGACAGAAACACTCAAAAGCATCCAAGAGTAAGCTCCTTTGTTTACTCAGTGCTACTCCCATTAGAATTCAGGCTCCACAAGGATGGACTGTGGCTGGTTCTCCATCCTCCCAGCTTCGGGGCGGCGGGTTGGACAGCCCAGGCCCAGTGGGACCAGGAAGGCTGGCCACCCGCCACGAGGGGAGCAGGGGATGAGGGGGCCCTCCCTCCCCACCCCACAGCTTGCGTTGGGGAACCAGCCACACCATCGCTGTCAACTTTGGGGCCCGATAAAGACTGCAGAGGACTGGTGACCTCTAAGAAGCTGCTCATGGCCCCCACAGACACCCACCTCCTCCTTTCCTGTCAACAAGGCCAGTTCCAGCCTTCCAAGGCCCTGACAACAGAGGCAGGGCCCAGCTTCATGGTGGCGTCACCCTGAGCGGGAAGCAGGGGGCCGTGGGCTCTGCATTTCAGAAGGACGCAGCCTGGGAGTGCCCGTGGGGAGGGCAGGCAGCTGCAGGGCCTAGGGCCCAAGAGGCAGAACGGGCTAGAAGGGGAAGGAGAGGCTGTGGTCCTGCTCCTGACAGTCACCCACCGTGCCATCCGGCTTCCCGCCCTTTCTGTGCAATTCCAACAAAATCACCCACAGTTGAGAGCTTTTGCCAGGTCCCTCGAGATCATCCCCTTTTATTTTTGAATATTGATATAACATGTTTATTGAAAAATATTAAAACAACACGAAAAGGCACAGGACATTCACATGGCATTTTTAGGGCAGTGAAACATTGTGTGTGAAACCATAAGGGTGGGTATATGACATCACACATTTGTCAAAACCCATAGAACTGCGCAACCCAGTGAGCGCAAAGTGTAAACCATGGACTTTGTTGCTAATAATGTTTCCAAATTGGTTCACCAGTTGTAACCAATGTACCACACTAATATAAGATGTCAACAATAGGGGAGACTGGGTGTGTGATATATAGGAACCCTCTGGGCAGTTTTTTCTGTGAACTAAAAACTGTTCTTAAAAAAAGTTTATTAGTAAAAAACACATACGAAAAATGTCTAAAGGAAGAAATGAATGCCTACTCCACCCCCTGCCACCTCCTGCTTTCATCCCCACTTCTGGAGGTAACAGTTTGGTTTATGTTGTCCCATCCATGGTGTTTTTATTCCTTATTTTTGTTTAGCTTTGATTTGTTTTGTTTTCGACAAATATGGGCTCATCTTATTCATGTTCCTCCACAGGACCTGTTTTCTCACCCAACAGCATAATATCACGGAAATTCTTTGTCACAGCTGCATGAGAGTCATGGTACAATGAGCCATAATTTATTCGAGCAACTTGCTGTTGATAGTCTCTAATTTTTCTGAGAGTCTCTAATTTTTCGCTGATTCAGATAAAGCTGCATGAACATCCTTCCAAAACCCTCCTCATGAGCCTATGCAAGTGTTTTGTGCAATATTTTCCTAGACTTGAAATTGCTGGGTTGAAAGTTATGTGCATTTAAACATTTGATAGTGGTTGCTAAATGAATCCCCCAAAAGGTGGCACCAATTTACATTCAAACCAACAGTGTGTGACGGTTGTTTTCTCACATCCTTCCCTGCACTGTGTATTATCAATGTTTAATTTTTTTCAACCTGATAGATGAAAAATATTACCTCATTGTCAGTTTGTATTTCTCTTGATTACTGGAGAGAATGAACATCATTTCATAAGTTTATTGACCATTTTATTTTCTTCTGAGAATTTCTTCTTCTTCTCTCTTTTGTCTATTTTTCTATTGGGTTTTTATTTTTTTCCCCTTATGTGTAGATTCAGGATACGAATCCTTTATATTGTACATACTATGCCAATATTTTCTCCTGGTGGGTCATTTACCTTTGAACTTAATGACTTTGTTGTTGTTGTTGTTTACTTTTTGGCTTCCAAGTACTCAAGGGGTCATCTTTTCCTTTCTGCTTTCTGCCTCCCAAATCTTACTCTTCAGGGTAAAATGACAGGGACTCAGACCCTCAGACCTCGATGCATAGAGGCCTGGCCCGGAGAGCTTACCCCGTGAGTGACATTTGGTCGGGTGGAAGCAGCGTGGAGGGGCCGGGGCGGGGACTGTGGCCTCAGCAGGTGCAGCACTGGCCTGCAGGTGCCTCCCCGAGGTTGCAGGGGCTGCCTGGCCCAGGCCTGAACTTAGGACCGGCCGAGGGGCTCTGTGCCTCCAGAAGGGCAAGGCAGCAGGAGCTTCCGGAGGGATTTGCTCTCCATCCTGCTGTGGCTGGGAGAGGATGGGGCAGACCCGGCAGCACTGGCTCCAAGGAGCCCCAATAGGGGAGGTACGTGGATGGACTTTTCCAGAAGAGGTGGGGTTGACTCCAGTGGACAGACTGACCACAGCATGGGTCCTGCGTTGACACCAGCCTCATCTCCCGGACCTCTGGAGGGGCTTCTGGAAAATGGGTTGGTGGAGGGGCAGCCCAGCCTTGCTCAGCAGTCATGACCACAGCTGCCGAGTTTTGTTAAACATCTGTATTTTCCCCTATTGTAAAAGTATTATTTACTACATACTCGCAAAAATCATAAATATCACAATAAATGAACCACATGGAAAGTGCTTCTTGGAGGCTGCCCCACAGGCAGAGGGAGGAGCCTGGGGTCTGTAAGGAGCTGATCAGGGTTTTACCCCTTCTTGAATCTCTGACCCCAGAATTTCCTAGAAAAGCATCTGTATCATCTAGATTTTCAAGTATTTTGGCATAACACGATAGCTAATATTTTCTAACAATTTAAAAGTCTCACCCTTATCTGTAGCTGTGCTTCCTTTCCCGGTCCTTTCGTTATACGCTTTTTTTTTCCCCACTTTTTGAAAACCTTTCATATGAAACATACATGGATAAAAGTGCATTAAACACAGATCTACAGCTGAATAAATTATAAAGGAAACACCCTTGCAACCACCAGGCAGGCCTGGGAACATTCCAAGCACCTCAGAAGCCACCCTGCACCCCGGGGCCCTCTGCCACTCATCATCATCTTCTTGCCTCCTCCAAAGGTAACCTCTCTCCTGACTTTGGCAGTAATTGCTTCCTTGCTTTCCTTCTGACTTTTCCTGTGGTTTGCTTTTGCCTGTTTTTCTCTCCTCCCATTTGGCCCCTGCCCCAGCCCCCTCCCCTAGGCCCCCTGCCTCCAGGGCCCTCCCACCCTTCATCCTGGGGAAGGCTGGATGGCCTGTGAGAGCCACTCCTGGCCTCCAGGCTAATAATCCCCAGGTGGGAATTCTTTTCCACTTCTCACCACTGCAGGATCTTGGGCAGGTTAGTAAATGCTTTAAGGTTCAGTATCTTCTCTATAAAGTGAGTTATGGATAGGACTGAGTGCAATAATGCAAGGAAAGCATTTGGCCCAGTTTCTAGCGTTTAGTAAGCAGGACACAAATGTCAGCTATTATTCTCACACTTTCTTACCTCCCTGCCTTGGCTACTCCTATTCGCAGCACCTGGGATGCTTTTTCCTTCCCTTTGCATGGGAATCTCTTACTTCTCCAGCAAGGTCCAGCCCTCACCTTTTATGACACCCTCTGCCCAATGACTTGCTTCTCCAGCTCCTTCCCTCATACTCCCTTCCTACATTCTCAAGTCTAGTAAAATCTCTCCAAATACTGGACAACTGCTGCATGCAGGCTTTTTCTACACATTACCTATAATCCTCCCATCAGTCAAGGAGAGAGAGATTATGGCTCTGTTTTATAGATGAGCAAATTGAGGCTCACAGAGGATAAATGATTTTCCACAAGGGACCGAGTTGATAAGTGCCACAGCTGGGACTCAAACTCTGGAAGATAGATCCAACTCTGAATCTCCAGCCAAGGCTGCTGCCAGCCCATACAGCACCTTTGGGTGTGTGAAGAAAAGGCATCTTTTCTGCTGCATAGGGCCCCACCTGTCCCCGAGTACTTGCATAAGGCACAGCAGTAAGTGGAGCTTGGCCTCTAGCACTCAGCCTGTCTTAGACCCAACTGAGCTGGCCAGGAGGGACCTGCAGGACTTACAGGTCCCCAGTGCCCCAGGGCTGCTCTGCCCGTGCTTGGGGAGAAGGGCTGGAACCCTGCAAAATGTGTGCTCGAAGGCCCTGGAAGCTAACCTACTTGGGAGAGTTCAGAGCAAAGCCTACCTTGCTGTGCCTGTTCTCTATGCTTCGGCTTCCTCCGCTGTAAAATTGTGATTAAAGATAATACTTACCTCATTGGGTGGTTCTAAGGATTAAATGAGTTTATACATGCTCAGTATGGAGCCTGGGAGCAAATAAGCCTCCACAAATGCTGATTGTTCCTCACTGGGGGCTCTCAGAGCCTCCCACCTCTGAGGGTGAACCCAGACAGCCCAGCCCCAAGTGCAGCCACACTGCTGGAGCCCCTCCTCGGGCCTCCCAGAAGCCACCGCTGTGTGTTCTCCACCGGCCCACATGCCGACTCTTCTCAGAGCTTCAGAGTTGGGGTGTCGCCCCTAGACCAATGACCAAGGCTCCTGAGGGCTGTGGAGGCCCCAGTGCTCCCCACTCTGTCCCAGGAGGCAGATCCCATGAGCACATGTCACTCTGGTCCAAGCCTTCCCAGGACCCAGGTCCAACCTAAGGTGGGTACAGAAGTAGGGCTGAGAAAGGGGAGAAGGTGCATGCAAGGAATCAGGCCTACTTGAGCCCCCCTGTGTCTGTTGGGCCATGTCGGAGGGGCTTGCAAGCATTATTGCATTTATTTTTCATGACCTTGTGAGGCAGGGGTATCACGCTTTCACTTGTGGAAAACAGGCTCAGAGAGGTTAAGTAATATGTCCAAGGTCACACAGCAGTGCGTTCATACCAGGCTTGCCTGGCCCGAGTCTGGGCATTCCTTCTACAACCTGTTGCCTTAAGGCAGGCAGCCTTCTAGGGTTGGGTGTAGACAGCCCGAGGCCATGGCCAAGGTAATACCATCTCTCAGAAATAGAGGGCCCCACCCCTGCTTCACAAAAATCACCATGTCAGACAGAGCCTTAAGAGATGGGGATTGCGTTGAGTCTGTAGATCAATCTGGTGAGTGTTGCCATCTTAACAATATTAGTCTTTTAGATGTCTTTCCATTTACTTAAATCTTTTAAAATTTCTGTCAAAGATGTTTCATAGTTTTCAGAGTTTATGACTTGCACTTCCTTTTAAAAATTTATTCCTAAGTATTTTATTCTTGTTTTATTGTAAATGGGATTGTTTTTTTAACTTCATGTTGGATTATGCATTGCTAGTGTATAGAAATAAAAGTGATTTTTGGACATCGGTCTTATGTCTTGTAATCCTGCCAAACTCATTTATTAGCTCCAATGTTTTTTTTTAATGGATTCGTTAGGATTTTCTCTATACAAGATCTAGCTATGTACAAACAGAGATAGTTTTACGTCTTCCTTTTCAACTTGGGTGCTTTTTATTTCTTTTTCTTGCCTCATTGCCCTGCCTAGACCCTCCATTACAATGCTGAATAGAGCTGGTGACAGTAAAGTGGCTGTCTTGCTCTTGATTTTAGGGGGAAAGCATACAATCTTTCACCATAAAATATGTTGCTACCTGTGGGTTTTTCATGGATGCCTTTTACAGTTTGAGGAAGCTCCCTTTTATTCCTAATTCGTTGAGCGCTTTTATCATGAAAGGGAGAGCCTTAAGAGATGGCAAGAGGGCACATGGGCTCCCCACTCAGGCTTGATTTCTCCCTACACGGGGGAGTCAGCACTACTCCCCCCACCCCTCACCTCCTCCCCAAAGGTGAGCTGTCTGGCTCCTCAGACATGTAAATGAGTCCCCTCCTCCCAAAACACCACAGCCCCAGGCTCTCAGGGCTCTCCACACAGTCCCTGGTGGGCACACTGAGGAAGGCTTGGTGAGGGAGCAGGACACGGATGGAAGGCGGGTTCCAGGGCAGTGGCTGTCAGACCTGGGCATGACTTTGGTCCTCTGGTCACCAGCTCAGAAAGTGCTGCTGGGCCCTGACCTCGCCCAGACAGGGAGCAGTGGGGGCATGAGAAGGGGTGCTGTGGGACATGCCAGCTCTGCCCTCTGAAGGAGGCCGGGCCCAGGGGTGCTCTCCGCCAACCCGCTCACCCAGCCCACCTTGCCCTTCCCTCGCCAGTGCTGGCACTGTTCCTTTCCTTCTTAGCTTTAGCCCTGCCCTCCCTCCCCTCTCCCAGTTCTTCCTCAGGAAGCCCCTCCACCAGGGAGACCCCTACCTACCAGGTTTAGGGCTGCCTGTGTGTGGCATTGTCACAGCTGGCTTTGGCACACAGCAAGTGCTCAATAAATGTTCCTTCCCCCTGGTTCACAGGCAGAGGCTCGGGTGTGCTGGGGGCACTAAGGATGAGTGAGAGGGGCAGGAGGGGCAAGAGGAGAGAGGAAGGGGCTTCAGATAGCCCACAGCTGCGGGCAGAGGGAATCCCCCCTGCGCTAGGACCCCGTTGCCTGATTCCTGGGAGAGGCCCCATTCTTTTGGGGCGACTCACGCTCCCGCCCCTTGGTGCTGCCAGCCTGGGCTCCCCGTCCCTAATGACGGGTAATGAGGCCGACCAGGTATTTATGGCGCGTCTTCCTGGAGGGGCCTCCTGGCTTCCCAGACGTGACCTCAGTGCCCACGGGCCTCAGGCCTCGGGCACACCAGGCAGGGCCAGCACACAGGAGGGGGAAACTGAGGCCCGCAAGGGAGAGGGCTCACCAGCAGATGCTGCGCTGGAATCAGAGTGTCTTGGGAAATAGAGAACTCACCACCCCACCCCCATTCACCAAACCCAGGAAAACCAGGGCAGTGAGAACAAAAAGGCCCGGTTAGGCCAGCCCACCCTGGGGTGAATCCAGGTGTGGGTCCCACTGGTCTCCACTCTCCGCTGCCCCCTCCACTTTGTTTAGCAATCACCCCCACCCCATCTCCAGACGTCCACACTTCTGCTACCTGCAGCCACCCTCCCTGGAGAGTCACAAAGGGGGAAGCCACCGCTGCAGGCCAGCAGCCACCTCGCCAGGCATTTCTGGGGAAGCTGAGGCAGGGGCTTTGCCCTGGCCCAGCAAGGTCTGAGTAGAGTGAACTCAGAAAGACCAAGAGAGGTGGGGGTGGGCTGTGCACAGGGCTGGTGGGCGCAGCGGGACAGCGCCCCAAAGTCCGGGGGACCTCGGCCTGGTGCTCAGTGTGGGCTGTGCGTGAGGGGCTGGCCCTTGTCCCCACCAAGCTCCTGCTGCCAGCTCAGCAGCACTTGATGGCGTGACGAGGCCTTCGGACAGCTCAGCTTCTCCCCACCTCCGCACCCCTCAACAGCCCTGCTCAGGGTTAGGGGGAATAGGCCCACACCCCCACCTTCCATTAATTTCCAGGGGCCCCATCCACCCAGCTCTGGAGTGGCTTTGCAGTCAGGGGCTGGGAACCCCCGGAATCCTCCATTTCCCCCAAACAGCGGTCAGAGAGCCTTTCCTGGGGTCTCCAAGCACAGGGACAGACCCCATCCCTTGCACCCTGCCCAGAGCAACAGCTGCGGGTCCCGGGGGTCCTCACTGGTGAATAGCCTGCTGACACTGCCGGTGAGACCTCTCCCTCCCTGGGTGCCCTCTCTGTCACCCCCCCCACCCCCCTGCATGGGCTGAGTGACAGAGGTCCGGCTCTGCGACCTGCCTCCGGGCCTGGGCTTTGGAAGAGCCCTCTGCCTCCACGCCCTTGCACTCAGGGAAGCCTCCTGAGTGCGTTATCACACTTCACCCTCGCAGGAGCCTTCCGAGGCTGGCACTTCTATTCAACCCACGTCACAGATGAGACAGCGAGTACAGAGATGTCGCATCCTCGCCCAAGGTTGCAGACCCAGGTGACAGAGCTGGGCTTCGAGCCCAACTACACCCTCAGCCACCATGCTTGTGGTGCCCCAAGGATCTGCCAGCCCCTTGCCCCCTGACCCAGACATCCCTGGGACCCAGCTGGGGGTGGGGGCGCCACTGGCATGGCTGTGGGCTGGGGTGAGATCTGGGTCGGGGCCTTCTGCATTTGGAACTAATATTCCTTTTGTAGCCCATCCCCCCATCCGATTCATCTCAGCCTCACTCCCCAGGCTGGAGGGGGACACAGCTCAGAGCAGGGGAGAGCCAAGTGGGGGAAAATCCTGCCATCACGGTGCCGGTGGTCAGCATGCATGTTGAGGAGGGGTCTTTGGAAAGGGACCACCCCTGGAGTGCAGAGTAACACAGCTGCCCTTGGGGAGACACCTGCTGAGGGCCCAGACTCAGCCTTGGCCCTGTGGGGAGATGTCCAGGCCTGGGGTGCCCTCCTGAGGGGAGCAAAGGCCCAGGGACCAGCAGGGAAAGTAAACCAAGCGCTCTGGGCAGGCGGTGGGGGTGACGATGGGGGAGGAGGTGGGGTAGGGGGTGGTCCTGACAGGCTGGGGAGGGGGATGTGAAGCCATCCTCTCCCCTCACCCACAGCCCCGAGTCCAGGGTCTTTGGTGAGTGGCTTGCTGTGGCTTGGGGTGGAGGCTGATGACCCACACCTCCATTGTCTGGCCTGGAGGCTCTGCTCCCCACATCCTCCGGATTTCTGGGAGCCCGGGTGGGCTGGACTCATCCTTCTCACCTCTGCGGAGATGGTTTGGATGCTCCAGTGCCACTTCTCTTGAGTCCAGACCTGTTTCCAATGGCTTCTACATAAGTCCACAGGGCTGTATCATCCCCACCAAAACTCAACAGGTCTGAAAAGTGTCCTCGTCTTCTCTCCTCACCCCCAAATGGGGCCTGGATGTCATGCTCCCCTTCTTTGCAGCCAAGTGCATCTTTGGGTGCTCCTCTTTCTTGTCCAGTCAATAGGAGCCAAATCCTGTTCTGAGAGTGTGCAGCCTGGCTGGCGAGGGGGAAGGACACTGGCTCTGGTGTCGGACAGAGGTGGGTTTGCGCCCCTGCAGTCTCTGTGTGATCTGGGCCCCTGAACCCCTCCTGAAGCCTCAGTTTCCCCTCTGTGAACTCACCAACCAATCTCTTTCAGGGGTGGTGGGAAGACTGGACAATGTACTTTAAGAGCCCAGTGAGGTACCTGGTGCAGAGCACCTGCCCATGGGGGTTCTGGACCCCCACTTTTCCTCTCCATTTTCATTTGGGCCATCATCTGCCGCCAGGGCGCGGCTGTGATTGCCTTCTGAAGACCCCTGCCCTAGAGCAATCTGGTTATTCTGCGACCTTGGCCAAGCCGGCCCCAGTCCAGAAACCCCGGAAGACTGGCATCCTCCACTGCACTGGGGTCAGGGCTGCCAACCCACACCTCCACGGTCAGATCCTGACTTCCCCACACCCACCTCCCAGGGTTTCCCTCATGAAACCCCCACTTCTCCAAAGTGGACAGACCTCGTCTTTTCCCACCTCCGCCCCATGGAATGCACAGCTCCCCTTGCCAGCTGCCCTCTCTCATTTCCTCCATGAACTCCCAACAAGGAGCCGCCATACGTCCAAGTGGAGGGGAGAAGAGCTGGGGGGGGAACTGAACCCAAGAAGGAGAAGCATCAGCAAGGAAGCTCCCACCTGCTCTGGAGAGGTTCCAGCCTCCAGTCAAGGCACATGGCTCGCGGGGAAATGAGCACGGCCGCCAGGCCTCGGGGTGGACAGACCGCTTCCCTGCCCAGGGCATGGTGGTGGACACAACTGATGGCCTCCAGCAGCAGCTCCACCCACCTCTGGAGGATTCCATGACACCACCCTTGGGTGAGAGGGGCAGGACCCTGTCAAAGTGTGCTGCCTCAGCTCCGATGTCACATGGCCCTGCACCCCACTGTCTTGCTGTGCCCACAGGAGGTACCCACCAGGCCTGGAGGGCACTGCCTCCCTCAGTGGCTGAGGGAACAGCCTCACCAGGGGGACAAAGAGGGGAAGCCATGGAGGGCCTGGAGGAGAGCTATGGCAGCTTTGGCAGCTTTGGCAGCCTGGATGTTGGAAGCCGCAAACAGCTAGCCCTGTTGTGCCCCAGCCTGCGGGGTGGTGAGCCTCTGGGAGACTGGGGGTGGGGGCCTAGGCCCCAGCCTCCAGTATGCGAAGTATGGCTGCATGGGTTGTGCACTGCTTAACTCCAGGGGGCGCCACACACACAGACTTTACAGACTGATGTGATGGTTGGAGTTGTGTTGTGTGATGGCTGTCAGGATCACACACATGCACACACACACACACTTCATTTGCATAGCATACTGAGAGTGATTTCACATCAGTGTCCGGATGTCTACACATTTCCTCTGCCCTGCTTCAAAATGGCAGCAGCAAAATAAAGGGGGATTGGGGCCCGGGCCTGGGCTAATTTGGTGACAGAGGCTTAAAATGGAAGTGCTGAAATGCCTTTCTACTGAAACCCTTTTCTGGGCTTGCTCTATGTTTCACGATCACACGGCTAAGTGGGTTCCCCGGGGGCCAGGTCTGGGGCCACTGCCCTTCATCTTGCCAGACCCTCATTCACGTTGTCCCCAACCTGGACCTGCCCCATCTGGACCACAAGGCACAGTTGGAATGCGGCCCTGGAATGCACGTGAAGGCTTCCCTAGGCCCCTGACAAGCTTTCTGTCAGCCGCCCCCTGCCCCTCCTGTGGCTGCAATCACTTCCCACCGGCTCCTTCCCTTGACCTGGAAACATGCCCAAGTCTCTCTCATATTAAAGACCTCCCCTAAAAAATGCAGAAATATTAAACTTCCCCACCTAAGGAATACCTTATATTCTCGCAAGCATTGGGGACTACCAATTTAGTAGGCTGAGCCCTCGATCTTGGGGCTTGCCCTTAACAAAGCTTGTTACTGAAAAGGAGAAGCTAAGCCTACTTACAATTGTGCCTAAGAGTCTCCCCATGAGAACCTCTTTGTTGCTCAGATGTGCCCCCCTCCCCAAGCCCACTTGGCAGATGATCTCACTGCCCTCTCCCCTATGTGGAACATGACTCCCAGGAGTGTAAATCCCCCTGGCAATGTGGAACATGACTCCCAGGGGTGAGCCTGGTTCCAGTATCGTGGTTTTGCGAAAGCCTTCTTGACCAAATGGGGGAAGAGAATGAAACAAAGTAAAGTTGCATAGGCTGAGAGATTTCAAATGGAGTCGAGAAGTCATTCTGGAGGAAACTCTTTTTTTTTTTTTTTTTTTTTCTTGTTTTGTTTGGAGGAAACTCTTATGCATTATTTAGATATCCCTTTTAGTTTTTAGTTTATTAGAATAGCTAGAAGGAAAACACCCAAAACTGTTGAACTGCAATCCAGTAGCCTTGATTCTGGAAGATGATTGTATAACTATATAACTTACAAGGTGTGACTATGTGATTGTGAAAACCTTGTGTCTCACACTCCCTTTATCCAGTGTATGGACAGATGAGTACAAAAATGGGGACAAAATAGTAAATGAATAATAGAGGGGAATGGGATGTTTTGGGTGTTCTTTTTTACTTTTATTATTATTATTATTTGGAGTGAGTAATGAAAATTTTCAAAAATTGATTCTGGTAATGAATGTACAACTATATGATGATACTGCGAACAACTGATTGTACACTTTGGATGATTGTAGGGTACGTGACTATGTATCAATAAAATTGCAGGGTTAAAAAAAAAGCCTTCCCTCCCAGTAACACTGATATCGACAAAGACTCATACAGCACGTACCATTAATGTATCAGGCAATGCTCTAAGTGCTTCATGGGTTTAATCTTGAAGACAGCTCTGTGAAAAAGATCAATTATCATGCCTAATTTATAGGTAAGAACGCTGAAGCCCAGCGGGATCACACAGTCGCTAAGCGAGAGAGCTGGGATTCAAACCCAGGCATCTGTCTCCAAGGCCGATGCTGTAAGACTACCGTATTGAACTGCCTTTCCTCTTTTAACTTCACAGAAAGAGTTGCCTTTAGTCACTGTCCCAGCTTCCTCAATCTCCACTCACTGCTCAGTTCATTGCTGGGAAAGATTGTAATTTTCAAAGACGGTGGCAACAGTATTTCCCTTCACACCTTCTACAGTGTGACCCTGGCACTCTTCCATGGATGGGTGGGCTCTATATTCTTTCTTCTTGAATCCAGGAGGGCTCGTGACCAGCAGAATGAGGCAGAAGGGATGCTGCATGATTCCCGAGGTGAGGCCTGAGAAGGCAATACAGCTCTGCTTTGTCTACTGGGACTGTTGCTGGCAGAGCCCTGAGCAGCCGTGTGAAAAGGGCAACGACCCGCAGCCGCCCTGCTGTGAGGAGGCCCAGGCTGTCTGAGTGACAGCTCAGCTGAGGTCCCGGCTGACAGCCAGCATCAGCCACCAGGCCTGTGAGCGCAGACACCTCCAGAGCACTCTGGCCCCTTGCTGTTGAGCCACCCCCAGGTTTCGAGTTTTGCCAGCTGAGGCCCCAGACATCATGGAGCAAAGATAAGCCATCCCTTCCCCTCTATGCCTTGTCCAAGAATCCACGAGCATAGTAAAATGGTTATTTTAAGCCACTAAGTTTTGGGGTTAGTTAGGCAGTAATAGATAAATGGAACAGCTGCCACTTCCCTCCACCACATCCCTTTACAGAAACTGCTCCTGCCAAGGATAACCATATTTCTGGGGGGCCAAATCCAATGGGCTCATTTCTGCCTGACCGTTCTTCACCTTTGGCCCCCATGTGGGCCTTGTTGAAAATGCTCTGTCCCTTGGCTTCACCAAAACTGCCCTCCCTCCTGGTTCTGCCCTCTGCCTCACTGCCTATGCCTCAGTTTCCCTCATGGGGCTCCTCTGTAGTTGGCCTCTTGAACTGGGTATTCTCCAGGAGCTCTGCCTTAGTTTTATACTTATCTCCTGGCACACAGGACCCAAAAATGCAAGTGTCCAGTGCACACCATATTCCCGAATGTGTCTATGGCCGTGTCCTTTTGGCAACTCCCAGCCTCTTCGCTCTGAGCCTGCCTTTCCTCTAGGACTTTCCATGGCTGGGAACCGGGCCCTCCCACCCCGTCCCATTCATCTGTTCTCTCTGCAGGTACCATCCAAGCACCATGTTCTCCAGGCACTAAGCTGTGTCTGCGAAGCAGTGGTGAGAAGTTCTCGTAAGGGAAATGGTGTGGACAGGGCCTGAGGCCAGGGGGAAGGACACTGAGGGCTTTACCGAGTGACAGCCATCATGATGACCCACAGTCAAAGGCGTCCAAATGGAAAAGAAGTACAAGTTTCCCTATTTGCAAATGACATGATCCTAAACACAGAAAATCCTGAAAAATCCACAACAAAGCTAGTAAAGCTAATAAACGAATTCAGCAAAGTGACAGGGTACAAGATCAATGTGCAAAAATCAGCAGTGTTTCTATACACCAGTGGTGAACAATCTGAAGAGGAAATCAAGAAAAAAATTCCATTTACAATAGCAACTAAAAGAATCAAATACTTAGGAATAAATTTAAACAAGGATGTAAAGGCCCTATACATAGAAAACTATAAAATGTTGCTAGAAGAAATCAAAGAAGACATAAACAAAGGGAAGGACATTTGTGTTCTAGAATTGGAAGACTAAATATTAAGATGTCAATTCTACTGATAGTGATCTACAGATTCAATGCGGTCCTAATAAAAATTCCAACAACCTTCTTTGCACAAATGTAAAAGCCAATCACCAAATTCATATGGAACGGTAAGGGGCCCTGAATAGCCAAAGCTATCTGAAAAAAAAAAAATGAAATTGAAGGATTCACACTTGGGAATGTGAAAACTCATTACAAACCACAGTAATCAAAACAGCATGGCATGGGCACAAGGACAGACATATAGACCAATGGAATTGAATTGAGAGTTCAGAAATCAACCCTCACATCTATGGTGAATTAATGTTTTTTTCATTCAATCATTTCCCTGTTTTATTTAAAATCATAAGGCTGTGCTTCTGTATAAAGTTTGTACATCTAGCAATGTAAAATACAGAAATATTTTAAAAAAAACATTAAAAACTCAAAATACCTTTGATTCAATTCTCTAGTGGTTTTTAAAAAGAGGAAAATATATAAATAATGCAAAAGTCAGAATTTTGGGGTGGCTGGTGTGCCTCTTTTCATTTTACTTTTTGACTGGCTGGCTGGATGCCGACGACAATGTAGTTGAGCTATTTGTGCTGCTGTTGCCATGGTCATTTGATGCCACAAGAATCACAACTGTTGTACCTGTTGCTGCTGGGGAAGGCAGAGGAGGGCTGGAGTCTGCTGAGGAAGGCTTTGCTCGGGTGTGTTTTGGGCAGAGCCAAGCTGAGACAACCCAGGTGCCTGGGACTGCATAAAACTTCCTACTCCTGTAAGGTTAATGACAGCGGCCGGTGAGCAGAAAAGGCGTGTTGTGGGCTGGCTGGACCTCAATGGGAACCCTGTTCCCTGGCTGTTGTCTAGAAGTGGTGGTTTGCTGAGGTGATCGCTGTGGAGTAAACTGAGAGAGCTGCTGCTGCTGCAGAGTGTTAAAACGAGTGAACCCTAACACGACTTAACTCACAGAAATCAATCCCATTAATAAAAGAACACCATACCTCTTTTATGAAGTACAATTATTTTTAAATGAAATGCCCCAAGTTTTATTTGAATGAGTCCTCAAATTATTTCCTTAAAATTACATTTTATACACTTTATTCCTGCATTATAATTCGTATTTTTCTTTATTTGGGAAAATAGTGCATAATCATCATAAAAACTATTTTGAGAGGGTTAGTTCAGCTCAAATATATTTTAGTGATCAGGCAAAATAACACTGTAAAGTTATATCCCAAATGTTATGTTAAATTGAAAGGTGGATAAGAGAATGCTTTTGTAACAATTACTGCAGTTTAATAAAGGTTATTGTTTAAATAAAAAAAAAGTAAAAGCTATTCTTAGCTTGTAGACTGTATAAAATTAGGTGGCAGACTAGATTTGGTCCACAGGACATAATTTGCTAACACCTTATCTGCTTCCTTGGGTAAGGGGTAAGAATTAAATATGACGTATTATGTAAATTGTTTAATGCATGGTACCAGCACTTAATAAACTGTAGCAATTATTTGGTACAATTTTTACTATTTTTACTTGTGCTTAAAGTTGTGGAATGTTTTCAAAAAATAAAATGTGTAATAATTTGCAAAAAAAAAAAAAAAGTGAACCCTCCCTTTATCCAGTGTATGGGCAGATGAGTAAGAAAATAAAGACAAAAAACATATAAATAATAGTGGGGAATAAGGGGTATGGGATGTTTTGGGGGTTCTTTTTAATTTTTATTTTTTTCTTTATTTTGGAGTAATGAGAATGCACAACTATATGATGATACTGTGAGCTACTGATTGTATACTTCGGATGGATTATATGGTATGTAAATATATTTTATAAAATTGCATTTAAAAAACAAACAACAAACAAACAACAAGAAGCCAAGTTTCACCTGTAAAAAAAGAAAAATGAGTGAAAACCCAGAAGCTGGAGTAGCTCTATGGGTCTGACACTTGAAAGTGATTTTGAAACCAAATGGAACACCTGTTTAGAAGGTCCCCCGCTGCCCCTGGCACTCACTTGGTAGCAGACCTCTGGAGGGAAGGATCCACTCGGATATATTCCTGCAGTAGTTCTGGCCCAAGATGGGGTTTGAACCACTCATCAAAGCCTGGGCTCTACAAACAGAGCCCACCTCACTGATGAAGTCAAGTCCAGCAGAGTTTGCCAAGACCTGGGCGGCCGTGGTTCTTTGTGATGACCTGGCAGGTGACAGGGCAGCTGGAGAAAGCAGACTGAAATTGACTGAGGTCCACAGATGACTTCTGGGAAAGACTGGGTGGCCTGGAAGGAGGAGGAGGAGTTGGAGATTTAAGAAAGCTGCTTGACTGTTGTGGAGTAAAACAGTTACCTGAAGAACTATTTCCTGAACTTGAGGGAAGTTTGATGGGTAGCAGTTGACGTTTCACTCCCTTCCCCAATACTGAAGACTGAAGCGACACATTCTCAGGCTGCTCTGTTTCTCTCTCTGGAGGAAGTCAACCCAGACTGGCCGAGTCCCTGGAGCTGTGCGACATCTTGACTGCATATTTGGCCTCGTTCTGTACTAATTCCTAGCATTGATTGACACCCCTTTCAGCATCAGTCTTTGATCCATGGTCTGTGGAGAAGTGGGACACAGACACCTGGTCACCTGGCTATCACCTTCACCTTCTCTGCGTGGCTGGGGTCTACCCTGGAAAGAGGATCACCAGGTGACTGTGTAGCGGTCAGCTTCACATTCAAATACATAATCAACTTCTACATCCTGGGCTGGCTAGCCTGGTGGTTTTGAGTCATCTGATTTGACAGACTTTTCCACTTTAGAATATTTCTCTACATTCATTTCAGAAGGTAGGGCCAAATCACAGGGACACCATTTCCACATATCTATGCAGGTTCCTGCTTCAGACATTTTGAGGTCATAATGTTGACCTGCTTTTCTTTCTTTTTTGTAAGAAATCAAGTAAACTTCGCTGAAGTGGAAGTAGACAATGAGATAGATCCCGTGGTCAATTCAGAGAGGACCTAGAATATTTCTTGAAACACTGTTTCATCAGGTGTATGTTTATCTTTCTCTGGAGCAGGCTGTTTGCAGCACAGTTCATGTTTATAGAAGGACCAAGATAGTGGTTTAGCTGTAGCTAAGATGAGTCAGCTCTCAAGCAAAAGTTTTTCTTCCTGGGTCCATTTATGGTCATCATTTGTTATCGAATGTGCATCACAGATTAAAGTCTGCATTGTTGGATGTAAGAGAATATCTTTAGTTTGGTAACCAGGAGATTTTATATTACTAGACTGCCTCTAGTCATGTATTTCTGATATGACACATCCACAATGAAAATTATTAGCCTGAAATTATTCTAGGAGAGCAACTGAAATAGGAGGTAGTTCTTCTGCATCCACGGATTCAAGCAATTCCCCTTTTTCATAAGGCAGTCAAACAGCCTCAGAATCTGATCCATTTTCCTCCAGACCATCAGAGAGTATCTCTCATTTCCTGGGTACAGGTTGGCCACTAAACATGACAATGTCTCTTGCATAACAAGCTTTTCTAACAATTTCACATTTCTTCTTAATTTCTTAACTTCAGGCTCTTTTTCACCTTCTTCAATATATGTCATAAAGTTTTTAACATACAGATTTTCTTCCACCCAATGAGTATGTCCTTCAGTAGGTTTCTGTCAGGCACTTTCAATAGCTTACACTGTACAATCCAGAATTCTGAAGCTTGTTGCCTTGTGATATAAAATAGAGGCCCACAAAGAAGGGAAACTGTATGAGTGTTGATGAAGTCCGGTGAAAACCACATCTTTAACATCAGTCTTATGGTCCCGTGCAGACCACCACTGCTATGGGGCTCACAGTGGTGCCGCTGGCTAGGCTGGAATGTGACGTGCCAGGCTTCCCTGCACAGCTGCCTGCCAAGTCCACTCAACTGGGAAAGAACAGTCCAACAAATGGTGCTGGGAAAACTGGATGTCCACATGCAAAAGAATGAAGGTGGACCCCTACCTCACACCATATACAAGAATTAACTCAAAGTGGATCAAAGACCTAAATATAAGAACCCAAACTATAAAACTCCTAGAAAAAAACACAGGGAAGTACCTTCAAGATCTTTGTGTTAGGCATTGGTTTCTTGGAATTTACATCAAAAGCAAGAGCAACAAAAGAAAAAAAATAGATAAATGGGACTTCATAAAAATAAAGGTAATGTGCATCAGAAGACTTCATCATGAACCTAAAGAATGGGAGAAAATACTTTAAAGCTACATATTCATCCAGAATATATAAAGGAACCCTACAAATCAACAACAAAAAGACAACCCGGTTAAAAATGGGCAAAACATTTAATAGACATTTCTTCAAAGAAGATACACAAATGGCCAAAAAGCACAGGAAAAGATGCCATTATGGAAACGCAAACTAAAGCCACAATGAGATACCATTTCACACCTACTAGAATGGCTACTATTAAAACAAAGGAAAATTAGCATTGGAGAGGATGTGGAGAAACAGGAACACTCATTCATCGCTGATGGGAATGAAAATGGTGCAGCAGCTGTGGAAAACAGTTTTAGTGGTTCCTCAGAAAGTTAAGTTAGAATTGCCATATGACCCTGAATCCCACTTCTAGGATACACCCCAAAGAACTGAAAGCAGGACTAGAACAGATAGATATTTTCACACTGACCTTCCCAGTGGCATTATTCACAATTGCCAAAAGATGGAAGCAGTCCAAGTGTCCATCAACCGATGAATGGATTAAAAAAATGTGGTATGAACATACAGTGGAATATTAGCCATAAAAAGGAATAAAGTTCTAATATATGGATGAACCTTGAAGACATCATGTTGAGTGAAATAAGCAAGACACAAAAAGACAAATGTATAATCTCACTGATATGAAATAATTAGAATAAACAAAATTCATGGGGTCATAAACTAGAATCCAGGTTTCCAGGGGCTGGGGTGGGGGTAGGGAATGGGGAGTTAATGCCTGATTGGTGCAGAGTTTCTGTTTGGGGGTGACGGAAAAGTTTTGGTAATGGATGGTGGTAATGGTAGTGTGACATTGTGAATGTAGTTTACACCACTGAAGTACATATTTGAATGTGGTTGAAAAAAGAAATTTTAGGTTGCATACATGTTATTCGAATAAAAATTAAAAAAAAGAAAATCCATAGGACTGTACAACACAGTGAATCCTAATGTAAACTATGGACTATAGTTAATCGTATAATTAAAATAATGTTTCATCATTTGTAACAAAGATACCACACTAACTTGAAGTGTTAAAAATAGGGAAGACTGGGTGTGTGAAGGGGTATATGGGAGCTCTGTATTTTTTGCATATTATTTCTGTAAACCTACAACTTCTGCAATTAAAAAAAAAAAGAATCCCAGCCACCTCTCCAGAGGCTGTAGTAGAAATAGCCACCAAAGGTGTCCAGACACACACACACACACACACACACACTCAAATATGTCATCCATTAAAATTCCAGTTTTACAAACTTGTTCTAAAATTGCCCGAAGGACATGGGAAACAGCCCTGCTTTGATGATGTGTGCACTTGGAGTGCACGCTTCAGCCAACCTCTGCTTTCCTGGTCCCTGGGCTGAAGGTGAAGCTGGTCAGGGGCTCCTGCTCTCTGGGGCATGGGGCTGTTTGGAGGTGTCAGCCTTGCTCTGCCAGTGCCTGTCTCGGGAAGGGGCTTGCACTGGGGTGAGGGTTAGTGGGGTTGTGGGAAGTCTTTGTGGTCAGGTCACGTGGTGGGATAGATCCCCCTACTTAGGGCCCTCCTTCCAAGGGCGTCCCCTGTTCCCCCACCCCACCACCCCTACCCCATGCCTGGAGCACTGACGGCTGGCTAGCCTGGGTAGAGAAACACCTTTCCCAACAGAAAGTAGGAGGCCTTCCTGGAGGTAGCTGCATTTAAACTGGGTCAAAGGGCTGAGTCCTCCTCAGGGGCAGCGTGGGCACGAGCTCTGCCCCGGCCATGTGTAGCGCTCCTTCTTTCCCTCCTGCCCCCTTCACAAGGCCCCACCATGCCAGATTGTGGGCAGAGATTTTAGGGGCTCAGGTGCCCCCCCCCAACCCCCTTATCTCTTCAACACATCACCATGCATCAGGGAAACTCCCTCTCTGAGGTGGTTACCCAGTGAGCCCAGGTCAGAGCCAGCATTCCTGGCAGCCTCCTGGCAGCAGCTGCTACCACTGGCCCCTCACCTGCGGCTGAGCCCCCGTGGCCCTGCACCTCATGTCCTTCCTGGGAGCAGCAGCCCTGTTTGCAGACTGGGGAGCTGAGGCTGAGAGGCCTGAGCTGTGCCCGGCGGTGCGGATACCCACTGCAGCTCTGGAGCCAGGAGGACCCCCTACCCTGCCCCAGCACTAGTGGCAGCCACATGCACTGGGGGGGGTGGGGGGTAATCAGCTTCCTGCCCTTTGGCACCATGGACCCCATCACCCCACCACCCCAGGCCCACTTGATCCCCTGGGCACCAGATGTTTTCTGGGCACCTCACAGATGCCAGCACGGCCACGCCTGCTCCAGTGTAAGGAAGAACATGGCCTGGTGCTGCCCTAGGGGCTGTCCAGGAGGGAGGGCCCTGACGGGGATGGAGGTCTAACCAGCGTGGGACTGTACTGCCTGGCAAGACACGATCCTCAGAGAGGAACAGGAACTGGCCAGGGACATAAGGAGGGAAGGGTGCTCCAGGCAGAGAGTGGGAGCAGAGGCAGCGGGGCAAGTAAGGCGGGATCCTGAGGGACTGAAGCAGATCCCCTCCCGGGGCCTCCTCCTACACAACCCTGGACCCCTGCGGGGACCACCACCCCTAAATCCCAGCATGATGGAAGCTGGGAGCCGTGAGGCTGTGGGGTCCAGAGCAGGGAGCCCAGAGACCCCTCCGAAGCTGGGGGCTCCCCTGTGGAATCCCCCAAAGGGTTCTTGAGTCCCCAGGCTGGGCAAGTGGGCCCTGAGTGGGCTGGAGCCAGGCTGGGTGTGGGCTGGGGAGGTTGTGCTGTGGAGACGACAGATGTTTCCAGTTTGAGGGTTCCTGTGCCATAAATTATTTGTTCCCCACCAAATCCTGTTTCCTATTAAGCAGGCTCTGGGAGCTGAGATTCCATCCCTCATCTGCACAGCTTGTGTGGGGACCCCGAACGAGGCAGGGCTGGGCAGGGCAGGGCAGCGGTGGTGGGCGTTGTGCCTCTGGCCTCCTCAGGCGGACCGCCCCAGGCCCCTGTCCTGGAAACTGTCCCTTGGCTCCTGAACAGCCTCGTTCAACTGTAGGAGCCTTGAGCTGAGGCTCAGGAGTGCTCTGGAGGGTGGTTCTCACTAAAGACCTGGCTCTGGCCTTCCCTGCCACCCTGACCATGGCTGACACTGCTGGTTACCTGCCCAGGCCACCTCCTGCTTCCCCCCTCTCACAACAGCCCTGATTTATATTCTGGCATTCACTCTCCTCCACTAGCTGAGCCACCCCAGCTCCACTCCTGACTAGTTTGTCATGACAGTGGATCCTTCTCCTTGCCAATGATGGTTTAGGAATGGGTGTGGGAAGCAAGCCTGGGCAGGACAGGAGCCCCAATCTCAAAGAGAACTCTGGATAAGGTCATGTCCTGATGCAACACCAGGAGCTTGTGGCAGACCCCTGAGGACCAGGAGGGGAGCCAGCCAGACGGTGTGAAAATTACAGATGGGCAGAACCTGGGTCCTTGAAGACAATGTTAAGCTTTTGTATTAACTCTCTCTGGGACTTCCTATCATGTGAGATAATGCTAGCTATTATTTTTGAGTGCTTACCATGTTCCAGAAGCTGTGCTGAATGCTAGCATTTTTCAAAAAAGTATTTCTTGAGGTGGGTACTCTTATAGGTGTGGTGATACAGAAGTGTAGAAAGCAGATATATATCCCTGCCTGCAAGGGAACTTACATTTTTCATGCTTTGTTAGATCATTTAAGATTCAAAGAACAGTATGAGGAAAAATGACAGATGTCATACTTTGGCTCATGTAGCATACTCTCACCCCAAGTAGCATGCTCTCCTGACACTAGAGGCTGGAAAGGTAAACATCATTTGCTAGACTCCCCTGCAGCTGATATTCTACACAAAACCTGGCTTTCCTCAGGCTGAGCCACCTGGGTGAGACTTGGAAGCTAGGAGTGAGCTTGGGTGGATGGCAGTTGCATAGATATTAGGCAGAGGTGGTGGCACTTGGTTCCTCTTGGGAGGTTGTGGGGAGGATCTTTGGGCATTATTATATTGGTGAGATTCATCTAAGTTGTTGCATGCAGCTGGTTATTCATTCTTCATTGCTGTATAGTATTCTACTGTACAGATACAATACTATTTATTTATACATTCTACTGTTGATGGTCTTCAGTAGTTTTCCAATTTTGAGCTTTTAATATTAATTCTACTATGAACTATCTTGCACTTGTCTCTTGGTGCACTAATTTGTGCATTTCTGTTGGCTATATTCCTTCTACTGGAAGTAGTAGGTCTTAGGGTTAGAGTATCTTCAACTTTGGTAGACATTGCTGAACAGTTTTCCAAAATGGTATCAATTTACATTCCTACTTGTAGTATATGAGAATTCCCACTGTTCCACATCCTCATCAACACTTGGTATTGTTAGCCTTTTAAATTTAGCCATTCTCGTGGGTGTGCAATAGTGTCTCATTATGTTTTAAAACTGCATTTTCCTTGAAGACTTTTTCATATGTTTTTGGCTGACTGGGTATTTTTTGAGAAGTGTTGGTATTTCTTGCCAATTTTCTTATTTCCTGTGTCATATTAATTTGAGGACCCTTTATATAGTCTACATTTGAGTGCTTTGAGGTTTGAAGTGTTACAAATATTCTCTCCCATTCTGTGCTGGCCTTAGGAAATGATAGCCCATTCAAATTTACAAGATAAAAATCCAGAAAGCATCAACAAAGAAGGTCAGCCTGTGGACATACTGGACAAAGAATTCTAAAAAATGATCTTGAATATGCCCAAGGAGATGAAAGAAAATACAGAGAAAGAACTTAAGGATATCACAAAAACAATGGATGAACAATCTGGGAATCTCAAAATATATAGAAATTTTAAAAAGGAACCAAACAGAACTACAGGAGTTGAAGACCATAATAACAAAAACGAAAAAATCCCAAGAGGGTTTCAATAGCAGAATGGTGATGGCCGAAGAAAGAATCAGTGAACTTGAAGACAAGACAATTGAAATGAGTCTGCCTGAGGACCATAAAGAAAAGAAAACAGAATTAGAAAAAGCAAAAATAGCCTAAGAAACCTGTAGGACAACATCAAGTGCACCAATATACACATTATAGGAATTCCAGAAGAAGGAGAGAAAGAAGAAGAAATATTCAAAGAAATAATGACAGAAAACTTCCCAAACTTGGCAAAAGTTGTGAATACACACGTTCAGGAAGCCCATCAAACACCAGAAAGGACAAACTTGAAGAGAAATATGTCCAGACACATGGTGAACAAATTGTTGAATGCAAAGGACGAGAGTTCTGAAAGCGGCAACAGAAAGGCAACATGTTATGCACAAGGGAGTCCCAATTAGATTAAGTGCTGATTTCTCATTAGAGAATCATGGAGGCAAGGAGGCACTGGGTTAAAATACTTAAAATGCTGAGAGAAAACGACTGCCAACCAAGAATTTTATATCTAGCAAAATTTCTTTCAAAAATGAGGGAGAGATGAAGACATTCTCAGATAAACAAAAGCTGAAGGAGTGCATCACTACCAGGCTTGCCCCATAAGCAATGCTAAAGGGAGCTCTTCAGACTGAAAGAAAAGGACTCTAGACAGTGGATCAGATCAAATCAGCATAAGGAAAGACCTCTGGTAAAGGTAATCATTTGGGTAATTATAAATGCCAGTAC
This sequence comes from Choloepus didactylus, assembly GCF_015220235.1. Taxonomy (NCBI): domain Eukaryota; kingdom Metazoa; phylum Chordata; class Mammalia; order Pilosa; family Megalonychidae; genus Choloepus; species Choloepus didactylus. Next base: position 31,659,906 of record NC_051322.1, on the reverse strand, counting down.
TATTGTACTGTATTTTTTTGTATATTACACTATTTCTTATCTCTTCCAGTTGCTAAAATGCGAATTGATAAAAATTAATGATTAATCTATGGTTTTGGACATACTGTAAAAAGATATAATTTGTATCATGTACAAAGAAAGGTGTGGGGACAGGGGGTACAAGAACGGTGTATGTGTATGCTATTAAAGTTAAGTTGGTATCAAACCAAATATGACTGTTGTATATTTAGGATGTTAAATTTTATCTCCATGGTGACCACAAAGAAAATATATGAAAAAAAAATCCAGAAAGTAATGAGAAGGGACTCAATATGGTACAAAACAAAAAAATCAAATAATTATGAAAGTAAACATTAACAGAAGAACTAAGGGTCAAAAAAGGTATAAGACTTGCAAAGACAAAATACCAGAACTGCAGAAGAAAGTCCTACATTATCAGTAGTTACCTTAAATATAAATAGATTAAACTCTCCAGTCAAAAGGCAGAGACTGGCAGGATAAAAAACACACTATGCTGTTTACAAGAGATCTACCTTAAATTCAAAGACATAAGCCGGCTGAAAGTGAAAGGATGTAAAAAAAATATAGCACGCAAGTAGTAACCAAAAGAGAGCAGGGGTAGATATACTAATATCAGATAAAATAGACTTTAAATAAAAAACTGTTACAAGGGACAAAGAAGGTCATTAAATACTGATAAAAGGGTCAATTCAACAAGAAGACATAACAATTATAAATATATATGCACTTAGCGGAGCCTCAAAATATATGAGGCAAATAATGACAGATTTGAAGGGAGAAAGAGATGGTTCTACATTAATAGGAGATTTTAATACACCACCTTCAATAATGGATAGAACATCAAGACAGAATATTAATAAGGAAATATGAGTCTTAAATGATATTATAAACCAACTAGACCTAAAGGCATATACAGAACACTTCACCTAACAGCAGAATACATATTCTTCTATAATGAACATGGGTAATTCTCCAGAGTAGACCATACATGTTTTAGTTTCCTTTAGCTGCACAAGCAATGAGTTGGCTTAAACAATGGGAATTTAGTAGCTTATGGTTTTGAGGCTAGGAGAAAGTCCAAATCAAGGCATAATCAAGGCAATGCTTTCTTCCCAAAGACTGGCATTCGGGGGCTGGCTGCCAGCAATCCTTGGTCCTTGGCTCCTGTTACATGGCAATGCACATAGGAGCCTCTCCTGGCCTCTCCCACCTCTTACAGTTTCCACTGAATTTCACATTCTTGCTTCCCATGGCTTTCTCTCCTATCTGTCTGAATTTCATTGTGCTTATAAAGGACTCCAGTAATGGAATAAAGACCCATCCTGACTGAGTTGGGTCACACCTTAACTGAAATAACTTCATCAAAAGTCCTACTCACAATGGACTGGATTAAGTTTAAGAACGTGTTTCTGTGGGGTATGTGCAGCTCCAAACCCCTACAATATGTTAGAGGTCACAAAGTAAGTCTCATAACATTCAAAAATATTGAAATCATACAATGTATATTCTCCGACCACAATGGGATGAAGCCAGAAATCAATAATAGAGGAGGAAAGAGGAAATTCACAAATATGCAGAAATTAAACAACATACTTCTGAACTACTAATGGGCCAAAGAAGAAATCACAAGGGACATTATGGAATATATTGAGTAAACTGGAAATGAAAACACAACATACCAAAACCTATAGGATGCAGCAAAGGCAGTGCTGAGAGGGAAATTTATAGCTCTACATGCTTACATTACAAAAGAAGAAAGAGAGGGAGGGGCAAGATAATGGCATAGAGAGGATAGAATTTAGTTAGTCTCCTGGAGCAACTAAAAAACAACCAGGAACAACTAGTAAATAATCTGGAACAACTGCTGGGGGACAACCATGACTGTCCACACATTGTACACCAACCTGGATTGGGTGGAATGGCTGAGATAGCAACATAAAAGCTGTGAGTAAAAACTGCAGAACTGTGCCAGAAGCCCCCTTCCCCCACAGCAGGCTGAACTACAAGACCTTGCTGTAGGAGAAAGCAGCAGTCCCAGAGCAAGCAAATATAGTGCAGCCCAGCTGCAACTGGGGTTTTAATTAACAAATATGGACTGCTGAATACAAGTTACAAACATAGACAACCCCCTAACAAGCAGACAGAGGCTTTTAGAGACTGGCCTTAAAGAGCCAGAAAATGCCTATACCCTGGGAAGGGGAGACCAGAAGACCAGGTGCTGTCTCTGACCTACAGGCGAAACTGGTGAAGCCCCCTTTCTTCTCCTTTTTCTCTCTTTCAACCTGAGTGGCTCAGTAGAGAAAGCCTTGCAAATTTTCAGTTTGCAGCCCTCTGACCCAGACAGGGGTGGAGATAGCAGTGTCAGAGAGACAAAGGAGCAATACAAATGCAGAAGATAATTCCCTAGGGGGTGTATCTTCCCTAAGAGGAAGGAGGTGGGGCCCAGCTCTAGTGCCAGCCTTCCCTTCAGAACTCAGACTCCAGAGTCTGGGGGAAAACAGCCAAAACAGAAACTAAAGGGGCCACACCTCCTTACACCAGTCGGGAGTGACAGGCTCACAGGCGCTACCTGCTGGGCAGGTTAGGAAAAGCACAGTCACTGAAGCCTCACAAGAAAGTCTGCAATTCTTCTAAGACACACCCTCAGGGAAACTCGAAACTGAATATAACCCCATTCTAGGACCTGAACCTGTTCTGGTCTGGGAAAATCTGACTGGGGTAACCAAGGAAACTAGATGCCTAGACAACAGAAAACTACAAATTACAATAGGATAAATGAAGATATGGCCCAAAGGAACAAACTTACACCTCAATTAAGATACAGTTGAGATATTGTTACACTTTTATGAAACAATCAATTAAAGATTTTCAAAGAAATATACTAAATCAACTCAAACACCTAATCAACGAGTTCAGGGAAGATATGACAAAAGAGACGAAGGATATAAAGAAAACTCTAGGCGAATATAAGATAGAAATAGAAAGTTTGGAAAACCAACTGGCAGAATCTATGGAAATTAAAGGCACAACACAAGAGATGAAAAACACAATGGAGACATAAAACAGCAGATCCCAAGAGGCAGAAGAAAACAGTCAGGAACTGGAGAACAAGACACCTGAAATCCTACACACAAAAGAACAGATAGAGAAAAGAATGGAAAAATATGAGCAACGTTCTCAGGGAACTGAATGACAACATGAAATGCATGAATGTATGTGTCATGGGTGTCCCAGAAGAAGGAAAGAAGGGAAAAGGGGCAGAAGCAATAATAGAGGAAATAAACAATGAAAATTTCCCATCTCTTATGAAAGATGTAAAATTACAGATCCAAGAAGTGCAGCATGCCTCAAACAGAATAGATCTGAACAGAAGTACTCCAAGACACTTAATAATCAGATTATCAAATGTCAAAGACAAAGAAAGAATCCTGAAAGCAGCAAGAGACAAGCGATCCATCACATACAAAGGAAGTTTTATAAGACTATGTGCAGACTTCTCATTAGAAACCATGGAGGCAAGAAAGAAGTGGTGTGACATATTTAAGATATTGAAAGAGAAAAACCGCCAACCAAGAATCCTATATCTGGCAAAACTGCCCTTCAAATATGAGGGAGAGTTTAAAACATTCTCTGACAAACAGACAATGGGAGAGTTTGTGAACAAGATACCTGCTCTACAGGAAATACTAAAGGGAGCACTACAGACAGATAGGAAAAGACAGGAGTGAGAGGTTTGGAACACAATTTTGGGTGTTGGTAGCATAGCAATGTAATTATACTGAACAAAGATGACTGTGAGTATGGTTGAGAGAGGAAGGTTAGGAGCATGTGAGACACTAGAAGAAAACAGTTAAGATAAAGAGTGGGACTGTATAACTCACTGAAACCTAGAGTGCTCAACAATTCTGATAAAAGGTACAAATCTGTTTTTACCTGAGGGAGAACAAATGAATGTCAGCCTTGCAAGGTGTTAAAAATGGGGTGGATTGGGGAAAAAAAACAATCAATGCAAACTAGAAACTATAGTTAACAGAAACATTGTATTATGCTTCCTGTAATGCAACAAAGGCAATATACCAAAGCTAAATGCCTATAAGAGAGGGACATAAGAGAGGGGTATGGGACTTGTGGTATTGGTGATGTTGTCTCACTCTTTTATTCTACTTTAGTTTAATTCTATCTTTCTTTTTATTGCTTTTTAGCTGTCATTTTTTCTTACTTTTTCTTTTTCTTTTGTCTCTCTACCTTCTTTGACTCTTCCTCCTTCTTTGTGGAAGAAATGGTGATGTCCTTATATAGATAGTGGTTATGGGGGTGACTGCATAAATATGTTATTATACAGGGAACCATCGATTGTTTACTTAGGATGGAATGTATGGTGGGTGAACAAAACCATTTAAAAAATGGCTTGATGAAGAAACCTTGAGGGCACTATATTGAGTGAAATAAGTCAGACATATAAGGACAAATATTGCAGGGTCTCACTGATATGAACTAATTATAATATGTAAACTCATAGACATGAAATATAAGTTACCAGGATACAGAACGAGGCTAAAGAATGGGGAGCAGTTGCTTATTAGGAGCAGAATGTTTAACTAGGTTGAACTTAAGTGTTTGGAAATGGAAAGAGGTGATGGTAGCACATTATTGTGAGAATAACTAACAGTACTGAATGGTGTATGAATGTGGTGGAAAGGGGAAGTTTCAAGTCACATATGTCACCAGAAGGAAAGTTGGAGGTTAAAATATGGGAATGTATAAAACAGTGAATCTTGTGGTGGACAATGTCTGTGATTAACTGTACAAATATCAGAAATCTCTTTTATGAGCTAGAACAAATGTATGACACTATAAATAGAAGTTAATAATAGAGGGGTATATAGGGAAAAATATTCCTATTGCAAACTATGTACTACAACTAATAGTATTTTAACATTCTTTCATCAACAGTAACAAATGTACTATACCAATACTATGAGTCAATAATGGAGGGGGGTGGTCAGGGGTATGGGAGGATTTGTGTTTTCTTTTTTGTCTTTTTTTTTTCCTGGAGTAATGAAAATGTTCTAAAAATTGAAAAAAAAAATTATTGTGGTGATGGATGCACAGCTTTATGATGGTACCGTGGGCAACTGATTGTATACTTTGGATCTTTGGATGATTGTATTGTATGTGAACAATTTCAATAAAATTAAAAAAAAAATGACAAAACAAACAAACAAACAAACAAAAAAAACAAAAAGAAGAAAGATCTCAAATCAGAGCTCTAACCTCAAAACTGGAGGATCCAGAAAAAGAAGTGTAAACTAAACCTAAAGCAAGCAAAAGTAAGGAAATAAAGATTAGAGTAGAGATAAATGAAATAGAGGGTAAAAAACCAATAGAGAGAATCAACAAAACAAACAGTTTTTAGAAAAGATCAATAAAATTGACAAACCTTTAGCTAGACTGACAGAGAAAAAAGAGAGGACATAAATAACTAAAATCACACATGAAAAGGAGGACATTACTACTGACGCCACACAAAACAAAAAGGACTATAAGAGGAGATTATGAACAACTGTATGCCATACAGTTGTTATTATATAATCTAGATGAAATGGTCAAATTTCTAGAAACACACAAACTACTTGCACTGACTCAAAAAGAAATATAAAGTCTGAACAGCCCAATAACAAGTAAAGAGACTGAATCAGTAATCAAAAACCTCCCAACAAAGAAAAGCCCAGGGCTAGATCGCTTCACAGGTGAATTTTACCAGTTCTACTCAAACTCTTCCAAAAATATGAAGAAGAAGGAACACTCCCTAACTCATTCTATGAGGCCAACATCACTCTCATACCAAAGCCAGATAAAGATATCACAAGAAAAGAAAATTACAGATCAAGTCTCTTATGAATACAGATGCAAAAATTCTCAACAAAATACAAGCAAACTGAATCCAACAACGCATTAAAAGAATCATATACCATGATCAAATGGGATTTATCCCAGGCATGCAAGGGTGGTTCAACATAAGAAAATCAGTTAATGTAATACACTACATTAACAGAACAAAGAAAAAAAAAACAAAAGTAAACATGATTATCTCAATTGATGCAGAAAAGGCATCTGACAAAATCCAGTCATGTTCTTAATAAAAACACTTAGAAAACTACGAATAGAAGGAAACTTTCTCAACATGATAAAGGGCATATATGAAAAACCCACTTCTAACACCATAGTCAATTGTGAAAGATTGAAAACTTTCCCTCTAAGATCAGGAACAAGACACAGATGCCCACTGCCACCACTGTTACTCAACATTGTATTGGAAGGTCTAGCCAGGGCAATCAGGGAAGAAAAAACACTAAAGGTATCCAAACTGGAAGGGAAAATGTAAAACTTTCCCTATTTCAGAAGACATGACCCTATACACAGAAAATCCTAAATAATCCACAACAAACCTACTAGAGCTAATAAATGAGTTCAGCAAAGTGGTGGGGTATAAGAGCAACACCAAAAAATCAGTAGTGTTTCTATTCACTAATAATGAGCAATCTGAAGAAGAAATACAAAAAATTTCCATGCACAATAGCAACTAAAAGAATCAAATATCTGGGAATAAATCTAACCAAGGATGTAAAGGACTTGTACACAGAAAACTAACATTGCTAAAAGAAATAAAAGAAGACCTAAGTAAATGGAAGCACATTCTGTGTTCATGAATGGAAGCCTAAATGTTGTTAAAATGTCAATTCTGCCAAAGCATTTACAGATTTAATGCAATCCCAATCAAAATTCCAACAGTTTTCTTTGCAAGAATGGAAAAGTCAATCATCAAATTAATTTATATGGAAGGGTAAGGGGTCCCAAATAGCCAAGGCCATCTTGAAAAGGGAGAACAAAGTTAGAGGACTCACAGTTTCCAATCTTCAAACTTACTACAAAGCCACAGTAATCAAAACAGCACAGTACTGGTAAAAGGATAGAAAAATAGACCAATGTAACGGAATTGAAAATTCAGAGCTCACATATATGGTGAACTGATTTTGGACAAGGGTGCTGTGCCAGTTTGAATGTATTATGTCCCCCCCAAATGCCATTTTCGTTGATGTAATCTTGTGTGGGCAGACATATCAGTGTTAATTAGATTGTAATTCTTTGAGTGTTTCCATGGAGATGTGACCCACCCGACTGTGGGTGATGATTCTGATTGGATAATTTCCATGGAGGTGTTACCCCACCCATTCAGGGTGGGTGTAAATTAAGCCATATAAATGAGCCGACAGACAGAAGGAACTCAGTGTAGCTGAGAGTAATATTTTGAAGAGGCGCTACAGCCAAGAGGGACACTTTGAAGAATGCACAGAAGCTGAGAGAGTAGCTGCAGATGAGAGAGAGTTTGAAGACGGCTGTTGAAAGCAGACTCTTGCTCCAGAGAAGCTAAGAGAGGACAAAAACCCCAAGAGCAACTAAGAGTGACATTTTTGAGGCACTGCAGCCTAGAGAGGAATGCCCTGGGAGAAAGCCATTTTGAAACCAGAACTTGGAGCAGACGCCAGCCATGTGCCTTCCCAGCTAACAGAGGTTTTCTGGATACCATTGGCTATCCTCCAGTGAAGGTACCCGATTGCTGATGTGTTACCATGGACACTTTAAGGCCTTAAAGACTGTAACTGTATAACCAAATAAATCCCTTTTATAAAAGCCAATCCATCTCTGGTGTTTTGCATTCCGGCAGCGTTAGCAAACTAGAACAGGTGCCAAGTTCACTCAGTTGGGAAAGAACAGTGTCTTCAGCTAGTGGTGTTGGAAAAATTGGATGTTCATATGCAAAAGAATGAAGGTAGACTCATACCTCACACCATGTTAAAAAAACAACTCAAAATGGATCAAAGACCTAAATATAAGAAACAGAGCTATAAAAATCCTAGAAGAAAATACAGGGACACATTGCTAGACCCTTGTGTTAGGCAATAGTTTCTTAGACTTTAAACCCAAAGCTCAAGCAACAAAAGAAAATATAGATAAATGGGACTTCATCAAAATTTAAAACTTTTGGCATCAAAAGACTTTGCTATGAAAATAAAATGACAAAGTAGAAAATGGGAGAAAATATTTGGAAACTACATATCTAATGAGTGTTTAATATCTAGAATATATGAAGAAATCCTACAATTCAGTAACAGAAAGACAAACCATCCAATTAAAAAATGGCCAAACGACTTTAATAGACATTTCTCCAAAGAAGATATGCAAATGGCCAAAAAGTACACGAAAAGATGCTCAACGTCATTAGCCATTATGGAAATGCAAATCAAAACCATGAGATACCATTTCACATCCACTAGAATGGCTACCATTAAAAAAGGGAAAATTACTACAAGTGTTGGAGAGGATGTGGAGAAACAGGAACACTCACTCATTGTTTGTAGGAATGTAAAATGGTGTGGCTGCTGTGGAAGACAGTTTGGTGGTTCCTTAGAAATTTAAGTGTAGAACTAACATATGACCCTGCAATCCCACTTCTAGGGATATATCGAAAAGAATTGAAAGCAGGGACTAGAACGGATATTCTAGTGGCATTATTCATGACAGTCAAAAGAAGGAAGCAACCCAAGTGTCCATCAATCAATGAATGGATAAGCAAAATATGGTATAAACACACAAAGAAATATTATTCAGTCATAAAAAGGAATGAAGTCTTGATACATGCGACAACATGGATGAACCTTGAAGACAATATATTGAGTGACATAAGCCAGATATGAAAGGACAACGATCTCATGGATACGAAATAATTAGAATCAGCAAAGGCATCGGGTCAGAACTAGAATATAAATTACCAGGGGCTAGGATAGGGTGGAGAATGGGAAATTATTGCTTTAGTTGTACAGTTTTCATTTGCGATGATGGAAAAGTTTTGGTCATGGATGTTGGTGATGGTAGTGCAACATCATGAATGTAATTAATATCACTGAAATATATAGTTGAATGTGGTTAAAAGGGAGGAAATTTTGGGCTGTATATATATTACTTGAATAAAAATTAAAAAAAAAAAAAGAAAATCCATAGGACTGTACAACAGAAACATGAACCCTAGGGTGAACCATGGACTATAGTTAATAGTACAATTGTAAAAATGTTTTTTCATCAGCTGCAACAAACGTGCCACACTAATGCAAGAGGTTAATATTAGGGTGATATATGGGAGCTATGTTTTTTCCTGTGTGATTTTTCTGCAAACCTACAACTTCTGTAATAAAAAAAAAGTTGTCTGTGCCATTCTTGGATTTTTGCATCTCCATATAAATTTTAGAATCAATTTGTCAAGTCTCCTTCATTGTCACCCACCCCTCCTGCCCTCCTTCCCATGGCCAAACAAAAAAAAAATTTTTTTTAAAGCCTACTGGGATTTGGATTGAGATTGCTTTGAATTTATAGGTTTTACAGATACCATCAAGCTTACCAACCCATGAAGCTAATGGCCCTCTGCTTATACATAAGCAGAAGTAATTTTACTTACTTCTTTTGTTAGATTGATTTCTAGGTATTTAATGTTTTTTTTTTTTTTTCTCCCCAAGCTACTGTAAATGGTATGCTTTTAAATTTTCTAATTTTTTTTTTGCTGACATATAGAAATAGAAATATGACCTTGTTTGCAGAAACCTTGCTAATTCCACTAACTTACTGGTAGATTCTTTTAGATTTTTTCCATAATCATGTCATCTTCAAATGTGTTTGTTTTCTTCCTAAACAATCCAATCCTTTTAAAAAACAAACCAACAAACCTTATTACACTTGGTTAAGACCTAACCAAAAGCACTATTTTCCCCCAATATACAGTAAGTTTACAAGAATTTTACAGTAAAACCCTTGTATTCCCACTATCTAGATTCTACCAAGTTTACTAAATTTGCTTTATCACGTATCTATTCATCATTCTATCCATCCTCAAACCATCCTTTCTTTTTGTGTGTGTGTGATGCATTTTAAAGAATTGCAGACATCAGTATACTTCCTCCTACATACTTTGGTATGCATGTCATCACCAACTTGAAGAGACTTAGTGATAATCGGCATCTTTTTCTTGCTCCCAATCTCAGAAGGAAAACTTTCGGTATTTTATGTGTGACGTTTGCTGTAGGATTTTTGCAGATAACCAACAGATTTTTTTTTTTCTAGTTTGCTAAGCATTTGTATCACTGAAAGTTGAATTTTATCAATTTTTCCTGCATTTATGAGATCACTTACTTTTCCTTCTCTATCCTGTTAATGTTAATTACCCTGATTGATTTTTGAATGATAAATCCAACTGCATCAAGATATACTTTATACTTTGCTTTTTATATGTCGCTGGCTTCCATTTGCTAATGTTTTGTCTACACCTGTGTGTCTAAATTCATGACGAAGATTGGCCTGTAATTCTCATTTTATGTATTATGTTCCTGTTAGATTTTGGGTACCCAAGGTTAGGCTGGTCTCATAAAAAGAATTTGGAGGTTTTCTATTCTCTAGAAGAGTTGTAAGACTGGCATCATTGGTCTCTTAAATGTTTGGCTGAATTTACTGGTGAAACCATTTGAGTGTCTAGATTTCCTAGTGGGGAGATTTTAAATTATGGATTCAATTTATGCAATAGACATAGGATGATTCCAATTTTCCAGATCTTCTGGTGTCAGTTTTGGAAAGCTGTTTTTTTTTTTAAAAGGAATTTATCCATTTTGTCTAAAATTTAAAAACAGCTTTATTGGGGTGTAATTGACATACAATAAACTGTACATATATAAAGTATGCAACCTAATTAGTTTTAACATATGCATGTATGCCCATGAAGCTATTACTACAATCAAGAGAGTTTTATCTACACTAAAAAATTTATTAATATTCACATCTTCCCTTAAATGTTTTTAATGTTTGCATGATCTGAACTCACCCCTTTTCACTTCCATTGGTCCTTCTTCTCTCCCTCCTTATTCCTTCATGAGTCCTATTATGAGGTTATCAATCCTATTAGTCCTTTTAAAGAACCAACTTCGATTTTCTTGATTGCCTTTAATGTATATTTGTGTTCTATATTATTACTTTCTGCTTTTATTTTTATTTTTGGGTTTCAATTGCTGGTTTTGTTTTTCTTTAGTATTTTGAAGAGATTGCTTAGATATTTTGATAATTTCAGCCTTTTTATTTTCTAACATATACATTTAACGATATAAATTTCTAAAAGTAGTTTTAGCTGCATCCCACAAGTTTTTCCTCCATAAATTTTGATATACAGTATTTTAATTATCACTCAGTTCAAAATATTTCAAATTTCCTTTTGTGACTTCTTCTTCTTGTAATAATAGATTATTTGGATATCTATTTCTTAATTTCTGAACATATGGGATTATCAAATTATCTTTTTCTACTTGATGCCCAGCTTAATTGCACTGTGGCAGAGAACATTTTTAGACTACTGATAGTAATGGAGGACTAGGTAATCCAAATCAACCATCCAGCTAAAAACAACTTGTAAATCTAGCCAAAATATTTAAAAAATTTGCTCCAAGGCATCCCAGAGCCAACAAGGCAGGGAAGTGGCAGCAGGCCAGTTGTATGGGGCTGCTTTTCCTCTGGAAGTTTCTGCTAGTTGCAGAGGCTGTGGCTGAGTGGCTGGCCCTGCTGGAATATGCAACCTGACCAAGGAGGAGGGGCTTGCTGGAGAATCAACCTGGATTTGGGTCAGGACCACGGATAAGATGTCATTTTGTCTTCATTTTGTTAAGAGTTCTTAAAAAATAAAAATGCATTATTTGCTGTAGCTCACGTGCTATAATCCACTCTCGCAGTTTCTCTTACTCATAGGAAGCTTGGCTGTGTATCAGAGACTGGCCATCTGGACCTTCCTGGCTCCTGGAGGCCAAGCAGGACACTGGAATAGTCCTGAACTTGGAGTCAGAAGGCCCAAGTCCCTAAATCAAGCGGCAGCTACTGAAATTGCAGACATAGTGCCCAGGATGGAATTAAGAGTCTCAAACCTATAAAATATCAGCAAGTGCCAGTACCAAAACTCTAATTTATGGCTCTGGAAAGAACAACAGAGAGTGATTCAGTTATGCAGGGAACTATAACATCTCATGCAAAACCCTGGCTCCCCAGAATCTAAGGGGCGGTATGTTTTCAAAAAAGAGTACAAGGAAATTTAAAATTATCCCCACACTAAGTGTTTCTCTGGGGCTTAATTTAACAACCTCAAGAGGAAGCTGATGAGTGTTCTGATGCTGGTCCTTTGTTCCTCCTTGCTGCTTCTTCCACTTTTCCAGCTCTCATGATTTCCTTCTGAAAGAGAGGACTGTTTGTGCAGTGTACTTTCTATGCCTCACCTTTGGGGACCTTCTCTTTTTCCCTTTCCGCCTTTGTCCTTGAGCTCTCCAGGCCCCTGCTCTCGTCTGCTCTGTTGAAAGCGGTGGCCACGTGGCGCCAAGGCTGCCAGGCTTCTGCTTAGAGCCTGCAACACCAGCCTCCATGGGTGACCATGGGAACCGAGTTACAATTTTAAAGCCTTCTTTGAAAGCCTTGAACTCTTTAGGGAAGGTGTTATTGAAACGGGTACATTCTTTTAAAAGTAAATATTGTGGCAGAACTCTTTGTTGATAAAATGACACACTGCACAGCAGATTGTCTTGGGTGAAATCAAATGTTAATTTCCATCCAAACATGATGGACCTGTACTGCATCATTTTATACATTTCTACTTTGCGCAAAATAAAAATATTTCTAAGCAAATTCATATTCAAAATCAATGCAAGCACAACTCTAGTTCATCATTTAACTTTTTTATTGCCAGGTAATAAATCTTTCACAACAATAAGGAAGGAACTCCCAGTGGCTTTGCAGGGCCAAAAGGCAGTGAGGAGTTGGTGGTGTCTGTGTCCCGAGGAAGGACGGGGTGGTGGGAGCCGACTGCAGGCCTCGCCCACGTGCTGTCTCAGCTGAGTGCTCAAGCCAGTAAGTGCTTCTACTGCGAGGTTAATTAAAAGAGAGGGGAGTGGATGCAGAAAAGAGCAGCAGACCTGGAGGGGGTACTGCTTGAGATCTGGGCTCTGATGGTGCCTCAGTGAGGCTGGGGCCTGGGGAAGACACTGCGTGAGTCCCTCAGTGAAGGCATCAACCAAGACGGCTGAGCTCCCGGACCTTGGGGCACCATACTACCTCCATCACAAGAACTGGTGGGGCCTGCAGCCTGGTGGTTCTCACGCTGTACTGCCCAGCCCTCAGACTCAGAGGACAATTCTGTGGTTCTACCAGAGAGGCTTAGTTGTTCCAGATGACTTTCCTCTCTCTTCTTCCTCCCTTCCTCCCTCCCTCTCTCCCTTCCTTTCCCTTTCTTCTTCTTCTTTTTTTTTTTGTTTAAAGGAAAAGGAAGAAATCAAAATGCACCAGAAATTAATTAAAAGCTGTAAAACATTTTCCCATATAGGAAATAAATATAATTCTACTTGCAATGGTAATCAAATCATTTCCCTTTTCGGACGACAGGGTTGCTCCTTTTGTCTTCAAATTGCCTCTCCCAGAAAGTGAGGCTCAGTAGAGGTTGCCAACAAGCCTAATCTGTTTGTCTGGGGCCTGCTCTACGCGGTCTTACATGAAATGTAAACTTGTAAGAGGCTGCAGCCGACCCAGGGAACAGGTGAGAGGTCCGTCCTGAACAAGCCTGGAGGGGCAGCAGGCAAGCGGCACTCGCATCCTGGACCCACCCATGCCATGACAGATCTTCGGGAGTCTGTCAACCTTCGGAAGCTTCCATTTCATCACCAGTCCCCGTGAGGATGACACAACCGCTGGGCCGGCCTCAAAAGCCCGCTGAAAGGCTCAGTCCAGGCCTTCATGGCGTGGGAACCACATGGGGGTGGGCTGAGAGGCTGGCGGCAGTGTAGCCTTTTACAGAGCTTGCTGCGGCTGAAGATGGCTCCTTCCCAGTTCTCGAAGACTCAGGTCTTCAAGCCCAGGGACACGGGCACAGGGGAGGGGCTGGCTCCCGACAGAGATGAGATGACAGCAGTTCGTAGTGGATGCTTGGTCTCATCTGGGATTATGGGCTTTCTATGCCAAAAAGCAAATACTTTTTTTGCCCCTGAGAATGAACCCAGGCTCCTCATCTAGACTGTAAAGGGCCCGCCGTGGGTGCAGAGTGCGACAGAAAGCGAGGTCCCACGGGGGTCTCGGGCCTGCTGCTCTGCTCCGTGCAGCCCCAGCAGCTGTTTCCTTCAGAGAAGCTCCTTCCTCCCGCCCAAGGACCAAACACACAGACCACATAGGCTCAAAAGAGTTTTCAAAAATCAGAAACAAAGAGAAAAACATGCTTTTCATCTCATGTGGAATACTGTAATAATCATACTGGTCTTTTTCTACTATTAGTATGGTTGAAGAAAAAAAGATTGCTCTCAAAACTAAGCTTTTCTTTTCCCAGTGATTAATACAGAGTAGATTAACTTAATTTGTGCTAGACTCCTATTTAATCCCTGCTACAGCTCAGAGGCCAAATCCACAGAAAAGCTAATCTAGGCTTCATAGGAAGGAGGGAAGGATACAGAGAATCTGAAGGCTGATATCAAACTGCCTGGGCACAGAGTTGATTAAAACCTGGGCCCTCTGAAGGGCAGTCACCCACCCACGTGTCTGCATGTGCACACACACACACACGCAGGTATACATACGATTTCATTTCCTTATTCTTTCTCAACATCTTTTTAGACTGATATACCTTACTTAAAAAAGAAACACACACACAAAAGAGAAATAAAAAAAAAAAGAATTAAAAAAAAAAAAAAAGAAAAAAAAAGAAACGTGTGCATACACAAAAGTGGGTACCGGTAAAGTGTTATATGCCTAAGGCATCAGGTTCCTGGGAAAGTTCTGGGTTTTTGGTTTAGAAATAAAATTGCATGTTAAGTAGCAAGTTTTTATGTTTATTATTGTTGTGCACCCCTCTACCCCCTTTGCACTACAATTTAAGCTGAGTGATCTATTGCCAACAGGCACCAATGTCCAAATCAAAGTGTGCAATAGAAACATACTTGCGTAATCCTCTTTAGAAGATACCCCAGGCAATCTGTCTGTCTGCTTCTCCTCTCCCAGAAATAAAGTAACTAGAAGGACTGCTCAGCTGGAGGGGGTTGGTAGGGGTGTCCTTCCCTTAGTTGGAATCCATTGTGAACAGTTGGATGTCCTGTGGGTTCCAGTACAGGCCCACTGCTGAGTTGTAGACAAGAGACCACACATAGGGGATAAAAAACTCCTCGGGCTGCTCCTCTTCCACGTACTTGAATTTCAATTCTGGAAATTTCTGCAATGAAAACAACATGATTTTATAATTTTGCAGGTACAGCAAAAGCACAAGCAGCAGCAGTTTATCAGTGGTGTGTGCGGGGAGCACCTCTCCTAGTTGGTCACAGGGCCTGGGAGCTTCTGGGCCTTAAAAGACTTTAGCTCTCAAATGACTCCTAAGAAAATGTAAATTACCTGTAGGAAGAGAAAATAATGGGGTAGTGGTTTGGTTGAGAGTTTGCTGAGAGGAGCAGGGACCCTCACGGGGGCCGACGTAAGTGGAGAACCATCACAACTGACAAGTGGCCTCTGCATGGGGCAGCGGGCGAGGCCTAGGGCTGGTTTTCCTAGAGAAACCCGGTGTTCAGGGCCCAGTAGCTTTGGAGCAGAGGGCTTTCCCTCTCACAGTTCCCGAGCCTTGAACTGAACAGGTAGGAGGCTGCCTACAGGGAAATGCTCACGTGGGGGTTCTGGGGGCAGGCAGCTGGCTCAGACAGAGCTTAGCCTCAGCCCCTTCCCCCGTGGGGGCAGGCGGCGATGGCTTCAGCTTTGCAGATGGGGACGGTGCGGCGGGGGGACAAAGCTTAGGTGTGGCAGTACAGACTTCCAAGTGACGGAGGTCTGCAGTCTGCAGTCCCCTGTTTCGCAGTCCTAAGGCAGCACTGACATTTTAGTGCTTCACCAGGATTTGGGGCTTTTGATTTTCCAATTTTAGTGTTTTTAAAACACACTGATTGTGATTGAGACTAGACATCTATTTACTGGATCTTCCATATGATCAGAGAGGGGCAGGGTTAACTGGAAAATGTTTTGTGGAAAGGTGAATTTTGAGTTAAATTTTGATAAAGTTAAATCTCCGTAAAGGAGGGCACTCTGGTCACTGAAGTTGTTTCACAGCCAGGTAATCACAGACAGCACAGCCCCATCTGAACGGCTTCAGTGAAGCCTGCCTTCCTACCTGTTACATGTAGGATATAAACAAGTGGCCCAAATCCCACTGTCTACCCCCAACCTGCCCTACACCCTTGCCCACCCCATACTTCAGCCCCCTTTCCCAGACTACTCTGGTTTAAGGAGAGCCCAAGTCTTTTCAGCCCTTCTATGCTCTGAGCCATCAGTGTAGGCCAAATGTCTTGATGTGTGCTGACGACACAGTAATGACTGCAATTGACAGTACAACTTCTACAATTGGGCTCTTTGGGTCTATTTGGCTGACAAAGTATGATTAGCTCAGCAATGTAGCACTACTTCCTGCACTTGCTGATATGAACTGGGACCCTATTACCCCCGTTGCCACCGCCCTGTTTTTCACTCCCCTATCGGGAAGCCTCCCCGCCCTGTACTCAGCACTCCCTGGGTGCACCCTAATGGCTCAGACAGGTGGTCTCCTGGTGGCCTGGTGCCTTGGGCATCCTTGATGAGGCTTCTTGCACATGGTGCTATTTCTGGTCTGGCATGGAGTTCTCAGGTATGGGAGTACAGGGTGCTTGGAGAGGCCACTAAGTTTTGCCAAGGAAGGCATCTGTCTTCTAGGGAGCAATACAAAGAGATTCTTTTCTGGGAAAAAAATCTGCATTTCGGCAACAGGGTGCAGCTATTAGCTACCACTAACTAAGCACTCACTAAGAACCGAGCCTGCCTGGCAGTTTCACATGGTCAATCACCACCATGTCCTGGCCGAGGCCGAGCTTGCCAACTACACTAACAGAAGACAGAGTGGAGGCTTAGAGAGGCTAAGAGCCTTGTTCGAAGTCACAAAGCCCACTGGGGTAGAGTCACATTTAAAAGCCTAGATCTGACAGAGTGTGCAAAAGTCAGTTTGGAAAGTGACAGAGAGCTAGCCACCTAGTGCTCTGCCCTTACATTTGATTTCCCAGGCAACCTGACACCTTCAGGGCTGGTTTTGTGCCACAGATGACAAGGCCCATAACCAGGCACTCTGCCGGTCCCTGTTGATGAAAAAAATAACCACAAAACCACAATAACGTCAATAATCGAGAAAGGATGGGGGGCTTCTTTGATGAAGAAAAGAAATTAACCCTACAGTCATGGGAATGAAAGTCCTAGTTCTTAGACTCGCCTGACACTGGAGAAAACTTCTGCTGACCCTGAGAGGAGAAGGGTTGGGGGAGGGGTGCAGGTGGCTGGCTGGAAAAGGACCGAGTCCCACAAGTCCTCTTTCAGTTGGAATAACATCCTACATTTCTGTGGTAATGTAGCCATTAAAACGAACTTCTTGTTAGAAATAAACATGACTCAACGATATGAACACTTTCCTCCATCCAGGAACATATCTAGGGGTTTTCCTACGAAAGTCTTAGGAAAGAATGTGAGGCAACTTATCTGAGACTGCTTTCAGCATCTCTTCAGGAGGGTGCAATGGGAAACGAACAAGCAAACTTCCAACTGCTTTCATGAGAATTCCTTCCCACTGAATTAAAGAAACTTAGGCAAGACCTGCTGTGGTCTGGCTCTGAGTTTACCTGCCCTCATGATTTTGGGGGAAATCCTGATGCCTATTCAGTTAGAGAAGGCAATGAGTCAAATTCGCCCTTACAGCATCCAAAGGTGGATCTACGAAAGGGCCACTCGGCAAAGCACACCCTGGGACTAGCTTTCCCACCACCTGGTAAAAGCAGAGGCGAAAATGCCTCATTTCATTTTGGCTGAAGTCTGTATCAAAACACTAATTTGTCTCACCATCTTCAAAGGCACTGGGCATCTCTTAAACAACACGGGGACTTTTTCTCTAATCTGAAAGCAAACTACTTGGCAGGAATAACCCAATGTAGTGGCCAGCACTCCAGATACAATAACAAAAGACCATGAAATTTATAAAACAGTGAACAGTATGTAAAAATCACATAAATAGTATAAACTTTATCTGTCAACGGCAGACACATGTAGATTTTAATAAAGTCATTCCTCAAGCTCATCAATGGTTATTTCTAGGCAGTTCTCTATGAAAATGTATTAATAAATTCTGAGGTTATATCTAATATTTATTGATTACCTGTCATATGGCAGGCACATTCACACACTTTACATATACTCACTTACCAAAATCTTTGAAACAACTAGGAAAAGCACCCAAAAAGCTGGCAGAGATTCGAGTTTGAGCCCTATCTTCTCCTGGTCATTAAGCAGCCATTTACTGAGTGCCTGCTCTTGGAAACACAGTCCTCAGGTAAGACACACATGGTCCTAGCATTCAAGAGGGACAGGTCCAGCCTTATTAGGTGGGTAGCTTGGACAAGTCTTGTATTCTCACTCTGACCCAGGCTCTTAAAATAGAAAGTATACTGAGGTTTTGAATTTAATCATCCTGCCCACTTCACAGGGTAGTGGTGACAATCAGTTGAGATGAGCAATGGAAAAGTGCTTGGTGTAGTGCCGAATACAGCGTAAGCACTCAATCAGTGCTGGCTGTTATTACTGACATTAAAATGATATGCAAATGCTAAGCATACTCTTATTTGATAACTTTAAATTTAAAGACTAGAAACACTGTGATCAGTCCAGTCCTAAGCCCGTTTCTCTTATCCCACCCAACGGACACTTCCCACTTGGGAATCCTGCTCCCTTGACTCTTAATAACAGAAACCTAAACTACCTGAGCCTCCCTACATGAAAACCCAGGAATGAGGGCTGACTGACGGTTTAAAAGCGATAGACTCATCTTCATAAACATCTTTAAAGAATAAAGTTATGTCAGTAAGAGAAGGTAGGTTCTGCAGAATTGCTGACTTTTTCTGTCTCTGAACCAGATTCAGCTGGAAGGGAAGGAACTGGCCCTGAGGTGGGTTTATGGTAGTGAAGATGGAAGGGTCACTTCTAAAATGTAATTGACATTAAGAACATGATCTGTGTGTTCACAACCTTCCTGCAAGATTATGTGGCAGGTTCAACAACATCCATGATGGAGCCAGGGGCGGGGCATAAAACTTGAGCTGAAGAGAGCTGGAGAGGCTGAGGTTAAACAGGAGCTAGGAGGAAGGACACAACCTTTTTTTTTTTTTTTTTTTTTTAATAAATTAAATTCAGTTTTATTGAGTTATATTCACATACCATAACAAGCATCCATGGCGTACAATCAACTACTCACAGTACCATCATATAGTTATGCATTCATCATCCCAATCTATTTTTTTTTAATCATCATTTTAATGAGATATATTCACATACCACGCAGTCATACAAAACAAATTGTACTTTCGATTGTTTACAGTACCATTACATAGTTGTACATTCATCACCTAAATCAATCCCTGACACCTTCATTAGCACACACACAAAAATAACAAGAATAATAATTAGAGTGAAAAAGAGCAATTGAAGTAAAAAAGAACACTGGGTACCTTTGTCTGTTTGTTTCCTTCCCCTACTTTTCTACACATCCATCCATAAACTAGACAAAGTGGAGTTTGGTCCTTATGGCTTTCCCATTCCCATTGTCACCCCTCATAAGCTACATTTTTATACAACTGTCTTCGAGATTCATGGGTTCTGGGTTGTAGTTTGATGGTTTCAGGTATCCACCACCAGCTACCCCAATTCTTTAGAACCTAAAAAGGGTTGTCTAAAGTTTGCGTAAGAGTGCCCACCAGAGTGATCTCTCGGCTCGTTTTGGAATCTCTCTGCCACTGAAGCTTATTTCATTTCCTTTCACATCCCCCTTTTGGTCAAGAAGATGTTCTCCGTCCCACGATGCCGGGTCTACATTCCTCCCCGGGAGTCATATTCCACGTTGCCAGGGAGATTCACTCCCCTGGGTGTCTGATCCCACGTAGGGGGAAGGGCAGTGCCAATCTATTTTTGAACATTTTTCTTACACCAGAAAGAATCAGAATCAGAATAAAAAATAAAAATAAAAAAGAACACCCAAATCATTCCCCCCATCCCACCCTATTCTTCATTTAGTTTTTTGTCCCATTTTTCTACTCATCCATCCATACACTGGATAAAGGGAGTATGATCCACAAGGTTTTCACAATCACACTGTCACCCCTTGTAAGCTACATACTTATACAATTGTCTTCAAGAGTCCAGGCTACTGGGTTGGAGTTTGATAGTTTCAGGTACTTACTTCTAGCTATCTCGATAGGTTAAAACCTAAAAATTGTTATCTATTATATAAGAATGTCCACCAGAGTGACTACTTGACTCCATTTGAAATCTCTCAGCCACTGAAACTTTATTTCGTTTCATTTCACATCCCCCTTTTGGTCAAGAAGATGTTCTCAATCCCACGATGCCGGATCCAGATTCATCCCTGGGAGTCATATCCTGCAATGCCAGGGAGATTTACACCCGTGGGAGTCAGGTCCCATGTAGGGGGGAGGGCAGTGAGTTCACCTGCTGAGGTGGCTTAGCTAGAGAGAGAGAGCCACATCTGAGCAACAGGGACGTACTCAGGGGGAGACTCTTAGGCACAATTATATGCAGGCCTAGGTTTTCCTTTGCAGTAATGAGCTTCATAAGGGCAAGCCCCATGATAGAGGGCTCAGCAAATCAAACCGTCAGTCCTCAATGTTTGTGAGAACATCAGCAACGATCCAGGTGAGGAAGTCCAAGACTTCTGCATTTTCCTCCAGCTCCTCAGGGGGGCCCTGCATATATATTTTTATTCTCCACCCAAATGAGGATATAGCCTTTTGCTTGGAGCTCACGGGGACAACCCAGTAGGGGAGCTCAGTGACTTACTGAGAGCCACCCATGTGCCAGGCACTCCCCACATCACCAATAACCACCCTATTAAAAAAAATGGCATTTCTCAGCTCATTGATTTTCTTTACAACACTAGTGCGATTGGTGCCTCTCTTGTTTATCACCTTGTTTACTTGTCCACTGTTTGTCTCCCCCACTAGAATATGAGCACCAAAAAGGCAGGGACCTTATGAGTATCCGGCATATTATTGACTTTCACGAAATGTTTGTTGAATGATGAATTAAATGGATTGAACAAATGACTTCAAATCCAAACAACACTCCTGTGATACAGGTATTATTAACTCCATTTTACAGACAGGAAAGCCAAGGCTCAGGAAGATATACCAAAAAAGATACAGCTAGTTAGTGGTGGAACTAGAGCTGGGTGAAACTCATGCTCTTTCCACTGTGGCCTCCCGAGGGTCAAGTACCTCTTTTCCAGAATGTCTATATCCAATATGGACACTGGGTTTCCATGTCTTTTAGGTAATGATAATGAGCATCAAACATTCTTCAATGGCCTCCTACCAGTAAGTCAATTAACTTGTAGCCTGAGTGTCCTCATCTGTGAGCTGATGTGGGGGATCTCTAGGCCACACTCCAGCTCTGGAGTCCAAGTGGCCCCAGGCTAGGGGTCAGGAAACCTTGGCTCTGTGCTGGCTCAGTCACTGCTAAGCAGTGTGGCTGTGAGCAAGTTGCAGCATTTCTCTAGGACTCAGTTTTCTCACCTGGAGTAAAACAAAGGACCTCTGAGCTCCTCCCAGTTCCTCTGGCGTGTGGTGTTCTAAGTTGATTCTAATGAGGGCCCACCCTTTGTGTTCTCTGCCAGGCCTCCAGGCTCTGCTGGGTCAACCTGGAGCAAGGGTTGAATGGGCCGGGCCTGGGTGCTGCTGCCACTGTGATGCCAAGCATTTCTGGATTTCTCCTTCACCAGGTTTCACCTGGGGGTAATCTCAGTGGAGAGGTTAAATATTTGACTTGTCCTGAAGTGTCTTGTGGGTTGACAATAGTCTATTTTAAAGGCTAAATATCCCAATTGCTTAAAACCAAGACAAACATGAGGCTATTGCTGTTGCGCTTCTCTGTGACCTGAGAGCTCATGGCTAAGCGGGTTGACGTTCCGTGTTTGGCCCCTGCTTGTGCTGGCTAGTTAAGGCCTGACCCCTTCCTAGGTTGGTGGTCTCCTGAGTTTGTGCCATTGGTCACAGAGGGGGAACCAAAAGAGCAAGTATAGACAGAGAGCACGAATGCATTTCCATTACTAGAAAAATAGTTGCACATGTAGACAGCACATATGCACATTCCTGAATCCCCAGTACCAGCTCCTCTCTCCTGGAGTGAACAAGAGAGCTGGGAGATATTATTTCTTGGACTGTTTGCTTGGAACTCCTCATCAGCACTTAAAGGTTCAGAAAAGGAAACAATGCATAAATAGCAAGAAAAACAAGAGCATGTTCTCTAGGACTGGTTATACAAAGCTAACACTTGAAAGCACAAGGTAAAGAGCTTCCTTTTTCCTGCAACTTATTGTTTTTAAGACCAGTTACTGGGAACATTTTTCCCCCCATATGCGGGTGTATATTAGCCGTTTCTGACCATTCAGCCTAGAAATCTTTGAATATTTAAATGTTCACTTGAGAGCTGGAAACTAATTCTTTTTTTTAAATGTATTTTTTTATTGTGAACTTTAACACAGATACATAACAGTGATAACTTTCAAAGTAAGATCCAACCAGCAGCCACAGAGCAAATTTCAAAGAATCCCATGGGTTATAGCTCTACAATTTCAGTTATTTCCATTACTGTAAAATATAACATATATACAGAAAGGTGTTACCTTTAAAAGCATAGCTCAACAAGCAGTTATACAGGCAATTTCAAAAAATGTTACAGGTTACAGTTCCACAGTTTCAGTTCTTTTCTTATTGTGAAATATAGGATATATACAGAAAGGTGCTAACTTTCAAAGGACAATTCAATGAATAGCTACGGAGCAAATTTCAAAGACTGTTACAGGTTCAGTTCCACCATTTCAGTTATTTCCTTCTAGCTATTCTAATACACTGGCATCCAAAAAATACATATATATATATTTATATAAATTTTGTGTATTCATAATCCTTTGTTGAATCTTATCTTTTGGTACCCCTTCCTCTTGTTTAATCACTTTCTCTATCTTCAGGGGTGTCTAGGCAGTGAACACCCTAACTTGTTCATGTTGAAAGGGGGTGTCGACACTATGGGGAAGAGGGCTGCCTCTGATAGTTGCACTGGGGGCATTTTAAAAGGCTGAAATAACAATAGGCATAAATCCTAAGAGACTTCTGAAAATACTATTCAGTCCACCTGATTAGATGTGAATGCAGCCTTTGCATAACTAGCTGTGCCCAAGTTGCAATTAATTTGTAACCCCCCTCCCACATTTACCTGTCTATCTAGCTAAACATGTTGGAGAGCCAACATATTTTGAAATTTGAAAGTCTCAAAAAATTTGTGTTCTTCAAATATGTCTAAGAAGTTTGAAGAGCTCAGGAAAAGAAAGACAAAAGGTTTTATTTAGCACTGAGGACACTGGGGACACATTTTGTCAGGATTCAGTCCAAG
Source organism: Choloepus didactylus (assembly GCF_015220235.1). NCBI lineage: Eukaryota > Metazoa > Chordata > Mammalia > Pilosa > Megalonychidae > Choloepus > Choloepus didactylus. The sequence continues at coordinate 31,636,278 of NC_051322.1, read as the reverse complement.
AAATGTCATCGTCTGACAGATCAACAAGACAAAGTTGCCCTTTCCTCTATGCTCCTTTTCAAACCAGTGGAGAACAATAACCCCATTCTGTGATGGCTGCAGGAAGTCCGACTTCCTCACCTGAGGGTGCCATCGTAAGACCACCTGACCACAGAGTCGCTGACATGGCCAACAAACTCCACTTGGCAGCCCAGGGCCCAGTCGCCTGGGCATTCTGAGGCCTTCCCAGCTCTGACACCCATCCAGCTTCTCTAGCTTGGCCTCCTCAGGACCCCTGTGGGCTCCAGCCAGTGACTCTCTGGTGGACTTGCTTTGAGTACTACTCAAGCTCTGGGAAAGCAGAGGAGGGTGCTCTGGGGGGAAAGGGGCTTTGATTTGATAGCCATGGCCAGAACTCCTTGGGAACTGGCTAGCAGAGGGCAGGGTGGTGACTACCTCAGGCCCAGGCTACCCTGCTGGGGAGCCCCTTGCTTTTGCTTTTTTCTTTGAGACAGTTGTTCTGTGACTCAGCTCAAGGAGAGAATATCCATCTACTATGCTTGGAGCTTGGTCTCAATCCAAAGCTACTTACAACAACCCTGTTGTTTTGGTTTTTGGAGCCAGAGGTAATGTTACACTCAAGTTTGGCCAGAATGTTTTTATCAGCTCCAGTGAATCAACCTACCACAGTGGGACATCCGGACGCCCATCTCAGAGACAAAGCAAAGGTCTGATTTAGTGGTTGAGACTTGGGTATAACAAGCAGAGCAAAAGCTTTAAAGACGTCTCTGCTGTCAGCCATGTGATCTGATGGAAACCCACAGGAAGTTCAATGAACAGATGTAGGGCTCAACTGCAATAATTTTATTACCACAAAAGTTCAATGGAGTTTTCCCTCTTCCACCTAAAAATTATATAGATAGTATCAGAAACTCTAGCAAGCACCTGGCATAGCTCCAGAAAGTTAAATGCAATTTAAAACCAAACAGCTATGGAGCACATTGAAAAAAAAAAATTAAGACCATAATCAGGCCTCTGAAAAGACAAGGAGAGGGTGATCCTCAGTGGTGAGGCAGCCTGAGTAAGTGCCAGCTGATGGCAGGATTGATCAGGTTTTTATAGGCAGCACAGGCAGGGTCTGTGGTGGGTAGGTCCTGCTCAGATGAAAAGTAAACTGGTTTCCAGATCCCATCATAAGATAGCAAGGTATATATAGTCTTTTTTTTTTTTTTACTCCAAGGGCAGACTATAAAGTTTGGGGCTTATCCAGCTTCACTGTCATCTCTCTCTCTCACATAATTATTGCAGTTTAACTTTGGGTTCTTCATTAATGGGCCTTTAAACCAAACGTTAGTGAGCGCCAACTATGTATGAGGCACAGTGCTTGGGACTGGAGAGGAAGAAAGAGGAGTAACTCCTGTTTCTCAACAGGGGTCTAATTTAGGGAGCATGACACAAGGCAGAAGGATAACAGTGTCTCCACAAGAGGGGCTCAAATCTGGCTGATACTGGGGTCGGAGGACTTTAGGTGGGCTTCAACAGCAAACTTTGGGAGAAAGAAAAAACTGCCAAGTTAGGAACTATCTAATATCATCAATTTGGCTAAATTATTTCCTGAACAAGATTGAACTTCAGGCTTTTCTGTGTGTAATGGAATGAGTTACAAATATATCATATCAAATATTATTACTTAACTGACAAAAAGAAGATAAACACTGGTCTATGAATAATAACAAAACTAATTGTGAAGTACTTCTATTTTATGAAAACTCATTTTAAAATAAGTGAAAAAATAAATTAAAAATACAGAAAATTACAAAGGGCCACTAATTAGAAGCAAGTCACAAATTAAGAAACATAAAGCTAAGATTAAGAGGCACTGATGCGGGAGGCTCAGAAGAGAGTTCTGTCCCGTTGTATATCCAGGACCACTGAGGCCGGCCACGCAGAGCCTGCTTCAGAGAAGCACTCCCAGGGGAGCAGCCACCTCTCCTGGAGGCCAAGGCTAGGCCACCAACCACCCCGTGCTCAGGAAACTGTCTTGCTCACCTGAGTTTTTACGAGTGGCGCTAAACAGTTGTAACTGTGGCCAAAGGACTCAGAAAAGAGGATATGAAGGGTATAAAGTTGAAACCTCCGCAAACTTAGCACCAGAACTTGAAGCCCACTTGAGTTTGCAGCCTGACCAAATGTCCCTTCGGACCCTTCTCTCACAGACCTAGGCTAAGGGGGTTCACGGAAAGGAGAGACTTCCCTTTGTCTTCAGTTTCAAGTCTCTTACTCTGGTCTGGGGGCAGGGCTAGTTCGGGAAGAGCCCTGATAGATGGATGGATGGGTTCTGACATCGGGGACAGGGCTGGGGCAGGGAGAGAGCTGGCATTCCAAGTGAGTAAACAGGCAGAGGCTAGAAAGTAGACTCTCTGGGAAAGGCTAGGAATGTGGCACGGCCAGAGCAAAGGGCTCCAAGAAGGCTGCCAGCTGAGCCAATGTTGGAAAGATGGGCAGAGGCACAGGGTGGGGGCCTCGAAGGAAAAAGTCTATTCACTTGGAAAGCCTAGAGCTGGGAGAACAGGTCGAGGATAGATATATATGAGGTGGCAACTGAAGTTGCCGGATGTACAAAATCTGCAAGAAGACTGAACTGTGTATCACTAAATCAAACCACCTGTTCCTGGGACAAATCAATTCCAATTCAGGAGACTGGGAGGAGGAGAAGATTTTGATTCCAGGGTAGGAGATGAGGTGCAAAAGGTGAGAATTCACTGGCAGAATTTCTTTTTGCTGAAAGCCGGCCAAGAGGGGGATCCAGAAATGAATGGAATTGTTTTGCCCTTTTGGAGATAAAGTGGTGGGGCCCATCTTTCTGGATAGGACCCAGGTATCTGGCAGAGAGAGAGAGAGATTTAGAAAATAAATGCATTACTACAAGATAAAATTCTAACTAGAGTATAAGAGCCATGAGGGCAGGAATTTTTATTTTTCTTCCACTGATCTATCTCCTAGTGTTTATTTGTTGAGTGAGTAAATGAAAAAAAATGAACAAATAAAGGGATACAAATTGCCTGTGGAAGAATACAGAGTCATGAAAAAAGAGAGTTTGGAAAAGTTAATCTTGCATATAGGTAAGTTAGTGGAATAGCTGCCCAAAGTTATTTGGGACCAAATGAGCCATATATAACCCATAGCACTTTGAGAAGTAAATGGTCTCTCTTAGTTGGAATTTTGGGGGCAACAGTTCAATCTAACATGAATTTACTTGTTAAATTGCCTGCTTTCCTTGCATCCACCATCCTACCACAATCCTATTCTTACTTACCTAGGAAGATCTGGCTCCTGGACAATGGATAATGTTGATATAGATGGTTGCTGTCATATTTTATATTTCAATATATATCTAATCATGGAAAATGAAGTCATCACATGTATTTGAGTTATAGATACTCATGGACTGGACTGATGGTGAGACAAGTTCATTTTTAAAGAGCTCTTTACTTTTTACTCTTGTCAAAGTTGCAATATGGTAAAAAAAGAAAAAAAAGGCTATGGACTCAAAAACAGTTAAGTCCTAATTATCATGTCTGTGATAATCTTTCTTCATACTAGTTTTTTTTTTTTTTTTTTTTTTTTTACAGACTCATTTATGAACTAGAGGAGTGTGAGCTATGGGGTTGGAGGAAGATTCTGAATCATGTTTAGACAAATTTTGGCAAAAGAAGGATCTTGGCCATGCCTGGAGTTTTAACACTGGGAGTGATGTGCAATGACACCCAGAGGTTCCTCAGATTCCATTCAAGGAGAGTTACCTTAGTGAAGTTCCAAAATCACGTGGGTGAGGGCAGACAGAAAGGCTTCACTGGCTTTCCCCAGCCAGTGAGTGAAGGAGTTTGGGAATTTTATCAAGTAGGAACACAAGTTTTTGCTAGCATGTGTCAAAAAGATATCTAGAAAGAGAATTTCAACTAAGCCAAAGATGGAGATATGATGTTGTCTTTAATTTCTTTAGAGCTATCTTCTTTGAACATTCTTAGGATGTAAGATGTAAGCAAACTTGATAGTTTTTGAAGCCTTGAAGGGACATCATCCATTCTTAGAAAAGTCAGGCCTTAATTACTCCTTAGCAAGAAGTAAAATTAGGCTCTGATAATCAACATTCCAGTGCACCCATTACATAGGAGGATTTTTTTCCTCTCTGCTTACGGAAAGACCAATCAAAGTGGTATTTGAAAAGCTTTGTGGTTGCTAAGCCAATTATATTTTCCTCAATATACTAGGGGAAAATCCTACCTAAATCCCACAGTTTTAAAGGCAAGCATTTTATATCCTGAAAGAGTGAGTGTAGTCCCAGTGCCTCCTCTGGCTGTGCTCCCTAGTGACCCACACATCCCCAGGTGGGTGAGCCAGGCCTGTGGCTCCCCTGTCAAACGCGACAGTCCCGGAGCACGGCTATTCTAACATGTACTGCCAGAGAATTAAAGGCACATCAGGAGCTTTGTTTACATTTCAGTCATTAGGAGAGAATTAGGAAATCTAGAAGGCGGTGAACAGAAGCAGAACGCTCTAAAAGGTTCCTAATCCTATCTGCTGAAGAGGTGAATTTGATGTGAAGTGAGTCTACCTTGGATTCCATTCAAGGAGAGTTAACGTTGGTGAAGTTCCAAAATCACATCGCTGTGAGGTAGAGTCATCTGGAAGATGGGATCCCCCAGCTTGCAAATAACAGTTCTAGGTCAACTAGAAAAGTCCCTATTACTTTCCTGAGCCTTAAGTCTAATAAATCATGGAATGACAGAATGTTAGCACAAGAAGGGACCCCCACACATTCAATCCTATCTTTTTAAAAAGGCACAAACAAAATTCCAAAAATCTTCAACAGTCATAATGCATATCAAGTTAATTGGAATTTATATTTAATTACTGGTATACAAGTTTATTTTTTCAGGAAACTGTCCTAATACAGTAAAAAAAAAAAAAAATATATATATATATATAATTCCTTCAAACTTGGGCTTGTTCTCTTTGGGAAAGCAGGTGACCCTTTCCTTTTGTGTTTTCATCCTCTTGAAGTAGTAAACATATATTAAATTGATTCAAAAGACTAATTCTATGTTATGTATCACCCTGTATGGTATCATCTTAGCGTATTCTTCCAATGTAAAAAATAGCTATCAATTGTGAAAAGTTCAGTTGGTTGAAAGGCTCAAGACAGGAGAATAAGCAATGAATGCATCAGAAAGAACTAATCAAAGCACAACCTGTCCAATTTTTCTCAGGGAAAACATGAACAGGAAGAAGCAAGACAGAGCAAAGTGGGTGGCTGGGAGGTCACTGAGGAGTGGGGATGAGAAAAACATGAGCACGGTGGAGTTATATGATTTGAGAACCAGTACCAAAATAGAGAAGTGAAGGGGAACCTGCCCTACTACATATTAAAATAAACTGTAAGGGTAAAATAACTGAAGGGCATAATACTCCTCCTGCTAATCTGGACCACCATAGATGCATATTTGGAATTTATACCTCCTGTCATAGGAGAACTAGCCCAAAGATCTGTATAAAATTTTCTCTTCTAGGGAAGATAGGCTATATATTATTTTATAGTTTAAAAAAGGGGTTGAGATTGAAAATTAAAAACTAAAGTTTTAATTTTGAAAATTTGAGATTTAAAAATTTTAAAAAACATCCTAGTACATGAAAGAGCCAAAGCCCACACTTCCTTTATGTACTGTTTTACATGAAGAACACTCTGACCCCAGACTTTTTCCTCCTCTCTTCTCTCTTCAACTTAATCCATCAACTACCCCATCTACAACATGAAAAACACCATGGTGTATGGCAGTCATAAAGCAAAGCTCCCATTATTAAGGAGACGAAAATCTAGTTGAGACAAATATAACTACACAAACTAAACATTTATATAACAATCTCATTGTTAAATACCAAGAAGAGTGGTAAAGAGAGTGAACCGGTAGAAGAATTCCCAGCAGGAAGAGGTCAATAGATTTATCAGTTCTGGGAAACCTTCCTGGAGGAAGTGGGACCTGGACTGTGACCGACAGGTGGAGAGGGGCTGAGGAGGTCATTTCAGGCAGGGACAAGCAAGGCAGGAGCGAACAGTGTGCTCTCTGTCCTGGAGACATGCTGGTAGGAACTGGGGTCTGGGGAGTCTGAATTGTATACATTGTATTTCCTGAATTCTTGAGGTGTAGCAGAGCGGGGCAGTAAAGGAGTAACAGAGGTGGTGAAGTTTATTGAAATGCCTGGGTAGTGGAGGTGGTGGTTAGGATGGTGATGGTGTGTGTGTGTGTCAATCCCCCCCACCCCCCAAAAAACCCTATACCTCCCTTCCCCTTCTCACGCTGCAGAAATGAGATCATCCGTACTGCCTACCAGGTGCTTGTTAGAAATGCCAATTCTTGGGCCCCAAGTACTCCGTGTTTCAGGAAGTCAGAAGGGAAAGAATGACCAAACATGGAAGGAATTTGGACTCTGGAGAAGGAGCCATACATATGAAAGTAAAGATTCTTAGGAATGGGGAAGGCCTGAGATTGAAGAATTGCAGAAGCATTTCTGCATGCTGGAGCTGGAAAGATTTAGACATCTAGATACCATCTAGCCCAGCTCCCGCAACTGGCATATGAAGAAACTGAGGCCTATAAGAACAACGATTTGTCTCAGGCCTCAAGGCTAAAATATGGTGGAGATCAAACAGGAACCCAGTATTTTGGGCCCTTGGCTAGGCTGGCCCTGAGATACAGACAGAGGCTGGGAACCATGTGCATGGAGCCTGAGAGCAAAGTGAAGGTTATCAACAAGAAAGCACATGAAAGGAGGGTGAAAATGGTGTTTCAGAACAATCCGGTAGGTCCAAAGTCTGCTAAGAGTTTCCTCAGCCCACTGGTATGCAAACTATTTCACAAATGATTCATTTCTTTTATGCTTCTGCTGTCTGCCTTTAAAAGATGATGATGCTAATTGGAGACAGATTCTGAATACAAAGTGTCAAGGATTCCTCTAATCCGCAGGGATAACATATTCTTTGGTGTGAAGTTCTAAACAGACTGAGGAGCCCTGCCCATGGCCCGTCTTAATAGCACAAAGCCCAACTGCGTGCTCCCCAAAAGTTCAGCATGGCCAAAGAAGCAAGTTGTTAAACGCAAGCGGAGCAGAGTGATTTGGGTAAAATTATTTAAATTTCCTTTCTTGGACAAAGGTTTCCATGCACTTGAAATGGGAAGGCAAAGACTATGAAGAGCTGACGCCCAGTAAGGTTGGATGAAGAAATGTTTCCCTCTAGGGTTCTAAGAAAAATCCTGAGAGGGCTCATGTAAAGTGAATATATAGACAACAAGCGGCTTACTCGAGGGGTAACGCTGGCTCCCTGGTGCCATCCTGGGCTGGCACTGCCACAGGAGCAGGGGTGGCCTCCAAGCCCACCTTGGAGGGGAGCGACAGGAGGGCAGTGAGGGGTTAGAGGGTACTGCGGTGTCTCTCAGGCTGCTGCAGCCACATTCACGTTCCTTTGCTGCTGCCACGCTCTGCCCCCACGTCCCCGAAACAGAGCTCCTCAGGGAGACTTGAGGACTACAGTATGGGCTCAGAGTTCTTCTTTATTCTAGCACCAACAAAGAACAACTGGATAGCTCAGTAAAAAGAGGGTATTTCCAAAACCAATATAGAGCAAGGGTACTAAACAAGGGACAGGTGATGTGATCATAAATCAAATATGGTCCAGATCTCATGCTACACTGCTGAGGAAAACAGTCACCAAAAGCTAATGAAAGTGAACAAAGTAATATTTGTAAGCTGAAAGAAAGATCAAATCTTCCATTTACAAGAGCCTATTCTTTTCCATTCATGATTCCTGCTTTTACCCTCTGCTGTACCAAAAGGCATAGGTTTCATGGTTCATTCCTCAGTGTGTTAGCAGTTTAAAACTTGGCCCACCAAATCCAAAAAATGGAGTCTTGAACTGGCCTCAGGGCAGGTTAGACATTTAACTGCACTGGTACAAATCCATGTGATTTGATTTTTTTTCTGTAATTTTTTTAAGAAGAGAACATTTTTAACATTTTACAACATTATGAATACGCAATGCCACTGCCCGCAGGTTCAGAGAAAAATAAGCACAGAGGGGGCAAAGCAGTGACACTAACTGAGAACACCAGGACCCCACGGATCAGAGCGGAGCCGCCGGCTATGAAGAGGGTGACTCCATGAGCGCCACCACCCTCCCCGACACCGACGTCGCTCACACCGAGGGCCGGCAGGGCTCCAAACAGGCAGCCACACTCTCACACGCTGCCCTCTAGAACAATGGTCAGGAAGAGTGCGGCGAGGAAGCTGGGACTCAGACTTGGTTCCACTTCCCTCTGGCAGTGGCCTCTGCACGCTGGAGTTGACCCTAAACATCATCTGAAGGATCTGGTTCGAGTCCTGGAGCCACCATGCCTTATCTCTTTCGCTGCCTGAAAGCCAAAGCTGGGCCGGGCACAATATTTTGACTTCTGCCCCCTTTTGTGGCCCAGCTTAGACATCCTGGAGGTTGTAGAACCAGGCAGTCGGCATGTAGTGGTCCTATGGCCACTGTCATACATACCAAGTATTTGAAATTTAAATAAACACTATGATAAGGAAGCAGAAATTTTTGAAGACTAACTTGTTTCCCTACCAATGAGGCTATGGATGGCTTGATGGAAGGAAATGCTAATAAACTCAGACAAACAGCATCACCTCTTTGACACCTGGTCCCCTTATCTGTAAACCATTACTGCTGACAAGGCCTGCCCTGACTGGTGGCAGCGACCAGAGATGCTGAAGACTGGCTGTGACATCTGAGGGCTCACATGGGGCTGGGGGTCCAACAGGGACCAGGCAGGGCTGCTGGTCAAAGAAAAACTGGAAAGAGAGGGACCCTCCCTGCTCCTTCATTTGGTTCTCTGCTGTTATTTTTCAAACCAATGTCCCAGAAGGCAAATACAACATTTGAAGGTAAAGCATTTGAAGATCTACAGTCATTTTCAAAACATCACTGTGGTTTAAGAGGAAGGAGTCTTATATTTTACAACCCAGGCTCTAATTACATCAAATTTACATATTCCAATAAAGGAAGATAGATTGATTACCTCTTTTAATTAAATTTCAGGGACTCACCATGGATAACTTGATTTGTTATACATTACAAACATGAAAATTGAACAAAAGTGGAATTTACTTTGAAAACATTCACAAAACATTGTCAAGGATCTTTCAAAAGGAAAATCTAAATTTAAATAATCAACACACTTTATTTTAAGATTTGGATATTGGAAACATTTAAGTAATAAAATATTCCTTTATACTTGGGTTTATTTAGAACAAAAGAATGCAGAAAAAAAAAGAATGCAGACCATATTTTTACTTTTTTTTTTTTTTTAAACCCAACTTGGTATAAAGAAGAAAGTAAATGGAAAACTATCAACTTCCCATAAAGAAAACTATCGTATGCTCAGCATGAAAGGACAAATATCTAAGTTCTAGGGCTTTTTAAATACTGCTTTACTTTCTTTTTTTTTTTTTTTTTTTTCCTTCATCAACCCATTTATTTTAAGATGGTTTTGTTCACACACTATACATTCTGTCCTAAGTAAACAATCATTGGTTCCCTGTATAGTCACATATTAATTTATTGAGCACCATCACCACTATCTATATAAGGACATCTCCATTTCTTCCACAAAGAAGAAGGAAGAGTCAAAGAAGGCAGAGAGACAAAAGAAAAAGAAAAGACAAAGAGATAGAGAAAAACAACAACAACAAAAATGACAGCTAGAAAGCAGCAAAAGGAAAGATAGCATTAACCTAAAGTAGAATAAAGAGTCAGACAACATCACCAATGCCAGGAGTCCCATACCCTTCCTCTATTCCCCCCACCCCCATATGCATTTAGCTTTGACATATTGCCTTTGTTATATTAAAGGACTGCTTTACTTTCAAAAGAAGCAGATTAAGGAACGAGAATGGTGTGCTTTTTGCAAGAATAATTTACATTGAAGATACATCTTCTATGGTTCCTCCAGCCTAGTGAATGTACAAAACACCCTCTGATGAAGAAAGATGTTTTAAGAAAACTACTGATTAAGTCCCTATCACAAGATGATCTGCTCGCTGATGTGTCCTTCCTTCCTTTTTATTATAATTTATATTAGCACTGTAACCACTGATGCTTTAACAAATACGGCATTTTAACACAATGGCAGATACAAAATAATGGTTTTCTTTGCCACCTGGTTGTCGGGTCTGCATCTCCTGGTTATGACTAGACAAGGGCCCCAAGCAAGTGGCTGGCGTCCTGTGTCCTGGCTGTTCTGGTAGTCAGGGCTGCAGCAGTGGGCTCAGCTGCTGTGAGGGGCTGAGGGGCCGCGGTGTGAGGTGAGCCCCGCCAGTACCACTGCAAGCCCAACATTTTATTACAGAAAATTTCACCCGTACACAAAAGTAGAAAGAGGAGTACAGTGAACCCTGTGAGCGTATCAGCCAACTACAAGGCATCGACTCCTGGTCACTTGCTTCATCTCACGCAACTTCTTTCCCGAGTTATTTTTTTGTCAATCCTGATATTATATAATTTCATCCTTAAATACTAATGTATGTAATCTCAAAGAGATAAGGACTTCTAAGATACAAATTAAATTATAGGTTGACCCTTTGTAACATAAAAATATTTATTTAAAAAAATGAAATATGGCCCTTGCTCTTAAGGATTTTAACATTTACCTGGAGAGCAAAGAGAAACGCAAATGGAAAAAACAAAAAACACTAAAAAGCAGTTCTCCAATGTAACCTAATGTTTGCAGGTGCAATGTGCTAATTGTTAATTCTGACTTAGACGGATTCAAGGGTCTGCATAAACTGGCTCTCGTTGGCCTCTAGCTTCCTCTTCTACCTCTTCTTTACACAAAGCATCAGCCTCAGCTAAAAAGAACTCTCCAAGGCCCTCTGCACACTCCAGGCAATTGCCCACCTCCATGCTTGTCCTGAGGCTGCTCTTTACAGTTAAGATGTTTTTCCCAATCGCATTATCACTGCCCATAGAGCTGGCTCAAATGCTTCCGCCTCCTCAAGGAAGTCTTGCAGGGTTCTTTCTAGTGCTCAGGACCCTGCCTGGCCAGAGGCATTTATCTGTACATTTTCCACAAGGTGTTTCTCTTGCTACTGGATATAAATGTTTTGAAGGCAGGATCTGTGAGTTCACCAGCTACAGCTCCAGGTAAGGCTTTGCTGACTGAGGAACAGTTCCCCTTACCAAGGGTGATGGCGGCTTTAGAGAGAGAGAGAGAGACACTGTGGCCAAGAGCTGTCAGGGGAGATTGACAAGATAGTGGAATCTGGAGCGGTCCTGAAGGAGCAGAGAGGTGGGAAGGAATTTCAGGCAGAGAAAGCCTGGCCAAGCCAGAAAAGAGTTCTGACATCCCCATGAAATGAACCCTGTGAGGAGTTCCTGGGTAGTGTGGGAGCATGAACAAAAGGGTCCATAATGAAACCTGACCATGCTCCTATATGGCTTAGACAAAGAAAATTCCTTGTTGTTTCCCCCTGAAACCACTGCCATAAAGATACCAGGAAGAAGAGAAGGTGTTTAAAGCTTAGTCATGGAGACATCTACAATAATAATAATAATAATAATAATAATAATAATAATAATAATAATAGAAGCTGGTAAGTATGTGAAATATACAAATATACATAAATAAGTATGATTCATGGAGTTAAGGGAAGGGAGAAATTACTTGAAACTGGGGGCATCAAGAAAGGCTTCAAGGAGAAAGTGGCCATTGGGTAGCCTAGAAACAGTGGGTATGATTTGGACAAGGGAGGAAGGGCATTCCAGGCAGCTAGAACTGCATAAGCAAAGGAATGGAGGCAGGAAAGCACAGGAGTGCCCAAGGACCAGTGTTCAGTTTTCTTGGAGAATGGGGAATCAGAAGGGGAACAATGTGAAACAAAGCTTGAGAGGCAGGTTTGTAGAGACTGACTGAATCTGCATCTGCACTTCGTTCTATGTGCAAAGGGGAGCCACTAAATGTACGTGAGCAGAGCAGAGACCAGGCTCAGAACCATGATTCTGGAGAATTACTTGGAAGCAATGTGATCCATTGGGATTGGAGGGAGAGCATCCCTAGGAGAAGAGGATCAGCTAGGAGCCTAGTGCAGGGGTCCAAGGGACAGGGGATGAGGGCCTGAACCCAAGACATGACAGTGGGAACAGAGGAGGGGACAGACATCTGTGACAATGCCCAGAAAGGGAGGTTAAGGCTCGGAAGCAACAGATCTAGAACTAAATCATTGTCTCCTCTGTTGACCATCACATTTCATAGGTTCTGAGTGCAATGACCTTTGTTACTTTAGTTTTTCAATAGAAACAAAGGAACAGACACATAAAAGTCCATTTCCATCCTCTGTCTGGCTCCATTCTAATGAGTCTTTATCTTTCTGATATGGTTTTTCAAGCCAGTTTGCCTCTGGGAAAGTGGCCTCGGTAAAGCTGACTTCACAATGCCTTTATGTTTAGCTCAGCAGTAGCGGATGAGACAAGCCCAACTCCCCCAGCACCCCCAGTCCTGATAGCCTCATAACCCAGATTAAGCAAACTGTCTGGAAAGGTTGTCAAAATTATAATTCTCCTGCCTCTGTCTTCAAAAGTTAGGAAAAGGGGGGAAAGCCTGGGAGAAAGCCTCAATACATATTTCTGACGGAAGATGTTTTACCTCATTTTGTACATTTTAATCGTTGATCATCAGCTTTGTAAATATCTTAGACAGCTATAACAATGGCTTAGGAACAGGGACAGACTTATTGTCACCAACTATTAACTTGCTGATCAGAGTCTAGGAAGTGCACCCTTATCTAGCCTGAGTTTGGGGACACACTGACTAATGCCCCTCTGCAGTCCCCTGGCCTTGACTCTGGGATCTCTGAGGCCCGGCAAAGGCACAAAGGGACGGACGGACTCTTTCCGTCCTCCAGTTGTACATACGAAGGCAGGAAACTGCCACCCACATGTTTGGGAAAAAACAGCAAGTCACCAGGATTCCAGGGACAGAAGTTAAAAAGGAGTGGACTCAGGGTGCTCCATGCCAACGCACAGCATCCAACCCCGTTTCCCAGGCGCCGAGCACACGCGGATGGCCATGCTCTTTGCCATCTGTCCACCCCCACCTCTGTCCTTGCATTATTTGGAAAGGAAATAGGAGTCCTTGGGATGTACTAGAGTTAAGGGTTCCAGCTTAGAAAAACTGATTCCTGTGAGAGGCTCATAATCTATATGAAGTTTAGAAAAGCTTATTCCCCTTCAGAAACGAACATCCAAATCTCCTTTCAGGGTTTCTTCCCCACCCGATTTTCTTTTCACTTTTGGAAATGAGGGATGGGAAAGGAGGTGGGTGGGAGGAAGGAGGAGATTATAATAAATTTGGAAAGCCATTTATATGACATTCCTTAATCTGAGAGCACAAGGCAACAAAATCCCCAGGGAGGAACACTGGAATATTCTGCCATTATCAATTTTTATTTATCTCTAATCTCCCCTTACCCCAGTGTGGCAAAATACAGATAACCTGCACCAAAACAGGAAACAAGGAAGAAGAGAACAAGCACATATTCAGAAAGTTAAACAGCAACAGCTACTCCTTGGAACTCGCCCACTGAGATTACGCCCTCTGTCCAATACCCAATACCTTACACGGCCCGGTTCCAGAGAACGCACACGAGTGGGTGATTAAAACGCCTCGCAATTACTCATGGAAGATTAATTAAACAACGTGTTCATTATCCATGTCCAAAAAACTTCCCTCTTAAAAAAGCTCAGGAAAAAAGTTGTACTCAAGAAGGCTGCGCTTGGTAAATTAATTATATAGACAGAACTAAAGCAATATGAAAATGAAAGACACCATCACAGAGCCAAGAAATTGAATGTGGTTCAAGATGGTCCTGCCCAAGAGGAGCTCCTTATCTAGAAGGCCAGCTGTCAATGTATAAAACAATGAAAATTCAAAGTGTGAAGGGCTCTCACCTGGCCTAACAGGTGCTGGGGAAAGGCTTCACTGAGGAGCTGACGTTTTCTAAATCCTGAAAGAAAGGGGTCAGTTCTGGTGGGGAGGAATCATTTTAGACACTGGGGCAACACGAATCGAGTCGTGTATGCAAAAGCAACGGCAATGTCTTATCTTTAAGAGGGAGAGGAGAGAGTAAAGCTGTTCACTATTTTTATATTTTACTTCTTATAAACTGATATCAATATTTAATTTTTTAAGTCTGTATAGAATCATAAAACTTAGAATACAACCATATACATCATAAAACTTAATTAGAACAACTGTACTTCTTAGGCAGCTTCCAGCTAGGAAATATAAATTCTCTGATTTCAAAATGGGGTGTTTCATAAACATTCAACTGGTCAATAAAAATTAATTTCAGAAATCTCAGTTATTTTAAACTATCTCATTTATTCTATTCTCCCCAAAAGCCATTTATAACTTAAAAAGAAAATGCCTTTAAAAATAAACATACAAAACTTTCTATCAAACATATAATTCTGAAAATAGATTTGTTTTTGTGAAGCCCTCCATAGCAAGCTTTATGATTTTATATACTCTAAAATAATTGTTAAGAGTAGGAAATTTCACATTCACTTTCTGAAGGCCAGGTAGAACTTTCAACTATATTCTATTGGATTAAATCCTACTTGAAAGTTAAATAATGCAAAACTCTGACAGACTGATGCACGGGAATTTTTAGTCTTTGCACTTATACATGGAGAAGCAGGTAACACATATTTGAAATCTCCAGCAAGCGTTTGTTAGATTCTATGAATATATCATTTGGGGGTATCATGTTTCAAACATAAGCTTATATTTGTTTTTCAGATTTTTAAAGTCTGCAAATGAAAGAAATCTAGTTTTAATTTCTCCCATGTTCAAAATTGTAGTTTCCCTCTTTACTTTCAAACATTGTTTCGCAATTCAACCCCTTTAATTGTTGCTTATTATATATCTAGTATTAATTGTAGTTATCTCATGATTAAATACTGAAGTTTAACAACAGTTGCCCTATTATTGAGGATTGCTAAACTATAAATGAATTATTTTCTCAAATTTTTATACACTTGTATGATTAAAATTAGCTATATTTTTTATTTCTGAAAGTACTACACTGTTTAAGGTATACTTAAAAGTTACCTGTTTAGCTAGCTCATTGTTAGAATTAACTCAAAAACAGAAATTGTGTAAGTCTCTGAGACGAACCACGAGCTTTGGCTCTTGGTTCTTTGCACAGCATGTCACTAAATACCTTCAGAAGGTTTCTGCATTTATTTTAGAGAAAGCAGAAATACAATCTGCTTTTCCATTCCTACTCCCATTCCCATAATCCTTTGCATAAAAACCACTGACTCCATTAACTTCTAAGTTTACACATTCATTATGATACCTTCCTCTAATTCATAATGGGCAACTTTTTAATTACAAAATTAAAAAGTTTTTTTTTTTACTATATGTCTCACAGTAAAATAAAATATACTCTTCATTGAAGAAAAATTTAGAAACAAGGATTATAAAAATGATCCATTCCACAATCCAGATATCACAGCTCTTAAACATTCTGATACACATTCCTCTAGTCTTTTTTGGGGGGTGGGTGGGATGAACATCATATTTAAAGAGATGAAAAATAGGTAAGATTTTTTAATATGCAAATGGAAACAGGGAGAAGAATCTTACATAGTGACAAAAGGATTTCAATACCTTTATTGAAATCCCTTTAATAGTTCTATCACTTTGTTCATTTTTAAAACAAAGGAGTCCCTGTGGACTCTCTCTTTTTTTAAACAAACAACCTTCTTATTGTGGCATATAATACACATACAGCACAGAAACATTTACAAAACATAAATGTGCAACAAGTAAGTTAATATAAGGCCAATACTCATGTAACCCCCACCCAGGTCAAAGAACATTCCGCACCCCAGAAGGCCTCCCCACCCCTCCTGCCATGCAATCTCCTTCCTCGTAACCCTGGTTACCACTATCCTGACTGCTATGGTAAACGCCTCCTTGCTCTTTCTTATCTGTTTACCCCCCGATCTGCATTCCTTAACACTATAGTTGAATTTTGCCTTTCTTTGGACTTTATATTAATGAAATTATATAGTGTATACCCTTTTTGCATCCGGATTCATTCACTTAACATTCTGTTTGTGAGATTCATATATGTTGAGGTTAGCTGTGGTGCATTCATTTTCGTTGCTAAAGAATAGTCTGTTAACTGAATATACAACAATTTGTTAATTATACTGTCCACTGGGTGGTTTCCAGGGCTTGACCATTAACGTGCCGCTGTGGACATCCTTATATGTGTCTCCTGTGCATGAGGGCAGGCGCTCAGGTGTGTACTTAGGAGTAGAATCGGGTTTGTACCTATTCAACTTTTGTACATAATCCAAACTATTTTCCAAAGCGTATGCACAATTTAGATTCCTTTTTCTTTTTTTTTTTTTTAAAGCCTTCAGTAACCACATTATACCCTCTTTCCTGCGTTTCCTCTTTGATCCTGCCCCTCCACCAAAGCCTATACTTGACCTCGTTACACCCACCCTGGTGGCTCCCATACTCGCATTCCAGCCATGATGGCCTCTGCACTTTGGTCAGACTCATACGTCACCCCCATATCACAACGAGGAATCGTGTAGTGTAAGCCCCTTCTATGCGGGGGCTCAGCAGGGGCTTGAGGAGATCAAGAAGCAGAAGACAGGGAGATCCTTGCCATCAGGTGCTTACGACTGAGTTGGAAAAAAGGATTTATCGATAAAAAATAAGTCTTAACAGAGGCAGTATGTACTAAGCTGCAAATGAGGGGAACAGATAATGGGTGCTATGGAAGTACAGTAGAGGAAGGGGTGGGGTGATTTGGAAAAACTGTGGGGAGGAGATCTGACCATAGCTGGGCCTTGAGGGAGACACAGGGCTGCGGCAAGCCAAGGCCCCGGCTGGCATGTGTGAGCTGTTTGGAAACTAGAGGAGGATGAGCATTATAATGCAACAATCACCCCCACCACAATCAGTTGTGTTTGGGGCAGAAGTTGACCCTCAAATGGCCAGTTAAAGAGTAAACTTGGAGTCAAATAAGATATTTAACATAATAAAAAGATAAAAGTCTGCCAGTTAAAAATACTAAATTTAATAAAACATGTACATGCAAACACAACCCCAAAATATAGTTCTGAAAATATATATGGTTTGAGAACACTGAGCCCCTGAGGTCTAGCCAGAGAATGTGATACCTCCAAGGCCTGAAAAGACCCATGGGGTTACGGTCACAGGCTCCAAAACTGACTCTCTTGCAAAAACATCCTATTGGTCATGAAGAGAACAGGTCAGGAAAAGAGTATCTGAATCAACACAAACACATCTTCAACATCAAATAAAAACTCATGGCATCATCTTTCTATACCAAGAATGGAAAAGAGTCAATTACTAATGAGTAATAGATGGACTTTGAAATGATTTTTGAGGCTGCTTTGGAAGAGGACTACTTTAGACTGCCAGTAAGAGACACAGTGCCCTTTGAATGCAGAGAAGAGTCATGTAGTACAAAGGGAAGTCAGCAAGTGGGTCGGGGAACCTGGGATCCCAGCCAGCCTTGTGACCTTGGACAAGTCAATTCTGCTCATTTTCCCTATCCTTAAAATAAAGGGGTTGAAAAAAAGGGTTTCTAAAATCTCTCTCCTCTCTCCATTCTAACAATTGATGCTGAGAGAAAGGATTTTGGGCCCATTTCCTTAAGAATGAGAGAAGCTCATGCCCAGCTCCTCTTTAATTTTCCTTAAACAACAACAAATTTTCCCACCCACCCTAAGGGTTACAATGATGAAAGGATTCAGTTTAATGCTGCTCCTTAGAGATGAAGGAAACTCCAGATAATATTGTTTTTCAATCATTTTAACTCACTTTTTACTGAAAGGCTGGTCTGCTAGAGCTGAGAAACATAAGACAAATCAAAACACAAAAAGAGTGAACTGGGCACCCTGATGTTTGGTTGCTTTTGTTAGAGCTTAAAAAATGTGCAGCTCTCATAATGTAAAAATAAGAGTGGAAACTTAAAACAAGGAAGTGGCTCCTCCTAGTTCCTCTCCAGGAATGATTACATTTCAAACCATCTTTTCCATTTCATTGGAAAGTGGTACACTTGTGAGATACAAAGAGGCGTGGTTAACTCTATTGGGTTATGTCAACACATCTGCATGGAATTCATATGTCTTTTCATAAATACATATACTAAAGCATCTTTTAAAAATACTGGAATCAGGGATAAGTCTATAATACCAAATTTTCAGTTTCTGTCTAGTGAGAGGAGTGTGAACACTAAGGAAACATGGGGAAAACAAAAGATGAAGTACAATAAATTGGTTATGGAAAGAGCAGATAACCTGGCTCAGCATCACTTTACCACACACTAAAATACTTAACTATCTAAATGGGGTGATGTGTGAGTGAAATCAGATAATTCCATCTCGATAGAGCTATTAATGATTATGAAAAATGGTGAATGAACCGTGAATTATAAATCAAATCATATTTTAAAGTTACTATTTAAAATAATTTTGCTATGAATCCTTCCAAACAAAATAACAGACTAACCACCTAACTAAAATCAGCTGGCAATTTATCTGTTTTGAAAGTTCAGACTAGTGATTTCAGCTGCCTTTGGGCTTAGGTTATTCACTTGCTGTTCTGAAAGACTAGGTTGTAAGTTTCTCAAGGGCAGAGATTATATCAGCTCCACATCTATAATCAGCCCAAATTTTCCTTAGGGCCATGACCTCCATGTATGTGCAATTTTTTCTGATGTCTTTCCATGAATAGTATGTAAAAGTACTTATAGGACACCAAAAATTAAGATTCACATGTTAACTACTTGTAGCAGTACTTTTCTTTTAAGTTGTGGCATCTAATCTATTAAGGGCTTGGGATTCAGAGAACCAACCTCGTTAAAAATCTGCATCAAACAAAAAAAAGAGTATCAGATTGTGAGCAAGAGGCTCATAGCCTTCTCCTATTAACAAGGTGCACAAAAACGACTATGAGTTATGTATTTGGATTGTCCAGAACCTATAGCCTTAGTTCTTTGCTTTGTTCTGGAAAAGTGTGGTTGATAGATAAATGAAAAAATAAACACTGGCTAACAATTACTCTAAAGGCTCTACTTTGGGCTCTAGGAACTACACTAAACCCTTCACATACATCATCTCTTTAAATTCCCCCAACAAACCTAGGACTTAAACACAGTTATGAGATAATCCTATCCTTGAGGGGAGAAATTGATGCCTAGTGAGAGTCAAGTAATTTGCCTGGTGGAACTTGCTTCCGTACTCAAGCAAATCAAGGTATCTCAAAGCCCATCACGGTTTGAGCAGTCTCCTTCTTTTGAATCTCAAATTCCCCCTGGCCTGTTTGCATCCCCTAATTTATTTAAGATTCTTCACATTTGAAAAGGACGAAAAAGAAAGTAGAGAAGCTGTTTCTTTGAATGCTACTTTAGAAAGTGTTGCCTCCCAAACAGTAAGGTTCTTTAAGGGACAAACCCTAGCAGAGTGCTGTGCAGGTGGGGGTCGCTTGACCAATTCTAGTTGAGCAAATAAATGAAAGGCAAGAGAATCCCTACTGCAAACAACTAGCTTTGTAAAAAGAGAAATGCTAGCCACTGGATGTTGGAAATATTTATTTCAGGATTTGGGGAACACCATAAATAAATACAATGATCAAGAGCCCTCATGGGTTCCTTGTACCTCATTCCCCATTGCATCCTGAGACGAAAACTCTCAGTATTGGATTCGGTGTTTTTTCCTCAACAGGGACTGTCAACAATGAGAGGTTAGATGATGGAATGTGGAGAACATGTACAAAGGACTAAACTACTCACTGATTTTTCATTTTCAGATCCTGGAGGTTAGGGCTGGGATACAAAGATTGAAGGCAAATCTTTTATAGTGCCTACCTGCTATTATTTCTCCTATCTGTATCAACAGGAAGAATGTTGAATGCATGAATTTGATAAGACTGGTATTTATTTAATGGTGGAGGTTGTTAGAATCAAGAAAAAAAGTAGACACACTAACACTTTGATTGGTGAAATTCCTCTAATGCATATTTTTAAAGAAAGACTGTGCTTTCATTTCTAAAACTATTTTCTTTTGCTACAAACATATTAAAACTGAATGGAGAAAAATAAAATCACCGCTGACAGAAAGCAACCACCCGCTTCAGTCAGTGTAACATTCTGGGATATTATCAAAATATGGATACAATGCTCTAAATGCAATTCAAACTCACAAATGCTTATCTCCCACTGATGAACAGAGAGAATGAGTCACTCGTTTATCCTTTATGCAACCAGTGTGTCTCTCTGGGGTTCAGATTCTAAGCAAAGCCACCAGCTGGCATGGGCTAAGGGTTAGCTTTGGGACAACACGGACACTGTCAGCAAATAGGAGCCATGATAGTCCAGGGTAATAGAGTTCACTGATAGTGGGGATCTCAAATGATTAGGGCTAAACGTCAAATGAAAAGAATCTCCAAAATAAAACAAGAGTCCAAGGAATTCACTCCTAAATATTATAAAGTGTATACATTAAATATCAGAAATTTAATCATGGGGAGAGAAAGAACAATAATGGTAAGACTACAAAGGATCCCATGTTCAGCATCTTGTCATAGTGATTATTGAAAATTAAATAAGGCTGTTCTAGCTGCTACTGCTATCAATTAACCAGCAACCACTTCCACAGCCGTAATAACTGCCACATGCACACTGTGCATTACCTCTGGGCCTGCTAATTCCAAACACAGGAGGTTGCAGCTGTAGACTGCACTGAACAGACTAGCCGACAACAAAATGCCCTGCTGGTCAGATTTTGTTTTCCAAAATGAAATGATTCAGTATGTCAGAATATTTTAGATAATTTAGTCTAGTTCCGTTCCTTAAACATATGAACTAGATTACATACTTAGTAATAATTTAACCTTCCCTTACCCAAACATTTTCTGTGCCATACAACTACATGCTTCTCTTTTGTTTTTGTTCTTTCTAGTTTCACAAAATTTAAACAATGATCACTGGTCTACGTTAAAAGGTTATGCTGCCCATTAGGTGATTCGTGCCATGTTCAAAGGCTTTCTTCTGAAAAACGGAAAAAGCAGCCTTGTGAAACTGAAACTTTATTTTGAAAGATGAAGATGTCAACATGAAAAAAAAAAAAAAAGTCCCAAAGGGATGTTGCCTTTTTATATCTAGGAGAGCAGCCCCAGACTCACTCCACTGCCAGCTGCCCACTCCAGCCACTTCCCTGCCGGGTTCCTCAAACCCTAGTGTTGACGAGGGTTCCCACAGACGAGGACATGAAGTGCTGAACAACAATAAAGAGTTAATGCTCCTCCTGAACTTTGGAAGGAACCAGATTTCGTCAGTGAGGTTTGGCAACGTGAGAAACCCTGTAACCAATTTCATTTCCTGATAAATGAATGGTCCACAGGGGAAAGTCCGCCAGCAAGTTTCAGAACTGTTGAGAGCTCAGACTTGACGGAAAGACTCCTTGGAGGAGCCAGCCTGTCTCATGCTTATCACCGCTCGCCAGACAGCCCCCTGCAAACAGAGGATGCCAGACTCCAGTTACAGCTCTCACTGGAACACGAGCGATAGGGCTTCACAAGGGGCTACCAAAATTATTTTACAATAGCAGGCTTAATGATCATCCCGATTTAAACTTAATCCCCCTTCCCCCAACACAAAACAAAATATTCTAAGCATTCAGTTTAGATTTAGAGTTGGGTAAATGTATAAAAACAAACAAAATACCCAGATAAATGTGGGTAAAAGGTAGAAAGTTAATCTGAGAGTTATGAAGACTAGAAAAGTGCCTCAAAGTCTTGAAAATGAATTTATCTGAAATGTGAGTAAACTAATCAATCACAAGATCATTTTACCACTTTAAGATGAACTACAAGGCAATTCTCATAACTATCTATGCTGTTTTCTGCTTACGACTTTTCAGAAGAATCTTCAAGAACATTTTCCACATTAATTGACAACTGGTCAAAGCATATATTTAAAAATAAGTTAGCTGAATTTAAGAAAATTTGTGTCAGGGGTTAATGTGACATTTAAAATATCGAACTTGGGCTTGTTTAGAAAACACACACAATTATCTCACATGAATTAGTCAAATGAATTCTTGAAGGCAGGAAAAGGGAAAAGTCCTAAATAATGGCTTCAGGCCCTTAATTATAAAAAATAAAGAAAAAAATCTTGAATTAGTGAGTTTTTCAAGAGGCCTGCAGGTGTGGACTGGCAGTAAGGAAACCTGGGGCTGATTAGCCCACCCTTGCAAACACGTCACAG
The DNA here is from genome assembly GCF_015220235.1 of Choloepus didactylus. Classification (NCBI taxonomy): domain Eukaryota; kingdom Metazoa; phylum Chordata; class Mammalia; order Pilosa; family Megalonychidae; genus Choloepus; species Choloepus didactylus. The sequence continues at coordinate 31,613,874 of NC_051322.1, read as the reverse complement.
GAGCAGCGAGGAAATGCTAGGGTTTACGGAGAGGGGGAATGTTAATTTCAGCCACCAAGAATAATGTATAAAATAAGGAAAGAGGGAAAGCCAATGAGTCCTTAAGCTTCCGTTTTAACCAGTCTCCTAACCAAATCCATTTTCTCTTGTTCCATGGCTTCGGGAAAAGAAGCATTCTTGCTTGAACTTCAATTCTGGATTCTTGGTGACACTGAGTTGGGTTGTCTCCAGACCCAGGGTAGGGAGAGAAGTCTATGCATTCACACGAAAGAAGTCAGGGCTAAGTTTGCTTTATTAATGTCAAATAATCTGATAACAAAAAGGAAAGAAAAAGGGAAAGGGAGTTCCCTGGGTTATTTTAAAACCATGTGAGTTATGATCCTGATCGGCCATGCTAACTGAAAAAGATGACCAGTTTAACTAACAACAGGGCTCCTTTGGTATCCACAGCTTATAAATAAAAGAGCAAAAACTAAATTTCTAAATATCATGTTTATGAACCACTTCAGATTCAAATGTTCCACCTATACAACTATCATGCATGGCACTTTAAAATTCAGAATGTAAGTAAAACTGGAAACAGTGGAAGGCTTAATTTAAAAATAGGGCTCATTACCCATGGTAGGGGAGTCTGGTTCATAACATAAAACCTGAGTTATTTAAAGGATAACATCACTGCTTTGTAGAACAGAGCCATAAATGACTACTGAGTTTAATGGTCTTTAATTAATCTCAAGAACTGTTCCTTGTAAATATTCTGCAAAGCACATGAGTTTCTTACACAGTAAGATCCAAGAGGACTAAACGTTTTTCTGCTTTCTTTTAAATGTGGCTGCTTTCAGACCACCTCGAATTCAGAAGCTGGGTAGGGGTGGGAGCTAGGAGGAGGAGTGGGCGCCTTCCAGAGCCCTTGTGGAGACGGCTGTGGAAGGCCTGGTGAGACTGGACTCACACAGTTCTGACAAGAGGCTGTCAAAACGGGCTTGGGGAGGCAGGCAGAACAGGTTTTCAGGGGGTCAGGGACCTAGTTCCAACCTTTGCCTCCTTGCCAGGGAAGGGTGGACAGCACTCCCACAGCTGGACAGTGAAAGAGGACCCAAGACCTAGGGTCTGGACAAATACAATCTTTTTGCCTTTCGGTCTGCTTTTCCTTCCTTCTAGATCCACCTGTGTCACCAGGCTGTGTGTGGGCCCCGGTGTGCAGCAACTGAGGAGGGGGTTCTGCTGGCCTGGCCAGCAGCAGACCAGGCCTCCTGCCGAGGGCTTGTGTCCCCCACGCTGAGGTGGGCCATGCCCCCACGACACGCCCATTACTCCTTGCCTTGTACATGTCTCTCTTTGGACTGTCATCCAAGGATCAGAGTCACTCAGAAATGATTATTTAATTACAGTGAGCAAAAATCCCCATTATACAGCCCAAGAAACGCAGGCACAGAGAGATTCAGGGAGGCATAAATAGGGAGTCGAGTCAAAGACAGGGCCAAGAGGAAAACACACATTTCTGGCTCCTTACCTAGGGAAACTGGCAAGGGATATCGTGAGCTAAACTATAGATATGAAATTTCATCCACATTCCAATGGCAGGGGTAGGTGGTTAATGTTATAAAATGTCAGATTTTTGCAATACTGAGAATTCAAAACATTTACTACTGTGAGTCTTGGAAACAAGGCTTGGCCGTTTAAGTTTTGAGGTGGGGAAGCAGAAGAGATAGAAAGACTGTTTACTCTGTTTTGCAGAGAAAAAAATTTTATGAAGTGCTCTTTCCAGTACAAGACATTATTATTATTTTCTGCTGGGAAACATTCTGGCAAGTTTACAGTAAGGACCTGATATAACATGAGAAGAGTTTAAACCCCATACGCTTAAAAGCTTGCTAACACATACTCTCCTACGTAGTGGCTGTGGTAATGTTTATCCTCCATTTTGACAGGGCAATGTCAGAAATGTGTTAGCATGGGCACCCTGTTACTGTAGAAGCAATATAACAACATTAAAGTTAATTTTTAAAAAGCAAAGCAAAGCAAAACAAAGCCAAAACACCAAAAAACATCCTTAAGCTTACCACTCTAAGTAAATATTTTCATTTTGGGAAATGCTCTGTCTTTGTGTATGTGTGTGTGTATGTATCAATATAAATATGAACATGGATGCAATCATATGAAGAGTATTGTGATGTTTTTAACTTTGGGTCTGGAAAACTGCCATGCTCTTCTACTTCTAGATGACACTACAAATTATATTCTGCTTTTGGTTTACTCTGTGCTACAGAGATTATGCCAAAAGTAAACTACTGAACTATGTTTTGGTGAAACCTGCTATTGTCATTGTTCAAGTAATTCACAACTCCAGTGTAATAGCTAGCTCTGTAATGTCTACCTTTTGAGACTACAGGCCACCCAAAATGATTTTTCTGGAGCCATTTTAGTTTTCATATGAAGAGTTACCGTATAAAACTGTAATAACAATATAAAGTGCAGAATGTTCATATCCTGAAGACACCTGGGAAGAAGTGAAGCGTACATTCTTCTTTAAAACAACCCTTGAAGGTACTGCTTAAATATGGTATCAATTACTGCCAGAATTCTCCATGGGAGCACCACAGAGAGGCTATGGATGCCACAGAACACGTCACTGCTGTCAGTCCTGATACATTTTTGACAGATAATATGTTCTGATGGAAAACACCTAAAGAAGCTCAGTTTTTGAGGGTATTTTACTGCTTTTATTCTGTTACAAGAACTAGCTTGGGCTGTGTGAGAAGGCATATGGAGAAAGCAAGCTCTTCACTCTTCTTCAGAAGATTAGCTTGCATAACTCCTCTTTTCAAAACCCAAACTCTATAAAAATTATTTAACTGTAAATTAGCTCTTCTCTCAAATGGTGAAATAAGGCACCCTGCACAACAGGGGTGTTTGCAAAAGTACTTTTTCTCTTTTTCCTTTTGGCAACATTTTCTGGTCTCCAATTACATTTTTGAATTGAATGCTGGTATTTGTTGGGTGAAAATGACCAAACTAACCCCACCCCCCTGCCTTTTCTGTTTATTGAGATTATTATCATGTAATAAAACCAACTAATTTTAAGTGTTCAATTTGACAAATTTTGTTATTTGTGTACAATTGTGTATCCATTATCATAATCAAGATATAGAATAGTTCCCTTGTTCTAAAAAGTTTTCTCTTGCCTTTTGCCCTTGATTCCTCACCCTCCCCTCCTTGGCTCCAAGCAATCAAGAATCTGCGTTCTGTCACAATTTTACCTTTTCTAGCATTTTATTGATTTCTAATCATCTAATTTAACTTTGATGATTATAATGTATTAAAATTTACTGAGACTTGTTCTGTGGCCCAGAATAAGGCATCCTGGTAAATGAGTCATGTGAATTTGAAAAGAATGAATTATGCCATTGTTAAGAGAAATGTTCTAGAATACCATGTCAAGGTGGTTGACATTTTTCAGATCTCCTACATCTTCGCTGACTTTTTTGTCTAGTTTTCCTACCAATGATGGTGGAATTGTATTTCCCCTTTTAATTTGGCTAACTTTTTTTTTAAATTAATATATATTCACATACCATACAGTCATACAAAACAAAGCGTACATTCGATTGTTCACAGTACCATTACATAGTTGGACATTCACCAACAAAATCAATCCCTGACACTCTCATTAGCACACACACAAAAATAACAAGAATAATAATTAAAGTGAAAAACAGCAATTAAAGTAAAAAAGAAAACTGGGTGCCTTTGTTTGTTTTTTTCTTCCCTCATTTTTCTACTCATCCATCCATAAACTAGACAAAGTGGAGTGTAGTCCATATGGCTTTCCCAATCACATTGTCACCCCTCATAAGCTGCATTTTTATACAATCATCTTCAAGATTCATTGGTTCTGGGTTGTAGTTTGATAGTTTCAGGTATCTACCACCAGCTACCCCAATTCTTTAGAACCTAAAAAGGGTTGTCTATATTGTGCATAAGAGTGCCCACCAGAGTGACCTCTCGGCTCCTTCTGGAATCTCTCTGCCACTGAAGCTTATTTCATTTCCTTTCACATCCCCCTTTTGGTCAAGAAGATGTTCTCCATCCCACGATGCTGGGTCTATATTCCTCCCTAGGAGTCATATTCCATGTTGCCAGGGAGATTTACTCCCCTGGGTGTCAGAGCCCATGTAGGGGGGAGGGCAGTGATTTCATCTGCCAAGTTGGCTTAGCTAGAGAGAGAGGGCCACATCTGAGCAACAAAGAGGCATTCAGGAGGAGGCTCTTAGGCACAATTATAGGGAGGCCTAGCCTCTCCTCTGCAGCAACAGTCTTCCCAAGGGCAAGTCCTGTGGTAGAGGGCTCAGCCCATCAAACCACTAGTCCCCTATGTCTGTGAGCACATTAGCATAATTTGGTTAACTTTAAATTTTTTATTGGTGCACGTATATTTATGATTATTATGTCTTCCTGTTAAATTGTTCCTTTGAATTGTCTTTATAAAGTATGCTTCTTTATCTTCAGTTTTGTTTTGAAATCTGTATTAATCTGATATTAACATAGCCACTTTAACCTTCCTATACTTACTGCTTGCCCGGTACAACCTTTACCATCCATTTACTTTCAACCTATGTTTTTATACTTAAGGCACTTTATTTGCAGACAGGATATAGTTGGGTCTTTATGTTTTATACATTCTGAAAATCTCTGCCTTTTACTGAGAGTTTAATGCATTAAAATTTAATGTAATTATTGATATGATTAGGTTTGGGTCTACCATCATATTTTGTTTGTTTTCTACTCGTTCCTTTCTTCCTCCTTTTCTGCTTTTGTTGGGGGTAGTATTTGAAAATCTTTTAGAATTCCATTTAATTTTTTTTGTATCACCCCCCCCCCCATTATCCCAAACAAAATTCTGTATCAGTTAAGCATTAACTCCCATTCCCTACCACCACCCCAGCCCCTGGTAGCCTGTATGTTAGCTTTTTAGCTATTCATATTTATATTATTTATACAGTAGTTGTCCTGAGATTACAACATATATCCTTAACTTTTCACAGTTGACTTACAGGTAATAATATATTATCTCATGTGAAACACAGAACTCTTACAAAATTATACAGGCCCATGTCCCTCTCCTACTGTTCTTTACACTACAGTTATTATACATAATACATCTACACACACTATAAACCCCACAGTGCAAGGTGATCATTTTAGTTTTAAGCAGTTATATAAATTTTAGAAGAAAAACCAGGAGAAAAAAAGGCCAAGGATGGGGATGGGGGAAACGGAGGAAGGGAGGAAGAAGAGGAGGGGGAAAGAGAGAGGGAAAGGGAACATGAATCTGAATATTTTGAATTTATCCAGATATTTACCATTTCTGATAAATATTCTTCATTTTCCTCCAAGAATCTGAATTTCTATTTGGTGTCATTTCCCTTTAGCCCTTCAGTGCAAAGAATTTCCTTCGCCATTTTTTGTGTAATGCAAGTGCACTGGCAAAAAATCTGCTTAGTGTTCTTTGATCTGATAATGTCTTTATACACTTTCCCTCTTTTTTATTTTAGTAACATATATACCCCTATAATCTCCCCTTTTAACCACACTCAAATATGTAACACGGTGGTGTTAATGACATTCATAATGTGCTAACACAATCATCAATTACCAAAACTCTTCCATCATCCTAAAGAGAAACTGCACCAATTAAGCATTAACTCTCCATTCCTTACCCCTACCCTAGGCCCTGGTAACCTGTGCTCTAGTTTCTACCTCTATGAATTTTCTTATTCTAATTATTTCAAATCATTGGGATAATATAGTATACTATCTGGCTTATTTCACCCAACATGGTGTCTTCAAGATTCATCCAGGTTGTTGTATGAACAGAATTGCATTCCATTTTATGGCCGAATAATATTCCATTGTACGTATAGATCACATTTTGTTTATCCATTCATCTGTTGATGGATGTGGTTTGTTGCATCTTTTGCAACTGTGACTAATGCTGCTATGAACACTGGAGTGCAAATATTCATTTGAGTCCCTGCTTTCAATTCTTTTGGGAATATACCTGAGATTGCTGGGTCATATGACAATTCTATACTTAACTTTCTGAAAAGCCGCCAAACTGTTTTCCATAATGGCTGCACCACACATTCCCATGAACAATTAACAAGTGTTCCAATTTCTCCACATGCTCTTCAATAGCCATTCTAGTGGGTGTGAAATGGTATCTCACTGTGGTTTTGATTTGCACTTCCATAATGGCTAATGAGGTTGAGCATCTGTTAATGCGCTTTTTAGCTATCTGTATATCTCCCCTGCAGAAATGTGTACTCAAGTCCTTTTGCCCATCTTTTAAAAACTGGGTTGTCTTTTGTTGTTGAGTTTTAGGATATCTTTATTAACTTTGGATATTAAACCCTTATCAGATATGTGGTTTCCAAATATTTTCTCCCATTCTGTTGGTTGTCTTTTTTACTTTCATTATGAAGTCCTTTGATGCATAAAATTTTCTAATAGGCAAATAGGTTAGGTGAGTTAGGGGGAAGCAAAAATTTAAAATCTGAAAGAAGGAACAGCTGAAAGTTATGGCTCAAAGATGGGGTAGACTGCAATAATCTTGGATAAGTCACTTAACTTCTTTTTAGTCTCACTTTCCTCAACTGCAAAATGGAAATTATCCTTATACTTCATAAGGTTTTTGGGAAGACTAAATGAGAACACCTATATACAAATATTGTACAGAGGGCATGTTATAGAGCAAGTGCTTGGTAAATGTTAACTGGATGAAAAATAACAAAGAAAAAAGGAGTTGAGTCAAAAGAGGGATACTTATGTCAGACTGAAGAGCAGATGCAACATTTTAAAAGACCATAGACTTTAATTGAATTTTGCTACTTTTTGTTTACAAAATAATTGCACAAATCTTATATTTGGGTTACATGCAAAAGAAATCTATTTTAAGAAGGGTTATAAAATAAAAGTGCTCTGTCTTTTGAAGGGAAGGAAGATAAAACAGCCCTAATCCTATCCAGGCTAATCCTTAACTCTTAGTTTTTCATAAGGGCAGAGAATGGCAGAAAACTGTGCCATACAACAGTGGTTCCCAAATCTGGCAGATCATCAGAATCACCCAGAGAATTGTTTAAAAGGTCAGATTCTCTAGTTCATCACATCATTGAATCACAATCTCAGAGATGGGATCCAGAAACATGCATTTGAAAACAGTACTGCAGAAAATTGTGTTCATCAATTAAGAGAATCCTCTCAAAATCCTCACCTTGATGAAAGGAGAATTGGTTTGACCAGATATGATCTCGCATAAGGCGAATACAGAGGGGATTCCAGTATCACCATTATAGATGTTTTATTGTGCCTTCTTTAAGAGTCCTACAATCCTCATCCTGAAAAATTACTGAGAGACTGAGAGACTTGGTAAGCTAGAAAAACATCCTGCAAATGGAGTGTATGAGGTATGTGTGCATGTGTGTGCATGAGTTCGTGAGAGATCATGTATTTTGCAACATAACACTTCTCATATGGGGAGTGAATTGGTTCTAAAAATAAGGTGTCAGAATTACTGTAGCAGTTTCTTGAACCATTTATGAGCTTGTATTTATTGTTCTATGGGACGCAGAAGTACCATAGGAATAAGATTTGATCTTTCACTTAACTGAACAAGAAACTAAAGGAGGGTTAGAATGGGAGGAGAGCCACTCTTATTCTCAAACTTCTGCAGAAATGGCAGGAATGTAGCTAGCCTCCTTTTTTTAAGCCAGCCTATAGCCATCCCTTTTATGCATGGTGCTGCCTGGTCCTCACGTAAAAGTAAAAATTAAAATAACAAAAAGTCTAAAATGATAAATAAAAATTACAGGAGAAAAAAAGTCAAGCAAGGCCATTTGTGCAATTAAAGTAGCTGCAAGCTAAGAACAGATTTAATCTGAAGAAGAGGCTACATTCTTGGTCTGGTGGGACAAGGCCAGGCACCAGAGCTCCTTGGCTTTCTCAGTCAGAATGCGATAAGGCTTTAGGATCCTATCGGTTTTGATCAGGAGCTGAAAATGTGTGCTCTACATATATGGGGCGGGGGGAGAGGGGAGCTGAGAGAAATCTGTCAGAAACAACACATCATGGCTCTTTATTAAACCTTCATATAAACCCGGTAGTTCCACCATGCTCTTCACCCTCTGAGAAAAACTCAGAAATAGAATAAAATGAGATCACTTGAGAAACTTTATTCTGGTAATGTAAGTCGAAATATTTTACTCTGCTTGAATTATAATGAAATCACTTCAGGTGACAGTTGAGAACTCCCAAGAAACTAAAAAATTTAGTGGGGGCAATTTACATAGGAATTAACTTACTGATGAGTAGTACTAGAAGAGGAGTCTTCAAATTAGGGTCTTGTAGCGACAAGAATGTATGAGGGTGGAAGAGTATCATAGACTTTATTCCAACAACACTTTGGACCAGGCCCTTCCGTCTTAACTTGGCTTCTCTAGAATATCGTGGCATGCAAATTGACCTTTCAAGAGTCCATGGGAATTAATGTTAAATTGCACAGAGCTTCTATTTGGCATGTTAGAAAAAGTTTTGGTAAAGGATGGTGGTGATGGTGGCACAACACTGTGAACGTAATTAAACAGCACTGAAATATATATTTGAATGTGGTTAAAAGGGGAAACTCCAGATTGTATTATGCTACTAGAAAAAAATTTAAAAAAACAAGATAGGACTGTATAACACAAACAATGAATCCTCATGCAAACACATGTAAACCATGGACTAGTTAGGAGCACAATTATAATAATATTCTTTCATCAATTGTAATGAATACCACACTAATTCAAGGCATTATTAATAGGGGAGGGTATATGGAAACCGTATTTTCTGCATGATTTTTCTACAAACTGACAATTTTGCTATATATATATATGTATATGTCTATGGAGAGCTGTTCTCCACAGAAGAATGTTTTCTTGAACCATCATTCAAAGCTCCTCTCTCCCTTCCTCCCTCCCATTTAGCAAATATTAAAGTGCCCAGTATGTGCCAGATATGCTTCAGATAAACCAGTGAACAAAACATCAAGATCCCTGCCCTACTGGAGCTTATGTCATCTAGGAGGAGAATAAGTAATTATACAGTATGGTAAGTGACAAATGCTATGGAAGAGAACTTAGCATCTAGCATTACTGTGAGTTAGGGGAGGATGCTGGCAGACAGGATTTCGTGGGTAGAAATCCAGGAGCAAAGTGATGTGTAGGGGAGCAGAGGAGGGTGACTGTAGGTGCCGAGTGTGGGTTCCTGTGAGGCTCCATGGGGGCAGGTGGGCACAGCACAGCACTTGGGAAGCCGCTCTGGAGATGGAAAACTGACAGAGAAATGAAAGACACAGGGAGTGGGGAAGAGATACACCCACTAGAAGAAAGGGGGATGTTTTAAAGCAAATTAATATTAAAAAGTTATGAGAAATCTCTTGAAATTCCAATTAAACTTTCTATACTTTTCTTTATACAGCTAAAGGTAACAGTGAAAGGATTCTACAAAGTGGACATAAAATGAAGGCTTTTACCAACTTGAAAGGTGAAATCACTGCCCTCCCCCCTACGTGGGATCAGACACCCAGGGAAGTGAATCTCCCTGGCAACGTGGAATATGACTCCCGGGGAGGAATGTAGACCCGGCATCGTGGGATGGAGAACATCTTCTTGACCAAAAGGGGGATGTGAAAGGAAATGCAATAAGCTTCAGTGGCAGAGAGATTCCAAAACAAGCCGAGAGATCACTCTGGTGGGCACTCTTACGCACACTTTAGACAACCTTTTTTAGGTTCTAAAGAATTGGGGTAGCTGGTGGTGGATACCTGAAACTATTAAACTACAACCCAGAACCCATGAATCTCGAAGACAGTTGTATAAAAATGTAGCTTATGAGGGGTGACAGTGGGATTGGGAATGCCATAAGGACCAAACTCCACTTTGTCTAGTTTATGGATGGATGTGTAGAAAAGTAGGGGAAGCAAACAAACAGACAAAGGTACCTAGTGTTCTTTTTTACTTCAATTGCTCTTTTTCACTCTAATTATTATTCTTGTTATTTTTGTGTGTGTGCTAATGAAGGTGTCAGGGATTGATTTAGGTGATGAATGTACAACTATGTAATGGTACTGTAAACAATCGGAAGTACAATTTGTTTTGTATGACTGCGTGGTATGTGAATATATCTCAATAAAATGATGATAAAAAAAAAAATGAAGGCTTTTAAAATACTTTGGTGTGAAACTGGTAATCCACTTTTAAAAAATGTGGTAACATATATATGACATAACATTTTCCATTTGAACCATCTTTAAGCACATAATGACAGATAATTCACTAAAGCAAAGAAAAGAGGGCACCTGGGAACTTTACATAAACAAATGAGGGGGTGGTAGTGGTATGAAAACCTGGAGAGACCTGGATGAATTTTGACCCATCATCGTGACATTCAAATTGCTTGCTAGTTAGCAAGATGAGGGCCAGGAACATGCCCTGTTGTGGACATAGACAGTGAATGCTTTGAGCTGTGGCTTCTAACTCAGTACCCATAGGACATAGAACTTTATTTCCTTCCAAAGCCAAAAGGAGAAATAAGCAACTCTGGATTTCAGAGCCTGTTCTTTATGTCTCTGTTTATGCAGGAGGGGCAGAAAAAACTAATTACCTGGTATTGCCTTTCCCAGACTTCACGGAATCCCAGTAAGCAGAGAATGTTTACAATGATATTAATACTATTTACTCTGAACAGCCAAGTTGTTTAACTGTATAGACAGATTTATCCAATGAGTATATATTCTCACACAGGATATTACACAAATATTTTAGAAGGCTATGTCAAATAATATTGGACTGAAAAATATTTTATTTGGTTCAAAGTCAATTACTATGCCATGGGCTTTCAGATCTTAATGTTTACTTGCCCAAAATTGGAAAAATGAGTCTTCTACAAATTTGGCTTCAAGTCAACCCAAGAGGAACTTCAAAAACTTTTGGCTCATCTGCTTCAGTTGACATTAGTTGGCCATTTTTTCATGAGTAAGGAGCACTGTTATCCTCTCAACAACTCAAAACGTGGTTGCAAAGAACTTAGAATGTTTTAATGTTTAATTTATATTTTAAGAAAGAATAAATCAATAAGTACACACTATTCCACATCTACAAAGTGAGCTTATTAAACAGCATTTCCAATTTGAAACCACCTCTTTTACATCAATCTTGTGTAAAAAGCTATTATTATATACCCAACAATTATTTTATCGGTATATGTTAGTAAATCAACCGAAAGACTATATAATGTGCTGTCATGTAGTATAATACAAATATTATTCAACACACAGCTTGAGTTTTCAATCAACTTTAGATACTAAAGTATCCAGTGAATTAAACTCTTGACATTTAAAGTGATTCATTTTATTATAAACACTCAATCCCAAAAGATGATTAAAATAATTGAGATAAGCCTTGATTATAAGGATAAACAGTCCTTTTTTCTAGTAACATCTGTGGTAATAATGTGCTGTCATTTAAACCAACTGAGGATGACTCACCATCTGTGAGTAAATGTAATCTTAGTTTCTTTTCCAGTTCTGGTGATGGATTTTTTTTTTTTTTTTTTTAAACACTGAGTCATCCATGCTCCATTATCTGTCCCTCTTGTAACCATAGAGTGAGATGGTAACCTGGGGCAGGAGTATAATTTCTTGCTATGTTACAGAGCAAAATTAACTGGCCCATGTAAGGAATTTACCCATGACCTTTAACTCAATAAGATCTTACTCTACATATGAGTTAACTTGCCTGCAACCTCTGACAGATCAATTAATTTCTCTATTTATCTATAATCTTGAAAAACAAAGCTATGCTTTTATTCATTTGACATTGTCTCAAATATAAAGGGCACTTTCTTTTTAAATATAATGTAATAAATGAACAATCCATAGCATTCAAGTATATAGCTTGCATACCATAATTCATTTTGCTTTAAGGAAGTACTATAGTGAACTGTGAGATTTACTTTCAGTTATCTGCTATGGCCCATGGAGGGGTTCTTGGACCAGGAGAGTTCACTAAAGGAATTAGAGAATAAAATCTGGGATTGGAATAAGTAGAAAAAAAACTAGCTAAAGATACAATCAGTGACAGATAAGCCAAAAGAAAGGAGCAAAAAGGTTTTTTTCATAGCTGGAGGGATACAAAAGAAGAAATATACTTGGATATGGCAACAGAGTGAAGGAGCATTAGAGAAAGTAGAGTGGAGAAGGGAATGGGGAGAGGAAGAATACATTAAGTATAAAGAAGGTGGCATAATGCCCAGGTCTTGGTTTCTAAATAGGGTTATCATTCATATATACATTCATGCATACAGACATTTATACATAAGGAATCAGGGCTTATTGGAAAAGTAGGTGATTCCAGGGCTGGGTCAGGGAATATATAAGAAGACCCTGGAGCATCCTTTGGAACCAGAAAGTGAGGAAATGCTTAAAAAAGATGGGGGCATGTCAAAGGACACAGGAGCCAACCTGCAGGAGCTCCCAGTGGCTGATCTTGCTGGAAAGATCTGAGCAACAACAACAACAAAACAATAGCACTGAATTCTAACCTATAGAATAAAATACAAAATCACCATTAGGTAAACACCACAGTAATAGTTGTGTAGGCAAGATCCACCAATAGAGGCTAAAATCACCGGACAAACGTTTGAGGAGAAACAAGATCTTAGCAAAGTCTCAAAGTATCTCTTCCAAGACATTTATCAAATACAAAGGGAAAATAGTCATTTTTCAGTGGAGAAAACTGGCAGACACCATGTTAACCAAATGATGAAGGATAACATCACCTGTGGTAAGATATGTTGACATTGTGTTCCACTGAGAAGGAACCAGCATTACTTCTGTGGTTTTTCTGCCAAATTTGCATCACTTCAATTTCATCGTGAGAAAACATCAGAAAAACTCAAACTGAGAGACATTCTACAAATAACCAACCAGCAATCATCAAAAGTGTCAAGGTCATGAAAGACAAGAAAGGACTGAGTGAGGAACTGCTGGAGGTTGGCGAAGACTGAGGAGACAGAATAAGGGGGGGACCCCAGATAGGAGTCTGGAAAAAAAGGACACTGGGAGAAAAAACTGGGAAGATTCAAGTAAGGTCTCTAATCTAGTGAACAGCACTGTGCCAATGTCAAACTTCTGGTTTTGATAATTGTACTATGGTTGTGTATGTTGTTAACATCAGGGGAAGAAGCTGGATGAAGGGTTTATGTACAGCCTCTACTATTTTTGCAGCTTTTTTGTAAGTCTAAAATGATTTAAAAGTAAAACATAAACAAAAGCAAGGTGGCACTGCCTCAGATATCTTCTCTTTAGCCCACACTTCGTAACACTATCGTCCTCCTCTCAATTTTTTTTTCTCATATTTACTGCTATCTAAAATATCACGTTTTACTCTTCTCTGTCTTATTGTCTAATTTCCTTCAATAGAATAAGCTCTATGAAGGCAGGAATTTCTGTCTGCTTTTGTCTACTGTTGGATCTCCAGGGTTTAGAATAATGCCTGGCACATATAGGGAGAGCTAGTTAAATGAATTAAGACCTCAAAGAGGATGGTAGAATAAAAATTAGAAAAGATAGTTATAAAAAACAAAGTTTTATTTCCAAACTCTAACATATCTAACAAGTCTCCAGTTCCTTTTCAGAAAATACATAAAGTGAGCTTTACTTTCATCTACTCATCACATTTTTGGGGCATCTGCTATGTACAAGACATTGAAATTGGCATCAAGGGGATGCAGACGATTAAGACACGACCCCTATTCTCAAGGAAGTTGTAGTTGAATGGGAGAGAGAAAACATTTGAACAACCCAATACAAGGTAGAAGAAGATAGGAGGCCAACAAGATGCAGGTTTAAAATGCTATGGGTAGAGGGAGGAGGCAAGATGGTGGCACAGAGAGGAGTGGAATTTAGTTAGTCTCTTGTAACAATTTACAAGCAACCAGGAACAACTAGTAAATAATTTGGAAGAACTGCTAGGGGACAACTGTGACTTCCACACATCATACACCAAACTGGATTGGGAGGAATGCCTGAGATTGCAGCATAAAATCTGTAAGTAAAAACTGCGGAACTGTGCCGGGAGCCCCCTCCCCCCATGGCAAGCTTAGCTGCAAAAACTTGCTGTGGTAGAGAGTGACACTCTCCAAGCGACTGAATATAACTCAACAGAGCTCCAACTGGGGTTTTAATTAACAAGTGTGGACTGCTGAATACAAGCTACAAAACCCCAAGAAGCAGACAGAGGCTTTTAGTGACGACTGACCTTAAAGAACTGGAAGATTCATCTGTGCCGGGAGGGGGAGCCCATAAAACCAGGTGTTACCTCTGGCTGACAAGTGAAACTGGGGGGCCGTGTACTGGTTCTAAAAGGGGCTTTCTGTCCCTTTTTCTCTCTCTCAATGTGAGGAGCTCAGAAGAGAGAGCCAAAGACATTTTCAGTTCGCAGCGCTCTGACCCAGACAAGGGTGGAGATAACAGAGTCAGAGAGACTACTCAAAAGTAGATGATAACTCTCTAGAGGGTGTATCTTCCCTAAGAGTAAGGAGGTGGGGCCCGGTTTTCCCTTCAGAACCAGACCCCAGAGCCTGGGGGAAAACAGCCAAAACAGAAACTGAAGGGGATAGGAGGCCAACAGGAGCGACACACTGAGAGGCGCCAACTGCTGGGCAGGTTAGGAAAAGCACAGTGACCAGAGACTTCACAGGAGAGTCTGTCATTCTTCTAAGATACACCCGGAATATAACCCCATTCTGGGACCTGAATCCATTCTGGTCTGGGAAAATCTGACTGGGGTAACCAAGGAAACCAGTTGCCTAGACAACAGAAAACTACAATCTATACTAGGAAAAATGAAGATATGGCCCAGTCAAAGGAACAAACTTACACCTCAATCAAGACACAGTTGAGATACTGTTTCACTTTAATGAAACAATCTATTAAAGACTTTCAAAGAAATATGGTAAATCAAATAAAAAAACCAAATCAATGAGTTCAGGGAAGATATAACAAAAGAGATAAAGGCTATAAAGAAAACACCAGGAGAACATGAGGTAGAAATCAAAAGTTTGAAAAAACAACTGGCAAATTCTATGGAATGAAAGGCCCAACACAAGAGATGAAAAACACAATGGAGACACAAAACAGCAGATCTCAAGAGGCAGAAGAAAACACTCAGAAACTGGAGAACAAGACACCTGAAATCCTACACACAAAAGAACAGATAGGGAAAAGAATGGAAAAATACGATCAATGTCTCAGGGAACTGAAAGACAACATGAAATGCATGAATGTACATGTCATGGGTATCCCAGAAGGAGAAGAGAAGGGAAAAGGGGCAGAAGCAATAATAGAGGAAATAATCAATGAAAATTTCCCATCTCTTACGAAAGACATAAAATTACAGATGCAAGAAGCGAGTGTATCCCAAACAGAATAGATATGAACAGACCTATGCCAAGACACTTAATAATCAGATTATCAAACATCAGAGATACAGAGAATCCTGAAAGCAGCAAGAGAAAAGCGATCCATCACATACAAAGGAAGCTTGATAAGACTACGTGGGGATTTCTCAGTAGAAAACATGGAGGCAAGAAGGGAGTGGTGTGATACATTCAAGAAACTGAAAGAGAAAAACTGCCAACCAAGAATCCTATATCCAGCAAACCTGTCCTTCAAATATGAGGGAGAGTTCAAAATATTCTCTGACAAACAGACAATGGGAGAGTTTGTGAACAAGATACCTGCTCTACAGGAAATACTAAAGGAAGCAATACAGACAGGTAAGAAAAGACAGGAGTGAGAGGTTTGGAACACAATTTTGGGAGACTATAGCACAGCGATGTAAGTACACTGAACAAAGATGACTGTGAGAATGGTTGAAAGAGGAAGGTTAGGAGCATGTGGGACACCAGAAGGAAAGAGGAAAGATAAAGACTGGGACTGTATAACTCACTGAAACCTAGAGTGCTCAATAATTGTGATAAAATGTACAAATATGTTTTTACATGAGGTAGAACAAATGAATATCAACCTTGCAAGATGTTAAAAATAGGGTGGTACTGGGGAAGAAATATAATCAATGCAAACTAGAGACTATAGTTAAAAGAAACATTATATTATGCTTTCTTTAATGTAACAAAGGCAATATACCAAAGCTAAATGCCTTTAAGAGGGAGATGTAAGCGTTGTTTACTTAGCACAGAAAGTATGATGGGTGAACAAAATAATCTTTAAAAAAAAAAACAAACAAAAATGGACTAATGAGGAAACCTTGAGGTCACCACATTGAGTGAAATAAGTCAGACACACAACGACAAATATTGCATGGTCTCACTGATATGAACTAATTATAATATGTAAACTCACAGATATGAAATATAAGTTACCAGGATACAGAACGAGGCTAAAGAATGGAGAGCGGTTGCTTATTATGAGCAGAATGTTTAACTAGGTTGAACTTAAGTGTTTGGAAATGGACAGAGGTGATGGTAGCACATTATTGTGAGAATAACTAACAGTGCTGAATGGTATGTGAATGTGGTAGAAAAGGGACACTCAGAGTCACGTATGTCACCAGAAGGGAAGTTGGAGGTTAAAAGATGGGAATGTATAAAACAGTGAATGTCATGGTGGACAAGCACCGTGAATAACTGTATAAATACTAGAAATCTCTTTCATGAACTAGAACAAATGTATGACACTATAACTAGAAGTTAATAATAGAGGGGTATATAAGGAAAAAAAGTATACCTATTGCAAACTATGTACTACAGTTAGTAGTATTTTAACATTCTTTCACCAATAGTAACAAATGTACTATACCAATACTATGAGTCAATAATGGAGGGGGGTGGTTAGGGGTATGGGAGGATTTGAGTGTTCTTTTTTTGTCTTTATTTCTCTTCTGGAGTAATGAAAATGTTCTAAAAATTGAAAAAAAATAATTGTGGTGATAGATGCACAGCTGTATGATGGTACTGTGGGTAACTGTGGGTAATTGTATGGTATATGAACAATCTCAATAAAATTAAATTTAAAAAAATACTATGGGTGTTTAGAGAAGGGAGTCATATGTATGGCTGAGGAGTAAAAGGAAAGGGTTTACAGAAGTTGTTAAATTTGGTCAAGGCCTTGAATGAATGCTTCAAGTCTGGAAATGTAAAAAGCAAAGGTGGGGGCAGGGTACACTGGGAAGAGGGAATAGTGTAAGCAAACCCAAAGATTTCGGAAAGGAAGACATGAAAGGCACAGAGATAGTTCTGGGTGAGTAGAACATTGGATGGGTAAAGGGAAATAGGATGAGAAAAGGCTGGACTGGCAGGTTGGGGTCAGACTGCGAGTGGTCTAGAACTCCAGGCTAAGGACTCCAGACTATCTGATAGCAACAGGGAATTGACGTCTCATATTTTTGAATAGGGAGGGATGTTACTAGAGACCAGCTCTAAGAAAATTAATCATGGAATTATAGAAGATAGAACCTGAGACTCTTAAGAATTGCAAGAAATCTTTGGGGTCACCCCGTATAACTTCTTACTGATAGGAGCCCTTTCAAGGTTTTTTCCCTATGTCATGGATTTGGGTTCCTTTGTTATCTGAGTACTCTTACAGTTACCATCTAGACTTTTATTTGAATATTGCACTATTTCATGAAGCCCCATATTGACTGCTAAACAACTTTAGTTGTCAGAAGGCATTTCCTTAAGGTTAAACTAATATCTAAGCACAGAACAGAACAGGATACAGCACAATGGCTAAAACCACAGACTCTTCGAAAGACTGCCTTGCTGCAGGGCTGATCCATGTACTTGGGCAGCTACTTAACCTCCCTATGCCTTAGTTTCTCCATCTATAAAACCAGGGTAATAATAGCACCGAGTCATCAAGTTGTTAGGAAGTGCTCAGAAAAGTGCCTTGCAGTGTTATTATTGCTGTGGAGGTTGAGTTCTCAAACTCTGCCGACAGGTTACATCTGCCAGCATCTTGAGAAACATTTTCTCCCAGCTTTAGGATTTAAACTCATTTTAAAAGGCTGGCAGCTCTTTTACTAGTTATTTATCATGGGTTTCATATGTTTTGAAGGACATGCTCTTTTTTCCAGTTTGAGATAATTCCCATTGAAGGAGAAAAGAAATAAATTAGGGTTTGAAAATGGGAGAACACATGAATAAATAAAATCATATAACCTTATCAAGTGCCTCCATGCTGAAGGCCCACAACTTATTTTCCTTGCTTTCTCCACAGGATCAAAGCCCTTCCTAATACGAGTCTTCTGAGCATTGCGTAAGTTCATGCTACTCATTACCTTTGGCCTTCCATACATACTACTACTTCTATCTTTTGTGCATGTCTTTTAAAAAAATCTATGCTCATCAGAGAACTCACATGCCTCATTATTTTCTTTAGATCCTATACCACACTGTCTGCTAGAAACTCAAGCACCATTTTTCCCCTTTTATGCCTCCCCCCATATTGCAGGGGCTGAAAGCCTGGGACCTCCAGCTCTTAGAATATCTCCAACAGGGTGCTGGGCTAAGTTCCGGCAATGAGAGGAACTTGGGTGTACTTCGGCAGACAAAAGAGAGACCGGGGTCTCTGTTGCTCTGTAATAGTGATGGGCAGGCCAGTGGCTTCTGGCACTCTTCCTGCAGGATCCCTGGTGATGACACTGCTACCCTTTCTGGTTTACTGAATGTTAGCAGGGGTTTTCCCTGAATTCCTTCCCCGGTGCTTTCAATGTTTCTGAATTCCTATCTTAAAACCACTCTCTGTTTGGAATACAGTGGTTTTATTTCCCTGATAGGTTTGGTAGGCAAAACAGAAGCTACTCTCTATAATTCAAGTATAAGAGATTTTATTCTGCAAAAGAGGCTCATGCAACCGTCAAAACGAGTGAGGTAGGCAAAGATCAGGGAAACTGACAGATCTCAGCCTATGGCACCAAGGCATATGGTTCTCAAGAGCTCACTGGAAGTTGCTGCAAATCTCACTAATCTCTGGGAAGTCATCAACTACCACAGTTGCCTTTAGCACCAAGGCAGGTGACTGGCAGGAGCTGCTCACTGGAGAGGCTGTGAACATCAGAACTACATCTGCCTCTGGAGGTAACAGCTTCTCCTCTTCTGCCTTCCAAAATGTATGCAGGTTCATTTGGTAGACTCAAACCCAGAACCATACACAGAGGGGGATTCATGGAAATGCAATTTTGGCTTCTTTGCTGTGATGTAGAGAAGACTGGAGAAAGGGGTGATGGCGACGCAGAACTCACAACAAGTTCTCCAGTACAAATGTATCTTTCAAATTTGTTTGTTAAGTATAATCCCTGATTGGATAGTCAACATTATTTTTTCCATCCCATTTGAATCATATTTTTTCTTGTTATGAGTCAGATATAACTTTTAACAATTTGTGTCTTTAGCATATAGATCTGCCTATGCCCTCTGTTATTATGAACTAAAAGGTGACGCAATAAATGATCTGTCAATAATATGCCAGATAAGTAGTGTTTCTTCATTGTTTCTTTTATCTTTTGAGAGAGATACAAATCTATGCAGTGTCCTGCTTTGTGGAGAATATTTTTAATATATGCACAGACAGAATTGTAGACTCTCAGGAATGGAAAGGGTCCTTAAAAATCGCTAGTTGGATTTCCAAGCTAAAGTTTGAACCTCTATAATTGGACGGCAAATATTGTACATGCGCTCCTTACTTTCTTTTCTTGCTGTCAATAGAGCTCCACTCAAAACAGAATACCTGCATCACTGCCAAGCAGCCACTGGCCCATTACTCTAACATCTCCAGTGGGAGTGAATGCATCACTTCCCAGAACTGCCCATTCTATCTTTAAACAGTTCTGTTAGAAAGTTCTTCCTTATGTGAGACTGAAATGTGTCTCCCTGCAGGGGCTTCCACTCGTCCAAGTGCTATTCCTTCAGACCACACAGAACAAGTCTGCTTGCATTAACAACTCATCTAACATGTGAACAGTTCTCTAAGCTCTCCCTCGGAAACTAGTTTGGCCATCGTTCCCTGGAGCTTGTGCAACCAGTGCAGACTGCAGCTCTCTCCTAAGAGGCCTAAATGCTCCTCCCTGCCTACTAGACAACTGTTTGGACTAATTGGTTTGGCACTCCCACTTCTACTACTAACAAGGCTCGAGTCAAGCAATAGCCTTCTAACTGGTTTCTCTGCTTTCATTCCTGTCTCCCCATATAGTCTACTCTCAACACAGCAGCTAGACTGAGCCTATGAAAATGTAAACCACATCATGCCACTCCCTTCTCAAAAACTCGTTAATGGTTCCCCATTTCACTCAGGAAAAAAAGCTAAAACTATCAAAATGGTCTACAAGGCCTACAATATGATATGTCCCCAATCCCAGTCATCTTTGTCCATCTCTGACCACTTTCCCCCTTGTTCCCACAGCTCCAGCCACTTTGGCCTTCTTGCTAGTCCTTCAACATGCCTGGCATGTTCCTAGCTTATGAGCTTTTCAGTGGCTATTCTTACCGCCTGGAAGTCTTTTCCAATATCGGCATGCTTGACCCCTCATCTCCATCCTACCTTTGCTGACTGTTACCCAGACTACTCTTTAATTCTACAGCCTCCTACACCACACCCTCACTGACAATCCCAATCACCCTTAAAGGGGCTTTATCTTCTTTATTTTCCATAGCACTTACCATGTTCTAATACGCTACATATTTTTGTTATTTGCTATGCTTATCATTTATTGTCTGTCTCTTCCTGCTAAATTTTGAGCTCTGTGATGGCATGGATTTTCATTCAATATGTCCCAAGTGCCTCAGACGATGCCTGCCATGGGGCAGACACCTGACAAACATTTACTGAGTGTTGATGGAACCCTGAGGCAAGCTTAAACCAACATGTCATATGTCCTCATTACCACTGTTCACTGGTCAAACATAACCCCTCCAGCGGGTAATCCTCTCCTGTACTTTTGTCCCCAGAATGCTCTGTGCTTTCTCTCCCCTGATCCAACCTCCTGTTGCTTTCCTCCCTGCTTACCTTTCCAGTACCTTTCTGAGTCCCTATTTTGTGTTATTAAATATCCCTACTTTCTAAGCCTCTGTTTGGAATCTTCCTCCCAAATTTCTGCCTTAAATGAAATCTGGCTCTTGCCTCAGGACTCTGATTCACCTGCAGTCTGTGAAAGTAGACGCTGCTCTTTCTCTCATACTCCACAGCCTTCAAGGCCTTGAGGTGGGGCTGGTGTGGGGCTGGTGTCGTCTTTGTTCTCCTCCTTGTTCCCTGGCTATTATTTCTCTACCCTTAAAAGCAAAAAGTCCTGCTTTGCTTATGAGGATCCTACCAGCCTTTTCTCTTCCTCGCCGTCTTTCTCTCTACCCCTGGCCTGTCACCATCCCAGGGGAACTCAGACTGACTTGCATTCACTTCGAGGCCGAGATCAGCTCCACTTCTGAAATCTTAAGTCTAAACACATTGCTCTCTAATCACAACCTCCATTATTTCCCTTATGCTGGTTCTTTGACCTTATCAAAACCCCCTTTCTCCAACTCTTGTTTTATCCTCTGTCTGACAGCCTCCTAATATTTTCACTTCTTTTTTGATTCCATTTAGACACCAAGATCCATCATTTCCTGTGGGTAACCACTCTAATCTTCGTGGATTTTTTATGCTGGTTCGCACTGTTTTAGTTTATGTAAATTTGAAATAGTACAAAATAATAATGTCTTACTTTTAGTAAAAATGGAAATAACGTGCATTTCTCACATTTAAAAAATTGTCAGGAATAGCACAATATCAAAGAATGGTCCAGTGGACAGCGATCTGTTTTGATGCTATTCCCACATGGTGGTGCCACCTTAGCTGATAAACAGAAGCACCTGCTGTCTTTGGTCAGTGCTGGGTGAATCTTGCTGCTGTTTATCTACATGGAACTCCTGTAAATGATTATGATGACTAATGTGCTGTTATTTTACAAACTCTGCTATTATAATTGAAAATATTTTTATATCCTATAACAATATCTCTCAAGCATTCATTAAGCAGTGGTTCTAGTGATAGTGTTGAAAAACATACCCCAAAACAGTAACTTTGGAACAGAAGTTCGTTGTGATAAAACACTATGAAGAAGGCCAAACATCCACCATGACACACTGTGTTGTTAATTCAGGAGAGAACACTCTCTAAAAATGGGAGCTAACAAAGGAAAGAGTTAAAAAGAAATGCTGTACATTCATGCATCACAAAACATGTCCCCTTTACATTTTTTCCCAGGGGAAAATTTGTCTTGAACTAAGAATTTTATTTACATCATGACATCACTTTAGGAATGCATCCATCACATAAATGTAAATGCCTTCTTAAAATACACTATTTCTCTTACATCTTCCATCAAATGCTTCTCTTTCCATTGCTATATCCCAGGAATATAGTAATTAGTGTGATTATGAACACGGGTTTTGAAGCCTGAATGCCAGAGTCTGAATCCTCCAGCTCCATCGTTTTCTAGTTGTATGGTTTTGGCTAAGTTACACAAACTCTATGTGCATCAGTTTCCTCATCTGATAAATCAGAGTGATTGCACTATCTACCTTAAAGGGTTGTTATGTGGACAGAATGAGTTAATATATGTAAGACAGTACCCTACGTGGCACTGAGTAAACACTATCATCATCATCTTTCTATCAACCTTTGATGACACTTACGAGATTAAATTTGTTTCACTGGGTTAAAAAAATAAGTCCCTTTATTCATGGTATATGAGTTACTCATAGTATTCGTAGTGGTTATTAATAGAACATATAGAGATATGAAGGCATTACTCTTTTTTTTTTTGCTATTTTCTTTTGAAAAACTATCAGAAACTTTCTTTATCACTGTTCTGTGTATTACTATATAGTAGTGCAGGCAATACTTAAAGGGAGGTAGAATTCCGAATAAAGCTTGCTCAGACACAATTAGTTACATCAAGTGATATAATAGTATGTGTCAACTGAACATTTCATTAGCCAGTCTTACCTTTAGTCTATCTTTGGGCAGTGCAACAACCCCTTGCTTGATAATTTCCAGGACCCGTTCCACTGACAGCTCAGCTCCAGCTTGTAGCAATCTTGAGCTAAAGAAGGTGATCACCTGGAATGTAAAGTGTTATTTTTTAAACAAGTACATGTATAAAATGTATTTTCAGTAGATGCCTTTCTTGCATCGTTACATTTCTAGAGTGGCCTGGCTTTTAATTCACTAGCCCTCCTAAATGAAGTCATCTGTACACAGGCTTTGACAGCTGAATCAGAGTCAATCCCTGATTATTCAGGGCTGATTAGCACTCTTTGAACTATGTAGCCTTCTGTATTCTATTCTTTTTTGTGCTACCTCACCTTGCATTTATATTTCATTTAGAGAGCAGCACCCATCAGAAGATGGGAAGAAAAAGCTAATGCTTAAGACCTGTCAATTTTGTGGCTTAAAAGTGGCTCTCAGAAAAGACTTAAGACAGGAATTTGAAGCTAATGGCTAAAATGATGTTTTGGAGACTATCTATGAATTAATTTATCCACATCACCCTTATTCTTAACCACCAGGGATAATCAATAGCAGGCTATAATTACTTTAGTTTCATGTCACAGCCCATCCTGAACTATGTACTAAGATGCTAACATGTAGCATTCTGGAAATAACACTGCCCTAATACTTGTCACTAAAAATTGAAAGAAGGTGATCATTTTTCTAGAAAGTCTTATTTTTAAACGTTGAAAATTAATAAATCAGTAAGAGGCTGACTCCATTTTATTTAAGAGACTAACATTTAGGTGTTCATATTCAAATATGCAAATACATAAAAGGTTTATTTTTTTAAGAAAAGTTTAACATCTCCTTTTATGTGCTTTCTATTTTATAGGTAAAATATATTGAATTACACACAATTCTTTGCAAATGTTTTTATAAATTTTCTTTCAAGATTAATCTTTTAAATATTAATTGCTTAAGAGTACAACTTTGCTCTTAACCATTCTAATGGAAAAGTGCACTATATTATATAAATGCCACTGAAATACATTTGTTCTGGAAAGTAAGGAGACTCAGCCAGAGCCAGGAACCATTAACAAGCTTGTACCTTAAAACTTTTTGGCAAAGAGTGAAAACAAGGCAGCGAATGCTGGTCACGGTGCTTATGATTCTTGAAGACAATTGTGTAACTATATAGCTTACATTGTGTGACCATATGACTGTGAAAACCTTGTGGCTCATACTCTCTTTATCCAGTTTATGGACAGATGAGTAGAAAAATGGGGACAAAAAGTAAATGAATAATATGGAGGGGACTCTTTTTAACTTTAATTTTAATTTTTATTCTTATTTATTTATTTATTTTTTGGAGTAATGAAAATTTTCAAAAATTGATTGTGGTGATGAATACACAAATATATAATGATGCTGTGAACAAATGACTATACACTTTGGATGACTGTATGGTACGTGAATATATATCAATAAAACTGAATTAAAAAAAAAATTGGCAAAAGACTTGAATTGACACTTTTCCAAAGAGTAAATACAAATAGCTAAAAAAGCACATGCAAAGATGCTGAACATCACTAGCTATTAGGGAAATTCAAATCAAAACCACAATGAGATATCATTTCACATCTATTAGAATGACCATTATAAAAAAAAAAACAACAGAAAATTACAAGTGCTGGAGAGGATATGGAGAATAGGAACACTTATTCATTGCTGGTGGGAATGTAGAACAAGGCAGCTGCTGTGGAAGACAGTTTGGCGGTTCCTCAGGACTCTAAGTATAGACCTGCCGTATGATCTGACAATCCTGTTACTAGGTATGTACTCAGAAGAACTGAAAGCAGGGACGCAGACAGACATTCACACACCAATGTTCATAGTGACATTATTCACGATTCCAAAAGATGGAAACACGCAAGTGTCCATCAACTGATGAATGGATAAACAAACTGTGGTATACACATATGATGGAATATTATGCAGCTGTAAGAAGGAATGAAGTCCTGATGCATGCGACAACATGAATGAACCTTGAGGACATTATGTTGTGTGAAATAAGTCAGACACAAAAGGACAAATATTGTACGGTTACTGCATGGTTTAACCAATATGAACCAATTATAATGAGAGTTAAAATCTTGAGTTTAGAGTACCAGGAGATAGAGGGTAGAGAATGGGCAGATGATGCTTAATGTATACAGAATTTTTAATAAGGTTGATTGTAAATGTTCGGAAATGGACAGAGGTGATGGTAACACAATACTGTAAGTGTAATTAACGGTGCTGTGTGAGTATAGAGGGAAAGTCTAGGGTCCTGTATGTCACTAGAAGGAAAGCTAGAGGATAAAACATGGGACTGTATAACATAGCAAAACCTGTTGTAGACGATGACTGTGGCTAATTGTACAAACAAAGTTTTTACATGAACTAAAACAAAAGTATGTCACCATTACAAGGTGTTAACAATAGGGTGGTATGTGGAAAAAAATAAAATTAATGCAAACTAAGGACTATAGTTAGCAGTAACAACTGTAATATTCTGTCATCAATTGTAACAAAGCTAAGTGCCAATAATAGGGGAGGTATGAGGGGTATGAGACAATTTTTCTTTTTAATTCAGAGCAATGAGAATGTTCTCAAATTGATTGTGGTGGTGAATGCATAACTCTGTGATTATACTAAGAGCCACTGATTGTACACTTGGGATAGATTGTATGATGTGTGTGAATAAAACTGTTAAAAATGGTTAAAATGGCAAATTTTATGTTATATATGTTTCCACAATATAAAAATACAAAAGGAGAAAGAAATATTCTAAAGAAATGAAAAATATCAATGGAAAAGTAAGTAAATCTTACAGATATTTGAGGCTTGTGTAATAGTGTTTTTCCTTCTAATACTTACTAAAAGCTGACATTTCACTTTTGGATAATTAATATTTGGTTTATAGTGGTAGAAAATATAGGCAAGGAGTACTTCTCAAATATGACTGATCATCAAAACAAGCTGCGAAGCTTTGTGAAAATAATGATCCTCTCTAGGTGATTTTGATGATCAGCTGATATCTAAACCAGAGGTCTCAAATGTTTTTGATTGTGCAAGTCTACAAATTTTTTTTAAAAAAAGCACGTACTTCCAATATATCTTATATTTGTTTATAAATTATGCAATATACCCCAACACTAATATCTTACATATATTATAAAATGTACACAAAAAGAAATCTAAAAGAATGGGGGCTAAAGACAAAATAAACCACATTTTAAAAATTATTTACCAATGATTCATAACACTTTTGTACTTACTAAAATATCTAAAATAATTTGAACAATTAACTATGAAATACGTTATCACAAAGGTTTCACATTTTCATCAGCAAGCAGGATACACACTGATGGAATGTTCCCTAGCTATTACAGTGGCTATAAATCCATAATGCAGTCTTTCAGAAAATTTTTAATTTTTAAGGATTCATTTCTTTTGAGATTACATTGTCTCATCATTGTTTTTACCCTGTAATGTGGCTCTTGTTCTAGAAGTTGGTGGGGGATTGTCAGCTCTTACATTTTTTTTGTCATGTTTACTTATATTATTGTACTATCTTCAAGTTGCATTTCCTTTGCAGGAATCATACCAAGTCTCCATTCTATAAGGATTTCTTTTGTTAAATCTAGATAATATAACCAGGAGCATACAAATTACAATAAACTTTCAGTGTAGTTTTAAACTTTAAGTGAGGCTGCTTCTGCCAAGGCCTTCAAGTTGAGGAATTCCTCCTACTCTTCCCTTAAGACACATGGAGAGCTGTATGTGACATTGACAGACCGTGGCAGGTTGTTAGTGCCAATATTATTATTAGTAAAACAAAATTTATTTTTAGAAGAATAAATAAAATCTCTAATATTTTCTTCCCATGCTCCTATGAATTGCCAGTGCAATTCCTGAGGTGTATGCACATTGAATTATTGCTGATTGATATGATAAAATCCAAATAACCAAAGCTAAATTGAACATATTATAGTACCCATATATACTTACAGAAATTACAAACCAACAAAATGAGAAAGTCACATCATTAAAGAATAAAGTAATGCAACGATAGTCCAGTTTTGCTCATTCTGTGGTCTGGATTGACTTGCCTCTAAGCCACAGAGAATTCCCATTCGTACCAGTAAAGTTGCTGAGTAGGGAGAGTTCTAAGTAAAGAGTTTTTTTCAAACTCGCTCATCTGTGTTTTTTAAAACTGACATTCTAATGTTTTTGCATTCAAATTGACACTATTTTAGAAAATGATATATCATTTTATATATCAAAAAGGAAGGAAGGAAGTATCAGGTGCTGCTTCTTACTTTATCATGTTGGCTCCAGCAATCCTCAGGTAGCAAAATGGAGTCCAGCCTTAGTTTTCCTAATAAAAAATGTTGTGGTGTAGGGCGTAAGTTGTTCAGCCAAAAATTTCAGTTGGAGTCCAGTTGCAACACCAGCAACGAATGAGAAACAATTCATTCAAAGAGAGAAACTTGTATTTCCTATCACCAGGTTAGAATTTCGCACACAATGGTAATTTTAATGATGATGACTACAACAGACATGTGGCCTCTATCAGCTTCCATAGCAACCATTAAAACTGAGATCAACTTTCTTTCCTCTGGGAATGTTTGCATAATATAGAGCCAATAATAGAACAATTTATAGGGAATTCCCTGGCTAAAATGGTGACAAATGCTTTGTTAGTGCAGCTCAAAGCCAACCTTTCAAAGGAAGGTACATTCCCACAGTGGTTGTTTTACAATTTTCCATACGTACTGTATGTGGCTGCAACTCATGAAATCTAAATATGACACATTATCCTCAATTATGCTATTGGTTTAACAGTAATTATCCAATGTTATGTTCTGAGTAATCAGTTGTACACTTTGAGTAATGTCAAAATCACATTTAACCACCTGTCATGAATCCAGTCAATGATCACCAGATCACAGAAGGTAAATGAAGGTAAATGAAGGTAAAAAGAAGTAAGTACGTGTTACAAGCCAACATTGTTGCTTGCCAAACAGCCCTTCTCCTAGGAGTTAAGAGTAGAGAACTAAGTTTTTTGATAGTGATAAACATTTTAAAAAGTAAAGTACATATGTATTTCTTATTGACTTGGTTTTGGTTTTGTATTTTAATCAATACATGTATTGACAATCTAGTTAATGGAGGAGATATACAGAAGATTTACAAAGGAAAATAGATAATAACATTTTCTGTCTTCGAGAAAGACACAACCTAACTGGGGAGACAAGACACAGATCATAAACATGTACAATTTATTAGATTAGACATCATGGTAGAGTAGACTATGAACTACTCAAAGTCAGAGGGCCTAGACTTGGGTCCTGCCTCTGATACTTACTAGGAATTTGACTTCTAAGACACAGCCTCGTCCCAATATAGCATCATGTAGTGATTAAGAGTACTGATCCTGGTGTCAGATCACCTGGGTTTAAATACCAGCTCTTCTTATAACTTCGCAAGTTATTTAACTTCTGGGGGCCCCAGTTTCCCTGATCTATAAATGAGGAAAAATATGGTGCCTGCCTCATGGGGTCGTAGTGAGAATTAAATAAGCTAATACTTGCAAAGTACAAAGAACAGGCTTAACACAGAGTAAGTGCTCACAAAAGGGCAGCTACTTTCATAGTTATTGGGCATATCTTAGTATCCTCATTTATAAAATGAAAAAGTTACCCTATCAACTCATAGAAAAGTATTCTGTTAAGGATGGAACACGTGCCTATTACTACCACCACCATCAATCTATCCAACCAATAACACTTAGTAGTTATATATCTGTATATGTCAATTTTATGCCTCATGTAAGTGAAAGATTTGAAAGAATTGAGTTTGGTGGCAAAAGCCGTCTCACTCAAACTAGTTACAGTAGGACTAGCAAGTGAAATCTACTGGAAGTAAATTACAGGAAAGTCGGCAAGATAAAAGCAACACGGTTGCTACTATTTAATATATTACTGAGGGTCAACCAAAACTCGGCGCGTTTTACTTGCAGAATTTTTGCATACTTCTTTTCAAAACATTCTATATTTGTTTTCTTAGCCTCAAAAACATTAAACACAGTACGAGATTGAGGAAGTTTTAATTCCTAGTTTGCAGTTTTTTTTTATCATGAAACAATGTTAAATTTTGACAAATGCTTTTTCTACATGTATTGAGATGATTACATAGTTTTTCTTCTTTAGTCTGTTAATCTGGTGAAGTATACTGATTAGTTTTTTTTTTTTTTTTTTTAATCATCATTTTATTGAGATATATTCACATACCACGCAGTCATACAAAACAAATTGTACTTTCGATTGTTTACAGTACCATTACATAGTTGTACATTCATCACCTAAATCAATCCCTGACACCTTCATTAGCACACACACAAAAATAACAAGAATAATAATTAGAGTGAAAAAGAGCAATTGAAGTAAAAAAGAACACTGGGTACCTTTGTCTGTTTGTTTGCTTCCCCTACTTTTCTACACATCCATCCATAAACTAGACAAAGTGGAGTTTGGTCCTTATGGCATTCCCAATCCCACTGTCACCCCTCATAAGCTACATTTTTATACAACTGTCTTCGAGATTCATGGGTTCTGGGTTGTAGTTTAATAGTTTCAGGTATCCACCACCAGCTACCCCAATTCTTTAGAACCTAAAAAAGGTTGTCTAAAGTGTGCGTAAGAGTGCCCACCAGAGTGATCTCTCGGCTTGTTTTGGAATCTCTCTGCCACTGAAGCTTATTGCATTTCCTTTCACATCCCCCTTTTGGTCAAGAAGATGTTCTCCATCCCACGATGCCGGGTCTACATTCCTCCCCGGGAGTCATATTCCACGTTGCCAGGGAGATTCACTTCCCTGGGTGTCTGATCCCACGTAGGGGGGAGGGCAGTGATTTCACCTTTCAAGTTGGCTTAGCCAGAGAGAGAGGGTCACATCTGAGCAACAAAGAGGCATTCAGGAGGAGACTCTTAGGCACAAATACAGGGAGGCCTAGCCTCTCCTTTGCAGCAACCGTCTTCCCAAGGGTAAAACTTATGGTAGAGAGCTCAACCCATCAAACCACCAGTCCCCTATGTCTGTGGTCATGTCAGCAACCATGGAGGTGGGGTAGGCGAACATCCCTGCATTCTCCACAGGCTCCTCAAGGGGGCACCACACCTTTTTTTTTTTTTTTTTTCCTTGTTTGTCTTTTTTCTTTTTTTCTTTTTTTTAACTTTCCCTTCTTTTTTAAATCAACTGTATGAAAAAAAAAGTTAAAAAGAAAACAAACATACAATAAAAGAACATTTCAAAGAGACCATAACAAGGGAGTAAGAAAAAGACAACTAACCTAAGATAACTGCTTAACTTCCAACATGTTCCTACTTTACCCCAAGAAAGTTACATAATATAGCAACATTTCAGTGAACTTGTTCCTACTACATCCATCAGAAATTAACAGACCATAGTCATTCCTGGGCATCCCCAGAACGTTAAATAGCTTATCTGTTCTTCTTGGATTATTGTTCCCCCTTCCTTAATTGCTCTCTACTGCTAGTTCCCCTACATTCTACATTATAAACCATTTGTTTTACATTTTTCAAAGTTCACATTAGTGGTAGCATATAATATTTCTCTTTTTGTGCCTGGCTTATTTCGCTCAGCATTATGTCTTCAAGGTTCATCCATGTTGTCATATGTTTCACCAGATCGTTCCTTCTTACTGCCGCGTAGTATTCCATCGTGTGTATATACCACATTTTATTTATCCACTCATCTGTTGAAGGACATTTGGGTTGTTTCCATCTCTTGGCAATTGTGAATAATGCTGCTATGAACATTGGCGTGCAGATATCTCTTCGTGTCACTGCTTTACGATCTTCCGGGTATATACCGAGAAGTGCAATCGCTGGATCGAATGGTAGCTCTATATCTAGTTTTCTAAGGAACTGCCAGACTGACTTCCAGAGTGGCTGAACCATTATACAGTCCCACCAACAATGAATAAGAGTTCCAATTTCTCCACATCCCCTCCAGCATTTGTAGTTTCCTGTTTGTTTAATGGCAGCCATTCTAACCGGTGTTAGATGGTATCTCATTGTGGTCTTAATTTGCATCTCTCTAATAGCTAGTGAAGCTGAACATTTTTTCATGTGTTTCTTGGCCATTTGTATTTCCTCTTCAGAGAACTGTCTTTTCATATCTTTTCCCCATTTTATAATTGGGCTGTCTGTACTATTGTCATTGAGTTGTAGGATTTCTTTGTATATGCAAGATATCAGTCTTTTGTCAGATACATGGTTTCCAAAAATTTTTTCCCATTGAGTTGGCTGCCTCTTTACCTTTTTGACAAATTCCTTTGAGGTGCAGAAACTTCTAAGCTTGAGGAGTTCCCATTTATCTATTTTCTCTTTTGTTGCTTGTGCTTTGGGTGTAAAGTCTAGGAAGTGGCCTCCTAATACAAGGTCTTGAAGATGTTTTCCTACATTATCTTCTAGGAGTTTTATGGTACTTTCTTTTATATTGAGATCTTTGGTCCATTTTGAGTTAATTTTTGTGTAGGGGGTGAGGTAGGGGTCCTCTTTCATTCTTTTGGATATGGATATCCAACTCTCCCAGCCCCATTTGTTGAAAAGACCATTATGGCTCAGTTCGGTGACTTTGGGGGCCTTATCAAAGATCAGTCGGCCATAGATCTGAGGGTCTATCTCTGAATTCTCAATTCGATTCCATTGATCTATATGTCTATCTTTGTGCCAGTACCATGCTGTTTTGGCAACTGTGGCTTTATAATAAGCTTCAAAGTCAGGGAGTGTAAGTCCTCCCACTTCGTTTTTCTTTTTTAGAGTGTCTTTAGCAATTCGAGGCATCTTCCCTTTCCAAATAAATTTGATAACTAGCTTTTCCAAGTCTGCAAAGTAGGTTGTTGGAATTTTGATTGGGATTGCATTGAATCTGTAGATGAGTTTGGGTAGAATTGACATCTTAATGACATTTAGCCTTCCTATCCATGAACATGGAATATTTTTCCATCTTTTAAGGTCCCCTTCTATTTCTTTTAGTAGAGTTATGTAGTTTTCTTTGTATAGGTCTTTTACATCTTTGGTTAAGTTTATTCCTAGGTACTTGATTTTTTTAGTTGCTATTGAAAATGGTATCTTTTTCTTGAGTGTCTCTTCAGTTTGTTCATTTCTAGCATATAGAAACATTACTGACTTATGTGCATTAATCTTGTATCCCGCTACTTTGCTAAATTTGTTTATTAGCTCTAGTAGGTGTATCGTTGATTTCTCAGGGTTTTCTAGATATAAGATCATATCATCTGCAAGCAATGACAGTTTTACTTCTTCTTTTCCAATTTGGATGCCTTTTATTTCTTTGTCTTGCCGGATTGCCCTGGCTAGCACTTCCAGCACAATGTTGAATAACAGTGGTGACAGCGGGCATCCTTGTCTTGTTCCTGATCTTAGAGGGAAGGCTTTCAGTCTCTCACCATTGAGTACTATGCTGGCTGTGGGTTTTTCATATATGCTCTTTATCATGTTGAGGAAGTTTCCTTCAATTCCTATCTTTTGAAGTGTTTTTATCAAAAAGGGATGTTGGATTTTGTCAAACGCTTTTTCAGCATCTATTGAGATGATCAATTGATTTTTCCCTTTCGAGTTTTTAATGTGTTGTAATACATTGATTGTTTTTCTTATGTTGAACCATCCTTGCATGCCTGGAATGAACCCCACTTGGTCATGGTGTATGATTTTTTTAATGTGTCTTTGGATTCGATTTGCAAGTATTTTGTTGAGGATTTTTGCATCTATATTCATTAGGGAGATTGGCCGGTAGTTTTCCTTTTTTGTAGCATCTTTGCCTGGTTTTGGTATTAGATTGATGTTAGCTTCATAAAATGAGTTAGGTAGTGTTCCATTTTGTTCAATGTTTTGAAAGAGTTTGAGTAAGATTGGTGTCAGTTCTTTCTGGAAAGTTTGGTAGAATTCCCCTGTGAAGCCATCTGGCCCTGGGCATTTATTTGTGGGAAGATTTTTGATGACTGATTGGATCTCTTTGCTTGTGATGGGTTGGTTGAGGTCTTCTGTTTCTTCTCTGGTCAGTCTAGGTTGTTCATATGTTTCCAGGAAATTGTCCATTTCTTCTACATTATCCAGTTTGTTGCCATACAGTTGTTCATAATATCCTCTTATAATTTTTTTAATTTCTTCAGGATCTGCAGTTATGTCACCTTTTTCATTCATTATTTTGTTTATATGGGTCTTCTCTCTTTTTGATTTTGTCAGTCTAGCTAGGGGCTTGTCAATCTTGTTGATCTTCTCAAAGAACCAACTTTTGGTGATATTTATCCTTTCTATTGTTTTTTTGTTCTCTATGTCATTTATTTCTGCTTTAATCCTTGTTATTTCTTTTCTTCTACTTGGTTTAGGATTGGTTTGCTGTTCATTTTCTAGCTTCTTCAGTTGATCCATTAGTTCTTTGATTTTGGCTCTTTCTTCCTTTTTAATATATGCGTTTAGTGCTATAAATTTCCCCCTTAGCACTGCTTTTGCTGCATCCCATAGGTTTTGGTATGTTGTGTTCTCATTTTCATTCGTCTCTATATATTTAGCAATTTCTCTTGCTATTTCTTCTTTAACCCACTGATTGTTTAGGAGTGTGTTGTTTAACCTCCAGGTATTTGTGAATTTTCTAAGTCTCTGATGGTTATTGACTTCTAATTGTATTCCATTGTGGTCAGAGAATGTGCTTTGAATAATTTCAATCTTTTTAAATTTATTGAGGCTTGTTTTATGTCCCAGTATATGATCTATTCTGGAGAAAGTTCCGTGAGCACTAGAAAAGTATGTGTATCCTGGTGATTTGGGATGTAATGTCCTGTAGATGTCTGTTAAATCTAATTCATTTATCAGATTGTTTAGGTTTTCAATTTCCTTATTGATCTTCTGTCTGGTTGATCTATCTATAGGAGAGAGTGATGTGTTGAAGTCTCCCACAATTATTGTGGAAACATCAATTGCTTCCTTTAGTTTTGCCAATGTTTCTCTCATGTATTTTGTGGCACCTTGATTGGGTGCATAGACATTTACGATTGTTATTTCTTCTTGCTGAATTGCCCCTTTTATTAGTATGTAGTGGCCTTCTTTGTCTCTCAAAACATCCCTGCATTTGAAGTCTATTTTATCTGAGATTAATATTGCTACACCTGCTTTCTTTTGGCTGTAGCTTGCATGAAATATTTTTTTCCATCCTTTCACTTTCAGTTTCTTTGTGTCCCTGTGTCTAAGATGAGTCTCTTGTATGCAACATATTGATGGTTCATTTTTTTTGATCCATTCTGCGAATCTATATCTTTTAATTGGGGAGTTTAATCCATTTACATTCAACGTTATAACTGTGAAGGCATTTCTTGAATCGGCCATCTTATCCTTTGGATTATGTTTGCCATATTTTTCCCTCTCTCTATTAATATCCTTTATTGTACCCATACCGAATCTCTTTAGTACTGAACCTTTCTCCAAGTCTCTCTGTCCTGTCTTTGTTTCTCTGTCTGTAGGGCTCCCTTGAGTATCTCCAGTAGGGCAGGTCTCTTGTTAGCAAATTCTCTCAGCATTTCTTTGTCTGTGAAAAATTTAAGCTCTCCCTCAAATTTGAAGGAGAGCTTTGCTGGATAAAGTATTCTTGGCTGGAAATTCCTCTCACTCAGAATTTTAAATATATCGTGCCACTGCCTTCTTGCCTCCATGGTGGCTGCTGAGTAGTCACTACTTAGTCTTATGCTGTTTCCTTTGTATGTGGTGAATTGCTTTTCTCTTGCTGCTTTCAGAACTTGCTCCTTCTCTTCTATGTTTGACAGTGTGATCAGTATATGTCTCGGAGTGGGTTTTTTTTGGATTTATTCTATTTGGAGTTCGCTGAGCATTTATGATTTGTGTATTTATGTTGTTTAGAAGATTTGGGAAGTTTTCCCCAACAATTTCTTTGAATACTCTTCCTAGACCTTTACCCTTTTCTTCCCCTTCTGGGACACCAATGAGTCTTATATTCGGACGTTTCGTATTATCTATCATATCCCTGAGGTCCATTTCGAGTTTTTCAATTTTTTTCCCCATTCTTTCTTTTATGCTTTCATTTTCCATTCTGTCATCTTCCAGGTCACTGATTCGTTGTTCAACTTCCTCTAGTCTTGTACTATGAGTGTCCAGAATCTTTTTAATTTGGTCAACAGTTTCTTTAATTTCCATAAGATCATCCATTTTTTTATTTGGTCTTGCAATGTCTTCTTTATGCTCTTCTAGGGTCTTCTTGATTTCCTTCATATCCCGTACTATGGTCTCATTGTTCATCTTTAGTTCTTTGAGTAGCTGCTCTAGGTGCTGTGTCTCTTCTGGTCTTTTGATTTGGGTGCTTGGGCTTGGGTTATCCATATCGTCTGGTTTTTTTCATATGCTTTATAATTTTCTGTTGTTTTTGGCCTCGTGGAATTTGCTGAACTTGATAGGGTTCTTTTAGGGTTTGTAGACCAGTTGAAGTCCTTATCTCTAATTTATCAGATCTACAGCTTCGTGGAGTACACTTTCTCTAACTAACCAGCAGGTGGCGTCCACGAGCCACCTGTTCTCCACAAGCCAGATCTCCCCTGCTTAGCCTTTTTGGTGAGTGGGGGAGTGAGTCTTGTGGGGCCCAATTGGTGTACCAAGCTTGCGTGTGTAGTTGGTGTTGCCTGCCCTGTATGTGGGGCGTGTTTCTGGGCAGTCGGGGAGGGGGGGTGGCCCTAACAATCAAATCTCCCTGATGATCCTAGAGTTTTAAAGCTGCTGCAATAGTCTAATCCTTCAGTTGAGTCCTGCCACAGTTTGTCTCTGCCACTGACCCACAAGTCTTTGGTATTGGCGTATGGCTCCTGAGACTTGCAAGTGGGCCCCTCTTCCAGGCTGTGCACCCCGGGTCCTCTGTTGAGGGATGACTGTGCTATGTCACAGGTGAGTGCCGTCCCCCCAGGGCAGTTCTGGGCTGCTGGGCTGTGTTGGGAGGCTCCCAGTCTGCTCAAATGATGGCTGAATGGGGCTCTGTTAATTCACACTGCTCCCCCTTCCCAGCTCTGGGACATTCAGCTGAGGTTGCAGGGAAGGCTAATGTCCACGCCCAGTTTTGTGGTGTGTGCCTGTTATTTGAAGCACTTCCGTCACACTGGGTTGTCTGGGGCAGCTCTGGGCTATGGGGCTGGCGATGGGCAGGAGTGTTTCCTGTCCACCAGGATGGTGGCTGTGAGCGGACACCCCCCTTTTCTTGGGAAGTTGTGGTGTTTAGTGAATTTTCTCAGCCACTGGATTATTGCCTTTTGTCTCAGAGCTCTCTTAGTTCTGCTCTTGACTTGACGTGCCCAAATTGCAATTCTTTGAAGCTTTCTGTATTGAGCTTCTTAGAGTAATTGTTTTAGAAAAAGCAAAAAGGATTTAAAAAACAAAACAAAACAAAAAAAAAACGGCCCTCCTCAGAGATCTAATGGGTTATTGAAATGCTAATAGACAAAGCAACCAGGGCCATTAAGGAAAGGTGCACAGGGCAGAGAGATCAGCTTTGCTTCGGGATTTGCATATGCGCCTCAAGGCCTGATCTCCGCCCTTCCCCTTTCTGTGTTCACCAGAACTCCAAAAATCCTCTGCTTTTATTTTGGAGTTTTTCGTGTTGTTTTTTTTCTATGCCTGTCTCCTCTCTGCTGGGCTGGCTGCTCTCAGAGTCTCTGGTGTCTGGTCTCAGTCTATCTATGGTTGGAGTTTGAATCAGTAGAATGAGTTTCCGATAAGAGCAGCCACTGCAATTCTCCCTTCTCCTTCCCGGAGCTGACAGCCCCTCCTCCCCCGGGACTGAGCCTGGCAGGGAGGGGCGCGGGTCCCCTGGCCGCAAAAACTTACAGATTTCGCTGATCTCAGCAGTTCCACGTTTTCATGAGTGTTGTATGAAGTATGCCCAAAGACAGATTGCTCTGTGGTGTCCAGTCCACGCAGTT
Organism: Choloepus didactylus; assembly: GCF_015220235.1. Lineage (NCBI taxonomy): Eukaryota > Metazoa > Chordata > Mammalia > Pilosa > Megalonychidae > Choloepus > Choloepus didactylus. The sequence goes on along the minus strand of NC_051322.1, from coordinate 31,576,729 downwards.
CCTGGCTTTTTACCTACTTTCCTGGAGGAGTAACTAAAACATACAGCTCACCAGTCTGCCATCTTGCCCCGCCTCCACTGATTAGTTTTTAATGTTGAACCAGCCTTGCATGCCTGAGATAAACACCAGTTGATCACAATGTATTATTCTTTTGACACGTTGCTAGATCCAAATTCCTAACATTGTGTAGAGGATTCTGGTATCTATATCCATGGGTGATACTGATCTGTAGTTTTCTGGTAATGTCTAATTTTGGTATCAGGGTAATGCTGTTCTCATAACATGAGTTGGGAAGTGTGTCCTCTTCTATTATCTGGAGGAGTGTAGAAATAGTATTATTTCTTCCTTAAAAGTCTGGTAGAATTTTAGAGTGACACCATCTAGGCCTGGATATTTCTTTGTTGGGAAGTTTTAAAGTACTAATTTAATTTCTTTGATAGATATAGGACTATTCAGGTTATCTATGAGCTTTTATAGTTTGTATTTTTTGAGGTATTTGTCCATTTCATTGAAGCTGTCAAATTCATTGCCAGAAACTTGTTCATAATATTTCCTTATTATCTCAGTGTCCTATCATTTCTAATTTGGTAATTTGTGTCTTTTCTCTGTATCTTGATCAGTTTGGCTACAAATTTATCAATTTTATTGCTTTCTCTCAAATAGCCAACTTTCTCAAATCACTGATTTTCTTTGTTGTTATTTTTCAACATCATTGATTTTTGCTCTTATCTTTATTATTTCTGTCCTTGCTTTCAGTTTAATTTATTCTTCTTCTAGTTTCTTAATGTGGGATCTTTATTGATTTAAATTTCTTTTCCAATAGAGACATTTAATGCTATAAATATCCCTCTAAGATGGTTTTAGATGTGTTCCACAAATTTTGATATACTGCATTTTTATTTTTGCTTATTTTGTAATATGTTCTAATTTCCCTTGTAACTTCCTTTTTGACCTATGGGTGTGCAGTTGAATTTTAAAATATTTGTACCATTTTCCAGACACCTTACCTTTCTTACTGATTTTTAGTTTTATTTCATTGTGATCAGAGAAAATACCCTGTATGATCTTAATTCTTTAAAATTTGTTGAGGTTTGTTTTGTGGCCCCTAAAATGGTCTATTTGTGAATGTTCCATGTGTACTGATATTTTTTAGTGGAATGTTCTATAAATATCAATTAAAGCAAGTTTATTAGTAGTATTGTTTGGACTTTCTACATTATTACCAATTCTCTGTCTATTTGTTGTATTAATTACTGAGGGAGAAGTGTTGACTTCTCCAATTACAATTACTGATTCGTCTATTTCTTCTTGCAGTTCCATCAGTCTCTGCTTCATGTATTTTGAAGCTCTACTGGTAAGTCCATACAAATTTAGGATTGTTATATCTTCATGGTGAACTGATTCCTTTGTCATTACATTGTGTCCTTCTTAACTCTGGTAATATTCCTTTTTCTGAAGTCTACTTTGCCTGCCATTAAAATAGTCAATCCACCATTCTTTTGATTAATGCTTATATGGTAAAATTTCTTTCACCCTTTTTATTTTAACCTATCTATGGCTTTATATTTAAAGTGGGTTTCTTGCAGACAGCACATAGATAGATCTTACTTTTTAATCCAATCTGAAAATCGCCTTTTAATTGAGGCATTTAGACTATTTACATTTAATGTAATTATTGACATGGTTGGCTCTAAATCTATCATCTTGCTTATTTTCTATTTGTTCCATGGTCCTTTAGTCCACTTTCCTGCCTGCCTTTGGGTTGAGTACAATTTATGATTCTATTTTATCTCCACCTTTGACTTACTAGTTATATCTCTTTTTCTGTTTTCTTTTTAGTAGTTGCCCTAGAGTTTACAATATACATCTTTAATTTATCACAGGCTACCTTCAAATAATATTATACTACTTCATATTATCAGAGACCATGAAGAGCCCGAAATTTTACCTTACTTGCAAGTTACTAGATTACCCTGTTATAGTTTCATAGATCCTGGAAGAAGACATAAGACTCCTGGGTCAGAGAAAAATGACAGTTTGTCAGTCACAATAATAGCAGTAGCCAAAGTATTAGTATTTTTACACGAGTTCCCAAAGCCCCTATTCATGGTGATATGAGGAGGGCCAGATGACATCTGTACATGCAGTGGGTTGCATTACAGTAAAGGAACCCTGAGCTAATCTTGTATAAGTGTAAGTAAGCGCGCCTATCTTTTGCTCCAAGAAGAGACACAAACATTCTTGTAAAGATAATCTAGAACAAAGGACAATCAGTGCTTCTGCTTGTACGACATGCAGAAATGATAGACCTATAGAAAGTGTTTCCCAACACAAATATGAAATAAGTACAATTTCGATTCCTCCATCCTATCTTTTGTGTTACTGTTGACATATATCTTACTTTTATATGTTACAACCCCCATGATACATTGTTACTATTTTTGTTTTAGATCAGGGGTGGGCAAACTATAGCCTGTGGGCAAAATCTAGCCTGTTGTCTGGTAGAATGTTCTAAAAATGTAATAAAATGTAAATAAAATTTTATAGGATAGCCATATCCATTTGTTTACATACTGTCTATTACTGCTTTTGAGCTACAACAGCAGAACTGAGAAGCTGTGATGGAGATCATGTTTGTGGCCTGGAGAGTTGAAAATATTTACTATTAGCACTTTACAGAAAATGTTTGCTGACCCCTGCTTTAGACAGTCAATTATCTTGTAAAGTAATTAAAAATAAGAAAAAATCTTTTTATATATACTTTACTTTTTACCATTTGTGGAGCTTGTAATTCAAATTTATAGATCCAAGTTTCTGTCAGGTATCATATTCCTTCTGCCTTAGTAGCTTTCTTTAAGATTCCTTGTAGCACAGGTCTGTTAGCAATAAATTCCCTCAGCTTTTGTATGTCTAAAAATGTCTTTATTCTGTTTTCATTTTTTTAAAGAAATTTTTTGTGGGGCATAGAATTCTGAATTGGCATTTTTTTTCTTTTCTTTTTTTTACATTTTAGCATTTTAAAGATGTTACTCCATTTGGGGGCTTGCATAAATTCTCACAAGAAGAGTGAAGCTATCTTTGTTCCTCTGTATATAATGTTTCTTTTTTCTCTAGCTGCCTTCAAGATTTTATTTTCTTCTTTAGTTTCATGTTTAAATTTAATGTGTCTATTTTTTTTAAAATGGATTTATCCTGCTTTAGATTCTCTGAGCTTGAATCTGTAGTTTGATACCTTTCATTATTTTTGGAATACTCTCAGTCATTATCTCTTCAAATATTTCTTCTGATCTGTTCTTGCTCTCTTCTCCTTCTGGTACTCCAATGATATGTCTATTGCATTTTTGATACTGTTCCTACAGTTCTTGGACATGCTGTGCTCATTTTTCACATATTTTTTTCTCTTTGAGTTTCAGTTTGCATAATTTCTACTGACCTATCTTCAAAATCACAGATTCTCTCCTTGACTCTTTCCAAGTCTACTGATGAGCCAGTCAAAAGAATTCTTTCTCTCTGCTATCATGTCTTTTTATTTCTACCATTTCCATTTAATTTTTTCTTACAGTTTTCATCTTTCTCTGAAATTCTCCATTTGTTTATGCATGTTGTCAACTTTTCCACTAGATCAGGGGTTGGTAAACATTTTTGTAAAGGGCAAGATAGCATATATTTTAAGACTTTGCAGGTCACATTTAGTTTCTGTCATATAGTTTTCCTCTCTTTTTTTCAAAACAACCCTTTTAAAATGCAAAACACATTCTTAGTTCATAGATTGTACAAAAACAGGCCATGGGCTGGATTTGGCCCACAGGCCATACTTTGTTGACCCTCACTATAGATCTTTTAAACATATTAGTCATAATTATTTCTGAGTCATCACTAAGTCTGGGTTTATTGACTGCACAGTCTCTTGGCAATACAACTTTTTTCTTGTTTTTTTTTTTTTTTCTTTCTGACATCTTATAATGTTTGGGTGAATGTTGGGCATCACACGTAGAACAGCAGAGACTGAGGTAATTACTATGTATGCCAGAAATGGACATGCCTCTTCTTCAGTCAGACCATTAGTGTTGGGGTTAAGTTAATTCAGTCAGGAGGTGAGCTGGATCTGGTTTTTGTTGCTATGGCTACCTTCAGAGCACCAAAAATTTTAGATTTCTTTAATGATGCCTTCTGCTTAGAGTGAGTGGGAGCTGGAGTGCCAGAAGGTTATTCAATGATCATGCTCCACTTTTAGCTAATTCTGTATGACTGGGCCACACAGTGGGTCTCTGTCCATGCTCTTGATCCTCTCCCACAGGGAGAATGCTGTTGCTTGTTACTCAGTACTTGCTAGGCTGCTGGTAGGAGGTAGGAAGCTCTCTGTTGTTCTGGACCTGCTGTCCTAAAACCTCAGTTTTAGGTAGGTCCTGAGTGCCTGGGCCAAGGGGATGTGGCTTTCCTAGCTTTCCTTCCTCTCTTCCCCATAGCAGCCAAATTTTGCCATGTATCTGTGATAAGTCCTGTGGTAGGAGACCTCTAATGGTTTTGTTAGGGGCCAGGATAGTTTCCTGCCCCTCCTCAACAAGTAGAGGGTTTTCTCTTCTATCCTTACTCTGACAACAGTGGATCTCAATCTCTTTGCCCTGGGAGCAACAGGGCTTGATGCCCTTCCCCTTGCTTCCTAAGGTTTTGCTTCATATAAGAGGGCCCCAGAAGGGGCATGGGCTTCATACTTTCCCACGTCTTCATCACCTTGGGAGGTGGCTCTTTTTGGTTTTCTACCAGGATTCCAATCTTTCTAATGAATACCTGATAGAGATCAGTAAAAAAGAGACTATATGTGAGTGCAAACTCCTCTGGTGCCTGCGTGTCTTAGGGATTCTATTATATTATACCAGCCTACAGCCAACCTTTAGCAAGTTGTTAAAATTGTATCTGATTTCTTTCTGCACACTTGTATGGTGGCTGCATATTCCTTTTGTGCTTTGCTGCAGGTAATGCAGTCCTGGTGTCTTCTCTCTCACTGGGGGTGGGGGCTATCCCTCCTTGGGATCCAGGCTGCTTTGCTGCATTGTGACCTCAGATCTCTGATGGGTTCAAGAAAAGTTAAGATTTTGTGGGTTACCTCTTTTTCTCTTTGTTAGGGTAGGAGCTCTCACCAGTGTTCCTTGTGATAGGTTGAAGTGGAACTCTAGGAAATGTATTTTTAAGTAGTAACTTCATTGAGGTATAATTTATATACAGTAAAATGAATACATCCATTTTAATTGAATAGTTCAATAAGTCTTGACAAATATGGACAGCCCCATCCCCCAAAATGCTCACTCATGCTCCTCAAGGTCAATCCTCCTCAATCCATCCTCTCTGTTCTTTTGCCTTGAAAACCTAGCCCCCAGATATTTGCATGGCTCACTCTCTACCTCCTTCAAGTCTTGGCTCAAATGCAGTTTCTGAGAGAGCCCTTCCCTGACCTCTCTCTTTAAATTTGCAGTCTCCCACCCCCAATTCCAGTTAGCACTCATCCCCCTCTCCTGCCTTTTTTTCCTCCTCCTCCTCACCTCCTTCTTCTTTCTCCCTCTCCTCCTCCTTTTCTTCCTCCTCCCCCTCCTTCTTTTTGATTGGAGCAACTCAATAGATACTGATGACACTTATAGAAGATGGCAGAATTTTTTTTTTAAAATTTATTTTGCATTTGTCACTTGGAGAAATTCGAGAATTCTGATTTAATCTTGTTAAACATTTGTGGGAATGTCTAATGTGCAATTGGATGCACTGGTTTGGAGCCCAATAAGGATGGGTCAAGTCTAGAAATACACAAGACCCAATGTGAATTTTACACTGTCTAGAGAAAAAAATGGGTCTTGCTTTTACCATACTGTACAACTACTATAGTTCATTGTATCTGTTCTCCACTTACAGTCAGCCCTTTCTTGCCCTAGTCAACTAGGAAATTTTTTTCATGTCCTTTCTTGTTTGATGTGATAATTCTATTTTTTCCTGTTAAATAATTGAGTCAGATCATATCATCTTATGAGTCAGAAGGGAAGGATATGTAACAGTGGAGGACAAAAATTTGGCCACTTGAAAAATGCCTGTCTAAATTCTTTTGCAGAAATTAAAAGTACTCATATAGTCAGGATTGCTGAACATCTTAATGAAAAATACCAACTCTAAAGTCCCTGTCAGCTGGAAATAATACTGGATTTCACAGCCTCTTCTACCAACACTTTTTAAGGTTAACTCCAGGAAAGAAGAAAACAGCAAAGGCAAAATTTCAGAAGCATTTAGGAGAGGGAAGGGAATGGTATAGAGGCCAATAGCAGAGTGTTATTTATATCTTATCATGGCATTGTTTTCAAATTATGTAAAAGGAGTTTAAAAAATACTTTTAACGTATTTCCAGTGTGCCCAGCACTATTTTACATGGTAGCATTCAAAAACAAAGTTGTTGGAATACTGGCTCATTTTGAATCTTACTTTGATTATCAAAACGAATGTCAAAAACACAGGATTTGTAATTCAAAACTAGCTAACTGACCTTAAGCAACATTTACCTCTTAGACCTTGCTAAGCCTCCCTCAGGGATGGTCTGAGGGTCAAATGAGAGAGTGCATATGCGATCAAAGGCTAAAAGAGGATTCTTAGGCAGGGATTTGTGTTAAAATCACCCAGGAGACCTTATTTACCTACAGATGTCCAGGCCCTAAACCCAGACCTGCTGAATTAGAATATTGGGGCTGGTGGGATATTTTGCAAAAAGTTCCCCAGGTAAGTCTCATACACACTGGATACTACTGTTTCTCTAATCTATTGATGTTTTCAAAACGACAACTCTCAGACAGCAACAAATAAGAATTATGGACAGAAAAGACACTGAGGCATTTTGGTTTGCATTTCTTGAATGCTTCAGGGAATTAAAAAGACAAAAGCTGGATTTCAGGGGAAGAAGATGACTGCTTGCTATAGGAGTTACTGTACATTAGGTTAAAGTGAGAGGTAGTTAAGACCAAATGAATGTTGAAAAGACCTAAAAAATTTAAAGCTTAAGGAAGTCAGAGTCTTAAAAAAAACAACATTTTGATTGTATGGTAGGTGAATATATCTCAATAAAACTGAATTAAAAATAAAAGAAAACAAAACACCAAAAGGGCGGGGAAAGATGGTGGCATATGGAGGTATGGAATTTAGTTAGTCCTCTAGAGCAGCAAGTTAACAGCCAGGAACAACTAATAAATAGTCTGGAACAACTATGGGGGGGACGTCTGCGACCAGACACACATTGTAAACCAGCATGGAGAGGGTGGAATGGCTGAGATCGCAGCATAGAACTGTAAGTAAAGCTCCCCAAACTGTGGAGCTGGTGTGCCTCCCCCACCAGCACTGCAGGCTGAGCTGAAACACATTCCTGTGGAAAAAAGAAGCAGTCCACTAGGAGGAAGGGAAGACAGCTCAACCAAGCTCCTACTGTGGTTTTAGTTACTGAATTTGGACTACCAAATACAAGCTATGAGCACAGATAAACCTGGAGCAACCAGGAAAGGAACCCTGAGGTCTCTTCCAACAGAGAGGAGGCAGGACTGATAGAAAAAATAAAAGCAGAGGCTTCTGGAGACAGTTGAGCTCAGAATACTGGAAAATGGCTGTGTCCCAATAAAAGGGGCACACAGAACCAGGTACCAACTCCGGCTGACCAGCAAAACTGGGGGGATAGGGATTGGCTGTGAAAAGGGAATTTTGTTCTTTTTTCTTTTTTTTCTCTCATTCTAAGTAGCTCATGAGAGAAAGTCTCAGGCTTTTCAATTGTCAGCTCTGACCCAGGCAAGGGTGGAGTTAAAAGAGTCAGAGAGAAAAAGGAAGAAATCAAGTATAGCAGATAATTCCCTACAGGGCATATCTTCCTTAGAAAATGGTGGGGGGCAGCTCAAGTGGTGGCCCTCCCTCAGAGAAATGAGACCCCAGAACCTGGAGAAAAAAACAAATCAAAACAGAAAGAGCTAAAGCTTAGCTTCTGACACCCTCGGCCCCTGGCTGGAAAAGGGTCTGCTGAGAATTAAAGGCACCGCATCTCTTTACAGCAGTGGGGAGCTGTGGGCTGACAAGTCCCACCTGCTGGGCAGGATAGGAAAAGCACAGTCTGAAGGCCTCACAGGAGGTCTCATCCTCAAGGAAACTTGATAGTGATTTCACCCTCCTTCTGAGACCTGGGCTTGTCTCATCTGGAGAAGTCTGACTGAGGTAATCAAGGAAGCCAGATACCTAGATAACAAAAAATTATGAGTCACATTAGGAAAAATGGAGATACAGCCCAGTCAAAAGAACAAACTTACACTTCAAATGAGATACAGGAGTAGAAACAATTGATTAAAGATGTCCAAACAAATCTTCTAAATCAAATCAATGAGCTGAAAGAAAATGTGGTAAAAGGGATGAAGGATATAAAGAAGACACTGGATGATCATATAGAAAAATTCGTAAGTTTGAAAAAAAACAAATGGCAGAACTTATGGGAATGAAAGGTACAATAGAAGAGATGAAAAACACAATGAAGACATACAACAGCAGATCTGAAGAGGTGCAAGAAATCATTCATAAACTGGAGGATGGGACATCTGAAATTCTACACACGAAAGAACAGAGGGGAAAGAATGGAAAAATATGAGCAATGTCTCAGGGAATTGAATGACAAAATGAAACGCATGAATGTTCATGTCATGGGTGTCCCAGAAGGAGAAAAGAAGGGAAAAAGGACAGAAACAATAATGGAGGAAACAATCACAGAAATTTTCCCATCCCTTACGAAAGACATAAAATTACGCAGCCAGGAAAGGCAGCGAACCCCAAACAGAATAGATATGAATAGACCTATGCCAAGACACTTAATAAACAGATTATCAAACATCAAAGACACAGAGAGAATCTTGAAAGCAGCAAGAGAAAAGTGATTCATCACATACAAAAGAAGCTTGATAAGACTATGTGTGGATTTCTCAGTAGAAACCATGGAGGCAAGAAGCAAGAAGGAAGTGGTGTGATACATTTAACATAATGAAAGAGAAAAACTGCCAACCAAGAATCCTATATCTGGCAAAACTGTCCTTCAAATATGAGGGAGAGTTCAAAATATTCTCTGATAAACAGACAATGAGAGAATTTGTGAACAAGATACCTGCTCTACAGGAAATACTAAAGGGAGCACTACAGACAGATAGGAAAAGACAGGAGTGAGAGGTTTGAAATACAATTTTGGGTGATGGTAGCTCAGCAATGTAATGTAAGTACACTGAACAAAGATGAGACTGTGAGTATGGTTGAAAGAGGAAGGTTAGAAGCATGTGGGACACCAGATGTAAAGAGGAAAGATAAAAGACTGGGATTGTATAATTCAGTGAAACCTAGGGTGCTCAACATTGTGATAAAATGTACAAATATGTTTTTACATGAGGGAGAACAAATGAATGTCAGCCTTGCAAGGTGTTAAAAATAGGGTGGTATTGGGGAAAAAAAATACAATCAATGCAAACTAGAAACTATAGTTAACAGAAATGCTGTATTATGCTTCCTATAATGTAACAAAGGCAATATACCAAAGCTAAATGCCTATAAGAGGGAGACATAAGGGAGGGGTATGGGATTCTTGGCATTGGTGATGTTGTCTGACTCTTTTATTCTACTTTAGTTCAATTCTATCTTTCCTTTTGTTGCTTTTTTAGCTATCTTTTTTTTCCTTTTTCTTTTTTCTCTTTATCTCCTTTGACTCTTCCTCCTTCTTTGTGGAAGAAAGGGAGATGTCCTTATATAGATAGTGGTGATGGTGGTGAATAAATACGTAACTATAGAGGGAACCACGATTGTTTACTTAGGACAGAAAGTATGGTGGGTGAACAAAACCATCTTAAAAACAAACAAACAGGTTGATGAAGAAACCTTGAGGGCACTACATTGAGTGTAATAAGTCAGACACATAAGGACAAATACTGCATGGTCTCACTGATATGAACCAATTATAATATGTAAACACATAAACATGACATGTAAGTTAACAGGATATAGAATGAGGCTAAAGAATGGGGAGTGGTTACTTATTATGAGCAGAATGTTCAACTAGGTTGAACCTAAGTGTTTGGAAATGGACAGAGGTGATGGTAGCACATTACTGTGAGAATAACAGTGCTGAATGGTGTATGAATGTGGTGGAAAGGGGAAGCTTAGAGTCACGTATGTCACCAGAAGGAAAGCTGGAGGTTAAAAGATGGGAATGTATAAAACAGTGAATCTTGTGGTGGACAACGTCCATGATTAACTGTACAAATATTAGAAATCTCTTCCATGAACTAGAACAAATGTATGACACTATAACTAGAAGCCAATAATGGAGAGGTATATAGGGAAAAAATACACCTATTGCAAACTACATACTACAGTTAACAGTATTTTAACATTCTTTCATCAACAAATGCATTATACCAATACTATGAGTCAATATGGAAAGGGGTTGGTTAGGGGTAGGGGAGGAATTGAGTTTTCTTTTTGGTCTTCATTTCTTTTCTAGAGTAATGAAAATGTTCTAAAAATTGGGGAAAAAAAGTTGATTGTGTTGATGGATGCGTGGCTGTATGGTGGTGCTGTGGGCAATTTATTGTGCCCTTTGGATCTTTGGATGATTGCATGGTGTGTGAACAATTTCAATAAAATTAAATTAAAAAAAATTTAAAAACACAACAAAACAAAACAAACAAACAAAAAGAAGCACAGTGTATTCCAAAAAGAATAGATTTTAATAGACCTACTCCAAGATGTTTAATAATCAGATTACCAAATATCAAAGACAGAGAGATACTTCTGAAAGCAGCAAGAGAAAAGTGATCCATTACACAAGGGAAGCTTGATAACATTATGTGTAGATTTCTCAGTAGAAACTTTGGAGAGAAAACTGTCCTTCAAAAATGAGGGAGAGTTTAAAAATATTTTCAGACAGACACTGAGAGAGTTTGTGAAAAGACACCTGCTCTACAAGAAATACTAAAGGGAGAACTATAGGCAGATAGAAAAGGAAAGGAGACAGAGGTTCAGAGAAGAGTGTAGAAATGAAGACTATCAGTAAGAGTAAAAAGAGAGAGAGGAAAAAAAAAATAAAAATAAGATATGACATATAAAATCCAAGAGACAAAATGGGAGACAGTAGACATTACGTTAAGTGAAATCAGCCAGAAACAAAAGGACAAATAATCTATAGTCTCACTAATATGAACTAACATTAATGAGCTAAGCTTGAAAGTTAAAGTTGAGAACACAGGTTTTATCAGGAAATAGAAAGAGTATAGAGATCAGGCATCTGATGCTGAAGGAGTACAGAATGTTCAAAAGGATCGACTGTATAGATCCAGAAATAGCACAATACTGTGTGATAGTAGCAGAATATTGTATGTACTCTGAATAAAGATGAATGCAAGTATGGGTGAAAGAAGAAGGCTAGGGACATGTATGATATCAGAAAGACAGACAGAGGAAAAAGACTGGGACTGTATAACTTAGCGAAGCCTAGAGTGATCAATGATGGTGATTAAGTGTACTAACATAAGAATATTTTTACATGAGGGAGAACAAATGAATATTAACATTGCAAGGTATTGAAAACTGGGTGGTATAGGGGAAAAATACAATCAATGCAGACTAGAGTCTATAGTTAACAGTAACATTGTAATATGATTCCATTAATTGTAACAAAGGCAATAAACCAAAGTGAAATGTCTATAAGAGGGGAAATAAGGGAGTGGTATGAGATTCTTGGTGGTGGTGGTGGTTGTGTATTACCTTTTTATTTTATTTTATTTTTTATTTTTCATTTTTTTTTTCCTCCTCTTCCTCTTTCTTTGCAGAAGAAATAGAAACATCCTCATATAGATTGTGGTGGTAAATGCATAACTATGTGATTATACCAGGAATCACTGATTGTTTACTTAGGATGGATTGTATAGTGTGTGAATAAAACTGTTAAAAAAAATAGAGGGATACAAATGGTGGAGAAAATGTAGAGAGAGGGATGTACCTATTCACTGTTGGTGGGGAAGTAGAATGGTGCAGCCCATCTGGAAGGCAGTGTGGTGGTTCCATAGGAAGCTAAGTATGGGATTGCCATATGGTCCTGCAACCCTATTACTGGTTGTATACTTGGAGTAACTGAGAGCAGGGACATGAATGGACATTTGCACACTGGTGTTTGTGGTGGCAGTAGTCACGATTTTCAATGGATGGAGGTGGCCTAAGGGTACATCAATTGATAAATGGAATGGTGAACTGTGGTGTAGACACACAATGGAATACTGAGCGGCAGCAAGAAGGAATGAAACTGTGAGGTATGCAACTAGGTAAATGGATCTTGAGGACAGTAGGTTGAGTGAAATAAGCCAGAAATGAAAAGTTAAACATTATAATGCCTCACTAATATGGACTAACAATAATGTGCAAACTGAAAAGTGAATCTGGGAGCATGGGTTATCAGGGCAAGGCTTATGTAAAGGTTCCTAGATTGTAAGCTCTTACAGCAGTCACATCTATTCATGAGTTTTAACAGTTATTTCTCAATTCTGAGATGCTGAGCTGTTTGTGTGTGACCTGGTCGGTCTCTGAAGCTTCGGGTGTCTGTGTGGCACCTGGGACTTGGAGCCAGAGTTTGGCAGCTGTGAGTGTTGGCATTGCCTCATACAGTAACCTATAAAGAGGCTGAAAAGGAGATCAGACTTTGATTGGAAATACGAACAAAATGGACTTGGTTGAGACTGGGATAGTTCACACTAAACGGTAAAGGATATTAACTGTGTTTTAAAATTTTGGCTTCTGTCTGGAACCAAAGGAAGAGATGTTTATTTGGTGCAAAATCTCTATTTTCTATAGCACACTATATAATTTATCTTGTATGGTCAGTTTACTCAAACACCATAATTACACAGAACCTTGACTAGGGAGTGAGATCTGGTTGGTTGCATAGGTTAGCGTGAAGTTCCGATAGACGCCAAAGTAATTTGGGCAGAGAATAAAAGTGTATTTGCAAAGCCCCCCTGAGGGACTGAGGAAAAAATGTGGAAATATTAAACTTCCCCAGCTGGGGAATTCCTGATATTCTCACAAGCATTGGGGACTACCACTTTAGTAGCTGAGCCCTCCATCTTGGGGCTTGCCCTTATGAAGCCTGTTACCGCAAGGGAGAGGCTAAGCTTACTTATAATTGTGACTGAAAGTCATCCCCAGAGAACCTGTTTTGTTGCTCAGATGTGGCCTCTCTCTTAAATCAACTTGGCAGGTAAGTTTATTTCCCTCCCCGCTATGGGGGACATGACTCCCAGGTGTGTAAATCTTCCTGGCAATGTGGGACGTGACTCCCAGGGATGAGTCTGGACTGGTATCATGAGACTGAGAAAATCTTCTTGACCAAAAGGAGGAAGAGAATGAAACAAAGTAAAGTTTCATGGACTGAGAGATTTCAAATGGAACTCTTATGCATTATATATATATATATCTTTTTAGTTTTAGTTTATTAGAATAGCTAGAAGGAAGTATCTGAAACTGCTGAACTTCAATCTGGTATCCTTGATTCTTGAGAATGATTGTATAACTAGGTAGCTTATATGGTGTGACCGTGTGATTGTGAAAACCTTGCTGCTCACACTACCTTTATCAAGTGTATGGACAAATAAGTAGAAAAATAGGGAGAAAAAATAAATGAATAATGGGGGGGAGGATGGGGAATGGGATATTTTGGGTGTTCTTTTTTACTTTTATTTTTATTCTTGTTCTTATTTTTATTTTTTGGAGTAATGAAAATGTTCAAAAATTTATTGTGATGAATGCACAACTATATGATGATACTGTAAACAACTGTTATAGACTTTAGATGTTTGTATGGTATGTGAATATATTTCAATAAAATTGCATTAAAAAAACCACACTGATACATTTTGATTCTTAAATACTAAGAACTGAGAAGAAGTTACTTCCTTTTCTATCAGACTGACACACTAGGAAGCTTGTCGTTGACTACTCAAAGCTTCCGCAAATGTCTAAAACTGTGGAAGGCAAGATCTTTCCTGAAAAAATTGAATTACAGGATCTCATTTTCTGTACTTTTAGTTGTTATTCTGATTTAATCAGCATTATTAATATCACAGAGGACTGAGAAAATAAGTAAATATATGTAATATGTTTAGAGACTCACCACTGAAGATTATAATAAGAGAAAAATCAAATACCATTATTATTACGATGGGAAACAAGGTAGTCTGTACCACTAGCCTTGGCCACCTTGTTTTTATTAATTTCAAGAGCAAAAGTATTTTTGTAGTTGTTAATATTTTGTTTTCAATTACTAAATTTCCATGCTGTACCTACCATTCCAAAAAGTCAAATGGAAAAGAATCAGTATCATTAATAGGTTTTCTCTTTGTCTGTTTACCAATTTGTTAATTTAGCAAAGCAGGCATAGGCTGACCTTCCCAGAGCTTGAGAACTTACAATATAACAAAAGGCATGTAATGTTATTACCTTCTCACGCACTCAATTAATCAATAATAGGCTACAACATGCTGGGCCCCAGTACTTATCTAACTAAAGTCAATAAACTTTTCAGAAATTCTTTGAGACATGTTATTATATAAATTCTTGACATGTTTGCCATTGCTTTGGAAGTTTCACATTGAAAAAAGATTTATTGATCTACTTCACTACCTTTCTTGTTATAACAGTCCAGCAGAATTTTTTAAATATAATATTCAATTAAAGTAGTGAATAGAACTACTGAGATGTAATCATTTCTTCAGATAATACAAATAAATGGCTTTTTGTAAAACTGAATTTGAATGAAAATATTTTATATTAAAAATGGAAATATCAGAACACCTCCAAAAAACTCCAATAGATAAAATAAAATGTGGATTATGCAAACTAACTAAACTATGGAAATTCATTGTAAAAACTAACTTCTTTTAGCTCAAAACAACAGGCCACAGGCCAGTATGTTAGGGTGATAGATGCCTTCACCACCCAGTAGAGGTGTTCAGCATTTATTCTACCCCTCTCTTTAGTGTTAGAAGCCTGGAGGAGACTTTGGCAAGTTTGTAAAATAAGGGTTTTAACTGATAATGCAAGAGATCAACATTGGGAAAATGCTATCAAGGCCACTGGTTTTTCAGTGGGGCAAAGGATCAGTAATTTTGTTGTTAAGTGAGAATTATACTTCAGATTTAAATCATAATCTTATTGTCATAAGGAATTTTGTGATTATTTCAAATGATAAAAGGAAATCAACTAAGTTTAGCTTGTTTAATAACTGAATTTGGGGATATTTGCTTCAAAGAGCAGACATGCTGGGAAAATGGGAGCTGGCAAGAAAAGCCAAGTTGGTGGAACCAGCTGAATCTTTTAAAATAGCAGAAGCAATGAGAGACAGTTATCCCTTTGTATAAGTTCTGTCCTTATTTCAAGTCCTGCATCTCAAGCAAAAGGCTTTGCCAAGTATGCTAACTTTTGGTTATCAGTTATCATGTACTACTAGATCCAAACAGAAAGTTTTCAATAACTATTTACTGACTGAACTAAAGAACCATTCTACCAATTAAAGGCTTGGCAAGAAAGGGTAGAAGTCATTCTTTCAATGCAAATGCTATTGCTTCTTGCTCCTCCTCCACTAGCCCTCTGAAGGCTGGAGTGGCCCAAGACTCCTTCCTGAACCCCTTTTCTCTATCTACACTAACTCTCTAGAAACGTGATTCAGTTCCTTGAATTTCAATGGCATCTATGAATTGATGACTCCCCATCTACATTTCCAACTCTGAGCTCTCCCCAGAAGGCCAGACTCTTACATAGACTTACACATCCACACAGACATCCCACCGGCATTGCCAACAATTTGGCTAAAATGGAATTTGGGATTTCTTTTCCTCCTCACACCTGCCCCTGCCTTTTTATTGCAGCATCATTTGACTGTTCAAGCTAAATGTCTAAGGATTAAAAAAAATTAATTTTGCTTTAATTCTTTATTTAGAATATCTAATACATACACACTGTAAAAACACAAAAAGTAGAAAGGAAGGAAAGGGAAGGGAAAGGAAGGGAAGGGAATAAAAAACCTCTTTCCCAGGTCTCTTCCCTTACCACCTAGTGCTTCTCTCCACAGGCAACTACTATTAACAGTTTTTGAGATATTCTATGCCTACATGTGTGTATTTATTTTATTTCTTTATTTTTTTACACAAGTGGCAGAACTGTTTTGCATCTTGCTTCCATCACTGAATAGCATGGCTAATGGGCATCTTCATGCTAATTTATCACAATCTGATAGGGAATAACAAACATTTTCATATTTAATAATCCATTTGTTTTTCTTTTATGGGGAACTCTGTCCATTTCTTTTGCCCATTTTTCATTTCAGTTTTTAAAAAATCTTTTATTGATTTATAAAAGCTACTTCTATTATTAAAAATTCAGAACTTAGTGATAAAAATTGCAAATAATTGAATGTAATGAATTGCAAATTCAATGAATTGCAAATTATTTGTTTTATCTTTTGACTCCATATGTATGTTTTTTGCTATACAGAGGTGTTTAATTTTTATGTACTTATATTTAACTTTATTTAAAGTTCAGGTTGCATTATACACTCCAGGATATATGTATTTCATGTCAGATACTGCTCCGGTTTGCTAATGCTGCCTTTTCACAAAACACCAGAAATGGATTGGCTTTTATAAAGGGGGGTTATTTGGTTACAAAGTTACAGTCTTAAGGCCATAAAGTGTCCAAGGTTAAGGCATCAGCAATCAGGTACCTTCACTGGAGTTTGACCAATGGCGTCTGGAAAACCTCTGTTAGCTGGGAAGGCACGTGGCTGGTGTCTGATCTGGAGTTCTGGTTTCAAAATGGCTTTCTCCCAGGACATTCCTCTCTAGGCTGCAGCTCCTCAAAAAGGTCGCTCTTAGTTGCTCTTGGGGCATTTATCCTCTCTTAGCTTCTCAGGAGCAAAAGACTGCTTTCAAGGGCCGTCTCCAAAATGTCTCTGTAAGCTGTAGCTCCTCTCTCAGCTCCTGTGCATTCTTCAAAGTGTCCCTCTTGGCTACAGCAAGCTTGCTCCTTCTGTCTGAGCTTAGATAATGCTCTAGTAAACTAATCAAGGCCCATGCTGAATGGGCAGGGCCACACCTCCATGGAAATTAACTAATCAGAGTTATCACCTACAGTTGGGTGGGTTGCATCTCCATGGAAACACTCAAAGAATTACAATCTAATCAACACTAATACATCTGCCCACACAAGACTGCATCAAAGATAATGCATCAAAGATAATGGCGTTTTGGGGGACGTAATACATTCAAACTGGCACACATACATATTACATATGTACACACATAAATACACTCCCATGAATTTTCCTAGTACTTTTTGGTTTCATTTTAACAGCTGAAACTTTCTGGAACTTATTTTCTTAGAGGTATAAAGTAGAATACAACTTGATTTATTTTTCAGAGGACTACTCATTTTTTCAATACCATTTGCCAGATAACCTATATTTTTTCTGTTTTTAACTCTACAGAGCAGCAAAATTCTCAATGATGCTGCTATAATATTAAGATATCTACGTTTATTTTGTTGGGTTACTTACTATATAGTATTATGAAAACTGACTTTTCATTCATCTTCTAAATTTTCAATCATTATCTTCTGAAATACTGCATCTGTCTTCTGCTCCTGGGAAGCCAATTAAATCCTTCTTACACCAAATTACTGTAACTTTTCTTTCTTACCCTCTCAGCTGATTTTTCAACCTTCCTTTTGTTTCTCTGTGCTTCATTATGGATAGTTTCTTCTGATATCTTCAAATTCATGAACTCTCTCTTCAGCTGTGTCTAGTCTTTTGTTAAACCTGTTCAATGAATTCCTAATTTAGATTATTGTACTTTTCAGTTCTTGAATTTCTATGTGGTTCTTTTTTGTATCTGATGTCACTTTTTAGAGAATCCAGTTCTCTGTGATTTTAGAGCTTGGCTTTTATATTCTTGAATGTAGTGAACATAGTTGCTTTACAGTATTTGACAATTCCAGTATCTGGAGTCCATGTAAAGCTGTTATTGTTTACTATTGTTTCTGTTGGTTCTCACTTATGTTGTCTTATCTCTTGTGTTCTTGTCTTTTATTGTGTATGCTGAGATCAGTATTTGAGAAATCACTCAAGAAAATTATTTGAGGTTTAGGATAATATTAGCTCCTTCCAGAGAGGCTTTTCATTTGCTTCTGTCAAGTGCCTGGGGAAATTAGCATTGCAGGATCACCTTAACCCAACTTCAGAATGGGAGATATCCTGGGCACCCAAGTCAAAGCAGGGGATGGTTTATAAGGGCCCGTATTGTTGGCAGGCCCTCAAACTTCCTGGCCTGTAAGCCTGTCAAAAACATGACTCAGTCACTCATCCATCTATTCCAGAATCGAAACTGCTCCAGGGCAAATGCAACTCCAAATACTGGGTTTACTTCTATGGATTCTTCTCCTTTTCTGGATCTTGGTCCAGTAACATCTCACTTTGTTAGCTCTTTGATGCTTTTAAAAATATAAAAAATCATTTCATTCAGCTTTTTCACTTGTCTACAGTAGAAAGATAGTCAAATTACTTAGTTTACCATTTCTATAAGAAAAAGACTGCAAAATATCCATTGGATTTGACAGTTAGGAGGCCACTGGTGACTTTAATGACAGCATAAGCCAACCTATAGTATACAGAAAAGTAAATGGGAGGTGTGTAAATACAGACAGTAAGTATAATGCACCTCTCTCAAGAGTTGTGGATGACAAGAGGAGAGACTGGAGAGTAGCTAGACATAGAGGAAGAGGAACTGACAGCAAAGTTTTTTCTTTTTTTAAGATAACAAAACTTTGAACTGGATTACAACAGAAGGAAAGCAGTAAGTAAGAAATTTATCAGCCTGTAGTATAATTTCTTTTTCACACAGGCATGGTGTTAACTAAAATTTTCCTAAAGTCTTTAATTATAGCTTTTACAACATATCAAGTCTAATATAAACATAACATATCTTCCTCTATAACTGGTAAAGTTTTTTTTTTTTTTTAATCTTCATTTTATTGATATATATTCACATACCACGCAGTCATACAAAACAAATCGCACTTTCGATTGTTCACAGTACCATTGCATAGTTGTACATTCATCACCTAAATCAATCCCTGACACCTTCATTAGCACACACACAAAAATAACAAGAATAATAATTAGAGTGAAAAAGAGCAATTGAAGTAAAAAAGAACACTGGGTACCTTTGTCTGTTTGTTTCCTTCCCCTATTTTTCTACTCATCCATCCATAAACTAGACAAAGTGGAGTGTGGTCCTTATGGCTTTCCCAATCCCATTGTCACCCCTCATAAGCTACATGTTTATACAACTGTCTTCAAGATTCATGGGTTCTGGGTTGTAGTTTGATAGTTTCAGGTATCCACCACCAGCTACCCCAATTCTTTAGAACCTAAAAAGGGTTGTCTAAATTGTGCGTAAGAGTGCCCACCAGAGTGACCTCTCGGCTCCTTTTGGAATCTCTCTGCCACTGAAGCTTATTTCATTTCCTTTCACATCCCTCTTTTGGTCAAGAAGATGTTCTCCGTCCCACGATGCCAGGTCTACATTCCTCCCTGGGAGTCATATTCCACATTGCCAGGGAGATTCACTCCCCTGGGTGTCTGATCCCACGTAGGGGGGAGGGCAGTGATTTCACCTTTCAAGTAACTGGTAAAGTTTTAAGAACACTGGACTTGGAGAAACGAGACCCAGTATTGTATCTCAGGTGAAGAAAGTTAAATAACCTCTCAATATTTTGTTGTGTGTGTGTGTGTGTGTGTGTGTGTGTGTGTGTGTGTTTTACCTGTATAGTGGGATAGTAACACCTAGTTCACATATTCTTTAAAATTTTCAATTAAAGCAGTTGTAGGTTTACAGAACAATCCTGCAGAAAGTACAGAGTTTTCCCATATACCCCCCTCTTACATATACAGTTTTCTCTATTATTAATATTTTGCCTTAGTATTGTATCTTTGTTACAATTGATGAAACAGTATTATTATATTTATACTATTAACTATAGCCCTAGTTTAAATTAGGGTTTATTCTTGGAGTTGTACAGTTCTACATGGTTTTTACTTCTTTCCTGGTAACTTACATACAACCTAAAATTTCCCATTTTAACCACTTTCAAATACACAATTCAGTATTGCTAATTATACTCACAAAGTTGTGCCTCCATTACCTTCATCCATTTCCCAAACTTTTCCATTACCCCTAACAGAAACTGTGTACTATGTAAACATTAACTCTCCATTCCCCACCTCCCAGCCCCTGGTAACCTCTATTCTACTTCTTGACTTTATGAATTTGCATATTTTACTTATTTCATATAAGTGAGATTCTACAATATTTGTCCTTTTGTGTCTAGCTTATTTCACTCAACATGATGTCACCAAGGTTCATTTATGTTGTCACATGTATCAGAACTTCATTCCTTTTTATGGCTGAGTAATATTCCATTATATGTATATACCACCTTTTGTTTATCTGCATCTATTGATGGACATGAACTGCTTCCATGTTTTGGCAATTGTGAATTATGCTGCTATGAACATTGATGTGCAAATACCTTCTAGTCCCTGCTTTCAATTCTTTTGGGCATATACCAAAGTGGAATTGCAGGTCATATGGTAATTCTACACTTAACTTTCTGAGGAATCTAGTTCACATGGTTAAAGGAGACAGAAAGAGGTAAGTATATAAAGGTACTCAGCCTCTTTCCCAGCATTTAGTAGGTGCTTAAAAATGTTTAGGCATTCATTTATCTGGTTTTAAGAACTAGATAAATGCATACAGCCAAAAGTTTACCATGAGAAAGCATTTTTCACTGAATACAGTTGAAGTGACTCAGTGCTATATTTGGTCCCTCAAATGACAGCTCAGATGTGAGCGAATCTAAATATCATGGGTGGATGCAATAGCTACCTTAGCTTAGAGGCCAGGTGCCAAACAGAAACCAATACTTCATGATAGCCTCAGCTTCCAGGTCCCTAAAAGGGACATGCTCATTTTTAAGAGTTGTCTTACTCAGGGAAGCCAAAAGCTACGGCTTCCCACCAGGTATTTATAGTTCATTCATACTCTGCCCAGTCCAGACCTGGCTTTACCAATAAAATGTCATTTTAAAAAAATTATAGCAGTGTTGCCTGGTAACAGAGCTGACGATCCACTTTCATCAGATTTCCACGGAAACAGAGTTAAAAGCAGCTTAACCCAAGGTCAATTTCTTATGTAAAAGGAAAAAAGGTTTTGTTAAGCCTTTACTCACAAACATAATGATTCTTAAACTCTGTATTTTACTCCTCCAAATGAAACAGAAATGAATTTGGACAAATTCATAATTAGCGTGGCTGTAAGTGGATCCGTACATGAAAAGATGCCTTCATAGAGATTTTTTCTCAACACTATAATCCTTAGGAGTGCTATTAGGAATAAACTATAAGGAGGAATGGATCAAGGTCCTGCTTGAGTACAGCAGTTCCATCCTTGACAGTTTCTTTGAGAACTGGGGACAGAGCAGAGACCTCATTCCTCCCTGAGAAGATCTCTGCAGACTCTTCACTTTTTCATGGAGGTAAAGATTCCTCAATGCCTGGTCTTTTTCAATTCTTGTCTTTTAACAAAGTATACAACTAACAATAATTCTTGGACTATAAACTACAGTCTACCTGGTTGTCAAAAAGCATCTATCCCACAAAAGAAGACAGGGATAACTTGTAATGGTGTCCCTTGGGCAATAATTAGTTTCATGGTCTTATTAATAATACATCTCGATTCTAAAAGGAGTACCTTATACCAATCAAACCCAATGTTAACAAGAAGAGCATGGGTCCAGAGAAGAAATATTTGAAAAGCAGTTTGAGGATGTACCCTATATCACATATATATATATACACACACACATATATATATACATATATATGTATATTTAATATGTATATATATTAAAAAAATCCACTTGGAAGTTCTGGTTCATCATGATGAGGCTTTAACTATAGATCTGCCTAAATATGTCAAGTCTAACTCTTAAGAAACAAACATGTTTGTCTGAAATGGTGTTTCTGCTTTATGTTTATTGCACTGATGACATATGCCCCCAAATGCTCCAATTCTGTTAATACCTAAATGATGTTGACATTAGCCTAGGAAAAGGATGAAAGTGTACATGGCAAAATATTTCTCTATAGTTGAAACCTTTAGGTATATAGTTGAAGCAACTTAAAGCCAACAAAAACACTAATTAAACTGACACTAAAGAGAGTTAATTTTTATTTCTGTTCATTTTGCCATAGAAAGATAGTAGTAATCATGAAACAGCAGCGATATGGAACAAATCAATTACACAGCATACATGGTTGTAGTTAAACTCACATGTAATTGTGTGGATTCCAGGGTTTTCAGTAGTTGATACATCATATGAGCCTGGAATATGAGCCTGGTTACAGCTCAAAGCTGATTTCAATTAAGTACCTAACAAGAACATAGGCTTCTACTGGGATGAACAAATAAACTAACCCCTTTTGGCAAATTGGCTTATGTAAACAGGTTAAATGTAAACAGTGAAGAAAATCATTTTCATACATGAGAAATTTTTTTAAAAAACTCTCTCAGTCACTCCTTTCTCAGAAAACTACAGAAGCATACATTCCACCCAAAATGAAGCAGTAAACCAACAAAAAGGAAGACAGAGGAGTCATGTAACAGCTCAACCAACAAAGGAGAGTGGTGAAAGAAATTCTCTGGAAGACATTTCAGTTATGCAGAACCCGAGGACAACCAATCTAGACCAGGGGAGAAAGGGAGATCTTCAGGAAAGGACAGGAGCTGCAAATTTTACCTGATTTGCTTGACCATTTTCAGATGAATTTTAGAGTTCTGTCAGAAAGTTTGTAGCTATGCTAGTGATTGGATATTTGCAATACATGTAACAAGAAAGGACTAGAACCCAAAATCCATAAAGAATTCCTAAAATCAATAACAAAAAGATAAACAATTTAATAGAAAAACTGGCAAAAGATTTGAACAGGTGCTTCAAAAAGGGCCTTTGGAAATCCAAATCTCCAACAAACATATGAAACATGCTCATCTTCATTAGTAAACAAGGAATTACAAATTAAAACTACAACAAGATGCCATTATATAACTGGCAAAACTAAGTGTTTAGGAGGCTCTCAAGCATTAGGAATTCTCTCAGACCACTGTCTGGAGGGTAACGTGGTGCCACCCACGGAAAACAGTTGGGTATGATACACATCACTCAGCAATTCCATTCTTAGGCACATACCCTAGAGACGCTCATGCCCATATGTATGAGATTACACACAAGGGATGTTTGCAGCACATTGCATATAACATTCTAAAATGGCAACTCCAAATATTCATCTACAGTAGACTAGATAACTAATATATGACATGTTCATACACTAGTATACTAGCATTTACAATAAAAATAACCAAACTACAGTCATCCTGTACTATGTGGGTGAATCAGTATTAAGTGAAAAAGACGTGGATTACTACCACTATACAACAATTCTGCTATGTTTCTCTGGTTAAAAATGACTACTTATAATCTTATTCATTTCCCCAAATTCTCCCACTCATTCCAACTCACTCTCAGCAGATAAGAAACAAAAACTGTGTCCCTAAGGAAGCTTACGTTATGACTCAGATTACCTATTTTTATTGGTGGGATAATTTAATTATTGAAGGTCTTCCTAAATATTAGTAATACATGGACAGGGATGTTAACTCTTTAGAGTACTCTTGTGCCTAACACTGCAAATTATACTAGCTACTCAATAAATAATTGTGGGGTCAAATTGAATTGAAAAACACTAATATAATCATAGACAATTCAGCAAATAATTTTTTTTAAAAAGGGCATGAAGCTAAAGTTCATTGACCTGTGAAAAATGTTCTACTACATTAGTAATTATAGAAAGTCAAGTAAAAATATTAATAAAATATAATTGTTTTGCTATAAAGAGGCAGTAAAATAATTATAATGCTCAAAGCTGTAAGAGTGTAGTGAGATAGTTCACTTGTTGAGGTTTAAGATTATATACAGATGCATAAATTACATAATGTTTCTAGGAAGCAATTTGGCAGTATATGTTTTGCTCTGAAAATATAGATACCCTCTGACCCAGTACAACTCCATTTCTAATTCTCTCTACCAAAGAAAGATTTTTAAGTGATATTTACAAACTGTCCATTACTTATGAATTATATTATAAAAAATAAAAATGAGCAACAAGAGGATAATGGTGAAATATATTTTAGGACATCCACAATACAGGTTATATAGCTATTATATGTAGGATTTTCAAAGAATTGATATCACAGAACACTGATGATCTAAATAACGTTAACTAAAAATGACAAAAAACAGAATTGTATAAAATAAAGTATGAACTGAGTTCTATTAAACACACACACACACAAGGTATGCAACAACTGCTATATCAAAATAGACTGCAAATATAGTTAACTTGAAAGAAGCACTCTTATTGCTGTAGTTCTTACCAAGGTTTGGTCCATTTTGAGTTAATTTTTGTGTAGGGGTGAGGTAGGGGTCCTCTTTCATTCTTTAGGATATGGATATCCAACTCTCCCAGCCCCATTTGTTGAAAAGACCATTATGACTCAGTTCAGTGACTTTGGGGACCTTATCAAAGATCAGTCGGCCGTAGATCTGAGGGTCTATCTCTGAATTCTCAATTTGATTCCATTGATCTATATGTCTATCTTTGTGCCAGTACAATGCTGTTTTGGCAACTGTGGCTTTATAATAAGCTTCAAAGTCAGGGAGTGTAAGTCCTCCCACTTCGTTTTTCTTTTTTAGAGTGTCTTTAGCAATTCGAGGCATCTTCCCTTTCCAAATAAATTTGATAACTAGCTTTTCCAAGTCTGCAAAGTAGGTTGTTGGAATTTTGATTGGGATTGCATTGAATCTGTAGATGAGTTTGGGTAGAATTGACATCTTAATGACATTTAGCCTTCCTATCCATGAACATGGAATATTTTTCCATCTTTTAAGGTCCCCTTCTATTTCTTTTAGTAGAGTTATGTAGTTTTCTTTGTATAGGTCTTTTACATCTTTGGTTAAGTTTATTCCTAGGTACTTGATTTTTTTAGTTGCTATTGAAAATGGTATCTTTTTCTTGAGTGTCTCTTCAGTTTGTTCATTTCTAGCATATAGAAACATTACTGACTTATGTGCATTAATCTTGTATCCCGCTACTTTGCTAAATTTGTTGATTAGCTCTAGTAGCTGTATCGTCGATTTCTCAGGGTTTTCTAGATATAAGATCATATCATCTGCAAACAATGACAGTTTTACTTCTTCTTTTCCAATTTGGATGCCTTTTATTTCTTTGTCTTGCCGGATTGCCGTGGCTAGCACTTCCAGCACAATGTTGAATAACAGTGGTGACAGCGGGCATCCTTGTCTTGTTCCTGATCTTAGAGGGAAGGCTTTCAGTCTCTCACCATTGAGTACTACGCTGGCTGTGGGTTTTTCATATATGCTCTTTATCATGTTGAGGAAGTTTCCTTCAATTCCTATCTTTTGAAGTGTTTTTATCAAAAAGGGATGTTGGATTTTGTCAAATGCTTTTTCAGCATCTATTGAGATGATCAATTGGTTTTTCCCTTTCGAGTTTTTAATGTGTTGTAATACATTGATTGTTTTTCTTATGTTGAACCATCCTTGCATGCCTGGAATGAACCCCACTTGGTCATGGTGTATGATTTTTTTAATGTGTCTTTGGATTCGATTTGCAAGTATTTTGTTGAGGATTTTTGCATCTATATTCATTAGGGAGATTGGCCGGTAGTTTTCCTTTTTTGTAGCATCTTTGCCTGGTTTTGGTATTAGATTGATGTTAGCTTCATAAAATGAGTTAGGTAGTGTTCCATTTTCTTCAATGTTTTGAAAGAGTTTGAGTAAGATTGGTGTCAGTTCTTTCTGGAAAGTTTGGTAGAATTCCCCTGTGAAGCCATCTGGCCCTGGGCATTTATTTGTGAGAAGCTTTTTGATGACTGATTGGATCTCTTTGCTTGTGATGGGTTGGCTGAGGTCTTCTATTTCTTCTCTGGTCAGTCTAGGTTGTTCATATGTTTCCAGGAAATTGTCCATTTCTTCTACATTGTCCAGTTTGTTGCCATACAGTTGTTCATAATATCCTCTTATAATTTTTTTAATTTCTTCAGGATCTGCAGTTATGTCACCTTTTTCATTCATTATTTTGTTTATATGGGTCTTCTTTCTTTTTGATTTTGTCAGTCTAGCTAGGGGCTTGTCAATCTTGTTGATCTTCTCAAAAAACCAACTTTTGGTGATATTTATCCTCTCTATTGTTTTTTTGTTCTCTATGTCATTTATTTCTGCTTTAATCCTTGTTATTTCTTTTCTTCTACTTGGTTTAGGATTGGTTTGCTGTTCATTTTCTAGCTTCTTCAGTTGATCCATTAGTTCTTTGATTTTGGCTCTTTCTTCCTTTTTAATATATGCGTTTAGTGCTATAAATTTCCCCCTTAGCACTGCTTTTGCTGCATCCCATAGGTTTTGGTATGTTGTGTTCTCATTTTCATTCGTCTCTATATATTTAGCAATCTCTTGCTATTTCTTCTTTAACCCACTGATTGTTCAGGAGTGTGTTGTTTAACCTCCAGGTATTTGTGAATTTTCTAAGTCTCTGATGGTTATTGACTTCTAATTGTATTCCATTGTGGTCAGAGAATGTGCTTTGAATAATTTCAATCTTTTTAAATTTATTGAGGCTTGTTTTATGTCCCAGCATATGATCTATTCTGGAGAAAGTTCCGTGAGCACTAGAAAAGTATGTGTATCCTGGTGATTTGGGATGTAATGTCCTGTATATGTCTGTTAAATCTAATTCATTTATCAGATTGTTTAGGTTTTCAATTTCCTTATTGGTCTTCTGTCTGGCTGATCTATCTATAGGAGAGAGTGATGTGTTGAAGTCTCCCACAATTATTGTGGAAACATCAATTGCTTCCTTTAGTTTTGCCAGTGTTTCTCTCATGTATTTTGTGGCACCTTGATTCGGTGCATAGACATTTACGATTGTTATTTCTTCTTGCTGAATTGCCCCTTTTATTAGTATGTAGTGGCCTTCTTTGTCTCTCAAAACATCCCTGCATTTGAAGTCTATTTTATCTGAGATTAATATTGCTACACCTGCTTTCTTTTGGCTGTAGCTTGCATGAAATATTTTTTTCCATCCTTTCACTTTCAGTTTCTTTATGTCCCTGTGTCTAAGATGAGTCTCTTGTATGCAACATATTGATGGTTCATTTTTTTTGATCCATTCTGCGAATCTATATCTTTTAATTGGGGAGTTTAATCCATTTACATTCAACGTTATAACCGTGAAGGCATTTCTTGAATCGGCCATCTTATCCTTTGGTTTATGTTTGCCATATTTTTCCCTCTCTCTATTAATATCCTTTATTGTACCCATACCGAATCTCTTTAGTACTGAACCTTTCTCCAAGTCTCTCTGTCCTGTCTTTGTTTCTCTGTCTGTAGGGCTCCCTTGAGTATCTCCAGTAGGGCAGGTCTCTGTTAGCGAATTCTCTCAGCATTTGTTTGTCTGTGAAAAATTTAAGCTCTCCCTCAAATTTGAAGGAGAGCTTTGCTGGATAAAGTATTCTTGGCTGGAAATTTTTCTCACTCAGAATTTTAAATATATCGTGCCACTGCCTTCTTGCCTCCATGGTGGCTGCTGAGTAGTCACTACTTAGTCTTATGCTGTTTCCTTTGTATGTGGTGAATTGCTTTTCTCTTGCTGCTTTCAGAACTTGCTCCTTCTCTTCTGTGTTTGACAGTGTGATCAGTATATGTCTCGGAGTGGGTTTATTTGGATTTATTCTATTTGGAGTTCACTGAGCATTTATGATTTGTGTATTTATGTTGTTTAGAAGATTTGGGAAGTTTTCCCCAACAATTTCTTTGAATACTCTTCCTAGACCTTTACCCTTTTCTTCCCCTTCTGGGACACCAATGAGTCTTATATTCGGACGTTTCATATTATCTATCATATCCCTGAGGTCCATTTCGATTTTTTCAAATTTTTTCCCCATTCTTTCTTTTATGCTTTCATTTTCCATTCTGTCATCTTCCAGGTCACTGATTCATTGTTCAACTTCCTCTAGTCTTGTACTATGAGTGTTCAGAATCTTTTTAATTTGGTCAACAGTTTCTTTAATTTCCATAAGATCATCCATTTTTTTATTTAGTCTTGCAATGTCTTCTTTATGCTCTTCTAGAGTCTTCTTGATTTCCTTTATATCCCGTACTATGGTCTCATTGTTCATCTTTAGTTCTTTGAGTAGCTGCTCTAGGTGCTGTGTCTCTTCTGGTCTTTTGATTTGGGTGCTTGGGCTTGGGTTATCCATATCGTCTGGTTTTTTCATATGCTTTATAATTTTCTGTTGTTTTTGGCCTCGTGGCATTTGCTGAACTTGATAGGGTTCTTTTAGGGTTTGTAGACCTATTGAAGTCCTTATCTCTAATTTATCAGATCTACAGCTTCGTGGAGTACACTTTCTCTAACTAACCAGCAGGTGGCGTCCACGAGCCACCTGTCCTCCACAAGCCAGTTCTCCCCTGCTTAGCCTTTTTGGTGAGTGGGGGAGTGAGTCTTGTGGGGCCCAATTGGTGCACCAAGCTTGCGTGTGTAGTTGGTGTTGCCTGCCCTGTATGTGGGGCGTGTTTCTGGGCAGTCGGGGAGGGGGGGTGGCCCTAACAATCAAATCTCCCTGGTGATCCTAGAGTTTTAAAGCTGCTGCAATAGTCTAATCCTTCAGTTCAGTCCTGCCACAGTTTGTCTCTGCCACTGACCCACAAGTCCTTGGTATTGGCGTATGGCTCCTGAGACTTGCAAGTGGGCCCCTCTTACAGGCTGTGCACCCCGGGTCCTCTGTTGAGGGATGACTGTGCTATGTCACAGGTGAGTGCCGTCCCCCCAGGGCAGTTCTGGGCTGCTGGGCTGTGTAGGGAGGCTCCCAGTCTGCTCAAATGATGGCTGAATGGGGCTTTGTTAATTCACACTGCTCCACCTTCCCAACTCTGGGACAATCAGCTGAGGTTGCAGGGAAGGCTAATGTCCACGCCCAGTTTTGTGGTGTGTGCCTGTTATTTGAAGCACTTCCGTCACACTGGGTTGTCTGGGGCAGCTCTGGGCTATGGGGCTGGCGATGGGCAGGAGTGTTTCCTGTCCACCAGGATGGTGGCTGTGAGCGGACACCCCCCTTTTCTTGGGAAGTTGTGGTGTTTAGTGAATTTTCTCAGCCACTGGATTATTGCCTTTTGTCTCAGAGCTCTCTTAGTTCTGTTCTTGACTTGACGTGCCCAAATTGAAAGTCTTTGAAGCTTTCTGTATTGGGCTTCTTAGAGTAATTGTTTTAGAAAAAGAAAAAAGGATTAAAAAAAAAAAAAAAAAAAAGGCCCTCCTCAGAGATCTAATGGGTTATTGAAATGCTAATAGACAAAGCAACCAGGGCCATTAAGGAAAGGTCCACAGGGCAGAGAGATCAGCTTTTCTTCGGGATTTGCATATGCGCCTCAAGGCCTGAGCTCCGCCCTTCCCCTTTCTGTGTTCACCAGAACTCCAAAAATCCTCTGTTTTTATTTTGGAGTTTTTCGTGTTGTTTTTTTTTTTTTCTGTGCCTGTCTCCTCTCTGCTGGGCTGGCTGCTCTCAGAGTCTCTGGTGTCTGGTCTCAGTCTATCTATGGTTGGAGTTTGGATCAGTAGAATGAGTTTCCGATAAGGGCTGCCACTGCAGTTCTCCCTTCTCATTCCTGGAGCTGACAGCCCCTCCTCCCACGGGACTGAGCCTGGCAGGGAGGGGCGCGGGTCCCCTGGCCGCAAAAACTTACAGATTTCGCTGATCTCAGCAGTTCGACATTTTCATGAGTGTTGTATGAAGTATGCCCAAAGACAGATTGCTCTGTGGTGTCCAGTCCACGCAGTTCCTGGCTTTCTACCTACTTTCCTGGAGGAGTAACTAAAATATACAGCTCACCAGTCTGCCATCTTGCCCCGCCTCCCCAAGGTTTGTTAAATTAAGCTTTCTTTGCTTTAATACTTAAAAAAAAGAATAATAATAAATATCTCCATTTATACTTACCAGATCAATATTTTGCATTATATCCTGAAATGAAGGATGAGTTCGAAATTGTTCAAAGAGATCTCGTTTGTAAAGCAGTGCATACACCAAGTTTGGATTGTGGTGAAGAGAATTTGTCAGGCAGGAATTGATGATCTCTAACATCATTCGAATCACTTCTTCGATGACATTTAGGTCTTGCGCCTTATAAAGAAAGTAAACCCCACAGAGTCAGTGTTTTTCTCCTTATAATAATCAGGATGAGAGTAATTATTTTAAAATTATAACAACATTGGAAAGATCATGCAGGATTTAAATCTCTTCAAAAAAATTTTTTTTTCCAAGAATCTTTAGAATTAGGTGTATCAGTTACTAAAAGATGTGTTAAAACCTTTTGAATGTAGTATGGTGATAATTAGGAATTTCACATAATAGATTGTAGATTTGCCAACCCAGAGGGAAGTTTGGAGTTTATTCAGCCCCTCTTTTAATAGCTCCTTATTTTAATTCTCATCACTGTGTCGCCCTAAAGCATAGGTCTCCACAGTGTGAAGTCGCTGTAGGGTCTTACTGAGCCCAAGAAAAGTATCTAATTCGGAATAAGACCTCATTTCAGTACACTGTCATTTCAATCTCTGTATTTACAGATAAGTAGCCTATTTTCTCAGAGTAACATTCTTTGGGAAACTGAATTAATAAGTCATAAGACTGCCAACTCAAGTAAGCAATCAGTGAACCTCTTAGAAGAAAGAAAAATGGAAAGAACAAAAATATGGGAAAATATCATAGACTTCCTTATCCTGCTGAGTTTTCTAAATTGTGTTTCACAGTTGAAACACAAATTGTCTGATATGGTTCTCAACGTATGTAAAAGAAATATGTAAGACAATTATATTATAACTGGGAGAGTACAGATATTTAAAGGAAGGTAAGGTTTCTACATCTTGCTTGAACTGGTAAAATGTCAACACTAGTGATACACTGTGATAAGTTATATAGATGTAATATAATACATAGATCAATCATTATAAATATACATCAAGAGATATACTCAAAAATACTACAGGTATATTAAAATGGAATTCTTAAAAATGTTCAAATACCCATAAAAAGGCAGGGGAAAAAAGCCCCAGACAAATGAAAAACAGGAACAAATAGAAAATAAAACAATGGGCTTAAGCCCTAACATATCAATAATTACATTAACTGCAAATAGTCTAAATACAGTAATTAAAATACAGAGATTTTTAGAGTGGATAAAAAACATCAAACCCAAATATACGCTATGTACAAGAAATTTCAAATACAACATACTTAAAATATAGCTAGGTTGAAAGTAAAAGGATGGAAAAAGAGAGACCATACAAACAGAAATAAAAAGATAGCAGGATTGGCTATATTAATATCAGATAAAATATACTTCAAAGCAAAGACAATTAGCAGAGACAAATTTTATTAGTAATAATCCTAATAGTTGTAGCAAATAACAAAGTTGCAAAATACATGAAATAAAACCTGAAAGAACTGAAAAGAGAAATAATTCTCAATTATAGTTGGAGACATTAACATTCCTCACTCAACAACTGACAGAACTAGACAGAAAATCAGCAAAGATATAGAAGAACTCAACAACATCATCAATAAGACCTCACTGACATTTGTAGAACAGTCTACCTAACAACAGAAAACAACCACTTCAGGCACATACGTTTACCAATATAAACAAATTCTGAGCTATAAAGGAAATCTAAACAAACTTAAAATATTTGAAAATCACACAGAGTATGTTCTCTGACCACAATGGAATCAAACTAGAAATTAAATATTGAAGAGTAACAGGAAAATCTCCAAATACTTGGAAACTATAACACACTTCTAAATAATCCATAGGTCAAAAAAAGGAAGTCTGAAATAAAATAAAAAATATATGTAACTGAATGAAAATGAAAATACACATATTAAAATTTGTGGGTTGCAGAGAGGGACATTTATAATCCCAAATGCTTACATTAGAAAAGAGGAAAAGTCTCAAATCAAAAAATCTAAGCTGTCACTTATGAAACTAGCTATATGAGCAAAATAATCACAAAGCAAGTAGAAGGTATAATCTAACAAAACATGTATAGGACTTGTATGCTGAAAACTACAAAATGCTGATGAAATAAATTGTAAAAACCTAAGTAAATGGAGAAACATACTATGTCCATGGATTGGAAGAGTCAACATAGTAAAGATGTCAATTCTCCACAAATTAACATATAGGCTCAAAACAATTTTGATCAAAATCCCAGCAAGAATTTTTGTACATAGCCATGATTACTCTAAAATTTATATGGAATGGCAAAGGAACTAGAATAGCTAAAAATTTCAAAAAGAATAACGTGGAAGGAATCAATCTACCCAATTTTAAGACTTATTATATAGCTATAGTAAGCAAGACTGTGATGTGCTAATAATTGAGACACATAGGTCAGTGGAAGAGAATAGAGAATCTAGAAATAGACCCACACAAGTATAGTAAATTGATTTTGACAATGGTGCAAAAGCAATTCAATGGAGGAAGGGCAGTCTTTTCAACAAATGGGGCTGGAACGAGCAGATATCCATATGCAAAAAAATGAGCCTCGATCTAAACCTCATACTGTATTCAAAAATTAACTCAAAATGGATTTCAGATTTAAGTATAAAACAACAACCATAAAACTTCTAGGAGAAAACCTTCAGGACCCAGGGTTTAGCGAAGAGTTCTTAGACATAATACCAAAAGCACAATCCATAAAACAAACAAAAAGTTGATAATTTTGACTTTATCAAAATTCAGAACCTTTGCTCTGTGAAAGATTTTTGCTCTGCAGATAAAAAACAAGCTACAGACTGAGACTGGGAGAAAATATTTGCAAACCATATATCTGACAAAGGACTTCTAGCTAGAAAATGTATCGAACTCTCAACACTCAACAGTAAAAAAAAAAAAAGCAAACAATCCAGTTAGAAAATGGGCAAAAATCATTAAGAGACATTTCACTGACAAGGATATACAGGCGACAAATAAGCACATGACAAGATGTTCAATATCATTAACCATTAGAGAAATGCACATTAAGACCAAGAGGAGATATCACTTCCTACCTATTAGAACAGAAAAAAATAAACAATAGCGACAATAGCAAATAATGGTGAAATGTGGAGAAACGGGACCTCTCACACATTGCTGGTGGAAATATAAAATGGTACAGCTACTCTGGAAAACAGTTTGGCAGTTTCTTAAAAAAAATTAAACATATACTTATCATACACCCAGCAATTATACTTCTGGGCATTTATCCCAGAGAAATAAAACTATGCCTACAGAAAAACCTGTACATGAATGTTCATAACAGTTTTTTGTTTCTTCTTATTTATTTATTTATTTATTTCGTAATAGCCCAAAACTGGAGATCTCTGTGGTGACAGAAGAGTTCTATGTCCTGATTGTGATGCTGGTCACAAGAATTTACACCTGATATAATGGCTTAGACATACATATACATTGTACTGATGTTAGCTTCCTGGTTTTGATATCGTACTACAGTTATTACAGTGAGGGGGAAATGAGTGAAGAGTACTTTGCATCACTCCATACTATTTTTGCAAATTCCTGTGAATTTACAATTATTTCAAAATAAAAAGTTAAAGAAATAGGGAAAAAAATAAAAATAAACAAAATAAACAAGCCAAAAAACACTAACCAAGAAAAGACCATAGGCTTACTGCTTCTGACCATGATATTAAAAGCTTGAAATAGTGTCATCCTTATAACCAAAAGGAAGGAAAAAATAGGCAATATACAAAACCATAACCATTCTTGTTCCCTTCAGATGGCTGAGGTCATAGGGCCAAAAAGTAGTCTGAAAGCTAAGGAAGGACAGGTGTCTTCAAGGAAAGACAGAACATGAGTTACAGGCTCCTCTGTGGCAGGACACAGGAGGAAGAACTGAGTTACAATTTTTAATGACTTGCTAAAGTCCAAGTGTGGGGTGGTGTGAGAATCTGGGGCCCCTGTGAATTGCAGACACAAAGGGTGTTGGCACTCACTCCCAGGATCTTCTTCACTCCAGATGGGGAACTGGGAGCGAGCCTGGAGCAGGCATCCCTCACGGGTGCTCTATCAGGATCTGGAGAAAGTGGCTACAGCTGCCCTAAGAAACCCAAGCCGGAAGCCACTGGAGGGAGAGCAGCATATCTTGTCTCCAGGGAATGAGTGAAAGACCTTCTGTGGCTGGAGGAAGAGAAAAGGTGGAAAAAACTCTAACCCTGGGGGACAGGCAGGATACCATTAGAGGTCTCCTATCACTGGGGGAAGGGTCAGATGACTGAGAAAACCTCATTCCTTAGACCCAGGGACACAATGCCACCCTTGGGCTGAGGATGGACTAGGACAACAGAGAAGCCCCTACCTCCCTGTCCTCCAGGCTAGCAAACGAC
The DNA here is from genome assembly GCF_015220235.1 of Choloepus didactylus. NCBI lineage: Eukaryota > Metazoa > Chordata > Mammalia > Pilosa > Megalonychidae > Choloepus > Choloepus didactylus. The sequence goes on along the minus strand of NC_051322.1, from coordinate 31,542,035 downwards.
AAGTAATGAACAACAGGAGAATTCTCCAGAGGGAGAGGCAAGAGTACAGAGAGAACCTCTCAGAGGTGCAATTGCACAGTGAAGGCCTAAAACTGAGGGTGGGGCAGGAACACTGAAAACACCCTCTGGTTAATCAGTCTAGACTGCAAACACAAGGTAATGGCTGCTTTGATGCTATACTGGCAGAGTTGAGCAGTTGTGACAGAGACCATATGGCCTGCAAAGCCGAAAATATTTGCCATCTGGCCCTTTACAGAAAAGGTTTGCCTGTCCTGGTCTGGCGTAGCAGACAAAAACACGTGCCTATTTCTATACTATTTACCTCCTCCACTGTTGTCCTAAACGCGATCTCCAGCATTCAATCAAAATTTATGAGACAAACAAAAAAGCAAGTAAAAATAACCCATGGCCAAGAAACAAAGGAATGAGAAGAATCAGACTCAGAGATTAATCAGATATGGAAAATAGCAAACAGGGAATTTAAAAGAACTGTGATCAATATGTTAAAGACTCTACACACTCTTATGCTGTAAGAAAGTAACAAATGGAAATCCTAAACATAAAAAAAATGGTACACTCAATTGGACAGAGGCAGGAAATGAGACTTTTTAGTGAACCCATTTTTTTTAAATATACTGAAATTCTATTCTCTGTATGATGGAGTCTCATGCTCATGTATTGCCTGAAAGACATTGTCTAATAAAGTCATTGAATTCTTCTCCTATGGAAAAAAAAATATGGTACAGCAATGAAGAATGTCTTAGATGGGTTCAACGGTAGACTTGAAAGAGCTGAGGAAAGAATTGTGAACTTGAAGATCCATTGATAGAAATTACACAAACTAAACTTAAAAAAAGAAAAAGGGGGAAAAAAAAAAACAGTGCATCCAAGGGCTATAAGATAATATGAAATGCATCAATATACATGTAATTGATTCCCAGAGGGAGAAAAGAGAATGAGTGGGCAAAAGATATTTGAAGAGATAATGGCTGAACATTTCCTAAAAACAAGAATCAAAAAACAGATCCAAGAAGCTCAGAGAACCCCCAAGACACCCCCTGTGCCGGTTTGAATGTATTGTGTCCCCCAAATGCCATTATCTTTGTGGTCTTGTGTGGGGCAGACGCTTGGGTGCTGGTTAGATTTGCTTGGAATGTGCCCCACCCAGCTGTGGGAGATAATTCTAATGAGATGTTCCCATGGAGGCGTGGCCCCGCCCATTCGGGATGGGCCTTGATCAGTGGAGCTATATAAATAAGCTGACTTGGGGGGAGGAAACGGAGTGCAGCTGTGAGTGACGTTTTGAAGAGGAGCAAGCTTCCTAGAGAGGAACGTCCTGGGAGAAAGCCATTTTGAAACCAGAACTTTGGAGCAGATGCCAGCCACATGCCTTCCCAGCTAACAGAGGTTTTCCGGACGCCATTGGCCATCCTCCAGTGAAGGTACCCGATTACTGATGTGTTACCTTGGACACTTTATGGCCTTAAGACTGTAACTGTGTAGCCAAATAAACCCCCTTTTTATAAAAGCCAATCCATGTCTGGTGTTTTGCATTCCACAGCATTAGCAAACTAGAACACCCCCCCAAATAATTTCAGTTAACACCATACATTTAGAGCATATTAAAACTACAGAAAACCAAAGACAAAGATAGAACCTTGAAGGCAAGGCAGAGAAAAAGCCATATTAAATACAGAGGCACAAAGAATTACAAGAGACTTCTCATGAGAAACTATGCAGGTCAATCTAAATGGAGTGATGTCATTAAAGGGCTGAAAGAATTCTTTAACCAGCAGAAATATCCTTTAAATGTGAAGGTGAAATAAAGACTTTTTCAGACTAAAAAAGTTGAGAAAATTTATTATCTCCTCACTTGCACTATAAGAAATATTAAAGGCAATTCTTTAGGTAGAGGGAATACAAAACCAGACAGAAATACAGATCTACACAGAGAAATAAAGATCTTTTTCTCATTTTTTAAATCACTATTCAAGAAAACCGATTTCTAAAGCAAAAATAGTAGCAGTGCATCATAAGTTTATCGCATATGTAAAAGTAAAATGTATCACAACATTCTCCTACTGATGGACATCCGATTCATTTCCAGTTTCCTTGTTTCTATGAGCAAGGCTGCAAGAAGTATCCTGGTAGAATTGTTCTTATACATGGGTACTTTCACTTCTCTGGGATAGGTTCCAGGAGAGGGATTGCTGAAAAGGTTGTATTTGTAACGTTCACAGACAATGCCAGATTGCTGCTTAAAAAGCTATGACAACATATCTACACTAGCAATGAGGCAAGCCCTTTGCCTCATTTTCTCACCAACAACAAAAATGACTGCTCTTTTTCATTTTCGCTTCCTGAAATATATGGTGATACCTTGTTACCAACTTAATAAACTTTTCCCTGAATAGCAGGCAAGTTAGAGCATCTTTTCAAGTCACCATTTAGATTTATTTGCTTCTTGTGAATTGTTTCTTCATAATCTTTTAATATATCTATATATACACCTATGTATTTCTATGTGTATCTATATATAGATATATTAAACATTTGTATAACAAAAGTTGCCATTTATAAGAGTACGATTAGGTGGCACTAATTCCATTTACAGTATTGTGCTACCATCCCCACCATCCATTACCAAAACTTTTTCATCACCCCAAACAGAAACTCTACCCATTAACAGTAACTCCCCACCCACCCTCTCCGTCCCTGGTAACCTCGAATCTACTATCTGTCTCCATGAATTTGGTTATTCTAGATATTTCATTTAAGTGGAATTACACAATATTTATCCTTTTGTGTATTCATATTCTTTACCAATTCTTTACTGAGTTTTCATCTCTTTGATTCTTAAGTGTTTTTTGAATAGTGTAATTATCCACCCTCTGAGTTGCTCATTTTGTCTAAGTTTTCACATTTATTATTCATAGTATTCTCTCAAGGTTTTCAACACTGGTGTTTATACCTATGTCGCCCTTTTCATCCTAATATTGTTTATTTGTGCCTTCTCTTTTTTTTTCAAGATAAAGTTTACCAAAGGTTTGACTGTTTTATTGCTTTTCAAAGAACTAGCTTTTTCTTTTGTTAATTCTCTCATCTTTCGTTTCTTATTTTATTGATGTGGCCTTATTTTTGTTATTTAACAATTACTGTTTATTTTCAGTCTTTGTTCTTTTTCTAATATAAGTCCTTGAGGCTCTAATTTTACTATTTAGTCACAATCCCCAGGTTTTGAGATGTAGTCCTGTATTAGTTACCTTGGCTGCACAGAAACGACACCAAAACAAAGTCTCGTAAAAACCAGACACTTCTTATCTCCCAGTTTCTGTGGGCCAGGCATCAGGGCACAGCTTAACAAGGTACCTGACTCATGGCATCCAGCAGTACCTAGCACCCAGAAAGACTGCAATCCAAGGGGAGATGGGCCTACAGTCAGCTCAAGGTTCAACTGGGCTGGGGGTCGGGAGAGATCTGCTTCAGAGCGAACTCTCATGGCTGTTGGGTGGAGACCCCCATTCCTCGTCACGTGGGCCTTCCTGTACGGCAGCTCACAACGTGGAGTGAGTGAGCCAGAAGAGAAAGAAGGCACCCAAGATGAAAGCCAAGGTCATTATATAATCATCCCAAAGTGACATCCCATAGGTTCTGTAGCATTGTACTTGTTAAAGCTAGTGAAAAAGTTCAGTCTGTGAAAAGGAGAGGGTTAGGAGGGCATGAATACCAGGAGAAGGGGTTCATTGGGAGCCACTTTAGAGGCTGCCTATTACAACTACCATCATTTTGCACAGTTCTAAAATACTGTATAATTTCTATGGGGTTATTTTCCTTTAATCCTAATTATTAAATTAAAATAAATTAATGTTAATAAAATAAAATAATTTAAAAATTATTAAAATAATTTAATCCTAATTATTTAGGAGTTGACTGTTTAACTTCCAACAATTTTTACAATGTGACTTCCACTGTGATTAGTGAATGTGGTCTCTATGATACTAAATTTCTGAAACTTTTTGGAACTTTCTCTGTGATTTAGTACATGGCTAATTTTTATAAAACTTCCTAAAATGTCTCTCTATTTATTCTCTATTTTTTATATCCTTACTGATTTTTGGTTTGTTTGTGATTGAGTCATCACTTTCTAATAGAGATATGTTAAAATCCATCACAATGACTAAAGGTTTATCAATCTCTTCAAGTGATTCATATTTTTGAAGTGAAGTGAAGTTCACAATTGCCATATCTTTACACATTGGGCTTCTTTATCCATTTTGTTTTGTTAAAGAATATGTTTTACCCCCGTTAATATTGCTTACACTGTCTTTATTTTGTTTAGCATTTACCTAGTATGTTTTTCTACAGCCTTTGATTTTCAACCTTTCTGTGTTATCAAAAATATGTATAGCTGAAAGCAACTATATTGGCTAGGCTTTATGATTTTTCAATCTAATCTGATAGTCTCTGGTTTTTAAGTGAGTTTAATTCACTTACATTTTTTATTATTATCGACGTAGTTGGAGTTATTCCTACCATCTTATTTTGTGCCTTCCAGTATCAGTTATCTATTGCTGTGTAACAAAGTACCCCCAAACTTTAGCAGCTTAGAATAGCAATAATCATTTATTTTGCTCTTGATTTACAGAGGGCTTGGTATGGACAGCTTGACTCTGCTCCCTGTGGAGTCAGATGGGGCTGCTCGACTGGGGAATGGCTGGAGGATCTACTTTCATGATAATTCACATTTCTGGCAAGATGGGAGCTCAGCTGGGTCTGTGGTCTTCAATTCTTTTAACGTGACCTCTTCTACACTGCATGAGCTTCCTCACAGCATGAAGGTTGTAAGAGCAAATGTTCTAAGAGATTTAATACCAGAAATCACTTAGTGTCACTTCCACTGGGCTCTTTTGGTTGAAAGCAGTCACAAAGGCCTACGCAGGTGCAAGGCGAGGGAACACAGATTCCATTTCCTGATGTAGGATGGACTTCAGTGAGGGTCTATGGATAATAAACCCTTTTAGTCTTTATATGTCTGAAAAATTGTTATTTTGCTTTCACACTTGTACTAGACTTTATCTGGGTTAAGAATTCCAGTATCTTCTTCTGCACTTTAAAGATATTGGTCCATTTTATTCTGGTTTCTATTTTTGCAGTTGAGAAGTTTATTGTTAATCTAACTATTGTTTCCTTGTAGATAATCTGTCTTTTCTTTTTTATAGCTTTTAAGATTTTCTTCTCATTCTTTATTTTCTTCAGTTTTACAACCATGTGTCTTGGTGGTGATTTATCTTTATTTATTCTGATCAATATTCAGAGAGCACTTCTGTTTCCTCTTTAACAATTTTATTGTGGTAAAACATATAACATAAAATTTGCCACTGTAACCATTTTTGACTGTACAATCCAGTGGCATTAATTACATTTACAATGTTGTGATACCATCACCACCATCCATTCCAAAAACTTTTTCATCACCCCAAACAGAAACTCTGTGCCCATTTGCTTATTCTAGATATTTTTAAGTGGAATCATACAGTATTTGTCCTTTTGTGTCTGGCTTATTTCACTTAGCATAATGTATTCAAGGTTCTTCCATGTTGTCCTACCTATCAGAACTTCATTCCTTTTCAAGGCTGAATTTGCACTGTATGCATACACCACATTTTGTCTATCTATTTATCTGTTGATGATACTTGGATTAGAGTGCACTTTTGATCTGACAACTAGTCTCTTAAATAAAGACACATATATTATGTCTTGGATTATTTTCTCATTATTGTCTTCCAATTTACTCACTCTCTTTGATAGTGTCCAATTTAGAATTTATCTCGCCTATTGAGTTTTCAATTTTAATAACTGTATTTTCCATTTTAAGCTTTCTAATTAGTTTTCACTCATAGTCATGTTGTTTCATTTCTTGACATTTATTTCATAATTACTTTTTCTTCCTTATTAATATTATTCCTCTATTTATGTCTTTGGAGATACTAAAAATACTTGGCTTGATTACTTTTAAATTTTGACTTTATAAATTCACCTTAATTATGCTCATGACTATGTTGACTGCTGTGATGGTTAATTTCATGTGTCGATGGGGCTAGGTTATGATGACCAGTTGTTTGGTCAACCAAGCAGTGGCCTGATTATTACTCTGAGGGTATTTCATAGATGGATTAGCATCTATAGTCAGTTGGTTGTGTCTACAGCTGATTACATCTCCGCAGCTGATTACATCTACAATCAACAAACGAAACTGCCCCCAGCAATGAAGGGAGTCTCCTCATCCAGTTAGTTAGAGGTCTTAAAGCAGAAAATGAGGATTTCAGCAGTCAGAAAGAAGAATTTCTGCCTCTTCTTCAGCCAGCCAACTTCTGAGGAATCCAACTTCATCTCCATCAAAGTTTCCAGCTCGCGGCCTGCTACATGGAATTTGAATTTTCCAGTCCCCAGAGTTGCGTGAGACAATTCCTGTCTCTTTATAAGTATATACATATGAGTATATATGTATGTATATATAAGTATGTACGTATGTATGTATGCATCTCCTGTTGGTTCTGTTTCTCTGGAGAACTCTGACTTATACAACTTCTTTCTTACTATTAAGTTAGATTCCACCATGTATTTTGGAATTTTGGTTGTGCAGGCTCATCTAACATTTACTCCATGCAAATCTATAGGTCTTGGGTGGTTTCCTAGGCCCTCCATGTAAAACCTGGTCTCATAATTGGTATGTTCAGGGATCCTGTCCTACAATCACACTAAAGACAGGATAGACAGGGTCTGTCACACAGCCATACAAGCTTGGCTCAAGATCCCTTTGTAAGGATGTTTCTGTGTCTTGCCGTCTCCCAAGACATGCTATTTTAAATAAGTTATATCTCCTTATCACCTGTATTTAGGCTTTTTTCAATAAGAAATCTATTCCAGTTCCCCAATTTCCAGCAGGAAACGTGGAACTAGTGGGCTGCCTCTCACATGGGGCATTGTTAGTCCTTTTACTCTTCAGTAACTGGGCTCCCCACCACTCCTGACCTCCTTCCAGACCCGTGGGTCAGCAGGCTCACTCTCCAGCTCTGACCTGCTCTCTACTTGGACTGCTTTTTCTATTGCTGGTCCATTGAGAACGCTCTCTCATTTCTGGGTGTGGCCATGTGTTTTAAATAGTCTCTTTTTATCATTCATCCATTATTATTTTGTTTTTGGAGCAAAGGGGAGGGGATTAGGCTTCAAAGTGAGAAATGACAACATAATCTTGACCAGAAGCTCCTTCAATTATATTTTTATCTCACTTTGGTACTTGAATTAGTAGAGAAGGAAGAGGAGACTTCAATTTTCAGAATTCTCTCTCAGTCATTTATGAGCAACCCAATGAAACAGTATAATTACTTCAGAAATGCAAGCCAAAATATTAGCTTTCTGCAGAATTTTATATTCATAAATATTTCAAATACTCACTTAAGTGATAGCTTACAACTTCTGCAGCTTATTCTCAAGGTTTAAATTAGTAATTTACTGAAACAAAGGGGGTTGATGTAGCCAACTTCCAACTAGATACATGTTCACTTAAGCTGATACTAAAATACTGATCATTTCTTTTACTCGCAAGTCATGGAAAGAATAAGCTAGAAATCTGACATCAATAAGTATACTCTGTATTAACTGCTACTTTGCATCAATCATATCTGACTGAAGGCTCTGAATTAAACTAATCCTCTTATGTTTAAAGGAGTTACTGAGGCATGTATCCCCTTGCCTAACTTCTCTTACATTGTTTCTGTGACAAGTTAAATTCTAGTTCTAATGCTATCTTTCATAGATTATTTTCATTGCAGATTAGTATTTAAATGACAAGAATACAAAATTTCTAGCATTACTCGAATAGACAGAAAATAATGTGGGAAGTTACAGCAAAGATATTTTCTGTGATATATTTTGCTGGTTTGTCATGCAAGGATGAGCTGCTTCTACATTTTAATTTGTAAAATTACTGGGAAAACAAAAATGAGAAATGAAACACATTAGAAATTACAAATAAGTTGAAATTAAAGAAGAGCTAATTACAACTTCCTGTCACTATCTGTTTTAACCTGTAACAATGTAAATAATTTAGGTTATTAAAATGTCAATATAAAGACCTCCTCCCAAGCCCAGCTAGAGCAGCCTGGGCAGCCTGCACCAGCTGGATGTCGGTTGTAGTTATTCCCGCAAGTACTTTCAAAGGGATTATTTCTTGGGGGAAAAAAAAAGATTTCCTTGAAGTCAAGTATCTACATTAATTGTTTTCATTATGTTCCAAAACCTGTACCCAGAATTTTTACATACATTTTATTCAATTCAGCAATTCTCTACTTAATACTGAGCAATTCAGCTATCATCTATCCATTTAGAATGCTTAGAATTTAATCAAAAATCATAAAACACACACCAAAATTAAGCAAGTGAGTTTCTAGACCAAACATCCTTTTTTTAAATATTCATTTTATTGAGATATATTCACACAGTCATACAAAACAAATTGTACATTCGATTGTTCACAGTACCATTACATAGTTGTACATTCATCACCAAAATCAATCCCTGACACCTTCATTAGCACACACACAAAAGTAACAAGAATAATAATCAAAGTGAAAAAGAGCAATTAAAGTAAAAAAGAACACTGGGTGCCTTTGAACATCCTTTTAATGCTAGGATCTGTTATCGAACATTCACTCCAAGCGTTCAGTCAGCCTGCACTTGAACAAAGGGACACTTCTGAGGCAGCCAGCTCATTCTTTCCTTGCAGTTACATCAGACGTCCATCACCTTAATGCTCCAACTCATTGGTCTTCCTGCTATGACCTTTTCTTCAAAACCACCAGCAACTTCAACTGTCCCTCAACATAACCTGGTTTCAAGTCTTCTCATCATCCTATTCACCTTCTGCTAGATGCCTACCATTTGTCCTGTTTTGATCATAGATGGAATCCAATATATTTAGTTACCTCCACTAAGATGCAGAAATATTTTATACACTATAATCCCTGCAGATAATTCATTTCCATTTTTTAGTGGCAGCAGACCTATGCTAACTACCTACTTTAAGAGCAGCCAGAACGCCTGCTGGGTAAGCTGTTTCCTAGAAAGCAGGCTCTCATGGATCCTCTCAGATGTGCTGCAAGATCACCTGCACCTTCAAGGCACCAAGCAGAAATAATGACGGACCAGAGAGGTAAATTATGTACCAGGAGATTCTGATTTACTAGAAACAAAGTAACAAACTTGTGGCTAATTCTAATTTCCAAGTAAAAATATCCCAATAATTACAGTTTCCAAGTTATTTGAAACTTCAAGTTGCTATTATGACTAGATTCCAGTGTAGGTATCTATGTGGCAAAAAAAGGGAAATGTCTTAATTTAAAAAAAGCATTAAGGTGTAATAATCACCACTTGTAGAAGGATTAAAAATAAGCAAGAATTTGATTAGAGATTTTTTTTTTAAATTACAAAATCATCCAAATCTAAGTATTTAAATAGACCTAAACTAAAAAGTTGCCCAATCTAAATCACTATTTGTATGTCAGAATTTCAAGAGGTATTTAAAGAAAGTTGCTATTTGATATTTTTTCTGACGTTTAAAAGAGGCAACATTTGTAAAATCCTTGAAACAGTGTCTAATATGTGCTAAATAAAGCATTTTGAAAGAGGAAAGATCATTTTAATCTTAGACATTATTGCAAAAAAGAACAAAAAGACAAATGCCTTTCCACAGTTACTAAGTTAATACAATTACTATAAATATAAGAACTCAAAAATCTCATTTCTTAGTCTTAAATGCAAGTCCATAATTCCACTTCTATTAATTTACAAAACTTGTCCTTTAGGGTATACTATATAGAAAAGCTGACTAACATTTATGGAATAAAATAAGGTTTTATAAGAAGACATACTTTTGAAAATTAAACGTTTTCCTATACTGTGCCAAAAAGGAGCTTTGTCAGAGAGAGACTCTACTGGCTCACTGATTTGACAGAGCAGCAAAATAGGTGTAGAATATTTTACCTTTTTCAACCACTGTATTTTCTTTTTAGTATATACGGCTTCTGTAACAGGGATGGATCCCAGATCAAAAGACTTTCTCCTCAAAAAAAATGGATATACTTAGTTTATTGCAGAAAATTTCAAATGTGAAAATGAGGGCCATGAGGAATGATCCAATTTCTGATGTTTCTGATAGCTTATCCATGTTGGTAATGAAAACCCAACATATTCTAGGCTGAGTAGTAATTTAATAACAAATAGACAAGTTGGCAGTTGTGGGAATATTTTACCTTGTTAACAGCACTCTTAGTTGCCTCTTATTATATAAACTTCCTTTTCCTTTCAAGAGGGAATTTATACAGTTAAACAGTTTCAAATAATTTATTTTTAGTTTCCTTAAGAGAAGCATATGTATCTTGTTTGTATTAGTTTTGGGGGGATTCCAAGAAAGTTGTCTAAATTTCCTGCATTTTCAGCAGAAAATAAAACCTTCAACAAAATTAATGGGACTCTGCCAAAGAGGGGCAGCAGGGAGGAAATGCAAGGCAAGTCTCTTTTAAAGGTAACCTGCAAATGGCCTTCAAAGCTAATCATTTGGTGATAGACCCCTGTTATCTTTATGTTGTTAATTCACTGGCACACACACTGAAAAGCTTTGTGACCATCTCATTTCTGGCCAGAACTGGATTTGCCCCAAAATATTGCACTTCCGATAGAAAGAACTAGCTTTATATTACATGCAAAATCCCAGCTCAAGAATAAACCCTGTGACCAGAGAAAAAAATGTGTAACTTTAATAATGTGGTGGGTGGGGGAGGGTACCGAGGTGAGAGCAGAGTTATGTCACCCTCTTCTGCCACCGCCACCGCTGTCCTTCTGGGGGATGGACAACAATGTGGTCTTTTTCTTTACTTCTTGGACCCACAAGCCTGCTGCTAAGGCACTGGTGGCAGGAAGGCCAGATCATGATGTCTGCTAAGGGACACTGGTTAACTTCACGTATTTTTCTAGACCTAGAAATAGCCAGAGAACTCAAAAAAGGAAATGTTTTGGTTGAAACCAAACTAAGTTGTGGGTCCCCCATTATCCAAGCAATCACATTATCTCAGCAGGCCACTTAACACTGGGCAGAAAATGGGGTACAGAACCATGCTTCTCAAATTTCCCCAGGCCCTCTGCCTGGCAGAAGAGTATAAGAACACACCTGAACTTGGCAGGATTTAAAGAAAAAAATTAATGTTTTCTCTTAAGAATTGGTGCTTACTTTCACTTTTCTTCAAAATACATTGATATTCTATTATAAAAAGAAATACTCTTCTGCATGTAAAATAATACTCTAGAAGACATTTGTTTTCAAGGGACTTCGACATTTTACTGAGCGTCTCCCTACCCCCTCCCCAATTTGAGGTGCTAGAGTCCCAGTTTGGGTCCCAGCTCTGCCAATATCTAGCTGTGTGACCTTTGGTAAGTCACATAACCTCTCTGAGTTATACAGTATTTTATCTGTAAAAATAAGTACTTACATGATTTTAAAAATCCCTTCTTACTATCAAGTCTTGGCTTCCATAAAGAATGTAGAAAACACTGCATTTAGAAGATAAAATTTATCAAAGTAGACAAAAATATAATAAATGTAGAAAAATGTCTAGGGTGAACTCAAACTTCAGTAAAATTCAGAATTTACTTTAGATTGCCCATCACCTTGAATAAAGTCACTGCCAGTTTTTAGAACAACAAAAAAACAAACTTTTGAGAGTAAAAATAGGTAAGGTTAAATTTCAAAATAACCATTTTCTAAAACAAGGCATCTCCAGATTTTTCTATAACTCATTATTGTCAACATATGTTAATTACCTTTGATATACAGTCAATACACACACAGGGGAGCTATAGCCCTAGAGCAGAGAAAAGGATAAAGAGGTGGCTACAAGTCAATAGAGAGAGCTGTAGGTTGGGTTTTAGCTCCAGTTTTACTATGGACTAGGCAAGTCATTTTCTGGACCTCAGTTCCTTCAAATGTAAAATAAATGGGTTCTCTGGGGGAGTGATGGGGGGAAGCACTAAGGGACTTGGACTTTGGCTTCCGTTTAGGATGCAGAAAAACTATAAAGAATACCTCTCCTACCTTAACAATGAAAAAGTCTAGATAATTTACAGAATCATAGGACTTACTAAGACTACCGGAGAGCTCGTTTGTAAGGCAAACAACCGAAATGAATTCTCTAGAGAGACAAACCCCTCTAAGGAGAGAAGGAATATAAGCACAGGCTCACCTTTGATAGCACGGGAGGAAGAGGTGCGCTCCACAGAAGCTGGTTAGAGAAAACCAGCTATAAGTTCAATGAATTCTTAAAGGCCAAGTGTGGACTAATGTCCAGGAAGAGCTGGAGCCCAGAGCACAAAGAGAGTTCACCTTTACTTGAAAGCTCTTTTCCTGCTCGGGAGAAAGTCTGAGTGTGAGGCAGGAGCCGAGAGAGGTTCCCTCTGGTTGGGTCAAGTTTACAGGTTTGTCAAGTGATCAGCTGCTGCTGGGGACAGGCACCAGCTGCTGGAGGAGGGGCAGCAACCCCTCTTGGCCCTAGAGAACAGGCAAATATTCACTGCTTCTGGGGGAGAAAAAGAAACATATCCCATCTGCCTCAGGGAGAGAGAGAGGAAGCCCTCTCTTCTCTAGGACAGAGGCAAAGATTCATTCCTGATGCTGGAAGGGCAGAAGCAAAAACATGTAACCATAGGGGAAACCCTTGGGTCTAGGATCCTAAAAGTATACCACTCCCAAGTAGAGGTCTACTCTCATGGGGAAAGGGCAGGTATGCTGAGAATGCCCCACCTCTTACACTTGGGCACACATGAGGCCTCCCCAAGACTGAGGCTGGACCAGGACAAAAGAGGCATTCCTTCCCCATCCCCACGGCAGGTCCAGCTGAGAGGAGGGCAGAAAAGGAACACTGAGAAAAACCACCTCATGCCCGAGGCCTCACTCTATGCACAAGGCAACAAGAGCTGGGAAAATGGGAAACGAGTGGTACGCTGAAGATAGAAAACCCAGCCTCAGCTCGAATCCTAACTAGAATGACCCAACTCCACATTACTAGTCTAACAGAACTGGCAAGCCCATTTATAGGGAGGATTGCTCTAGATTAAAAGAGGCTTAAGGAACATAACCAAAAATGTGAATTTTATTTAGATTCTGATTTTAACAAATTGCCAATAGCCAGTTTGAAACTGCTGGAGAACTCTGATTAAGCTGGGTGTTCAGTTTGCTAGTACTGTCATTAGGCAAAATACCAAAAATGGATTGGCTTTTATAAAGGGGGCTTATTTGGTTACAAATTTACAGTCCTAAGGCCATAAAAGTGTCCAAACTAAGGTATCAACAAGCGGATACCTTCACCGAAGAATGGCCAAGGGCGTCCGCAACACCTCTGTCAGCTGGGAGGGAACGTGGCTGGTGTCTGTTTGTCCTGGGTCGTGTTTCAGCGCCTGTATTTCAAAACGGTGTTCTCCAAAATGTCTCTGGGTTTCTCTCAGCTTCTCCGGGGCAAACTCTGGGCTAGCATCTCAAAGCATCAGCAAGTGTCTGGGCCTAGAACTCTCTTTTAAAGGACTCCAGTAAGCCAATCAAGACCCATCCTGAGTGGGTGGGGCCAAATCTCCATGGAAACATTCAATCAAGGGTCATGCCCTAATAAAAAAGAATCAATCTGCCTCCACTAGATTGCCATTAAAAAATACGGCTTTTGGGGGACATAATATATGCAAACCAGCACAGTGAGTATTAGATTATACCAAGGACATATTACCCCTTTTGTTAGGTGACAATACTGTAATTATGTAAGAAAATATTATTTTTAGAGCTGCATACCGAAATGTGAAGGAGTAAAATTCCAAGATTTACTCTGAAACACTTCAGCAAAGGAAAAAAAAAAAAAGTAAAGTTTACATGACAAAATCTAATTGTAGAATTGTAATGGAGGGATTTATTAAACTATTTGTGTGTATGTTTGAATTTATTCATAAAAATATTTTTTAATTGACAATTTGAATGAAAGGGAAAATTGTACAGAAAAATAGAAGTTGTTCAACTTGACCTAAAATCAAAAAGAAAATCTGAACAGAATAACCTTGAATAAAAGGAAATCTCTGTCAGAGATATTTAAGAAGGGTAAATATGCTCATATGATTTTATGAGTAAGCTCCTTTATATCTTCAGGGAATAGATAATTACTATGTCATTTAAGCTTTTAAATCAGGAAAAAAAGACAGCTTCTCATCTTTTTTTTTTTTTTTCCCTGTAAATGAGGGTAGCACAACTGTAATTTAAAAATCTGGTAAAGTTGGTTCAGAATAGAAAATAAAAACTGATGTCACTACATCTAGTGTATGGATGAGTAGAAAAATGGGGATAAAAACTAAAGGACAAATGGGGTGGGATGGGGGGATGATTTGGGTGTTCTTTTTTTCACTTTTATTTTTTATTCTTGTTCTGGTTCTTTCTGATGTAAGGAAAATGTTCAGAGATAGACTGTGGTGACGAACAGATGTTATCATACTGTGGACAGTGGATTGTATACCATGAATGATTGTATGGTGTGCGAATGTATTTCAATAAACTTGAATTTAATTAAAAACAAAACAAAACAAAACTGATGTCACTAAAACACTCAATAAAATATATACATATCAAATTCAATACTGTACTAAAAAAATTTTACAGCCCAAGTAGTTTATTTCAAGAATTCTAGAATAGTGCAATACTAAGAAATCTTTAGATGAAATCATAGTCAATAGAGAAAAAAGTTAAGATCATTCCAATAAAATTTTTTAAAGGAATTTGAGAAAAGTTAAGTTATTCCTCATTTAAGAAATGTTAATTAAAACATTTTTAAACATTTTAAACATTGGTAAAGTAGAAGAAAAGGCACTCTCTGACAAATAATTTAACAGAAAAATGGACAACGGAGACATACACATAATTCACAAAAGATAAAAACATTAAAATATGTTGAGCCTTCATTACCACAAAGGAGAGTCTGAAGTTGTATGTAATGGTGCCTAAGAGTCTCCCCCTGAGTGCCTCTTTGTTGCTCAGATGTGGCCCTCTCTCTCTCTAACTGAGCCATCTCAACAGGTGAACTCGCTGCCCTCCCCCCTACGTGGGACCCAACTCCCAGGGGTGTAAATCTCCCTGGCAACGCAGAGTATGACTCCCGGGGATGAATGTGGACCCGGCATCGTGGGACTGAGAGTATCTTCTAGACCAAAAGGGGGATGCAAAATGAGACAAAATGGTTTCAGTGGCTGAGAGATTCCAAATGGAGTCGAGAGGTCACTCTGGTGGACATTCTTATGCACTATATAGATAACACCTCTTAGGCTTTAATGTACTGGAATAGCTAGAAGTAAATACCTGAAACTACCAAACTCCAACCCAGCAGTCTGGACTCCTGAAGACAATTATATAATAATGTAGATTACAAGGGGTGACAGTGTGATTGTGAAGACCTTGTGGATCGCACCCCCTTTATCTAGTGTATGCATGAGTGGAGGAATGGGGATAAAAACTAAAGGACAAATGGGGTGGGATGGGGGGATGATTTGGGTGTTTTTTTTCACTTTTATTTTTTATTCTTGTTGTGGTTCTTTCTGATGTAAGGAAAATGTTCAGAGATAGATTGTGGTGATGAACGCATAACTATGTTATCATACTGTAGACAGTGGATTGTATACCATGGATGATTGTATGGTGTGTCAATGTATTTCAATAAAACTGAATTTAATAAAAAAAAAATATGTTGAGCCTTACTAATAGTTTAAAAATGTCCACTAAAACAATAATGCTATACTTTTTTTTTTTTTTTTGCCTATCAAATTGATAAAAACAACAAAAGTAATTCCCAGCATTGTTAAGAAGGGAGGAAATGGACATTCTCAACAGGATATCAAGTCTGAAACAATTTTTCCAGGGATCAATTTATAAATTAAAAAAGTGAAGACTTTTTGTCCCTGCAATTCTAATGTTAGGAATTTATGCTAAGGAAATAATTAAGACTGTGCCCATGGATTCAGCTGTGTGGATATTTACTGCATAATAACAAAAATTTCTCATCATCCCTGAATTTGTTTTCTATTGTTGTCGTAACAAATTACCACAATTTAGCAGCTTAAAACAACACAAATTTATTATGTCACAGTTCTGCAGGTCAGAAGTTCAGGTAGGTCTGGTTGGTTCCTCTGGTCTGGATTTCACAAGGCCAAAATTAAGGGGTCAGCTGGATGAGACTTCCATCTGGAGACTAGAGGAGAACCTGCTTCCAAGTTCCTTCAGGTTATGGGCAGAACTCAGTTCCCTGTGGCTGCAGGACTGGGATTCCTATCTTCTTGCTGACTGTCAGCTAAGAGTACCCGTTAGCTCCCCCAGGCTGCCTGCCTGCCCTATCACATGACCCCTCATCCTCAAACCAGCAACAGCAGGTCAAGTCCCTCTCACACTTCGAATTTCTCTTAGTTTTCTGGTTTATCTCTTGAACCCTAGCTGGAGAAATTTCTCTGCTTTTAAAGGCTTGTGTGTTTAGATTGGGCCCACCTGGATAAGCTAAGCTACTCTCCCTATTTTAAGGTTCAGAACCTTAATTACATCTTCAAAGTCCCTTCTGCCATGTAAGATAAAAATACTCACAGGTTTTGGGGATTAGAGTGCTTGCACTTTTCAGAGGCCTTAATTCTGCCTACCACAATCCCAAATGTCCAACAATAGGTGACTGGTTAAAGAAATTAGAGAATATCTGGTCAATGGAATACCATGAAGCTATTAAAATATGTATCAGGCAATCTACTTTGAAATGCATAAAAAATGTGAATTGATGGAAGGATAGAAAGTGAATATGTAGGTGATAAGCAAGTTTATTAAAATGTTAATTGTAGTATTTGGGTGGTGGGTATATCGGTGTTCACTGTGAAATTAATTCAACGTTTTTCATAATAAATGTTGGGAAATAAAGAATTAACCCAATGATCTTCCGAGCCAAAAATACATAAATAAAAAAAATTAATGTTCTTCAAAGTGTATTGGGGGAAAAGCTAGGTATTTGTAAGGATATTTCTAGCAAATTAGCAGGAAGTAAGCTTTTGCATGAGGTTTATAAGGAGACTAAGCCTCAAATAGCATTAAATATCATTCCATTTTATTTTTCAAACAATTAGCAAATTAATACAAAATTTTAAAATTCACACTATGAATAAAAACCAAATAATACCTATGCATGAGGCATTATTTTTATTTTCAAAAGGGAAGTTGCCTCTAGAATAACTAACACATAGAACTAAGGTTGTCTCAATGTAATTATTTTTAGATGAGAATAAACAAATCTACTTCACTTTTTAACAGCATTTGGCAAAACAGAATTCTCTGTTGATTGAAACAGAGAAATCAATATAAAATAACCACAGAAGACAACAATTGAGCAAACATTAATTAAGAGTCAACGTCATGACATGCAATACTTCCTTAGGCACTGAGAACGGGTCCTAAGGATACAAAATAAGGAAGACAGTCCTCGTCCTTTATTTCACTGTGGAGTTAAAAAATCCTGTCTAATCTCATAAAGTAGAAATATCTTTTAAATGCCTCTTATAAGATATATAAGAAATTTAACATTAAAAAAAGGAACAAAACCTAATATATTATTTCTACCTGGAAATAATATTCCAGATATAATAGAAGGATCCTAAACCTCAGTATAGACACCAAAAACTATTTTCACAGATCAAATCAGAAGTTAATTACTCTGTATGTTAAAGACTCCCCGGTTTTATGGAAAACTGGCTAGATTTTAACAGAAAAATACTGTAGCACAGTAGTTAAGAGCCAGGGCTCTGCTCTGTGGTCAACATGACTTGCCTTCGAACCCCTGTTCTACGATTTTCTTGTTATTCAGTTTTGGGCAAAGTTCCTAATCTGTATTTCTTTCATCAGCAAAACTGCAAAACCTACCTCAGCTCAGGAAATATAAAAGTAATAACAGTAATGAATGAAAGTATACATGAACTCTATCAGGCTCTAGGACAAACAACCCTAACTTTTTCTGATTTGTACTTTTATGTCTACCTAAATAGAAGTGCTCCCAGTATGCTGAAATTCAAATTATAGAACATTTATGTGCCTTACAATGAAATGTGCTGAGCTTACTTTGAATCTGCACTCGTTAAGATCCAAAATGTTATTGTTTAACTAAACAGTTAACTTCCCTAGGAAATGTTATGTTCAAAAAAATTCCCACTCTAATGCCAAAACATAGGTAACTCCTAATTTGAGACCCTCTACTTAACAAGTATATTCCACAATAATGACCAGAAGTTGTATTTGTGGTTGTATAATGAGTGGGACTATCTCCTACCTTTTGTTCAAACAAATGCTGTCGATTCAGTGAAAGTCAATGGCAATGAGGGTGATTCAGACTGCTGCAACATTTAGAGCAAGAGATCTCTGAATAAGATGCCATGAAACTGGGTATGCCCCACTTCCATTACCATTCAGAAACTTTGGGAGGCAATCCTGTATTAAATTTGCTATTAATTTCTGGTGGCAGAAACTAATTTTAATACCAGTTTGAAGGTCCTTAGAGTAATGAAGAATGCTTTACAGGAAGAGGAACTAAAAAAAGATGTCTTAGTCTAAATGACATTGGACTTATATTTTAAAGCAACCGAAAGCATATATATGACTCCCCCCAATGCCAAGTCTTTATCTTGTTGTTTGTGATTATGTTATAAAATACACATTTGTCACTCAACCTATTTTTGCATTTTTATAATATGAAGCTAGTTTTTGGGAATGCAACTTCACACATGGAACATTTATAAGGGATAGCTTAAAATGGCTCGACTTAGGACAATATTCTAGTAATCAATTAAGTCGTGAATTGGGGGCTGTCTATCATTTTGTTCCATGGGGCCAATTTCTTTGGAAGAAACAGAAGCCTAATTTTATTTTCTTGACATTTTTCCTGGGAAGAAGTTTTTAGAAACAAAGACCAATATGTAAAGGATAAAAACCACGGTAGGAAAACAAAAGCAAAACAAAAACGTATTGTAGCATGAAGGAAATCCTTTTATAGGCAAAGAAAAAGTTGACATTAATATAGAAGGATAATTAAAGAAGTCTCTTCAGTCAAAATTTACTTTGCAAGTGAGAAAGATTTTTTCTCCTTTTCCTTTCTTCTGTTGCATCCATTTGGGGATACGGGAGAGATGATGTTACGAGGAAGATGTGAAATGCAAAAGGAAAAGCACTCTTAGAGTAATGAGTTCACAGTAAAACCAAACAAAACAAAGACTTCCAAGTACCAGCACTAGTATCAATGACAATAAAGTTGAAATTCATGTAGTAGCATTTCTCATAAAAAGTACAGTGATTGTGCAAGGAAGTAATATAATGAAGATGCAGCTTTTTCTACAACGTGTGTACCTTTTAAAGAACAGCAGGCTACATTTCTATACCAGAACATGTGAACCTTAGATCAGTGACTACCACACCATACCCTCCACCATGTCTGCAATCACAATCACATCCCTTTCTGTACCTATCCTCATGGTGCTGTTATAAGGAGTGAATGAGGTAAATAAAGCACTCAGAAAAGTGCCCACTGTTTGATTAAGTAGTAACAGGAAGCTTTCATATTCATGTTCTGGTGAAATGGAAGGAATACTGGGCCTGGAGTCAAAAGACCATAGTTCTAGAGGTGAATGTGCTACATACATACTAGCTCTCTGAACTTTAGCAACTCATTTAAGGTCTCTGGGCCTAATTTCTTCTTTCAAGTAGAATTATTAGTGCTTGCCTAGCTTGCAAAGCTGTACAGATTGACTGATGTGAATGACTTGTTAACTGTAAAGTGCTGCAGAAATGTGTCATCAATTGCATAAATTAAAACTGAATTGTTGCCTCCCTATGGTTGTGCCTAAGAGCCTCCTCCCGAATGCCTCTTTGTTGCTCAGATGTGGCCCTCTCTCTCTGGCTAAGCCAACTTGAAAGGTGAAATCACTGCCCTCTCCCCTACGTGGGATCAGACACCCAGGGGAGTGAATCTCCCTGGCAACGTGGAATATGACTCCCGGGGAGGAATGTAGACTCGGCATCGTGGGACGGAGAACATCTTCTTGACCAAAAGGGGGATGTGAAAGGAAATGAAATAAGCTTCAGTAGCAGAGAGATTCCAAAAGGAGCCGAGAGGTCACTCTGGTGGGCACTCTTACGCACACTTTAGACAACCCTTTTTAGGTTCTAAAGAATTGGGGTAGCTGGTGGTGGATACCTGAAACTATCAAACTACAACCCAGAACCCATGAATCTCGAAGACAGTTGTATAAAAATGTAGCTTATGAGGGGTGACAATGGGATTGGGAAAGCCATAAGGACCACACTCCACTTTGTCTAGTTCATGGATGGATGAGTAGAAAAATAGGGGAAGAAAACAAACAGACAAAGGTACCCAGTGTTCTTTTTTACTTCAATTGCTCTTTTTCACTCTAATTATTATTCTTGTTATTTTTGTGTGTGTGCTAATGAAGGTGTCAGGGATTGATTTAGGTGATGAATGTACAACTACGTAATGGTACTGTAAACAATCGAAAGTACGATTTGTTTTGTATGACTGCGTGGTATGTGAATATATCTCAATAAAATGAAGATAAAAAAAAAACTGAATTGTTGCCTTTGTCTCTAGAAACCCTACAATTCCCTAATTTGGTTTGAATATTAAGAGAGAGCAATAAGGTTAGATAATTTAGCATCAGATAAAGGAAGTGGCAATTTAATGATAATTCTCTTTGGTTGGCTGTTCTGCAAGTTCGTAAATAAGAGGCAGGCAGTTTCAGTTTTTCTTTAAAAGAAAAACCAGGCTTTCCCTAAGGTCCAAAGTAAGATACGTTATTAGACAGGCACAGGATCAAGTGGGATGGAATGTACACATTGGTGTGCACCTATCAAAGACACAGGGTACAACAAAAGTCTTCTGTGATGGCTGTCACTTAACTTTGGCAAGGACCTAAATGTGTACAGCGGCAATTATGGAAAAATTTCTACGACATTTCATCATGTCATAATGATCAGTTAAAACTTTCCTGAAAATCACTTGGTTTTACCTAGAGGTCACACTGGGAATCTGGTGAATAAGAACTCTCAAATATCCAGAGAAAAGGAATAGTAGTATAAAGTCAATTTTAGTAATTTAATTGCCTTCTTAATAATAATGCCTCTCCAAGCAAAAATTTTAGGAAGCAGTTTTTCACCTATATGTGTTTGATTTATACGTAGGAAACATGTGACATTATTTGAATTAGTTTACTGATTGTTAATCCAATAGCCATTGCTGACTCTAAGCCCTTTGGTGTGTCAACAGGCCAAATAAAAGAATGATTATAACATTCTTAATGACTTCAACTTTATGTCAATTAAAATTTGAGTATACTGGATGAGGAATCAGACATGTTGGGCAAAAAGGATACAAAAACTGACAAAGACACAGAGGGAGAAATGTAAAATACACTAACTGCACACACAAAAGATCAGTGACAAAATAGCTTTTACGGAAGTTCTCAAAACAGTTACCATCGGAACTTGTCTTGCTCCTCCTAAGGGCTTTGATAACCACAAGGATATGGAACACCTGCCCAATATTCTGTGCTTGGAACACCTGCCCGGTATTCTGTGCTTCACTGTAATTTACAGGTAGGTCTGATTCAATGTAATCTAAGCAGCTGGGGAAGTTTTATTAACTCTTTCAAGTTATCAGGCTAACTGATGCAATTTAATCAATCCATCCAATGGCTACCAAGAAGCCAACAAAATAGTCTGAGAAGAGAACTGTCATTCATGTAACAAATACCAGATGACTGATCTCATGCAAAGGAACTGTACTGTGGGGGTGGGATGGCTGGGACAAAGCAGAGTGGCCATCAGCTGTCATCCCTGCCTTGATGGAGCTCAGAATCCAATAGGGAAGAACTGAGAATTGTGACAAATGTTATAAAAACAAAGAAAAGGGAAGAAAGGGAGGACGAATAAATACAATTTAGACTGAGACCTGAATAAGGAAGCACAGGGAGTATTCCTTTTATGACTTCACATTATAATGCTGTCATTAGAGATTTCCAATCAAATAAGGAAGAATACCAGAAGTAGGAGAAAATGCCTAATTGTGGAATGCATAAACAGTTTCAGTCAATCTCTCCTGAATTACCAAATATCCAATTGGAGCTTTACAGAGTGAGGGTATGGATGAGACTATTACTTTATAGGCAAAGATTCAGAGAATGATATATTAAACTCAGTTTTGAAAATGTTTCCAAATATTTATTATATATAAGCATACGGCTTTCTCGTTTTTCTCTTCCCTAAACTTTTGTTTTAATTTCATTTTTTATCAAATTAATAAATGATCATAATTTAAAAGTCAAGAACACTACTAGACTTAAAACAAAGAAAGAACAGTCCTCTGCTCCATCCTTCCCTTCTCTAATTCCCACTCCCTAGAGACAAATACTTTGAACCACTTGAGCAGTTTACTCTGGCATTTGCTTTCTTTTTCTGAAATAATATTTCTGTACTGCTGTGTAATTTTTAATTTTATAATTCTGACTTCTTACTCTAGAAAAATGAGACTTTTCCTCTTCAATTTTAGAATAAACTTATCAAGTTTTACTGATTTACTGAACTGTGGAAATACGGACTTCTTAAACTACTATAAGAAGGAGGCAACTAAAAAGAAATGGATATACCCCTATGCTAAATTGCTGAAACAAAAGAAACCAAAATTTAACTGGGAATCTGAGAATAAGATCATGCTTCAAATTTTATAATGCCGCTTTGAGACAATGGCAGTCAACCAAATCCACTTGTATCTGAATTTCTATCTGCAAAATGAGGGAGAGAAACAATAACTTCTCAAGTTAGTTACTAGAGTTAAATCTCAGTCTATGGGACTTGGAGCCTTTGCCAGAGCGCCTCTAAATTCAATTAGGCCCTTCTTAACTGCACTCCACAGTCATTCTCTTAGACTGACAAATCTATTTTGTTACTCTCAGAATATGATGTATCCTAGGTTGTTGGGTTTTTCGTTTTGTTTTTCTCTTTTCTTTCGATTTCTCTTCAATTCTTTCTTTATAAAAGTCTGGCATTCCCAATAGCACAGCAGCGATCCTCCTGGCTTTCTCTCTTGTTCCCGTGCTATTACATTTAATTTGTGTGCTTTTATAAGTTTGTACTTATGCCCAGAGGCTTCTGAACAATGGGCACCCATTCAATAAATCCCAGAAATAAATGACTTGATGACTGCAAGTGCTTTGAACTCAACAGACAGAAGGCTTTACATTAGTAAATAAAAGTAAGGACACTAGGATATAAGATTAAAAAGAAAAAATAATAATAAGCTTTTTTAAAAGCCTAACACACACACACACACACACACACACACACACGTCATCCTTTGTTACACAGTACTCATTTTTCTTATTTGTACTTAGTTCTCAAAACCTCTTCCTCTGTATCTTTTGAAAGGAAAATGACAAACATTTGTAAAGCAGAAACACATTTATACATACTTTCAACGATTATTTCTTTTGAACTATGTATGGGATGATGACTGCAAATCCTATTATAGAATATGAGGATCTTAAATACATCCTGCAATCTCATGGAAATAATTTCAGTGCTCTGATGAGGCCATTTGAAGTGTCCGCCAACCTGAGTTTTGGGAATATATTTCGACTTTAGTGCTTTTTACTTGGTTTATTAAGATAATTTAAAATCTAATAGACATAAGTTTAAAGAAAATTAATCAGGATATTCAGCTATGGGGTTTCTTTTCATGAATTATTAATAACTTATAATATAAAACTTGCCTTATCAACAAGCCTGTTATCACTAGTCCTCACAAGAACTGCATAAGTCAGAGTTGCTAACAAAATAGCAAAAAAGTGGTAAAGTCATATTCTAAACTAATGTAAGACTAAACAGGAGGTTGAGATTAACTTTATACACTTCTCCCCTATACTTCAACTCAAAATCTATTCCCTAAAAGAATCTTCTCATGGTCAATCTAGCTACCTGTCAGTTTACACCATGCAAAATAATTTCCATTTTTACATGCCCTGATCTCATTTCCATTTTCCCAAATCCAGAGGACATGTTGTAATCCTCATCTCATACTCAGTCCAGTTGTTTCACCATTTCTTCCTCTTTAAGACATGCCCTCCTGACAATAAGCACTTTGGTTTTCCCTGCACACCTCTTGTTAGCATCTTCTCTTTACCCAACTTGTGAAGACCAGAGGTGCCTCTGTGCTCTGGACTGATCCCTCTTTCTTTCTGCTGCCGTGCTCTCTCCCATGGTGCCCTTGTCCACTGCATTGACTGTATTTCCATTCCAGCCCAGAATCCTCCTCTACGTTCCAAGCCACTGTCATCTTTCACCAGGTTGACTAATGACCTACCAGCCTGAACTCTTATCCCTTTAAATAATTCTCCACAGTGTTTTTTTTTTCAAAGGTAAATCAAGCCAGGTTACTCTGCTGCTCCAAACCCTTCAATGACTTTATGTCTAACTATGGATAACATCCCAAGTCCTTACTATGACCCATCAGACCTGGCATAACCTGGCACTGGCCTATAGCTCCAATTTCATTTGATGCTACTCCCTCTCCATTACCCACACTCCAAGCCATGCTAGCCTGCTCACGGAGCCGTCTGGCCTCAGGACCTTGGTGCACGCTGTTCCTTGGCCTAGAATACCTCCCCTCACTCTTCCTCAGGCAACTCATATTCACCTATCAGTTTCAATTAAATAGCACTTTCTCAGAGAGCAAGTCTCTGATCTTTCTCTACCCCAAAACTGAAATTAGGATTCTCATGATTCCCTCTCATTATCTCCTTGTTATTTTGCCTGGCTCTATTTATAACTTTGTGTTTGTTTGCTAAATTATTGTTTTTTTCCTCCATTAGCTCCTTGAGGCAGGGTCCATGTGTGTTCATTCATCACCATCTACTCAATGGCTGGGGCAAAACATGACACAATTAAAATCAATACATATGTTTTGCATAGTTGACGACTTCCTTGAATTTATGTTGTGTTTTATTTTTGTATCTACTGTACTGCATGTTATTTAAAACTAAATAATAGTTAACTAATTAATAATAGGACTATTGTGCAAAAATTGAAACTCAAAGAGATTAAGCAATACCTTACTATCACACAGCTATTAAGAGACAACTAGGATTCGAACCCAGGTATGTCTGACTTCAGTCTTTGTTCTTGGATGGGGAAACTGAAGCTCAAATGTGGGGAGTGATTCAGTGATTTATCAATGGCTTATGCCATTAGAATTTGAATGGTTTCCCTTTTTCTGAGAAAGAGGATACATATTATTATTCATATATTGAGAATATAAATTTTCTACAATCAATGCATTTTTAAAAAATCTCCGTGGTTCCCCTTTGTGATGTTACTAACTTAAAATAAAGCAATCTGGATGCTGAAAAATAGAAAAAGAATCACAAACTCCAGAGTTAGGAGAGATCTGAGTAGACACCTTTTTCATGTTAGGAGAGATGAGTAGACACCTCTCTCATATTTCCGTAATTAGTCCTAGAGCATTTCTGTCAGATGCAGACCACCTCGCCTGTTGCACCTGAACTTCTAGTGGGAGAGGCCAGGTAACTTTATCTGCATCTGGTACGGAACATGTCCTTTTTGGTGGAGGATTTTCATATGTTATTAGAAAAAGTGAAGGATAACATTGGCATCACTATTCCAGTTATCTTTAATCTGCTACAGTCACCAACACAGAGCACTCTGTCATTCCTCTAACACAAAGGCGATGAGGCTCTACTGGTTAAAAAGAAAAACAAAAACAAGCTTGAAGTAAAAAAAACAAACAAAAAAAAATATATATATATGTTGAAATTTTAAAAGTTAAAAAACATAGATACACCATTTAACAGTATGTTCTAAAGTCCATAATTAAATCAGAAATAGATTGTTCTTATGTTCAGATAAATTTTGTCCTGGAAGGATATACAGAAAAGGCCTTGTCTTATTTCCATTCCTGAACAGTGATGATCGTATGTGAATGGACACAATTGTGGTTGACAGTATCTACCATTCAAAGAAAACCTACTAGGAGCTAGTCATTGTGCCAAGAACCTCATATGTATAATTCCTAATATTCAATCCAACTCTGATATTAGTAGATACTAGTATGCTTGTTTTGTAGATGAGAAAATTGAAGCTCAGGGAGCTACAGTAACTTCTCTAAGGTCACTAACTAAATATTCACTAACCAAGAGAGCATAACCAGTGAGTGTTAAAACTGAGAGTTAAGTCTGTCTGACTTGCAGCATAAGCTTATTCCATTAAGCCACAGTGCACTGAAAAGAGAATCTTAATAGGCCCCTCATCAATAAGCTGTGGTTTGTAATGACGGGATAATGATGGACATATCTTCCTATTTTTCAGGTGGAAGAAGCTATAGTGATAGTAATAATGTCCAATGATACTTACACAGTACTTCTTATATGCCCAATATTATACTAAGGGCTTTCTATGGATTATTTTATTTAATTCCTACAACAATCTTATGTGCTAGATATTAATGTTTGCATTTAACAGATGAGAAAACCAAACATCAGAGGTGTTAAGGTCAAGGTCACATGAAGGTGAAACCTAGATCCTTCAAATTCCAATGATCATACTCTTTAACTTTTTTAAATTGAAAATTTTCAAATATATACAAAAATGGACATAATAGGATAATGAACCTCCATATACCTATCATCCATCTTCAACAACTAACAACTCATGACCAATCTTGTTTCTCTATACTCACTCACTTTCTCCCCTCAGGTGTTATTCTGAAGCGAACTTCAGACATTTCTTTCATCCATAAATATATTGGTAAGTATTTCCAAAAGATAAGGATTCTTCTTTTAAAAATATAACTGATTCTCACACCTAAAAAATTAATAATAATCCCTGAAAATGATCAAATATCAAGTCAGTATTCAACTTTCTATTTAATAAAAAATGTTATTTTCAAATAGTTTGAAATAGGATCCAAACAAAGTCTCTAAAGAGCAATTGGTCTTTTTTAAAAGTATGATGTCTCTTCCTTGTCCCTCTGCCCTTATTTTTTCCTTGCAATTTATTTTTTGAATAAACCAGGTTATTTGTCCTATATAGTTTCTCTTTTTAAAATTTTTTATGCAATTTTACTGAGGTATGTTCACATACCAGATAATTATCCAAACTGTAAAAGGTCATAGTATCATCATATAGTTGTGTATTCATCACCACAATCAATTTTTGAACATTTTCGTTACTCCAAAAATCAAAATAAGAATAAAAATAAAAATAAAAATGAACACCCAGAACATCCCATACCCCTTATTTCACCCATACTATTTATTTTTGTCTTTGTATTCTTGCTCATCTGTCTATACACTGGATAAAGGGAGTGTCAATCGCAAGGTTTTCACAATCACACAGTCACATGATAAAAGCTATATAGTTATTCAATCATCTTCAAGAATCAAGGCTACTGGATTACAGTTTAACAGTTTCAGGTATTTCCTTCTAGCTATTCCAATACACTAAAAACTAAAAAGGGATATCTATATAAAGCATAACAATAACTTCCAGAATGACCTCTCAACTCTATTTGAAATCTCTTTGCCACCAAAACTATTTTGTTTCATTTCTCTTCCCCATTTTGGTCCAAGAAGACTCTCTCAATCGCGTGATGCCAGGGCTGTGCCCCAAGAAAAGGGGCACATAAAGCTGGGTACCAACCCTGGCTCTTGACTGGCAAACATTGGGGGCTGTGGGTTGGCTCTGAAAAGGGGATATTTTTTTCTTTTTTTAAACTATTCTAAGTAGCTCATTAGAGAAAGCCTCAGGCATTTTCAATGGTCAGCGCTGACCCAGGCAAGTGTGGAGATAAGACAGGTCTGAGAGACAAAGTAAGAAGTCAAGTGAAGGAGATAATTTCCTAAAGGGAATATCTTCCCCAAGAAAAGAGGGAGCAGGGCCCAGCTCAAGTAGCAGCCCTCCTTCAGAGAATTCAGACACAGGGGCTGGAGGGCAGAGACAGTTGTTTAGGCCCTCCCTGTGCCTCAACTTCAGTCTCAACCACTCCCCTGGCAGATACAGGGTCTGCTGAGAATTAAAGGCACTGCACCTGTACATATTCTTGCAATCTGAATTTTGGTATTGTTATTTAATGTTTCTCTGTCCTGGATATTTCTGGTAAATTGACAGCTGAATCCAGAGGCTTGATCAGATAAGGTTTGATTTTTTCTTTTCTTCTTTTTTTTAAAGCAAGACTACTTTTCAGATGATAGTGTGTTCTTCATTAGGACACATATAATGGGTGGTTGTCACTTTTTGTTATGTTAGCAACAAATGGTGCTCACTGCTTGGAACCACTAATTTCTTAAGGCTACTAAATGGTGATATTCTAATTCTATCACTCCTTTTACAATTATTAGCTGTAGTACTTCTCTGAAAATGAACTTCCCCCATCTATTACTTTGTTACCTAGAGTTACCCTTTTATATGTAAGGCAGGATAAATCCCTGGTTCCTTTTAGTGGAAATCTGGTTGCCAGGGATGCGCCATGCTGGGCCACTGGGTTGGTCACTGTTTCCATGAATTCAAAGGACAGAAGTAGAATGACCAGATATACATGAGTCCATAGTGACATATCCTATTAAATTCAAGACAAGAGGGTTTTTACTCAATTGTTTGTATTTTACATCTGCATATACTGCACCCACGCCAAGAATTTTGATTCCCAAAAACAATGAGGAAAATGAAACTAGAATATCATACACACAACTACTTTACCTCACATTACACATTACTGTCTTGAAAAAACAATATCAAGGTTTCTACACAAGTATCATTAATAAAAACAATTTATCTCCCTCCCCCCCAACCACTTCATTGTGGCTTTAAGGTATAGCCTACTAGGGATAAAGAGTCACTTGAATGTTTGGTTATGCCAACAACTGGATATTTATGTAAGCTTATTTATTTTGATTATTTAAATGTTAGAGACTGCCTTTTTAAATTTAAATTTTGTTTTATAATCATGCAAAATATTTATGTAGTTTTTTTTTTAGGTTAAACCTAAACAACAGGAAATATTCAAAGAAGTCTAGTTTTACCCCTCCCAGTTATTTCTATTCTATTCCTTCTCTCCCCTTACAGGTAATGGTTAAAAATTTTTTTTAAAATAGCTTATCCTTCCATTGTTTGTTTTACAAATATAAATAGGTGCAAGTAATATCAACAAGCTATCCTGAAGATGACTCTCTGGTGGCATAGAGAACATCATAAAGAGATATTTTTCATTCATTTTTATAGCCATATAGCACTCTATCATGTGAATGTGTCAAAATTTATTCAACCAGTTCTTATTTATAGAGCTTTGGGATGAAGATCAATCTGTTTGGTTTCAATGCTCTCATATAGTTTTGTGTTATATTTGTATTGATTTAAGTCTGTTTGTATACGGCCCTTGAACTAAGAATGATTTTTAAAATTATAATGGGTTGTAAAACAAACAAACCCAAAACAAAGAAGATATGAAAACAAATAGCATGTAGACCACAAAGCCTAAAATATCGACTATCTGGCTCTTTACAGAAAACCTTTGCTGATCATTGCTTTAGTAGCATCCTCAGGAAGAGAACAAGACTCTCAGTTTCTGTGTGTCCATAGGGTTGTCTGTGCTGTTATACTTGCAAGTCAGTTTGTCTGGATAGAAAATCCTGGACTTAAATATTTTCTTTCCTTGAGTATCTTAAATATGTTATTCCATTTTATTCTGGCATAAAGCACTGTTGTCAAAAAGTCTGCTGACGATTTTACTTTTTCCCCTTAGAAGTGACTATTTTTTTTGCCTGGATACTCAGTTTTTTCTTTTTCCTTTTATATAGATAGGCCTACAATGTCACTAAAATAAGTCTTGGTAGTTGTCATGGTTGATTTTCCAAGGTATGCAGTATGCCCTTTCAACATGTAGCTTCAAATCTTTTTTTCTTCTTCTTAATTTCAGTAAGTTTTCTTGAAGTACAGAATTTTAGTGTCATTCCCCCCCACCCCCCGCCTTCTTCTTCTGGGACTCCTATTTTACAGAAGTTGGATCTTTGCCTATCTTTGGTCACTTTCTCTCAAATTGTTTTTATTTCTTTCCTTCTTTATTGCTTTCAATTTTTTCTATCTTTTTCACCTTCTATTTCTTATAAGGCACTATCTTTGTGTTTACTTACTAAAAACTGTTACCTACTTCATCAGTTTATATTTTTGAAATGATTTTTTCATTTCTAATTTTTTTATAAATAAAATATATTCATTTATGAGTTTTTGTAATTCTGATTATGTTTTTAGCTTGTTTTGAACTGTTACTTCATGGTCTTCATCTGTTTTGTGGGTACATCCGTCTGGCATGCTTTTTTTTAAAATAAAGTTCAGTTTTATTGCACAGTATCATCATGTAATTGTGCATTCATCACCCCAATCTATTTTTGAACATTTTCCTTACACTAGAAAGAATCAGACTAAGAATAAAAAATAAAAGTAAAAAAGAACACCCAAATCATCCCCCCCATCCCACCATATTCTTCATTTAGTTTTTTGTCCCATTTTTCCACACATCCATCCATACACTGGATAAAGGGAGTGCGATCCACAGGATTTTCACAATCACACTGTCACCCCTTGTAAGCTACATTGTTACACAATCGTCTTCAAGAGTCCAGGCTACTGGGTTGGAGTTTGATAGTTTCAGGTATTTACTTCTAGCTATTCCAATACATTAAAACCTAAAAAGTGTTATCTATATAGTGCATAAGAGTGTCCACCAGAGTGACCTCTTGACTCCATTTGAAATCTCTCAGCCACTGAAACTTTATTACGTTTCATTTTGCATCCCTCTTTTGGTCAAGATGATGTTCTCAATCCCATGATGCCAGGTCCAGATTCATCCCCAGGAGTCATATCCTGCCATGCCAGGGAGATTTACACCCCTGGGAGTCAGGTCCCGCATGGGGGGGGGGGGTGACAGTGAGTTCACCTGCCAAGCTAGCTTAGCTAGAGAGAGAGGGCCACATCTGAGCAACAAAGAGGTACTCAGGGGGAGACTCTTAGGCACAATTATATGCAGGTTTAGCCTCTCCTTTGCAGTACTGAGCTTCATAAGGGCAAGTCCCATGATTGAGGGCTCGGCACATCAAACCACCAGTCCTCAATGTTTGTGAACACATCAGCAACAATCCGGATGAGGAAGTCCAATACTTCTGCATTTTCCCCCAGCTCCTCAGGGGGTCCCTGTATATATATTTTTATTCTCCACCCAAATTACCTTGGTATGTGTCGCTATTTCACTCTAACCTATACAAACCTACCATATCTCACTTCCTCTTCAAAGTTCTATGTAATTGTGGTGTTTGAACAAACTGACTGTAGAAGTTATACTGCTTGGGAAATATAGATCCTGCACCAAACAAACATCTCTTCCCTTGGTCTCACATGGAAGTTGAAGTTTTAACACACAGTTAGTTTCAACGTTTACCCTTTGGCCTGATTTACCCTAGTCTTAACCAGATCTGCTTCATTCATATCTCTAATTGAAGTCTGGGCTCTTTCTCAGTTTTTTTTTTTTTAAACAGTTGCTGTAAGCACTAATACTGACATTCATATCTGCCGAGATCTAGCTCTGAGTTTCAGGTGTCACACAGATACCCAGTGTTCAGAGACCAAGCAGGTTATACAGCAAGGGATCAGTGTCTCAGAGTTTGGAGACAGCCATCACATTACACATAGATTTGACTGCTGTAAGAGCTCACAATCTAGGGACCATCACAATAATCGTTTCCCTGTTAGGCTGTGCTCTGATACAATTCTGAGTTTACACACTGGAGTTAGTCCATATTGGTGAGGCATTATAGTATTTGCCATTGTTTCTGGCGTACTTCACTCAAAATGCTGTCTACAGGATCCATTCACCTGGCAGCATGTCTCACAGCTTCACTCCTTCTCATAGTTGCTCAATATTCCATTGTATGCACACACCACAGTTCACCATTCTGTTGCTCAACGTACCCTTAGGCCACCTCCACCCATTGCAAATCATGAATCCTGCCTCCATAAACACCAGTGTGCAAATGTCCTTTCATGTCTTTGCTCTCAGATCTTCCAAGTACATACCTTATAATGAGGTTGCAGGACCTTATGGCCCCCACATACTTAGCTTCTTGTGGAACCACCACACTGACCTCCAGAAAGGCTACACATTCTGCCTCCTCAAGAACAGCAGATAGGCACATCCCTCTCTCCATGTTTTCTCCAGCACTTTTACCCCATTTATATTTTTTCCTACAATTTTATAGAGATATATTCACATACCATACATTTATCCACAGTGTACCATCAGTTGTTCATGGTATCATCTTAAAGTTGTACATTTATCACCACAAACAGCACTTGAACATATGGATAACTACAAAAAAAAGTTGGTGTTTTTTTTTTTTTAGCAAATAATAAAAAAGTTAATAGAAAGAAAAATAAAATGTCATATGTACAATATAAGAGGAAGGACAGAAAACAACACCACTTCCAAGAATCCCATATCCCTCCCTTAAATCCTTCTCTCATACTTAGCTTTGGTATATTGCCTTTGTTACATTTAACGGAAGCATATTACAGTGTTACTGTTGACCATAGACTCCAGTTTGCTTTGATTATGTTTTTTTCCCAAATACAGTCCCTTTTTCAACACTCTGCATGGTTGACATTCATTTGTTCTCCCATACGTAAAAATACTTTAGTATTTGTACATTTAGTAACAGTCATTGACCACTCCAATTTTTGTTTCTGGCATGTTTTTATGTTTTTAGGGACATTCTCCTTATTCTCTTCTCTTTTAAATCTTTGCAGTGGATTTAACTGTTATTCTTTTCTTTTGCTCATTTTTAATGGAGTTCGTTTCTCTAAATTTTTGTAGGAGGGGAGGGAGGGGTCAAATAGCACTTTCTAGTTTCAGGACTCAAGAGTTGCCTTTTCTTTGTTTTGTGAAGTGTTCATAGATATGCCCATGTACTTTCTTAGGTTCAAATGGCTCTCTTCTCCAACCTCACAATTATTTGAATTTGCTCTTTTCTTTGCTTATTGTCCCTCACCTCCTCAGTGTGGATTCTATTCCTGGCAGTTTCATCTCTGTGTGGGGCTTGGTCTTGGAAGAGAGCTTCAGCTGTTTAGCTGTAAGAGTTCACAGAGCCCAGAAGGCTAGAGCCCATTCAGATCTCATAGCAGACTCCAGACATTCAACTGTGAATTGGGGTATGCAAAATCCTTCCCAGTTTCAGCTGCTTTTTTCAAACTGCCGGTGTACTTTCCAACGAGCCCTCTTTGGCCACTATGGGGGTCTCCTAATCTCAGATGCCTCAGATGTCCCATAGCTTCCTGTGGTTACTCTGACAGAGATGTTACAGGGACCTTGTGGTTCTTAGTAGTCTGTACCTACCATCTTGTATTTTGGGACTGACATAGCTACCTTGTTATCTGGTTTTGTTGTAAAGATTGTGAGTGCTTGTTGATGTATTCTATTCGTTGTTTTCATGGACCATTTCAGAAAATTTTAAAACTACAAAGATGGGTCCAACTTCTAAGAATTCTCTACCCAAAACTTATACTCCCAACCACTCTACATAGTGACTTTCAGTTACAGGCCCTTATACACTGTGAGACCCAGGTGAAAACACTCAAAACTTTTATGATGCATTCTCAAAGAAGCCTTTTATTTAGAGCACTCTATAAATTATAAGCTGAAATTTATGTTATCTACAAATACTTTCTCTCTCTGTGATATCTACAAACGTCTGTCTCAAATCCTAAAAGGTGGGATCTGCATCATCATCCTAGATTTCTTATTAAGCCTCTTTATGCACACAGGCCCCCTATTGCTATACAACTCCAGGCACAGCAACCACAATGTATTCCAGGATATGTTTCACAGGAAATCATTCATGCAGAATACAACGTGAATGGGATCTCCTGAAGTTAAGAATTGCAGCAATCCTATACAGATCCCTATCTATCCATTCAGTGAATCCTCATGGAAAGGATGAACTCAGAGACTAAAAGCTAAGGAAACCATACAGAAAATCTCTTGCCTTAGTTTGCTAGGACTGCTGCAATAAAGTACCACAAACAGGATAGCTTAAAACAACAGAAATTCATCTTCTCACAGTTCTGGAGGCTACAAGTCAGAATGAAGGTGTCAACAGTGCTCTCCTTCCTCTGAAGTCTGCAGAAGTCTGGTAGTGTCCTGTCAGCCATAACTCAGTCTCTGCCTCCATCACATGGCTGCCCTCTCTTTTGACTTCCTCTCCTTGTAAGGACATCACCAGTCACGTTGGATTAGAGCCCACCCCTAATCCACTCTGGCCTCATCTAACTAATAACATCTTCAAAATTCCTATTTCCAAAGAGAATCACATTCACAAGACCAGGGATGAAGATTTGAACACATCTTTTTGAGAACACAACTCAATCTACACCATCTACTTTAAAATACATTTTAAAGACAAGGCAATCAAGGGCCAGAATGGTGAAGCAAGACCAAGCTCACATCAAATTAAAAGTAGTTCAAAAATAGAACCCAGGTCTCCTGATTCTCAGGGTTTGCTGTATCCAAAACTTTTCTAGATCCTTCCTCAATGAGCATTTGTTCAAGATAATTATAAATATGATTTAGATAATCTCTTTTCCACTCACAAAACCATCAGAGCTCCCTGAGGCTCCTGCCTCTTCCATCTTACTGGAATACCCTTCCCTAAATGGTGCATCCCTTCGTCTTCTTCAAGTCTTTGCTCAAATGTCACCTTCTCAGTGAAGCAAACATTCCACTGACCACCCATTTACACTACCATATTCCCCATTGCCAGCACTCCTGATCCCTTTATCCCATTTCATTTTCTCATGGAACTTGTCTTCTAACATTTCACTTATTTGTTCACTCATTCACCCTGCATCCATCCATTCAATCATATAGCTGCCTTTATTAGAATCTAAGCTTCAGGAGGGCAGAAGTTTTTTTTTTCACTGATGTCTTTCCAGGTCAGAGAATAGCGCCTAGAACATAACAGGTACTCACTAAATATTTGTTGAATGAAAGAATAAAGAATTTTAAGTACCATTATGGAGAATTTTATGTATGGCGTTCTATCCTTCATAACTGCTACTCATTAACTGTTAACCTGGGCAATATTAGTAATTATATAGAGCATTCACAATGAGTATGGAATTGGTTTGAGCTATTACATATGAGTTTAAAGCACTATTAATAATGAAACAAGTTATTCTTATTCTAATTTGAACTCATTGAACTGTATTAAACAACTTCATAAAAGAGATAATTCCTGACTATTAAAAGCTCAGTATTGATGAGGGTTAGAACATGACTCTAAAGAGGACAAGTCATTAATTCAATCACTATATTGATTGGCTACCATTGAAAGGAAAAAAGGATATGTTTAAGAGCAACACAATGTCATCCTGATGACCTCAGTCAAAACACAAATTGAGTTCACTGAAGATACCAGGTGAGAGATCATAGGTGACTCAAATGTACAGAAAATAATTAAACATGCCTGCCCTATTGAATATTAAACAAACCTGCTAAATAATTCCATTTCTGAATGTTAAGTGCATTTAGGGACTGAACATTTAGTTCTTAAATGTCAACTATCCCAAAATAACTGTTTTGTTGTATTAACAAATAAATCAAGAAAATCAATACATTCCAATCATGGAACGGCCTCTAATAACTGTGAAAGCACAAATTAACTTGCCTTTCTGGTTCCCAAGGAATACCATTTCCTAAGACTGAGGTGTCCTAATTCACATCTTAGAAATTCAAATAATTCATGAATAAAATAAAAAACTATTTAGGGCTTAACTTTATCTAGTGTTAATAGAATCTTCTAACAATACCTTAACTCTAAATAAACACTGATGATTTTTATTTCCATTCTCTGCATTTATAAGGTGACCCATAATTATTCCTGTAAGGATTCTACTTTTAAGAATTTTTCAGAGATGCATGAAATTTCCAAAAAAACAGGCAAAGATGAATTTTTACAAATAATTTGTTTTCAAAAATTAAACCAACTAAGGAAAGAGCTGAATTTCCACTCATACAATGAGTAAGGTTACTGTTTTTTGGGGGTCTTATTTGGTGAAACTAAAATAAAGTGCCATTTATAAAACATTTGCAACTTTGCCTATAATCAACTGCAATAATAAGATACCAACTCAAAAAAATTCTTTTCATTTAAACCTCTTTTGTAATACTGCTTTTTAATAACCCTCATAATGGCCGAATTAAAGGACCCCAACTGAAATCATTCATCCCACATAAAACAAACATTGCTTTTTCTTCTTAACTTTGTTTCACAAGCTATATTATTTCCAGATGACGCTTGAGGGGACTACGGTTTCAAGAATTAGATGCTTAAATAGACAGCTGCTTTCTATTTGCCATGTAAATCAAGGATAAATCAAAAGAAAACTCTGAATAGTAGACTTATTTTCTTCCTATTAGGAACTTCGAAGTCAGGCAGAAAGGAAGAAAGAGAGGGAAAAACTATCAAGATGCTAGCATACAGAAAATGAAAACAAGAGTTTCTTACATAAATAAAAGGAAATTTGATGACATTTCAGGTAAAGATTTTTGTTTTGTTTTGTTTTAGATAAGTTGTAGGTTTACAGAAAAATCATGCATAAAATACAGGGTTCCCATATACCACCTTTTATTAACAACTTGTATTGATGAGGTACATTTGTCACAACTGATGAAAGCATAATTTTAATAACTGTACTATTAATTATAGTCCATGATTTATCTTAGGGTTCACTGTGCAGTACAGTTCCTTGGAATTTTTTTAAAAATTTTTACTCTAGTAACATATATATACAATCTAACATTTCTCCCTTTAACCACATTCAAATATATAATTCAGTGCAGTTATTTACATTCACAGTGTTGTGCCACACTCACTACCATTCATTACCAAAAATGTTTCCAGTGTCCCAATTATAAATTCTGTGTACTTTAAGTCTTAACTCCCTATGCCCTACTCCCTCCCTGTCTCCTGGTAAACTATATACTAGATTCTGACTCTATGAGTTGCTCATTCTAATTATTTCGTATCAGTGAGATCATCCAATATTTGTTCTTTCGTAGCTGGCTTATTTCACTCAACATGATGTCTTCAAGGTGAGAGGAGTTTTTATATTAGCTTTGCACAGCAGCAGGTAAGAATTTTTTTTATTGGAATAGGAAAGGGGGAAAAAAAAAGAAGCCATGATCACTTCTTTTTTTTAAACAAATCTAGCACACATTACTACTGAATTTAATATGCATGGCTTATTTTTTCTGTATTCTTTAAACTTGACTTGGAATTTAAATTAATCACTGCCAGATTTCAATTCAAATACATCCTATTTCCTTTTATAAGCCAGAAGAAAGAACATAAAAGTTTTTAAGTATTTTTGATAATTTTAAAACATCCTTAAAAAGAATATTCTACTATACAATATAAGAAGAGACAGAGCAAACTTGCTCTCCAAAAATAAAGAAAAGGCAATATTCTTCCCCTTAAATGAGATATGCTTTTTAAGAATGAATGGAATTTTTTAAAACAAAAATGAGTGTAGTCCTCCAACTAAATATTGTCTTTAGAATCATTCATCTTGAAAAATGCTGCCTTTTCTTAGAACATTTTCAGAACTCCTAGTTCAGAAGTGCATCTAAAGCCAAGTTATAATACAACCAAGAAAATCAGTTTTCTTACGTTGAAGTCAGGACTGGTTTTCAATTTGGAAAAAAAAAGCGTGTGTCGGGGGTGGAGCTTTGTTCACTTGCTACAGTTCTCCTTTCTCTCCTCTTGAGGTCCTTCTGTCTGACTCCCCAGAAGTAGCCACTGTGTCTTGTGCATTACTCCAGAAAAATTTAACACACATTTTCAAGCATTCATGTACATAACTTACACATTATATACATATAGTACCACAACCTAACTTTTTAAAAACTGATTTATGTATTATGGATATCTTTTCATATTAACCCATGTAGATTGACTTCATTTTTTAAAAAAATGGTTGCAGAATACTCTACTGGATGAATTTAAACTTTACCCAATCAATCCCCTATTGATAGTTAATTTGCTTATTTCTATTTTTTCCTCTTAAACAAGGCTAAAAACTACACACATCATTTTTTTTAATTAAATTCAGTTTTATTGAAATACATTCACACACCATACCATCATCCATGATATACAATCCATTGTCCACAGTATGATAACATAGTTATGCGTTCATAACCACAGTCTATCTCTGAACATTTTCCTTACATCAGAAAGAACCAGAACAAGATAAAAAATAAAAGTGAAAAAAAACACCCAAATCATCCCCCCATCCCACCCCATTTGTCCTTTAGTTTTTTACACACATCATTTTGTAATTGCAAATCTAATTGACTGTAGCACTTTCTAAATCAAACCACTGTTCAAGACATACATTTTCCTTCCTGAAAATATTAATTTTTTCAAAGTATAAAATTGATTTTTCTGCATTCACCCATTACGCGCCATAATGCCAGCCTTGTTGATATCCATCTGCTATTACATTGTTCAAAATAGTTCTTTTCATTCCAGTGCTTCAAGCACTATTTTTGGTAAGACAGCTTCATTGAGATATAATTCACATACCATATTAGTCACCCATTTAACGAGTACAAATCAATGGTTTTTAGTATATTCAAAGAGTTGTACAACCATCACCACAGTCTAATTTTAGAACATTCCATCATCCCAAAAGCAATCGCTCCCCATCCTGTTTTACACCACCAGCCCTAGACACCTTTCTCTCTAGATGAGATTTGCCTATTCTGGACATTTCATATAAATGGAATCATACCATTTTGCCTTTTATGACTGGCTTCTTTCACTTAGAAAATGTTTTTAAGGTCCATTCATGTTGAAGTATGTATTGGTACTTCATTTGTTATCAAACAGTATTCCATTGTATGGATATATCACATTTGGGTTGTTTCCATTTTTTGGCTATTATGAATAATGGTGCTATGAACATTCAAATTTTCGTGTGGGACATACGTTTTCAACTTTTTTGGGTATATATCTGGGTGTGGAGTTGCTGGATCATGTGGTAATTCTAATGCTTAACTTTTTGAGGAACTGCCAAACTGTTTTCCAAAGCAGCTGCACTATTTTATATCCCCACCATGAGGGTTTTTTTTTTTTTTTAATTAAATCTTCATTTTATTGAGATATATTCACATACCACGCAGTCATACAAAACAAATCGTACATTCGATTGTTCACAGTACCATTACATAGTTGTACATTCATCACCTAAATCAATCCCTGACACCCTCATTAGCACACACACAAAAATAACAAGAATAATAATTAGAGTGAAAAAGAGCAATTAAAGTAAAAAAGAACACTGGGTACCTTTCTCTGTCTGTTTGTTTCCTTCCCCTATTTTTCTACTCATCCATCCATAAACTAGACAAAGGGGAGTGTGGTCCTTATGGCTTTCCCAATCCCACTGTCACCCCTCATAACCTACATTTTTATACAATTGTCTTCGAGATTCATGGGTTCTGGGTTGTAGTTTGATAGTTTCAGGTATCCACCACCAGCTACCCCAATTCTTTAGAACCTAAAAAGGGTTGTTTAAATTGTGCATAAGAGTGCCCACCAGAGTGACCTCTCGGCTCCTTTCGGAATCTCTCTGCCACTGAAGCTTATTTCATTTCCTTTCACATCCCCCTTTTGGTCAAGAAGATGTTCTCGATCCCACGATGCCAGGTCTACATTCTTCCCTGAGAGTCATATTCCACGTTGCCAGGGAGATTCACTCCCCTGGGTGTCTGATCCCACGTAGGGGGGAGGGCAGTGATTTCACCTTTCAAGTTGGCTCAGCTAGAGAGACAGGGCCACATCTGAGCAACAAAGAGGCATTCGGGAGGAGGCTCTTAGGCACAAATATAGGGAGGCCTAGCCCCTCCTTTAAAGCAACTGTCTTCCCAAGGGTAAAACCTATGGTAGGGGGCTCAACCCATCAAATCACCAGTCCCCTATGTCTGTGGTCATGTTAGTAACCATCGAGGTGGGGTAGGCCAATACCCCTGCATTCTCCACAGGCTCCTCAAGGCGGCTCTACATATTTTTTTCCCTTTTTTTTTTTTTTAACTTTTTTTTTTCTTTTTTAAATCAACTGTATGAAAAAAAAAAAATACAATAAAAGAACATTTCAAAGAGACCATAACAAGGGAGTAAGAAAAAGACAACTAACCTAAGATAACTGCTTTACTTCCAACCTGTTCCTACTTTACCCCAAGAAAGTTACCTAATATAACGACATTTCTGTGAACTTGTTCCTACTATATCCATCAGAAATTAACAGACCATAGTCATTCCTGGGCATCCCCAGAACGTTAAATAGCTTATCTGTTCTTCTTGGATTATTGTTCCCCCTTCCTTAATTGCTCTCTATCGCTAGTTCCCCTACATTCTACATTATAAACCATTTGTTTTACATTTTTCAAAGTTCACATTAGTGGTAGCATATAATATTTCTCTTTTTGTGCCTGGCTTATTTCGCTCAGCATTATGTCTTCAAGGTTCATCCATGTTGTCATATGTTTCACGAGATCGTTCCTTCTTACTGCCATGTAGTATTCCATCGACTGTATATACCACATTTTATTTATCCACTCATCTGTTGAAGGACATTTGGGTTGTTTCCATCTCTTGGCAATTGTGAATAATGCTGCTATGAACATTGGCGTGCAGATATCTGTTCGTGTCACTGCTTTCCGATCTTCCGGGTATATACCGAGAAGTGCAATCGCTGGATCGAATGGTAACTCTATATCTAGTTTTCTAAGGAACTGCCAGACTGACTTCCAGAGTGGCTGAACCATTATACAGTCCCACCAACAATGAATAAGGGTTCCAATTTCTCCACATCCCCTCCAGCATTTGTAGTTTCCTGTTTGTTTAATGGCAGCCACTCTAATCGGTGTTAGATGGTATCACATTGTGGTCTTAATTTGCATCTCTCTAATAGCTAGTGAAGCTGAACATTTTTTCATGTGTTTCTTGGCCATTTGTATTTCCTCTTCAGAGAACTGTCTTTTCACATCTTTTGCCCATTTTATAATTGGGCTGTCTGTACTATTGTCATTGAGTTGTAGGATATCTTTATATATGCAAGATATCAGTCTTTTGTCAGATACACGGTTTCCAAAAATTTTTTCCCATTGAGTTGGCTGCCTCTTTACCTTTTTGAGAAATTCCTTTGAGGTGCAGAAACTTCTAAGCTTGAGGAGTTCCCATTTATCTATTTTTTCTTTTGTTGCTTGTGCTTTGGGTGTAAAGCCAAGGAAGTGGCTGCCTAATACAAGGTCTTGAAGATGTTTTCCTACATTATCTTCTAGGAGTTTTATGGTACTTTCTTTTATATTGAGATCTTTGGTCCATTTTGAGTTAATTTTTGTGTAGGGAGTGAGGTAGGGGTCCTCTTTCATTCTTTTGGATATGGATATCCAACTCTCCCAGCCCCATTTGTTGAAAAGACCATTATGACTCAGTTCAGTGACTTTGGGGGCCTTATCAAAGATCAGTCGGCCATAGATCTGAGGGTCTGTCTCTGAATTCTCAATTCGATTCCATTGATCTATATGTCTATCTTTGTGCCAGTACCATGCTGTTTTGGCAACTGTGGCTTTATAATAAGCTTCAAAGTCAGGGAGTGTAAGTCCTCCCACTTCGTTTTTCTTTTTTAGAGTGTCTTTAGCAATTCGAGGCATCTTCCCTTTCCAAATAAATTTGATAACTAGCTTTTCCAAGTCTGCAAAGTAGGTTGTTGGAATTTTGATTGGGATTGCATTGAATCTGTAGATGAGTTTGGGTAGAATTGACATCTTAATGACATTTAGTCTTCCTATCCATGAACATGGAATATTTTTTCCATCTTTTAAGGTCCCCTTCTATTTCTTTTAGTAGAGTTATGTAGTTTTCTTTGTATAGGTCTTTTACATCTTTGGTTAAGTTTATTCCTAAGTACTTGATTTTTTTAGTTGCTATTGAAAATTGTGTTTTTCTTGAGTGTCTCTTCAGTTCGTTCATTTCTAGCATATAGAAACATTACTGACTTATGTGCATTAATCTTGTATCCCGCTACTTTGCTAAATTTGTTTATTAGCTCTAGTAGCTGTATCGTCGATTTCTCAGGGTTTTCCAGATATAAGATCATATCATCTGCAAACAATGACAGTTTTACTTCTTCTTTTCCAATTTGGATGCCTTTTATTTCTTTGTCTTGCCGGATTGCCCTGGCTAGCACTTCCAGCACAATGTTGAATAACAGTGGTGACAGCGGGCATCCTTGTCTTGTTCCTGATCTTAGAGGGAAGGCTTTC
Organism: Choloepus didactylus; assembly: GCF_015220235.1. Classification (NCBI taxonomy): domain Eukaryota; kingdom Metazoa; phylum Chordata; class Mammalia; order Pilosa; family Megalonychidae; genus Choloepus; species Choloepus didactylus. The sequence goes on along the minus strand of NC_051322.1, from coordinate 31,499,442 downwards.
AGTCTCTCACCATCGAGTACTATGCTGACTGTGGGTTTTTCATATATGCTCTTTATCATATTGAGGAAGTTTCCTTCAATTCCTACCTTTTGAAGCATTTTTATCAAAAACGGATGTTGGATTTTGTCAAATGCTTTTTCAGCATCTATTGAGATGATCATTTGATTTTTCCCTTTCGAATTGTTAATGTGTTGTAATACATTGATTGATTTTCTTATCTTGAACCATCCTAGCATGCCTGGAATGAACCCCACTTGGTCATGGTGTATGATTTTTTTAATGTGTCTTTGGATTCGATTTGCAAGTATTTTGTTGAGGATTTTTGCATCTATATTCATTAGGGAGATTGGCCGGTAGTTTTCCTTTTTTGTAGCATCTTTGCCTGGTTTTGGTATTAGATTGATGTTAGCTTCATAAAATGAGTTAGGTAGTGTTCCATTTTCTTCAATGTTTTGAAAGAGTTTGAGTAAGATTGGTGTCAGTTCTTTCTGGAAAGTTTGGTAGAATTCCCCTGTGAAGCCATCTGGCCCTGGGCATTTACTTGTGGGAAGATTTTTGATGACTGATCGGATCTCTTTGCTTGTGATGGGTTGATTGAGGTCTTCTATTTCTTCTTTGGTCAGTCTAGGTTGTTCATATGTTTCCAGGAACTTGTCCATTTCCTCTTCATTATCCAGTTTGTTGCCATACAGTTGTTCATAATATCCTCTTATAATTTTTTTAATTTCTTCAGGATCTGCAGTTATGTCACCTTTTTCATTCATTATTTTGTTTATATGGGTCTTTTCTCTTTTTGATTTTGTCAGTCTAGCTAGGGGCTTGTCAATCTTGTTGATCTTCTCAAAGAACCAACTTTTGGTGATATTTATCCTCTCTATTGTTTTTTTGTTCTCTATGTCATTTATTTCTGCTTTAATCCTTGTTATTTCTTTTCTTCTACTTGGTTTAGGATTGGTTTGCTGTTCGTTTTCTAGCTTCTTCAGTTGATCCATTAGTTCTTTGATTTTGGCTCTTTCTTCCTTTTTAATATATGCGTTTAGTGCTATAAATTTCCCCCTCAGCACTGCTTTTGCTGCATCCCATAGGTTTTGGTATGTTGTGTTCTCATTTTCATTCGTCTCTATATATTTAGCAATTTCTCTTGCTATTTCTTCTTTAACCCACTGATTGTTTAGCAGTGTGTTGTTTAACCTCCAGGTATTTGTGAATTTTCTAAGTCTCTGATGGTTATTGACTTCTAATTGTATTCCATTGTGGTCAGAGAATGTGCTTTGAATAATTTCAATCTTTTTAAATTTATTGAGGCTTGTTTTGTGTCCCAGCATATGATCTATTCTGGAGAAAGTTCCGTGAGCACTAGAAAAGTATGTGTATCCTGGTGATTTGGGATGTAATGTCCTGTATATGTCTGTTAAATCTAATTCATTTATCAGATTGTTTAGGTTTTCAATTTCCTTATTGGTCTTCTGTCTGGTTGATCTATCTATAGGAGAGAGTGATGTGTTGAAGTCTCCCACAATTATTGTGGAAACATCAATTGCTTCCTTTAGTTTTGCCAGTGTTTCTCTCATGTATTTTGTGGCACCTTGATTGGGTGCATAGACATTTACAATTGTTATTTCTTCTTGTTGAATTGCCCCTTTTATTAGTATGTAGTGGCCTTCTTTGTCTCTCAAAACATCCCTGCATTTAAAGTCTATTTTATCTGAGATTAAGATTGCTACACCTGCTTTCTTTTGGCTGTAGCTTGCATGAAATATTTTTTTCCATCCTTTCACTTTCAATTTCTTTGTGTCCCTGTGTCTAAGATGAGTCTCTTGTATGCAACATACTGATGGTTCATTTTTTTTGATCCATTCTGCGAATCTATATCTTTTAATTGGGGAGTTTAATCCATTTACATTCAAAGTTATAACCGTGAAGGCATTTCTTGAATCAGCCATCTAATCCTTTGGTTTATGTTTGTCATATATATTTTTCCCCTTGCTCTATTAATATCCTCTATTGTACCCATACTGAATCTCTTTAGTACTGAACCTTTCTCCAAGTCTCTCTGTCCTTTCTTTGTTTCTCTGTCTGTAGGGCTCCCTTTAGTATCTCCAGTAGGGCAGGTCTCTTGTTAGCAAATTCTCTCAGCATTTGTTTATCTGTGAAAAATTTAAGCTCTCCCTCAAATTTGAAGGAGAGCTTTGCTGGATAAAGTATTCTTGGTTGGAAATTTTTCTCACTCAGAATTTTAAATATATCGTGCCACTGCCTTCTCGCCTCCATGGTGGCTGCCGAGTAGTCACTACTTAGTCTTATGCTGTTTCCTTTGTATGTGGTGAATTGCTTTTCTCTTGCTGCTTTCAGAACTTGCTCCTTCTCTTCCGTGTTTGACAGTGTGATCAGAATATGTCTCGGAGTGGGTTTATTTGGATTTATTCTATTTGGAGTTCGCTGAGCATTTATGATTTGTGTATTTATGTTGTTTAGAAGATTTGGGAAGTTTTCCCCAACAATTTCTTTGAATACTCTTCCTAGACCTTTACCCTTTTCTTCCCCTTCTGGAACACCAATGAGTCTTATATTCGGACGTTTTATATTATCTATCATATCCCTAAGGTCCGTTTCGATTTTTTCAATTTTTTTCCTCATTCTTTCTTTTATGCTTTCATTTTCCATTGTGTCATCTTCCAGGTCACTGATTTGTTGTTCAACTTCCTCTAGTCTTGTACTATGAGTGTCCAGAATCTTTTTAATTTGGTCAACAGTTTCTTTAATTTCCATAAGATCATCCATTTTTTTATTTAGTCTTGCAATGTCTTCTTTATGCTCTTCTAGGGTCTTCTTGATATCCTTTGTATCCCGTACTATGGTCTCATTGTTCATCTTTAGTTCTTTGAGTAGCTGCTCTAGGTGCTGTGTCTCTTCCGATCTTTTGATTTGGGTGTTTGGGCTTGGGTTATCCATATCGTCTGTTTTTTTCATATGCTTTATAATTTTCTGTTGGTTTTGGCCTCTTGGCATTTGCTGAACTTGATAGGGTTCTTTTAGGATTTGCAGACCAACTGAAGTCCTTATCTCTAATTTATCAGATCTACAGCTTCGTGGAGTACACTTTCTCTAACTAACCAGCAGGTGGCGTCCACGAGCCACCTGTTCTCCACAAGCCAGTTCTCCCCTGCTTTGCCTTTGTGGTGAGTGGGGGAGGGAGTCTTGTGGGGTCCAATTGGTGTACCAAGCTTGCGTGTGTAGTTGGTGTTGCCCGCCCTGTATATGGGGCGTGTTTCTGGGCAGTCAAGGAGGGGGGTGGCTCTAACAATCAAATCTCCCTGGTGATCCTGGAGTTTTAAAGCTGCTGCAATAGTCTAATCCTTCAGTTCTGTCCTGCCACAGTTTGTCTCTGCCACTGACCCACAAGTCCTTGGTATTGGAGTATGGCTCCTGAGACTTGCAAGTGGGTCCCTCTTCAAGGCCGTGCACCCACTGGTTCTCTTTTGAGGGATGACTGTGCTATGTCACAGGTGAGTGCTGTCCTCCCAGGGCGGTTCTGGGCTGCTGGGCTGTGTAGGGAGGCTCCCAGTCTGCTGAAATGATGGCTGAATGGGGCTTTGTTAATTCACACTGCTCCACCTTCCCAACTCTGGGACAATCAGCTGAGGTAGCAGGGAAGGCTAATATCCACGCCCAGTTTTGTGGTGTGTGCCTGTTATCTGAAGCACTTCAGTCACACTGGGTTGTCTGGGGCAGCTCTGGGCTATGGGGCTGGCGATGGGCAGGAGTGTTTCCTGTCCACCAGGATGATGGCTGTGAGCGGACACCCCTCTTTTCTTGGGAAGTTGTGGTGTTTAGTGAATTTTCTCAGCCACTGGATTATTGCCTTTTGTCTCAGAGCTCTCTTAGTTCTGCTCTTGTCTTGACCTGCCCAAATTGCAAGTCTTTGAAGTTTTCTGTATTGGGCTTCTTAGAGTAATTGTTTTAGAAAAAGAAAAAAGGATTAAAAAAAAAAAAAAAAGGGCCCTCCTCACAGATCTAATGGGTTATTGAAATGCTAAGAGAGAAAGCAATTAGGGCCATTAAGGAAAGGTCCACAGGGCAGAGAGATCAGGTGTTCTTCAGGATTTGCATATGAGCCTCAGGGCCTGAGCTCTGCCCTTCCCCTTTCTATGTTCACCAGAACTCCAAAAATCCTCCGCTTTTATTTTGGAGTTTTTCGTGCTGTTTTTTTTCTATGCCTGTCTCCTCTCTGCTGGGCTGGCTGCTCTCAGATTCTCTGGTATCTGGTCTCAGTCTATCTATGGTTGGAGTTTGGATCAGTAGAATGAGTTTCCGATAAGAGCTGCCACTGCAGTTCTCCCTTCTCCTTCCCGGAGCTGACAGCCCCTCCTCCCATGGGACTGAGCCTGGCAGGGAGGGGTGTGGGACCCCTGGCCACAAAAACTTACAGATTTTGCTGATCTCAGCAGTTCCACATTTTCATGAGTGTTGTATGAAGTATGTCCAAAGTCAGACTGCTCTGTGGTGTCCAGTCCACGCAGTTCCTGGCTTTCTACCTACTTTCCTGGAGGAGTAACTAAAACATACAGCTCACTAGTCCGCCATCTTGCCCCGCCTCCCATGAGGCTTTTAATTTCTCCATACCTTCACCAACACGTTTTTATCTGCCTTTTTGATTATAGTCAACCTAGTGGATAGTATCTCATTATAGTTTTGATTTGTATTTCCCTAATGGATAAATACATTGAGAATTCTTTCATGTGCTTATTGGCTATCCGTATGTCTTCTTTTAAGAAACGTCTACTTGGACCTTTTGCCCATTTTTTTTTTTAATGCAGTAAAAGCTTTATTGCTCACTTTTGTCACAATCCAATAGGATGTTTAGTAGGCCTTCCATGAGATGACTCAGAGGCCCAGCTAGGCCTAGCCATTTTCTGGGGCTTCGGAGACCCCCACCGGATCCTCTACATCTGGCTAGCAGAAGATAAGGGAAGAGAAGTATGGAAGATGGCCCAGTGATGATAACACTTGCAGCTCCATTCCTCTAATCAGAGCTAGTCATGTGGTCTCCCTTTAGACACAGGAGTGTCTATTATGTGTCTATGGAGAGGAAATGGATTTGGTGAGCACCCGGCTAGTCTCTGCCCCACACTAAGTCTAGCAGGGTGCCTGGCTCATGCTTGGGCAAGGTGATTAGGGGAAAGGTGACCGGTGGCTTGCCAACATGACCCACCGCTTTGATCCTGGTGTTCACTTTGGTTTGGCTCATCCCTGGGATTCCAGGACATGCTCAGCCCTGGTAAATGCAAGACCAGGCAGCATCTTAGGAAATGGGGGCCTATACTGGAAGTTCAGATCCACTCTCCAATGCCAAATCACTACCCAAATGTTCCCAGGCACAGGAGAAACCCCTGCTGAGGGTGCTGCTTGGCTGTGACCAGTAATGGTGGCCCTTGTTACTCCTCAGTCTCCATCTGCTGATGTGGCATGTTTTCTCCTCCTGCAGGAAGCCCTTCCCATCACCAGAGGGCGCAGAGACATCTCATCCTCTGAACTAACACCTATGGTCCCAGAATGCCTCTCCCATAGATGGGCAGCATAGCGTAATTATAATAGCTGACACTTTAGTTTAAACACTTACTGTGTGCCAAAGGTCCCACTTGGCCTCATTCATTTAATCTTCACAGCAACCTCGGGTGGTAGGTTCTACTTCTATACTGTAGAGGTACAGAGAAGCAAAATGACCTGCCTAAGGTCATCCAGCTCACAACTACAGAACTAGATTACAAAATATGATATTTGCCTATTTTTTAAAAACTAGGATATCTTACTAGGTTGTCTTTTTATTATTGAGCTGTAAGAGTTCTTTATATATTCTGGATATTAAACCCTTATCAGGTAAATGATTTGCAAATATTTCCTCCCATTCTGTGGGTTTTCTTTTTACTTCCCTTGATAGTATCCTTTGAAACAAAAAAGTTTTTAATTTTGATGATGCTCAATTTATCTATCTTTTCTTTTGTTGATTGTGTTTTTGGTGTCATCAAGAACTGTTGCCTAACCCAAAGTCACAAAGATTTACTCCTACATTTTCTTCTAAGAGTGTTACAGTTTTATTTTACCTTTTAACCTTATAGTTTTAGTTTATAGTTTAAGCTCTTACATTTAGGTCTGTAGTCCAGTTTTAGTTAGTTTCTATGTATGGTGTGAGGAAGGGATGACAGATTCTTGAGCACTTATTATGTGCCAAACCCTGTGCAGGTCATAAGAAACCCAGTGGCAATGATGCTCTATCTTTTTTCACTTATATTCCTTTGTTCAAGAAGCATCCCCTGGAATGCTTTTGTTCCTTAATCTCTCCTTTTCAAAATACCATCCAGTTCAGATTTCAGCTCCTTTCAATGAAGACATCCACAATCCGTCCCTTGGTGCCTAAAATAGTTTTCTCCCTCTTTTGACATCCCACACACTTGGTTATAGCTCTGTTACAGAATTTGTTATATGTTGAACTGTATTTTAGTAATGGAACTTCAAACTAGTCTCTTAGATTCCTTGCAGGTAGGGACTATGCTTTATTCATCCTTACTGTCACAGCATGTAATTCTAAAACAATATTCTGATTAATATCACCATCATTAAAACTAATACATATAAATGCATGCAAAGCCAACATCCAAAAGTAAATGTTTTAAAGGTGATAATATCTCAAAATAACAGTTTTAAACAGTGACAACTTTCATAATTTCAAACTTCTTGATTATGGCAGCATATCCAAAATAATTGCTCACATGTTATGTGAACTTTAAGTTCTGTATCCTGGCCTTTAAATCCTCTGGAAAAGTCTATAAGGACAGTCCCATCAAGAACTAATATAATGAAACACAAAGAGTAATACGTATGTGTGTTTTTGTATGTGTTTCTGTCTCTGTGCATGTGAGAGAAGAGGCTTTCAACACTAGGTCAGTAAAGGCACAATCATTACACAAAACAAACAGCTGAAGAATTTTCAATGTTACCTATCCATCTATTATGGAGTCAAAAGAATTTGCAATTTGAGTTAAAGAGTAAGCATGAACAAGGAATCTTAAAAATAGAAGGACCTAAAATGACTGGAAGGAAAAGACAGAAAAATACCTGAACAAAAATTTTCTCTTCATTATGGAATCAGGTCAGAATATCCTGCAATACATTTCTGAAGACACTAAATGTCTAACCACAGATATAAAACTTATAAATCAGAGCTAAAAGATTATTAATAGGAGTTATCTATTTGAAAGGTGAGTCAAAAGACATATTCCAGAGTGATCAATAATCTTAGAATTCCTTATAGAATGATAATGATAAGCAATCATGATTTAATCAAAATAAATTTCAGATAGATGGTCTTTGCTCTTTAGGAAGTTACAATTTAAGACAGCAAACTATTAGATGAAGTAGATGTTGAACAACCTGCTTCACTTGAATTGAACAAAAAAAAAATGCTGCCATAACCTGTTGAATATGAAAATTAATTTAAAGATCACACATAAATAACATAGGAAGTAAATTTAATTATTTAGCTTAAAAATTACCTGTGTACACTATGTGTTACAAACTATTAGTTTTTCCCTAAGAAAATGGTCAAACAACTCTGTCACACCAACATGATTTAAGTAAAAGACTCTTTCAGTTTAGGATACCTGTCAGAGAGTGCAGGTGTGCTGAGTGGGGCTTCATCCTCATCAATTAATTAATTAATATTTAGTCTACTTTTTTTCTGCTTAAGCTATGAAAGTCTGTATTTTCCCTCTCTTACAGTCTCTCCCAGTTTAATCTAACTGGGAGAAAGAATAATAACACAAATCAAACAATTATAGAAAAAATATAAAAAAGACATATATTTAATTGTTCTGTGTGTGTAGGTATGTGTGTCTTAGATCATATTAACCAAGGTTTTCAAACATTTTCGTCTCAAGACGCCTTTATATTCTTTAAAAATTACTGGCATCTTCAAAAAACTATGTTTATGTGGATTATATATATTGGTACTTACTATATTAGAAATTAATACTGAGAAAAATTGTAAAACACAAGAATATGTAAGTACACATTCTATTAGCTGTCAGAGCAAAGATGTCATCACTTATCATGTAGCCTGTGGACATTTGTGAGTGCAAGAAAGTAAATAATAAGACTTTGAGAACCACTGGAATATGTATACATACAGGTGGGTAGCATTAGGCTTGCTTAGCAAGTCAACAATAAATGCTTAGCTACTGTTCATATTTCCGCTGATTCTTCTAATTTTGGCTCCTTATTCTTTTTTTCCAGGCTGTTTTTGGCTTGTGCCTTTGCATTTGTATCTAGAGTGAAAAATAGGGTCAGACCTACAGAAAGGTGAAAATACTTTTTGATGACCAGCAGTCAATATAATTTAGTTCCCATGGTTCCATCTAGAATAAAAGATTTTTCTCACCTCCAAAAGTTGCTAAGATGATTGTTAGAAATCAGGGAAATAAAGCTTATATGACATTGTGACAATATTCATAAATATTTAAAACCCAAGGTTATAGCTTAAAAAGCAACTATAACTCATTTATTACCTTTGTTTCATTTTCTATATTCAGGTTTTGCTGTGTATGACCAAAGTCGTTTGAGAAGTTAATTCATATTTTAAAAATCTGATGAAAGAGTCTCCTCTAATAACTCTCTCCTGTGCCTTTAATCTCTGAATTAAATTTCATAAAAACTCTGATACAGAAACAACAAAGCACGGCCAAGTCAACTAAACTTTATTTGCTTTCCTAAACACCTTTATTGCCTCTGTGCTGGTTGAAGAAGCAGTTATCACTCTCTCTAGAGAGTATTCTCGTGCTCTGCAGAGGACTTTAGTGCCATTTTTGTTTTATTCCCCCTTAAGCAGCCAGGGAAGTTTCGTCATTATCTAGAAGTTGGTTGAAGGTTTCAGGTTTCCCTTGAGATATTCAGACAAACATGGTCGCACTGAAGTACTAATACTAATGTTTTTGTAACTTGCTGTTTGCTTTTTATGTTGTTACTCTACTGACGTGATTATACAGTATAACAAGGATAAACATTTTCTTAATAAACTCAGAAGCCTCTAGGTAGATGGAAAGTACTCTATGTACTACAGTGAGAAGAAAAACATATCCTTATTTTTAAGCACTTATTCAAACTCTTTGCTAATATAATCCATTCAATCCTGGAGTGGAAAGTTGCATCTGGGAATGCACTGTAGCATGAAGACCTTTTCATTTTCCCTTTCCATCTTTTACAAACAAGTTGTTTAAAGCATTAGAAGGACTCAAAGACCCTTAACTGTAATTTCTGGGGAAGAAAAAGGGAGGAACATATTTTATCTTCCCAGTTAATGACAATTTGCAAATCACTTATATATAGAAGTCTTTGGAGCAACAGGAATACCAACCAATAGAACAGCGAGTCATCATGAGGGAAGACCATGCTGCAGTGCTTACTTTTACTACTGTTTTCTTTAATCACCTTTCAGATCAGTGGCAGGAGGAATGATTTACAGTTATCATCACTGCTCCTGAATCAGTGATAACCACCCTCTTCAATTATCTCTGAGGAAAGGCAGCAAAATTCAAATACATAAACCCATTTGGAAAACGTTGTGATTTGCAAAATCTCAAACACACAAACGTAAAAATAAGGAGATGAATGACATATTCCAAATGGAATTTTTCCAGTATCTCTAGAAGCAGATGCTCTAAGAAATTCATTTGTGCTTGTGAAAATTTTATGCAAGAAAACTAAAAACTATGAAGAGCAGTAACATAACTCACATACATGTTACTAATTCGAACTTAGGCACTGTCTTTTTATTGACTGATACTCCCACGATAGTAAAAAAAGTATTAAGCATGACCCATTTTCTCAAAGAAATATCAATTTGATGGATCTGTGAACAGGGAGAATGCTGCTCGTGCACCCCCAGGATTATATGAATTTAATACATTTTTTTTGGAAGCAATGACACAGGAATACTAGATAAATCAAATAAGTGTATTAAAATAATAAAACATTTACAGATGAATCAAATTCAAATTCTTAATAAATTTCCCACTGCCACCCTGGCCCCAACCAAGGTTTCCAGGGAGAAATTGGAAAGAATTTTTTTCTTAAAACCAGTCATACAGTGTGATTGTGAAGACCTTGTGGATCACACCCCCTTTATCTAGTGTATGGATGAGTGGAGGAATGGGGATAAAAACTAAAGGACAAATGGGGTGGGATGGGGGGATGATTTGGGTGTTCTTTTTTCACTTTTATTTTTTATTCTTGTTCTGGTTCTTTCTGATGTAAGGAAAATGTTCAGAGATAGATTGTGGTGATGAACGCATAACTATGTTATACTGTGGACAGTGGATTGTATATCATGGATGATTGTATGGTGTGTGAATGTATTTCAATAAAACTGAATTTAATTAAAAAAAAAAGAAAAGAAAAGAAAAGAAAACCAGTCATAGTAAATGTAGAATTAAGTGTGCTGTTACACTAATTTTTTTTTTTAAAGTTCAGAATATTCAACTAGGAGGAAAATCTTAAAAGATACTTCTTTTAGAGAGAGAGAGAAGTTCTTTGGAATCATAAACTTAACACTTTAATGGGATAACAGAACATAACGCTTACGCATACATGCGCACACACACACACGCTAAACAAAAGGGAAGAAAAATAGCCCCAGTCATGTTGTGGCTGCACAGAGCTATCTTTGTTTATCAGCGACTGATATCCGGACTGGGTGCTGTTCCCACAGTCTCCTATCAGCAGAAAGATTTAGAAATGAAACAAACCACAGGAAACAAGCAAAACAACTCTCCAGCTGTCTGGTATGCATCACCACTTCAAACACAGAATTAAAAATTCTTTAATCAAGTTTCTAAGCATAAGCCCACTAAGTTGTTGTCTGGTGACTTAGAGAAGTCCTTAATAGAACTTGATGACCTTCTTCAATGATTTATGACACGATAATTTTTAGCATTCTCGGTGAGGCCATGTTCCAAAACATAAGAAATGTCACAGATAGTGACACTGCCCAAAAGGGGCTCATAATGCTTTCTCCTTCCTATTATTATATAATGCTCTCCCAGTGCTGCTTCTAGTCTACTTGATCACCTTCCTTTCTGGCAGGAAGAATGAGCGCTTCATCTTTAAAGTGGCTGAAACAAGCCACCCGGTCCTGCTGTTCTCTTCTAACCACGGCTCACTAGAGCAGGTGGCACACTACCCAGAGCGGAGCCAACTACACTCTCTTTCCCAGGAATTGAGAATTAGAACCTCAAGACTCTGCTCTGTTAGCTAAAGGCACTAAACTCAAAAGGACATGTTATGGGGGAAGGGGAAGAGTTGGGGTTGCTATTTTAGGTCCAAGTGAGCTGATGAGCAAAAAGAGAAACTTGGCCTAGAGAAAGTAGCGTAAGAATTAAACTTAAGCAGAAAGAAGCAGAGGCCAGAAACTAAATGGCCCCAGAAAGACAGAATATTCTTGAATCCATTGCCTTGTCAATTTCAGGTTCCAGGTGTACCTCCTTTCAGAGAGAAACCTTGGCACATTTCCTGTGAAACCTCTTCTTTTGTTTGGTGGAATTAGTTTGAGTGGGTTTACTGACTTAGAGAATAAGATCCCTAATTATTAACAACTGTTGGTTTGGGGTTGATTTTCTTTAACCACTTGTTAATCATCATTTGAAATTTTTTCTCTCAGTTTGAGACATGCCACTCCTTTATTTGAGAATTTCAAGGTTTCTCAGGCATCAAAAGGGCAGTCATATTTTGAGAGAGGGGTTTGTCATTCATCAATTTAACAATGAGGAGAAATCTTTTTATTAACAATGTAAGGTAGCTACTTACATAATCTGGAAGAGGAACATCATTGGAACTCAGCGAACCCCTCAAGGACTGTGTGGCTTGTTCCAGAACTTTGTTGTGTTTTTTAGACAGCAAAGAAAACAAACTGAAAAACAAGCAAAAAACTCAACTATATTAAAAGAACTAAATGCCTTCTTTTCTGTGTCTTAATTGGAAATTATATAGTTCCACAGCATGTCAATTATTCTAAAATATACTGCAAGTAACCACGATTCTGTTTTCATGCTTGTGTTAACAGCAGGATTAACAATACTATCATGTAACAAAAAATGGAGTTACGAGGATGTTTATAAATGTTCTTAAAATTTTTTTGACAGCTTAAAACATGGGAGAAATGTATAAAAGATTACTATAATGGAAAGAACTGTGGAAAGATTTTTAAAATCTGGGATATGGACTGACTTTCCAACTAATGGTATAATCTATTACAAGTCACTTGTAATAGATTGAGCTTATTGTATCTCAATTTTCTCATAAGTGTGCTGCATTAGATTATTTTTCTAGTATAAAGTATGATTTTTTATTATAGCTTTATATCCTTATTTCTAAAAAAGGAATGACTTTAAATATATGTTTACAAGATTTCTGCTTCTGCTGAGGATGAATTAACCTGATACTAGACATACCCTCCAGTTGTGAACAAAAAAACTGGACAAAACACATGAAACAACTGTTTTAAGATGTTACACACTGTCTGAAATGCAGGATTATGATCCCTAAAAGAAGGGAAATATACATGAGCCCCTGTGCTGGTTTGAATCTGTTATGTACCCCAGAAAAGGCTATATTCTTTTAATCCAATCTTGTGGAGGCAGACCTATTGTGGGTGGGATCTTTTGATTAGGTTGTTTCCATGGAGATGTGACCCCACCCATTCAAGGTGGGTCTTAATCCCCTTGCTGGCGAGTCCTCTATAAGAGGATAAAAGGCAGAGACATTTTGGAGCTCAGAGTTGCTTAGAGAGAAAATGCCCAGAGACATTTGGAGACAACCACTGGCACCAGAAGCCAAGAGAAGAAGGACCAGCAGATGTGGCCACATGTCTTCCCATGTGACAGAGGAACCCCGGATGCCATCAGCCTTTCATCTGAGGAGGTATCTACCTATTGAATCCTTAATTTGGACAGTTTCATGGCTGTGGAACTGCAATTTTGTAACTAATAAATCCCCATTGAAAAAGCCAGCCCATTTCTGGTATATTGCATTCCGGCAGTTTTAGCAAAGTGAGTTGCTGCCTAGAAAAACAGGCAAGACTTCAGCTGAGAAACATGGGACCCAAACAGTACACAGCAGTGTTGTGCTAAGATGAGAAGACAAAGACATTTATTTGGGGCTGCTACAGCAGCTAGAATTTGCAGGGCAGAATACTAGAGAGGAGTGAATTCCAGGAAAGGAGCTCCAGAAATCTGCACAAATATCTTCTTGAGTCATTGGCTAAATATTAAGCAGCACTGTGTACCGCAAGATCCCACAAAGCATGATAGTGAACAAATATGCAGGAGTTGTGAACTGAACATGATGAGACACTATAAGGAGTTTTTAAAGTCAGGACATATGTGAACACAGATAGTTTTAAAACTTCCTTTTCAGTCTGGATTTTTCTTCCCCCCTTTTCCTGACTTCCTGCAGTGGCTAGGACCTCCGGAACAATGAATAAATGTGAGATTGGACATTCTTGCCACGTTGCTGATCTTAGGGAGAAAGTATTCAGTCCTTTATGATTAGGTACGATTTTTTCATAAGATGCCTTTTATCAGATTGAAGAAGATCCCCTCTCCTCATAGTTAACTGAAAGTTTATTATTTTCATAGATGCCCTTTATCGGGTTGAGGAAGTACCCCTCTACTCCCAGTTAACTCAGTTTCTTATCATACATAGGTGTTAAATTGTGTCAAATGTTTTTTCTGCACCTAAGATGATGTTATGGGTTTCTTTTGAAGTCTACTGATATTATGAATTGTATGGAATTTAATTGACTACGGAATGGTAAACCAACCTTGCATTCCTAGGACAGATGTGACTGGTTATCTTTTATATGCTATGAGGAGGAAAACAGTAAGAATGGTGGTGGATTATCACTTGAGAATGTAGGCTATGACATTTGTAATCTTCTGTATTTATTAACTAATTTAATATACAACATGCTTAATGAAGACAGTATTACCATTATTTTCACATTACACATAAAAGAAACTAAGGCATAAAGAGGTGAATTAACTTGCCAGTGATACAACTGCTAAGTGGAAGAGCTAGAATTTGCACTGTGGAAACGTGATTCCAGACCCTAAACTCATAAGTACTTATTATCTCTTATCTGAGGAATTATTTTATTAATTATGGTAGCTATTTTTTTTTTTTTTTTCTGCCCAGCAAGCTTCACTCCACCCTCTTCTTTTAGGATTAGAACCTACTCTACTGAAAAAAGTGAGTTCATGACACAGACTATGTCAATTATACTGTGCCACTCCACAGGTCACGCACACTGATCTGTGGACATATGTTCTAAGTTGAGCCAGCTGGAAACCATCCCTGGGATTTTTCTTACTAGGAATAGTGGAAAAGACTGCTTTCCTCTCTGGTCAGAATATTAGAAAGATGTAATTCTGGAGGTGCCTATGATCATGGTTCAGCTTCCTGGAGGAAACCCATATGCAATAGGAGAGAATGAACTCATGCTTGGACCACAGCAGAGAAAGACAGACAAGAGAGAGAGAAAGAGACTGTGTGTGTGTGTGTGTCCTGGAGGTTCTGACTCTCAAGCCCCTGAAGTTCCCGCGCTTTTTCTGCGAGCTATTAGCATCCTTCAGGCAAATCTTTCCTTTTTGACACAGGTTAGCGTCAGGCGTGGCTTAGTCCACCTTGAAGTTCTTTGCTCAAATGTCATTACTTCTCTGAAGGTTACCATAATCACCCTAGTTAAAATAACAGCCCTACCCTGGCATGTTCCTTTATCCTTCCTCTGCTTTATTTTCTCCCATAATACTTACCACTTTCTAAAATACTATATAGTATTCTGATATATTTTTATTGTCTGTTTCCACCCACTAGAACAGAAGCTGGCAAACTACAACCTGCAGACTAAATCCAGCCCACCACCTGTTTGCATAAATAAAGTTTTATTGGAACACAGGCATGCCCCTTCACTCTTGTATTGTGTATGGCTGATTTTATGCTACAATGTCAGAGCTGAGTAGTTGTGACAGAGACCATGTGACATGCAAGGACTAAAATATTTATGATCCAGCCTTTTAGAGAAAAAGTTTGCCAACCTCCGAACTAGCATGAAAGCTCCATGATGGCAGGGACTTTTCAGCTCTTTGGTTCATCACTCTATTCCCAGTGCCTAAAACAATGATTGGTGCAGAAGAGGTACTTAATATCATTCACTGAATAAAATGCAAAGGAGAAATTCCCTGATTTAAAAATTTTAAAGTTTATCTAGTTTCTGATTTAAGTTAAATACCTTATATTTTTATGGCCAGAAAATTACCTCTTCTCTACCCTGTTACTACATTAGCAACAACAACAACAAACAAGCATTTTCGCCCACTTACCTAGAAATACAACGATTATTGATCAAATTCTAAACCTAGAAATTCTGAGCCAATTTTTTTATTAGAGCAGTTGTAGATTTACAGAAAAATCATGCAGAATGTACAGAGTTCCTATATATGCACCCCCTCTCCCCAATTTTCCCTATTATTAACTTTTTGATTAGTGTGGTAGCTTGCTTACAACTGACGAAACAATTTTATTATACCATTAACTATAGTATAATTATATTATAATTAACTATAGTCCACAGAGCTCACTCTTTGTATTGTACAGTTCTATGTGTTAAAAATTTTTCAGTTTGTAATTAAGTGTGAATGAATGGAATCTAGCCCAAAAGGCTTCTACCTGTTAGTAGATATTCTCCCCACTCAATCTGGAAATAGATGCTTCTCAGATTATTAGTGTACTCAAAAAAAAAAAAAAATACACTGAACTAACAATTGGTAGACCTGAATTGGAGAGTTATATCTGACACCAACTTTATTGGTCTCTATTCCCAGATTAGTCTATAGAACTCTGTGAAGCCTGGGGCTATGTCTACCTGTTTACTCATGTATCCCTTACACAGGATAAGCACTCAATAAATATTCAATTAAGTAAGTAAAGAAAGCATGTCATGTTTAAGATAAGGTTAAATTACACAAAAAATTTTCTATCATATATACATGTACTTTTTTTCTTACTTGTATTTTTCCTATCTATATTCACATACCCTTATACACAGATTTTTATGAGAAACAAAGGAGATTTTAGAGGCTACACAAACGATAACTTGAACATGTTAAGCATACTGTATTGATACATGAAAATGGACTCAGTGTCTAGTCCTAAGTACCCAAAGGCCAAGAACAATATAACAGAGAACCAGATTCTTCCACATTCTAAAGGGAACTGCTAAGACCACACACAGAAGACTGTAAAAAACTAAGTTCTGCCACATGTCCCATTACTTGACTCAAGTGTATAAAAAAGTTAAGGTGAAAGCATATAGGAGAATGGGAAATTATTCTGAAAGAGATAATGAAGGGTGGTGGTATTTACCTTACCTTCACTCATGGGTGGGAGGAGGATATTCTCCTTTACCTTAAACTAAGACAGGGGCTTTAAACGAACCATTAGAATTACTTACAAGACAAGTATCCCTTGGTGTCTAGAAGACAGAGGAGCTAGGAGCTGACTCATCATGTGAAATCTAAAGTTGAGGAACTGGCTAGGGCTGCCCCTGTCCAAGAGCGGAGTGAAGTGAAGGCACCTTTGAGAGCTACCTGTCTTTTTCTGTTGGTGGGGTGTTGATTGTTTCTCATGGACCAGATGTAGGCCCTGTCTTAGGGGACTGTCCTGGAGTCCCAAGAGGACTATCTGCAGGGGTTTTGAAGTCCCAGTAGAGGATAGACTGTTGGAAGTCTAGTGGCTAAGGGGAAATTATTAAGTGTCCAGCCTGAAGAGAGGTACTGTCTCTGTCAAAATACCTACTGGAAGATCTCTTGGACATCTGCAAATGTGCTGACAAAAAGTCCACTTTGAACAGCTATTATAACCAGACAGCACCAATGTTATATGAGAAGTGCACTCATCTATCAGACTGTGCCTTTTCTCTCTAACCCTTTTTATCCATGAACCTACTGCTGGAGAGGTCACAGACAGCAGACGTGGAAGTGGACAGGAAGGGACATGGAAAGGGAAAAGATGCTGAACAAATCTTATTCCTCTAATGCAGGCTCTCTAGCCTGAAGCAGCCTGAGCTGGGAGAGGGGAACAGAGAAGAGTTCAGAATTTTGATTGATTATTACTCTGAACTGCAGAAACTTAACAATTATTCTGGATGGAAAATTCTAACTCCTGATATGAGACATTTCCTTTGACTGAAAGGGACTAAAAAGGCTACAGATCTGCCCAAAGATTTTATCCTGGGGCAGGAGAAGAGTGAATCCAGAAACCAAGTTTAGTAGGGTATTGGCAAAAGTTGCTTCCTCATTTTATGCAATGGGTCTAGTTCATTCAATACGTAGTTAGAATATTTCATAAAAGCAAAATATTCTGAAGGACAGAAAACAAGTGACAAAAAGGGAAGAATTACCAATAATGCCAATGAGATAAAGGACTGTGATATTCTACTTTCATTCCTTTTCCCACTTCTTCAAAGCAGATCTAGACAGAATAAATGACCAACCTTTAATACTTTCCATCCAGAAAAGTGGAATGCACAAAAATAATTAAGACATATTTCTGATCCTCATTGTTAATAAGGCTTAATGAAAATTAGTCCTGTTTTCAAATAATTTCAATTTATTACTAATGGATTGAAATAATCACAACCAGTCTCCAATTACTAATAGGTATGTTTCAAAAGTTCATAAATAAATTGGGTGTTTTTGAACTCTTTTTTTCAGAAACAATGCTTTACAGTTTTTTTATTGAATAAAAATTGTAAAGCATCTGAAAAATAAGACTCATTATTGCATTTTAATGATAACTACACTGTAAGAGAGTTTCTATAGGACAAATGCAATTCAAAATTTAATTTATCTCATTAGAATATATATTCTCACGGTGGACAGGCACTTGTACGTACGAACTATTTCTGAGTATGAGTAAGTTGCTAACTAAAAACGGCATCTGCAATTGCATAAAATAAATTCTTTAGATCAGTTATTCTCCAAATATTTTTTGAAACGCGAGAAAAGGGCAAAAGGACCCAAATTTACAGTTCCCTAACCTCTTGGTTTATATAAGTTATTCATAAGACTGTACATCAAAAATTGTATGTGTATTCTTTTTTAAAATTACCTTTAAAAAGGCCAACGAAAAGTCTTATAAATGTTATGCCTATCAAATATCCCAAACAAGACTCAAACAAGCAAAAAAAAAAAAAAGTAGTATGAAAAGTAATGTGACCTGTGATTTTGCAGCTGGGAAATAGAATAGCTTATAACCATAGGGAACATGGGTAAAATAAACAGATTTTTTTTCCATGTGAGAGAGTACAATATGTAATGTTAGTGGGTTTTGTGGCAACAAGGATATCATCTATGAATTGTAAATTCTTCTTAAATTTAAACTCTTTTAGTAAGAGTCTGTCTTTGTAAATCAAAGAATTTAAAAAGGTTTAAAATGAACAAATGCTTGTCCTGATAAATTAGTAATTACATTTCCATCACTTTCAGAGCAATTCAATCCTTGCTGGTAGGTCTGAAAATATATTTATATGTAATTTCCTTTGAAATGACATAAGGTACCAATAAAATATTTTAAAGAGCAATAATAGGAGGTAGGAGAGTGGGGTTTGAGGCTTGCTCTATCAGATAATCAAACAGTAAAATGAATTAAACATTGTGTTATTGGCATAAGAACAGATAAATAAGTCAACAGAACAGATTATGATTGAGAAATGCACTCGTATCAGTGGTGAAAGCTTGAACTATTTAAAAAGTTCATTATGTTGAGTGAAGTTAGCCAGAAACAAAAGGACAGATTCTGTATGGTCTCACTAATATGAATAGACATTAATGAACAAACTTTGGGAGTTAAAAGCTGACAACACAGGCGACCAGGAGATAGAAAGTGGGCAGAGATCAGCCATTTGATGCTGAAGGACTACAGAATGTTTAGGATTGATTGCATAGATCCAGAAATAGATAGCATAATACTGTGTGATGGTAGCACAGTACTGTAAGTACACTGAACAAAGATGTCTGTGAGTAAAGCTGAAAGAGGTGGGATAGGAGAATGTATGACACCAGAGGTAAAGATAGATGATAAAGACTGGGACTGTATAACGTGGCAAAAACTGGAGTGGCCAATGACTGTTACTAAATATACAAATATAAAACTGTTTTTGCATGTGGGAAAGCAAATGAATGTCAACCATGTAGAAATTTGAAAAAGGGATGGTATTCAGGAAAAAACATAATCAAAGCAAACTGGAGTCTATGGTCAACAGTAACATTGTAATATACCTCCATTAAACGTAACAAAGGCAATACGCCAATGCTAAATGTATATGAGACGGGGATATAGGGGAGTAATATGGAAAAAAAAAAAAAAAAAAAAAGTGGTGTTGGATGATACTTAGAGAACTTGTCCAGGAGGTTAAACATCCAACTAGTGGGATTTCTATTTGGAAAAAATTAGGTAGATGCTTACCTTATTTCATACATAGAATCAAACACACACACACACAATCACATACAATGAAAATACAGGATAATTTTATATCTATATAATTTGCAGGGTAGAAAAGACCTTCCTAAGTGTGACACAAAACCCACATTTTCAGACTATTAAGGACTTTGGCTTTTCCATTGTGTGAGATGGAGAACTACAGGAGGTTTCTGAGCAAAGAAGTAACCTGTTCTGACTTATGTTTTTATTAAAAGGTCATTTCATTGTGTTGATAATGTAAGAGGAGTAAACCTGGAAGCTGGGAATCCAGTTAAATACTAGTGCTGTGGGTGATAACTGTGAAGGCAGCAGGGAGTGGCAGATTCTAGACACAATCTGAAGGTAAAGCCAATGGGAGTTGCTGCCAAATTGGATTTGGGGCATAATAGAAAAAGAAAAGTCAAGGATATTATCAAAGTTTTTAGCCTAAGCAAATGGAAGGATGGGTACACCACTTACTGAAATGAGAAAGACTGTGGGGCAAGAGTTCCAGGGAGAACATGAGGAGTTCCCTTTCAAATGTAGTTAAGTTTGGGATGCCTGTTAGTTATCCAAATGCTAGTTTCAAGTAGAGTTGGATATTTGAGTCCAGCTTCAAGAAAAGATCTAGATTCAGGTTGAAGATACATATTTGAGAAATGTCAACATACAACTAGAATTAGAAGTCATGCAATGGATGAGAAAACTTAGTGATCAGAGAAAATAAGAGAGACCAGAGAAAACTGAAACCTAAGGTAGAAGAGTTTGTATTCTAGAACTCCAGAAAGTTTGTATTCTAGAACTCCAGAAAGGCATGTGTTTTAGAAGCACCAGGTATTAGACAGTAGGGTACAGATAAGCTGAAAAGAGGCAGAATAACTGAAAAACTATATTTAAAAAATCAGACCTTCAGTTTCCCTCCCCTTTACAGGGCCTACCTTCCTCCACCCTGGCAGAATAGAGGTATTTCCCCTCAAACTATGAACCAGAGAAACTCTCGACTTAGGGACATAAAGCATAACTGAGGATGAGAGTTACTTAATGGAAACAGAGCTATTAAATAAAAGTCTAGATGCTGAACACTGAAATCCCTGGCTTCATTGCTGCCATCAGCTAAGAAAATGCCAGCAACTCGGTTTGTATAACCAGGGAAAATATTGGAAGACTACTCTAGGAGAAACTGAAAAGTGCAAGACAAAAGGTCCATAGATACTGCTACTTTAGAATTCCCCAAAGAAACAGCCCAGTTGGAGCTCCCTGAAACACACCCACCAGTCAACAAAGCCCAACCCAAGTACACAGAACTCCTGATTAGTTTTTCAGTGCCTCACTTTTAAATATGAACTCTTTGCCAAGGATTGCAATGACAAACAAAACAAGAAGAAGAAAAGAAAAGAACTTGGATAAATCAGAGGCAATGCAGGTAGCAGTAGAAAACTTCCAAAATGTTACAGTTAATAAGTTCAGTGAGAAAAGTACATATATTGCAGCTATAAAACAAGGAGGCCATATAAAAAGGAATATCAGAGAACAAAACGAGAACTCTTGGAAAATGAATATATGATAGCAGAGATGAAAAATCCAACAGAAGGACTGGTAAATAAATTTGAAGAACTTTTCAGAAAATGGAACAAGAAAGAAGTGATGGAAAATAATAAAGAAATGACAATTAGAGAACTGGTCTAGGAGGTTTAATATCCAACCAATGAGATTTTTAAAAGGAACAGAGAAAATAAAAGGGTAGAAGGAGGACATTATAAAAGAATTATTTCAAGAAAAGTTGTCAAAACTGAAAAAGATGAATTTCTGGAATGAAAAAGCCCACCAAGAATTCAGAAAATAAGTAACAAACAAACAAAAAAATCGCAAATCATAGCACATGACTGGAGTTTCAAAACACTGGATATAAAAGATGGCCCTAAAAACTGAGAGAGAGAAAAAAAGGAGGGAGGTAGGGAGGGAAGGTCATAAACAATCTGTTAAGAATTAGTATGGATGGCATTAGACACAACAGCTAAAAATCAATGAGCAATGCCTTCCAAATGAAGGGTCAAAATTACTTTAGTTCTAGAATTCTTCACCCTGCCAAACTTTTATTGTAGAATGAGGGTTAAAATGAAGACAGTTTTAGACAAATTATTCAAGAAAGTAAATATGATCATATTACACCATATGGTTCATCATCGAGTAAAATGTGGACACAACAAGGCACATATTGACTACTGGTCTAACCTAAAATGACTAAATAACTATATTGGGATGTGGGGGAAGAGGCACCATTTGAGTGTGTGCTGTGGAGGTATGTAGCTGAGGGGAGTTTAAGATGATGACTACAACTTCTAAAACACTGTTTCTGAAATACTGGTTGCTCACAAAGAATGTGTTCCTCTTTCATTCTTGACTTCTCTGCTTCCTGTGAAAAGAAGGTCACAAAGACCAATGACTGGTAAGGATAGGATTCAAGTAACCTTTGTAAAAGACAGTAAGATCACATCAGAGGTGTAGGGAAAGGCGTAGGGAGCCTTAGGAACAGATAGTGGATGGCTCAAACAAGTATGGAAAGGATCTGAGGTATATAACATCTCATTAAAATAAAAAAAATCAAAGTCTGAGGATTAGAATGAATTAATTTTATGAAATTTGTTTCTTTGTATTTGTAGAATGTAACAGAAACAGTAACTTCCTAGGCTTTCCTCCAAATTATCTAATCTTAATTATTTGTTTTTTTATAAGCTACTTCATAGTTGTTCTTAAATTGCTATATACCTATATGTATATCATGCATATATGTATTGTGAACATTTTTTTCCCTGAATGCTAACTTCATTTAAGGCCTCTACTGTAGATCTTTCTACAATGTTCCACATACAACAGGGTCTAAGATATGCTAGCTACTCATGATTTGTCTTCTTTCTTTTTCTCCTATACTTTTCTTCTTCCAATAAAAGAAACTACAAAGATGTCAATGTACTGCCTTATAAAATAGGAAATAAGAGATCTCTTTATTTTTAGACAAAAAAATCATATTTTAAGGTCCTAAAATTAAAATAAAGGAGATAGTTAGCTACATAATTATCTTTGCTAAGAAGATTGACATTTATAAAAAGAAGCAAGATTAAGGCTGAGTAAACTGTCCATTCATTCACTTAACTGTCTTAATAACCAAAACATTATTTTAAACATATAGTAACTAGCTTAAAATTCATTTCCATCGTGGATAAGTATTCTACAAAGGCATAGTAGGTAGAGTACAAAATAGGAAACCTGGGCACCGTCAGCTTGCTGACTGCTAAGTAAGGCTCATTAAAATGCAAATGTTTACTGGAGTGGCCGTACAGATTATAAAGCATGGACATAAAATGTGTCCATCAGTTTGCTGAATGCCACATGAGCCTTTAGACTCTACATTACTCAATATTTCAACACACTAAGGAAGATGCAATCACTTGTTCTTTTAAAAAACTCTAAAGTAAAAGCAAAAGTCAAAAAGATAGTATTTACAAAATCTAGTAAACAAGGTCCCCAACAAAAGCATACACCTTGAATTCCAACCCAAAACACCAATTTTATTACCATAAAAATACAGGAGGTATTTTAGCAAGAACTTGAAAATTATGGTTAGAATGCCCACTACGATCTTGATTACATTATGACTGTATAACAAGAAATTACATATAGAACCAAAAATAACCAGTCATGCACATGGCAAAGTATTAAACGGGGACAGAACAGTCTCTTAAACCAATGGTTCTGGGAGACTTGGATATCCATGTCCAAAAGAATGACAGAAGACCCCTATCTCACACCCTATAAAAAAATTAACTCAAAATGGACCAAAGACCTAATTAAAAGAGACCGAACCATAAAACTGCTAGAAGAAAATATAGGGAAGCATCTTCAAGATCTTATGGTAAGCGAAGGTTTCTTAGACTTACACCCAAAGCACAAGCAATGAAAGAAATAATAGACAAATGGGACGTCCTCACAAATGAACATTTTTGTACATCAAAGGACTCTGTCAAAAAGGTGAAAAGGCAGCCTACTCAATGGGAGAAAATATTTGGAAAGCACACATCCGATAAGGGTTTACTATCTAGAATATATAAAGAAATCCTACAACTCTACAATAAAAAGACAAATAACCCCATTAAAAATGGGCAAAAGAGTTGAATAGACATTTTTCCGAAGAGGAAATGGCCAAATGCATGTAAAAAGATGCTCAATGTCATTAGCTTTTAGAGAAATGCAAAACAAAACCATAATGAGGTATTTCACACTTCCTAGAATGGCCTCTCTTAAACAAACAGAAAACTAAAAGTGTTGGAGAGGATGAGGAGAAATACAACACTCATTCATTGCTAGTGGCAATGTTTTATAAAATGGTGCAGCCACTGTGGAAGACAGTTTGGCAGTTCCTCAAGAAGCTATGTATAGAATTACCATATGATCTGGCAATCCTACTACTAGGTATATACCCAGAAGAACTTAAAGCAGGGATTCCAACAGATATTTGCACAGTGATATCCACAGTGGCATTATTCAGTTTGGCAAAAGATGGAAGCAACCCAAGTACCCATCAACTGATGAATGGATAAACAAAATAATGGAATATTATTATGCCATAAAAAAGAATATAGTTCTGAAGTATGAGACAACATGGATGAACTTTGAAGACATTATGTTGAGTGAAATAAGCCAGACACAAAAGGCCAAATATTGCATGATTCCGCTGTTATAAACTAATTATAAACAAACTCTTAGTGTTAGAATATAGAATATAGGTTACCAGGAGACAGATTGGGGTTAGAGAATAGGGAGTTGATGCTTAACTTGTACAGAATTTCTATTTTGGCTGATGATAAAGGTATGGTAGTGGATGGTGGTGATGGTAGCACATTATTTTGAGTGTAATCAACAGCACTGAACGATACAGGTGAGTATGGTTAAAAGAGGAAACTTTAGACTGTATGTATTACTAGAATAAAAATTAAAAGATAAAACATAGGATGACGGACTACAGTTAATAGTATAAGAAAGTTCTTTCATGAATTATAATAAATATACAATACTAATACAAGGTGGTACTAATAGGGCAAAAGCCCACCCAATAGGGTGTGATATGGGAAAGATACAATTGTCAATAACGGATGATAGAACTATTTTAATAATCTTTCATCAATTGTAACAAAGGTAACTAATGACAAAAAAAAGTATAATTATTTTTTAAAAATGCTATCATCAACTGTAACTAATGTTCCACACCAGTGCAAGGTGTTCGTGGTGGGGTGGTGTATGGGAATCCTGTATTTTACGTGTGATTATTTCGTAAATTCACAACTTCTCTAATTAAAAAAACTTGATCTGTAAAAAGTTCATACACTTATTTCAAATTCCTTTCAACCTTTGTGTATTTAATTACTAATTTATGCTTGCTCTACACATTTTCAACATACATATTCCTCTATCTTCTGCTTATACACGTATCCCATTTCTTTTATGAACATAATTTCAAGGGCACAGATGTCCATTCTTCTTTTCTTTTTTCTTTCAACTTTCTGTGAGGGCTCCTTTATATACCAACGGTACCAGTGGGTAAGTCATCTCCCTACCCCCTTTTCTTTTTTAAAAAATATCTACTGAACTATTATTGGTGGATAAAATGCCCTTTGAGTTAAAATTTAGAAATACTTTTTAGATAACCCAATAAACAAAAATATATTTATAGTAACATCATAGGAAACCCACTTCTACCTGAAAAATAGCAGCAGCCCCCTTTCTTACCTCTTAATAAAAAGACAACGCAAAAGCAAAGAGAGAAAAATTTCCATGCATGAAGTGGTTATCAGTGTCCAAAGGAAAGATATGAACTTAACTCCTTGGACCTACATTCAAATTCTTATTAATTTGATTTAACATAATTCTCAACAAGCTCGGTTATTAGCCTTCTTAGCTAAAATTTCTGAATAATAAAAAACAAAAACAAAACAAAACAAACAAACAAAAACAAAGAAGAAAGAGGGCGGGGAGGAACCAAGATAGGAATATATGCAGAAGGGGAAAATTTAAGAGAGTGAGGTAACCAAAAAGAGAAAAGTGTCTTGATATCAAAGTAGAAGTAAACTCAGAATTCTATTACTGCTTAGTAGAATGATGCATGTTCATTTTGACAAACCTGAAATATCAAGAAAAAGACTCCAATATGTGCAAGGTCTTGTACTTAAAATCTCAAGAAAGTATGTAATAGCAAGATCTCTATCCAAAGTATTTTTAAACAAATGGAACATACTTTTGATATCTATAAAATATGTGGAACTCCACAATTCCTGAGAATGCTGGATAAATAACGTATAATTTAAATGAGACTTTAAGGCCTATAATATTTGAAGTTATAGTTCCCTTTCAGCTCTGGGTTAACTGCAAGTAGCAAGGTTATTATAATATCAACTAAGTATTTCTGATATGATAAAATTACAATGTTTTTAAATTTAAAAATATTTAACAATACAAAACATACACCATGGTGATGTTGATGAATAATCATGATTAAGTGTCCTTTTACAAATACGCAGCTTTTTCTTATAATTACCAGTATTTACAGAGGTATAATTCTGTCAGTAGTGGTAAAAATGTCACCCATTTTAAGGCAAAATTATAGCTAATATCAAGTTGAACATAACTGATAGGAAATAATCTCCTGTTTTAAGAACTGTGGTTAATGTTTAACCACATTAAACCCACAATTTCCTATGACCCAGATATAAATTCATGCTTTGTGCTCCCTCTACTGGCTCTACAGTTGCAGTTGATCCCATTCCTGGGAGACTTGTACAAAGTGATCCCATTATAACACAATGAAAGGAACTGGTACGTTATATTTGGGATCTTAAAGATGTACTACAGCTCCCTCATTTGAGTGCTGAGGGAAACTAGAAAGGTGACTCACTTGACCTTGGACAAAGAGTGCTGCCAGAGCAATTTTGGTCTTTTAATTCCCGATCCAGTGCTCCTTCCATTCCATAATGATCTCAGTGTCTTCATGCACAAGGCTATTTTTTAACTACATTTTTCTAAATATAGTTATCTAAAAATCTAAAGCCTGATATCATTGGGTCACACACAGATTTTTCACTGTACTGTAATTACTGCTGATAAGCAGATTTGACCAATCAATATTCATGGCAGACATAATGGACTCAGAGTGTGCGTGTTTCTAATTTTCTTGGCCAGTGCCCAATTCCAGTAACCTATTATAAAGGGTCCTAACATAATGCGTACTTAAATTTCTCCTATTGTGATTCTACAATTTGTTACAAATCACAATTTTTGGCTTGGAAGTCACCACACAGTAAGTCAAGTAATGTCTTTGGTCAGTAAAAATGGTAGAATCATTTTTGTTGTTGTTGAGGAGGAGGAGGAAGAGGATGACGATGAAGATGCTCTATAGAGTGTCTATCACCACCAAGCATGGGGTTAGGGCTTTACAGGGGTCATCTGTAAGACAGGCATTATTGTCCCTACTTTACAGAGAAGAAAGCTGAGGGAGAGCACCTTGCCCAGGGCCTGTTTGACATCAAAGTCTCTACCACTTCCTTTGTACCTATCAGCTTTGGTATTTTGTTCATTCTTCAATCAACAGAGATAAAACAGTAAAACATGCACTCTTACTACCAGCACCATAGTCCTCACCTCCTGCAAGAGGAAAGTTTTGGGAAAAAGATACTTCGGCAGCGATAATACTTTCCTTACTTTTACCGTAACTGTACATTAATCCAGAGTATAAGTTAGTATTTATTACTTCTAATTTACTTTTGTATAAGAGATACATTTATTTGTCAAGAAGTCTGTTGTGGGGAAACTGAAAACACCAGCTCTAGTCTGATAAGAATGCTATTTTAATACACACAAACAGTCTGGGATTTAAAAATCTAATCTGTTCAGACAAAAAGTAAATATTTATTAAGCTAAAATATACAAGTCTATCTTCGTGGGCTAGAGACATTTGTTTCTCAGAGGAAGATATAAATTGTTATCTAAATTATGAACAATTTCTATTCAAAGTTAAACTTAAATTCTATGATCCTTTTGAAAACAGAAAACTACAGACGTAAATGTCTGTCTTTGTTCTCTGGTACTGATTAGCTGTTATTTTAATTAAAGAGACTCATTAAATAAAATCTTTAAATAGGAAAACAGTGCTAAATAATCATCTTTCTTAATTACTGATTAATAACCTATTTGGACAGTGCAGACAACAAATAAGAGTATTTCAGAAATGAGAAAGGATTAGTTTAAATCCAGCCTTGAGGAATTTAGGAAAAACTGACAAATGAACACAAATTTTATTTGCACAATTTAAATAATGTAATAAACTTGATACCTGGAGCCCTAGAGTTAGCTATATATAATAGTTAATACTTTCATTATATTTTAAAAACAATTTAGCAATGTATTCAACATAATAGTTAATATACAAAATAATATCTAAGATATAATATTTATGGATATTAATATTTTTAACTGAAATGAAAGCTAAAAATAACCTTGTTTTAGATGTTATGAAGAAAGCAATTTAGGATGATTCAGACATACTTGTGTTTAAGCACCAGTTCTTCCTCCACTTACTAGCTATATGAACTTGGGCACTAAACTTTTCCGAGATTCAGTTTTCTTATACATAGTGATAAAGATGTCGAGAGCTACTTCTAAGTAATGAGAATTAATATAAAAATCCTTAATAGTGAGTCTAAGTAAGTAGCCACCAGTCAGTTCCAACTGATTATGGCATGGAAGAATCTGGGCTCTGGGTTACCAGCTCTTCCAACTTTTGTTATATGTTAGAAACAAATTCTAACTTTTTAAAAAAACACTGTGCAAGTCAAACACAGCACCTCTCTGGGCTGAGTCTAGACTGAAAGTTGACAGTATGAATCTGCATTTTAGAGAATCATTTGGAAATACCACATCATAGAATAGAACAAGGCATCTGGAGACAAGGTTGGTTGGAGTTAGATGGATGCTTTTAAAGAAAGAGATATGCTCAGCAAGGAAAAGTTAAGGGTGGAGGTTAAGATGAAGTTATGAGAGAAACTCAAAGCAAAAAGTGTATTTTTCTGGCACCATGGTTTTGAGATAGCTTGGTAATATATTTATATGCCAATTTAACATCTGTGATTTTTAAATAACTGTGTGTTCTAGTTTCCCAGCTGCTAAAACAAATACCATATAAAGGGTTGGCTTAATAACAGGAATTTATTTGAGAGGCTAGAAGGCTTGCTTCCTCCCAGCATTGGTATCTTCAGGCTGGCCGGCAATCTTTGGGGTTCCTTGGCTCCTAGTTGCACAGCAGTGTACATGGCAGCATCTTCTCTTTTTTCTTCTGGGTTCTGTTGACTTCCAGCTTTTGGCTGTTTCCGATGGCTTCTCCTCATGTTCAATTTCCTTTGCTTATAAGGATTTCAGCCATTAGGGATTAATGCCCACCCTCATTCAGTGTGGCCACTCCTTACTAGGAACATCTTCAAAGGCCCTACTTACAAATGGGTTCACCCACAGGACCAGGGGCTGTGGCCTGAACATGCCTTTTGTGGGGAAATGATTCCACCCCCAACACTGTATTTCAATTTAGTCACTGATCCCCCAGTAAAGAGAGTATGTTATTCCCTGGTCTATCAGAGAAAGACCAGTTGTTTTAAAACAGAATCCAGAGTTTCTACAACAATAACATTCATATGTCCAGGAACAGCCCCAAATTACTCAACATATAGTCTTTGCTAGAACTTCACAATTTTACTGATCTTCTCGAAGAATGAGCTTTTGATTTTGATTTTCTCTACTGTATTTGTTTTCCATATTACTGAAATCTGCTCTTTATTATTATTATTATTTTGGATTTCTTCTCCTTATTTTGAGCTTAATTTGTTCTTTTTCTAGTTTCTTAAGCTGGAAGCTAGGGTCACTGATTCGAGATCCTCCTTCTTTTCCAACACAGGCAATTCATGACACAAACCTCCCTCTAAATACTGCTTTAGTGGCATCTCACAAATTTTGTTATGTTGTATTTTCATTTTCATTCAGTTCAAAACACTTCCTAATTTCTCTTTTGATTTCTTCTTTGGTCTATGGGTTATTTAGAAATATGTTATTTTCCATGTATTAGAGATTTTCCAGGTAACTTTCTATTACTGATCTCTATTACAATTCCATTGTGGTCAAAGAATCTGATTTGTATGACTTGAGTCCTTTCAAATATATCAAGACTTGTTTTATGACATAGAATATGGTCTTTATTGGCTAATGTTCTACGTGCATTTGAGAATATGTATTTGGTTGTTTGGATTGGAATGCTCTATAAATGCTAATTAGTTAACTTGGTTAACAAAGTTGTTCAAATCTTCTATAGCTTTGCTTATTTTCTATCTACTTGTTCTATCAATTATTTAGAGAAAGATACTGAAATCTCCAACTATTATTATGGATTTGTTTATTTCTCCCTCTAACTTTCTCATTTTTTTTTGCTTCATGTATTTGAAAGCTCTGTTATTAGGTGTATACACATTTGGATTGTAATGTTCTCTTGATGAATTGACTCCTTTATCATTATGAAATGGCTTTCTTTATTCCTAGTAATAAACTGTGCTTTGAAATCACTTTGATATTAATATAGCCACTTCCACCTCCATTTGACCAGTGTTACTGATATGGTTAAGTTTAAGTCTAACAATTTGCTCTGAGTTTTCTCTGTGTCCTATCTGTTCTTTTTACTCCCTTTTCCCTTTTTTCCCCTGGCCTTCTTTTGGATTAACTGAGCATTTTTATGATTCCTTTTTATTTTGTTTGACTTATGAGCCACAATTCTCTGTTTTCTTATTTTAGTGTGTGTTTAGGGTTTATGGCATGTATCTTCAACCTATCACAGTCTACTTTATGTGCTATCATGCTACTTTATTTATAGCATAAGAACCTAAAATTTCTCTACTCCCAGCCATTATATATTGTTATTACTTTTGCTTAAACATTAAGTTATCTTTTAAAGAGTTTTGAATAACAAGAAAAACAAACATATATTTACCCACGTAGCTACCATTTCCAGTGTTCTTCATTCCTCTTATAGATCTATATTTCCCTATGGTGTCATTTTCTTCTGCCAGAAGGACTTCTTTTAATATTTCTTGTAATAAAGGCTGGGAGCGGTGAATTCTTTCAGCTGTTGTATGTAGTCTTTGGTTTGTCTGATTTTGCAAGATATTTTTATTTTTACTGGATATAAAATTCTTGGTTGACAGATTTCTCTTTTTTTTTTTTCAGTTACTTTAAAGATGTTCCACTGTCTTCTCAAGTGCTTTGTCTCTAAAGAGAAATCTGTAGCCATCCTTACCTTTGCTCCTCTGTTCATTAAGTGCCTTCTTTCTCTGGCTGCTTTTTTAAGATTTTCTATTTATCTTGAGTATGATCTGCCTTGGTGTAGTTTTCTTCATGTTTCTTATACTCGGAATTCATCGAGCTTCTTGGATCTGTGACTTTATGTTTCCATCATATTTGAAAATTTTGTGGTCATTATTTCTTCGAAGATTTCTTCTATTCCTATTCCCCCTTCTTGTTTCCTTTAGGAACTCCAATTACATGTATTAGGTCATTTGAATTTGTCCCACAGCTTACTAATGCACTGTTTTTCTCTGTGTACTTCATTCTAGCTAGTTTATATTGCTATGGCTTCAAATTCACTAATATTTTCTCATGTAATATCTAATCTGTCATTAACTCCATCCCATGTAGCTTTCATGTCTGATATACAGTTTTCATTTCTGAAAGTTTGACTGGGTTTTTCTAAAAATCTTCTATGTCTCTACTTAACTCTTTGAACATATGGAATAAGTTATAACTGGTTTAATGTAATTGATGTCAATATCTAACAACTGTGTTAATTTTGGCTCAGTTTTGACTGAATGATAATTTTTCCTCTTTATGAGTCAATGCATGCTGCTAATTTGATTGGACACCAGACATTGTGAATTTTACCTTGTTGGGTACTGGAAATTTTTATATTCCTATAAATCTTCATGTGCTTTGTTCTGGGATGCAGTTAAGTTACTTAGAGAAACCGTTTGATCCTTTTTGGGGCCTGATTCTTAAGATAATTTTAGGCAGAACCAAAAAAATGTTTATTCTAGGGTTAATTAGCTCTTGCCCTATTACTGAGGCAATAGCTTTCTGAGCACTCTATGCAAACCCCTGTAAATTATGAGGTTTTCCAGTTTGGCTGGTCAGAGCAGGCATTATCCTCACCCGTCTGAGTACCAAACATCGTTCCTTCTAATCCTCCCAGATGGTTCCTTCCCCAGCCTCAAGTTGTTTCCTTATATGCATGCACTTATCATTAATCTGCTTGAGTAATACTTGCAGTGAATCCTCTGCAGATTCCTGGAGCTCTCTCTCTGTGAAACTCTCTTCTCCACTACTATTGGTCTCGCAGACTCTCAGCTCTATTTCTTCAACCCAGGGAGTCTGTTGTGCTCTGCCTGAGCTCCCCTCCCTGATCAGTGGTCTGGAAACTCTCAAAACAATAGGTTGGGATACTCACAGGGCTCCACTCATTAGCTTCTTATCTCTCAAGAATTAGTTTCTTTTGTTGCCTGATGTCTAGTGTCTTGAAAATCACTGTTTCATATATTTTGCCTATTTGTTGCTGCTGCTGTTGTTCCAGGAGGATGATAATTCAAATCCCTGTTACTCTGTGTTGGCTCAAAGCAAACAGTGATTTTTGAACATTTACGTGAAAAAACAAATCCATAGTTTCAGAAATTTTATATAGAAACTTAAAAGAGTATGGGAGAAAAGCCAAAGATTTTTCATCTCCTATTTTAGCTTATTTGAAATTGTGATTGTAGAATATTTTTCCATCTCTAAAATCCAGAGGATTTTAAATTTCACCCTGATCCCTCAAACAAAACACTAAATATACATTTACTTTCATTTGTGTAGAAATTTTATTCTCTTAAAATAGTCCCACTAGTTATGTAGTTTGTACCACTGTATTCTATTTGCATGGTTATTTTCTTATTGTATGTTATAAATGCCAGTTATTCTTAGCCTTTTAAAACTTATGTAATCTCCTTGTGGAAATCAACATACTACATAACTATCTATTTTTTCAGATAATATTGTGACACCATTAAAAAAGACAAACACCACCAAGCAGTTTTAGCTTTCTAGATTCATGTCCTACTACTCCAATCTTTACTCCACACGCTAAACTCACTGGTCGACTATCAGTTCCCGAATACATCATGTCTTCGGGCATGCTAACCTGCTGGCATATAATGACCTTCCCTACATTCTCTGCCTGGCAAATTTCTACTCATCCTTCAAAATCTAAGACACATTTATCATGTTTCCTGGTTAGCTGTATCTGCATTTACCTCCCTTACTAAACTATGAAGTTCCTGAGACAGGATAATTCATTTCTGTCTCCCTGGTGCCTATCACAATGTCCACACATTTAACGGGTCATCAAAAAATGTCTCTTTAATTAAACTAAACTGAGAAATAGAAATAATTTGGAAATGCACTGGGATGTGATTAAGACTAGGCAGTTTCTCTCCACTAGGAAGGCAGACTGGGGCTCATGGATCTGCACGACCAGCAGTGCAAAGCGTCTCCTAAGTTGAAAAATAAATATCTTTGCAGAGGCAGGGGATGGGGTGGGGGGGTGGGGAGGCTGCCTTTTCTCCGGAAGGCTATACTTTAAAAAGTGCTACTAATTTCTCCTTAGCCACTGTCACCAACTTACTCCAAACTAAAATATTAGATATTTCCATTACCCTCTCTACAAGCAGACTAACTAAAAGAAAACCCTATTCCTTATGTATTGGGATACTCAGGTATTAGAGAAGTATAAATCTTTATTCCATCATACGGTTAAAGTTTATAGTTACTCCAGCAATATATATCTCAGAGGCAAGGAGAGTTACTACAGTACTTCTAAAATAAGCATAATTTATGAAGTTACAAAAATAAACCTAAGGAAGGAATGGGGAGTGCTGTAGAGAGGCACTGGTTTTGCATGGGTGGCCAGAGAAGGTGAAGAGGTGACATTTAAGCAAAGACTTGAAGAAAGTGAGGATGTGAGCCATGTAAATATCTGGGGAAAGAGCATTCTAAGAAAAAGAAATATTAAATGCAATTGGCCAAAGAAGGGCCTATTCAGGCAGAATTACTGGTAATTCCATGAATCCCTTTAAATGATATTCAAAGCTTAAAAGGTCCATAGCACATCATTATTTTTATCTGCCAAGTTCCTGCCCCCATCTGAGCAAAAGTAAATTTCTTCTAGAACCTTACTTTCTGTTAGACAAACAGAAAATTAAATGATTACTCTTCAGCCATCACTTACAGTGACAACAGAATCTATCTCCTGGAAAATAGGAACTGGATTTGAAAACCACAATGCTACTAAAAACATCTTTAATACCTGAATGCAAAATCAGAATTAATGTATTCAATAATTCAATAATATGACTGTGGAAACCCACTTACTTCTGAAAAGTGAAAACTGGCCTAGAAAGGCAGAAGCTGTAACAGGAGTTATATTAAACTGGGATGAGAAATAAGTTTTCAAACTTATTTTCTTAATTATTGATTTTTTTTCCTAAAAATGAATGGCAGAAGGTTACTAGCAACATCAGAAGGTTTAAAGTATTTATCTTTAAATGGAAAACATGTGAACCAGCCAATATATAAACAGTAGTTGTTGCAGGAATAGAAGGAAAAATAACTATAGGGACATTTGGGTGCCTAGTTCATAACAGGCATTGTGCTGTTTTGCATACATTATCTCATTTAAACCTGTCCACAACCCAGATAGGCAGGTTTCGCTATTATCCCTGTCTTATTTGCTAAAGATCACCAGCTTCTTGGTGGCAGAACTAAAACTCAGGCCTAGGCAGCCTGACTCAATGCCTAAGAACGATGCTATACTGCCATGAAAACACAAACATCTGTAAATCAAACTCAATGATTGCTTTCACTAGTCCTAACCAGAATATGACACTTAACTTAGTTTTTTTTTTTTTAACTTTTTATTTTGAAGTAATATCAAACTTATAGGATAGTTGCAAAATGAACACAAAACCCATATTGAGAACTCCATACATTCCCCAACCAGATACCAAGATCCACCTACTTTTAGCATTTTGCCACATCTGCCATGTCATTTTATCTATCCATTCAATCATCAATCCACTGATCCACCAATCCATCTATCCATTTCTCTGTGTATCTACTTATCTATCTTCTAAGCGTGAGAATAGGTTGTATACATCAGGCTCCTTGAACACTTAATACTTTCATGTATATTTCCTAAGAACAAGGATATTCACTTATATAACCACTTTAAGTACAGTTATCAAGTTCAATACAGTTTATTTTTTAAATATTATGATGTATCACTTTCAAAACTCAAGGTTTTACTTTTACATATCTTGTCCCAAGCATCTTGTCCCAATGTAACTATTAAATAGTGCCCCCTTTCACTTTCTAAAGAGTCCTGGACTGGATGATAAATTATTAGTCACCCACTTGATTATCACTTCATTTTTTACTCTGCCCATTCGTTGTCTTTTAATTAAACGATGAAACATACCAAACGGCCTCATTCTTTCTTTTGGGGTGTATGTTCACCACACCTCTTCTTCAGTGTTGGTTGTCTCAAAATTTAAATTTCAGCTTTTTTCTTATCTTTAAATGGCTCCACAATTCTCTCCAATTTGAATGTCCGATCTCATCCCCTACCATTCCCTGTCCCATTCCCCACTCTTTTCTCCTAAATGCATCCTTTGTCACTATTGCCCACTCTTGCCTATATCTTCTTTCATATTATTCCCTACACTTGGAACAACCCATTAATTCACCAAATGTCTGTCCCCACATCACATTTTTAAGAAGTCACTCCAGACAGTGAAATCTACCTAAGATCATCCTTCTGTCCTATTTATGGGTTGAATTTATCAGACTAACCTCTTTGATGCCCAAATCTGAAATTTTTTTTTATTATACTACTAGGAGTTTCACTATATTCACTCACATTAAAGAGAATGTGAATCCCAATAAATTTTATAATTTAAAAGAAGGACTTGTAGATATATCTATACCTATTCATTTTAAATGAAGAAAGTGATTAATCCAGAGGGGATTTTGCTGAAGATCTTAAACCTAACTAACCATTGCTTTCAGAGGATACAGGGACAAACACTCAGTTGTGTATATTTGATTGTCAAAAGGAAGGTCATGTTCACTGGTAGCATATATCTATAAAAAGTTACTCTCAAGCTCATGGAAAGATTGGAGCTTTGGTCTTGCCCTGCTCCTATCACCTACAACTTGCCCAATTCTGAACACAATTCTGTGCTTGTCTGTCTGCACTGACAATAAGGATAGTGATATCTGCTACAGAAAAATGTAAGTAAAATAAAATGGCACCCGGAAAGCCATCTCTCTTAGGGAAAAAACTGTATGTTTGGTGAACTTGTATAATAAATTAATGCATGAGAAAATCTCATTAGCATGCTATGTCTTGCAGTAGAATGGTACATTAAACAAAAAAGATGATTAGTTCCAGATAACTGTAATTTTTGAATGTCATGGTTTGTTTAAAACAAACACAATGAATTAAAATTCAAAGCTAAAATAGAAGGATGACATTAAAAAGATGTTTTAACAGAATAATATATCTAGAAACAATAGAAGGATAACTAAACTTCTCAGATAAATATTTGAATAATAAACATTAATAGGGAGGGAAATAAATATCGTATTTATATATTCATAGGACATCAGAAAAAATGTTATTTGATTATACAAAGGGAAAACCAGCTTCTCTAAATGCACAAAATCAGAGAATTCTACTTATAGAGACAGATAAAGAATAACACGATAGATTTTTTATGCTAAAAAACAAACATGTATTGGGAAAGAGAATTTAAGGTTTTGATTAAGAGGAGGCATGTCATATACATGTTGTAAATGAATAAGAACACTTTACCCTCTAAGAAGAATACTTATTGGTCCTATGTAATTCTTGAAGCTAAAGAGTGCTGATTCGAGTAAGCATGTACATTCACCAATACATAAAAAGCAGTGATTATGTCATGTGTCGACATCCTCAAATTCAAGAACAGAAATGTACTTGAGATGAATTAGTTAATAAAGCAATAATTTTGTGTCAATTTGCTGTTTGGGATAGCATTCTCACTACAGCAGAACAAAACAATCACCATTTTGACTATAAATAGCCTTGCAAATTAAAACTGAACTGACTTGGTCTCTTCTAAAGAAAAGATGCATAAAAGGCAGGAGATGAAAGCACTCCATTCAGTGCAAATCCTGGTTCAGTCAATGTTGTTTCCCTGAGCAATCTAAAGCCAGATGGTGTAGCAGAGAAGGTAAGTATCCTTAAGACATCTTTATCAGTTGGCAGAGTGTTGCACTAAGAAAGGTGATGGAAGAGATGTATAAATCATTAAGATCTACCTAGCTGCTGATAAATGAGAAATTCCCCCTCAAGAATAAGGGTACAGATGCTTCTTTTCCAGAGCAAAAGAACTTTGTTTGATAGCCCTGGTCAAATTTCTGTATGGAGCATTGGGGAAGCATGAGAAAATATACTGTTATCATATTTTGTGCCTAGAGCAGTTTAAAAAACAAGTCATCTATATTCAATATCAAACAATGCGCAAAATCCAGAAATGACCAAAGAAAAAGCATATGGGCAAAGAGAGCAAAATGAGAATAAGATCAAACAACCCAAAAGTCACAGACGTGAGTTACATTAACAACTTTGTAATCAGTGCCTCTTAGTTTATTTATACCATGATTCTAACTCAAGTGGAGGATCATCTTTCAGTGGAACCATAAGTTATTAACATGTACAGATCCAATGGGCAAACAGGTTATTACTGAAATTATGAATTTTCACAAAAGGAAGTGAGGGCCTAGAAAATCAGACAGTGAAGGTAAAATAAAATTTCT
Organism: Choloepus didactylus; assembly: GCF_015220235.1. Taxonomy (NCBI): domain Eukaryota; kingdom Metazoa; phylum Chordata; class Mammalia; order Pilosa; family Megalonychidae; genus Choloepus; species Choloepus didactylus. The sequence continues at coordinate 31,461,855 of NC_051322.1, read as the reverse complement.
CTAAACATCTATGATAACAGGAAATGAAACAAATTCTTATAATAGTCATGCCATGTGTTACACAAAATTTGGTAGACGTACCTCTTCCATTTGTTGCTTAGAATTAGGCACGGAAATCAAGTGACAATGACTCTTGAGAAGGAATATTAAAAAACTAATGAAACTTCTTTCCTTTGGACTCTTACGACACATTATTTCAATAGCTTGCCTACTACAGTAACATATTATCATGCCCAACAAGAAAACAGCAAGAATAAAATAACCACAAAACAGATGACTGCACACAGGGTTTTACTCATGGGTATTTAATCCATAATAATGCTCTCTGAACTTGACCATTTAAGGAAAAGTAAGAGGAATTTAGAGGCTACTGTACAATCAGCCAAACTATAAAAAGTATTCCCCAAATATGCTTTTCTCACTAAACACAAAAATAAATTTACCTCAGTAAATTATGCAGTTTTTTATTCATTGATTTTAGATTAATGTGTTAACCTTTCTTTTATTTTCTAACATTTTTCTGAAAGGAAAGACACTAAAATACCATTGTATATGGTTCCACTGCTATCTTTACAAGTAATTTAGAAGTTTAGGACTAAAGGATATTATACAAATCCTAAAAAGGTGGACCCACCTTAACCAGACATAAACTGCTCTCTGCCCAGATTTCCAATGCCACAATCACTGGATGCTAAGATGTAGAGACAACATATTATAATTCTCAAGACTTCTACTGTGACAAATTATAGGTACTTCAACTTCCTATTGACTTTCACCATGTGTTACTTGAAAATACATGCAGACAGGAAAAAAATTAATAGTATCAATATGAGGTATAACAAGGATGAATTTAAAAGTAACAAACATTTTTAAGTCTATATAAATGTTAATTATAAAAATGTACATATATGGATGGTAACTATACTCTTAATTAGAATAAATCCCCAGGAAAGCTTCAGTTTTTTTTTTTTAATTAAATTCAGTTTTATTGAAATATATTCACATACCATACAGTCATCCATGGTGTGCAATCAACTGTTCACAGTATCATCATATAGTTGTGCATTCATCACCCCAATCTATTTTTGAACATTTCCCTTTCACCAGAAAGAATCAGACTAAGAATAAAAACTAAAAATGAAAAAGGACACCCAAATCATCCTTCCCCATCCCACCCTATTTTTCATTTAGTTTTTTTGTCCCCAATTTTCTACTCATCCATCCATATACTGGACAAAGGGAGTGCGATCCACAGGGTTTTCACAATCACACTGTCACCCCTTGTCAGCTACATTGTTATACAATCATCTTCAAGAGTCCAGCCTACTGAGCTGGAGTTCGATAGTTTCAGGTATTTACTTCTAGCTATTCCAATACATTAAAACCTAAAAGGTTTTATCTATATAGTGCATAAGAATGTCCACCAGAGTAACCTCTCGACTCCATTTGGAATTTCTCAGCCACTGAAACTTTATTTCGCTTCATTTTGCATCCACCTTTTGGTCAAGAAGATGTTCTCAATCTCACGATGCTGGGTCCAGATTCATCCCCAGGAGTCATATCCTGCATTGCCAGGGAGATTTATAACCCTGGGATTCGGGTCCCATGTAGAGGGGAGGGCAGTGAGTTCACCTGTCAAGGTGGCTCAGTTAGAGAGAGAGGGCAACATCTCAGCAACAAAGAGGTACTCAGGGGGAGACTCTTAGGCACAATTATATGCAGGTTTAGCCTCTCCTTTGCAGTAACGAGCTTCATAAGGTCAAGTCTCATGATAGAGGGCTTAGCGTTACCAAGCCGTCAGTCCTCAATGTTTGTGAGAACATCAGCAACAATCCAGGTGAGGAAGTCCAACACTTCCGCATTTCCCCCCAGCTCCTCAGGGGATCCCTGCATATGTATTTTTATTCTCTGCCCAAATTACTTTGGGATGTGTCACTATTTCAGTCTAACCTACACAAACCTACCATATCTCACTTCCTATTCAAAGTTCCATGTAATTGTGGTGTTTGAACAAACTAACTGTAGAAGTTATACTATTTAGAAAATACAGATCCTGCACTAAATGAATATCTCTTCCCTTGGTCTCACATGGAAGTTGAAGTTTTAACACACAGTCAGTTTCAACGTTTACTCTTTGGCCCGATTTGCCCTGGTCTTAACCAGATCTGCTTCATTCGTATCTCTAATTGAAGTCTGGGCTCTTTTTCAGTTTTTTTTTTTTTTTTTTCTTTTTTTTAACAGTTGCTGTATGTGCTAATACTGACATTCATACCTGCTGAGCTCTAGCTCTGAGTTTCAGGTGTCACACAGATACCCAGTGTTCCAGAGACCAACCAGGTTATACACAAAGGGATCAGCATCTCAGAGAGCTTGTTCTTAAAGTTAGAAGAATGACACAATTGTTAGTCACTAAACAGAAGAAAGACGAGGAAGCTGTAAGACTTATAGTCACCATTATAAATTATATTTAGTTCCCAATTGCTCTTAATTTCCTCCTCTTCCACTTACTTCTGCCCAGTGAGAAGTAAAACGGAAAACCTATCCTTTAGGTTTCATTGAAAAATCTGCTTATATTAGCTTACTTTGTGAGATCTGGCTAAAAACATTTGAGAATAGCTTGTATCCACTATTGCTAAGAGAAGAAAAAAAAATTCAAACCTACACAAAATTAAACACCAAACTTAGACATTTGGGATATAATACTATGAAACTGTTGAAAGGATTAGTGGATTTGGAAAATAGAAAATGCTGTATGTTTAGAGAGCCAAAACCAAACTAACTGGTGCATACAGAATTTAGAAAAACAAGAAATAAAATTTTGAGTTTTTTCCATTTCTACAGTCTATGCTTTAATTTTGAATTTCAGCAACCTTTAGAAGCTATTTCCAAATAAAAGAGTGAATGAGTATGAAATAGAAATTGTCTGATAATTTAGACACAAATAAAGTTTAAAGTTTAATTGCCAAATAATATCAGATTTGTAATGAACTCTAAGATGTGTTGAAATTATTTCAAGAACAAAGTTACTTAATAAGATCATACTATTATTAAAAACCTTCTTGGGAGGCAGAATAAGGTTAAAAGTGTGGCTTCTGGAACTAGAATGTCTGGGTTTCAATACTTCTAGCAAGTTATTAAATCTCTCTGTACATCAATTTCCTCATTCATAAAATAGGGATAATAATATTACCTATCTCACAATGTTGCTCTGAGGTTTAACATAAAAATGGTTAATAATTAGAAGAGTGTGGTACAGAGTAAGAGTTCAATAAATATTAGCTATTATCACCACTACTGACCAAACAAAATATTTTGTATGTGTGTACTCTCTAATTACAGCCTTTAAAAAATCTATTGAGTACATCTAAAGTTCATTTAAAAATTAATTTTTAACAAACTGCCTCTTATAGACAGCTAGTTTGTAGTACTGCACAAAACAAGGGGCATCTTTGAACACATCTGATTCCAGTTGAAGATCAATATAAGAATGTGCATGGAAAAATGCCAGAGAAAATTAGTAACTCTTCAATTCCCATTTCAGCTCAAATCTGTTAAGATAAAGACTTACAAATGGAACACAATTGAACTGAAATAGAAAAATCTCAAAATATAAAATTTTTAAAAAATAGAAGCTATCTATTGAGAATAATTCATCAAGCATGTGCATGAAAAGATGTATTTATCTCGCTTTATAATGCCGTGAATATCCAATAAGATGAAACCTGGATCAGAGTAGGGTCTCCAGGGAGACCTGGGTTCACCTCCAGCTTGCCATGTGTTCTTTGACAAACCGTTTAACTTCTCTGTACTCTCCTCTCCTTCCTCATCTTTTGTAACATAGAAATAAATCATTTTTGTCAATCTAACTTAGAAGGATAGAATAAGAATAAATGCCATGCCTATTCCATAGCAAACTGAAAAGGATTTACCTTTCTCATCATGAATGTGATGATTTAGTCACTTAGTGCCAGTAGGTGGAACACTGACTTCTGATTTACATCACTCTGTTACACTTAAATTCTGGAAGTCAAATAAATGTAAGGGGTTAGCATTATGACGTGCCAAGGCATGAAGAGTGGGTGGAATCACTTTTCTTCCATATATGGGAAATCCTGTATGTTTAAGTCTGTTAGACATTCAGTAATCAAGAATATTTCTATAATAAGCAGTTATGCAAGTCTGCATGTCTGAATATGTACATGAAATTCCCTGCAAATGGCAGCCCCAGGAGACTAGCATACAAATTGAGGAATTTTGTATCCATTCCAAATTCTCCACAGGCATAGTCTAAACTGCACAGGAAATTTTAATTTGTTATTTAGAGTGTTCATCTTCAGGAACTCTGGTTGCAGCAATATACCCCCTGTTACGTCAACTAAGACTTGTGAGTCCCTTTTACCAATGCAATCTATACCTAAGGCTACTGGGGGTGGGGGGAATCTATTGTCATTTTTTGGGTCAAATATGAATTTCATATTGTTCTTTCCTAAGATTCTATCAGTTCTTTCTTACTTTGTTTCCATGTGCCAAAACTGTTATGACACCCTTCTCAAATTTAATAATTTACATAGTTAATAAGTATCTCTTGTTAGATTTTAGTTATTGATTTAATTTAAAATTTTCCCTAGTGCACACCACCATAGCAGGATAGAATTAATACTTTGAGTAGAGTTTTAATATCACTGCTGGTCTTCAATATTCCTCTAAGTGACACACTGAAATGTTTCCAAATAGGTTAAGTATAATAAATTTGTTTGATTCTCTACTAGAAAATTTGAATTGAAAAGAAAGTTAACCAATAGGATTTTAATATGTATAGTGAATATTCTCTTATATCTTACTAATATTTTTGAAACTTTTTTTGATATAGTATTAGCATCCATAATTTACTTATGCCAAAGGAAAACTTTCTTTTTCTTGTGGGGGGGTGGTGGAATCTTGTTAGAACAACTCTGGTTTCAAATTATTTTCCAGTGCTTTGCTTGAATTTCAAAAGGCAAAATGTAATGTAAAATATTTTAATTTTTCCACTGAGTTTCTTCTGCTTAGCTAGAAACACTTGGAAAAAATGTTATTTTTGTACTTTTAATGAGACATCTTCCAAAGTATGTATATATTGCTTTGATAGTCATGGGTTAACAGACAGCTCCAAAAAGTGAACAGTTTATAAAATATTTTTAACTGAGAGAACAAGCAATGCAGTTCCACATATTCAAGAAGAATTAGGGAGCATTTCTTTGCCAGGCAGTTTTACTACACATCTGCGGAAACAATATAACCAGAATACTCTATTAACTAATGCCGCTATGATCTTGAGTGCTATTTTAAAGATATAGGTGTTCTCTGAAAAAGGAACCATTGTTATACTGGGCAAGCCTGCAAAAAGTTAATTTCAATAAACTAAAATCATTCATACAAAGCATCTACTGTGTAATCAGATATATTAGGAACTGAGGAATTGTGGTTAAAAACACACGTTTTTCTGTCCTTATGGAGTTTAGTGCACTACAAAAGAGATAGAAAGAGAAAAGGATAAACAGTGTGGGAGAGAGTAAATATTACACTGGATTGGGGGATCAGGGAAGATCTGTCTGAGGAAGTAACAGATGTAACAAACGAGCACTGTGGGCAGGAAAGAGAATGTGAAAAACCCTGAGATGGAAAATTGCTCACCAAGTCCTGGAAAAGAAAAGACAATTGGTGTGGCTAGAGGGTGACCCATCTAAGGGTAAAGGGAAGCCAGGGAGAGACATAATCTGATTTAGATTATATGAAGATCTTTCTGCTTGCTAGATGTACAATTGAGGGGTAGGGGCAGAGTGACGAGACTGGAAGAGGAGAAACCAGATACAAAGCTCCTGCAGTCTAGATGTGAGATAAGGATGTTTAGAGTTGGGTAGCTGGCAGTAGGGACAGAGAAAAGAGGACATATTCAATTTATATTTGGATAGAGAACTGGAATTGATCTAGTGAGGCTGGATGTATAGGGGTAAGGAAAAGAAAATGATGATTCTCATGTGATAGGCATAAGCAACTTGATGGGTGCAGGCACCATTTACTGAGATGGAGGAGCTTAAAAAGGAAAAGGTTTATAGAGGAAGCTGACTTCACCTCGGAGATGGGGCATGTGAGAGGTGTAAATGGTGAAGTTGACACTAAGGCAGGTGACAGCATGGGACAGGAGCTCAGAATCCCAGCCAGAGTCACAAATTTGGGGAGTACTGGCATATGGAGGACATGTAAAGTTGTAAAAATGGATGAAAATGCCAAAGGTAAGAGTTTACGTGAAAAGAGATGAGGGCTTCTGGGGAAGATGGTGGAGTAGGGAGCTCCAGGACTCACTCCTCCTCCAAAACAGCTAGTAGGCAGGCAGGAACTGTCTGAAACAACTGTTCTAGGGCTCCAGAGACCAGGAGAGCACTGTACAGCCTCCAGGAAGAGCAGGAGGAAGAGGCTGAGAAACTGCAATAAAGAACTGTGAGTCGCTTGCTCCGTGGTGGGCTGTTGATGCCTATCCCCCATTCTTGAGGTGGGCTGCTTCAGGGTATGGTCCATGGCTGGTTGCTGTGGACAGAGAGGGACGTGGAAAGTCTCTTTCCCAGGAACTTGAGAGGGATGGGAGGCGAACACAGACCACGGTTTTTGTTCGGCAAATTCTGATTGCTGGGTCCGGCTCTGAGCTGCTGTTTCAGTCCACTCTGGACAGGGATAGTTTTTTCAATCCCACTCCCAACAGGGGCAGAAGCAGTGGAGATTTAAAGACACAGTGCCTCCTTACTGCTGCAGGAAACAGTTTGCTGAAGGGCACCATCTGCTTGGCAAGCAAGGAAACTGCAGCTTACAGGAGTTGTCAAAAGGCTTTTGCTATCTTTTATGACCCTCTCCCCAGGGCTCTTTGCAGCTGGCCTGTGCCCCCTTCATGAGTCCCTGACCCTGTTTTGGCTAGGAAATACTGACTTGGGAAAGCCCTCTCAGGAGAGACCCTCCTCCCAGACTTTGCCCTGAAGGCAAAAGCAGGTAGAAGCCATGAAAGTAGTGTAAAAAACAAAAAACCTGTAGAGTCAAAACAAAAACAAACAAAACAGATCAAGATTCACAAAGAAGGAACAGAGGAAAGGAAACCTTCTTCTGGAGCTGAAACAACTGCACAAACAGAGCAAGTTAAAAAATTGTACCATATATCCAGGGCAAAAGGCAGATGATGAAGGGCTGAAAAAAAAATGTTATCAGTTAAACATGGGCTATTTATAAAGGTCGAGAATAAGTTGAACCAAGTGTCAAGAGGGGCTTTAATACAAAGCCAATCCACAATAAAATGCTATGCAAGAGAGAGAAACTGATCTTCAGAGTAAACTCATCAGGACAATCAGTTGCCTAGACATCAACAAAAACTTACAAGCCATACTAAAAATCTGGAAGACACAGCCCAGTCAAAGGAACAAATTAAAACTTTGGAGGAGACAGAGAATTTGGAACAACTAATCAAAGACATTCAAACCAATCTCCTAAATCAATTCAAGGTGATGAAGAAAAATATGTTTAAAGGGATAAAGTTTATTAAGAAGATACTGGGTGAGCAAAAAGAAGAATTTAAGAGGATACAAAGAAACATAACAGAAATTGTGGGAATGAAAGGCAAAATAGAAGAGATTAAAAATACACTAAAGGCATAAAATAGCAAATGTGAACAGGCAGAAGAAAGAATCAGTGAATTAGAACACAGAACAATTGACCTCTTAAAGACAGAACAGGTGGAGAAAAGAATGGAAAAATTGAGCAGGGTCTCAGGGATTTGAATGAGGCATAAAGCACACAAAGATATACATCATGGGTGTACCAGAAGAAGAGAAGGAAAAGAGGTAGAAAGTATATTTGAGGAAATAATGACCAAAAATTTCACAACTCTTATGAAAGTCATCAATATACATGACCAAGAAGTGCAACATACTCCAAACAGAAACATTCCTAATAGACCTATTCCAAGGCAAATACTAATAAGAATGTCAAGTGCCAAAGATAAAGACAGATGATGAAAGCAGCAAAAGAAAAGCAATTTATCACATACAAGGGAACCACAAAAGACTAAGTGTTGCTCTCTCATCAGAAACCATGGAGGCAAGAAGACACTGGTATGATATATTTAAGGTACTGAAAGAGAAAAACTGCCAGCCAAGAATTCTTTATCCAGCAAAGATGTCCTTCAAAACTGAGGGAGAGTTTAAAATATTCACAGATAAACAGAATCTGAGAGAATTTGTTAGCAAAAGAGCTGCCCTACAAGAAATACTAAAGGGAGTTCTGTACACTGAAAGGAAAAGACAGGAGAGAGGGGCTTGGAGTAGAGTAAAGAAATGAAGATCATCAGTAAGGGTAAATAAAAGAGTAAAAAGAAAGACAAAAAAAGATATGATATATAAAAACCAAAGGATAAAATGGCTGAAGTAAGCCCTGCTTTTACAGTAGTAACATTGAATGTTAATAGATTAAATTCCCCAAAGACACAGATTGGCAGAATGGATAAAAAAGCATGACCCAACTATATGATATTTACAACAGACTCACCTTCGACCCAAAGACACAAACAGGTTGAAAGTGAAAGGCTGGAGAAAGATATTCCATGCAAAGAGTAACCAAAAAAGAGTTGGGGTAGTTAGTTATACTAATATCGGACAAAGTAGACTTTACATGCAAAACTGCTATAGGTGAGAAAGAAGGACAATCCACCAAGAAGAAACAAGAATCATAAATATTTATGCTCCTAACCAGGGTGTCCAAAAGCACATGAGGCAGAAAACAAATAAGGAAACAGAGAACTTGAATAATATGATAAGTGAACTAGGCCTAACAGACATATACAGAACAGTGCACCCCCAAACAGAAAGATACACATTCTTCTCAAGTGTTTATGTCTCACTCTCCAGGAAAGACCACATGTTCGTTCATCAAAACCCTCCCAACAAAGAAAGCCCAGGGTCCAATGGCTTCACAGGTGAACTCTACCTATCATTCCAGGAAGAATTACTACTAATCCTGCTCAAATTCTTCCAAAAAATTGAAGAGGGAGGAACAAAACCTTACTCATTCTATGAGGCCAGTATCAGTCTAATATCAAAGCCAGATAAAGATACTCTAAGAAAATAGATTAATGGGACCTCCTCAAAATTAAAAACCTTTGTGTTTCAAAAGACTTTATCAAGAAAGTGAAAAGGCAACTTAATCAATTGGAGAAAATATTTGAAAACCACATATCTGATAAGGGTTTAATAACCAGAATATAAAAAGAAATCCTACAACTCAACAATAAAAAGACAAACAACTCAATTAAAAAATGGGCAAAAGACTTGAAAAGACCTTTTTCCAAAGAGGAAACAAAAACAGCTAAAAAGCACATGAAAAGATGCTCGACATCACTAGCTATTAGGGAATGCAAATCAAAACTGCAAGGAGGTATCATTTCACACCTACTAGAATGTTCACTATCAAAAAAAAATGTAGAAAACTACCAATATTGGAAAGTATATAGAGAAATAGGAACACTCGTTCATTGCTGGTAGGTTGACTGTTAATGTTTGGAAACAGACAGTGACGACACTAGCACATTATTCTGACTTTAACTAATAGCACTGTATTATGTTTGCGAATGTGGTTGAAAGAGGAATTTTTGGGTTGTGTACGTTACCAGAAGGAAAGTTAGAAGATAAAACATGGGACTGTATAACACACTGAACCCCGCTGTGGACAATGGACTGTGCTTAATACTACAAATAAAAGAAGATTCTTTAATGAATTACAACAAATTATGAAACTATGACAAGGTGTTAATAACAGGCTGGTATATGGGGAAAACACACCTAATGTAAACCACGGACTACAGTTAACAGTAATATTTTAATATTCTTTCAGCAATTGTAACAAAGGTACTACACTACTGCAAAGTGTCAAAAATAGAGGGGTATATGGGAATGTTGTATTTTTTACATGAATTTTCTATAACTTACAATTTCTCTAATTAAAAAAAAAAGCAACAATTAAAAAAACCATTATGCCAAGTGAAAGAAACAGACAGAAAGTACTCCGTATTGTATGATTCCATTTATATAAAATGTAAATACAAATAAATCTATACAAACATAATCAGATTAGTGGTTATGCAGGAATGGAGAAGGACAGAGGGATTCAGAGGTGACTGCTAAGGGTTACAGGGTGTTTCTTTTTGAAATAATGAAAATGTGCTAAAATTGATTGTGGGAAAGAATGCACAACTCTGTGATTATACCAAAAGCCATTGATCGTACACTTTGGATGGATTCTACGGTAGTGAATATATCTCAATAAAAAGCTTAAAAAAAAAAAGAGATGAGGGCCTCAGGAACAAGTCTTTAGGGATTCTAATATAAACAAAAGAGCTTAAGATGAAACAGCCAGAGGGGCAAGAAGAAAATCAGGAGTATGCTGTCACACAAGGCAAGAGAAGGGGGTGAAACAAAGCTGTCCAGCTCAGCTGTGAGAGAAGTAAAGGTCATGGCTAGGGTTGTTGAGTTCTGCCTTCCTCTCTGCTCCAGGATGGCCAGCCACAAGTCACTGCTATAATTCTTAAAAAAAAAAAAAAAAGATTTTTTTTTTTTTTAAATTAGCTGCCTATCGTTTTTTTCTTACTGACTCTTTGATCTGAACTACATATCCTATTTTGATTTACACTGCACCGAGTTTTAAGTAGTAAATCTCTAGGACTGACACCACATTATAGAAAATGAAATAAGCTTGATGACAGGATCAAGTAATGAATATGTAATTCAAAAGGAAACTAATGGTTTAAGTGGGATAATACATTTCATTTCATGCCACAGAAGTGGCACAGAAATCAATAAAGCACAAAGCCACAACAGAATTATTAAGACAGTATCATATGCATGAAAAATTATTTCTATGGCTTCAAATATTTAATCATTACAGATTTAGTGAGTGGTATACTATGACAGGACTGTTTCAGCAATTTAAAAAAATGTTTTGAGGGAATTCATTAAAATATTGTCTTAGATTTAGACTGAAGATGAAATCCTATGAAAGCAATAAAAATGATGACAGATGCATTTTTTTAAAACACAGCATAAAAGACACACCAAATAGGTAAAAGTACTCCTAAATTTCAAAGTGCTGCACGTTAGATAGAGAAATGATTTAAGGTTGTACTTCTCAGAATGATAAATTCATGCCGTTGAAAAGAAAAGCCAAAAAAAAAAAAAAATCTATAAAAATTCTAAAATAAATCATGAGAGAAATTTTCTGTGATCACAGTTGGGGAATCCCTTTTTATTCCCATAAATCATTGCAGTTCTTTGCCAATTAATAAAATGACATTACTCTCTGTTAGTGGGGGGGAAAAAGAACAGAAAACACAAAGCATACACTTAACTTGGGGTAGGGACTGACAGGAGGATGTGGGTGAGGGTAAATTTTATAATGTAAATGTGTATTATTTCTTAGAATCCCCCCAAATTAAATTTTACATTATTTTTAAAAATATATAATTTTTACTAATGTTCCACAATAATTTTTATTTATAATCTAGTGTTTAAGATAACCATATATAATTTATATTTTCACTAGCATTATATCAAATGTTTTCCATATTTTCTATATATTTCTTTTTAATATTTTTAATGCTGTATAAATTTCATTGAGTTGATAGGATATAGTTCACTTGACCATACCCTTATTTTACTCCTAAATATAATTCTTTCCTTAGGTTAAATTTTTCCTTAAGATAAAGTCTAAGATATTAACATTTTAATGAATTTTGGAAGATATTTCTTTATAAAAATCCACTTTTTCACCATTCAATTTATATATGCAACCTACTGTTGGAAAATAATCTAGGATTGGGTATTATGTAAAATATCTACCATATTAAGACAAATTCTAAAATGGCTAGACAGTTTAAAAACTCTTTACTCTTAAAAAATGAGCCTTTTTACCTACTGTATTAGGCAAAGCTTATAACATTGGGTATCAGTGACAAGATTATCTCCAGGATGCTCTTACAGTATAAAACATAAGCCACACGGGAGACACCTACATATAACATTTGCAATGTTAATAAGAACTAACTATATGCACAAGAGTAATGTTCGAGTTCTATTAATGATTCAAAGAATATCATTTCAGTGTTCAAATACGTTCTTGCTATATTTTTTCAAAAATTACTTCTACCAATTCCTTCTTTATTCATCTCCACCATCACAATCAAGTTATCTTGTGTTGTTCTATTACCTACATTGAAATTCTTTATTCTATAATTTCTTTAAAGGCAAAATCGTCAGATAAAGCATGCTTTGACCTTGTCTCACTCATGCTCAAAAACACTAAATAAAACCCAACTGCCTACAGAAAACCATGCACAAACAAACAAAAATCCAAATAAAACAAAACAGACACAAACATATGAAAGTGCCCTGGCCCAACATTCAAGGCCCTCAGGAGACTGCCTCTAGAGAACGCAACTAGTTGTAATGCTTATTAATCCCATATTTAAATCTGCTCTTAACAAACCACCCTATTTTCTGCTTTAGAATACATCATGTACTCTCCCACCTGTGAACTTCTGCATTTCCATACCCACTCTACCAATCAATCATAACCTATCCTTTAAATCCGTGCTCAAATCCTTGTTTGAGGCCACTTCAGATCCCTGTCAGAAGACATCTCTTTTCATACATTACTCATTTTATAAAACAGTACAAGCCCATGACTTTTCACAATGGTTTTGTCTTAGCTCCCTGTCTTCACCATGAACCCCTCTTGCTGCGTGGCATAGGATTAATCAAATAATAGTCAATTAGTAAAATTTGTTAATTTTATTACCCAGGTCAGGAACATTCAATACTGTGGCAGAGACTATTGGTAATCTCCCCTTCCTACACAGTAAGAGAATATTTTAAAGACCACAGGGCCACTCAGCTAAAAATTATATTCCTTGTCTCCCCTGCAGGCTGAATAGTCTTGTGACGAAGTTTCGGCCAAAGGGATGTGTGATGCCCTTAAATTCCCAGTGTACCTCCCCATTCCCCTCCCCTTTTCTTCCACCTTCCAGCCAGAATTTATGGTGAGTCATCCCACACTTCCTGGAGTGGTCAAGATGCTGGGGTTGATGGAACAAGGGAGAAAAACAAAAAGTAATACATTACATTTAAGTAAAAATATAAGGCCTTGCAATTGGGTTCAAATAATAAAACGTACAAGTCTAGCGAGATGTGTGTTCATGTGGAAAAGCTCTGGGAATTTTATGTGAGCCAAAGCATGCCTGTTTATAAAAATGAATGCAATCCTAGGATAAAAAGAGTATAATTTTATACCCAAAATTATGAAGTACAGCTAAAATACTGCATCCAATTCTAGATACCAAATTTTAAGGTAAGTGCTGACAAATACAGATAATCAAGGAAGATGAGAAGAAGATTGAATAATCTAAAAATCATCTGTTGTCAAGAATGGTAAAAGTACCAGGGTATTTAATATTAAGAGGAGTCATGACAGATGTTTCATAAAACCTGAAGGGCTCTCATAAGCAGCAAAGTTTATATATTTGTTTATCTCTCACAAGCACAGAACTAGAACCAATATATGAAAGCCACTGGCAGGCAGACTTAACGTATGACAACCCAACTAACAATGAAACAGCAAGAACTCTACTGCCTGCTGAGCTGGTGAGCACCTGGAAGCTTTCGCTCAGGGATGCTATAAAAAGAATTCACATATTGGGAAGACAGTTATATTAGAATGACTGATATTCCTCTCTACAGCAGTAATTCATGTCAGACCAAGGTAAAGTTCTTTTTTGAATTATATTTTCTCTCTAGGAACTGAACTACATTTTAAACATTCCACATAACCAAAGCTATTTAAGTTTGCGCAGTGAGTCTGTGATTGCTCATTCAGACATTTGGCTTGGTTTGTCCTCCTATATAAAGGAGTTGTGTTGAAAGAAAATTTCTCAACTACAGGAACTAGATTACACTTAACCATGTGTCATTGTGTAGGCCTGATGTTAGTCACTTGCATGAACAGGGCATGAGAAGGCGACCAGATACCCCTTTTTACGCAAATCACAACCACATTCTGAGATCTGACCTGAAAGGAATGGTCTCCTATGGATTGTCGCAGGTTGCAAGTGGTGGATCTGGGATATAAAGTCTGTGGAGTCATGATGCCAGAGTCCATATCCCTAACCACTACACTGTATTAATACACTGTATTTTTCTCTGCTGTCCAAAATGGACAGGGCCTGGCAGAATTTGTGGTCCAAGAGATAGCACATGTGGTGCAACAGCCCTGGAATGAGTAAGGTAAGATGGGAGAGCATCAGAGAGAGGATAGCCTGGTTAAGGGCAGCACTGAAAAGATGCTATGAAGTTTTACTGGCTTCAACTACCTACCTGGGTCTACCAGGGCCTGACATTTCATCATAGATGGGTCCTAAAGACTTTTTAGTTGTCAGGAGGGCTTTGTATTGGGGGTGGGGGGTGGGGGTAGGGGCTTCAGAGGGTTAACACCTTAAAACTTAGCTGGGAGTACTGATGAGAAAAGGACCAGAGTAGAAAGTAACAAAAAGGTTTTAGGAAAGGTACTGAAAGAGGAGACAGAAAATTAAAAATAAATTCTATGCTGACTTGGAAATTCAATAGGAATTGAACTCTGCCTGGAATCGAGTGTAGGGAATTCAGGAAGGGGCTGTGGAATTACACTGCTTTTAGCACACAGTGCCTCCATCTCCTTTCCCCTGACTCTTATTTACTTCTGTTCCTCCCTGCTTTGTCTTCCTCATTCATTTCATGTCCTTTTGTCTTCCAAGCTGCTCATGTGTTTTTTCTCTCTCCTGTCTGCTCCTGCCAGTGAGGACCTGACTCAAGAGAGAAGCAGACAGCACCCTCAGTCATATATGGCAAATGATAAAACCTGCTACGATCAGTGGTAATGAGGGTTAACAGTGTGCCGGGCATGGGGCTAAGTGCCACAGGATATACAACAACGAGTAACACATGGTGTCTAACCTCAGGAGGCTTATCGTCAGGTAGGAGAGATAGGACACATATATATGTGCAAAGAAAAAAACACAGGAGACGCACAGTGAATAAAGGCAAGGTCAATGATGCTATCCATTTAAAGGGTTCAACCATCAGCAGCAGTTCTCCCCCACACCTTGCAGCCAGACAAAACCTGTTGCCAATTTCTAAGCTATCATTTACTTACCTAATTCTCTCACTTTACATTAGTCAATGGAGATTCATTGGCTTTAGTCCGATACATTTTCTTCTTTATTATATATATATTTAAGAGTTTATTCTATTATACATTTTCTTCTTTATTATATATATATTTAAGAGTTTATTCTATTATTTTCACTTGCTTTTCTATTCACGACTCAGTAAGAGCCTGACCAATATCATTATGTGTCTGTAAAATTATTCCGCTGCCAAGAAACAACATTATCAAATTAGATGCCAGAGTCTTCCTTTTCTAATAATCAAAGTGTTTTTACTTAGACATACGGTGTAGTCTGAAGCTTTTGTATGCTTTTTCCCCTGAAAAGCTCTATTATAATCTTAAATGTTTTGCATTTTCTAGCTAAATTCTGTCATGGAGTTTTTCCTTATTTCTCTAAGTTATTTGGCAGTGAAGACATTGCTTAATCATCGTATCTAGACAGACACAAAATAGTGCTGGTGTAAGTCATCTCTGACTTACAGAAACTGTGTGTTAAAAATGTCATCTGCAAAGTACAAAGAAGTAATGTCATACTGCCCCTCTATTTTGGCATACGATAACACACTAAACAGCAGGTGATAAATTTCTCTGATATTTGAGAATGACAGCTTGTCTCTTTCTTATTAAACTGAAATCATTATTTTTAATCTACCTTTATCCATGCCATTTGGCCACTTGCTGATTTTATAACTAATCTGTATGTAAATGAGGAAGAAATACAAAACCCTAACAGATCATTCCACTTTTTTATAAAATCAAACCTATTCAACTAAATGTGCCTCCATCAGGACATCTGTGAAGTCTTGTAGCTAGTTCTCAGGTGTGCTTACAGATCAAGAAAGAGAATTCAAAATTCACTTGTAATTAATAATAACTGTAGAGTATTTCATGTACAAATCACACTCCAATTATTACAAATTAAATAAAAAAGATTTCCAAGTGGAATAAAGTATAGAAAAGTTTTGGCAAGTTTACATGACAACCATGAGTTTGAAGGGTTTCCTTTCTCCCATGAAACATAATATAAAGTACTTAAGATGACATTTGTATGGAAAAAAATCCCAAATGTTTTAAAGTATTATTTAGTATCATTTCAAATATAAACTTCCTTTTTAATCACTTAATGGATGTGACCCATTAAAACATGCAATTATCATTCATACACAGCATGCAGCATGCAGAAAATGGACAGCAGAGGTTAATAACCTGGAAGCATAGGATCTGAGAATGTGAGAGCAAGTTAAAGACAAGAGTTCCTCTCCATTGTCACTGAGGGTCGAGAAGCAATGCTGAAGCGTAGAGCAGTGAGAGTGGGGGAAATACAGTTTGTCCAACACATAAACATATCTCCGCAAGTGGCGGCAGGTATAACTGAAAGACAAAGGTAAAAGGAGAAAAACAGAAAGAGAGGAGTTTTCCTTTGAAAAAAGTAAATCATCCTTAATGTCCCCAAAGCTTTCTGAGTGTCTTCAGTAGATGGTGCCAGAGAAAACACAGTTAAAAGAAAATATTAAAAAGATATATTGACGGGGGGAGCCTCAAAATATGATGATGCCATTAACTCTATGAAATTTGGCTTGGTAGAACAAAGTGGTGTTAGATACTTTCTCTTACAGTGTTACAAATATATTCCTGGCAGACAGGCAATAATTCTACAGCAATATGGCAGATGCTATGGTAGAGAGATCACTGAATTAGGAGTCAGAAAATTTGAATTACAGATCCAGCTCAGCCATTGGCAGCTTTATAACAATGGGTATTTGATCTACATCTCAATTCCACAAACTGCCAAGAGAAAAATAAACCTTTAAATTCTCCAAAATTTTAAACCAGTATTATGAATATGAAAAATAATGATAAGAGAATAAGACGACTCCCTTCTTCCTCCTCCTCCTCCTCCTCTGCATCCTGAGAGCAATCTCACTGGTGCCACATTTCAACCCATTTAAAAAGAAATTTGAAAGAGGAAAATTCAAGCTGACAAGGTGAGTTAACAAAATAGTGCACAGATCAGGCGATCTGCTTAATACTAGTCTCTGAGACCCATGTTTAGAGAGCCACACCAAAAGTATACCAAGTTTCTAAGTGGGAGACAGGTGATTTTTAAAGTGTGTTGAACTCAAAATAAAACTAATAGACTGAAAGACTGGAAATGGGCAAACTTCCACAGACAATCTGCTCATCCATTCAAACAACGAACCAACCAACCAACGAATCAGCCGAGCATTATATACTATCTACTGCATGCAGAAACTGTACTAGGCATTGAAGATAGGGTGAAGAACAAAATATGCACAATCCCTGCATTTATGCAGCTTATCCCAGAGGGAAAGAAAGATAGATGCTAGGCAATAACAAAAGCCCACAATGAATAAAGACAAACAGTGATAAGCAGTATAAAGGAAAAGCACAGGGTGCTTTAAAGGGAGAGAAATGGAGACCTTGTTGAGATTTGGAGGTTGAGAAAGGACTCTTAAGGCAAGTGAACTTTAAATTGAGACCTTAAGGAGTGGAATATAAGTAAATAAAGCATGGGCTGGGGGAGAAGGACATGAATAAATTAAAAATCTATTACAGGCAATACATGAGTGTGGTAAGGAGAGTGGGTTCAAAAGTAATAGCCTCCCTTTATTAATAAAAAAAACACTACCAGTTTTTTTTTTTTTAAATAATGATTTCATTTTAATGGCAACAAAATAAGGTGAATGGGTCAAAAACAAACATAAAAAGATATGTGCAAATATGTATGAAGAAGGGAAATTACAAAGATTGGTCAAATGAGAAAAAAAATAAAAACACCATATTCTTAGATAGGAAACTTCTGGGTTGTAAAGTCACCAACTCTTCATATCTAATCTAAAAGTTAGTATCTCTCAAAATACCAACAAGGTCTTTTAAAATCTAGACATGTTGATTCCAAAGTTTATATATAAAATTAAACATTAAGGTTGAGCAAGAAATTCTGAAAATCTAGACTTACAAGGTGAGACTAGCTCTACAATACATTAGAAAATACTATAGAACTACATTAATAGAAACAGTTTGGCATGGTGCATGAGAACACAGAACCCAAGAATAGATTGAAATAGGAGAGAAATGTAATATAAGATAAAGGTAGCATTTTAAAAGAGAAAATCAGATAAATGATATTGAGATAATGGGGTAGATAACTAGAAAAATATATAGCTGGCTCTTTACCCCACCTCTTAAATAAAAATAAATTCCAAGTTGATCAAAGACTTGAAGGCAAAAAATAAAAATACAAATTCTAAAAAGTAAACCATCCACCCAAATCAATTAAAAAATAAAAAGACTCATAAATTTAACCACATAAAAATGAAAAATATGAATGGAAGAAACAATTTCTCTTCTCTGTGGATTTTTTGGTACTGTCTGAATTGCTGCCATGTTCATGTACCACAGAAATAAATTAATAATTAATCAATTCAAAAAATTTAAAGGGGTACAGCAGCAATTATATCAATCATAAGGACAATGTATAGGAATACCCAAAAGCAGGGAGATCTAGGCAAGTTCAAAGACATGGAAGAGGCTCAGGTTGGCTGTGTATATTGGACACACAAGGGCAATGTGGGCTCCATTCAAAGATCTGTCCTATCGTGAAACCAATGAAGAGTTTAAACAGGAGAGCACCTAGATCTTATTCAGATTTTTTAAGAGGCTCACTGGGTGCAATGCAAAAGTAAAATTGAGATGGGCAAAAAGGGAAAAGGAAAGACCAGGGAGACAATGGTTTAGGCTCAAGTATTGCTGACAGCTTAGACTGGGGCAGAGTGGGGGGGTGCGGCGGCAGAGTCAAGATATATTTTGCAAGTAAAACAAATAGGACTGGTTTACTGACTGGATTGGGGAGTGGTGATGGTGGTGGAGGGAGATATCAAGAATAAATTCCAGATCTCTGGTATTAGTAAGTAAATCAAAAGTATATTTTCTGAGGTAGGAGAAACTGGAGGAGGTATAGCTTTTATGGAAAAGATCATGAGTTTACTTTTGAACACATTCAGTTTCAGATACTGTAGTTGTAAGATGTCAGTAGAAACTTGTGTACATATAAGTCTGAAGCTAAGAAAGTTCTGGGCTAGACTGGAGTCACAAATAGATGTAGAAATTTAGATTGAAGTCAAAACTCTGAGAGTATGTATGAGATTACCTAAGGTGAGAGTGACAAGTGACAAAAGAAGATTGGGTCCAAGAAATTCCAGTATTTAGAAGTTAGAGAGGAGTTGGCAAAGAATACTAACTGGTAGCCAGAAATGTAGAAAGAAAATCAGAAGAGGGTGTTGTCAGAAGACAAAAATGTTTCAAGAGACCATGGTAATATTATACCTTTAAAGTAATTTCCAGATACGCTAAACAAATAATAAATTTAAAACTCTAGGTAACTTTTCAAACTATATGACTGAAATAATTAAACTACTCTTATGTCTAAATAGAGCTACTTTTTAATTTAGAGAAGTTCCTTCCTCTTAATAATCTTGGAATATTCTTTATTATTATTATTTTTAAAAGATTGAATGGAAATAGCCCAGGTGATTAGCATATATATGAAAGAGAAAAAGGCTTCTCTGTATGTGAAAAATCCTTTGGTTCTATCACTACCAGCTTACAAAAAACCAGCAAGTGGACAAAGTAAAAAACAACACAACTAGCTTTTAACAATTACCTTTCAATCACATACAAGTCTATCATTAAATCCATCTTAATATTTTTAGAGCAATTATAATAATGGTAAAAACTGAATTCAGAAATTTGACCAACCATGGACTTTGAAATTGGTATTTTGAATTCAGTCCATATGTGTGTTTTAAATATAAATCAAGGCACAGAAAGCTGGCTTTTAATTACAGTAAGCTATCACTAGTAACTAATCCTTATGAGCATTCACTGGATAAATAATACTGAATAGTTGCTGAACAAGATTTTAATTATGCAATTATTTTAAAGCATGTGGTTTAATTAAAATTAATAAAATGTTTCAAAAGAAAGGCACAGATAAGAAAATGAATCTAAAAAATTATGATGTTGCATTTACTTTGACATTTCATAGTCGTGCCCAACAAAAGAATCTCTTCTAATCATTCTTGAAAAATAATATGGCATCTGAGTGAAATCTAGCTGTAACAAAAACATTGACATATCAGTTACCTTTCAGGTAAATTCTAATTTTTAAATATTCTCAAAACACAGTGATAATATTTACTATTACTTTCCATGAAAGAAACACTAAGTTCCCTTTTGATGGGCATAAGATTGCACTGGTGTTTTAGTAGTCACGCATATTAAGCTGGTGATCAAATGAGATACAATATACAATAATATTTCTAATTCTGTACATTTGTAACTGATCTTTGGAACTTAAGAAAATTTCATCTTCTGGGCTTGGCTTCATTCTAATATGTCATTTAGACATAATATGTCAATTTTAATATGTTAAGAAAATTCTGAATGTGAACTCTGACCCTCTGTTGTCATATACAAAACTGAGAATATCTTACATGATTTTTTCTAAGAAATTTATTAATAGAAAAAGTGCAGAACAGAAACAGGTCAAGGACAGACCTCCTAAAAAAATGCACTAGACTTCTCTGCCTCAGCCACCAGCCCATACAGAAACACCAAGCAACTATTTTTGCTTATGTTTTTCAGCCTAGCAGATCAAATATTCATAAATATATATGAAGAAGGACTTTGAAAAAACTTTCATATTTCTAACCCGCTTATTTCTCTTCTGTTCCCATATTCCAGTATGGTAATGCAAAACAGGTATCACAATGTTCATTTAACAAATGATAAAACTGTGGAATAAAGAAAATAAGGGACATATTGACTTCCCTGTGAATTAGTAATGGAAGAATTCCACCCAGTGGGACCCACCCACAATTTTGCAATGCCCAGGTCCAGAGACCTCCTAACTGAATGAAGACCCAAGCCCAGCACTCACCTGTTCTGGGATCTCCCCAAATTCTGTTTCTTCCCACTCCTCCCATGTAAAAATCAGAAGAACCTGACAACAATGTCCAAGATAAGGTAGAGCTAACAAATTTTTTAAGCAGGCTTTTAAATAATTAGACATTTCTTTTGAGTTCTGGACATTAATCTGCCAAAGGAAAGCAAAAACTTGAGAAAACATCAAACTTGTGTTCTTGAAAACTGCTAATCACCACCACCTTAAACAAGTGTTCACAGACATCATCAGTCACGGGACAAATAAACATTGTGTGCCTCCCCAAATGATCAGGGATCCAATTCTATCTAATCCTGAAGACTCATCAGACAAAACCAAATTGAGGGGCATTCTACAGAAAACTGTCCTGTACTCTTCAAAATGTGAAGACCATGAAAGACAAACAAAGACCTAGGAATTGTTTCAGATTAAAGGAGATAAGAGAGATGGACCACCAAATGCAATGTGTGATTCTGGGATTGGATCCCAAACCAGGAAAAAGCTATTCTTTTTCTAGAAGGGAAATTAGTGGGGTAAGTGAC
Source organism: Choloepus didactylus (assembly GCF_015220235.1). NCBI lineage: Eukaryota > Metazoa > Chordata > Mammalia > Pilosa > Megalonychidae > Choloepus > Choloepus didactylus. Next base: position 31,440,087 of record NC_051322.1, on the reverse strand, counting down.
AAAATCTGAATGCCTGTAAATTGGACAATAACGCTTTATCAACGTTGATTTCCTGATTTTGGTGAGTGTCCTTATTAAAAAACAAAAACAAAAAAAACAAAAAAAAACTACACTGAAGTACTTGGTAGTAAAGGTGAATCATGTCTACAAGAGACAATAGTAAGGCAAATGAGGTAAAACGTAGGGAATGGTAAATGGAAATTTGCTGTACTAGTTTTACAACTTTTTTGTAAGTCTACAATTTCAAGCTAAAAAAAGTTAAAAAATGAACACAGTTTTAAAACATCAAAAAACTAATATATTTTATTTTTCATCAAAAAATAACTAGTCTTATGGATAAACTGAATAAGATCCATGTTAATATTATGAGATTCAAATCCAGAGTACTAAATTGTCATTCTGACTTCCACAACTAAAGCTTGAACCATCAGAAAAACTAAAGTGTGGGAAATAAGCATATGTGGTCTGGAGCTATCCCATTAAAAACAGTCACAGTTACTTAAGAGTCACACTTTCATAAGAAATAAAATCTCTTTAGTGCCTTCTTATATGAGAAAATGTCCAAGATTATGCAATGTATAAATGTTACTTGATATGGTCATACTTCACCAAAATAAATTATGAACATGTTCTTAGAACAACATTTAAACCCATAAAAGAGCCCAAAAAACATAAGCAGAAGAACAATGTTTAGGAAAGACCCCACAGTTAGGTTTTTAAAAATAATGTATTTTTAATTCTCTGACAATAAAATTAATAACTAGTATTTTCAATGGGACTTTTTACTTACTTATTTTCTTAATTATTTAGATGCTTAAAGACCTTTCAAAGAAAAATGAGATTACCAGGGGTAGTTTAAACTTTATGGACTATCCATATTATTCTGTATATCTATTTCCAACTTCCTTTTTTCTCTTTCTTTCTTTCTAAGAACACTGGTTAGTAGACCATTCAGTATATATAAAATACCAATAAATAATGTTAATAAGAAATGTTTAAGACCTGTATAAATAAAATCACAAAAATTTACTGTTGGGCATAAAATATGTCTTGAATAAATGAAGAGACACCAACAAAAGAAAATATTACAAAGGATGTCATTACCATTCACAGATTGAGTATCTTGGTAAACGTATTCTTTGAACTTAACAAAGTAACTCTCTTATAGTGGCTCCTAATTTTTTTGTTTGTGTTCCTTAGAAAATCTGATAAAAGATATGGATCTTCCAAACAGAAAAATGTGCCAAGTCATATACATACAAAATTTTATATTAAATTTCACAAAGCCCCTGAAACCTATTCATATTATCTCATGTCCCAGATTCATAATGTGCAAGTACTGAATTCCTGGGAAGAAGAAATCAGTAAAAAGAGCCAAAAAGACTTTGAAAATAAAGAGTACTAAGGAAGAATTTAGCCTTATGATATTCAAATACAATGAAAATGAATGGGCACTATAAAAGGAATAGATACATGAATCAATAAAATATAAAAGAAACCCAGAAATGGAATCAAGTATGTGATAAAAGTGACATTTAAACTTTGGAAAAAGGAGGGATTTTTTTTGTATTTGTCTCTGAAAAAACTGGTTATATATTTGGGGGAGAAAGTTAGAAATTTATCTTACACTATAAATCAAATGAATTAGAGTAGAATGTAAAGAATAAATCCACAAAAGAGCCAGAAGGATAAAATGAAGGCGTGGGAGAGGTGGCCATAAGAGAGAAGACTAGTCAATATAATTATATAACAATTTTAAATGTCAAAAAACATCACCAATAAAATTAAAAGGTAACACATATTTGTAACATAAGAAAATCAATTTTTCCTGTGTCTATAAAGAACTCTTAGAAATCCGCAAGTGAAAAATGACAATCACAGCTGATAAATGAACAAAGTACATGCACTGAAAATTCATAAAATATACAAGAAATAAACACTTGAAACACAATTTACTCTAGCCAGTGATTAAAACAATTAAATACCAATTTTCGACTATCAAAATGGAAAATCTTTTTTTAAAAAGATAATAGAGATGGCAAGAATACAGGAAAATGGACATAATCATCCACACTTAATTGAATATAAACTGTTGCATTATTTCTGGAAGGCAGTATAGTAACTAATAAATCTTCAAAATGTGCATTGCCTTTTACTTAGTCATGCCATTTCTATGAAACTATTCTTTTCCAGTAGCCTTCACAGCTTAACATAACAAAAGACAAAAACAAAATAAAACAAAACAAAAACAACCCAAAACCCCAAAAAACAACTAGCTTCCCCCAATCTAGAGTTAAGATTTGGGCCCCTTGATATTTATTTCATCTATGTTTTCTCTAGAATATCAACTACCTTAAGTCCAAACCAGAAGTGAATTATGGGGCAAAGAGATAGGATAGACAGAGTCCCAAAAGTAAATTCTGTGAATGATTTTATCAGAACATAAGAAAGTACTTCAACTAGTATTCCTTTACTCATTCATTCAATATAGGTTTTCTGCGCATATACAAAAGACAGATATTATTCTACACACTTGGGATTCAGTGGTACAAAAAGAAAGACAAGGGCTCTGCTCTCAAGAAACATATGTCTGTATGCTGAGTGAGAGTGAGAATAAACAAGTAAATAAATAAGAATTTCAGTTAATGAAATAAGGGAAATAAAAAATAACTATGATAAAGTGTAGTGGGAGGGGGCGGAAGGGGCTCTTGAATCTGGGCAGATGGGAAAGGCTTCACCAATGCAATGACATTTGACCTGAGAAATGAATGCCTAGAACTGCAATCTCAACTTCTCAACTATTTAATAACATTATGAACAAATTTACATTTTTTTTACTCCATAATGGATTAAAAACATTGGGCATTTCAACTACAAGACGATTGATTATCAGTATAACTGCAACAAGGCTTTCACATGAAGATGATGGAGAGTTTTTCCAGAGGCCTGGGCCCAGACCATGGGAAGCCTGAGACCTCAGAATCCAGGGCTACCAGGGCCCAGGAGTCAGCGTGTCCAATACTCTACCCGCAGGAGAACGTCCAGCTGACTACCCCTGCGAGGTGTTCATACTGCTCTTACTACACATCTTTAAGTAAAAGGCACTCTCCAATTTGGGAAACTGATCCAGTCCACAGATAAATGAGTCTAGCAATTAGAAAAAAAGACTTCCTTATAATAAGCTAAAGCCTGTTTTCCTGTAACTTCTAACAAATATGGTATCTGGAATTACATACCGAAGTCTAACTTTTTCCCCTACATGATAGCCTTGAAATACATGAAGAAACTGTGAATGTCTTAATTTTCCTTTTCTGATTGATACTAATAAGTATTCTTTCATTTCTCATGGACAATAGTCTCTAGATTCTTTATCAGTCTTGTCACTCTCCTTGGGATACTCGCAGTTGATTAATGTGATTCTAAGTGTACCAAAAACAAGGAGGAGTATTTTATCATTTATAGTGCATATTTTACTCGGTTTTATTATAGTCTAAAATTCTTTACAGACAATGCACCTGCTTATTGGCTACAACTAGATCCAGGATGAACCACTCATATCACCCGCCACTGTACAACACTGGACATTCTTAATACATGACAACAAGAAGTGAACACATTATTCTATATGCTGTATTTGGTGCAGTGCTGAGATAATATTCTATTAACGCAGCTTAAAATTACATATATTCAAAACTAAAATTAAATTTTAAAATCTGCCAAATTGAAAACAAATAAATGTGTATCAATACAACTACATACTTTGAATAACTGTAAAACACAGAATTGACTATACCATACCCAGTAGAATACATTCTAAGGATAAGAAGAGGTACAAAAAAAAAAGAAATTCTAAATTTCATTCACTAAGTATTAGTGGCAATATCAGTATAATATTAGTAGTATCACTAGTAATATTAGTACTATTTTGAAACCATTATATACTGACACACAGAGTGGAATAATGAGAAAAGCATTATATTAATGTCAAATAGTATTAAATATGAATTAGAAATAACAGTATGGACTCTCTTTTCTTTTCAAGGATGTATATTTTCCTAAATCTGTCCACTGAAGAGTTCAATGTAAAAAAAAATGAAAACTTTCTAGCAATGAGTTCCCCTACCATGTATCACCCAGACTGTGGTTTTTAAATATCATTCCTACAAAAAGAAACCAGGACTCCTTGGAAGATTGGCTGTTTCTAGGTCTGAGACAGGAAATATGCAAGATGAGCCAGAAACATCCTGTTGGCCAAAAGCAAGGAAGCAAGGAAACCATCAAAGATGAATGGAGTCCTGTCTAAAGAATGTAAGAGACAATTTAAGGAGGCTCCCACACAGGCCAAAGATGGAAAACTAGAAATCAAAAAGAATAATTACTGTCAGTGGTTGAAACACACAGAATATATATAAAAATCCAAGAGTTCATAATAAGACAAATCATACAAATGAAAAACCAAAAAAGAAAATGCAATGAGGCAATGGTTATTGTTGGAGGTAACAAAGGCACTGACTCCTTTTTCAAAAGTTAAATTTTAAAGGAAAAGAATTCAGTATTAACCCTGTTTTTCCAACTAACCCTAGCTGATGACGGAAAATTCTTCCTTACAAAAGAATTCCACTTAACCAACAGGCATGCAATATCATAATTAGAAAATTGCTATTTTGTAGACTGTAATGAAACCTTTAATTCAAGCAAAGCTCATCAATGGATGAAACCATTAGAAGAAAGAACAATGTGAAATTTACAATGAAGGAATTAGGCTATCACCATCTGAACCCACTTATCAATCTTAGTATGACTGGGACAACAAGACATTATTTGTCTCCCAATATGATGCAATGAACAAAATATACAGGAACACTTACAAACTATTTTTGCCAAAAAAAAAAAAAAATGAATCTGAATCTCATCTAGCCTCTAGAACTAACTTTCATTTTATAGGAGAACTCAATGATAGGGGAACAAATTAAAAGGCAGGAAGAAGCAAACTGATACATCCAGAATGTGAGATATTCTGTAAGACCACTGACTTGTTCATCAACTAACCAAAAAAAAGGAAAAAGAAAGAAAGAAGGTACTGCTCTAGATCTAGGGCCAGATAGTAAACATTTAAGGTTTTCAGGCTATCTTGTCTCTGCTGCAACTTTTGAACTCTGCAATTGCTGTGAGAAAGCAGTCAGAGACAACACATAAATGAATAGGCATAGCTGTTCCCAACAAAATGTTATTTACAAAAATCTGACCCTGCTCCAGACTGAAATAAACTTAAGAGATGTGACTAATTAAATGTGATGTGAAGACCCTGTCTGGGTCCTGATTTGAACTAAACACAATATATTTTTAAAATAATCAGACACAATGTGAGTATGGGTTTGCCACCAAATGGTATCAAGGAACTGTTGTTAATTTTGTTTTATGGACAAACCAATCAATAGATGTTAACAGGTAACAGGTGCCAGACATGAGAACTTAAAAGGGGTGGGGGTGGGGGGGCTTCGCCAATCAGGAAGAAGGGAAGGTTTCCCTATAAAAGTAATGATTTGGCCAAGACTTACAGGAAGAAGAGAAGCAGAAGAAGAATTACAGGCAGAAGGAACAACAGAAACAAAGGACCTGTGCTGCGAGGAAACATGCTTCCTGTGCAGACATAAAGGGACACCAGGAATCAGCCTAGAGAAAAGAGCTGAGGGGCAGGGCACAGACGAGTCTGTCTTTATCCCAAGAGCAATGGGAAGCATCTCAAGTGTATGAAGCAGAGGAGCCACGAGACGAGAGGTATATTTTGAAATGATCGGCCTGGCTGCAGACTGCTGAGGCAAGAGTTGCTGTCAGCCTGTCAGGATGCTACTGCAGTAGAGTAGGGGGAGGGAGGTCAGAGTTTGGACCCAGGCAAGAAAAAGGAGAGACGTGGATGGATCTGAGAGACATTTAAGGATAAAACTGAGAGATACTGAAGGATAAAACTGATACTGATATTTAAGGTGAATATGAATTGAATATAGAAAGGGAGTATCAAAAATTATTCTCAGGTTTCTACCTTGCATAAAAGGTGTGTCAGTCACTCAGACAGGGAACATGGAAAGACGATCAGGGAGGGCTGGGGAAGAGAAAGATTTCCATTGTGGATGTGCAGAGTTTGAGGTGACTCTGAGAAACCCTATCATAACTATCAAAATTTTTTGTGTGCTGCCTGGGCATCCACTTCACTTCGGCTAAGCCACTTACCTCCACACTGGCCTTTGGCTCAGTTTATAAACACTTTTCCAGCCTTGGGGTCTATATTCCCCAGAATCCAAACCTACATCTGCAGCCACCATCCACACCATCCATAGGCCTCACACAGAACCCACAGTCAGTCCCAAATGATAAGCTAACCCTCCCTAATGCCCTCAGGCTGCCAGTCCCTCTGTCTTCTTGCATGTGTTTGCCTTAAACTAACCAATCCTCCACTCCCACAGGAAATCTACTTCCCTCTACCACTGGACCAAGAAAAGGCACAAGATTCCGGGTGCCTCCTGCTCTGCTTGTGCGCTTTCCACCTGCTGGCTGAACCCACTTACTGCCCCCCACCTCAGCTGACTGCACTTTCCGCTGACCCCTCATGTCCTACCTCCCTCTCTGCTCTGGGACCTGTGAGTCCAGAGAAACTTGTCTTGGTTACCCATTGTGTTGCCCCTGACCTCTATCTGGACCCAAATTTAAAATCCAAATTAATTAATTTGAAACAACCAATCAGATACTTCTATACAGAGATGAGAGTGACTGGGATCACCAGGGAGGATAGGAGAGAAGAAAAGGGGTTGAGGAAGGACCTGGAAAATAGCCGATATTTAAGAATATCATAACATCACTTTAAATCTGGAGAGAAGATGAACATTCACAGAATTCTGAGGAGTGGCTAGAAAAACAGAAGGATAAGGAAACTGAGAAGAAATTCTTTTGAGGAGAGACTAGTTAACAGTGTCAAACACAATTAATAGGGCAAATAAGACTAGAAAATTTCCACTGGATTTAACAATATGAAGTCATTGGTGACCAACAG